>NC_086338.1:17237057-18691223 GCF_032445375.1 Bacillus rossius redtenbacheri | reverse complement strand
TCTTTTATGCAGCGCCCCAGGAGGGAATGCGCATGCGCACAAAGGTTAAGGGAGGGTAACGAACAGCAAAAATGTAAGGAGAGGAGGAATATGACGTCTCTAAGGGGAACGGAGGGGGAAGTGGGAGGGAGGGGTGACACCGACGCTGCGGCAAATTATGAACTCGTGAAGACGAAGTCATTACAAATGTATATATATTTTGGCAGCTATTATGACATCAGAGTCGCCATCTTGTTTTCGTCAGCTGCAGATCGCCATCTTTGATTATGACAACAGATTCACCACCTGATTTTCGTCAGCTAGAGGCCGCCATCTTTGATTATGACATCAGAGCAACCATCTTGTTTTATCTGCTGGGGAAAGCCATCGTTATTTTCAGTACTTGCTACCAGGAGCGCTAGTGTCATGTAGTAAACATGAAGTCTGCCCAAGTGCACTGTGCCATAATAATTTAATTTTTACCCACTAAATTTCATTAGTATCACATCAAATCCGCTATCTTGTTGGTCGGCTTGGCCGCCATCTTCGAAATTCCTAATTATATTGATAGAAATTCGGGATAAAGTCCCCATTTGCCATTTTACAAAAATCACTCAACAATATAATGATTGAATCGATGAATCCAAGTCGTTGCTTCGATTCTTGGTTAATAAAAATGTATTTTTTATCACACAAATTAGCATAATATATATATATATTTTAAAAACTAAATACATTTTATTTTCTAACAAAAAATTTATTACATATATTCCACACTACTACAACTACAAAAAAATTACTGAGTCTTTAGCGTTTCTCGATTTATAAGGTGTCTTGGAGTGTGAAGCGAATCATTTATATTCCTGAACATATTATAAATTTAGTTTATTACTTAGACAAAATGGAACACCTCTTTTGTTAAACTGCTAACAAATCTCGATTTCATTAAAAGAACAGTGATAAATAACATATAATTTGAAATTGGAATATTTGCTTGAATTTTGCCACAGGAAATACAGTTTGAATTTGATAAATATTTCAGCAGTCCTATGCAAAACCACATGTGTCTTAATTATCATCCGTAGTGCATAAACTAAGTTACAACACATGTGTTAAATTTATATTTAATACGTTTAGGATTATTATAATAAACGTGTATTACATAATCAAGAATTTACAAGTTATTGATTTCACCGTGCGTACAGGTGGGAAATAAAACACCGTCGGTTGTTGCTTTCTTTAACGATATCACTGAATCATAAATAAATAAAATGGAAGATAACTGTTGAAATACCATTTTACCAATAGCCTTGAAAAAGCTACAGATCCCAGAAACTTAAAAACGAAATTGTGTGAAAAAACAGAAATTTAACTGACCAAATACAAATTTAAATTTTTCTCTCTTTTAGTTAATATAGATGACTCGTAAATAATAAAAAAATATATATTAATTATTACATATGTATGCAATCCTAAATGTTAGAAATTATTAAAACATATTTTTGTCTTAAAAGGTTACATGCCTTCACAATACATTTGAATCTACCAATTTTGCTGCAAATATTTCCACAAAAACCCTACTAATATAATAAACGCGAAAGTTTGTAAGTATGGATGGATTGATGTTTGTTACTCTTTCACGTAAAAACTACTGAATGGATTTGAATGATATTCGGCCTACAGCTAGCTTATAACCTGGATTAACACATATGCCCAATATTAATATGAAATTTAATTCCTAAGAGAGTGAAAAAGTAATAATTTCATTTTATAACAGAAAAAATCATAGGTCAAGACATACACATAGTGAGTGAGTGTCATTTCTCATACACATAGTAAAGTCTGGCAAATTAATATTTTTCTCCTTAGTGAGACCAGTCCGCTTAGTGGAGCTCGCAGCGGCTAGTAAAATAAAGGTGCTAATAACAGTTTTGTTCTTAACTTCGTCAATAGAGTTGCCTTGAATTTTAAACTATCGTTTGATGCGTTTGTCATGTCTTTAATTTTCGTTTGTTTGTGCCGTATACGATCTATACTATTCATCCGATTGCGATGAAAATTTGGTGATTTTGTTATGCGCATGACCTTGAAGGTTTCTGAGACGGTATAACTATTTTTCAATAGTTGGAGCACGAATCGTGTCAAAAAATGTGGTTATTTCATTTTATATAGCGGCACTTCGTCTGTTTTTGTTGTATAAGTGCGCAGTCATGACACAATTTATTTAAATATAAAAGGTAGACAGATAGAGTGATTTATATTTATATATATAGAGTGAGATAGAGACGGAGAGATAAGTTGAGATAGAGCGAGGTATAGAGAATGAAATGGGTTAGATAAAGAGATATACCAATTGGTGTATAGAGCTATATAGAGACATATATAGAAGTTATAGAGATAGTGGGAAGTATATATGTAGATAGAAAGAGATAAATAGAGATAGAGATACATAGATGTATATAGATGTAGATAAAGATAAATATATTTAGAAAGATGGATAGATGATTTGTATATGTGGAACTACTTCAAACATATTACAAAACAAAACTGAATTAATGTCTTTCAATGCAGGCCGAGCATTAGCTAGGTTATGGAATCTTTTCAATATAAGTAATATCTTATTTTTCAGATTTTTTCTATATTGCATTATAAAGTCTAAATTACATACAGACCAGGCAAATAACTATAAACTGACAGAACAACGTCTGTCGGGATCTGAAAGTGATACAAATTAATTTTCACACTTAACATACAATTAAAGAAGACAATTAATAACTACACCCTGTGTTCAGCCCGGCAACGCCGGGTATTGCAGCTAGTATATACATTTAGATTACCTTTAATGACAACTAAATAATGTTTAAACATTAATATATATAATATTTATTATAAAACTGGGAAACGTTTCTTGAACCATTTCGTTAGAGCTGATTTCCAAATTTTAAGATTTTTTTAGTTCATATTGTAATATAAATTGTTACTTAACTTGTCAAAAAATTGAAATAATATAGTTTAAGACCGCTAAGATATATATATATTTTGAGTAAAAAAATTGGACTCGTATTTTCCATCATCTTTATAATAAGTCAAAAGTAGGTTTTTTTTGTTGTTTTAATCTTTAATTTTCATCCTAGAGTCTGAAATATCTTGACCACGTCTTAAAAAAATTATTTTAAATTTTTTAATGGATTCCACATTCTTTTTTTGGAAAATATAATATCTCCAATTTGTAATTTTATAGAAGATATCGTCCATAATTTTTTTTTATCGGTACACAAAATAACTAAGCAAAGCAGATATAATGAAATAAAAAAGTATGGCTTACTAAAGACAAAAAATTGGATATAAGTCTTAAGTTTAGACGTGAATTCGCCCATCAAAAACACAAACGCATACAAATATATATATATATATATATATATATATATATATATATATATATATATACAAATATGTGTATATATTGTCACGATCCACTTTCGGAGGGGGGAGAGAATCGTAGCTCTTTACATAGAAACAACTCGCTTGGCATCAACTAGTCTTAACTTCATAAAATACTTTACTGTACCTAGGATCATAGGTTCGTCATCCCGTACAGGATGTCTGGTGAGAGCTGAACTAAGGAGATTTTGCAAAATAACATAATACTAAATTAAAATTATTTTATTCTTAAAGTCAAATAATCAACATCATTCTTGACGAACATTTACACATCGGGATTAAAATTTAAAACAATACTCTTCTTTACTTCCTTAACTACTGAACGATCTTACAAGAGAGAGAATGAGAGAACTTCACTAAACACTTCCCTAGTCCTTCCGAATACCTCAAATCATAATTAATACTTAAAATTAAAACAAAGATAAGTCCATACTCACATTTTCCGAAAAGCCTTTCTTGATCGATTACTTTAAAAAAATAACGTAGGGGCCTCTCCTGCCCTTGAAATCCCGAACGAACATTACATTTTAAAAACTATGACGCGTGACCCCTGACGAGGGCCATAGCCTCCGCCCGAAAGCTTGACGACTACATTATGACCTAACTTAAACTACATCACGAACGAACTAACTAAACAACTCGTGGCCACAGGTGAGACGCATAGCCTCCGCCTGAGTGAGCCCCGAGTCACCAATCACTTGCGCTTAAATTCGCGCGCCCTGCCGCGCCTAGCATAACAAAAGCTCGTTATTGAAGTCAAATTTACTAAACAACTCACTAGAACATCTGGGAAGACTACCCCCACTCTACCCCGATGTGCAGGCCACACCGCGCGGCTTGTTACGACAGCGCGCCCCAGTAACTGCGGCCCGTGGCTGCGCCAGCGCGCGGCCAAACAAACAAACAAAATTCTGCAAGCCCGCAGCGCGCCGCGCCGGCCCCGTGCCCCAATTACATGGTCACGCCACTTGCGCTGACGAGTGAACAGAGCAGCCAGCCCAGAGTCCCGTCAGTAAAGTCCCTAAATTTGATTTCAACAACCCTGCAAAATTTCAACCCGCGACATAACCCTCCCCTCACAGAGCTCGAGCCCCATCGAGCTACCTCAAAATTACAAATTGTCTTTTTCCATTAAACCATAACTATAAATTCCTCATTTCACAAAAATAATAATTTTCTTAGTTCCTTGCTGTCTGAACATACATCTAGATTCTGCATAAGATTTATTTTAAAACAACAAGTATTCATAAAATTAAATGTAAAACTTTTATCTGGTTTGTTCTCACAGGAACCTTCAGAGGCTCGAGTTCTCAATTCTAAAAAAATTGTTCTGTTAGTGAAGCTCTCTTTACAAATTAAATTACTGTTCTTAGTTTCTCAGTATTCGTTAAACAATGTGCAAATTCTTGATTATTATTATTATTTTTTTTTTTCAGTTTCCGTTTATTACCATACTTCTTTCGTTCTTCAAAAAAAATTAAGTGTCCTTACAGTGTTTCAATTAATTAAACTCTTATCTCGTGAAGGTTGGTGCAACTCCTCGAAGTCAGTGTTGTCGAGAAGAGTAGCTCCCTGGGCTGGCCATCAGCAAACACCACTCAACTCCAACAGCTACTGGACTGGCTTCCAGGGCAGCTCACAACTTCTCCCCACATTTGCTTCGGAGTTGTGCCATCCTCATCACGAACAGATTACAATTCTGAAACATCATCAACAGGCATTACCATCACGCCTGACAAATACAAAACTAACTACTAAACTGCAATCGATGGGCAAGGATGCAAACACACAAAAAAAATAAAATTAATTAATTCAACTGCTAACATAAAGTATCCCACCCTTAGCATAATCTAATCAGGCAAATAATTTGATAGGAAAAACTTAAGGAAGGGAAACATGACCTTCAATGATTTTCCCTAACTCTTGAGTCTTGATCTTCTCTATACAGCAAATAGTCCCCACGAAGTAACTGGGTTGAAGGTCAGTTCACATGACCCACCCATAACCTTTCTACTCTTCTTTTCTTCTGGGGGCAACCACAATGCCCACCAATCTCTCTCCATGGTGCCGAACCAGCTATCCCATGAGAGTAAACAACGTAGTCAATAGGAGCGCAGAGGGGAAACACCAATCTCTGGCTTGTCGAGTCATAAAACTGCTTTATCTTCTTCTTCTTCTTCTGAGTAAAACATCTGATTAATCTTGCTACTATTCTTCCCAACAATAAAAAAAAAGTTCATCAGGTATCTTCATAAAAAAACATTCTAACTAATAATAAGTCTTCTTTTTCTTCTTTTTTTTTCTGTTAGATGTAATAGAAGGCCATGTTAGGGAGGTTATAGGGAAAAAGAGTGGCCAATTCCCACCCCATCACCCACCTAGATCATGACTAATTAACTTTTAAACTTTCTATTTCAAACAAATTAAAAAAAAACATTTTTTTTTTATTCAAACTTTTAAACTATAATTACTTTTACTTCATAACCTCAAAAGCTAATCAATAATTCTAAATGAAATTGTGATTTACTGCATCCTTGTTCCATCCGATCTGTTTGTTTATAACCTTTCTTGTAAAGTATAAAATTTTCAAACATTACTAATTCAAAAAAAAATTAAATTCTGGTGTCCTTTGAGTTACAATTAAATTTACTATTTCTTAGCTTGAAATAATTTAAGTTTTCAGAACTATTTCATTGTCTAATTCACAACACTTAAAAATCAACTCAAAACAACAAATCATCAAAATCAATAAGATCATCTGACCTACCTATCAGTACTGTGAACTTGAACTGTTCGTACACATTTATAATAAACTATTATCTTTAAATTCCAACCTAAATAAGGTTTTTAAAAAAAACTACTAATCCCTCTGTAAATTAAGAAAATTAACTTTAAAAATTAAACTTAAGGTATTAGTTCTTTTTGACAGCTACCACAACTCACTAGTTCCATTACATTACTATAACCTAAAAAGTTCTGTAAATAATGTTTATAACAAAAAAACTACAGTGGCTGTCTTCCAAAAAAAAATAAAACTTTACATGACCTTATTAATCTCCACTTGTAAGTCCATGGCTGCCAGCTTTCTCTTCTCTTGTATCTTCAGTCTTGGTTCTTGTTTCTGAAATCTTGCATCTTGTCTCTCGAACTCTTGCAATCTTGTATACTGTATTGCTGCTCAGCTCATCTTATGGTATCTGTAACAGTTTCAAAAATACATGTTAATTTAAATTACATAATTCCTGTTCTTTGGTCCTAAAAAAAAATTGTATTATTAGTACACATTACCCTGAAACAACATTATTATTCATTGTTTATTACTTTAAAAAAAATGCTTTACCATAAAATCCTTTTTTGTTCTTTTCATTAGGCCTATTTATTTTCCTTCTTCTTAATTAAATTCTGCTTCAAATGTTAATCCTAACTTAAGACCTACCATCTATTTATTATTCATTACCTACATTATTTATGTTACCCTAAAATTCCCATAAGTTTCTAATACTTCCTATCAAAGACATTCTCTCTAAAAAAAAAATTTACTTATGACTCTTAACTTAACAAACTTAAAAAAAACTTTTACACTAGACTTAACTTATTATTCATTCTTAGTTACTAAATTTCTATATGTAAACTTTAGTACTTACAAACAAAAACTGCCTATTTCTCTCTACCTCTTAATCTCTTTCAATTATTACAATAATAATGTTACCTTGCATCTTTAAACTTTCTTCTTTTCAATTAAATTAGACATCTCATAACAATAAAAAGTCTGCCTATACTCTTCTTATGGGTGTCCAACCCAACAACAAAATTTCAAATTCTCAAGTTTCCTTATATTTAAATTATGCAATACAAATAACCTCTGTGGTGCCTGTACCCTTTTAGGCCTACCACCTTCTCCTCTCACAGCATAACTCTTATTCCTCGGGGTCTGTATTCACTGTTCCAAATCAAATATCTCAAATAAATTAAAAACAAATTTATTATTTTAAGAAAACAAAAATTTACATTGACTTTACTATGGAGCCTGGAAATCTTAATGTCTCACAGCAGCTAACATGACTAAATCCCATGGAACCCCAGGTTTACATAACCTGTGCCCAAAAATTTAAGCATACCAGGCTTTCCCTGCACTGGTTTTACAGCATCACACACTATTTAGGGCCCCTGATCTGCCATCAGTCCCAAGGAGTTTTCCCACAACCCCTCTCTACACAAGCGCCTACCGCATTCCTCTCAATTGGCTATCGGTTTTACGGCATTCTTTTGGGATCCGACCATCAAGTTAGGGCTAATCGAACACTAAACCTCCATACTTCCAAACTAATGTAAATCAATTAAATTTTCTCTGTAAATTCTAAAAATCAAAAAAAATTATTCCAACATGCCAAAGAAACTTCCAAAAAAAATTCATAATCTTATCTTCAAACCATTAAAATAAAAATAAATAGATTACTCTGTTTTCTCCTTAATAACTGTAAACTGTCAACAAATATCATGTCGTAAATTTTTAACTATGCTTACTGACTCTTAATCATAAAATCTCATTTGTCCTAATTAATAAACAACCGATTTCCTTAAAATCTCACTGTATCTCTCACACTCAAACTTCACTGGCTGAATATCCCAATAAATTCAAAAACAATTATCTAAACTCTTAAAGAAACTCCTCCCCAATTATTCAAATTACTTCACCTTATTTTATTTCATTACTTAAAACACCTTACTCAAAAAAAAATTAATTAATTATCTAGCTATCTTCCATTATTATTTATTTACCGAACAAAACTTTCTCCTAAATTAATTTAGTAAAATTCAATTTCACATTAGGCAAGTACACTAACTCTCTACAGCAATGTTTCTCATTTCCCTCCTTCCTAACTGAATCCAATCTTACTTAACCTCCAGGGAATTTACCTCACAAAATAACCAAAAATTTCACTGTAGTGCCTATCTGCTATAGGCCCACTACACAGGGGGCTCTAACCCCACCAACAAACTTCATTGAAATGGTACCCTATCCCATACAGGATAGCCACTTCGGTACTACCATGGGGAACTCCTGCCCCAAACTACTCACAACTCTCAGGATTCTCCTAACCCTTAATTCACGTAGCCAGCCCATCTCCTATGGGTCTGCTCTACAATCCCTACTTCCCAGGGACACAACACCTCACCTTAGGGTCCCTCGCCTTAAAGAAAACATTAATTTTCTCTGTTCCCTTGGAGTAAATTCCCTCTACACACAAAAACTATCCTTCCACTTTTATCAATGCTTATCGATTTTATAGTGTACCTCCTTAATAATGTTTACAAATCCCAAAAAAATATTTTTAAAACCGAGGTAGAATTTAACTAACAAAAACATAAACAACTTACAACGAAACACTTCTAGCCTATACATCATACCATTCTTAAAATAAATTACTTACATACTGAAAGTTCCTCTTCTCCTAAAACACACTTAAATTTAAATTTATTTAACCAATAGTCTATTTTCTTATCGCTAAGTTACCGTACAGCTGATCAAAACAAGGTCACGGCCGTCCACGTCTCTGTACGTGCTCGTGACGTCACCGAATTCCATCAGGTACGCCAACCCTCGCTTGCGGTTCCTCCGTTCTCCGCTAGGTCTCAGCACCTCCCCGTCACGTGTTCACTCTGCCACGTCCACTGACGTGTCGTTCTGAAACAACTCTCAACATTTTTCTAATTAAAACAAAACATCACTATAAATTCTATAACTCTCTTTTACATAAACTCTCGTTTTCTTTTTAATTCCTTTCTAACGTTTATCCTTCCCTCGACTGATTTAATTCGTACGTCTCGTCTCCTACGCGCACGACAACAAAACAAACTTCACTTGAAAATAATTCCTATTTACGACAAAAAATTTTTATTTTAAATTATAATTCTCTTAACCTACAATCTTAAATTAACTTTAATAAAACTAAACCACTTGCATTATCTTTATTAAGTATTTAAATTATAACGTATTCTCCTCACGTAAAAATCCCCGATAAACTCAACGACTTAAAACAACTTATCACTATAAACTTTATCCTTACAAGTATACTCAAATAAACATCTGTTAAGTCAAAAAAAAATCTCAAAGACTTCCTCCACTTAGATTAAATTCCGTAATCCTCTCCTCAAGTAAACTCTTAATAACCTGCTATCAGAAGCTGAAACTAACTTAATAATAAACATAAAAATCTACCTCTCTCTCTCTCCAGAAATAGAACCTATCCGGCGAACTCTACCATTTCTGTCACGGCTCCACTTTCGGAGGGGGGAGAGAATCGTAGCTCTTTACATAGAAACAACTCGCTTGGCATCAACTAGTCTTAACTTCATAAAATACTTTACTGTACCTAGGATCATAGGTTCGTCATCCCGTACAGGATGTCTGGTGAGAGCTGAACTAAGGAGATTTTGCAAAATAACATAATACTAAATTAAAATTATTTTATTCTTAAAGTCAAATAATCAACATCATTCTTGACGAACATTTACACATCGGGATTAAAATTTAAAACAATACTCTTCTTTACTTCCTTAACTACTGAACGATCTTACAAGAGAGAGAATGAGAGAACTTCACTAAACACTTCCCTAGTCCTTCCGAATACCTCAAATCATAATTAATACTTAAAATTAAAACAAAGATAAGTCCATACTCACATTTTCCGAAAAGCCTTTCTTGATCGATTACTTTAAAAAAATAACGTAGGGGCCTCTCCTGCCCTTGAAATCCCGAACGAACATTACATTTTAAAAACTATGACGCGTGACCCCTGACGAGGGCCATAGCCTCCGCCCGAAAGCTTGACGACTACATTATGACCTAACTTAAACTACATCACGAACGAACTAACTAAACAACTCGTGGCCACAGGTGAGACGCATAGCCTCCGCCTGAGTGAGCCCCGAGTCACCAATCACTTGCGCTTAAATTCGCGCGCCCTGCCGCGCCTAGCATAACAAAAGCTCGTTATTGAAGTCAAATTTACTAAACAACTAACTAGAACATCTGGGAAGACTACCCCCCCTCTACCCCGATGTGCAGGCCACACCGCGCGGCTTGTTACGACAGCGCGCCCCAGTAACTGCGGCCCGTGGCTGCGCCAGCGCGCGGCCAAACAAACAAACAAAATTCTGCAAGCCCGCAGCGCGCCGCGCCGGCCCCGTGCCCCAATTACATGGTCACGCCACTTGCGCTTACGAGTGAACAGAGCAGCCAGCCCAGAGTCCCGTCAGTAAAGTCCCTAAATTTGATTTCAACAACCCTGCAAAATTTCAACCCGCGACAATATACTGTCGTACCCGTCGTTAACCTTTTTCTATTTCTGTTTCCTCTAAAGGAGTATTTAAGCATTCAGCTCTGTGCACATCAATATCACTGTGGATTTATCTGATACTCGCAGCACCGTGACAGAACAATAGTTTTTAATTAATTAATGTTATAAAATAAACGTTATATCAATGTTAAAAATACATTTTATGCTTATGCTTCTACCTAACAATAGAGCCCAATTCTCTCTAGTAAATAATCGTAAAAAAAACCAAATCTACATCATTTACACTTTTTGTATGTTTAAATTCTGGAATCGTTAAAAAAGTTATTTTCATTTGTTTGTTTAAAAAACTTTACCAAAAACTTCCAAAAAAATTTTTTTATGAAAACTTACTAAAACTACTTGCATATTTCAATTATAGCAAAATTACGGTATATGTTAAGTTATATGTAAATGTGCTATTTTATGTTTCGCTTGATTTGCTTCGGACTTGTAATTTTTTTCAACACTAAATTTCGTTTTTTTTAAACCTTTAGGTGTAGAATATGGTAATGTTCCCCCCCCCCCCCCCCACCCTTTTGTGGTAATCCAATATCTGTTTGAAATATATAATTTTATTTCAAATCGGTTGCTTAATAAATATTTAATTAGTATCAAACATACACTTTCGTCTTAAGTTAAGAGAGTGTTAAAATAATAAACAGTTTGTTTCTGTTTATAATTGCAATTTAATTATTTTATTCCTAGAAACGCGATGTTGCAAACAAACTTAAACCATTCAATATTTATGTTATTATGTGAGAATTATATTTAATACTTATAATACAGTCATGATTTTGTTTTAAAACAAGCTTTTGTGATTACAAAAATTAATAATTTGAGAGCTACAAACCAATATTCTTACCCGGTTTATTATGTTACAGAGATACGCGTAATAAAATGTGTACTTTGATTTACTAAATAACTTAATATGATGCTGATTAAATGTTATAAATATTTTCTGCTAAACCACAGGATATACAAATAACGCCAAGAGTAAAAACAATGGTACGAATACAAGGATAACAAATTCAAGCTTTTTTTATTACGGCAAATCCACCAGTTTAATTTTTTTCCGAGTGCGTATTTCACTACTTTATTTTAGATTTGGGAATTTCTGCTTTGCAAACGCTGTTGCACCGATTTTAAACGTGGAATGACAAGTGGAAGTGGCACATTTGCACAAATCGCCTAAATCCTTCGTTCAGTGGCCAGGATCAGGACGGATAAAAACCCAGAATGTTTCGATGACTATTTTTGAACGGTTGTTATAACTGTTACGATCAGGCTATAATATTTTCGACAACCTAATACTTCTGCGTAAATGTCAATTTTTATATACATCATGTTACGCAAGTACCGATAGCCTCGAAAATAAAATTTGCAAATAAAAATTTGCAATATTTTTTATTTGTGTTAATCGCCTGGCCAAACTCGAGGGTTAAGCGACGGTATTATGACTCGCCACACTCAACAAGCAATTCAGGAAAATGTTTAGCAAAGTCTATTTCTGGGAAGCATTTTATTGCAACGGTTTTGGGAAAACATATAAAAATCAAAATCATAATTATAAACCCGGGATTAAAACACGGTACCTCTGTACTGCGAATTCAATGTCTTATAACTGGGTCATTCTTGGAAAAAGGGAGTTTATGAAGTGCTCAATTATTTATTTTTTTATTCTATCGATTTAAGTTTTTGATTATTCTGATAAACGTTTTAACTTATTCTGAATCGATGTATGCCACTGGTCAACATCTTTTTTCCTTTACTTATAGATTTTTTTAATGTTTTGTAAAATACTGTTAACGGAGGATACAGCTATGTAACGCAGGAGTCATTGCGTGCAAGAACAGTATAATATTATGCAAATCAATAGAGATTTTAATATGTAATGTAATTCTTTAAATGACATTTGTACATCTGTATAAAAAACTTCAAAATTGGACTTTATTAATATCCTAAAGCCTTCTCCAAACTGGACATTAATAAACAAAAAAAAATTCAGTTAAATTTTAAAAACTACGTACAGCGAAACTCAATAACAGTAGACAATCTTAATGAATAATGAGCAAAACATGACAGTTCCAAGCCCGCAACTAATTCTGGCCTATTTGTGGGAATTCTGATGATATATTTTAAAACAAGTATTGCCCACATTTTGCCTAAAAGTTTTGCAACTGTTCTCCTTGGTGTCTCTTCCTTATCTTCATTATATTTTTTTTTGTAATCTGTGTTTTTGCGGTCTATAATTTGCAAGTTGCCTATTCCTGTCCTTTAATTTATTTTCTATCACTGCAATTTTTTCCTTCAATTCCTGTCTGTTTCTTCTCCTTACTTTCTTTCCACATTCTTTTAGCTTATCATCAACCTTAAGAGGTCTACTTCTACGGTTATTAGTACTTCCGGAAGTACTCGGAATGCCAGGACTAAGAGGTAGTGCGTTTAAATTTTCAAGCATCTGATTTCTATCTTTTACAGATGCTCTATATTTTCTACTTTTTTCTCGCCATGTTTTTCTCAGGTTCCTTTTGGTACAATCACTCATTTTGGTTTTAGCAGTTTTAATTTTTCCGTCTTCTACACGTTTCTTGAATCTTTCACGTTCCTTTCTCTTAGATTCCTCATATAGATTTGTATCGTTCTTAATTTTCTCTCGGTATTTTTGCATTCTTTCTTTAGCTGTCATCTTGTTGGTTTTGCCCATTATGAACTGTAATAAACAAAAAGACCATACAATTTAAGAGTCTGTAACAAATTTGTGAAAATGTAATAATAACACTATTTTTTGTTTAAATATCCCAACACTATATGTTTAAGGAATTTTTAAGCAAGTTACCAGATAAACATCTTTTTCTAGTCCAAGGAAGTAATACTTTTTAAGCCAGACTATAAATTAAATGTGACCTAAACCAGACCAAAGATTTTAAAAGTATACCTCAATTACACAAATGGTATCCTCCGTTTCACAAACAGTATCCTTGTGGTGTAACGGAGGATACATGAACGGAGGATACCATATTGCACTAAAAGGCAAAACACATGCTTTACTTTGAGGTTATGTCTGTTGGCTATAAGTAAGGTTAAACATACTGATATGTCACAATTAATTAGGATTTATGTGATGTACTGGTAATTGAAATTACCTTTTTAGATGATGAACGGATGATACATCAGGTGTATAAACTTTAAAGGAAATATTTGTTCACACTTATAAAACTGTTCATTCAGCACACATTTATCCACTGAGAAATGGAAACATCAAAGATGGCCTCCTCCCAGCTGTTCCAAAGAGGAAACAAAGCCAATATTGCTTACATGTGAGGTTCTGTAGAACTTTTATTTTAATATAACGGAGAATACACTAAAGCTCGTGACAAAGTTTAGAGTAACATTACAGGTTTTATAAAGGGAAAATTAAAAAAAAACTATACATTGAAGAAACAAGAACACATTTTATTTGTTTTACTAGGATTGTTATACTTATTGTCATTATTTTTTATATCTGAGATAATTATAAAAATGTCTAAATGAAGATGTGACATGTAACGGAGGTATACATGTATCCCTCCGTTCACTAAAAAAATATGTTTAAAACAGATTAGACGTTCAAAATTTATAGAACGGAAGGGTTTTAGTTCCTGTGATTTAGAATCAATTAATTAAGTGTGTATGTATTGTTTCTTTTTAGTGCTGCTTTAGTGACATAAAATGTTCCCTTTTTGCAAGACTGACCCAACTACGTTATTTTTTTATTTAATTACTTTTTTAAATTGTTATTCCAAAAAAGATAAAATAAAATAATTAATATTTATCATGTATCGTTTCACACATTATTTTGGGTTTTACGTGTTGTGGAACATTTAACAATATATTTTTATTTTCCTATCTACCACTTACAAGAGAGCAAATTTTACATTTATAAATAGTGTGGATTTTAATTACTTAATAAATGTTACTAATACTTCAATATCTTCAGCTAAAAAATTGCAATACATCACATTAAGCATTTGCGATTTAAGGAAAATGAGTGTTTAATATTAAAAATCTATGTATTATTCCATTCGTGGCTTCACCTATTAGATAGCAAAATCTTAGAAACTTACTGTGACGATATCCCATTAAAAGGAGGCTTCAGCCTGCTACGACAATATAAATCTAAAAAGGCAGAAAAAATTCTCTTCTGGTAACGATTCTTGCAAGCATAGAACGTGTCCTGAATCTGAATCATAAACAAAGGTTATGTTCAGGGCACTAAAAACCATTTTAAAGTCAACAAACAACATAAGTTAACATTGGAGGATAAATCAAATAATAACAAAAATTTTAAATCTTTCTAAGTCAATGTATAAAATAGTCAGGTACAATAAGGGAGATGAATACATAATGTGGAATGCAAAACTAGCACGACTCGGGATAAAAAAAAAGGCGGTTGTCTGTGAAGTCGGTTTACGGACGATAATTTTACGTGATAACGTCATAATAAAACATTGATGAAAAATTACAAACTTTTTAATTTTCAAAAAATTATTTACAGTTTTTGTAAATTTAATTTAAATAATTTGTTCAAATATAATCATGAACAATTAATTAAAATGCCCGCCTTAATCTGTTTAATATTATAGAATATTTTCTCGCACGGTGGTTGACCGGTTCTTGCACGCTCGGCTCAGGCGGAACGTGACAATTATCACGTCAAAAAGAACCCGATACCACAATGTCGCTACAGCTGAACAAGAGTTTACTAAGAAGGACAAGTAAGACATTCTTACCGTATACAGACACACATTCATCATTAATACAATAATTGTCATTAGAAATTTTAACGTTACGTTATGTTAATTTATTAGTGAAACAAGAAATATGAAAAAATTAACATCAAAGCGTAAACTATCTATAAACAAGGTGAGTTTTTTTGCCGTAAACAGTAGGCGAACAAGGTAAAGTATTCATAATGACATTGCATTTTACAGACCCTAAAACCTCTGCAAATCGTAAGTTCATTTACTAAAAAATTTGTTAGTGGTAGAAAAATTAAACAACTGATATCAAGCATGCGTTGCTCTCTCCTTTAATTTTCATATTGAATATCCTAACGGATAGACATTAGTGATAGAAAATTTGTGACGACATATAACAAGCACCTCACACGTATTTCATTTAAATTAATTGTATTGTTTTTTAAATTGATTCTTATAAAATTTATTTAAATAATTAAACCGTAAAGTGATATTTAGTTCAGTATGTCGCTGTTGAAAAAATTACTTTAAGTTTAAATATAATGAAAGATTTTTTTTTAGTTTTTAATTTGTTTTCTATTTTGCAAACTTAAATTGGCATTTCAAATTAAAGCCTTTTAGTTTTCTACTAAGTTTAAATAGTAACTGTGGTTTTCACGGCACATATAACCTGTAACTAAAAACTGTGTAAACTTGGCAAATGATTACTACGAGACTACGAGATTTATTGGATTTTGACCTTTGGCTCTCATTGGCTTTCATTTCGGCCGGCTCTAATTGGATAACGGTCACTGTTGTAATCTAAGACACAATTTTAAAATACCGTAAATAATTAAAAAAATTCAAATATGTGAGTGTTTTTCACTACTTACCAGTGATGTGTAAACAACTAACCTCAGGAGCGAGTGTATTCGTGTGAACTCGTGTTGCAAGTAATTTGGTTCAATAATAATAATCTATTCTCCAAAGCAAACCAAACGGGAGGCAGTAAACCAAGGGTTAATATTGTAGAACTGATAAATTAAAAACATTAAAGAGAGAGAAAATTATGTCAGCTATGGTTTGTAAAAAAAACATATATACAATTGTAATAAAGTGTGAGGGTGAATTTAATGAAAAATATTTTTTTAAAAACTCAGCATAGCTATTAACCTACGCACACATTCAAAAAGGAAATGATAGCAGTAATATACATTTCAAATTAAGATGTGGTTGTTTCAGAAATCTTCAAATATAGTAGGTGTCTATAATGAAGTGAAAAAAGGGGAAGTTAACGTTTAATATATATTTTTTAATTTAATCAAATTAAAAGGATTCGGAAAGGTCAAAGTTGACAAAATATATACTTAAATAAAAATACAATCGCGGGTATTTTACAAATTATAAAATAGACTATCACAGAAAAAAAACACAGAAAAAAACAGATAACTGTGATTTTATCAAGGTAATTTATATGCGAACAGACTAAAATGAGAGTTATTAAAAAGTTTTTAATTAATCGCTGGTCGAGCCGCCGAGGCGCTCACTCAAGCTGCAGGAGCGGGTTTCAGTGGAGTTCTTCGTGGTCGAGTGAGACGAGGCAATGTCTGTCTCAGGGACAAGTACACTAGGGAAACCTTCTTTTCACAGACGAGAGAGCCAAAACCAGAAGTTCCCCGAAGTTCATGGTTCTTTTCCGTATCTTTTATGTAACTATCCTAAACAAATCAACCGTCCACAATGTTTTAAAGTATTTATAATGTAGCTAACCTAACCTTATTTGCCATTAGTATCCTTTTATCAACACCGCCATATTTATTTACAATGAACAAAAAAAAATCGAATATGCACGATCGGACGTTTGGCACTCTCGTCTGTAAAAAGAATGATTCCCAGTACACTACGCGTAACCTTTACGTCACAACCACTTGCTATTGATATTCACCAATGCTTATAAACTGGATTACATGAAACTGAATTTGTCATTAGGGCACTACACTTTTACGGCTATTTGAACTGTGTGTTTGTGAAATTCATGTCTAGTATGAGCGCGGACAAAGTGTTACAAGAGACGGGGGGATCTTCACAGCTGCTGGAGTCATCGGGTAAAGCCATCCAGGTGAAGTTAGAAAGATAATTATATAACAAAAAGGAAGTTCCTCGGAGCATTGTAGTTATGTAGCTTCGTTAACTTGTAGTCTCGAAGCCTCGTAGTCTTGTAGCTTTGTAGTATTATAACCTCGTAGTCTTATAGCCTTGTTTTATAGCCTTTTAACCAAATGTTGTTGAAGCAAGATGATGCCAAATTAAAAGTAGAGTATTTGTAGCAATTGGAGACGGATAAATTGAAGCAGTTGGAGTAATTTCTGCAGTTGGAGCAATTGTAGCATTTGGAGCTGTTGGAGCAGTTGGAGCAATTGAACCAGTTACAGCAATTGTACTTGGAGATACTGAAGCAGTTGGAACAATTGCAGCAGTTGGACTAACTGCAGAAGTTTGAGCTGTGTCTTGGTTTTTTACTGGCTACAAAGGTGTAAGGGTTACCTAGTTTGGCTCATCTGATACATAGGCCTAAGTCACGTCATTACCTATTCATGAGAACTTGAAAGCATCTTTATCATCTTTAACACCGAACTCAATGAAAGTTGTACCATCGTGGACGGGAACCTTGATGTCAGTGACGACGACGGCAGTGAAGATCCCGATGGCACGTCAACGACAACTTTGCAGAACTCGATGGAATATGCACCATTATCACCAAAAAACCCTATAGGAGACTTCAAAACACATGGCTCCACAGGTAGATGAAACTATAATTGCTGCAGTGATGTCTGCAGTTGAAACTTCCGATGAATGGCATTTCGACAGCGAAGGAAAATTCAGTGGTTTGTGATTAGTTAACAACTACAAAGTTTCGACGTCAATACCGTGAAAAGAATTTCTCTAACAATATTAATGTTCGACGTATCTAACAATATTAATGTTAGTATCCTTCTCGGAAAATGTTTGGCTATAATAAATTCCAAAGGCATTTTGAGAAAGGACGTGATGCGTTGCAGAAATAATGTTACGCTACAAAAGCGAATGATTTTTTCGCTTAGCAATACACCGGGAATTGGTATTTACAGAAATTGAATCAGTATCTGGCTCAGGTCTGTAAGTTTCGTCTTCATCGACTAGACATCCTTGCAGCTACTGCGATATGTGTTTTGCATCTTCCCATGATGAACGAATACAAGAGAGGAGTAAATGTGTGACGAATCCTTGTCGTATGAAGTTTCTCTATAATAAGTGTCATGTTTGGTTTACTTGTATTGATATTTTGAGACGGCACATGGTATATGGGTACAAGCACAAATACAGATGTTCAGTAACCGATTTTGATAAAGCCTGGACATGAATTTAAAAATAAACCTGTGCTTGATGTATTGCAGTTAAATGAGAGTGGCTTCCTTCCTCTTGGCGAAATTAGCATTTCGTGGAACGTTGAAAGGCTAGTATTATAAAAATAAAATTAATTTTTCAAACGGCATTTGTACTTTTCTTAACGATATCAAGCAAAATATAATAAAACAGATTACAGATGAAGTAGCAACGTACGGATCTTTAAAATATAATTTGTAGCTGGACTGTGTAGGTATATGACAAACCATATGCGTTCATGGACAAAGTGAAAAAATACGCATTCAAGAGAGTAAATACTCCCAGTTATAATTCTGACCATGTGGCGCAGACTGTTGAACACTGTATTGAGGAACTCTGTTGGGAAGAAAATTACTATGTAGGAAAAGGATCTGGTTTGTCACTTTCTGAAGTAAATCATTTGGAACTGAGAGTAAGTCTGTTCAAGTAAAAGAAGAATTATATGTTTATTACTTACATAACTTTAGTAAGTTTTCCAGTTGTTTTGTAGGATTTGTGTACTATTTTTTTTACTTTTAAGTGGTTTATTTTTTTCTAACCTTTCACTTGTAAGTTAAATTGATGGGATATGAAATTAATTTAACACTTCAAATCAATCAGTGCATTAATGAGTGATATTTAAAAATATTTTGGGGTGTTTTTAAAATTTCTAGGTTTATTGTTAAGATATTCCTATATTGTTGTCAAGACCACCGACAAGATAGCGAGTGCCTTAGCAATAAATACTTATAAAATCTAGTGATTAAAAATTAAAACATAATGGTGGCAGTGCACTCTGGCAAACGTCCTGTGTACTACATGACACGAGCGCTCCTTGTATCAAGTACTGAAAACAATATGGCGGAAGCTTTCTCTATTAGATGACAAGTGTACACGAACACTTCTGGTAACAATTATTGAAAATAAAGATGTCTGCTTCTAGCAGACGAAACCCAGATGGATGCTGTGATGTCATAATCCAAGATGACGGCCTTTTAGCTGACGAAAACAAAATGGCGAACGTGCCGTTATAATATCTGCTATAATAATTCCATTGGTATAAGTGGTGGGAGGTGAGTCTGCTGTTAGCTACCGGGAAGGAAGAATCCATCGACAGTTTTTGCTCACACCGGTTTCGAACCATGCTCCATGACGTAAGTGTTTTTTTATAAAAAATTTATAAAAATTTTATATAAATTTTTATAAGTTTTCAATATTTATCTATATTTCTAGCTTAGTAATTACGGATTATTAATATGGTAATAATAAATATATTTGCAAGGGTAACGTAACAATTTAAAAAGGCGTCTATGTCATCCTTAAAGTCGAGATCATGATCTTGGCGGGTTATAAATGCTTGGTTTTAGGAGTCTCAAGCCACTTTTAGGAATTGTCAAGCCTCTGAAATTTTTTGAGAACTATAACAAAAAATTAACCCTTAAAACGGGAATTTTTTCCTTGAAAACGGGAAATTTTAATTTTACTATTTCTGATTTTAAGAGATTTTTGCCGAAATTTTTACTAAAAACATTTTTATAGCGAATTTTGGCAAATGTTATGTCCTTTTGGCAATATTTGGCAAATTTTCAAGGTCAAGCTCAAAGGTCGTCATCTACGATGGCAACTGTGAAGTCATAATCCAAAATGGCGTACATGTGCTACAGCTCCTCGCAGTGAAACCAGGCCCGGGATATTAATTTATAAACTATTTATTTTTGTTTTTTCTAAATAATACATTTTTAATAATTTTTTGAAATTTTACGTCGTTTCTGGGGACTTTTAAAGGTCAAAGTTGACCTAAATCCAAGATGGGGGCCGGTCATTGACTCTCTACTTGCACTTCTCCCTTTATTTGTAATCTTTTACTTTTATTATATATATGTTTTATTAATATTTCAGTTAAAAATGTTATTGAAAGTTAACATAAAATTTAATACCTTTTATCAATGTACCAGTAGAATATCATTATAAATTTATTAATAATTCTTTGAAAAGTTTGTATGTTAGTAACATAATTGAAATAAATTTTTATGAAAGTATTTATTTCCTAAATAAAAACGTTAAATGCTATAAATTTTGCCGCTAGGTTTCCCAACTGCCGTCACACCGCAGGGGTACTTCCAGTGGCGGTTCTTGCTGCTCGTCGACCCGCCAGTTGGGACTCCCTTTCATGTAGTGTTCCTTGCGGCAAACACAATAAAAGAAACGAAAAACGGGAGGAGTACGCGCACGGATAACAAAGGGTACAAAAAATAATTGGATGATGAAATCTTGTAGCTGTGACAGGTTAAAATGCTCACCAGCGAACAAAAAAAAAAACATCATCTCTCTTTTGTAATATTGTCTTTATCTCCGGCACAATAGAAACGTACTCAACATTTCACATATGAACAGCAAAATATTGTTTTAATTTTGCCAAATGGCATAATTTATATACAGCCCGATGTGCTATTTACTGACTGAATGATTGTCTTGTGTTTACAAAGTCTAACCCACTTCCAGAAGAGCTAAAAACTCGTTATTTTGAAAGAAGATAGATCTCGTCCCGTAACTGACGGAAAATTTTAGAAAATATAAATTTTTTTTAAAAAATTTAAAATTAAAAAAAAAAATTACACGAACCTACCGAGTGAGGCCCTTGTATATTGTTGTAAAAGTATTGTCATGGCAATGCCTTTGTAAGTGATGATGGAATATCGTCTAAACAATAAAGTCAGGAATACATCTATTTGTATTGGCTATTAAACGTTATAATATCACCTACAAGCGAATTGTCCTAATACTACTTTTGACACTAGTTTTTTACGATGTTAATTTATTTGTAAACCATAGCCATAGACAACATTGGCACATAAAAAGAGAAAAAAAAAAGTCTTCTGTGAGTGATGTACCTATAGTTTGCTGTAGGAAGGTATTGAAATGCAAGGCGTCCCCACAATAAAAACTGAATTTCTGTGCGTTTACTATTTATTATAATATTTAATATTATATTATGAATATAGAGTGGATTTTTACATTGCTACTGAAAGCGTGCTTGTATTCAGTTAAAAATTTATTTTACAAGATAAAATGCAAATATGGGTAGTTTAACAAACTAAAATGGTAAACAAATTGCATCCCACTGCCTTTTACACTTATATTAGTAACTAAACGTGATGTTTTAAGCTCTTTCGGAAAAGATGCCCCTAAATGATATTTTATTTCTATTTTAAAAATCCAATCTGAAGGAAAATTCCGTGAAATCCACATCGGTCGTAGTCTATATTTAAAAATAATGCAAAACAATTTTTGGAGAAAGTGTTTTTCAGTTTTCAAAAATTGCTGTTATTATTATGCAAATGCAAAATTCCTATATTCAAATAAAATTATTACCTGCACTTAAAATAGAATATCGGTTAGTTTGGGTACGTTTAAAACATTGTGAAACATTTTGAACAGTCCGTTAAGCTGGGTTACTACATTTAAAATATTGCAAAACTTATTTGAACGCTTTGTTAGGTAAGGATTTTCGGCTTTTAAAGAGTGATAGTTGTTTGCAGTATCACTGTACGAGCCGTGCATCGCTAGTTGTGTCTCGGAGGGAGAGCTCCCGCCAGGAAGCTTCAAGATCCAAGTGAGGCCGCGAACACAGGCTGCAGAGCGCAGCTTCACAGATTATAAGATCTGTGGCATCCCGGTGGGGGGAGAGGCGAGGATTGTTTTTATTTCTCTGTCACACCCTGCCTTTTTATTTCTTCTTCCGTTCTCAGCTCGGTTTCTGTTTGAAGTCCCCACGTTTGTTGCATATTTCCCCCCGCCCCTTACATTTTTTTTTTCTTTAGCCTCTGTCAAAGCCACCCAGAACGAACACAAACACTTCGCCTTCTTTCAGCGAGCAAACAGCGCGCGGTCCACCAATCCTGTGGCGACCTGGATAAACCTCGCGCCTTTTCGTGCACTTTCCTCTGCACCCGAACCCTGTCTGATAGTCGGTTTTATCCATTCGCTACTGGCATTATTCTCTTAAAAAGCTAAGTCATACATTTCGTGGCGTTGAAACGGAAAATAATGTTACCTTATTAGTCATCAATATTTATCACAAAAAACCAAGAAAACTGTTTTTTTTTATTTACTTGTCAAGAAAGATAGGGTAATAAATAAAATTATATTAATTCCAACACCAAAGTACACAAAGCATTCTACAATATGCAACATTCTAGTCATTATTTACAGTTTGTTAAAAAGTTTATATAATTAAATAGTATTAAACTATTTTAAAGAATGGTTTAGAACAGAATGTGGCTGTTAATGTTTTCAATTTTTAATGTATTGTTTAGTTATTTATGATAATCTAAGAGCAGTAATTTGTCACCCTTTAGGCTACTCTGGTGAGGATCGTGGGACACGCATTTGAATGCTCGGGACTTGTAGATAATAATTTATTGGCTGATGATACAGATTAAGTTTAACATTTAACAATGTTTTAATAAGTAAAAAAAAAGGAAGAACTCTTTTTTCTGAAGGAAATTAATTGTTTACAAGAAATTCTGAATCCTCAAATGAAACTATTTGCATTAGAAACTTTTAAAGGCTGCTTTTGACTTGAGTTTCTTTACAGGTTTTTTTAAATAAGAAAGCACCATTACAATGTTGTAAATTATTAATTAATGACAAAGCTCATATCAGAAAGTACTAATCGTATAAAAGTAAAATTAATTTTTAAGATTAGGTTGTTTTAATATAAACATTATAATAATAAAACTTTAAATGCATAGGACTTAAATGAAAATTACAATGAGTGTTAAGAGAATAAAATTGCTCTTTTAATTCGGCGAAGAGGTAAAATCCTACTTACGCCACTAATAACTCGTTTTCTAAAAGTGTTCTACTTCATAGTCACTAAAAAAAAACCTTATATATTGAGAGCCTACGGATGGAGCAACTAACATATATTCCCAATCCACATTGAATCCTGTCACATTATCTGTTTCCCAGTTTTATCTATAGAGGTAAATTTAAAAACCTTTTCTGAGAACTTTTTCTCCAAATTGTTATTTCCTACTTAATTTCACTACTTATATAGCTAAATAATTTCTTTATTAGGATGATTATATTTGTAAATATTTATATTTTGTATTATAGTAAACACTTTCAAATTTAAAGATCAATATATTTAACTTAATTTCCTTAATTTTGCGTTTTTAATTTTACTACATACACCAGTATGGTAGTTAATATATACTCATTTTCATATAATATCTTATATTTAAGGCTTTCGCTTATTTGTGTCATTAAATTTTTAATTTAAGTTTGTAGAGAAGGCCAGGTAGTTATTACGAAAATGTCTGACGATTATGCTGGGAGTTTATATACCAAACGCATTTTGCATGAATTTGATACAGTTTTCCTTATAACTCACTCAAATTTTTGATTATAAATCTACCCGCACCTTTACATTGTGCATACATTTTTTTTTTACAATTTCTAAAATTATTTTTAATGAATTTAACTTTCAAAATTAGTTATCATTATTCGTTACAGCTCTTCACGTTACTTAAATATATAAAATGGTTCCTATAAAATATTTTTCTCATAGCAAAGCATCATATTAATTGATTTTTTAAACACAAAAAAATAATTTATAAGCACTACAAACACATATAAATGTGAGTTTTTACTTCCAAAGCAAACAATTCCGGGCCTTAATTAATTACACTACAAACTACAAGAGCTGCCAATAAAAGGTTTCGCACAATCCTCTGTCAATTAATTTCGCGTATAGAAGCCCAGTAATTCTGTACTTTTAATCAACTCAGTTGTATGGTGTCCCTTCCTTAAAATATAGCGAGGTTGTCAACGGGTACACCCATTTCCATGCGTTAAAACTACTTATTACGTCTGCTAATGATTTGTTAAGTTTTACTGATTAAAAAATGGCAAAATATTGAGAAAAAAACCTAATTTAGAGTTCACATATTGGTGAGGAAAAAATAAGCTGCAATTTTAATTAAGTAAAAAGGAACAATTTTTCGTAAGCATGTAAGTGAGAACCAGCTTCAAAATGGGAGAGGGGTAATTGGGTCAGGAGTCGATCATTTTTGATTCCTGTCAACTTGACCTTGACCTAAACATACTACTTCAAGTATGAACTATGACACCGATATACGATACCACGAATGAAATAAGAAACACTGACTGAAATATAACACAACGATTACGTCTCAACTTAAAAACAAAAAAAAAAAAAATATAAAAAATATAAAAAATGAAGATATATAAATACGTAATATACTTCAGATGTCTCTTTCATATGACACAGAGGTAAAAAAAATAAAACCGTAATTTTAAAAAATGCATGGGTAAGTGGACGCCATTTTCGCATGAAGGGAATCTTCACACATAAGAGGGATAAAAACTCTAATAATTTTAACGCGCGTAACCATGCCTTAAGAAAATAACTTTGTTTGCTTGTGTATGTCCATGTCTTCAATGCAATCCAAAAATGTATTATTGGGTTTATCATAGCTAAAATATGAAACCTATGCATATTGGAAACTTCTATACAAATTATCACAATTAATTATAATGCTATCACAGGATCCAGTCTCAGGGTTGAGGGTGTAGAGGTGGAAATTACTAGTTGCAAAAGTATACAAATATATGAAAAATATATAAAAGAATGCAAAAATTACGTGGAAAGTATGCAGAAGTTGGAAAATTTATACAAAAGTGTGAGAATGTAGGAAACGTTTTCATATATATTGTAGGTATTCGAACTCATGCGATGCTGCTGCTATCTTTAACCAGATGCAAATATATATTATTTTAATTATTTAAACCCCGTGATATTGGTACTATTCATAATAATTTATTATTATAAGACAATCATATCGTATTAAAATAAATCAGTAACCAAAGTAACAGTTGGTTAATAAACAACAAAATACATGTTAATGATTATAATTTTTAGTTATTGCCAAATTAAGTTCTATTTGTCAATAAAGTTAATGTTTTTGTGGTTTAAAATAGTAAATTTAAATGAATAAAATATATGTATATCTGAAATATGAAATTCACTTATTTCATGCCAATTAGAAAATTGAAACTTATAACAAATATTAATTTATTTTAGTGGTGATTAATAAACATGTTATAAAATTTAATAAAACACATACGCTTTAATATTACTAACTTGCATACAATATGATTTTCATAGATCTGAAATATTTATATTAAATTATTTACTGAATTTGTATGGTTCTGTCATAAATTTTTGAAGTACTCTTAAAGTTTTAATTTTTTTAGTTAAAATTTAGCTTTATCGGTACCTTAATACACAAATTATTTAAAAAAAGTTTTGAAAATAATTTCTTTGCAAGGAATGATAAGAAATCTTATTGATAAAAGACAATATAAATAATATAGGGAAATTTGTAATCTTACGAAAACTGATATTTACCTACATTTACAAATACAAATAATTTGTCAAAAGCATGCTCATTTACATAAAAACGAAAAAAAATATTTAATACACATGTTATAATTCTTGACATCTAGAGATGAAAAAAAGTTTAAAATGCTAACAAAATACTCAGCCTCTGACTCTTAGGATGACCATCTGCACTAACTATTTAAAACATTAAAAATACTGTTAAGCAAAAGTTTTACTCAACTGTTAGTTTGAAAATTTTTAATGAAGTTGAAATGAAACTTTTGTTAAAACCACCTGTTACTTACTTTATATACAGATATAATGGTTAAACATCACTGCGTACAAGAAATGGTAGGTTTTCTATAGCTACAAAAATAGCTGGCAGAACAGAGGCTGCTAATGGGCCAGCAGATTCAACCAATTATAGAAGCTAACCTCTGATTAGACTACCGATTCAAACATAATAAATGTGTCTCTGATTGGACTACAGACGAAGCCAATTAGCAAACACACAACTAGCAAAGGTAGAAGACTCACACGGCTCTCAGTAGGAGACTGCTAACTTTAAGATAACGACTGCCATGTAAAGCGGAACGCCTTTAAACCCTTTACTTTCGACACAACTAGGAGCCAAGCACCCCCACATCATGGCCGCAAAAGACTGCGATTTTAATGAAGACTTCTTAACATGTGATTAAGAATTGTAGGAGACGCCTTACATGTCGGTTAATATGCTATTTATGTGTGAAATAGTCTACTTTGGTTTGCAAGAAACGATCAAGATACTTTTATGTTTATAAAAGATCACATTTATTTCCGAAAAAAAAATATTGTTTTGGAATTTTACAAAATTTATTACAAGTTAAGTTTTAGCTATTGTTTTTTTAAAGTTTTTTTAAGAGTTTTAATGGGTCAAGCTGAAAAGTCATTTTTCTACGATTTGTTTTATTTACATTTTTATTATAAGGCTATTACTTGTAACAAAAGCGTCGTAATTAAAATCTCCATTATTAGTGTTAATATTTGTAACTATATTTACTCAGTATGTCTTATACTTAAAAACACATTAAAAATGTATAGAATAATATATCATAAATATTTGTATGAGAAAATGTATGATTTGAAAAATTGTTGTATTTGCATATATTTATTTAGGTTTCATATAAATATTAAAAATACCAAGAAATAATTTTACAAATATTTTTAATGTTTTAGATGATTCATAATAAATGCGTAGTTTATACTTATAACAATGATAAACGTTGCACATCTTTTGGTTTGCAGTGTGTCATTTTTTGGTTACTTAACTTAGCTATTATTTTTGGAGATATGTGGTTTACAAAAATGAGTGATTTAATTTTATATTTTAACTGTCGATGGATAATATTTCTGAAAAAATAAAAATTATTCAAATCTTTTAACGATTTTTATGACAAATAAAGTGTTTGATTAAAAATGTACTTTAGGTGAAGCCTACAGGCAATGATATATTTTGAAGATTTTCCTTTTAAAACATTAAAACTTTGATTTCAACAAAAATAAATTCCAAAATTCCAAAATGATTGATGATAATTTTTGCAAATTCATGGAACCAAAATGTTATTCACTGCATCCAGAATTTGCTAAGAACATCTCGAAAATACTCAATAAGATTGTCCGGCCATTAGCCTGAAAACAGCTTGGTGCAAAGTAGGTAGGTTATGTACTGCGATAATATGTGAGAACTCTAATAAAAATTTCATAGGTATATATTTAGTGCGACAAGACTTATATAAATAAATATTTAATTTTGAATTAAGGTTGATACTTATCAAAATATTTTGAGTACCATTAAGAATAAATTACAAAAAAGCCAAACAGATTGAATTACATACCAATTAAAAGATTTATGAAGATTTTGGTCTTTTAAACAGTATTTTTTAATTTATTGCAGTAATGATGGGTCGTATCACAACAGTTTGAAAAATTAAATTAAGATAATAATGAGAAAGTTTAACATAACTTATAAAATGAAGTTTTATATTTTTCTTCGACCATTATAATTCACCCCCTTGAAGTTATATAATAGTTGTATAAAAATACGCCCGGAACAACGTTTCAGATAATATTTAGAAGTTTTACAATATTTCTGGAACAGAAAACATACAGTCCCTTTTGTGCATATATATATATATAATTAACATTAGTTTTAACTCCCTACATACATGGTTCGTCTTACAAACAATATTTTAAAACAAAGTATTAAATAGACTTTCAAATAAACTCAATACATTTGAATGCAATTTGTATTATTCCTACAAAGTATATAAAATTTCTGTAACTCAAAACCTCTCGCCTTTGCAGTAATGGCTAGTTTTAAATATAACTTGAGGTAATGGCCTAGATCTTTCGCCTGCGCCTCGGATTAACTCGCGTTAGTTGGGATCTCGGGGCTGTTATGGCGATATTCCAGTGGCAGACAGTGATTGCTGCGAGGGGTTGCTTTAATTAGGCAATACTTCTGGCCCTCTCGGCTAGTGTCTGACTGGAAGAGGTTGATTTTGTAGTAAGTTTTAATTTTAATGAATGCTATTGAAACCGATTACTGGGTGTCCTGAGCCCAGGCAACGCCACGGTGATGACAGTCTTGACGTACACTTGCTTGCCTAGGCAAGATGTTTCTGCTATGCTTTTCCATTGTCTTCCACGGGACGAAGGTAAATAATATACTGATTGATTCTATTGACAACTGTCCTGGATTCAATCATTTGTCAATACAAAAATAAATAAAATTATTTAAATATCACATCAATGTTCCATAAAAGTAAGAGATGTGCGAATTATTTTTTTAAATACAATTTAGTAGATATGTACTAAACTACTATATGAAAACTTCCTAAAGTTAGCTATTAATAAACATTTAGTTCTGCATTGGCTTAAACTGACTAATTCTTAGCTCTAATAGGTTAACTGAAGACAGAAACCAGCTAGGTCCTTTGCCTATATAGTCTTTTTCTTCCTAACAGAGTTTATCGATACTGTAATTAATAGAATGCTTCACATCGGTTGAATTATAAATGGGAGTATTCACTGTTCTGAATGCACACTTCTTCATATTGCCCTCGATTAGGTATAGTTGTCCATATACACAGACCTACCAAAAGTTATATTTTGAAGTTCCGTATGTAGATACTTCATCAGTAAGCTGATTGATAATGTTTCACCTCATATCGTCAAGAAAAATACAAATGTATTTTAACTAACTTAACATATTAAGATAGACGTATTCTTTCAATGTTCCATTAAATGCAGATGTTACCAAGTATAGTTCGTTATCATTTGCCTGTAATGCACCGAGCACAGTCTGAGGCTTAGATTCATGTCCAGGCCTCATCACATTCGGTTGCTGAACATCTGCTTTTGTGCTTGTACGTATACGAGTCTCCAGTCTGAAGCGAGGAGTTGAACTATCTGCAGGTAGTTCAACAGTAGGCACACGGATTTCGGCTTTACATTTTTTCGCATGCCGTCGCAAACTTTTAAAACGTGTAAACCAAACGTGGAAGACATCACAGCGAAACTTCGTACGAGAAGGATTCTTTACACATGTGCTCCTCTTATTTCTTCGTGCATCATGGGAAAAGGTGAACGTCATATCAAATTAGCTGCAAGGATGTCTAGTTTATGAAGATGAACCTTTCAGACCCGAACCATATTATGTTGCTGCAGTAGTACCAATTCCCGGTGTTCTCTTAAGCTAATTATGAATCGCTGTTGTAGCGAAATCTTTACTTTCTGCTGCTCAAGAAAACCTTTACATGTCTTCAAGTGTCTTTTCAACTTATGCCTTGCAATTTGTTTGCGACATTGGTTATAGTTAAAATATTTTCCAGGTAGATTCTTGGCACATTATCTCTTCTCATGTCACCGAGCGTTAATGTTATTTGAGAAATTCTTGTCACAGTGACGTCATCAATGCACGATAGTTGTTGACGAATCACCAGCCATTGAAGCCTTCATCGAGGGTGAAATGACGTTCAACGTGGTTTCCTCTGCAGCCATTAAGTTCTCTTTTGCTGGTGGTACACGACTGTTGAAGTTTCCTGTAAAGTTGTCGACGTTGCCTACGGGATCTTCGACACCATCGTCGACGCTGACGACAGGGTTCCCATAAACAATGGTACAACTTACTTCGAGTTCGACGTTAAATAAGATAAAGTTGCCCTCGAGTTCATAATATCAGGCAAATACGCGACTTATGCACCAGACATGGCAAACTAGGTGATTCTTACAACACCACTGCCAGTAAAAAACTGAATGTCCTGCCGTCTGGGGACTCAATTATATATCCGCAACAAGTCGAATAATATGCTTGTCACAACACGATTCATTTACATGAATACACTAGTCAAAACCACATTAAAAATGAAGCAAATTTGCAAGTAAATTGGACAAAAATGGGCAAGCAATACAAGCACTAGACACGCAATGTACACGCAATGGCCTTCTGAGTGGCCAGAGTAGCCACTCACCTCCAGAGGCGCTTGCCTCCCGCTCATAAATCCTGTAAAGGATAAATTACAAAGTGGACCATAGACCAAGTGCTTATCTCCCGCATAGCAGACAATTTTCTACTCTGTCAAACTATTTATTCAGACTATCTTCTGTCTCCTATTTTCTCCTACTCCTAATGCATGCAAATATGTTTCCCGCTTGACAGTGCTCAGGGTTTTCACTGTGTCCATGCTTGTTTTACCTGGGTCCAACCTCTTTAGTCATGACCTAACCCAGACCCCTCCGAACTGCACTTATATTTAGTAAGGTCAGGAAAAAAAATCGCTGCTGCGCTGTGATTGGCCGAGGGCTCAGGGCTCAGCCAACCTAAGAGAACTACGGTGGTGGGTGTGGAAGCTTCACTTTAGGGTATTTAAATTTATTTATCTTGTCAGGATCGTAATTGCCAAGCGGTGAAACAAGTGGGCTTTGATATGGTTCGCAATCGTCATAAAATATTTTTTATTTTCGTAAATAGAAATGATGTAAGGTTTCTGTGTTTCTGTCACGATGTACTGCCTGTACTGAGAAGTATCTGTATTGTATTCGCTGCAGGTTAAACAGGTGTGTTTTGGCTTCAGTAAGCCACGTTGAGGCTGCGAATGTAATTACTGGCCGGATGAGGGCTTTGTAGAACCGCAGTCCAACTCGTAATCTACAGCCGACTCGTCTGATCAATGCTGTGTAGTGTACACATTCTGTCGTTTTCCTGTCCCCTCTTCGAGTCCATGTGTGTCTGCCACAATATTTTGCTATCCTTTAGGACGCCGAGGTATTTGGAAACGACCTTGAGGGAAAATGTGTTCTCCAAACCGGTTTAGTTGTTGCCTACGATCAACTGGTGGCAGGTTATTCTAGTAAACACCACTGCCTCTGATTTGGTAGTGTTTCTATCTTTGTTCTCCATGTCGTACACCACTATTGCCTCGCAGTGAGCGCAAGTTGCAGTCCGTCAGTGACTAATTGCATGTACAGGATTGTGTCGTCCGTAGAGAAGCTGATCTTTACAAGGTGATGCTTAGGCTCAGGTATGCTGCTTATATAAATATTAAATAGTACAAGTTCTTGGATGCTGAAATATGACTCTTCTGCATATATTAGCTTTAAAGCGGATTTAGAGCCGTCTGTACTGTCTGTAATTTGTCTGTTAGTTAAGTATGAGGAAACTAGCTCTATAAAACCTTCAGGGAAGCCCTCAAGAAAATTTTATGAAAATCATTTCATACTCACAATAATGTAGCCACTACTTAATCCCGGGCATTGAATGTGATTATTATTTCCTCCGTTAGGTGAATTAGCTGTTGTACTGTGAAGTATGCTCTACGGAAACCAAAGAGCTCGTTAGAAAGTAAGTAGTATAGGTTAGCCGGAGCTGGGACAGGCGTCAGGCGCGAGGAGCGAGGAGCTGCACGCTCGAAAAAATGTCACGTTCCGGCCACCATATTGGATGGGCGTAACGGGACACAGCGTAACGGGACAAGCATGACATTGACCTTTGACCCTCAAAATTCGCCAAAATTGGGCAAAAATTGCCCAAAATTCCACAAAATTCGTCAAAATTTACATTTCTGTGAAAAAAATTCCGCCAAAAATTCTCAAAAAATTCCACAATTTAAAAATCAGGATTTCGAAAATCCTCAAAAGTCGTTTTGTCCTAGAAAGAACCCAAATTCCTAAAAGCGGCTTAAAACTCCTAAGAGCTAGCCGCTCTAAACCGCAGAGGTCATGACCTTGAAAATTAGGATGCCATGACAGCCATTTTGAATGATGACGTCACCGTTGCATTTTTCGTTACGGCCGCCATCTTTAAAATCTTGATTTATTATCCGATTTTAATGAAATTTTTTTTAAAATTTATAAAAAAAATTCAATTAATAAAAATTTAATAAAAAATATTTAAAAATCATACATTAACGACACGGAACTCGCAGTCCTCAGTTCGAACCCGGCGAGCACAAAAAAAAAAAATTAAAAATGGCGACCGATCCTTCCCCCCGTGGTGACTTTTGGCAGACTGACTCCCACCACTTTTTTTCAAAGCATATATATCGTCACCTAGTATGACATCATGTCCGCCATCTTGTATTCGTTGCTGGAGACCACCATCTTGTTTTCGTCGGCGAGAGTGCACTGACGCCATGTTAGTTTAGTTCTTATCCGCTAGAGTGCAGTAATCATTTAGTACTGTGACACCCACCATCTTGAAATTTGGCCGCCATCTTGGAATCGTGTAATTATTTAGCTAGAAATTCGGGAAAAGTTCCAAAATTCATTAAATAAATCACTCATTAACTTACATATTGATTCGATCGATTCCTGTCCTCGGTTCGATACCCGATCGATGCAATAATGTTTAATTTTATGTAAAAAATAATAATTTCAATAAACCATGTTCAACATTCGTAAAGAGACTTTAAATCATCTACTACCATCATCCTATCAGACAACAAGACCACCATATTGGAAATTCGTAATTGTAATGCTAGAGATTCGGGAAAAAGTTCAAAATTCATTAAATAAATTTGTAATCCATATAATGATTGATTGGATCGACTTAGGTCCTTGGTTCAATCCCTGGCCGATACAAAACAACTGTAATTAAAAAAAATACAAAAAAGTGTTAGGTTTGAGAAAATAAAAACACCACAAGTTCTTTTAAAAAAAAATTATTACATAAATTCAATACACTACTACAAGTACAAAAAAAAACACTGACAAATTACTAAAGCCTTTTGGATTCCTCGATTCAAACAGTCTTCTTATTGTACGGACTAAGCCTTTTACATGACTTTAAATGTCTATCCGATCCGGTCATCACCGCAGCCAGAGACGGACTGAAGTTCATATCACTTATATAGTCTCATTAGCCGGTACAACACATGAGTCAAATCAATAACCATGTTCATTATACGTCTCGGAGCATTTTTTATAATGACGATGTAAGCTATCGAGACGTGAAATTAGTTTATTGCACTTATTGCACTGAAATTGTATTCTTTGAACATTATAAGAACAACCGCTTCTTTCATGTCTGCGAGCATTTGAGGTGATAGTAAATGATACACCACAGTATTTGCACTGATGCGAAGTACGCTCTTCATTAATTGAAGTATTCAATGCTGATGAAACTTCAGCTAATGGTGGAACAGCACATATCGAAGTCTCCTCCAGTGTTGTCAGAGGCGTTGCCAACGGGATCTGCTCCAACATCGTCGGCGCCGACGTCATGGTTCCCGTAGTCGATGGTACATCCTCCATCGAGTACGACGTTAAAGTCGGCAAAGATGCCATCGAAGTCTCAAGAACAAGCAATTACACGTCTTATGCACCAGAAGAAACAAACTAGGTGATCCGTACACCGTCGACGTCAGTAACAAAACTGAGCGTCCTGCTGTCTAGGACTCGCTTATATACATGCACCGTATGGAATAATACGCTAGTCAAACCAAGAACATTTTACTAAAATACTAGAGTCAAAACAACATTAAAAAAATAGAAGCACCATCAAAAAAAAAAAGGAAGCAGACTTGGAAGCACCTTCAAAAAAGGAAAAAAAAATTGGAAGCACCATCAAAAAAAGGAAGCACACTTGGAAGCATCTTCAAAAAAGGAAAAAAAATTGGAAGCACCGACTACGAAAAGGCAGCACATTTGGAAGCAACGACTACTTAAAGGCAGCACATTTGGCAGCACCGACAACGAAAAGGCAGCACATTTGGCAGCACCGACAACGAAAAGGCAGCACATTTGGAAGCACCGACAACGCAATAGCAGCACATTTGGAAGCACCGACTACGAAAAGGCAGCACATTTGGAAGAACCGCCTACGAAAAGGCAGCACATTTGGAAGCACCGACAACGAAAAGGCAGCACATTTGGAAGCACCGACTACGAAAAGGCAGCACATTTGGAAGCACCGACAACGAAAAGGCAGCACATTTGGCAGCACCGACAACGAAAAGGCAGCACATTTGGCAGCACCGACAACGAAAAGGCAGCACATTTGGATGCACCGACAACGCAAAGGCAGCACATTTGGAAGCACCGACTGCGAAAAGGCAGCACATTTGGAAGCACCACCTACGAAAAGGCAGCACATTTGGAAGCACCGACAACGAAAAGGCAGCACATTTGGAAGCACCGACAACGAAAAGGCAGCACATTTGGAAGCACCGACTACGAAAAGGCAGCACATTTGGAAGCACCGACAACGAAAAGGCAGCACATTTGGAAGCACCGACAACGAAAAGGCAGCACATTTGGAAGCACCATGATCGAAAAGGCAGCACATTTGGAAGCACCGACTACGAAAAGGCAGCACATTTGGAAGCACCGACTACGAAAAGACAGCACATTTGGAAGCACCGACAACGAAAAGGCAGCACATTTGGAAGCACCGACAACGAAAAGGCAGCACATTTGGAAGCACCATCATCGAAAAGGCAGCACATTTGGAAGCTCCATCAACAAAAAAAAAAAGGCAACAAGGAAGCACAAGTTACGAGATATAAGTCTTAGAAATCAGAATACAAGAAATAAAAACATTAAATTCTTATAATTAAAATTGTTTATTTTATTGCTTTACATTATACAAATGCAAGTAAAACAAGCCATTATTGTATGTAGCCAGCATTCCTCAGTTCCTTGAGTATGAAGGATATTTCTTTGATGCACGAATAGTTTCCTGCACAAAGCGAACCATGTAGAAGTCTTAACCGGTCAACCAATATGTTTGGATCTTTCCATGATGTGTAATCAATCTCTTCTACCACCATCTTCCTTGCACCTTTATAAATATTATGATCTCTGGTGTCTTCCGTTTTACCACCAACCTCAGGGTAACTTTCATGTTTGAGACGGTGATCATCACAAGCTTGATCAGATTTATTTAATATATCACGTCGTTTCCACCGTTTCGGTCTCAGGACACCGCCACATTCTTCGATCTTGGCAGCTTTAGGTGCTTCATCATAGTCTATGTCTTTGTCAACAGCCTCAGAGTCACTGTAACAATCACCGTAGAAGGAATCGTCTTCACCCAATTTTCCGTAATATTTCGATGTTGATGATGTTGAAGCGTCTTCATCGTCTTCATGCTTCCTTTTTAGGAGTCCATCATTTTTACAAAGTAGGAAAGATCTACTTGAATTCGGCTGGAATATATTCTCACTTTTCACGTTAAGGATTCTTCCATTGTCTTCATTCTTCCGTAAATCATCAACCTCCTTCAATTTAAGTTCTTTGTCGAGATCGGAAGAGCCAAGAAAATTATTGTGGTAATGCAGATCACTCTTCCTTAGGATGGTAGATTCATCGTTGTCCTCTAGCTTGTACGCAGGCTTGGCGCTACAAGTTCTTTCATGTCTTTTTAGGCTCTTTCTCCGCGTAAACGACTTGCTACATCGTACACAACTTATCATATTGCGCAGTGGATTTTTAACACAGTCATTCTTCTCGTGTTGTCTTTTATTCTTTCTCAAGATAAAATCTTTACTGCAAAACTTACACCTATGTTCTTTCGATACAGCGTCAGATCCCAAATCAGAATTCATATTAGTTACTGAGACTAATACCAGATACCAATTGAGTGTTTTAAATTAATATTCAATACTTAAATAGAAATTTTTTCATATTCCATCAGCGAGAATTAATATATCTCCTGCAAAAGTACTTTATGCATGTAGTTCTGCTTTTCAACAACAGATGTCGCCACATGTTGCTTGCAGGTAAATAATATTTAGTTATTTTATGCGGGATGCGGGATGCTCACTAACGATCGCAAAAGAAGGATGGCTTCGCTAGACTCCAAGGAATAGGAAGTTCGTCTTGCATGTTGGTGCTCCACAGATGTCTCATGGCATAATATTAATTTGACTGAGTAATGATATGTGTTAATTCCACCTTATAAAAATATTGCAAGTTTTGATTTAGTAGCAGAAATTATCGAATTAAATGTAACTCCAAATAAAATGACATGTCTCATTAGACAAAAAAAATCCATGCAGAGAGCAGTTTCTCAGAATAGTCAGAAACACTTGAAGAAACCACAGGAATGATTGCAAGAACACGAGAAAACCATCAAAATATTGACAAGAATATTCAGGAGCACACGGAGAAAACCACCATAATATTGACAAGAATAATCGGAAGCACACGGAGAAAACCGCCACAAGTTTTCTTTGTTATCATAAAATTACAGAAAAAAATCAAAAATAAAAAAACACAACAAATTCAAAAACTGATTCTGGCTTGGACTAGAACTCTATCTTTGCTCAACAACAATGTGCTGCCTTTTCGTTGTCGGTGCTTCCAAATGTGCTGCCTTTTCGTAGTCGGTGCTTCCAAATGTGCTGCCTTTTCGTTGTCGGTGCTTCCAAATGTGCTGCCTTTTCGTTGTCGGTGCTTCCAAATGTGCTGCCTTTTCGTAGGCGGTGCTTCCAAATGTGCTGCCTTTTCGTAGTCGGTGCTTCCAAATGTGCTGCCTTTGCGTTGTCGGTGCTTCCAAATGTGCTGCCTTTTCGTTGTCGGTGCTGCCAAATGTGCTGCCTTTTCGTTGTCGGTGCTGCCAAATGTGCTGCCTTTAAGTAGTCGGTGCTTCCAAATGTGCTGCCTTTTCGTAGTCGGTGCTTCCAATTTTTTTTCCTTTTTTGAAGGTGCTTCCAAGTGTGCTTCCTTTTTTTGATGGTGCTTCCAATTTTTTTTTCCTTTTTTGAAGGTGCTTCCAAGTCTGCTTCCTTTTTTTTTTTTGATGGTGCTTCTATTTTTTTAATGTTGTTTTGACTCTAGTATTTTAGTAAAATGTTCTTGGTTTGACTAGCGTATTATTCCATACGGTGCATGTATATAAGCGAGTCCTAGACAGCAGGACGCTCAGTTTTGTTACTGACGTCGACGGTGTACGGATCACCTAGTTTGTTTCTTCTGGTGCATAAGACGTGTAATTGCTTGTTCTTGAGACTTCGATGGCATCTTTGCCGACTTTAACGTCGTACTCGATGGAGGATGTACCATCGACTACGGGAACCATGACGTCGGCGCCGACGATGTTGGAGCAGATCCCGTTGGCAACGCCTCTGACAACACTGGAGGAGACTTCGATATGTGCTGTTCCACCATTAGCTGAAGTTTCATCAGCATTGAATACTTCAATTAATGAAGAGCGTACTTCGCATCAGTGCAAATACTGTGGTGTATCATTTACTATCACCTCAAATGCTCGCAGACATGAAAGAAGCGGTTGTTCTTATAATGTTCAAAGAATACAATTTCAGTGCAATAAGTGCAATAAACTAATTTCACGTCTCGATAGCTTACATCGTCATTATAAAAAATGCTCCGAGACGTATAATGAACATGGTTATTGATTTGACTCATGTGTTGTACCGGCTAATGAGACTATATAAGTGATATGAACTTCAGTCCGTCTCTGGCTGCGGTGATGACCGGATCGGATAGACATTTAAAGTCATGTAAAAGGCTTAGTCCGTACAATAAGAAGACTGTTTGAATCGAGGAATCCAAAAGGCTTTAGTAATTTGTCAGTGTTTTTTTTTGTACTTTTAGTAGTGTATTGAATTTATGTAATAAATTTTTTTTAAAAGAACTTGTGGTGTTTTTATTTTCTCAAACCTAACACTTTTTTAGTATTTTTTTTAATTACAGTTGTTTTGTATCGGCCAGGGATTGAACCAAGGACCTAAGTCGATCCAATCAATCATTATATGGATTACAAATTTATTTAATGAATTTTGAACTTTTTCCCGAATCTCTAGCATTACAATTACGAATTTCCAATATGGTGGTCTTGTTGTCTGATAGGATGATGGTAGTAGATGATTTAAAGTCTCTTTACGAATGTTGAACATGGTTTATTGAAATTATTATTTTTTACATAAAATTAAACATTATTGCATCGATCGGGTATCGAACCGAGGACAGGAATCGATCGAATCAATATGTAAGTTAATGAGTGATTTATGTAATGAATTTTGGAACTTTTCCCGAATTTCTAGCTAAATAATTACACGGTTCCAAGATGGCGGCCAAATTTCAAGATGGTGGGTGTCACAGTACTAAATGATTACTGCACTCTAGCGGATAAGAACTAAACTAACATGGCGTCAGTGCACTCTCGCCGACGAAAACAAGATGGTGGTCTCCAGCAACGAATACAAGATGGCGGACATGATGTCATACTAGGTGACGATATATATGCTTTGAAAAAAAGTGGTGGGAGTCAGTCTGCCAAAAGTCACCACGGGGGGAAGGATCGGTCGCCATTTTTAATTTTTTTTTTTTTGCGCTCGCCAGGTTCGAACTGAGGACTCCGAGTTCCGTGTCGTTAATGTATGATTTTTAAATATTTTTTATTAAATTTTTATTAATTGAATTTTTTTATAAATTTTAAAAAAATTTCATTAAAATCGGATAATAAATCAAGATTTTAAAAATGGCGGCCATAACGAAAAATGCAACGGTGACGTCATCATTCAAAATGGCTGTCATGGCATCCTAATTTTTAAGGTCAGACCTCTGCGGCTTAGAGCGGCTAGCTCTTAGGAGTTTTAAGCCGCTTTTAGGAATTTGGGTTCTTTCTAGGACAAAACGACTTTTGAGGATTTTCGAAATCCTGATTTTTAAATTGTGGAATTTTTTGAGAATTTTTGGCGGAATTTTTTTCACAGAAATGTAAATTTTGACGAATTTTGTGGAATTTTGGGCAATTTTTGCCCAATTTTGGCGAATTTTGAGGGTCAAAGGTCAATGTCATGCTTGTCCCGTTACGCTGTGTCCCGTTACGCCCATCCAATATGGTGGCCGGAACGTGACATTTTTTCGAGCGTGCAGCTCCTCGCTCCTCGCGCCTAACGCCTGTCCCAGCTCCGGCTAACCTATACTACTAAAGTATATTGTTTTCTCGTATGTGTCTGTTGAGTCTGTGTAGTAGTAAGTTAAACACTTGGCTACTTTCGAAAGTGTATTGGAAACGCTTATGTGCCAATAGTTTTGTATGTGTAAGACCATGAAATTGTATACTTTCCAGCTAAGTATTCCAGTGATTCGTCTGAGCGTTGTTTGAGAACGACATTATGAATGCAATCGTTCTCGTGGGAATTTCTGGACTTCATACTTTTAAAACCATATTAATTTTCTGTACTTGAGTTGAACACGGAATTTCCTGTATACATGCGCATTGAATTGCCTATCACAGGGCTGGTTGTTCCACTGGAATGCAGTATCCAGTGTGCCTTGTCGTGGGGCTGGAAAACTGTTCTAGTATCAGTTGGAAATGGCTAGATTATTTGTGAATTGTTAAAGAGACGTTTCGTCGTGGTTCAGGTTCTGTTACCCTGGTTGAGTCGTGCTATTTTTTTTTCGTCTCTCATTGACTTTCTCGCCACAGCGCAATCTCCTTGAAATTAATATTGTAATTTTTTGTTCGGGTCTTGGTTAAACCTTGCCTACGTCTTGTATACTCACGGCATAGGTGGTTTTTTTTAATTAATGTGACACATGAATGCTGGCCGTTCATCATGCACTAAACTAATTTCCTTTTTTGCAATGTGCGTAGCTATGTCGTTCTGGATTTTGTCCGTGAGTTCAGTGATCAGCTTGTTATGTTAATATCACTTGCGTCCAGGTGATAATCAGATCATTTTGAATGTCCCTCCAGGTGGCATTTTTGTAGTCTTTAATTTTGCGAGGTGTAATATATTCTGTGTTAGCACCATCAAATATGAGGTTTTCCTCCTCAGCGGCCGAATTTATATACCCCTCTTTCAGCCGTAGTTCTGGTGATCGAACTTTCCCTACAATGGTAGCTCCCACATGGCTGAAAGTTCATAATCGCCATGGTCAAAGCTGCCCTTGCTATTCGAAGCTTCGTAGCCAGTTGGAGCTGTGGAGCTGTGCGGGTGTAGGCAGCATCAGGGGCAAATGTAATGCACAGGCGGAGTCGTCAGAAGAGTGGCGGGTGGTATCCGCACCCTTATTAGTGGAAGAACACAAACGTTGCCTGATACGAGTGTCTAAAAGTAACAAAAAATAAACCATTAGTAATTCACACGACAGATAATATACGTTATACCTGAATTCTATACTTAAGATAAAGATTTCATTGTTTCAAAAATCTTGAAACACTCTTGATTTCTTTAGTAATGTTAGTTTATTTAAATATTCTCAGTAGGCCTATAGCTACAACAAAAAATTAAAATGTAAAATATATTATAATCATTATTAAAATTAGAAAGGTAACGTTTTTGGCAATGTTTTAAATTGGCTACTTTATAAAATGCAATCGAGGTAAGTGTGCATTCATTAAGATTAATTATATTTTCAAAAACACTAAAACGGGAGGTATAATGCTGAACATCTAATATATAACGAAACCGAACATTCTTAAAAATTACCACTTTAGAAAAAGTGTATTTTAAACGGTTTTGCTTTGAATTTAATCTATATACTCCAGACATTTTTTTATATCTACTAAATGTTATGAATTAATCACATACTTTTCAATTATGATAGTAAAATGTCACTAATACCCTGAAATTGTGAAAGGTATACTAAACTTAGTGTTACTTGTTTGATAAATAATCAGTAATTACTGTAAAATAATTTTTCTTTTTTTAGTCTTTAGCTTGATGTTTAATTCCTAGATAGTATATTATGTTATATGGTTCAGTGTTGGTGGAGTTATACCAGCCTTAACTACACCAAATAAAAAAAAATATTTGTGTAGCCCTTCTCTTATATGATCATCAGCAAAAAACAAAAAAAAATTGAACTCCTTAGTTCATTACATAAATGCCTTTTCATTAATAACAATTATTTATATTTAAAATGTTTCTAATTTTAACGTGAAAGCTTTTAGCGACCGGTCGAATAATATCAGAATTACAGGGAAACGGTGATCAGAAAGTAACAAAATTAACTTATGAAACGTAAGTAACAAATGTTTTGAGCATGCTTTTGACAAATTATTTGTATTTGTAAATGTAGGTAAATATTTATTATAAATTTAAATCAGTTTTCGTAAGGTTACAAATTTCCCTATATTAAATTATATTGTCTCTCATCAATAAGATTTCTTATCATTCCTTGCAAAAAAATTATTTTCAAACTTTTTTTAAATAATGTGTGAATTAAGGTACCGATAAAGCTAAATTTTAACTAAAAATATTAAAACTTTAAGATTACTTACAAAATTTATGACAGAACCATACAAATTCAGTAAATATTTTAATTTAATATTTCAGATCTATGAAAATCATATTGTATGCAAGTTAGTAATATTAGAGCGTATGTGTTTTATTAAAGTTTATAACATGTTTATTAATTACCACTAAAATAAATTAATATTTCTTATAAGTTTCAATTTTCTAAATGGAATGAAATAAGTGAATTTAATATTTGAGATATACATATATTTTATTCATTTAAATTTACTATTTTAAACCACAAAAACAATAACTTATTGACAAATAGAAGTAAATTTGGCAATAACTAAAAATTATAATCATTAACATGCATTTTGTTGTTTATTAACCAACTGTTACTTTGGTTACTGATTTATTTTAATACTTTAAGTTTGTCTTAAAATAATTATTAGGAATGGTACCAATTGTACTATTTAAAATCACTTACTGATAGAGAAAATTTTAGGTTATATAATTGTTTAGTATTTTACCTATTTCAGTGAAACAGAATGGCTTTTATCATTACAAAACTGTTTAATCAACGTAATGAAGCTGCTCTTTTTATTTTTAGACTAGTACTCACCTTTTTTACACACTTTATTACTTCTCTGTACAACGGTGTATAGTATTATCGTGTAAATGACTTGCACTGTCAAGACAGACTATTGCTAGAGGTAGGTTTCTACTTCAAACTGAGATTAATTTTACTAAACCTTATTTACGCTATAAATCCCTATATGTGTAGCTTAGTTACAAATTAGTTATTTTTTGACACAGATAGAATTTATTCTTACAATGAAACATTTAAAAAAGAAGTCATGAAAATATAATCTCCAAACTCAAACAAGTATTAAGAAAGCAAATACGTGACAGATAATTTTGTCACCATAATATTACTTACATATAAGCTTACTGACAAGTAAGAAGGCACCAATTCTGACATATCATTATATTATGTTTCCAAAATTTAAAATAAAATATAATATTTGCAGAAAATTGTGCCATTGCACAGTTGTTGAGTGGTGCATGATTGGTTTTATTCACGCATTTTATTTTTTTGTTTGGGAACTGGATGTCACATATGTTAAATTATTTTGGGCGACTTCTCTATGTTCTATATATATATATGGTAACGTGCATTAATTTTTTTGTGATTTATATTATTATGTTATAACCTTTAGTATAAATCTTTGGTGTGTTTTGTTTATAAAGAAAACTGTTGTGAAGTGTCTCAAGATTTAACTCTAGTAAAAAACAAAATTGGTTGTCTGTAAAGTCAGTTTACGGACGATAGTTTAACGTGACAACGTCAAAACAAAACATTGATGAAATGATTGCATAATTTTATGAATAAAATTAAATCATATTTATTTTAATATGAAATGAATAAATACTTGAAATTATACTAGTGATCAGATTTTTAAAATGCAAGAATAATTAACCTTTATTGCCGAAATTGTTTTTGTAATAAGCAATGAAAACCACATTAACTTTTCATTTCACTTTATAAACAGTCGACGAAACAGTTCACGTGTAGATGATTGTAATTAATTTTAAAAACTGGCATTTAGCTATAAAGTGTAAATATAATTATAAACAAATTTTCATATAAATAAACTGTAATCAAATATTTATCATAAATTATATGAATCACCATAGTTTTTTAGTCAATTGTAACATAACCTATTATTACTGCACTCGCCGACGCGTAACGGAACAATGAGCGTAACGGGACACAGCCTAAAAAACCTTGAGCGTAACGGGACACAGCGTAACGGAATAATGTGCGTAACGGGACACTTTTTCGTGCGTGCAGCCGGCGTTCATCGATTTATTAGACGTCACGTCAAAACAATTAAAACAGTTACATAGACGCTTAAGTTTATAATTAATTAAAGTAATAAAGTATGATGAGGTTTTGTTTTAGGAACGGAGATTGAAACCCCCAAGAATTTGTTGCAAGTGTTAACATCTAGATGTACCTATGTAATATCCATGATCATCGTGGTTGTGGGGAAGTGTTTTGATTTAGTCAACAATAACAAGTAAATTTTTCTTTCGGCTTGTGTTTCCACTTAATTGATGTAATATTCAGTTTCTCCACACCGCCAATTGGGTGTTTTTGCTTAATGTCCTCGGGAAGCAATTATACAACTTAGTTTGTACAAATGTATTATTTTTTTATGTACATACTGTTTTTATGTTGCGGTCGACGACTTGGTGTCAGACAACCCGGCTCGGCCATGTGACCACAATTTACAAGTACCTTTAAAACGAAATTTAATTGTTATTCTGTTCGAAACGGCTTCGGGATGCCACCAACTACAGTGTCAAGGAAAGTTCTCCTATCAATTAATTTATTTTTCTTTCGAATACAGCATGTGACGCATGGTCTTTAAGATTACCTCGTTATAACTCCTCAAGGAGATCTCAACATTGAAAATTATTTAAAGTTAATAATAATATAGAAAAAAGTATTAAAGTTCTCTAATATAAAAGAAAACGTTTTTTAATTTAATTGTTGTTATGAAATATACTATCATAACATAAAAAAAATTGGTTGTCTGTAAAGTCGGTTTACGGACGATAGTTTAACGTGACGTCATAATAAAACATTGATGAAATGTTTGATCCAGAAGAAAATGAAATATCATATTTGGCCTGAGACTGAGCCGTAATAGGTTTTTGCAAACAAACCATTTAGGCATTAAAAATATGATATTCTTTGAGGAAGAATTTTTTTTTAAATTTTTCTATCTTTTGAATGATAAAATATACCACCGCATACTTTTATGAATAAAGTTGAATATTTTTTATTGAATTATTATTATTTTGTATGGATACAAAGAAGGAGTGAAATGAAATCTACAATTTAATTAATAAATTTGCTTTTATTTGCATACATTAATTCAAATATATTTTTTACTTTTGAAATGTTGCATGCGCCGTATATATTTTAACAAGAACAAAAAAAAATTCCACAGCTGCCGCGATACGAACCGATAACTTTTGGATTGACAGACATCCATGCTAACCACACGGCCACGAGGCCATATTGAGAATAATGTTTCATATGTTATAAATTAATATTATTCCACGCACGATTTTTGTTTGAATTTCTTTTAACTAGCATATTCTCTGTTTGACTCGAAATATTTACACGTTCGTGGGCTCATAACTATAATACGGTGTGTGATTTTTGTTGATCAAACAATAACTCATGACAAATATTTACCAATGTCAAACTAAAGCGAGAAAAGTATCATACCAGAAATTAATACTTAGTTACACAGCTAAAACAATACTCATACAACACTGTTTAAATATACAGAATTACACTAGTTATTGAAATAATACGTACTTGTAAGAACGCCATTTCCATGCGAATATACTCCCGTTGCGTGGTGCACAATAATAACCTCGAACCAGTACGCCGCCACGTGCCAGCCGAGTTCTCTGTACCATCCGCAACATACCAGAGAGATGCCACGCATGCGTAAACACAAAAATTATTAAAAAAACACATCCATAGTGGGACAATTTCGTGTGTGCAGCCAGCGTTCATCGATTTATTAGACGTTGTCACATCAAAAACATTTTTAAGCAGTTAAATTAATTGTGTATTATATTTCCTTCTATGGGGTCGAAAAAAAACTGACTACATTGTAGGTTTAATGATTTTCAGTATTCGATTGGGTAGTTGTCTTGCTTAGGTTCCTTGTTTGCAGTGAATATTATTTGTCTCTTTTTCACTGTCTTATCCAATGTCATTTTTCTCTTTATTTAGTGTTATTTTTTGCTATTGTCTCGTCATTGTCAGTTCACTGTGTCCTTCTGTGATGTAATATATTTTGACCAATGCCTTTCACAGAATATTTCATTGCTTTGATAATTTTTTTACATCGGCTTATTATAACTTGTTTTCTGTGTGTATGCTTATTCATCTTCTTTGACCGTTTTTGGGTCTCTTATGACATAGAGGATAACCAACAAAGGCTTATATTTAAAAAAATCTTTAATTTGTCTTCCTAATTGCAATAAATTTTCAAAAAACGTACATTTAGTGCTGTTGCAGTAAATCTCGGGATGTATAAGCATTATGAATAAAGGTGAAGGTAATGAAAATAGTTGAAGTCGCAGAAAACACGCCATGCTAAGTAATTGGGTGGACTGCTCATGACAACGGCTAATGAAAACGTTGGAAGGCAGTTGTAAAAGCGATGCAATTTTGCTTGCTTTCCTCCCCACCTGTTCAAAAACCAACTGTCGCTGGCAGCAGCCGCTTGTTAAGCCTCGGTGCTGTCGACGGCACGGGGACTGATGGCTTAATCGCGTGCTTCCAGAAGCTTCGTCGAACTTTAGCCTCACTCTCTCCCACACACAAACACATAAACGTAATCTCTCTCTGTCTCGCCTCGAGCGGGACACTTGCTGCCCCTGAAACTGTGCGTGACCCGCAGTGCAGACACGTACAACCCGTGGCCTACCAGCTTCGTCCTCGTTATCACGTGCGCTCTGCTTTTTCGTCGAGTTATACTCTAACAAGTCGGAGTTATTGCTTCTTGTGATGACAGAGATTGGCGTTTCAAGTTCACTTATAAATTGGATTATTAATTATTTTCTTTCAAGAAAATTAAATAATTTTTGAAGTGACAACGTCTAATAAATCGATGAACGCCGGCTGCACGCACGAAAAACGATGACTCATTGTCCCGTTACGCACATTACAAAGTAAAAAAAAAACCGTTAAATATTGCTTAAAACTATTTGTAATTTGTTCTTATTAAACTGATAACAGGAAAAGGCTTAATTATATTTTTATGTTTAAATAAAGTTACAAATAAAAACTTTGTTTGCACAAGACCGCGGCTATATGTTTACGCTCACGACGCAGTCCCACATGTAAATAATATTCGCCTAATGCATATACCTTAAAGTAATCACAATGTTGTGACTAAATATTTCCTTAAAACCGAGTTGAAACATTTGCTTCATTTCAATGATTTAGATGACATAGCGTTTATAATTTTTTTTAAATAAATGAAAAAAATACAAAAATTATCTGAGCTGTACTAGAACTCTATTTTTGCTCAACAAAAAATGTTCACAAGCTGGAAAAAACTTTTTTTCAATTATTATTTTTTTGGTTTTTGCAACTTTACTTCTTTAATTTCATTTTTTTTTTTCCTTTAATATCTTGATATACAGGGAAATATGTGTTACTTTTCTCTGTGTGTCTCAGATTAATCCAGCCAATATTTTGATGGTATTCTTCTTGAGTATCCTGCATCATACATAATATATATATAATAGCTGTAGTACCCGGCGTTGCCCAGGCTGAACACAGGGTGAAGGGGACCTTTTTCGAAATCAGATGTAGTTAGTAATTGTTTTCTTAATTTTAATATCAAGTGCGCAAAATAATTTATATCACTTTCAGATCCCGAAAGTATTGTTATGCCAGTGTATAATTATTAACCTATATATATATAAATTGGTGGTCTGTATGTAATGTAGACTCTATAAAGCACTATAGAAAAAAGCTGAAAAATAAGAGATTACTAAGATTGAAAAGATTCCATTATCTAGCTAATGCTTGGCATGCATTGCAATGCCTCAATCAGTTTTATTTCGTTATACATTTGAAGTAGTTACACATATACAAATCATCTATGCATCTCTCTAAACATATATTTAACTCTATCTACATCTTTATATATCTATGTATCTCAGTAGTATGTAAATGTATTTCCGAGATCAGGGTTCAGGGTGTGGTGCCGGTGCCGGTGTCCTCCATCTTGGATTTGTGACGTCACGGCGGCAAAAATTCCTCAAAATTCCTCAAAAATGACTCAAAATGACTCAAAATTTCCCGTTTTAAGAAAAATTTCCCGTTTTCGAGGGAAAAATTCCCGTTTCGAGGGAAAATTTCCCGTTTTAGTCCTTAAAAATCCCAGCGGCTAGAAATGTCCTGATAGAGGCTTAAGCATCCTTAACTCAAGCCTCAGTTAAGCCTCTATCAGGATGTGACCTTGACCTTTGACCTTGACCCCGGCGGCCATCTTGGATCCACCATCTTGGATGACATCATTTCGTTTTCTCGAAAATTCCGGCATTGTGTTATCCGCCATTTTGAATTATGACGTCACCGTTGCAATTTCCGTTACGGCCGCCATCTTTAACTTTTTTATTCATTATCCGATTTTAACGAAATTTTTTTTAAAAATTATAAAACAATTTAAATAATATAAATTTAATAAAATATTTTTTAAAAAACAAACATTAACGACACGGAGCTCGGAGTCCTCGGTTCGAACCCGACAGAGGCAAAAAAATTAAAAAATGACGACCGATCCTTCCCCCGCGGTGGACGCAGGCATACTGACTCCCTCCACTTTTTTTTAAAGCATATATATATCGTCAGGTAGTATGACGTCATGTCACCCATCTTGTCCTCGTCTGCTGGAAGCCATCATCAGTGTATCGTCGGCGAGAGTGCGCTGACGCCATGTTAGTTTAATTCTTATCCGCTAGAGTGCAGTAATCATTTATTATTGCTGTGACACCCGACATCTTGTCATTTGGCCGCCATCTTGAAAATCCATAATTATTTATCTAGAAATTCGGGAAAAATTCCAAAATTCATTAAATAAATTTGTTATCTATATACTGATCGATTAGGTCGACTAAGGTCCTTGGTACGATCTAGGACGATGCAAAAAAATTAAATATAACATCAATTTAACATAATAGTAAGAGGTTCGAGGAATTAAACACCACAAGTTCTTTTACAAACATAATATTTATTACATAATTTCTATTCTACTACAGGATCATTTGCGAAAGCCAGCAATCTTATAATCATTTAGTTCCGCAGCGGTGTGAAATGACTAATTCTTAGCTCCAATCGGTTTATACTATACAGAGTCCAGCCAGAACCTTTACAGACATAGTCCACCTCTTCTTGACAGAGTTTCTGGATACCGTTTTTAACAGTTTGCTTCACATCGTTAGAACTGTAAATTACTGCAGCCGATGTCTTGAATGCACACTTCTTCACTTTGTCATCGAACGGATATGGCTTTCCATATATACAGTCCAACCACAAGTTATATTTCAAAGGTCCGTTTGTTGCTACATCATCAGTAAGCTGATTGATTATCTTCTGTCTGATATCGTCAAGAAAATTACAAATGTCTTTCGACTCACCTAACGTATTTAAATAATAGTAGTCCTTCAATGTTCCACGAAATGCAGACTGCGCCAAGTAGAAGCCATTATCGTTCACTTGTAATGCGCCGAATACAGTCTTAGGTTTATTTTCCTGTTCAGACGTCATACCAATCGGTTGCTGCACATCAGTTTTCTTGCTTGTACGCTCACGAGCCTTCAACCTAAACCGAGGAGTCGAAATTTCTGCAGGTAGTTCAGCAGTAGGCACACGGACTTCACCTTTACAGTTTTTCGCATGTCGTCGCAAATTATCAATTCTAGTAAACCATTCATGACACTCATCACATTGAAACTTCATGCAAGATGGATTATTCGTGCATTTGCTCCGCTCATGTCTTCGTGCATCATGAGCAAATGCGAACGACGTATCACAGTAGCTGCAAGGATACCGTGGTGATGAAGACGAACCTTTCAGACCCGATCCAGATACTGACGTTGCCGCAGTAGTACCATTTCCAGGCATTCTCTTATGCACATCGATGCATCGTTGTTGCGACGAAACCTTTACTTTCTGCCGCACAGCAGGACCTTTGCATGCCTTCATGTGCGTTTTCATATAATCTTTTCTGGCAAACTGCTTATGACATTTCTTACAAACAAACATTTTACGATATAGGTTCTTGACACATTCGCTCCTCTCGTGTCGCCGAGCATTGCTATTGTTTGAGAAAATCTTGTCGCAGTAACAGCACCGATGTTCGTTAGTTGTTGTCGATTCGGCATCCATTGATGGCGAACCAGCGTTCGCCAAGTTTCCCTGTGCAGCCAGCACTAGCGGCATTAAAGTCTCTTCTGCTGGCGGTACCACGTCTGTTGAAGTCTCCTCCAGTGTTGACATCGACGTTGCCAACGGGATCTGCTCCACCATCGTCGACGCTGACGTAAAGGTTCCCGCAGTCGATGGTACAACCTCCATCGAGTTCGTCGTTAAAGTCGGTAAAGATGCCATAGAGTTCGCAAGAACAGGTAATTACGTGATTAATGCACCAGAAGAAACAAACTAGGTGATCCTTACACCAACGACGTCAGTAACAAACTGAGCGACCTGCTGTCAAGGACTCACTTATATACATGCACCGTATGGAATAATACGCTAGTCAAATAAAGAACCATTTACAATAATACTAGAGTCAAAACAACATTAAAAATAGAAGGACCATCAACGAAAAGGCAGCACATTTGGAAGCACCGACAACGAAAAGGCAGCACATTTGGAAGCACCGACAACGAAAAGGCAGCACATTTGGAAGCACCGACAACGAAAAGGCAGCACATTTGGAAGCACCGACAACGAAAAGGCAGCACATTTGGAAGCACCGACAACGAAAAGGCAGCACATTTAGAAGCACCGACAACAAAAAGGCAGCACATTTGGAAGCACCGCCAACGAAAAGGCAGCACATTTTGGATGCACCATTGAATAAGGAAGCACCGACAACGAAAAGGCAGCACATTTGGAAGCACCGACAACGTAAAGGCAGCACATTTGGAAGCACCGACAACGTAAAGGCAGCACATTTGGAAGCACCGACAACGAAAAGGCAGCACATTTGGAAGCACGGACAACGAAAAGGCAGCACATTTGGAAGCACCGACAACGAAAAGGCAGCACATTTGGAAGCACCGCCAACGAAAAGGCAGCACATTTTGGATGCATCATCGAATAAGGAAGCACATTTGGAAGCACCGACAACGAAAAGGCAGCACATTTGGAAGCACCGCCAACAAAAAGGCAGCACATTTTAAAAGCACCATCGAATAAGGAAGCACCGACAACGAAAAGGCAGCACATTTGGAAGCACCGACAACGTAAAAGCAGCACATTTGGAAGCACCGACAACGTAAAGGCAGCACATTTGGAAGCACCGACAACGTAAAGGCAGCACATTTGGAAGCACCGACAACGAAAAGGCAGCACATTTGGAAGCACCGACAACGAAAAGGCAGCACATTTGGAAGCACCGACAACGAAAAGGCAGCACATTTGGAAGCACCGATAACGTAAAGGCAACACATTTGGAAGCACCGACAACGAAAAGGCAGCACATTTGGAAGCACCGACAACGAAAAGGCAGCTCATTTGGAAGCACCGACAACGAAAAGGCAGCACATTTGGAAGCACCGCCAACGAAAAGGCAGCACATTTTGGATGCATCATCGAATAAGGAAGCACATTTGGAAGCTCCATCAACTAAAAAAGGCAAAAAGGAAGCACAAGTTACGAGATCTAAGTCTTAGTAAGAAATCATAATACAAGAAATAAAAACATTACATTCTAATAATTTAAATTATTTATTTTATTGCTTTACATTATACAAATGCAAGTAAAACAAGTTATTATTGTATGTAGCCAGCATTCCTAAGTTCCTTGAGTATGAAGGATATTTCTTTGATGCACGAATAGATTCCTGCACAAAGCGAACCATGTAGAAGTCTTAGCTGGTCAACCAATATGTTTTGATATTTCCATGATGTGTAATCATTCTCTTCTACCACCATCTTCCTTGCACCTTTATAATAAATATTATGATCTCTTGTGTCTTCCGTTTTACCACCAACCTCAGGGTAACTTTCATGTTTGAGACGGTGATCAACACAAGCTTGATCAGATTTATTTAATATATCAAGTCGTTTCCATCGTTTCGGTCTCAGGACACCGCCACATTCTTCGATCTTGGCAGCTTTAGGTGCTTCATCATAGTCTATGTCTTTGTCAACAGCCTCAGAGTCACTGTAACAATCACCGTAGAAGGAATCTTCTTCACCCAATTTACCGTAATAATTCGATGTTGATGATGTTGAAGTGTCTTCATCGTCTTCATGCTTCCTTTTTAGGAGTCCATCATTTTTACAAAGTAGGAAAGATCTACTTGAATTCGGCTGGAATATATTCTCACTTTTCACGTTAAGGATTCTTCCATTGTCTTCATTCTTCCGTAAATCATCAACCTTCTTCAATTTAAGTTCTTTGTCGAGATCGGAAGAGCCAAGAAAATTATTGTCGTAATGCAGATCACTCTTCCTTAGGCTAGTAGATTCATCGTTGTTCTCTAGCTTGTACGCAGGCTTGGCGCTACAAGTTCTGCCATGTCTTTTCAGGCTCACTCTCCGCGTAAACGACTTGCTACATCGAACACAACTTATCATATTGCGCAGTGGATTTTTAACACAGTCATTCTTCTCGTGTTGTCTGTTATTCTTTCTCAAGATAAACTCTTTACTGCAAAACTTACACCTATGTTCTTTCGATACAGCCTCAGATCCCAAATCGGAATTCATATTAGTTACTGAGACTAATGCCAGATACCAATTGAGTGTTTTAAATTAGATTCAATACTTAAATAGAAATTTTTTCATATTTCATCAGCGAGAATTAATATATCTCATGCAAAAGTACTTTACGCGTGTAGTTCTGCTTTTCAACAACAGATGTCGCCACATGTTGCTTGCAGGTAAATAATATTTAGTTATTTTATGCGGGATGCGGGATGCTCACTAACGATCGCAAAAGAAGGATGGCTTCGCTAGACTCCAAGGAAAAGGAAGTTCGTCTTGCATGTTGGTGCTCCACAGATGTCTCATGGCGTAATATTAATTTGACTGAGTAATGATATTTGTTAATTCCACCTGATAAAATTATTGCAAATTTTGATTTAGTAGCAGAAATTATCGAATTAAATGTAACTCCAAATAAAATGACATGTCTCATTAGACCAAAAAAAATCCATGCAGAGAGCGGTTTCTCAGAATAGTCAGAAACACTTGAAGAAACCACAGGAATGATTGCAAGAACACGGGAAAAACCATCAAAATATTGTCAAGAATAATCAGGAGCACACAGAGAAATTCACCATAATATTAACAATAATAATCGGAAGCACACGGAGAAAACCATCATAATATTGACCAGATTAATCGGAAGCACACAGAGAAAACCACCACATGTTTTCTTTGATATCATAAAATAACACGAAAAAATATTTAAAAATAAAAATAAATTAATAAAAAAATTAAAAAAATAAAAAAATGCATAAGCAGTTTCTGCTTGCTTGTAAACTTATCATTGTTGAGCAAAGATAGAGTTCTTGTACAAGCCAGAAATTTATGCATTTTTTTATTTTTTTTATTTTTTTATTAATTTATTTTTATTTTTAATATATTTTTTGTTGTAATTTTATGATATCAAAGAAAACATGTGGTGGTTTTCTCTGTGTGCTTCCAATTAATATTGTTAATATTATGGTGGTTTTCTCTGTGTGCTCCTGATTATTCTTGACAATATTTTGATGGTTTTTCCCGTGTTCTTGCAATCATTCCTGTGGTTTCTTCAAGTGTTTCTGACTATTCTGAGAAACCGCTCTCTGCATGGATTTTTTTTGGTTTAATGAGACATGTCATTTTATTTGGAGTTACATTTAATTCGATAATTTCTGCTACTAAATCAAAACTTGCAATATTTTAATCAGGTGGAATTAACAAATATCATTACTCAGTCAAATTAATATTACGCCATGAGACATCTGTGGAGCACCAACATGGAAGACGAACTTCCTTTTCCTTGGAGTCTAGCGAAGTCATCCTTCTTTTGCGATCGTTAGTATGCATCCCGCATAACAGAACTAAATATTATTTACCTGCAAGCAACATGTGGCGACATCTGTTGTTGAAAAGCAGAACTACACGCGTAAAGTACTTTTGCATGAGATATATTAATTCTCGCTGAAGAAATATGAAAAAATTTCTATTTAAGTATTGAATCTAATTTAAAACACTCAATTGGTATCTGGCATTAGTCTCAGTAACTAATATAAATTCCGATTTGGGATCTGACGCTGTATCGAAAGAACATAGGTGTAAGTTTTGCAGTAAAGAGTTTATCTTGAAAAAGAATAAAAGACAACACGAGAAGAATTACTGTGTTAAAAATCCACTGCGCAATATGATAAGTTGTGTTTGATGTAGCAAGTCGTTTACGCGGAGAGAGAGCCTAAAAAGACATGGCAGAACTTGTAGCGCCAAGCCTGCGTACAAGCTAGAGGACAACGATGAATCTACTAGCCTAAGGAAGAGTGATCTGCATTACGACAATAATTTTCTTGGCTATTCCGATCTCGACAAAGAACTTTAATTGAAGAAGGTTGATGATTTACGGAAGAATGAAAACAATGGAAGAATCCTTAACGTGAAAAGTGAGAATATATTCCAGCCGAATTCAAGTAGATCTTTCCTAATTTGTAAAAATGAGCTCCGTGTCGTTAATGTTTGTTTTTATAAATATTTTATTAAATTTATATTATTTAAATTTTTTTATAATTTTTAAAAAAAATTCCGTTAAAATCGGATAATGAATAAAAAAGTTAAAGATGGCGGCCGTAACGGAAATTGCAACGGTGACGTCATAATTCAAAATGGCGGATAACACAATGCCGGAATGTTCGAGAAAACGAAATGATGTCATCCAAGATGGTGGATCCAAGATGGCCGTCGGGGTCAAGGTCAAAGGTCAAGGTCACATCCTGATAGAGGCTTAACTGAGACTTGAGTTAAGGATGCTTAAGCCTCTATCAGGACATTTCTAGTCGCTGGGATTTTTAAGGACTAATACGGGAAATTTTCCCTCGAAACGGGAATTTTTCCCTCGAAAACGGGAAATTTTTTCTTAAAACGGGTAATTTTGAGTCATTTTGAGTCATTTTTGAGGAATTTTGAGGAATTTTTGCCGCCGTGACGTCACAAATCCAAGATGGCGGACACCGGCACTGGCACCACACCCTGAACCCTGATCTCGGAAATACATTTACATACTACTTATCTCTCTAACGCTATTTATCTCTTTATATCTACATATATACATATATACCTCAAACTATCTCTATCTATTCTACATATAAATTTCAATATAGCTTTATACATCTATATAACTCTTTATCTAAACCATTTCGTTCTCTATACCTCGCTCTATCACATCTTATCTCTGTCTCTCTCTATCTCACAAACACACACACTCTCTCTCTCTCTCTCTCTCTCTCTCTCTCTATATATATATATATATATATATATATATATATATATATATATATATATATATATATATATTGTAGCGTGGTTCTTACCATGCTAACTGCTATTATTTTTGTAGCAGCAAACCACGGTCTTATTACCATTTTACCATTTTTGTTTTGCTGGGTGGATCTTTGGTGTGATTCCGTCTGAAATATTATTACTCCATACTGAGAAAATATTAACGTACAATATTAATTATATTCTTAAACAGCTCTCAGGTATATTCAGAAAAAAATATTGGCCGGCCGTACATGGAATTATCAAAAGTTTCATTTACTAAAAATATATAAACCAATTTAAAAAAATACAAATATATTGAAACTATCCCAGTGTATATATTTAAAGTCCAGAAATTATGTTTATCTAATAAACTGCATCTGACAACATAATTTAAATAAAGTTCAGAAAAGGGTCAAAAGATACAGAAGCACCGGAGGTCGGGGCTTCGTTTCCCGGAGATCACGCGGGTACATGATGCCAGGGCGCTTGTGTCCTGTTGAAGAAGGGAGATGAAAATGCCAATTCGGCGTCCGGTTCTCGGACGCTGTCTGGAACAGTCATAATTAAAACTGATCAGAACTTGAACACAGACAGCATACGGGGCAGAAAATGCCCGGAAAAGTTAAGGGGAGGTTGGGGAAAGTCGCGGATCGTCACTCACCAGACAGGGGAGTTGGCTTGTGTGTACCGATGCGTCGCCAGCCAGGAACTGGAACCCTCGATTACGCGGCTGGGCGCGGTCGTTTTCATAATTTCAAAAGAAATAATTTAAAAGAAAAATAAGTATTACACTTTGTACTACGCAGACGGACTAAACTACTTAAAAAAAATTATAGGGATAGCATCCCTTATTTAGGCGACTACATAGTCGGTTGCGGCCGAATGGAAGTCTTGCAGTGTCTTGTCGACTCGCCGATAATCGCAAAATGGTCCGTCTGCAGTCGCGACGCGAAGTGTCCCGCGGAGAACCGCGTCTCATAATTAAAAGTAAATCTTGAATCAAAAGTGGTGGGGAGGAGGCTGGGATTCCGGACTGAAAGGTCCCGAAGTTCCCCGAGTGGGCGTCATAAAAAAACTCTGACTGATGTCTCGAAGTTAGTAGCACTGGCCGACTTTAGCACTACCTGTTGAGAGGTGTCTGAAATAAAAAAGAATCGACTCGCCCAAGGCATCTGCTTAAACCAAGGGTTAAAGGGGCAGTCAGGTGCTACACTCTGGCGGCCTACAGGGTAAGTTGGCTGGGCGGTTAGCGAGTTTGCCACTAGGTATCGTGTGCGGTCCATCTTGGCACACACATTTTTTATGCAAGGCGTACTTGGAGACGGTCGCTGTCTGCTGGGGTTTCTGACCGGTCATTAGCCTTAGATGAATTCTTAGAACTGAAAGAGGGGAAGGGGGAGTAAAAGTGCAACGATGCTGAGAACGAGCGTCCATGACGTGCTTTTCGAGGAGAGAACCTAATATCTATTCGTAACAGTAAAGGCTATGGTCAGCTCACCTATGAGAAATGGTAACAGCTCGTCCAGAGCTGCTGTAGGCGGTTTAAGAAATGAAGTGAAGTAACGTTACAGGCCTGGGACGTGCCTGTAAACGAGGGACATTTCAAGCGGGCCAGCAGCAAAGTATTAGATCTGCAAAATATCAGATACATCTCTGGGAAAGGTGCTTCAGACTACTGGCACAAAGTTTAACTTATGGGAGTACACCATACTAACAAATTGTAAATCGCCCTTTAGTTACCAAATTATAGAGCAAATAAAGTTTCCAAAAATAATTTAAATTATATAAAATAAAAATAAAAACTTGTCGAAATTCCTATTTTCCGCCACATACTCCCCTACTGAAATGCGGAGCCAGGGTAAGCAACCAACACTGAGTATAAAATGATTGAAATCTGGCATACTTACCCTGTAACAGAATCGACTAAGTTAAACTACTTACAATACCTGATGAACTTACTAGGTAACATGACCATACAAAACTACTTTAAAAACTAAGTGACATGATTATTCATTGTTTACATATAACTTTATGAACTAGGTATCATCATTCTCTTACGAACTAAGTTACATATTAATTTTTCTTATGTACTAATTTACATCTATCTTATATGTTAAGTGGATTTTACATGCTAAGTGTACCTTATGGACTATGTGTTCTTATGTATTAAGTGCTCTTATGTACTAAGTGATGCCACTTAAGAGTAATTTCTTATCCTAAAACATTCTTAATACTAAACATCTGAAATGTAAACACAATTACAAACTAGTACCATGGGTTTTTATTACTTATAATTAGACCCTAGGATTTTTATATCTGTCAACACTGCGTGTTGCAGATGGCATGCCGAAGCTTTGTTTAAGACTCCTCGAATAGGAGTAGAGGGCTGCACCTAAATTAAGTTGGGGTGCACCTTCTTTAGATGCGAAATGTGCGCGCACGTTATGTACGCACCAGAACTTGGGTCGGCTAGGGCGACCGTTACTGGTGTTAAAAAGCGCTGGATTTGCCACGGGCCATTCCAGCGATAAGCAAGCTTGGCTGATCGCTTGTCGAACGCCTTACTTAGTGGGTTGATCTGCACAACACCATATCACCTACCCTATATGGATTAGGCGAACGTTTCTTATTATATCTCTGCCTGCTTGCCGCATGGGCTAAGTTCAGGTTATGCTGAGCTCTTCTCCAGACCTCTTTTATGTTGCGAGGGTTATCTGGGAGAAGCTCTTGTAAAGACCAGAGATTAGAAATTGGATTATTTGGTTTATACGTGAACATGATTTAAATGGTGTGGTTTTGTGTCCCTCATGGCGGGCATAGTTGAAAGCCATTTGTAACCAGACCAAATTAGTGTCCCATTTATCCTGCGAGTTCGCATGATACGCTATTAAAGCAGATCGGAGGTTCCTATTAAAACGCTCCGCATGTGAAGGCTGTGGATAATACGGAGAAGTGGTTACATGCTGTATGCCATGGGAAAAGCACATATTCTTGAAAAGTCTGGATGTAAATAGTGATGTGTTATCTGACACAATTATTAAAGGTAAGCCTGATATTTTAAAAATGTTATTTTGCAATGCTTGTATTGTAGTTTCTGTGGTGGCTAACCAGAGGGGAATGAGCCATACAAATTTAGAAAATGCATCAATAGCTACGAGAAGCATGGTGTGTCCAGTTTAAGAACGGGGGAAGGGCCCAACAAAATATATAAATAATATTTGCATAGGTCTTTCGGCCACATCTGATGTTAAAAATCTAAATTGAGTTTTCTGTGCTGGTTTACTCAGGGCGCATAATTTACATAATTTTACCTTCTCAGCAATGTCTTTATGCATTCCATCCCAAATAAAATGGCGGCGTTTGCTGTCAATTGTTTTGTATGTGCCCAGGTATGCTCCAATGGGTGAGCTGAGATAATATTTAAATACCATGTCTCTTAAATTCTGAGGAAGGGCTATTCTGTAAGTTTTGCATTGTGCTGTTCGTCGATACAGGAGACCTTTTGAAATCTTGCAATATTTTGGCCGTGTACCTGATTTTATTTGCTGAATAATATCTGAATTTAAGGATCTGAATGTTGGTGATACTGTAAGTCTGAAAACGCTAAAGGAAAATCCGTGAGTAGAGCATTACATGAAACTGGGGGTTCCTCCTGAAGATTAGATTTGGAGGGGTTCTCGAACATTCGAGAAAGAGCATCTGCTACAATATTCTGAGTACCTCTGATATGTTGAATAGTGAATTTAAGTGAGGTAATTTTTGCTATCCACCTGCCTAGTTTTCCTAGTTGCTTGGGGTGAGCCAAAAACCAAGCAAGGGCCTGATTGTCGGTTTGTAATAAAAATTCCCTGTGTTCAAGGTATTGCCGAAACTTGTCGATTCGGAATACAACTGCTAGGCACTCGAGTTGATAAACTGAGGACGATTTTTTCTCTTGATGAGTTAGGGTGCGAGAGGCGTAAGCTATTAATTGCCTGTGGCCATCGAACTCTTGTGATAGTACTGCACCAATGGCGACACTTGATGCATCTGTCTGTAGTATGAATGGTTTAGTGAAATCCGCCATTCGAAAAACAGGTGGGCTGGCTATAGCTTGTTTCAAATAACTAAAAGCTTTGTCTTGTTCAGGACCCCAATTGAATGATGTGTTTTTCTTCCGAAGAGCATTTAAAAGGGCTGCATGTTTTGCAAAATTTGGGATGAATTTGGCATAGAAATTAGCCATTCCGATAAATCTAGAAATTCCTTTTGGATCTTTTGGAGGTTGGAAATCTGCGATGGCTTGAGTGCGGCTTGTGTCAATTGTTACTCCTCTACTGGAAATTATGTGTCCTAGGAAAGAAATTTCAGAAACTGCATATTTAACCTTCTTTGTGTTTACTGTCAGTCCTGCTTTACGCAGCCGTGTGAAAACTTCAGACAAATGAGCTAGGTGGTCTTCAAAAGATTCGGAATACACAACAACGTCATCCAGGTAATTAAATACAAATTTAAATTTTAAATCGCCAAAAACTTGGTCTAGGAGGCGAGTCAGTACCTGTGCGCCTGTGGCTAGTCCAAATGGAACTACTTTATATTGATACAATATACAGGGCACGCAAAAGCCGGTGATATGTTTTGATTTTGGTGGTAATGGTATTTGATGGTAAGCCGAATTAAGATCAAAAACGCTAAAATATTTCGCTTTGCTAAACCAATGGCAAGCTGAATTCAAATCAGGTTATGGTACCATTTCTATGTCTATTTGTTTGTTAATTTTTCGAAAATCCACAACTAAGCGGTGACCTTGACATTTGGGGAGCAAAAATGCTGGGGAGGAAAAACTGGAAGTCGATGGTTCAATAACATCCTTGTCCAATAGGTCTTGTATGTGTTCGCGCATGATTTCCATTTTGGGACCCAATAATTGATATGGGTGACACCTGACTGGGGATTTATCCCATAGTTTTATATCATATTGCACTAAGTGAGTGCGACCTAGTTTTTTTGTCAAGACATCTGGGAAGTTATGACATAGATTTTACACTGCTTTCCATTGCGATGTGTCGAGGTATGTCAGGGATAACTCACATTCATCCTCAGCTTCGGTATGTGTTGCATTTACATTACTCTGATGCTGGATTCTAGATGAAAGAAATGGGATAACAACAGATTTATTAAATTTGAACTTGAAATTTCTTGCTCGCAAATCAATTACTAAGCCTGTTTTAGAAATGAAATCCGATCCAAAAATTAGATCAGTAGCTAATTCCTGTGAAACTAAAAATGGAAACATCCAGGTAAATAACTCAATTTTAACTTTAATGACGATTACTTGGTTAACCTTTAATGGTTGCTCTGATGCGGTGAAACATTGTATTTTTACTGGTTTAATTTCATGAACCAATTTCTCCTTTTGTAAAACATGAAAAAGATTTGCTGAAATAAAACTTCGGACTGAGCCTGTATCAATCAGTCCTGGAATTTCGTGTTTCCCAATTAAAGTGCTCGCATAAGGTAATACTGTTGGTATACCTGCGAAGATATTATGACATGTCCTCTTGCCTGAATTTTTAGGATTTATGCAATTTTCACAATGTGTCCTAGGGTCGGTAAAATTTTTTACCTTATTTGAATTTGTGTACATTTTGCATATTTTCCTTCTAAGAGACTTGTTTGACTTTTGTGACCTATTTGAATTTCTTGAGTATTTTTGTTGTTGTATGTCGTGATTACTCTTTGGGTGGTAATTAAATCTGTTATTGTATCTACTTGGTGCATGTGGAGTAGTGACTGTATTACATAAATTATCTGAAGATGATTTTTGTTTAGGTGGCAAAGAAGGATTGCTTTCTGGCCACCTCGTTACTCGTTTTTTTGATTGTTGTTGTTGTTGTTGTTGTTGTTGTTGTTGTTGTAATTGTGGTAATAAGTTTTCTGTCTGTACTTTGTGCGGCATTGTTCAATCACATGCCCGGTTCTTTTACAAAATTTACAAAATGGCATCTGTTGCTGGTTATTATTATATCCACTCTGATGGTGACTGTAATCATTTTGTTTTGTTTTGTGAATTGTGTTCATGTTCTCTTTTCTCGGTTGAGGTTGTGATACTGACAGAATGGGGTGTCGATCTAGGGAGCCGACCGCGGCACTTTATTTTGTGACATTGTCTTCCCTCCCGCACCACAGTGACGCTTAGGTCAAATGAGGCTGCCTAGCTAGCCGAGCGGGGTGTGGGCGGGGCGCGGGAGCAGGGGCAGGCGGTGGTGGGAACGCGAGCGTCAAGAGAGACACGACGACGACGGACAATTGCTAGTTACTGAATTACATAAATAGAAATATTAACATATGTAGCTTAAATAATGTGGTTAATAAATAACATGGTAAAAAGTAGTCTATGTTCATCAGGGATAGAAAAATGAAAATATGTTGCTTAAATAATGTGGTTAATAAATAACGCGGTAAAAAGTAGCCTATGTTCATCAGGGATAGAAAAATGAAAATATGTTGCTTAAATAATGTGGTTAATAAATAACCCGGTAAAAAGTAGCCTATGTTCATCAGGGATAATGTCGGCTTCTAATGGAAAAAGGATTTTTCAAATCAGTCTAGTAGTTTCGGAGCCTATTCAATACAAACAAACAAATTTTCCTCTTTATAATATTAGTATAGATTTACCTCAACACAACACGTGATGTTCTCTGTTGGCGGGAATAGGAACTACTTGTAATACGTTTCTTGTATGCGATTAATTAAGTCTTACTGACGATATTAAAAATATATATAGCTTATTTGCAGCGGACGTCTCCGCTGCTTGCCGTCCTCTGGTCCCCCCCCCCCCCCCCCCAACCAACAAAACCCTACGATTCACTCTCCTGGCTTTTTGTCATAGTGACGTGTTTGAACCTTGTGAATCTCTTTTCCCCTTTATTTCCCCTTCTGCGCCTACGCAGTGGGTGGTTGTGTATGCTTATTTAAGGCCGTGTTGCCATTTTGGACCTTATTTCATTTAATTTGTTTCGGGTTGTTAACTTCGCTTGGCATCTCGCCGCCTTCTTGCTTAAATGCTCCACCTTTTTTACAGCGTCTAGCTTCACGCGTCTAAGGCATCATAACTTTGTTAAACTAGGGCTTAACTTGTAATGCTCCTTCACGTTTTCTTGACTTTCGCTCTCGACGTGGAGTTCATTAACTTGTATAGCTTTGCTAGAGTGTTTTTTTTTTCAGTCTATTTTTCGCCGTTCACGATTTCATGGCTTACGTGTGTGGACTGGCTCAACGTTTGTAGTAGCCACGTGCTTGTTTGATTTGCGTGAGTACAGAGAGGCGGGGTCTCACTCGAGGGCTGTGCGCGGTGTCATAACTAGGATGCTTTTTGCCTGTTGTGCGCAACTCTCCTTTTTGTCGTTTGGGACATTTCCAGTGTGATGCACGTTTCTTTCTGGCCTTGACCGGATATTACACTATATGTGTGGGCCTTCAGCCCGGGTTTGTTTGTGGACGTGACTCCTTTAATTAGGCTTGGTTTCCCCAGGGAGGTGACGTCTGTTTTGCGCGCGTGACTTGGATAGTTCAAGACTCTGTATTGGCCGTCTCTTCTCCACACAGTGTTCTTGCTCGAAGCGCTCGTGTATAGTTTAAGCTTTGCATGTTTGTCTCACACGTTGCCCGGTTTTGATGTTATTTGATAGACATGTGTGTCTCGAAGTTCGCTTGCGCACCGCCGAGGTAACTTGGTAACTGAGGCCGATCGATTGGTGTAAGCACGCGACACTTTTGTGAAAGCTCTGTGTGGCGTCTAGAATTTTTGCCCAGTGGTAGCCTATTGATGATATGTAATAATGTTTTTGACGTGACAATGTCAAATAAATATATGAACGCCGGCTGCACGCACGAAAAAGTGTCCCATTTGGCACATTGTTCCATTATGCTGTGTCCCGTTATGCTCATTGTTCCGTTACGCTGTATTCCGTTACGCTTTCGGCGAGTGCAGTAATAATAGGTTATGTTACTGACTAAAAAATTATGGTAATTCATACAATTGATGATAGATATTTGATTACAGTTTATTTATATGAATTATATTTAAACTTTATAACTAAACGTCAGTTTTTTAAATAATTAGAAGTCATGTACACGTAAACTGTTTCGTCGACTTTTTATAAAGTGAAGTGAAAAGTTAATGTGGTTTTCATTGCTTATTGCAACAACAATTTCGGTAATTATGGTTAATAATTCTTGAATTTTTAAAATCTGATTACTAGTATGATTTTAAGTATTTATTTTTTTATTACTAAAATTAAAATGATTAAATTTTATTTATAGAAAAATGCAATTATTTCATCAATGTTTTGTTATAACGTTGTCACGTTAAACTATCGTCCGTAAACCGAATTTACAGACAACCAATTTATTTCTACATTAATGTATTTTCTACACTTACTCTGTCCATTGATGCTCATTTTCTTTGCCTAATTAACTGTTTGTATGAGCGGTATGTGTACTTGCATTTGAGAGTTTTTTCCGAGCCTTGTTCGGCCTCGAATTTATAGATTACTTTTTTCATAATAAACCGGTAATTGGAATATTGTTTATAATTCCCCACCACGATCGCTGTCCTACACACAACAAAATGTACTTCCACGCTGTTACAAATGTCAACACCAAACTCGTAAACCTTTTGCTTCCCCTTTCTAGCACGAGGCTGCGTTTGTGTGTCTTTGGTGTGCGCGCCGATGTAATTTCCTAGAATCGCGATTGTAAGGAGGCTTCAAAGTAGTGGTACAAATTTTAAACTTTCAGAAAACATCTGGTATTAGTCTCAGTTACAAATATGGACACCGGTTAGATATCTTCAGCTGAATCTTAAGGATACCCAGGTGTTAATTTTACAGCAAGGAATTTATCTTAAAAAAAATTGTAGACTACACTAGAAGAATGAATATTTTAAAAATCTTCTTAGGAAAATGATAAATTGTGATCGTTGAAGCAAGTCGTTTAAGCGAAGAGAGAGCTTAAAAACATAACAGAACTTGTAACGCCATGTATGCTTACAGTCTAGAAGACAACACTGGAGCTACTATTCTAAAGCAGAGTGTACTGAATTACGACAAACAGTTTTCCTGCCTCAAACGAGATTTTGTTGATAGCTCATCCTATCTTGACAAAGAACATAAATTGAAGGACGTTGATTATTTATGGAAGAATGTAGATAATGGAAAGTGAGAATATATTCAAGCCGAATTCAAGTATATCCTCCATACTGTGTAAAAATTATGTACTCTCTCTTAAAAAGGAAGCTAAAGACGATGAAGATGCTCCAAAGCCGTTTTGCTATTCCAAACTATAATCTACCTTAGTGCCAAATTTGATCCAGATCCGTTCAGATGTTCTGGCGTGATTGAAGAACAAATATCCATCCATCCAAACTTTCGTATGTATAATATTAGTAAGATTATTAAATAAATAAAATAATGTTGCAGTTTTGTTTACTTATAAATTAAAACACAAAATATCATTCAAACAATTCAAAACATTGAGAGATATTTTAATATATGTGAGATTACTTCATACAATACAAGATAATTATTAATTTAATAACTGACATATATTCTTGTTTTAATAATATTTATGTCTCGTATTATTGTATCGTGCAAAACGTTACCCGTTTAGCTTAATTCGTAAGAAATCATGACTCATACTATCGAACCCCAAATATGTAAATCAATTTATTTAAGAGCTTACCTACACTATACAATCAATAGAAGCAATTTTTAAAAATCATCTTTTAATAAAATTTTTAAATAATTTTTCATATCATTGATCAAAAATTCCCACACAATATGCTTGGATAAAGATAAATTTACTTTAAAACATGTTTTTCACTGAGAACATTTTTTTTATTATAAAAAACCTTTTGTTTGAACGTATATTTATATTTCATTATTTTTTAAAGTAATTTCTCTGTTGAAGATAATCATTTTTTTTTTAATTATATGTAGGTTACAAAACACATACTAGAAAGAAGGATACGTTGGTTTAAAAAAGAAAACATGTCAGTTGAAATAAATTAATTAGTATAATTAGAACCAAACTGTGTCAATGAAGTATGTATATTCATCCAAAATCTTAACATTTTTCGGTTAGAATCAGTTTAACTAGCAACTATTTTCTCAATATCTTGTAAGTAAATTCTAATATGTGTGTAATATATTGGATTAAATTTTCGTATGTCATATTAAGAACTTATTTGAAATATTAAAATAATTTTTTTCACTTGTTAATTTGGTACATAATGCTCGAAAAGAGACCATTTCTGATCATGTCAGAAATTTTTAAATTTTTTTATAATATTATTTGAATGGATGAATTATATAAAATATTATTCTCATTTATTTTCGTTAAAATACTCTAAAGTATGTAAACTTTTTTTTCAATGTTTTACCATGAAAAGAGTAAACTAAAATAACACATTACGTTGTAAAAATTCAGAACATAAAATAATTTTATACACAGGAAATGGAATTATTTATTAAGAAATATTATTTGGGTTTTTTCCTAAGTATTTAAATGGCATAGCTTTATAAATTTAAGGTATTTATATTATTTCATGAATCATCTACGATACATTGTTTGATTTAAAAGGTACCTTTTACATTGGTTTTTATTTTAAATTACGATTTACTGATATTGTCTCACGTGGAGTTGTGTTATGTTTAAAATTGTTATTAATTTTAAGACTGAAATTGGAATAAATGATGATGCAAATTTGTGGGTAATGTTTATTAAACTAAGCAAGCAGGGAGTTACAATTAATTGTTGTCTCTAATTTTTTTTTCTAAACCATTTCTTGTTGGTAAATTTGAAAAATAATTATACCGGCATGATATTCCAATTATTAAAGCCATTGTTTAGAGTACATCACACTTAGGTAATAAACTCAAAAGCTAGCCAACGAAATTGCATTCTGTGAAGAGAAATCAATAATACCATTCCGTTATTTATAAATCAGTAGTCCTTGATATAGGTTCCTTTATTGGCAACCCAATTCGTGATTAACACTGTTGCGGTAATGTCCTGCCATTCTCGTATACGGTGTTCCAAACAAGAAATGTGGGTGGTTCCGGTTATTATAATTGGACCATATCCCGGGCGAAAGTCAAATCATCTGTGCGCTACGTGTTTAACGGTTTCAGTGGACCACCAGGGTCACATGACAGGGCCTCGCACAAGCAACTCGTGCGCAGTTCGGTAATAGGTGGAGCAATCAGTTCGCGTATAACTGTTTCATTAATGCAGGGAAGCCTTGAAATTGTATGATCTCACTCCCCTGAAAATCCCCTCCCACTATCACGAAGTTACAGTATCGGGACTATGGTTCTATAAAGGGGCCTTGTGCTGCGATATAATCTATGAGATTATACATTTAAGCACGACTTAAGAAGTATGCCTAACTTGTCTCTGAAACTACCTGTAAGGCCTTCTTCCTAGGGTTTGGTTATATGATCATAGTAAATATGTATATTTTTAGTTAGGCGTACATAAAATGTGTTTTTTTTCTTTACAAAGTAATGACAATTTTTTTAGTGGTTTTCTTGACAAAAAGTTTAATATTAAATAAATACTGACTTTTTATTGACATTAACTAAATCTTCTTAAAAAACTAATACATTTTGGTACACCGGTTTGATAAATATGTAATCTTTGATTATACTACATATCATATGTTTACTTTAATTAGATCTTTCTCTATTTTTATAGCGAAATTATGAATATCTCTGAAAAGGAATTCGGTTTTCTTCTTAAAGCAATTTTTCCGAATGGCGGTTAGACGGAATTTATATTTTTTTTGAAGTATTAAGTAAATGTCAAATACAATTTTTTTGACCGCGTCTTACACTGCGCCATTTTCCTTAAATACCAGAAAGTTTTTTTCAAAGACCTACACGAAGGAATAGCTTTATAAATCTTTTAATTTTTGGTATTGTCTGACGTTCAGAACCTGAAACCATAAAAAATTTCTTTTTGTTTGAATTAGAGATTTAAAAAATTTTTGTTCATGTTGTTAAGAATGAATATAGAAGAAAATTTCAAGAAATACATAAACTAAATAAATGCTTAAAATCACATAAATGCGTTTTTCAAAAGAGTATTACAACTTTTAAAATGTATATAAATTTTAGATGCAATAAAATCTGTTTACCATAAACAATTTGTGCCGTTTCAGTGCTATAGGCCTATTAGTAAATGTATTTGGTATGTATGAGGACAGGGGAGGAGGGAGGGGGATCCGGGGATCCGATCCAGACACCTTAAGGCTTCGCTTCATCACCCATGTTGGATTACGTCACTTCCGCCGGCCATACACGCACGAAAAAGTGTCCCGTTACGTTCATCAGCCATGTACGCACGAAAAATGTCCCGTTACGTAACGAACGAACGGAGGAGGACGGACAGACCGGCTCGCCAGGACGTCTCGCTATGAAAAGTATTAGGCGGTAATAAACAGCCAGGAGGTAACGAATATAAGCCTACTTCTACACGTGTTATGAACGCCGGATACATACGGCCAGGCAACCGTGTGTTTTGGCGCGCTCTACTTCCACGACGCGAAACGGCACCGGCAAGTTTTTATTACTACCTCCTCTCAAGTTCTGATCTCCTAATACTTAACAGCAGAGAAGCGCTGTTGGTCGGAGCCCGTAGGTACTTCCTTCGCACGCCTAACCTAACCTAAACTACCCTCACATAACCTAATCCATATGCTAATCTATGCTAACCTAACCTAACCTAACCTAAACTAAACTAAACTAAACTAAACTAACCACACCTAACCTAATCCATATGCTAATCTATGCTAACCTAACCTAACCTAACCTAATCCATATGCTAATCTTTGCAAACCTAACCTAACCTAAACTAAACTAAACTAACCTAACCTAATCCATATGCTAATCTATGCTAACCTAACCTAAACTAAACTAAACTAAACTAAACTAAACTAAACCAAACCTAACCTAACCTAACCTAACCTAACCTACCCTAACTAAACTAAACTAACCTAACCTAATCCATATGCTAATCTATGCTAACCTAACCTAACCTAACCTAACCTAAACTAAACTAAACTAAACCTAACCTAACCTAACCTAACCTACCCTACCCAAACCTAACCTAACCTAACCTAACCTAATCCATATGCTAATCAATGCTAACCTTACCTAACCTAACCTAATACATATGCTAATCTATGCTAACCTAACCTAATCCATGCCAATCTATGCTAATCCATATGCTAATCTATGCTAACCTAACCTAACCTAATCCATATGCTAATCTATGCTAACCTAACCTAATCCATGCCAATCTATGCTAATCCATGTCAATCTATGCCAATCCGTATGCCAATCTATGCTAATTCGTATACCAATCTATGCTAACCTGTATGCCAATCTATGCTAATCCGTATGCCAATCTATGCTAATCCATATGTTAATCCATGCTAATCCATTTGCCATTTTGTATTTCTAGTAATTTCCACCAACTTCGAATCGTGACGTCACCGTTGCAATTTTCGTTACGGTCGCCATCTTGAAAATCCGCAATTTTTTATGTTAGAAAAACGGGAAAAATTTTAAAAATCATTAAAAAAATTAAATAATCGAATTAAATAAAAATCTTAAAAACCACTGTTGCAGTTATTGTTACCGTCGACATCTTGGATTATATAAATGTTGCATATTTCGTTACACCCGCCATCTTGGTTGAGTACCATATCATTCTTACACTTTTCGTTAAGACCGCCATATTGGGTCCTATTAATGTTACAATTATCGTCATGGTCGCCATCTTTAAATTTAGACGCCATCTTTAAAATCTTTATTTATTATCCGATTTTAATGAAAAAAAAGTTCAAAATTCATCAAAAAATTAACTTAATAGAATTCTGTTTATATCGATTCCCGTCCTTGATTCGAAACCGGCGAGGGCAAAAAATATAAAATCAACAGATCCTTCCTCCACAGAAGCCACCTTCAGACTGACCTACCTCCACCAATAACAAGGTATTTACCATCAGCTGGTATGACGTCACCACACCTTTGACCTTGACCTTGACCTTTGACCTTAACCTTGAAATTTGACCTTGACCTTGAAATTTGACCTTGACATTGAAATTTAACCTTAACCTTGAAATTTGACCTCGACATTGATCTTTGACTTTGACCTTGATGTCCATCACGGATCCGTCATTTTATGTTCAGTACATGCTAGTGGTCATTGCCACCATCATGTTTTCGTCTGCTGGAGGTCACCATATTGTGTGTACTTGTCTTACCATCATGCAAATTCTATTCTAACATGCTACAGTGCAGTAATAATTTATTATTGCTGAGGTGCCCACCATCTTGAAATTTGACCGCCATGTTGAAATCATGTAATTATTTAGTTAGAAATGCGGGAAAAATTCCAATAGTCTCCGAAAAATCAATTATTAATTTACAAATTGAATCGATGGATCCATGTCCACGGTTCGATTCTTGACCAGTGACAGTTGTACCTAATTATTAAATAAATTTTAAATTCTTTTTTCCGTTACCTTTCGCGGAGTTTATTAATCATAAGTCAATATACCTAACCAAAGAATTAATACAGTGACGATAAGCCTATCATGAAAGTCTAATTTTTGAATAATCTGAATAACCTATAAGCCGTTCATGTACAAAACCGCACATAAAGAACAATTGTCTTCAGTCCATGAGACCGAGTCATGTCATTATCAGACGTATAGGCTAGTCATTTCAGGAACACTTGACCTTCGTCGTTAGCTAATTATATTCAATTAATCCATCGTGACATTTTTATACATTCTAAAGGAGCAAGTAACCTTAAAAAATATTTTAGTAACACCAAGAGGTGATAAACTAGAAAATATTCAATCACTACATTTTGTACTACGCGCAATCAATAAAAAGGAAGCACCATCAACGAAAAGACAGCACCACCAACGAAAAGGCAGCTCCGCCAACGAAAAGGCAGCACATTTGGAAGCAACGACAACGAAAAGGCAGCACAGCCAACGAAAATACAGCACATTTGGAAGCACCGACAACGAAAAGACAGCAGCGACAACGAAAAGACAGAACATTTGGAAGCACCGACAACGAAAAGGCACCACATTTTGGAAGCACCGACCACGAAAAGTCAGCACCGCCAACGAAAAGGCAGCTCATTTGGAAGCACCGCTTTCGAAAAGACAGCACATTTGGAAGCACCGTCAACGAAAAGGCACGGACCGCAAGACCGGGCCATGAACAATGTCAGTCATATAGTCCATGAACACAGTACACACAGAAAAACGAAATGTACACCCAGTACACACGGGAAAACGTAATTTACACACAGGAAAACGGAATATACACACAGTACACACAGGAAAACGGAATGAACACACAGTACACACAGGAAAACGGAATGTACACACAGTAAACACAAGAAAACGGAATGTACACACAGTAAACACAAGAAAACGGAATGTACACACAGTACACACAGAAAACGGAACGTACACACAGTACACACAGGAAACGGTACGTACGCACAGTACACACAAGAAACGGAACGTACACACAGTACACACAGGAAACGGAAAGTATACACACAGTACACACAGGAAACGGAACGTACACACAGTACACACAGGAAACGGAACGTACACACAGTACACACAGGAAACGGAACGTATACACACAGTACACACAGGAAACTGAACGTACACACAGTACACACAGGAAACTAAACGTACACACAGTACACAAAGGAAACGGAACGTATACACACAGTACACACAGAAAACGGAACGTACACACAGTACACACAGGAAACGGAACGTACACACAGTACACACAGGAAACTAAACGTACACACAGTACACACAGGAAACGAAACGTATACACAGTACACACAGGAAACGGAACGTACACACAGTACACACAGGAAACGAAACGTATACACAGTACACACAGGAAACGGAACGTACACACAGTACTCACAGGAAACAGAACGTACACACAGTACACACAGGAAACGAAACGTACACACAGTACACACTGGAAACGTATACACACAGTACACACAGGAAACGGAATGATCACACATACAGTAGCGGAAACACACAAGCTTAGTTGGAAATCAGAATACAAGAAATAAAAACATTAAATTTTTACTTTCAATATTTAATTACTTCTCAACATTACACAAATACAAGTAAAAGAAGCCATTATTGTATGTAGCCTGCTTTCCTCAGTTCTTTGAGTATGAAGGATATTTCTTTGATGCACGAATAGTTTCCTTCACAAAGCGAGCCATGTAGAAGTCTTAGCCGGTCAACCATTATGTTTGGATCTTTCCATGATGTGTAATCAATCTCTTCTACCACCATCTTACTTGCTTGTTTATTATAAATACTGTCAATATCACAATCATCCCAGTGATCATAATAAGCATTATCAGATTTATTTATTATAACACGACGTTTCCAACGTTTCGGTCTCAGGACATCGCCACATTCTTCGATCTTGTCAGCTCTAGGTGGTTCATCACAGTCTATACCTTTGTCAACAGCCTCAGAGTCGCTGTAACAATCACTGTAGAAGACATCTTCTTCACCCAGATTACCGTATAAATTCGCTATCGATGATGTCGAAGTGTCTTCATCGTCTTCATGCTTCCTTTTTAGGAGTCCATCATTTTTACAAAGAATGGAGGATCTACTGAATATAGGCTTGAATGTATTCTCACTTTTCACGGTGTTGATACTGCCATTAGTTTCAGTCTTCCCGAAGCCATTAGCATCCTTCAATTTATGTTCTTTCTCACGATCGGGTGAGCTAATACCATCACGCTCAGGACAAGGAAAATTATTGTCGTAATGCAGATCACTCTTCTTTAGTCTAGTGGATCCATCAGTGTCCTCTATGCCGTAAGTAGTCTTGACTTTACATGTTCTACCATGTCTTTTTAAGCTGTCAATTCGTGTTAACAACCTGCTACAACGATTACAGCTTAACATGTTGCGTAGTGGGTTTCTAGCACAATCATTCTTCCCATGACGTCTAACATTCCTTCTCATGGCAAAATCCTTGCCACAGTAACTACAGCGGCTTCCTTCCGATTCAGCTGCAGATAACAAACCACGATCCATGGTAGCTTCTGTGACTAATGCCAGATGCAAACTAAGAATTTTAAATTAGATCCAATACTTAAATAGAAATTTTTTCATATTTCATCAGCGAGAGTTAATTTATCTCATACAAAAGTACTTGCTGCAACTAGTTCTGCTTTTCAACAACTGATGACGTCACGTATTGCTTGCAGGTAAAAATTATATTTAGTTCTTTAATGCAGGATGCGGGATGCTCACTAACGATCGCAAAAGAAAGATGGCTTCGCTAGACTCCAAGGAAAAGGAAGTTCGTCTTGCATGTTGGTGCTCCACAGATGTCTCATGGAGTTATATTAATTTGACTGAGTAATGATATTTTTTAATTCCACCTGATAAAAATATTGCAAGTTTTGATTTAGTAGCAGAAATTATCGAATTAAATGTAACTCCAAATAAAATGACATGTCTCATTAAGAGTAAAACTCCTTCATGGAGAGATCGGTTTCTCAGAATAGTCAGATACACTTGAAGAAACCACAGGAATGATTGCAAGAACACGGGAAAAACCATCAAAATATTGATAAGAATAATCAGGAGCACACGGAGAAAAACCATCATAATATTGACAAGAATTATCGGGAGCACACGGAGAAAAACCATCATAATATTGACAAGAATTATCGGGAGCACACGGAGAAAACCGACATAATATTGACAAAAATTATCGGGAGCACACGGAGAAAACCACCACACATTTTCTTGGATATCATTAAATTTAAAAAAAATTAAAAATAAAAATAAATTAATAAAAAATTTAAAACAAAAAAAATCTACAAAAAAAATACACAAAATTCTGGCTTGTACTAAAACTCTATCTTTGCTTCCTTTAATTAGGCACCCCGACGCCATTTTCAGAATTTGGGCGGGCACCATCTGGTCTGTGCGGACCACGCGTCGCGATCCGCGAGACTCAATCTCTGTGTTCGTCCAAGACTCGACACTACGTCATGTATTCGCCAACATGAAGGCATAGAGGCCTGAATCTTCTAATTTTTAAATTTTGCTTCCCACAATAGTTTTTGCTAATCTAAATTATATCATTATCTCTCAACATGACTACCGCGAACTTCCATGCCGCGAACTGCCTTCTCTGCTCCTGCAGCCAGCCTACATGACTTCACCCCGCTGTTTTGGGTAAGTGGTCGTCATCCATCCCCCCCCTTTTTTTGCCTTTCCCAAAAGCATAGTCTTGTCCAGGCTTAGCCGCCTGTTAACCAGTCTAAGTAATTTGGGACTTTGGTTGCAGGCGGGGTCAAAAACGAGCTCTAAAATTAGCTGCAAGTTATCTCCATAATTAGCTGCAAGTTATCTCCAAAATTAGCTGCAAGTTAGCTCCAAGTTTTCTCCAAGTTCATCTCCAAGTTCATCTCCAAGTTCATCTCCAAGTTTATCTCCAAGTTTAAACAAAATAATTCTTTCTGGACTTTAATCTGCCGAAACCTCCAGTGCCAGGACACAGGATATAATTAAATTTCATTTGAAAAGAAAATTAAAAACACAATGTAATTGTTTCTTTCTTTTGAGCCTGCGAGCTCACTTAAAACCAGTGTTAAGTTCAAGATTTATTATTGTTTTACTTTTATATGTATTTTGTAGCCCCGGGGCTCCCCCCATTTTGTAATTAATATGTTTTAATACTAGTGTACTTAAAAGATACAAAAAAAACTAAATAAATTATTTTAGTAAAAGGGCAGTTATATAAATCAAACCACTAGTCTTGTGATAACATTTTTATTCATCTTCGATCCTCATAGCCTCCTAGAGTTCCTAGTAGGTTATAAATAAATTCTTTTGTACGACGTCTGGGCACCTTTGTGATTACTGTTGTTGTTTTGTTTTCTGGGCTGATGCTTCCAAGGACTTAATTTAATTATTCATTTTTGAGTGTTTACCTGCAGCCCAGCATTTGTTGCATAAATGGTAGCAGAGCATGGTTTGATCTTTGCTACAAGTTGGTACTGTAGAGCAATTTTCTGCTTCAAGTTGGAAGTTTGTAGTATTTAACATGGTTTTGTTTATATGCATACCTAAAAAAATATTTTAATTTTTAATTTTAAATTTCATTTTTAAATTTTAAAAATCATAAAATATATACAGTAAGTCCTCGGTTTACGTCGGGGTTACGTTCCTGAAAACCGCGACGTAAATAGAAACGATGCAAAATGAGACATGTTTCATGCCACCGGCCGGCCACGGCCCAAGGTCGGCCGGAAGCGCTGGCATACTGACGTGACAACGGGCAATTTTATCAGCAAATGACAACCGACAGCGTGGGAAACAAGTCCTACTAGGACTTCTCAGCTTTATAGAATGGTTATTTAAACAGCTGCTTTATTACCTTTATTGATTGAAATATAAAAACAGATATATTGTTCATACTGTACGTAATATAAATGTATAATGCATTCAAAGTGTAAAGATACAAAGTGGTTTAGCGCTACACAGATTTTACTTTGAGTCATTCGTGGGAGAAAACAACTGTTTTCTTTTGGAGGTTGGTAAGAACAAAGTCAAAAGAAATGCATACATACAATAAAAGTACTATAGTATGACAAACATTGAGAGCCCTTGATTTAAAATAATGACATGAAGTAATAAACACCTAAAAGAGGTTATACAATAGCGCGGCGCAATTCTTACAATTTACGTACGGGAATAATTCTAATAAAAATCAATGTAAAATATTTTTCATGAGAAACACTACTTTAAATTTACGTCGCAAACAATATAAATTATATCATTTTACGTAACATTTTAAATGAAAAAGCTCTGAATACACTACACATTGTGAATAGAATTCCAAAAAGGATGACGTGACAAGTTTGTCAATTTATTCCGAGTCACTTTGAACATTTTCCGATTCCTTTCCTACATACGTGGAAGCTGTCGTCGCCTTTGATGTTCCGCCGAAGAAAGCATGAAGTGTTGTCTGCTTGGTTGTCTGCTTCTTTTTCTCCTTGAGGAGCTCCTCGTAGCACCTAACACTCTCGATTACGTTTCGCAGCACTTTAGAGCTCCGTTCCTCATTTATGTCTTTTTCAGAAAAAAATTTGCAATGCCATTTTGACATGGCCTAAGGCGGAGGTTAGTTCGTTCACTGTGATGTATGTTTTCACATCCGGGTCATCATCTTGATTATCAGTGTTGTCTGCTGCAGGATTAATTACCAGCTGGTGTAGCTCTTCGTTTGTAAGCTCTTCTACATTAGCATCCAAGACTTCGTCAATGTCGTCAGTTTCGAGATTGTTGAATCCAGTTCTTTAAGCGATGTCAACGATGTCCGCGCGTAATTCTACAGCAGGAGAGGCATCTTCTAATCCCTTAAAATTATGTAGGCAATCAGGCCACAGTTTACCCCACGTCGAGTTCAAGCACTTTTTAGTGACCTCAGTCCATGCTTCTCCAATATTCTTGATAGCATGCAAAATGTTGTAGCCAAGTCAGTACTCCTTGATTGTAGGCTTATCATCACCATCTGTACCTTCAAGCAGCTGTTGGAATGTACGCCGCAAATAATAGGCCTTGAACGATGCGTTGACGCCTTAGTCTAGTGGTTGCAATATAGCTGTGGTGTTTGGAGGAAGAAAAACCACGTTCAAATTTTCATGCATTTCTACTACCTCGGGTGGGTGACTAGGTGAGTTGTCGATCAGAAGGAGAATTTTAGAGTCAAGGTTCTCCTTGGAACAGTACTCTTTCCATGCAGGGATGGCATACAAGTTAAGCCATTCCCTGAACAGTGGGCCAGTTATCCAGGCCATATTATTTGCTCTTAAAATCACTGGCAGGTGCTCCTTTGAGTATCCTTTCAAGGCTCGTGGGTTGGCTGACTTGGTTATCAGCAGCGGTTTCATTTTACAGTCGCCAGCTGCATTTGCCGCCAACAATACTGTCACACGATCCTTTGCAGCCTTGAAACCAGGCGCAGTCCTCTCTTGTTTAGCGATGTAGGTTCTCGCCGGCTTTCTTTTCCAGAAAAGTCCCGTTTCATGTGAATTGAAAACTTGTTTCGGCATCTAGCCACCTTCTTCAATGATCTTCTCAAGTTTTGGGATGAATTCCTTTGCGGTGTCAGTGTCGGAACTTGCTGCCTCGCCTGTCAGTTTTATATTATGGAAACTGTACCTGGCTTTAAATCGCTGAAACCACCCGCGGCTGGCATTAAACACTTTAACGGTTGAAGTACCTTCAACATTTTTCTATTCCTCATTGTACAATGATAGACCTTTGCTTTGAATAAGCCTTAAATTTACGGAGAAATTGTGCTGGTTCTGTGTTTCAATCCATACGGCAAGCATCTTCTCCATTCTTTCCATAGCGCTATTACGTGTATAACTCGTATTTGTAGCACTGACAGATGACATGTTCAGTAAACTACTTTTAATTTTGTCCGCGTTTGATCGAATTGTACGAACTGTGGTAGGTGGCAGACCTAACACTTTACTAATCTCAACAGCCCTCTCGCCCGAATCGAAACGTTTCAAAACTTCCATTTTCGTGGCTAATGAAACATGTGTTCTGTTCTTATTTTTTGAAATTACGTTTGAAGTTAAATTTAGTCGTTTGGAAGACATCTTATGAAGAAAAAATCATAAATTGCAGTGAGCTGATACTGTAGGCTTACTACAAACGCATTTAATCACGATAAAGTTAACAACTGCACGTTTAAAACTCCGGCCAACTCAATGATATCATAGCGACTGAAGTGCCAAGGAGTTGGACGAAAAGGGGTAGGAGTAAATGCTGTGTCGTTGCGGGAAGTAGATAACACTTCTATGTGCGAGATACGTGGGTGGCCGAGCGGGCGGGCTGGTAGTATTGCATCACCGCGCAGAGAGCAGCGGAGAGCAGGAAGCGTCCCTCATGATGTATGATAAGATAAGGCGGTGAACGTGTAGCTTACGCTACATAGCATAAATTAACTACCGAAGGAAAGGAAGAATTATAAACGAATTATATACAGTGTTTTGGTTAAAATAAAGATTTACGGTCATTGTAAACGACATTATTGTGAATCGGCGACAACTTAAATTGAAACATGAGAACTCAAACATTAGCGACGTTCATCCGAAACGACGTAAATCGGTACGATGTAAATAGAGGACTTACTCTAACTAAAGGTTTTTAGGGTTTATTTAGATTCAGATTGAATGACATATTATTGTAAGTCCTAAGACTGGCACCCCCCTCTTTGTTCTTAAATTCATTTTAATTAAAATTCAGTTTTCCCTTTGACCGACGTACACATATGTTTCTCCACGTGGCCCAAGGCGGGTACCCAGCCTCTTCACCCAGCTGATGGTGTTATCTCTAAGACGTGCTCACCCAGTGCAAACAACACCCTCCTTCCCTCCGCACCTTAACACTCACGGCACGCATAGTCGCGTCGAGTTCAGTTCACCGCCCTGGGCGACCTTCACACGACATCTCTACTGCCACAGCGGCCTGCTGGGCACGCAACATGACGGAAGTCCTTCGTTCCCCAAGCCAAGCAGTAATAATTAGTTTTCATTCCCGACTAGGATGCATGTGTTTGGCCCATCCTAGGTATAAAGTTAATGTATTCTAAACAAAGATTTTTCGTTATTTTGGGCACATACTTCCGACCTGATGGAGTAACAATGATATTATTAAACTAAGTTAAGTTAAGAGTGTCTTATGTATAGAATTTAAGGTACCTTTTAAACAATAGTTTTAAGTTCTTTGTTGGTTTTTTTTTAGACCAACCAATGTCAAAATTTAGTGTATTTTTTCGTCTTTGTAAGATTGGTCCAAGGTCCAACGACAAAATGAACACAATGCTCACCCCGGAGTATCTCCTTCTTGACGAGCTCATGTATGAACTACGGTTTCGAGGCTTATCAGACCTCGGCGAAGTGGCCACGCTCCGGAAAAGACTCCGAGCTGCGTGTGCCAAAGATATACAACCACAAATAGCTAATCTGATGAACTTGGACCCATTGAATGAATTTAATTGTGTTTGTAACAAATTTAATGATCTCTACAGCTATACTAATTCTGTAGGAGATGAAACAAAAAAAATTCCACATCCTACACGCGCTAACTCGCTTGAATCATATTGCCACGAGGTTTACTAACCCTTAAGATAGTAGCCACAAACAAATTAAATGGGATCTACCATAAGGAGATCGACAAATTTAGGCAACAGATCCCTGGTCTAACCTTCCAATTGTGGAGCAAACTAGCCGCAATAGATCAAGGATTACTTGAACCCGTAGAGGCAGCGGCAGGAGGAGTAACTGACACTCAAGTACAGCCACCTCCATCACAAATGCAAACTGGAGGTAGCTTAGTCCCTACCCCCTCCCCCTCCTTTACCTTCCCCTCCATCACCCCCGTGACATCACGCCACCAGGCATTACCTGTCATTACTTCGAAATTCACCCAATTTAATTTTCCATCTGCGACTGTCATGGCGACAGGTACTTACCTGAGTACCAACATCACTTACACTCATCCCACCCAATCATTCACTGCTCACCCATTCTATCAACCCCAACCCATATACCTCCCCTCTACCTCACCCACCAAGTTCAACCCCTATCGTGAATTCAGGTCCGCCTTTCCATCCCTTCTGACCTGCCCGGAAGCCCACCCCACCTTCTCGGCCATTGAAAGGTCAGCTTTGCCTCTTCTAGCTTTTCCTTCCACCCTGGCAGCTACGCTGCCACAAGCAGCATCTGTGCCACCCGGTGGCCGAATAGAGTCGCAACTTCCATACATCAGCCCCACCACCACATACCTGCCATTGACCCCGCAGGTTTATCAACCTCAAAATAAACCTCAACCTCAACCAGCCCCACCTCCATCCTCTACCCTAGCACCGAACCCAGTACCTGTATTTTCTACCTCCAATCAATCAGCTGGAGGCAATTTCTATGCTATGATTCCACATCCCGTGGAGAGGCTCTTAGCCAATTTCAAGGAAACCACAGGATTGGAGCTCATGAGCCTAATCGAGTTCCTCAAGCATTTATTCAGAATCAAAAAAAAGGCTAATATTCCAGACAAGGAATTGCTTGAAATCATTTTACCCTTCACACAACCACCCTTAAGCGAGCGAGTTACACTCGCAATTGAACAAAATTATTCATTTGACCACTTTCACGAAGACGTACTAAATATTTTTATTCCAGCCCGTTTGATGACCAACATCAGGCTGGAATGGTACAACAGGCTACAACAAAGAAGTGAAGCCTTACCAAATGTCATAACAGACATCAAACTAGCTGCACAAATTATTTGGTTGCGAGTGTCTGAGAATGAGATAGTTTCAAACATCCTTGATGGAATTAATCCGCAGGAAAGATCGCGGGTATTTTCCAGACTCGACCGCAAAACTTTGTCGAGCTTGACCACCTGTGTATCTCCAACACAAACGTAGAATACGCTGACCACCAGCGAAATCGAGAAGCTAATTCCTACGCCCACAACAACGCACGGACAGGTACAGAAAATAAACAGCAATTTTCTAATAAACAATTCCAACAAAGGCACAACTCTGAATGCTTTGCTAAGCCCCAGTACAAAGATGAGAGCATACCGGTTTGTAGATACTGTAAAAAGTCTGGGCACTACATCGAACAGTGTCGTGCAAAAAACTATCGGCCAAATGATCGAAATTTGCAAAATTCAAAAAACCTGTAAATCGCTGGCCAGAAATAATCCTTTCTGAGCCAGCACACCAAACAACTGTAAGAAATATTTGCTCCCACACAAACGTAAATAAGAAATCTGACAGCAACAAATCACAACAACAAAACACAGCTTCCCCAAATAGGTGGAAAAATAAGCAAAGAAAACAAAAACACAAAAAAACCAAGAAAGCCAAAATTAACAAAAGAAAACAAACTGATCTTAGCAACACTGTTACGCTCAGGTGTAAGAAATGTAACTGCCCTCGCACGACTGACAAACGAACATGTCATATCATTTTCGCCAATCTACCCACAGTTTTGCCCTACGCAAACACAACAATTGGAAAACAAGAAGTCCCAGGTCTAATTGATACTGGATCCGTGCGATCATTTGCGTCAGGCCAGATGTTCAGGAAATTACAACAGGACCGTTTGACTCAAAAGGTAGAGCCAATAGAAATACAGTGTTTTACAACTGCTGAACAGCCTTTGAAAGTAAATCGCATTGTCCTTGTTAAAGTAAAAATCGAATTGTTTTCGTGGACTTTCCCATTCTTAGTAGCAGATGCCACCGATTTAATTTTTGGTTCAGATTTCATTGTTAAAACAGGCATGATAATTGATTTGAAAGCACGAAAATTTCACTTCAAATTTAACAACCAAGTTTTAGTTTCTTTTGTGTCACCTGATGAAAAATGTCAGAGCAATGTAAATGCCATTCACACAGATGCTAAAAATGAAAACAACATTTCGCTAACACACCTTAACTCCGAACATAGACAAGAAACAGAAAAGTTATGCAGGAACTTTCCCGATGTTTTGAGTGAAAAATTAGGACACACCCATCTCACACAATATGAAATTAAGCTTTTGGACAAAACCCCAGTTAGGTGTCATCCTTATCAATTATTAGGACCTAAAATGCAGATAATGCGAGATCACATACAGAATTTTTTAGACAAAGATGTCGTCGAACCTTCCACCTCCAGTTTCGCCTCCCCGGCATTTTTGGTACCCAAAGATCATGGTCATGGTCACCGCATGGTGGTCGATTTTCGCCGTGTCAACAGTCAAATTGAAGTAGAAATGACACCATTACCAAATCTAGATTCGGCATGTCACTGGTTCAGTAAATCCAAATTTTTCAGTGTTTTTGGCCTAAACTCGGCCTATCATCAAATACCACTAACTCCAGAGTCAAAACACGTCACAGGTTTCTCTACCAATACAAAGTAGTACCTTTTGGTCTAGCCACAGGCGCGCAAGTGTTAACACGCCTTCTAGACGAAATTTTCGGCGATCTGAAATTCAAATCCGTTTTTAATTATCTTGATGACGTTGTTGTTTATTCAGAAACTTTTGAAAAGCATATAGCTCATTTGCAAGAATTTCTTAAGCGACTACGTAAAGCCGGCCTAATGGTCAATACAAAGAAGGTAAAATTTACAGTGCAGGAAATTTCTTTCCTCGGACACCTGATTTCAAGTAGAGGAGTAACCATAGACCCAAGTCGCACACAAGTGATAAAGGACTTCCAACCCCCTAAAGACGCTAAAGGCATTTCCATATTTATCGGCATGGCAAATTTCTATGCTAAATTCATACCTAATTTTGCTGAGCATGCAGTACCACTGAATGATCTACGTAAGAAAAATTCAGTTTTCAATTGGGGTCCAGAACAGGACAAAGCCTTTCATTTCCTTAAACAGGCAATATCTAGCCCTCCAGTGCTCCGAATGGCTGATTTCAGCAAGCCTTTCATTCTGCAAACCGATGCATCCAGTGTGGCCATTGGTGCAGTGTTATCCCAAGAGTTTGATGGTTGCAGGCAACCTATAGCTTTTGCCTCCCGCACCCTAACACACCAGGAGAGAAAAGCCTCCTCGGTATACGAACTTGAGTGCCTTGACATAGTTTTCGGCATAGATAAGTTTCGGACATATCTAGAACATAAAGAATTTTTGTTAGAAACAGACAACCAGGCCCTTGCTTGGCTTTTAGCCCATCCGAAGCAATTAGGTAAATTAGGTCGCTGGATTTTAAAAATTGCTTCCCTCAAATTCAACATCCAACATATTCGTGGTTCACAAAACATCGTGGCAGACACTCTTTCTCGAATGTTCGAGAACCCTTCAAACTCCGATATTCAGGAAAAATATCCCATTGCCTGCCACGCATTGTTAACAGATTTTCCACTACCATTTTCCGACATTCAATCAAATCAAAATTCTGATTCACAATTGTCAGATATAATTAACCAAATAAAATCAGGCTCACCTCCAAAATAATACAAACTTTCAAAAGGCATACTTTACCGGAGGGCACAACAAGGAAAAAGTTTCAGAATAGCCATACCTCAAAATCTCAGGGACATGGTTTTTCAGTATTACCACTCGTCACCTTTAGGCGCACCTTTAGGCGCTTATTTAGGAATTTTCAAACTATTGAAAACATTCGCAGGAATTTTATCTGGGACGGGATGCACAAGGATATTACACAGAGGATAAAACTGTGCAAATTATGTGCATTGAGTAAACCTGCGCAGCAGACTCAGTTCGGCTATTTAAGTTCTGATGTGGCCGAAAGGCCCATGCAAAAGCTTTTCATAGATTTTGTGGGACCCTTCCCAAGATCAAAGGACAGAAATACAATGCTTTTGGTATGCGTAGACGCCTTTTCAAAATTCGTGTGGCTAATTCCAGTCAGGAGAGCCACGGCCGAAATTACCATTCGAGCCTTACAAAACAACATTTTAAAAATTTCTGGAGTTCCTTCCATCATCGTTTCCGATAATGCCACAAACTTTAAATCGACTCTTTTCAAAAACAAGTGTTTTTCACACGGAATACAGCATGTAACCACTACACCATACTATCCCCAGCATTCGTATGCGTAGCGTTTCAACAGAAACCTCCTATCTGCTCTCATAGCATTTCATACGAACTCGCAGGATAAATGGGACTCTAACCTCGTGTGGTTACAGTGGCTTTTAATTCGGCCAGACATAAAAGTCACAAAACAACACCGTTTGAACTCATGTTTACCTACCAGCCCAACACCCTACTCTCTAATCAATGGTCTTTGAGAGAGTTACTACCAGACGACCCGAGGAACATCAAGGAAGTCTGGAGTAGAGCTAGTAGAAACCTTCACTTAGCCCATAAGGCTAGTAGACAGAAATATAACAGAAAACATTCTCCCAATCCATACAGACTAGGTGATTTGGTGCTGTGCAAGGCACACACCTTAAGCAAGGCTATCGACAAGTGATCAGCCAAGCTTTCATATCGTTGGAATGGCCCCTGGCAGATAGAACGATTCCTCACACCAGTAACCGTCGCTCTAGCCGACCCGAGTTCTGGCGAATTTAGCGCGCGTGCACACATCTCCCAAGTGAAGAAGGTGCACCCTGACATGAAGTAGGGGCACTCTTCACTACTTTCCTTACACAAGGAACAGCGCTAATACTCCGGCATTACATACTCAACACACAGTGTTGATATTTCAGAAAAATTCCTAGGTCATAATTATAAGAAAAGAAAAAAACATGGTACTAGTTCATAAGATATTTAAGTTAAGAAGTGTTATATTAAAATGTCAAGTTTTAAGTGGCGCCACTTAGTCAATAAGTTATCTGTAAGTTTTAGCTCTTATTTAAAAGTGTAAGAATTTTAATCGGTTGTAAGTAGTTTACTACAGTATATCCTGGTACAGGGTAAGTCACTTAAGTTTTTGGTGGCTCAAGTTGGCCACCCGGACTCCGTCATAGAGGGGGGAAGTATGTGCCTTTCAGTGCTATATTTAGACACAAATGTACGAATTTAAATTTAATTTTTAATTTTTAAAGAAGGAAACCAAATAACAAATTTGCATTTTAAGTTTCATTTAATTTTGTTTTAATTACTGTACACTCCAATGTAATCTTGTGCAAACCAGTACAACTTCACTTGTTTGCAGGCTTCAATTAGATACTGTTTGCTGACGATTGGCTATCGCTTCATCTCGGCCGCGGTTCGCATCACGTTTTCTCCCTGTAACAGAATGACTTTTCGTGCTAGCGAACGCTACCCCAAGCCCACTGCTAGCAACTTTCATTTCTCGGAGGCAAGCATAGGTAAGGGTTTTGCCAGCACGTACTGGACTAGGTTACAGCCAGCGGCGAAGCCTCGGGATGGTCCACATGACGCCTTTCCCAGGCAATTTAGCAAATTTAAACCACCCCTCCCCTCATCACCCACCTATGGCTTCACGAGAATTCTAAATCGGAGCATCGACCCCCAGTGAACCAAGGCGGGGACATTGTTCCTTCAAGGTCATTCACCCTTGTCAAACAGAGCCCTCAGCGAAGATAAGCGGCGGGAAAAATCCCTAACCTTGCTCTGAGCGCTTGTCGCGAGCGCGCCCACTGCACTATAGCGGAGATTTTTGTGACCCTCCGGGCAGGTTCCCATCTTGGCCGCCAGAGCGCACTACTCATCCCTCCCATAAGAGACAGTTTGTCACAATCGACCTTGGCAGCAGTCGTAGTGCGATTGCGATCTTAGTTCGCCTGCGACTCGTGTGAAAGCGCGGCGAACAATTTGCAGTCTGCTTCGCCCTTTCGGGCATCTCCGGACACCTTCGGGCAATCACCACCCCCCTTCTTTGGCTGGGGGCAGTTGCTTCCTTTAATTAGGCGCCCCGACGCCATTTTCAGAATTTGGGCGGGCAGCATCTGGTCTGTGCGGACCACGCGTCGCGATCCGCGAGACTCAATCTCTGTGTTCGTCCAAGACTCGACCCTACGTCATGTAGTCGCCAACGTGAAAACATAGAGTCCTCAATCTTCTAATTTTTAAATTCTGCTGCCCGCAATAGTTTTTTGCTAATCTAAATTATTTCATTATCTCTCAACATGACTACCGCGAACTTCCGTGCCGCGAGCTGCCTTCTCTGCTCCTGCAGCCAGCCTACATGACTTCACCCCGCTGTTTTGGGTAAGTGGTCGTCATCCCTGCCCCCCCTTTTTTTTGCCTTTCCCTGGGCATAGTATTGTCCAGGCTTAGATGCCTGTTAACCAGTCTAAGTAATTTGGGACTTTGGTTGCAGGCGGGGTCTAAAATGAGCTCCAAAATTAGCTGCAAGTTAGCTCTAAGTTCATATCCAAGTTCATCTCCAAGTTCATCTCCAAGGTTATCTCCAAGTTTATCTCCAAGTTCAGAATAAATTATTCCTTATGGACTTTTATCTGCCGAAACCTCCGGTGCCAGGACACAGGATATAATTAAATTTCATTTGAAAAGAAAATTAAAAAAAATATGTAATTGTTTCTTTCTTTTGAGCCTGCGAGCTCACTTAAAACCAGTATTGATTTCAAGATGTATTATTGTTTTACTTTTATATGTATTTTGTAGCCCCGGGGCTACTTTATTTAGTAATAATATGTTTTAATACCAGTGTACATAAAAGATACAAAAAAACCTAAGTATATTATATTAGTAAAAGGGCAGTTATATAAATCAAACCACCAGTCTCTTTATTTCATTATTATTCATCCCCGATCCACATAGCCTCCTAGAGTTCCTAGTAGGTTATAAATAAATTCTTTTGTACGAAGTCTGGGCACCTATGTGATTATTGTTGTTGTTTTGTTTTCTGGGCTGACGCATCCAAGGCCTTGATTTAATTATTCATTTTTGAGTGTTTACCTGCAGCCGCGCGTTCGTTAGAAATTTTTATTTTTATAAGAATATAAATGTCTTCGGGTAAGAATAATTTTAATATTTTTTAAACAATATAGTTACAAAAAGATAGTTACTTTTACTTAAAAATTATTATTCTTAAATATTAATGTACTTATAAAATAAACGTTTTATTTGGGATGACGATAAAAGCCAAGTTTAGACTATATTTTTATCCGTTGCGCTTTGATATTTCCAAGCACAGGCGCAAACTGTGTTTGGATCTGCGACTGTGTTTTGATACAAATTATAAGTTTAATCTGATTTCATGGAACTGTGAAGAAATTTGTTCTGGTTATGTCATGGAATGCTCTGCTAAAACGATCCAATTGAATATCTCTCTCAACTAACGTAATTTTACTATGTCTGTTGTTTAGTAGGTGCGGGATGAAATCACACAATTACAAAACTCTTATGCGAAAAAATTACACACGCAATGCGAAGTGACAAACCGTACAAGAAATTATGTATACAATATATATATATTTTTTAATATATTTATAAGAAATTTAATGAAAATATGTATTTAATTTTACGTTACGTAATCAAAGCCTTGCTAAAGACATCATAATATAAGGAACATCCCTACCGAGTTTCAAGTCAGTAGGACATACACTTGAAAAACAAAACAAAACAAAAACATTGATTTTAAAGTCCCATTGATTGCACAATCTCGATACATCAAAGCTACACATCAGCACAGCCGTGACGCCAATCTCCAACTTAATTTTGTGGGTATGCAGGTAACCCCCAGATAAGACGTTACGGACCCACTAAACGATAGGGCGTAACAAATTCATGGCAACGCCATCTACTGACATAGGCCTAACTGTATTTAATAGTTATTAATTCACTGAAAGACATGAGCTTCACTAATCGAATGGGTATCGCCAAGGAGACGAATAGGAAGTTGCTAGTCTTTACTTTATGACCGTGTGGCGGACATAGAGAAATGAGATAATTTCACTGTTTTTGTGCCTATGACCTAATTCCTATGATTTTAAAAGCGAAAGTTTGTAAGTATGGATGGATGGATGTTTGTTACTCTTTCACGTAAAAACTACTGAATGGATTTGAATGAAATTTGGCCTACAGCTAGCTTATAACCTGGATTAACACATAGACCCCATATTAATATGAAATTCCATCCCTAAGGGATTGAAAAAGTGATAATTTCATTTTATAAAAGAAAAAATGATAGGTCATAGACATACAAATAGTGAGTAAGTGTCATTTGTCTATGTCTGACACACTATCATACACATAGTAAAGTCTGGCAAATTAATATTTTTCTCCTTGGTGAGACCAGTCCGCTTAGAGGCGCTAATAACAGTTTTTTTTTCTTAACTTCGTCAATAGATAGAGTTGCCTTGAATTATAAACGCACCATCGTTTGATGCGTTTGTCATGTCTTTAATTTTCGTTTGTTTGTGCCGTATGCGTTCCTATACCATTCATCCGATTGCAATGAAATTTTGGTAATTTGTTATGCGCATGCCCATGAAGGTTACTGAGACGATATAACTATTTTTCAATAGTTGGAGCACGAATCGTGTCAAAAAATGTGTTTATTTTTCATTTTATATAGCGGAACTTCGTCTGTTTTTGTTGTATAAGTGCGCACGCATGACACAATTTATTTAAATATAAAAGAGATACAGAGATAGAGTGATATATATAGAGTGAGATAGAGACGGAGAAATAATTTGAGATAGAGCGAGGTATAGAGAATGAAATTGGTTGGATAAAGAGATATACTTATAGATGTATAGAGCTATATAGAGACTTATATATAGAAGACATAGAGATAAAGGGAATTATATATGTAGATATAAAGAGATAAATAGAGATAGAGAGATACATAGATGTATATAGGTGTAGATAGAGATACAAATATATAGAGAGAAGGATAGATGATTTGTATATGTGGAACTTCTTCAAACATATTACAAAACAAAACTGAATGAGGCATTGGAATGCAGGCCGAGCGTTATCTAGATAATGGAATGTTTTCAATATTAGTAAGCTCTTATTTTTCAGATTTTTTCTATATTGCTTTATAAAGTCTTAATTACATACAGAACACGTAAATTACTATAAACTGGCAGAACAACGTCTTTCGGGATCTGAAAGTGATATAAATTAATTTTCACACTTGACATTAAAATTAAGAAGACAATTACTAACTACACCCTGTGTTCAGCCCGTGCAACGCCGGGTATTGCAGCTAGTATATTACAAATATGAATTCCCCGATTGTTAACTTCCTTAGGCTTGTAAATTTATAATTATATGTAATCTATGTCACTATATATGAAAAAAAAAATATGTCGATATGTTGCTCCTTTTCTGCGTTTAAGAAGGAGAAACAGACATTCACACTTTTGCGTTTATTATTATAGTAGGGATTTGGATACTTGAAGATAACATATTTTGACATGCAATAAATGAAAATAATATTTTTTTTTACAGATATTCTAAACATTTGCATATAATTTTGACTAATACAGACATTAAATTTGTGTAATATATGTTCCATGTTCGAGAGCAAAATGGTTACGACTTTAATAACACACATTGGAACAGTTGTAATAAAAAACGGCAGAGCGGAAGAGCTCATTAGCAAATTGGCCCTATAACTGGAAGTTTACGCGGCCATGCAAGCCCAACAACACGCGGAATTCTTTTTTCCTGCTCGTACCGCCACAGTAATTTCAGCACGCAAACCTATTCACATGCGAAAACGGCATATGCACACATATTTTTGCAGGCATAGTAAACTTGATTTGCTCTGAAATTAAATGATACTCTATTTACTGAAAACATAAATTGATGTCTTAAGATAGTAACAAAATATTTATTTTTATTAGTACTGTATTACATATATTTAAATAAGTTGATTTGTATTTCTACAAATATCGTCTTCTGTATCTCAACGATTGACAAAAGTTTAATTCAAATTAAAAATATTTTATTCAACTTCTGGCATTTTCCGTTTATAATTTCTGGTTACCATTTTATATGAAATAATAAGAAAAAATTAACACTATTTGGTACGGTTTTATATTCACTTTTATAAAAAATGACAAACCAAATCTTAAAAAATATTTCTTATTAAATGGGATTTTACAAAACAATTATTTTTTTTATAGTTGGTCTTTCCTTAATTACATATTACTTTAACATTAAAAAAACGAAAATTATGTAAATGTGATACTATTTATTACAAATAAGTATTAGCGCATTAATTTTTGATGTACGTTAAAAAAATTATATACTTATTGTTTACTTTTCACAAAATAGGGATTTTTTTACCTACTAACATTTGAAATTTTACAACTATTTAAATTTTTTTTACATTTTTTTACTTAATCAAATTAACAAAAAACACTCATGATTTTAATTATTTGTGTGAATAAAACCTTTTAAAATATTGTTCCTCTTTTTGTATTCGTATGTTACTGCACGATAATAATATATGTTAAATTTTTTGGTTTCACAATGACAGAACGGTTTATAAGTTGTCACACAAATCACCATAAACTTTGTGTTTGAATGGTTTTAAAAAAGTTTAAAAAAGATCAATATATTTTAAGTTTAAAAAAATCGTAAGTACATTATAAGATATAAAAACATTTTACAGCTTTATATTTAGTGTTTACGTAAAAACATTTTATGATTCAGTTATTGCTATCACCGTTTTTGGCCCTAATAACAGTAAATTTTTAAATTTTAAATTTTTTTATAATTTAAGGTAATGATAAAGGATTTACACATCAAACTTACTTTTATTTTCATTAAAACGTTTAAAATTTATAAATGGTTACACAATCTTCTAACTTAATAAATATTTCAAAGTACCTCACCGAAATAGATAAGCAGTCACCACCGTGACCTTAATTGGAGTCACCACGTTCACAATTTCCACCATGAGATTATCACAAATATTTATTTTATCAAAACAGTTTGATAAAGTGCATTTCCAGTTACACTTTATTTTATGTGTATTTCAGATGCTAGAAAAACTTATGAAAGTGATCTTTTTTACGGACGTATATTGTTCAAAGAAACAAGTTAGTTAACTATTATTTTTGTGTTTATATAATATTGATAAATTGTTATTGGTTATTTTATATTTCCAGATTATTTATTACAAGCTTTTGATATTTGTGTGTTGTGCCAACTTGCCCCAATAGCGGGGCACGTTGGCACGCTTGTCTTTACTTCAATAAAAGTTGTTTTGAAAACTCCATATTGATATTTACTTAAATATAGTAATTTCAATATGTGCTTTAAGGTCTATTCTTTTTGTTAACGCCACGAAACTTTAATGTATTTTAATATCATTTCTTTAAAAAAAAAATTAACTAAAATTTTGCTAAGCCTGCCCCGGTCTCCCCTACATTTGTTTACTGTAGAAAAGAGTGGTACTTAAAATCGCAGTTTATCAAACACGCTTTGAGCATCTTCAATTGATTTACAATGCAGCAAACTTAATAAATGTCACTACAACGAATACCGTCGATTTAAGTGTAATCATAGTTTCTCGAATTGCTAGCATCTAAAAAATAGTTTGCGAGTTACATTCGTATAAGTGATGCAAAACACCTTGCTTTTTACAGCTGAGCGGTGTTATCTCGGTTTTTCTACACAGCGTTAATAGATATGAATAGCAGGGACGTAAAAACATGATAGTTATTTTTTTTCTGGCTTTACAGCAGTGAATTAACCTTTTAAAATGTAGGGTAAGAGCTCAATGAAATAAAAATTAAGTTTATATTGCAGATTATTTTTTGCCATTCCTGATAAAAAATAAAACAAAAAATTTTACATTTTTGCAATATTTTCCACTGTGAACTATTAGTGATGCAAATTGAGCGGCTTAGCGAAACGGCAGCGCAGTACAAGAATGATTATGCCTATAATTTTCACGCTGTAAGCAGTCTGGTATCATTTCAACAAGTGGAAGACTCGTTTCTTCGTAAACTTTTCTTAAAATAGTCATTACATAAAAACAAAAGTAAAGGCACAGCTTAAAATAACTATTATCAATTATATTGTTGAACTTTTGTCTCAGCAGAGCTTTATATCTTTATAAAAAGAAATATTTTTTGTAGATTTAAGCCAGTGCAGTAAAATTTTTAATCTTTTCTCCCATTTTAAGTTACAGAAGTTGTTTTCAAAACAGCACTGAGCAGATAGACGGATGAAGATATTCACTTCGAAGAGTAGGCGAGGTTCGCTCCAGGCGAAGTGTTTACAAAGATGCGCGAAATCAGATTGCTGGCGACAACTAAGGCTTTTGTCCACCCACAATTTTCTATATTTGACTGTGAAATCACAGAAGAGAAAATTCTGCCCTATGACCGTGGCGCTTAAAGTCAGGAAATATTTTAATCGAGAATTCATTTCTGAGTTTTCACTGATAGCTGATAGTGTGTTGAATAAAGCTGCAGAATTTCATTATCCATAAATAACTTACAATACTAAAGAGTGAGTCATAACTATACCAACAAATTTCGGGTACATATTTATCAAGAAAAAAAAGTCAGTTTAAAACATAATTACTTCTTTTGGTCTTACGTACTTGCCGAGGTTGGTACTCTATACCTTGGAAGTTTTCGAGTTGAACTCCTGCAGATAATAAAGTATTTGATGGAACACAAAATGGTTTAGGTGATGTTTAAATTAATCATGATTTAAAATACACTATAAACTAGTCACAACTGTAAAATGATTTAATTAAAATAAAATGTTAAAATTTATAATATAAATATAATTTTTTGTCGTGACAACGTTTAATAAATCGATAAACGCCGGCTGCACGCACGAAAAAGTGTCCCGTTACGCACATTGTTCAGTTACACTGTGTCCCGTTACGCTCATTGTTCCGCTACGCTGTGTTCCGTTATGCTGTCTGCAAGTGCAGTAATAATAGGTTATGTTACAATTGACTAAAAAATTATGGTGATTCATATAATTGATATTTGATAACAGTTTATTTATATGATAACCTGTTCATAATTATATTTAAACTTTATAGCTAAACGCCAATTTTTAAAATTAATAACAAGTCATCTACACGTAAACTGTTACGTCGACTGTTTATAAAGTGATCTGAAAAGTTAATGTGGTTTTTATTGCTTATAACAACAACAATTTAGGCAAAAAAGGTTAATTATTCCTGCATTTTAAAAATCTGATTACTAGTATAATTTCAAGTAATTATTATTTTATTATTAAAATAAAAATTATTCAATTTTATTCATAAAAGTATGCAATCATTTCATCAATGTTTTGTTATGACGTTGTCACGTTAAACTATCTTCCGTAAAACGACTTTACAGACAACCAATTTTTTTTAAATATTTAAATGGCCTCGGATGATTTTTTTATGAATTGTTAACCTGTTCAGGAAAACATTTGCATGAATTGCGATGTAATGAAGTAATCCCGCGAGCCCCACATGGGAGGCAGCCCCGGCCTGTGACGTCACGGAGCCGCGGAGATGCCGTGGTTACGACCGGGGCGGCGCGGCGCGGGGAAGCGAGAACTAGGAACAGTTGTGAACTACATTTTGCCGAAGGGGGTAGGAGAAGGGGAATCGTGACGTCAGCAGGCATCCTTCCACCACCCCTACCATATTCGACCCAGCAGTATTTCCCCTACCACCGCTGGGGTGAAGCGCGCTCCCGGATTGGTGAAACCTGCTGGTCACCGACCTCGAGTAAGACGAGCGATAAATCCGTGTTATTGCAAGTTCAGAAGTATTTCTTTTAAGGAAATTTATTTTTATGATACGTACGGTAAATAAATTAAATTAAATTCTCAAAAATATTTGTGTGTTTTATGGTTTTTTAGAATAGGCATACGCACGTCTAGATGGCCGTAACTAAAACGTTAATGTAGTCATCTACGGTAAGTTACCTGAATTATACTTCAATTTTGGTTTAATATAAAAATATTCAGCCAGATTAAGCGCTAGGAGAGTGAATTTTATAATATTCAAAAGTCGTAGAAGTTTTATCTCGCAATTTTTTTTGACCGCCAAAATGCGAAAATGCACGCATTGCAAATTTCAGATGGGAAGCCTAAGATGTCCATCAAGTTCTGTCCCTACCCGAACACGCCCGAATATTCACCTTCGGCCAACCTCGGGTTTATTTATATTTATATATATTTCTCTGTTTATTTTAATGTAGCTATACTAACCTTACTAACCGTCCATAGTATTTTAAAGTGTTTTAATTTAGCTAACCTAACCGACCACTTTTAATATTTGAACTCTTTTTCCTGCGCAAAAATAAAACAAATCCCGAAGTTGGCCGAAGGGCAATTGTTCGGGTGTAATCGGGAATAGCAGAACTTTAAGTGCATCTTAGGTCACCCATTTCAGATATGTCCAGGTACTGATAGGAGTTCAGTGAATCGAGTGCTTCCCCTCCCGTTATACATTCTCCTTGCGATGAGGGTTGGTTGGGAGCGGGGCGTCGAGCAGGTGTGCTTCAAGTGAATGGTCGTCTCTCATCCAGCGGCGAATGCTCTAATCTCTCGCCTCCACATCGATACCTGCGTAGCGCTGGCCCGGAGGAAGCTGGCTCGCGCGTACCTGCTGTGCGAGCTGAGGGAAACAATGGCACAAATTACCGCAGGTCGCTTTGATAAGACGGTGCGTGTGCGCGATCAGGAGCATTTAATTCAATTTTTTGACGTAATAACGTCTTATAAATTGATGATCGCCAGCTGCACGCACGAAAAATGGTCACGTTTCGCCTGAGCCGAGCGTGCAAGAACCAGCCAACCACCGTGCGAGAAAATCTTCTATAATATCAAACAGGTTAAGGCGGGAATTTTAACTAATTGTTCGTGATTATATTTAAACAAATTATTAAAATTAAATTTGCACAAACTGTTAATAATATTTGAAAATTAAAAAGTATGAAATTTTTCATGAATGTTTTCTTATAACGTATCACGTGAATTTATCTTCCGTAAACCGACTTTACAGACAACCACCTTTTTTATATGTAAATCAAATAATGTTTTTCAATAATAAGAGACAAGAGACCCATGCGTGTATCTAAGTATTATCTATGGTATTATTTTCCCGTAAAGTTAATTTGAAATTTATTTTCTTTGCATTATTTTGACTTTTGAAATCGATTGTTGCTTTTAAGAGGAATTTAAATGAGATCTGTAAAACAGTTACACAAATTGTTTCAAAACAATTTATTCTTACAAGGTCGTGAATGTCTTATATTACAATAAAACTGCAATAAACCAAAGGTAATTTTTTTCCTAATTGTAGTTTTACCTCTTAGGCTATAAGTAATATTGTACAATATATATTTTGCATAAATATAAGACATAACTAGAAACAAATTAAAAATGTCAGTTAATTTCGTTTTATATATCTTACAACTTAAATAAATAACAGGTATTGTCATCCCCGTTTAGTTATATCTTCGTATCTAATTTCATTACACGAATCTTCAATCAATTTTAACTGCTATATTATAAAACAGCATATTTCAAACCAATATTCATCGTGTGAGTACACTTTAAGGTAAATCCGTTTTCCCCTAATACATAAGAATCTGGCGAAATTTTTTGTTGCCGAATACGTTGGTAAAACGCTCACTTTACGCGATATTTTATGTCATATTACGTCAAGAAGGAACCATTTTAAATATATTAATTTAAAAGTTTCGAAGATACACGGAAAACGTAGTTTTTATATGCGAAATATTTCCATTGTTTATTAGTTCGTCTAAGCCAATGAAATGCCACATATGGTTGGCAGTAGTTTGCTTGCGCCATATTTCCTACAACAAAGTAGGAGAGGCAAAGCAAGTAATATTCAACCAGAATACAAAATTTTGAAAGAGGTTATTTTTAACATTCCTCACATGGACAATAATATTTGGTGCGCATTTGTTTAACAACGGAAATTTGATGACATGGTGTACACGATTAAAAAATTGTAAAAATAAACCTGATTTTTGATCTGTAACTTCTAAGCTCTCGGAAAACGACAGATGGGAGTTGTAATTTTGTAAATGAAATGTAAATCGCATGGAATGTAAATCACGTTGCTGCCATCTGTAGCAAATGGCGCAAATAAAGGTTTATATAGAAAAATGATAACATCAGAGTATAAAATTTTTAATGAATTTTAACAAGATAAACATAGTTTAAATAAAATTCACTGTAGAAAATCAAGTGCAAACAATGCGTCAGATTAATGATTTTACAAGTCTCTCTGTTTTTATCGGAACCGTTTCATTATAAAGTTTAAAATTTCCCTCTGGAAAACAAATGGTTCGATAGTCGAATTAGCTGCTCTAGCAACGAATGGTCGCAGCGGATACATAAACAAAGTGTAATTCGCGTCAATAAATGTAGTTGAAAGCACATATTGCTTTTATATTTATCACGCTACGTTAAAATTTCGAGTCCAAGTTTCGTATTTGCAAGATGAAAAAACACGAATTTGCTCGTTACCCAGGTTAGATGTTACTCGTTTCTAGCGAGTACTGATAAACCCGTCACATTAAAAATATGTATATCCACATAAAATCCGTAGTATGCGTCTGACTAGTTGACTCTCAAGGTCTCACCTTGAATGACCTTGAATTTTTACCATGACCCCGCTGGACCTAGAAAATGGCCACCAAATTGGATTCCGCTATATTTAATTGAAATGTCTCGTCCGCCATTTTGTTTACTAGCACTTTCCGCCTTCTTGGATTCCGCCGTATAGATTTCAGAACCTTCCTACATATTGGATTCTGTAATTTCGTTTTTTAGAACTTCCCGCCATTTTTTATTCTGCTAGCTTAGATTCTGCTATTTTGTTTTCTAAAACGTTCTCTTATCTTGGATTGTGACATCACAGCCGCTAATATGAACTCTGTAGTCTCACGGATTTTCTTTGATTCTGATTTTACATCCACCGTTTGGTTTTATCTGCTGGAGTCAACCATCTAGGATGATGTCACGCCAGCCATATTTTTCCTGCTGGATGTCAACATCTTTGATGCTTTCATATCCGCCATTTATGTGTTCTGCTGTTGGTTCGTAGAGTGCGCCAGCATCGCTCGGTATTATGCACATAAGGTCGATGTTCCATTACCTACAAGTGTTGTTATGAGTTTTTATACATATTAAAAAAATGTGCTCACACAAAATACATTGGAAGTGAGGTGATCCGAACCGTGCCAGCTAGGATCTCTGGAATGGAATAAATTTGTCTTTGACTATATAGCCAACGAGAAATTTACCAGACTGAGAATTAAATTAGAAGTGCATAAAAATATCACACGTATTCGGACTTGTACATATTTTTATACAGGTTAATGGGAGCACATGTGGAGGCTGAGCCAAATCTTTGTATTTACTGCGTGCTACTAAGAGCACTAGCGTGGTATAGTGCACCTATTATCTGCTAGAATTCACGGCTGCCATATTAGTTTATTTTTCTCAGACCTAGAACGCAGTAGTATTTACTACCAAACTGTTGAACATTTCTGCAATCATCTTGTAAATTTGTAATTATTAAACTTAAAGAACAGAAAATATAAATATCATTAAAAAATTTACTTTACAATAGTGATTAATTTGATTGATTCCTGCCCTTCTTTTTGATCTTAAACTTATACAAAATATTAATTTTAGCATAAAATACTTATTTTATTTAGCCTAATATGCTGAAAAATATTTTAATAAGCCCGAATTCCCACTTTGAGCACTTTCTAGTAAACCGTCGACTCCATATTGATTGCCATCTCGAAAATCAGTAATTTTTAACTTAACAAAATGTAAAAAAATTAAACAATTAATTGTGTAAAATGTTGGTATAATCGATATATTTCCATCCCTATTTCCAAACTTGGTGAATACTAAGATTAATTAAATCTTTAAATCAATATTAAAACTTTTTAACTCGCCTCAAGTTCTTTAATCATCCTTACAATTAAAAATGTCTCTATAAAAATCTACTGTAAACCAAAATAAATATGTTTCTTTGTATCACTAAGCCTACCACGAGGGACTTATTCGGTGAACCTTATGACTAGTAGAGTGCCAACTACAAACATTTAACCAAGTTTTTCGGAACCATAAACTATTGTTTGGCAATACAATACTCACTATGAAAAACAGCCAAGTAAAATCCAATGACAAGCAAACAGAACGAGTGTCTCCAAACCACGAATCCTTCAGACCCAAACCAGATGCTGTAGTTAATGCAGCTACATCAATGCCTAGTGTAGTCTTATGCACACGAATGCATGGTTGTTGTAGCGGAACCTTTATTTCTGCGGTTAGCACGACCTCTGCATGTCTTCGAGTGCGTTTTCATATTATCTTTTTTTGGCAAACGGCTTATGACTTTTCTCACAGCCAAACATTTGCGAGGAGGATTCTTTGCACATTCTCTCTTCTCGTGTTGACGAGCCTTACTGTTGTTCGAGAGTATATTGTCACAGTGACGACATCGATGCTCGTTAGTTGTTGACGAATCATTAACCATTGAAGTCTCCTTCACTGGCAAAACATCATTTATCAAAGTTTCCTCTGCAGACAGCACTGCAGGCATTAAAGACGATTCTGATTGTCGAACCACGCGAGTTGATGTCTCCTCTGTTGTTTTTGGTGACCATGATAAACATTCCATGGAGATCTGCATCCTCACTGACGTGTCACCGCAGTCGATGGTACAGCTTCCATTTAGGTCTTCGTGGTTGTTGTCGACGGTACCAAGAGGATCTGTTTCACCGTCGTCGTCGCTGCTGTCAGCGTTCCCATAGAAGATGGAAAATTTTAATCGAGTTTGCTTTTATAGATGGTAAAGATGAAACTAGGATTTAAAAAAACAGGTAATTACTGTTGTGACTGTTAAGAAATAAGACGGTAGATGTTTCCTTAACTTTACTGCTTCAACACCAATAATCCTTTATTACGCTCAAAATGATCGTTGTCACATAAGTAACTCTTTCTTAATTGCGTAACATGCACTTTCTTGACTTCACCAGAATTAAGCTTAACCAAATATACAACATTACCGATTCTCTTGACGACAACACCATGTAACCATTTTACTGGACCTTTCAAATAATGCAAGTTTACAAGAACCTTGTCGTTAACTGGATAAATTTTATAATTACATTCTTGAGGAGGAGTGAACCTTACTTTCCCCCTCCTGGGTGTTTGCGAACAATTCGTTTTATTTTTAAGACAACAGATTGGATTCGACAGAGAAAGAGGACATTTGGATTCATAACTTTACATAAGACTCATCGGAGACACGCCAGTAACACTTGAAGGAGTAGACCTTAGTGAAAACAAACATTGATTAACACTGGTCTGTAGTGAAACAGTACTATTTGACAGTACGGATCTTAACAAGGACCTTTTAAAAGATTGCACCTCTCTTTCATCTAAGCCATTATAGCGAGGATTATATGGTGGAATTTTAATTAACTTAATTCCTCTGTTACGACAGTAACTATCAAATCCTTCGGCATTAAATGGTGGACCGTTATCAGACACTATAACACTAGGTATAGAAAATCTAGAAAAACATTCGCTTAACTTAAGAATAACATCATCTAACGTTGTATTACTCATGACAAAACATTCAATCCATTTCGTGTAATCATCAATAACAATCAAAAACTTTGCTTTGTGAGTGTCTAACAAATCCACGTGAATTCTATACCAAGGACATTTAGAATTGGGCCATGATTTAGTTATTCTACGACTATAATTTTGGACTGACTGACACACTTTGCATGTTCTCACTATCCATTCAATATCGTTACACATTCCAAACCCCCACACATAAGACCGTGCTAACAACTTGCATCTCGTGATACCAACATGATCTGCATGGAGCAATTATATTATTTTACCCTTCAATTGATCAGGTATAACCACTTTATTACCAAACATAAGACATCCCTACTGAATCGACAATAGGTTAAATATTTTACTATACCTTTTTAACTCTGGTTTACTATACAATTCCTTGATATTACCACTTAATAGTACATTCGTGACCTTACTTAACACAACATCCGATGAAGTTACCACGGCAATTTATTTATAAGGCACTAAAGGAGTAGACATGTAAATAAAATTACAATCAGATTCGTCACCATGAAAATCAGTAACACCTTTGTCTGGTAAACGTGAAAAACAATCAGCATTCTGAATGTGTTTACCTTTCTTATATTGTATGTTATACTGATAACATGAAAGAATAAGAGACCATCGGAGTATGCGAGCTGCTGCCACTTGTGGAAGCTTTTTACCTTCCGCAAATAAACACAATAATGGTTCATGATCAGTTATTATTGTGAACCGATTTCCTATAAGGTACTTGTAGAACTTGGTAACACCAAAAATAATACTTAACGCCTCTCTATGCAACTGACTATAATTCTTTTGAGCAGGTGTAAGCGTTGCGGACTCAAAAGCAACGGGTTTCTCTATACCATCACAAATCTGACTTATTACCGCACCTACACCATAACAACTACTGTCACACGTAAGAATGATTGGCTTTGATGGATCAAACAGGACTAAAAGTAACTTCTCTTATATGACAGATTTACTTTTCAAAAATGCCTGCTCACACTCCTCTGAGCATTCCCAAGGAACATCTTTCCTAAGTAACTTGTGCAAAGGTTCCAAGACATCGGGGGCCATGTCAACAAATTTATGGTAGTAATTGAACAACCCAAGATAAGATTTCAACTGAGTCACATTTTCAGGACGTGGGACTGAGAGTAACTTTTCTATCTTAGATTTACATGGGCTGAGGCCATTGGCACTAAGTACATACCCTTATATCTCTAAGGATGTGACGAAAAACTCACATTTGTCAATATTTATGTTAACATTATAATCATTAAGACGTTTAAGCACCGTAAATAACACACTTTTACAGCAATCATATGCTTTACCACCATTTAGAATGTCATCTTGATAAGCACCACAATGAGAAATATTTTCCAATGTCTTGTCTATGACAGATTTAAAAATAGCGGGAGCTGATGACAGACCAAAACACAAACGATTATAAACAAACAAACCACAAATGGTATTAATAGTTAAGAATTTTTTACTATTTTCATTGACTTCTAATTGCAAATACGCATTTGACAGATCTGACCTACAAAAAACCTTACAATAATGAAAATTTTGAAATAAGTATTCAATTTTTGGCAAGGGATATTGATCAATATTTACAAATTTATTGAATGTAACTTTCAGGTCCACACACAATCTAACACCACCATTTTTCTTAGGGACACAAACAATAGGTGATGCTCAATGACTGTCATTAACTCTAGATATTATGCCTTTAGATTCGAGAGATAATAATTCCTTTTTTTACGTTTTCACTCAACGCATATGGGACATCATATGCCTTACAAAATACAGGGACGCAATCATCTTTAACATTAAAGTTGGCTTTAAATTGGATGATTGGTTCGTTATTCCTTTGTATGCAAAATGCAGCAGGAAATTGTATTTCGAGGTCTTTTACTATGGACTTGCTACAACCTAATTGCTGTTGCTCAACTGTATTCACACTGACACACTCACTAATTGACATTTCAAAGAAAATTCTCCACGATGTTACTAGAACATCCAACCAATCTCGACCAAGCTAAGCCTTGTTATGTTTCCTTAGCATTACCAATAGTTCTAACGTATAAAAATCTTTATTATTGAACTTGACTCTGACAACACATTTTCCCAAAATGGGTAAGGCTTGATCATTTGCTGCCAATAATTTTCCATCAAATTTATTTAAATCATAATAGCAAAAATAATGTTTGAAAATATTTATTGGAACTAATGTACATGCTTAACCAGTATCAACATCAAACACTATAGACTTACGATTAATTTCAATACTGGGTTAGGCATGGATGACTCACTTGTCCTATGACAAGAAAGGGTTATAAGATTGTTGCGAACAGTCTTGCTAAGGCAAAATTTATAAATGTGACCTCGTTTGCCACAATTTTAACATGTCCAAGACAAAGATGGACAATGATTAGGTTGATGCTTGACAAGACACTGACCACATCGTTTCCTCTGCTTTGAAGTAGTGTGGGGAGAACGAGACCGCTGGTCTTGATTTTTCGATCGCGACCGACTTCGATGACTCACTTCACTGCTACGTTGACCAACTTGAGACGAAGACACTGGATGACTTTTCTTCACGTCGCGTAGAGACCAAACATCTGAAGCACTGCCAGGGTGTTGAGTTAACGAAACTATTTTGCCCGCAGAAACATTAGCACTTTCCATATCAAGGACAGTTTCACAAGCATTATTGAAGTTAGGTTAGCATCTTCAAGTAACAAGCGATTGACCATACTCTTATCACGAAGACTATTCACCAACTGATCATGTAAGCCCCGATCAAGAAAATTATTAAACTCACATTTAATGGAAAGTTGTTTCAAATCAGCTATTAAATCCGAAAGGCATTCTCCATTGTGCTGAAATCTGCAGTGAAAATTAAATGTCTCGGCTATCACACATGTCGTCGGAGCATAATGAGACAATAAACTTTTCTTGCATTCTTCGAAGATACACTCTTTTACGGTTTTCGGCACTAACGTATTTTTAAGGACATTAAATTTTTCAGGACTAAGTAAAACCGTAAGATGATCAACCTTTTCCCGGGATGTTTGAAATTTATGAATGTTGAAATAAGATTCCAGATGTTCTATAAAGTTATCGACAGGTTCGTCATTCGGGTTAAACAGAGAGAAACTGTTACTCTGCAAGTAGAAAGGTAACACAACCGGAGACTTGATATCTTTACAGTCACTTGCGAGGCCAAAACAGAACATAACACCGAGGCAGAAAATCTATGACGAAAAAATGGCCATCCTCGTCGCCAAATATGTTGTGACTGTTAAGAAATAAGACGGTAGACGTTTCCATAAATTTACTGCTTCAACACCACAATATAACTGAACGCCCAGCAGGCCATTATTTTACAGGACAACAAATTCACAACACGAAAATTAAACCAACTTTACAATACTAAAAACACACATACCAACTATTATAACATATACAACAATTACGTGACCTATGTATCATATGAGTCAAAATGAGCCGTAGCCATTAGCAAACTGAAAGTCCTTTTGTATGGGACTCTCTTATATATCCGCGACCGATCTATTAATATGTTAGTCAAAACAATAACTATTTACTTTAATACACCAGTCATAACATTCAAAAAATGAAGAAAATTTAGAAGTAAATTCGACAAAAGAAATGGACATGCAATTAACACACTGGACACGCAATGGACACACAGTACACACAATAGACATGTAATGGTCACTCAGTACACGCAATATACCCAAAACACACACAGGACACGTATTTTATTAAAAGGAAGCACACTTGGACAAAAATTCAAATTTGTGTGATACGATTCATTAGTAGTATACGATATTACTGTCTTTACTACGTAGCTACATTTAACGGAAATGACGTACATTTTCACAAACATTCAATTCAGTAGAATACGATCGCTAAGGCCCCTTCCACACGGGCCACTCGGTGGCGCTACTGCGTGGCGCTACGCAGTGGCCTGAACAAGCCAGCGAGTAGCGCTACTCGGTGGCCCGTGTGGATGAACGAGCTGCAGAGAAGCGCCCCAGAGGAAAGCAGTCTGGTCTCGGACTCCGACGAGAAGCTCTTCTCCTTGTTCTCCTCGTACGTCGTGGACGTCGTCGCAGGCAACAGCGATCACTATACGCGCAACCAATAACATCCGACCGGCTGGCTAGCAGACAGTTATACACTATGAGTACACTTACAGAAGACATAACCTGAGTGCCAGCGTTGTGTTCTGGATCTTGTATTAATGAATCGATGCCCTTTTTGTGTATGCTGAGTGATAACCTTACATAGTTACAACTAGAGAATTATGAATTTTTTTAATTTTTATTAATAGGTGAACATTTTTGGTAAATAAAACACAGTGGTGCGAATTCTTGTATAAGTATAACAGTTATAATTTTTCCGAATACTTTTAAATAAGTATTAATTGTAATTGTTCCTTATTGTGTAAACCATGGGGAACTCGGGAAAATATGAGCAGTCGGGAAATATGAGCAACTTTAACCTCTTTGGCCACGACATCGCAAGAGATTTTTTTACTATCAATGACTGGTGGTTACACAGCTTTGTAGTATGCTTTAGCTTTGTATGTAACATGCAAGGCTCCAGCTATTCTTTAAATGAGTTTTATGGTCATTCAAAGGTATGTATGTTTTGTTACTTGATTATTTTTGGCCTATGTAGTTAAATTAAGTGTAAAGTAATGTTAAAAATATTTTTTACTCTTAACCACAACAAGATTCTAGGGAACGTCCGTGAAACCATGGTATTTGTTCTCTCTTTTCATGTATGTGATTTGCAATTTATTTTTTCGGTTGTCTGCTGAGGTCTAATAAAAGAATAAGCAGTCAAAAGTGTAATATGAGAAGGCCTAATCAGGGTAATATGATCAGATGTTTTTTACTATGGGTAATATGGCCAAGCTAATGAAATCATGGTAAATACTTAATACCAACCATATTGATGTGTCAATCATAACTTTCTAACATTAAAACTAAAAAAAACAATGACGACTTATAAAATACGTTAAATATTATATTTTCCGTGACAATAATTAGTTAACATTGAAATATAGAGATAGCGCAGCGATGGTCAATTATTAGTAGATAGACAAGAAAGAAACCGTTAGCCAGCTTCATCCATTCGACGCCATGTCGGGGCCAGTCTAGGAAAATTTTGAGAAGAAACCTTTTTTTTCTTGAAAAATTGTGTTTTTTCAGGGAAGACATCAATGCAGATGAACTTAAAAACTAAAACTTATGATTTACTACTTTGCTGCATTGTAGAAAATGTTCCTTAAATATGAAAGTACACCTGGAATCATTTAGAACACGACACCATCAAAGTGTTACCGCAAATTCACGCAGTAGCCTATAAATCACAACATTGTTGAACATAATATTTTATTAAGAAGGGTGAGGAGGAAATTAAAAATAAAATTGAGAGTAACCAAAAGGAAATAAAAAAATAAAGAGTGGCCAAGAAGAGATGAAGAATAAAATTGATAATAGCCAATAATACATGATGAATGTAGTGATGAACTGCCAATAAGAGTTAAAGAATGATATGAAGACTAAAATATACGACATTAAGAAGAAACAAAAAGAAATGAAAATAAGTCCATGCAACCAGCATCCATTTGGAAGGAAAAGTGCAGAGTTTGGAGCAGCATCTTGCACAACAAGAAAAGTAACTCGTACAACAAGAACAGTAATTTTCCCGACAGGAACAACACTTAATTCAACTTGAACAGGCAACCGAACGGTATGTAGAAGCTGTGACCGAGGATTGCCATTGGATAATTAAGGAAGCTACTACTGCTGCAATGGAAGAGTAACTCCGAGTAAAGATTGAGGGCACTTCCAGTGGCTAAACATAATTCAAGCCCCTATATTCGATGGTCAGTCTTCGTGGACAGTGTACAGGCGACAGTTTGAGGCAGCTGCTGAAGTGAATGGTTGGGACGATGAAGGTCTACGGCACTCGTCTTGGCCCTGCAAAGATCTCCACTAGAGCTGCTGCAGACCATACCCATCCCAGACCAGAAATACTATAGACTACTAGTAGAGGCTCTTGAGCTGAGTTATGGCAACCGACACATGGGCAAGATGTTTAGAACAGCCCTGAAGACACGTCAACAGAGATCTTTGGAAACCCTCCAAGAGTTCGAAGCCGACATCGAGCGACTTGTAAACCCCGCCTACCCAGAAGCACCAACAGAGTTCCGCCAGCAGCTAGCCAATAGTACTTATATAGATGGGCTCAGAGATGCGGAAGTTCAGCTTACTCTAAGCTTGGCCCGACACAAGAAGAGCTGCGAGGCCTTGGTCCATGCCCTGGAAATCGAGGCAGCACGCAGTGCCTCAAGAAACACAGGCATCAGGACAAGGAGAGCTGGACTGGAGCCCTACAATGCAGCAAATGCCAGAAAAACAAATAACGATGTAGATATTATCAGGGCATTGAAGAAGCTGATGAATGACACTCCAGGTAACCAGATCAGAAGAGCAGGAGGATGCCCACAGTGCTTCTTCCGCAATGAACTAGGACACATCCAATGGGACGGCTCGACATGCAGGAAGACAACACAACAGAAAGAGATACAGAATAAACATCAGGGAAACGAGCAATAGCTGGAGTGAGGGGGCGCATGCCAGATCTACAGGAAAGCACCTAGAGTTTTTCCTGTATCCTTACTTAGTAGACGTAATGAGAGTTTGTTACTTAATGGATGGATCAATGGGGACAGTGTTTAATTACTTTTTGACACAGGGTCATCGGCATCTATAGTTCGCACAGATGTCATAAGTAAGGGAAAGCTGAAGCGAACACCCATCCCATATAGATTTAAAACAGCCACCGGAGACACTTCCCCTGTGCATGGACATGTGAATTTGGAGGTGAGTATTGAAACGTGGACATTATCACAGACCTTTCTTGTTGCTAATATCACCAATGAGGTAATATTAGGAGTGGACATCATGAATCGATACAGATTCAATTTTGAAATGGATTAATGGTTTGGGATTTTTGGCGGACATATATGACGTTATGTACATTAAGACATCACAATTTTAGATGTTTCTAGAAGTTTACAAAATACTCTAGAAAAAAACTGTACTACAAAATCTACTTGCACATTTGGTCCTCGCCTAAAGGGATAAATTAAATGAAAAATCTTCTTTACGTAACTAATATAACTTATGAAAATAAATTTTTATACATAGATAATATATGAAGTCCTTGGATAGATTTTTCTTTCTGTGGTTTTTAAAATGTATGGGAATCCATCCTCTATTCGTGATTTTTTTCTTTTAAACAATTTTGCTATCAATGTTTTTGAGGCTTTGTTTAAAGAATCATATTTTTAACAGATAGTTAATAATTAAAGTACCTATATTAAAACCGTGTAAACTATGTTTTACCTACATATGAAGTTAATAAACATTCCATATTAACGATCTGTTAGGTACACTTTTAGAAGATTGGTAAACCTATAATTATTTTTAAAAAGGTTGTCTTAAAACCTGATTATTGTTATACAGATTGTCTCGCTTTCATAACTCGAGGCATAACACATATATTATTTTCCCTCACATACAGCTGGCATTTTTTTTACAGATTCAGTGTTTCATATTTACAGCTTGCACATAATTTTAATTTGAAATTATTAAGTTATATACTTAATTAATCATTATTATAACTTTCCTAAAAACAGTAAAATATATTTTTTCATAAAAAGTTTATCTCATTTTCGTAAAATCAAGAACATTTCTGTTGTAAACCAAAATATTATGTTAACGTTTTGTTTTAATTGAAACCATTTACATGGCATTTCAATCCCAACCAATTAAAATTTTCTTTTTCTACTAGTATTATTCGATAAATCTAATGTCAAAAGTTCTTATATTTTTTAATCACGTGTTTTTCAGTAAAAATTAATATAAAAATATGTGTCATTTTATGAGATTGATGACTGGCGGACATCCGTTGTGGGGAATAAATAACGCAGTAATGTCACTATTAAGATGCATCTAAAGCGATACCGTTGAAGCGAATTGGAATGTAAATGTAAACCACAAACATTGGGACGTGAGCTGTGGTCGACAACTTCCGACGAATACAAAATATGACCGCATTTCCTGCTCGTGTAAAAATAAAACAAAAATAGCTTTACAAATCGTTGTGTCTGCGTAACCTACCCACCAGCAACTTAAATATATTTGCGCTCTGTAAGTTCAATTTAGGGCGTTAGTGAATTTATTCATGTATGATATTGAACGACGTCAACATTAACTATATTTATGTTGACTGCCAACTCTTGTGAAAACTACTTTAATCAAATCTCCGCAGGAAGTAATCATTAACAAACAAAAAATTATCATGCAAATGTTTAAAATTTATTTGACATAAAATGATGACATTGACTATATTACCAAATCGTTACACCTTTCGTAACTTTTCAATGTCATTAAGATGCGTGAAAGTTTAACAGTTTAAGCATATTTTTCGAAAGATCACCTTCCAATCTGTGTGTGTAACATACATGCAGGCAGTTAGTGGTTTCGAATTGGTTTGTAAGGAATGGCTGTATACACAAGACATATGCTTATAAATTAGGCAATTACTAGCAAACCATGATTCACATAAAAATATATCGTACAATTAAAATACCAGCCACACAGGGAAAATTTTGAAACTGTTATTTAATTCCATAATATCTCATAAATTCTATCAACAACTAATAATATAGTCTACTTTAAAATCAATGAGAGTCAGCTTTGTGCTACCATATATACTGTAGAAATTATAAGTGAAAAACCAAAAAATCATGTTAAAATTTCACTGCTTTCTCAGAATTTTTTTTTGGATAACATCATATATGGATTCAGTACCTCAAAAAACATAGGTAATGATAATGAAAGGACTACTGGAATTTTCAATGTGAAACTACCTTTCGTCTGTATTATTATTATTATTACACTCAATTTTGTTGGCCTGAAGCAGTTTCTTTATGGCCTACGTTCCTTTCTCATTCCTTACCTCATTTACATCTCACCCACTTTCACAAGGGAATTGTTTTTCAATGCACATGAGGCTTCCCCTTTTGATGTTTCTGCACAGGCGCAGTGAAAGCTAGTTTTTGCATTGCCTCGCTCTTAGTCGTCCGGGAGCAACCGGCTTGGCATGACCAGTGAAATGTTACAGTGGACATACAGTGCATAGTAGCTGCACGGTTAACGTATTGTCTTCGACGCCCTAGTACGTCTACACTATTGTAAACTTCGGTTTCAGCTGCTGCCACATACATTTCGTTTCTTAAAATGTGTTCGTGGATTGCAGCTTTTTAATTTTTCTGTAGTTTTTGTTGACGAACGAGGTTGTGACTATGCCGAGTTTGAGCTTATCCCGTGCACAGTTTAAGGCACTTTATTGTTTTACTAATTAGATTTGTAATGCTGCCTAACTGTCCGTGTAGCCTCTGCTATAACTTTAAATTTTATTAGGTTTTGAACTTATATTTGCCAGCTCAAGCAATGTTGTTTGCGCTGTTTCACATTCATTTGATTGGTTCGTGGGCACGTCTTGGATGCTAGCGTGTTTTCTCCTTAATGCTCATGCCATGTGTAGTTAAAGCTACGAACACACAGGGCGCTATGCTCGCTATGTTGGCGATGTTCGCTACGCGAGTAAAATAAAGCCGGCTGCTTCTCAGGTGTCATTGGCCACAAAGAGCTGTGTTCGCTATGTTGGCAACGTCACCAGGTGTTTGGTTCTATGAAATTTTTCTAAAACGGCGCTAAATTTGCGCGTGCATAGATAAATCAAAACATCTGTTTTCACGCTTTATCGTGCTGTACTTCTGTGTTGGCCTCAAATACGTATAATATCAACAGACAATTTTATTGAAAAAGTACGAAAATATATTTGTTTATGGAATACATCGATGGAATAATATATAAGTCAGGATATGATGGACAATCCTGAGTATTTTATTCGAAGCAAGGCTATCAATCTGAGTAATATTTATTCGGACTTAATCCGTAAATTTGGCTTCGTTCTCAAGCAACTGATTCAACAAATGATGAAATTCTCCAAATGAATTTCATTTGAAATTAACATTAAAACACATTTATTTTTGCGTTCACATACTGAGAGGGCCATCAGAATCGGAATCATCGTACGAATCCTACGGCATGCGTTTCTCCGACCTCGCCAAACAGACAGCCCTGTCTGGCCACCTGGCGCAGCGAACGTAACATACATAACGAACATAGCAAAGCTTTCTATGTGGCCACGGCTTAAGCTTTCTGTCATATTTTTGGTTTAACTTCAGGGACCTCTAGCTTATATAATTTATTTGGCGTTATGTTTCATGACTTTATAACCTTGAGCCGCCTTATTTCATCTTAAGTTGTTGGTGGGCCGCGCAGCTTTAGGTTGTGATTAATTGCCTCTCACGCCCGTTTTCCTTGTCGCATTTGCATCGTGCGTTTTTCCCAGCCCCGTTTGTACCGCTCGCGCTCTTGTATTGACGTGTTTTCTTATCTTTAGAATGTGCCTCACGATTGTAAAGGTTTCCTTGTAGGCATAGCCTTTTCATCTGTAGGGCTTGTTATTTGGTAGTCTTGCAAAAAATGCTACCTATGTAGTCAGGCTCGTTTGCCTGATCTGCATCGCAGACTGCTAGCATTAAAAGTTATACCCTTTTTGGTATATGAGATTTTATTGTTTTTTTAATTTATAGCTTTCGAACACACTTTCGTTTGTAATGACCTTAAAATAATCTTCGATTTTTAACAAATAAATATAGAAAAACTTGTTTAACTATAGGATAAAAATAATTAGTGCACGTAGACACTTGTTACTTGTTTACCCTGTTAACAACAGAACACAGAACTGAAAATTTGGTATTCAACGTAGTTCTTTGAAAGATCTTTTGTGTAAAACCATAAAGAATTGTTCATACATTTGAGTGCATTCTCCGCTGTAAAATCTGAAAATTTACTGTTATTTCTATCAGTGTTTTGCGAAAAGAAATTTGCGCTGTATTTCAGAAATTCTGACCAGATTGTCTTCAAAATTATGACATTTTTAACCATCTTGGTAAGAAGGGAGTTAAAAATTTTCGTTTGTAGACTAAATATGTCAGCCGGATGCGACGCGAGCACTTCTGAGTTAAACTTACTGCTTTTCGCACCTCACCTGCCTTCATCTCCAGCTGATCGCAACCTGCCATGTGCGACGGCTTGAGTGCAGTTTGCCGGCTTGAGTGCAGTTTGCCGGCTTCAGTGCAGTTTGCCGGCTTCAGTGCAGTTTGCCGGCTTCAGTGCAGTTTGCCGGCTTCAGTGCAGTTTGCCGGCTGTGCAAACTAGACACGGCCCTTCTCTTCTAGCTCGGTCTTCGAGCCGTGTTTCAAGTTGCAACCACCACCACACGGCTGAATGTGAAAACACACTTTGCGATGTAAGACTCCGTAAATAACATCTCTCACCGCAGACGAAGCGATCTGAGTACGATCTCAGACATTTTCGTACATCGCCGACTACTGATGACCTTGTGACAGCAAGTGCTGCAACCTTCCAGTAAAAGTACGCGTTTCGGATAGAGTTTGTCACACCGGAGATACTTTATATCCAAAGAGAAAATCATTTGGTTATTCGAAGGGAATGTAATTCAAGCAATGTAGTGAGTATGAAAAAGTCGCAAATAAGAGTGGTACAATTTTTCTGTTAACATAAGCGATTATGATAAACCAACCAAAATAACAAAACAAAACACAATAATTTTAATTATAGATTAATTTTAAGCTTAATTTTGCCAATTTATAGCTTAATGTTAAACATGGCAATTCACCCAATTAAACCCTATGATGACACAATTCTCAAATAAATATTTAATTTAAAAAATCACAAAACCGTTAAGATAAAACTGAAAATGTTTAAATTAATTAAGTTTAATAACAAATATATTTATTATAGTTGTCATCAATTGCAAATAGTAAAATTTTAAGACACAACAGATTATTCCATCGACACATAAACTTTTCTGTAGTTGCTTACTCTTTTGCCGGTTCTTGACAATTTGAAATACGCAATGAGACATGCTTCGCAATTGGGTTCGTCATCTTCCATATTAGCTTGGCGAAAGCGAAGCACGTGTCGCAATGCGACAGCAAAAAACCGCAGGTATTGTAATCGTGCGGATTTCACACGCGCAATGATAAAAAAATGCACAATGATATTATTTACATATTTTTCTTGCTCTAAGATACGCATGGATTTTCTTATCGACATTTTGGACTAACATTATATATCAAATTTGACCATTCATTCAAAAAATTTAGCTACTCTGCGTAAACACATGTTCAGAGATTTCTCAAATAAATGAAGCTAACAAAATATAAATAAATACCAGAATTTTTAAAAATATGTATTACTAATGCACTAGTTTAACCATTTTTCTAGAATCAATTCAAGAGGCATTTTCATTAACTTTAAACACGCGATGAGATGGAAGTATAATTTTATTGACGTGACAACGTCTAATAAATTGATGAATGCCAGCTGCACGCACGAAAAAGTGTGTCCCGTTACGTGCATTGTTCCGTTACGCTGTGTCCCGTTACGCTCATTGCACGCTTGCGCCGCACCTATCTCTCTTCCACTCGACTGTTCATAAAGTGAAGTGAAAATTTAATGTGGTTTTCATTGCTTATTACAACAACAATTTCGGCAATAAAGATTAATTATTCTTGCATTTTAAAAATCTGATTACTAGTACAAGTTGAAGAATTTATTCTTTTATTATTAAAATAAAAAAAATAAATTTAATTAATAAAATATGCAATAATTTCATCAATGTTTCTTATGACGTTAAAAAATTATAAAAAAATTAAATAATAAAATATTAATAACAATATTTAAAAAAAACATACATTTACGACATGGAGCTCGGACTCCTCGGTTCGAACCCGGTGAGGGCAAAAAAATAAAAATGGCGACAGATTCTTCCCCCGTGGTGGGTGCTGGCAGACTTACCCCCACCACTTTTACCATGCAGATATATGAACGTACAACCCCCCCCCCTCCTCCAACCTCTCCCCCATTAAACCCGCTCCTAAAAAATTATTATTTCCCGCACATGACCCCTCCTCCACCCCTTTTTTAATTTTTTTTTATTTATATTTTTATCGTAATAACCACCCACCACTACTACTGTTGTTAGCCCCCTCCCTCCCTCTCTTCAACAATAATTTGTTTTAGCCTATAAATACCGGACGCAGGACCCGGGAGCCGTCAGTGTTTGCAGTGGCTCCCAGCCTGAAGGAAAGACGATGTTTACGTGTTGTGCGAGCGGAGCAAAGATCTTGACGGCCATCGTAGCATATGGTAAAGTGCGCACGCTTGCGGCACTGGATAAGGAGACGGAGTTACCATATCTACCAAAGGAGTTTCTCCTGGTATACGCCCCGCACGAGATAAGATACGTGTACAAGTTCCTACCGGTGTGCGTGCAGCTAGATGAAGACATTCAAGATTGTTTGCCGTGCACCGAGTGCGACAGAGGAAGCTCCAGCGTCCCCGACACACCGCACATGATGTCACGGTGCAAGAAGCGACGAGATGCGTGCAGGCAGCAGCAGCCTAGATCTTGGGCGCCGTGCCGCAGTCGGCATCTAGGTACACCTCCAGCATTTTTGCAGAGCCAGCATCTTAGTCACGTCACTCCAGCCTCGTCGTATGTGTAACTGCGAGTAATGACAATATGACACTCTTTCTTGTCAACGTCCAGTGTCTTACGTCACAAAAGGACCCCGTAGTGAAGCAACTGTCCGTGATGTCCGTCATCGGAGGGGAAGAAGTCAAGACTAGCGAATACATATTTAAACCACCGTGTGACTGGACGAAGCTAGACAGAAAGTCACAACGCGAGAACCGTCGTCTAACCTACGAAGTGAACGGACTCTCGTGGAATGAAGGTGATGTGTACTATGAACAACTTACATCTGTGCTACGTGATCTCGTCGAGCCGGAAGACGACGTTGTTTACGTCCTTGGTAATGAACAGAAAAGTATTGTGAGTGATTTGTGTAGTACCAATGTAATTGACCTACGTAAACAAGGCAACTGTCTTTTCTTCAAAACACTGTTAAAGACGTACGGAAACCAAATTGAAAAATTGTGATAAATTTTATAATGGTTTCCACTGCGCACATTGTAATAGTCAGTTACTGAAACTGTGGCTCTATGAGCAACCTTATTACTACAGTGAAGATTAATTAGATTTCTTATAAATGTAAATATTGTTTCCTATGTCATCGGCTGATGTGGGGGTGTTGAAAGTATGTAAATAAAATATATAACCCAATGTTTTTGCTTGTTATTTTTTTACCATTATTACATTATAGTTTTTTTGTGAAGTGAAGTCCATTAATCCTACTCTTTAAAAAAATAGTATGCAGAAAAAAAATTAAATATAATAATCATTTTACTTTTTTTTCAGGAATGTAATTTAAAGCATTCATTATAAAAGAAAAAATAAATTAGCAAATAAAAAACAAGGGTATTAGTATTATAGAAATAAAACCAAAATTCAAAAAAATGTACAGATTTAAATTTTCGTTTATATATACAATTTAAGTTTTATTTTTGAGTGTAGATTCGCAGGTCTCTCTCTCTCCCAGCAGCAGCCCACGCTCGTCCCGCCGTCTCTCTCCATCTCACCGGCTCTCCACCTCCTCCTACTCCTCCTCACGTCAAATCTCTCTCTCTCCATCCCAGCAACTGCTCACCTGCTAAATACTTAAACAGAATATTAGTCACTTAAACAAAAAGATTGCATCATTACTCTCTGCAGTTTTTAACGGGCTGGAGACCGACACCGCTAAACAGGCTGGTCACGCACAAGCCCCTTGCCTCCATATGCAATATACTCCACATATGTAGTCAAGTACTTATGAACAACGTCTCTATTTAGCAGTGGCCCATTACAACGATGCAAGCCTACCAGAAAGAACTAGCATATGATACATTGACACAAAGCACGTGCTTAAATAAACATATGTCACATAAAAACGCTGAAATTGCCCAGTAACAACGATGTATCAACGCCGAAATCTTGTACAACATCGACAGTGGAACCCAGCGACGTAACAATTCAGCGTTGACACCATCGGCATGACACCATCGATGTAAGGAGCCCAACGTCATGACTCAATCGATGATAGGAGCCCATCGTAGTGACCCCATCATCATGACACCATCGATGTTAGGAGACCATCGACATGACTCCATCGATGCATAAAAAAAACGCATAAATCACATTAAACCCAAAAAAACGCATATAATCGCATATAAATGCATAAAATCGCATATAAACGCATAAGACGCAAAAATAAAAACGAATCAGTGTAAAACGCATCAGTGTAAAAAATGCTTGCACCACAAAACAACGTAGGTGCATAGAACCGCCACTTCCATCCCAACCAACCAACCAAGAAAAAACGCAGCACCATAAACCAACGTAGGTGGATTACTCCACCACTTCCATCCCAACCAACCAACCAAAAGCGCAGCACCACAAACAACGAGGATGCAAAACACCACCACTTCCATCCCAACTAACCAACCAAAAAACTTAGTACCACAAACCAACGTAGGTGCTTAAATCCACCACTTCCATCCCAACCAACCAACCAAAAGCGCAGCACCACAAACAACGAGGATTCAAAACACCACCACTTCCATCCCAACCAACCAACCAAAAAATGTTGCATCGCAAACAACGAGGATGCATAAAAACACCACTTCCATCCCAACCAACCAAAAACTCTTGCATCGCAAACAAAGAGGATGCAAAACACCACCAATACCATCCCAACCAACCAAGAGAGCACAGCACCACAAAAACAACGTAGGTGCATAGAACCACCACTTCCATCCCAACCAACCAAGAAAATGCTTGCACCACAAAACAATGTAGGTGCATAAAACCACCACTTCCATCCCAACCAACCAACCAACCAAAAAACGTAGCATCGCAAACAACGAGGATGCAAAACTCCACCACTTCCATCCCATCCAACCAACCAAGAAAAAACACAGCTCCACAATCAATGCAGGTGCAAATATGTACCCTCACCATCTCCACCACCGTCAAAGCCCATCGATGTAAGACCTTCACCGATGTAAGAGCCCATCGAAGTAAGAACTTCACCGATGTAAGAGCCCACCGACGTGAGAACTCCATCGATGTCAAAGCCCATCGATGTAAAAATATCCATCGATGTAAAAAAACGCATTGGTAAAAATAAACACATCAGTGTAAAACGCATCGGTGTAAAAAACGCATTGGTGTAAAAAAACGCATCAGTGTAAAACGCATTGGTGTAAAACAACGCATCAGTTTAAAACGCATTGGTGTAAAACACACCAGTGTAAAAAAAATGCCTGCACCACCACTTCCATCCCAACCAACCAAAAAAGAAAGTGCAACACCACAAAACAATGTAGGTGTATAAAACCAACCAACCACCATCCAACCAACCACCATCCAACCAACCAAGAAAACGCAGCACCACAAAACAACGTAGGTGCATAAAAAAAAACATCCAACCAACCAAGAAAAAATTCAGCACCGCAAAACAACGGTGCAAAGAATAAACAAAGAAAAATCCATCGATGTATAATCCATCGATGCTTAATCCATCGACGAAGGCTATGTACACTAAATCAACAGAGACATGGGTGGCTACCAAGTGGCAAACACTAGTCCCATACTCGTACATTGCGGTTCATATTCCTGAAGGGCCTTCTCGGCTACCGTAGCGGCTCGGGGCCCGCGAAGTCCCCACCGTGCTTCACCCCTACAGAGAATACTGCGCGAAACGTACGAGTATGGGCACTAATTTCAAGTTATATATATTGTTTGTGTATATACATTTTCACATTCTTTTATATATTAGTCCATTCTTTCATATCCATTTGGCAAAGTATTTATGCCATCGTCACAAATAATTCTCTTATCGTCGTACCATGATAGTGCTAATTTATTTGTACATTCAGTATTTAATATCATGTAATGTGATCGTATGGACCGGACGTTTGCTCGTTTCTCTGTGTGCTGCTCCAGGACCTCGAGAAAATCTTCAAATGATATTTTATTTTTTACCACGCACTTCTGTATTCCTTTGGCTCTTTTTGTTATATTATTGTCGTACTTGTACGTATACAGTTTTGCCCTAAGGCCGACAAATTCCTCCATCGCCACCTCATTGCACTCGTCCTTGAATTTACCCACCACCTTTATATCGGTGGGCGAGTAGCAGGGGTGACCAATGGGATAGCTGCTCGTGTCAAATATATCCATGAGCGCAGAATCGTCGTCCAGGTCCTGGTAGAAATTGTGCGTCTTTATTTCGTAGATGAAGCTGTCGGTGTCCATGTACGCCAGCGTGATATCATCTTTATATTTTTGTTTCATGACATCATAGTGGAAATCATACATCAATGTCTTAGACAAGTCTAGGACCGAAAAGCCCGCATATATTGGGCGGTCAAGAAATATGGTTTCATGTTGAAGTTTTACTAGTGATAGATTTTCGTTGAAGATGGTTCGGTCCTGGAACACTGGCTTGGCAATCACTTTTCTGAGTCTCTTCTCGCTGCACACAAGTTCCATACGTTGCCTCAAAAATTTGTTCTCTAAAAGTTTACCGAAAGTAGCATTGTTGGCAAGCTTAAATAATTATTTTTCAATGTCATTTGTAGCTGCTTGTCTTTTCAACATATTTTTCTTAATAAATGGCTCCATCCAGGCACGCTGATTGAATACCAGGACTCTATGTATTTTTTTTTATTCTCAGTTCGTGCTGGAGAGCTGCTTCAAGTTTCTGTAGTGAATGATGTTATTTTTCTTGGGCTCGAGAGTCGTCATCAGTTTTGACTGACGCGAGCCAGGTGGGCACTGGCTGATGGGCAGGAATGGTAGATCCTTATGTTCCTCGTGGAGGGCAGATGGATACTCCACATCAACTTCTAGGATGTACCCTGTCTCTCCCTCGTCAGGTATCGACATCACGTCGATATCAGCGCCCACCCACTTAAAGCCGTTGGTCGGAAGAGGCAACGACATGGCCCATCCATACAAATTATTGCCGTCAACATACATTATATGATTTGATGGCTGGCTGGGATCTTGGTGCGGAGAAGGCATGTGATGTTTGCCTTACAGTGACGCTTCACCACTTGAGTGACCCCACCCCTGATCCCAGCCTCGATGAACATATACATATCATATTCAGTCATCAGTTCCAGCCGTATTTGTGTCTCCTTTAACATTGCGTCGAACGTGAACCCTGGCGCGCTGACATAGTGGCTGCAGTCAAGGCCATACGTTGTCAGACACAGCTGGCGAAAGCTCTCAAAAACATCGGCGAGCAGCAGTACATCGGTCTTGAGGTACACATCACTGTAGTCGCCCAGGGTCACACAGCCGAACTTGGCCCATACCGCTTTTGCATGATGATAATCTTCTTAACTTATGTTGCTATCATTTAGTTTATTGTAGAATTCTTCTTTAGGTGGTAGTTACAGCTCGTCAAGTTTTTCCCAGCTTGATACATAATCGTAGGGGAAAACACCTTTTCTCGTGACGAGGGACATTTTTTCCGATGTAAAATATTTTGAAGTCTCTTTGAATTTGTCGGCTGGCAGGTACGACGCAAGTGACGCCAAACTGTGAGCCATGAATCTAAAACTATCGACAAACTGCACTGAAAACTTGTCGCCCAGCTTCTTTGAAAAATTTACCATCTTCTCTTGCGTGTGGGGGATGATGAAAATTTCCTTGTCAAAGCCCATCTGTTTTATTATGAACGTCTCATCGTAGGCAAGATTGTGAAAGTAAACCACCAGTTTCTTGGGCCGCCTGCGCAGAAGGTTGCAGCTGTTTCAGGCGGCGCCAAGGTGCTTCCCACTGAAGTGGTCGTGGTCTCTGACTTTATAATTATCAGCCGTAAATACTGTATTACAATAGCAGCACTGTTGTACTGCGACGAAGCTGACATACTCTTGTGTCGTCAGCATTGACATGGGCAGGCTGGTCTCGTAAATGGCCCTTACCTTATTTCCGATGTCAACAATCGTCTCCACGAACTTCTTCTCAGCTCAGGATCCCTGTACATTATAGGTTCTTCTGGCAGCGAGGAAGTGAGCGGTGCTGGGATGACATCATTGTCGGTTTTAACGTGTATACAATAACTATATGCTTCATGTTTTTGATTTGCATAAGTGCCGGTTTCTGGGGGTCCGGCTGGCATGTCTGGATGGGTACTAGCAGGGCTTCAAAATCAGCATAAACAACGATTGGCATTTTTGACATGTGATGATAATTTTTAAATTGCATGACTGGTGGCTGTCCGTTCTTTTCTGGCTTCGGCATCTCGACGCGCACGGGAGCGTGGGTGTTGCAGAATTTTCTGTGCGCGTCGAGACACTGCTGCCCTGACAGTCCTGAAACATGTGGCCTCTCATCATAATAGGTGAAGCACCTCTTGCAGACTTGTTTTTTCTCTGTGTGGGCTGTGATCTGGGGTCTGACAAGACGTGAAAAGTTTTTTATGTAACAGAAGTGCGAGTTATTTTCTTCGTTGGACAGCAGCAGGAGGTCGAAAAGATGAAGTTTTTCGTACTTCCCCACACCCACTGGCGCGATCTTGTTGTCCTCGTCAATGCTATAGACGTTGATGGAAATATAGGGATTTTTCCTCTCGAAGATCTTGATTTGGTGGAGGGGGGTGGGGAACTCAAGCCCTGAAAAATCAAACTTCCCCTCCAGCTCGTGGTACCTCTTGTCCACACGTTGAGGATTCTCCCCCTCCACGTACCGCGCCAGTATGGCCCACTTGAAACACATGCGGTCTTCCAGGTTCTTAGGGTTGGTTACTGCTTTCCTGTTATTGATGGTGGCAGGCAGATCGATGTATGATGATACTCGAAGAGGCACTAGCTTGTTGAAGCGGAGCTGGAGTCGCTTCACGACAGACAAGGTCCATCCAGATCCCTTGCTGGCATAATCTTCCTCTTCTTTACATATTTTCACTATACTTTCATCAATGGCCTCTTCAATATCGCTCACTTTGTAAATAGGAATATTTTTGGTTTTGAACCCTCTTTGTCCACGCCTTCATCGAAGGGGGCCGGCTTGACATAATCACACTCGAGCCAGATATTGAATATTACTGGGGCGTTTTCTTTAACTTCATGTGATATCTTATTTATCAGGTAAGTCTTCATATGGGCCATGTAAGTGCAAATATCTTTTGTCGCACCATTATTATTTTCCGCCACATATGTCTTAATGTTCCGGCGGAACACACTCTCTACCTCAACGAACCCGGTACCTCCCGCCCCCACGGCTTGCTGAGCATGGTCGGGCACACTCGCCACGTATTGCAGACGAGTGCTGGGGCCGGGCTGTTGCAGGCTAGAGGTCATGTCTATGCGCCGTCTCTTAGTGGCCAGACCATTACACGTCTTGCTGTGCGTCACTAAATTATCTTTTCGAGTAAACTCGCCCTAGCATTTCGTGCATGTAAATGTAATGTGCTCGGGATTGAAAAGACACTGGCTCTTTTCATGTCGTCTGGCATCACGACTATGATGAAATTGCTGTCCGCAAAACTTGCATTTCGGGCCTGAGCTGTGCTCGGTGGTGGCCCGACATGTTGACAGGTGACGGTTCAAATTATCCGTTCGTGAAAACGTCATGCCGCAGACATGACATTGATTGATAACAGTGCGGACAGTATTTTCTATACACACTTTCTCGTGATGTCTAGCACTACGGATAGCAGAAAGCAATTTGCCACAGTAGGCACACCCATTCCCTGATGACGGTGCACATACCTGTGCTGGCCCCGATGTTGAGGGCTGGAGGACTCCGGAGGCGGGCTGGCAGGCTCCCGAAGTCGAGGGCTCGGCACGGGAACACCAGACGCAGTCCTCTTCATGATGAAGTCTGTAACACCAATGGAAAAATTATAGCAATAATAACAGCAAATGGACTCACACACACACACAGAAACAAAATACACTTGCATAAATACAGCTACACGCACGCAGAAACACACGCATGAAAAAAATTAAATAAAACTTACCAGAAGAAAACAGGAACGACTCTGATTGCACTGCACGCACGCACACTCGACGAAGGGCTGGAACGCCGTACATGACACAGGAACCTTAAACATAGAAAAGGTACCACCTGGCTAAGTATACGTGCACACTTCATTTAATTAGTGATGGGGAATGTGTACGTTTTATTTTAATTTCTCATATACTGACCGGAAACGAAGAGGAACAGTGCTGGACTCCAGAGGGCAGACAGGTGCTCTATACACGGATCACACGCGAAGGTAGCTCGACGTGAAGAGAGGATACACTGAATACCTGTGTAACATCCATATTATGTTAAATAGCTGTAGAAGTAATGAAAATATTCGTGTTTATGTATTATGCGTGTATGAATAGGTAGCAGGTGCTAATTTTCTATACTGTTTTTTATTTAGCAGTAATAATTATAAATTGTTGTTATTAATATTAGTGAATAAACTTTTTGTAAAAAAATTAAAAAGACAATTTTCAATGCAACATTACCAAAACTTTATTTATCGAAATACCTGCATTAATTTTTTTACCACTGTAATCATTTTGCACGTTAGGGGATTCGAGTGTGCCGTGCGGCACGTAGGAATTACGTCAGCTGGTAACACAGACATAGCGCAAGGACACGAGCGCTCGAGGCAGGAGCTTTGCCGGACGGGAGTCGGAATTACGTCAGCTGGCAACACAGACATAGCGCAAGGACACGAGCGCTCGAGGCAGGAGCTTTGCCGGACGGGAGTCGGAATTACGTCAGCTGGCAACACAGACATAGCGCAAGGACACGAGCGCTCGAGGCAGGAGCTTTGCCGGACGGCAGTCGGAATTACGTCAGCTGGCAACACAGACATAGCGCAAGGACACGAGCGCTCGAGGCAGGAGCTTTGCCGGACGGGAGTCGGAATTACGTCAGCTGGCAACACAGACATAGCGCAAGGACACGAGCGCTCGAGGCAGGAGCTTTGCCGGACGGGAGTCGGAATTACGTCAGCTGGCAACACAGACATAGCGCAAGGACACGAGCGCTCGAGGCAGGAGCTTTGCCGGACGGGAGTCGGAATTACGTCAGCTGGCAACACAGACATAGCGCAAGGACACGAGCGCTCGAGGCAGGAGCTTTGCCGGACGGGAGTCGGAATTACGTCAGCTGGCAACACAGACATAGCGCAAGGACACGAGCGCTCGAGGCAGGAGCTTTGCCGGACGGGAGTCGGAATTACGTCAGCTGGCAACACAGACATAGCGCAAGGACACGAGCGCTCGAGGCAGGAGCTTTGCCGGACGGGAGTCGGAATTACGTCAGCTGGCAACACAGACATAGCGCAAGGACACGAGCGCTCGAGGCAGGAGCTTTGCCGGACGGGAGTCGGAAGGGAGACTGTGGGAGGGAGAGAGCGCTTAGGATGAGGGGGGATGTTGGTAAGGGGAGGGGATGCTCTGCGCACTGCCCGTCGGTACGGCAGCAGTCTCTCTCAACACTCTGTGCATGGCATCCATCTTGTTTCAAGCTAATTCGTACATGCATGAATAATAATAACTAACATGTATGCCAGGGAAAAATATCATTTCAAGATGAAATATACTGCAACTGATGACACTAATAATTTCGACTAGACAAAAATCACGACTATACAATATTAAAACTGAAACTAACGCACATGTAACATCAAAACAGTACCACTCGCACAAATCATTTAAGCAGTACCAATCTTAGCCGTGAAAAAATAAACACACTCAAAAAATACGAGACGGAAATTGTAATAATTTCTAAAACATTTTTTTTTTCGAAAACAGTCGATTACTATGCCTCGTACGTACACATTGTCTCTTTTTTTATTATTTGTACGCTCTCTCTGCCGGCCAGTCGGTCGGGGCGATGGCAGGCGTCGCATCGCCCGTACGCGCGCTCGCTCGGGTGTTATCACCACGTCACGTACTAGCTGGCTCAGCAGCGGCCTTCAGCCAGTGGCCAGCTGTTACGCTTGCTGACTGAGTGAAGGACGTAGCGAAGGCGTACACACACGCGAGACCGTAATGTAAAAGTTAAAAAATTTACAGTTCCGAAAAATTTCAAAGTTGAAAACGTTCGGAAAAATTTCAAAGTTGAAAAAGATCCGAAAAATTTTCAAAGTTGAAAACGTTCGGAAAATTTTCAAAGTTGAAAAAATTTTCAAAGTTAAAATTTACGGGGGGGTTGTGCTTACCAAGCTGCTGGAGTCAAAGAGAAGGAAGGCAGGGTAGTTGCTCACGAACTCAACCAAACTCATTCGGACGCAGAGGCAGAAATGACGATCTGCCGCTCCCTCTCGCTAATTTATAGGCCAATTCCCCCCTTGGTCAAAGGCTCCGGCCAAACAGGGTGCGTGGGAGCCACTGCTATTTCAGGGCGATTTTTTCAATCGGGGGTAGGGTCGAGTGGGAAAAATCGAGGGGAAAAGTGGGAAGGGGTTTGTGTGCTATGGCTAGTACGATTTGAATTTACGGGAGGAGAACCGAGGGGGAAAAATAGGGAGGGATGTAGGGGAAATCAGTAGGGGGGCTGACAATCCCCGCCAACTGTCGACTGCACGGTGGGGATATCCACTAGCCAATCAGCTCCTGGCAGCTGGAAGATTCAACACGATACTCACTTTGCTCCAAAGGAAAAAAATTACTAACCTTTTGAATATATATATAAATTCCTTTAATTTATTTTATACGTTTTTTTCCCAACACTTTCATATTTAAATAACTGACTGTAAAATATCATCATTTATATATATTTTTTTAATTTTATGATAACCTTTTCAAACACAAATTATTATTTTTTAAATGGAAGGAGAAATAAATAAAAAAATACATTACAATAGTTTTCCTACTTTCTATTTATTTATTTTTTAAAGGTACATATCTGAAGAAAAAATTTTTTTCTAATACTATAAACACATTTTTTTTTATTTTAGAGGTTTTTCAAACACTCTTCTAGTAACGAACGCACTGCGGTACGAATAACAGTATGTGAATGTGTTGCATTATCACTGTAGAACTGGGGCTGATCACTGCTGCGATGTCTCGGGCGTCGGCACTGAGTTGCCGGCTTGGGACGAGGCCGGCATTGAGGGCAGGTGGTTCGAGGCTTGAACTGGTCCAACGATGTCCTGGGTTCAGACTCGTCCGGTGCACCGCGACCAGAGTCTTCCTCGGTCTGCGTGCAGTCGGATGCGTGTAGAGTTGTACCGAGAATTTGTTCTTTGGTACATGGCAATACAGTCTGCGGTTTGAGGTTAAACACGACGCACGTATCAGGACCGGTACAGTTTATTTGTAGTTGCGATGGCTCATAACTGCGTGGCGAATGAGCCATTAGGAAATGCAATACTCTGCCATAACAGATTTCCGTGTACGTTTGAAAATTAGATTCTTCATCCTGGAAACTGTATTCAATATAGTTGTAGTCTGGTTTAGCACTCAGGTACTCGGTTTCCGGGTTAAACGGCGTCATCATAGCTGCGGCCGAACGTCAACTGATTTCTCTAGACATTTCAGCCGCTATTTATACTAAACAAATTTAATATTCAGGTGTGCCAATATTTTAAAATTATAAATTTTTCTGGTGTGCCAATATTAAAAAAAATTATTCCTGCTGCAGGTACCATTTCTGCATTAGCTGCGAGTTTGTACAGGCACAGACACATTCCATTTTGTCGCGTGGCTGTACGTCATATATTTCACAAAGCTTGCGCAGGGAAGGACAGCTGTAGTCGGTCTGTAGGTCTACAATTTCAACAGGTGCTTCACACCACTTGCTCAGCCATTTCTTCTGTTCAGGTCCGGCAGCGTAAATTATTTCGTTTTGAACTAGTAAATCTTCGATAGTGTTTTTCACTTGGTGATATGGAATTTTCCCTTCGTCCCACTCCAGTCCATGGTAGTATTTACATAGCCATTCGTTCGTGCGTTTACTTTTTTCGTCTAAGAATTTCCAGGGATACGGGGGTCGGAACGTGCGGGTTCGAGTCTTGTCTCCGGAGGTTATGCTAATTTCCTTGAGCACGAATCCGTGTTGGTTCTGGAAACCTTGCATGTTGCAGTACATCTTGTCGCTAGCAATGCTCGGTCGTAACTAAGTTAATATCGCAAACGAAACAGTATTTATGACAGAATTTTTACGAGACCTGTAAACGAGTCGTAACTTATGACTCGATCGTGGAGTATCAGACAGTATGCCGTCATGTTTGACGGTACATTAACTTTTGAAGTAATTTCCAGCCTACAGTAGATCATGGAATTACGTATAGATTCGTCCTGTCGGCTCAGGTCAAACACAAGCAACGGAGCTATTGATTTATACATTTCTGGACTCAGGACCGGGTACGGCTCACGTCCATAGTACGAAGATTGGAACTGCGAGTACATGTGTAAAGGAAAAGAAATGCCACCGTTATCAAAATTCATGTTCATGTCAACGTACGGATAATATTCGCTGTTCAAAAACACTTTTACGTTATCCAGGAAACAGTGGTCGAAAACCGATCTGTCAGTCTTGGGGTTCATTTGTCGGTCTGTCTGTAATGACAAAATTATGTATCTCGGTTTTTCCATACTGGAGGACGTTTTTACAACCCAGTGATTCTGACGATTTTGGGCTAATACAGGACACGTCACAAGATTCCAAGTGCGGAATGCAATATCTACTGGTTTTACCTTCTTGACAAAATTCAGCAGTCGTACTTTTTCCTTCGTACTGACGGTTATGTGCGGTACGAACCATTCTATGCTCGTAACGGTGACTACCACGGGCTGAGGGTCATTTACCGGTGCTCCAATGATGGCGTTAAGGTGCGAAGTCGCGAGAATGAGCACGAGTTCTTGCCGGGCTTGAATTAATTTTTTTTTATAATCTTCCGCGAATCCGAGAAGCATGGACAGTGATACGCTAACTTCGAATTTTCCGTCTTCGCAAACAGGGACCTAGAAATCGTTTTCCATACCAAAACCCGCAAATTTTGCCACGCTTAGGTTATTTGGTGTTAGGGAAACGTAATTATTTATAGTTGATGTAATACCAGGGTCTCTCGTTTCATCGATAGAAATACCGTTAAGCTCGAATGTGACTCGATCGAATAAATGCAATATTACGTTTCGTCCGAAATACGCAGTTGTAGGATGCGTTCCGTCTGGCTTTGTCAACGTGCCTCTAATACGTAGAAATTACTGCGATGGTAGTGTGAAAGCATCTTCTCTCATTAGAGGAATTCTGATTTCTCTTCCGAGCGAATATGGTCCTTGGAGATACGGTGCGTAGCAGTGATACTCGACCTTATTGATCGAGTTGCTAAACCCGGCCTTTTAAGCCTATGCTGAGAATGTCCGCCATACTTGTTTACTGTGTAGCCTAAACTGCGGAGATACTTCACGCTAAGAGGTGTTAACGCACTGCGGCCTCGCAACAGACTGGTCCTGGGTTCGTGTTGTTTCTTTGCTTTATAAGTCTCGAAAATTAGGCCCATCGCTTCAAGTGTAGACGCAATGTTATTTGTTCTTCGCGAAAATTTACAAGTTTACCACTCTCATCGACTATGGAGACGACTACTTCGTGTACTGTCTTGATGATTACGGGACAGTAAATGATGCTTTGTGGTACTTGTATGAGCTTATATCCTGGCGGTTCTGTGGTGGAAAACTCGTAGATGCAACTACTTTTTTTACCATTTATGTAAACACCGTCTGCCAAATTACAGTTTATTCGTATGACATTTGTCGACATGATATTTTGAGGTTGCGTGGAGACGTGTAAATTGTTGGCCTCATATATTTTCGGTTTGAATCCGAGCATGGTACCTATGGTCCCGGATTTTGTAAAGTCAATTTGATCGCTACACATTATTTAACACTGTAACTTATTGGAACTGTCATGTAAATCAAACATTATGTTTGGAGACAGGGCTTGTTTGATGTAATTTGCGATGTCGCTCAGCTCGTATGCACCGACAGCTAACCGTATTTCATGGACGGTCCCGTCACATTTCAGGAAGCAGATCTTGCAGTTTTCTTTGTCGATATTCGGTATGGCATTATACGTTTGAAAATCTACGAGTCCTATACACCATTCTCCTTCTAACTCCAAAGGGCTGGAAATGGACCGCGCCCAGCTCCAAACTGTGACCCGTTAGGATAAGTGTTATCGACATGACTAATAAATTATCATCATTACACAACCTTTAAGTACCAATTGTTTTGGCGGATAATTTTTTTTTAGTTAGAAAGCGAAGACACAAGTGTCCGCAGTTTGTTTGATTAGGCTTCTGTTCCGTTTCGTGATTGTAAAACAACGTAGTGGACCGGCCCAGGTACAACCTAAGTTCTGGAGGAGGCCGTAAATTTCCAAAACTGTCGTAGTACACGACCATTTTTCCAGACTTTATGTACGCCACCCAGTGCGTGCCGTTACCTGCCAACATGTCTAAATTAATTATGGAGCTCTCACTGGTCTTTGGCTTGCTGGGTAAAGTGTCTCGCATAAACACGCCGCAGAAATTTGGTATTTAAAGTTTGCGTGCGTACTTGATCAAATCTATATTGGTGAGCGGACGTTTCGGCAAAGAACTTAGGATTTTTTCATTCGTTTTTTTATCATGCCCCGTCCTGCTTTGCGGGTGCGAAGGTAGAGTCCTGCGCCGTTTTTTTGTTTACCCATGGCAATGGCTTCCATGTTGGTGTTGTGTCAATGTGCTTCCTTTAATTGATTTTTCTGGTTCTTGCTAGTGTTGACTGCTCTGGCAATATTTGCTGCGGCTGCAGCGATTCCGGCAAGTGTTTCCAGGGTGGGTAGCAGCAGAGGTAGAAAACCACCCTTCTTCTTGTTCTTTCGTGTCTTGTGCTTGCGAGACCTGGTCCGGCGACGAGCACCCATTCCTAATTTGGTCTTTGCCTTCATGATTTTGGAAACGCCCCACGCTGCGATTTTCTCTGCTAGTCCCGCGTTCGACGATTTACTTATATCTTCGGCTTCCTGTGCCAATATCTCGTCGGCCTGGTGCCTGGATTCCAGATCCTTGCTGAGCGAGTATGCGATATCGTGCTGTTTGCACTTTTCGTCGAGAGAATTAATGCCCACGTCACCGCGAGCTAACCTTTTCGCTAGTTTAGTGCCGGGGCCGCAGAATCTGTAGCCGGGAATGTGCAACTCGAATGACAGATTGTTTATCAGCGAGTTTACGAGTACTGCACCGATGCGTTTTTTGTTCTTAACTCTTCGAGGCATTACACACAACTGACCAGAAAGTATAAATACGCTTCTTTTATACAATTTTATGTCAGTATAATGCAAGTCGTCAAGCAAGAAGTGTGTTTGCCCGTGCGCATTACGCAAGACGATGTATTTATTGCTTGTGAATCACGACATGGCTTACTGTTGCCTTCTGCCGTACGATGCATAATGGCGGGTCCGTCCAACTGCGGTAAAACATGCGTTCTACTCAGTTTATTAGAGGAACCAAACGGTCTTCGGTTGGAAAATGTTTACCTATATTCCAAATCGTTGCAACAACCAAAGTACCAGCGACTAGCTACGGTTCTACAATCTGAGGATGGTCTGGAGTATTTTCCGTTTAGCGATAACACCGATGTGGTGTCTACCAACGAAGCAAAGCCTAATTACGTGTTTGTTTTCGACGATGTAATGTGCGAGAAGCAAGGCATAATACAAGAGTACTTTTCCATGGGCAGACACGCCAAGGTAGACTGCGTTTACCTGTGTCAGACGTACAGTCGTATTCCAAAACATCTTCTACAAGACAACGCGAATGTTATAGTGCTTTTTCGCATGGACGAACTTAATTTACGCCATGCTTATGACGATCACGTTAACACCGACATGACATTCCAGGAATTCAAAGACATGTGCTCATTGTGTTGGAAAGAAGAACACGGGTTCCTAGTTATTGTCAAAGACTGGCCTCTATATAAGGGTAGGTACAGACGAGGTTTCGATCAGTTTATCGTCAAACATGAGTCATAGCATTTCAAAATTCGGTCGTAGCAGCAGACATACTGTATGTCACGACTCCGATATCCGCAAATACATTATACTACTGGCTCAAAAGGTGGGAAGTGTGAAAAAGGAATTACTAGATTATATCGTTGCCATCGACCAGCGCGTGGAAGCTTCGGATTCTCGAATTCGCAACATGATCGAAGTTTCGAATGCGCAAAGACGTGACGACCTTAAGTCGCTTCTGTCAAAATTTAATTTATGTAATGTGAAAAAATACATGTAAGCATGGATGAAAAAAACGATTTAGCCAAACAACTACACGAGGTGATAGAGGCCATACGAGCAAAGTACTTGCTCGCCAAGCAACACAGATTAAGTGACGAGGTTCGTAAGGAAGAGGAATTGAAGCCGTTGAGAGCACGTCTGGGTAGTTTTGATATCCAGGCGAGGGGACGTCGAAAACGATAAACCAACTTAAATTTAAATAAAAGAAGAGGTGCAAACTACATCCACGGGCAAACGAAAGCAGAGTCCACAATTAACAGACGATTCCGGGTCGATTCAAAGATTATGAACATGAGAAATATCCAATTATAGCTAGTATGTTCGTAGACATCGAAAGGGCCGGACTTTATAAACTCGACACTGGTAGAAAATTGGACTGTGTATATTATGATGAACCGAACGAGTTGGTTACGAGACTAAGACTTTTAATGGCTTCGCAAAACCCGGGGAAGATTATTCTCACACAAACGAAATTGTAACCATTATAGAAGAATTACGGGAAGCGGGATATATTGAATAGTGATCATGTCAAAGTTTGCCATTGCGGGCGAGTTGCATAAGCCCGCAAGACGTAATTATCCACGTCGAAAAATCAAAATCAAAGGATTGGACAACAATTGGCAGTCTGATTTGATCGAGATGATAGAGTATTCGCGTGTGAACAAGGGCTACAGGTACATTCTCATAGTCATAAACACCTATTCAAAGTTCCTGTGGGCTAGACCCTTAAAACGGAAAACCGCAGCTGCTGTTACGAATGCGATGCAGGATATTTTGAAACAAAAACGAAGATCTTCGTTACTGCAGACGGACGACGGGAAAGAATTCTACAATGCATCATTCAAGGCATTGATGAAAAATTACAACATAAATCACTACTCTACGTTGAGCGGTGTCAAAGCATCAATAGCAGAACGTGTAATTCGTACTATAAAGAATAAACTGTATAGGAATTTTACAGCGAATGGTAATTACAAGTGGCTGAGTTTACTTCCTAAACTAGTACGAGAATACAATTCTACTGTGAATTCTACAACGAAAATGAAGCCAAATGACGTAACGGACAATCGACTGCTTCGAACCGTGTACTCCAAAGACAAGCGACTAGATTCGCGAAAGAAAAAATCGAATATCGGCGACATTGTGCGAATTTCAAAAAATCGCGGAATTTTTCACAGACCTTACAAGTGGAATTGGACTGGAGAATTATTTTGTCTATGTAGAATAAAAAATACGTATCCACGTACTTATTTTCTCGAGGATATGAAGGGGAAACGTATAACAGGGACGTTTTATGGAGAAGAGATTATGAAAACTAAATTTCCAGATACTTTTCTGGTTGAAAAAGTGTTACGGCGTATGAAGGGTAAAGGCGATTCTACACGGACCCGGATTCTGCAACTGTTTGTGCAAGGTCTGCCATAAGAGCTGATATACCTGCTAAGGATGTGACCATTACGGCATTTATCGCCAGGTATTGCAGAAACCATCACTGGTTTGGCAATTAGACACGTCCTATTTTCTGTTGCAAGGTCTCAACACAGGTTTCGTACCTGGCCAATCAAATTGCAGTATCCTAGCGCGGAGCGCTCCTAGTGATATTCAGTGGAACCAACAGTAGTAAACAATGGTATAGGACAGGTGAACGCAAAAATGGCGACGAAAATGTGGACAACCGAACACGTAATTGCATTGTGTGAAAATTACAGCCAACACCCTTGCCTTTTTAATTCGAAGCTGCCGAACTATCACAATAAAACTATAAGAACGCGGGCGTTGGACGCTGTAGCGCGAAGCGTGTGTGTGTTACGTCCTGGAACGACAGTTGCCGACGTAAAAACAAAACTTGCGTCTCTGCGAAGCCAGTATGTGTGCGAACACAATAAGGTGACGGCTTCGAGAAAAAGTGGTGCCTCTACAGACCAGGTAACCTTAATCATATTTAAATGTATGTATTATTATAATATGTTCACGTGGCTTTCTAAGTTTCTCAGTCTATTATTCAAATGTTTGCATTTTTGTACTATATTTTAGATCTGAAAAAATAGGTACCTACACCTAGCCAAGTAGACTAGAAAAATTTTCAATCCCAATTAACATTACGAGTAATTTCGCAACATACCTATTCGCTTAATTGTACTTTATAAAATATTTTATTATCACAGTTTTAGATTAAAGAAAGTAAATACGTACGGTAAACTGTTTAATTTGAGGGTGTTTTGTGCAAATCGAGGTATTTTACAGTGCTAATAGTTAAAAAATCACTGACGGCCAAAGTTCCGTATCACGTATCCAATTTTATCAAACTATGTTTTATTCAACATAAGGTAATAATTAATTGTTATATCAAACGTATAACGTGCACAATATTTCGTTGTACTAAATTAAAACAGGAAGCATAATTTACCACAGAATCAATATTTACAGGATAATGCCATCAGGATCAAAAGCAAAAATTGGATACGTGATTCGGAACAATTACGTCACTCACAGATACGGGATAGAAGTAGTTCAAACATTGTCGGCTATGTTTTGGTTATAGTTTATGAAGTGGTATTGGTAAGAGTTAGCAAAATTTAAATTTAAAGGTGCAATAATAAATATGTTGTGTACAAATGTCTTGAATCTTAACAATATATATAAATAAGTGGCCTACATTGTAAAATTTTGGAGACAAATATTTCGTAGATAGTTTGGTTTTATAGGGTGAAGGAAATTTATAATCTCTTCCTACACCTTCAGTGCTTGTCACTGCTCTCCTTTGAACATAAAGCCTAAGTAGGGTTTGATTTATGTTTCAGGTTTATGTTCCCAGTCTGTGGTATTACAAATACCTCACTTTCTTGTCTGAACATGTTGTGGCAAGGAAAGCCAAGGAAACTTCAATATGCTCAAATTTGGTAAATATTAATACATTTTAATTTACAGCTTACTACAGTATGTATATGATTGTCTCTGTAGAGAGTAAGTTAGGTCCTCTTTATAAAGGCCTACTTACTATTGTAAACCAAACATCTTAAAATATCAGTATTAATTGGATGGAACTGTTAATTAAAGGGGCTTTGAAAAATCTTTTGATAATGATGCAAATACTGATTTTCAAATGCAGGCAGAATACTTACAAAAAGTGTGTTGCAAAGGTGGTTTAATTTTTGTAAGGGATACAAAATCTACACACTCCCACAATTTATTTTAGGGTTGACACAAAAGTTTAATAGATATATACTATTGCCAATTATACACAAATAAAGTTTTTTCTGGGTATTAATACCTTAGATGTATTACTGTATGTATTATTTGTATGTAATTACACAATACTTAGGTAGTGTGTCATAATGCATCTTTTGATATCCACACTATTTCTGTCACACTGAAAAATGAAAACAACATGACAACTATTCCTGTGAAAAATATTTATTAATATTATTTCTCAGTAATATCATTAGTAGGGGTTTTGCACACTGGGAAGACATAAGTAATTGAGTGTAGCAAAAATGAGCTGATTTTGTTGTTTTTCTATGACATATATACATTCTTTGATAACAGAAGAAAGGTTTGTAATGCTGTAAATTGATAGAATAAACATATACCATATTATGCAGAATACTGTACTTGGCAAATTTATAGCAGATGAAAAATATTGGTGTAGCAATGACTAATATGTAGATAGTGCTTACAACTATTTGTTTTTTTAAACTGATGTACACTATACAGATATATTTATATAAAAGCATTATAAGGTTATTCATGTTACAGTAAAGTTATTTTGTATGCCATTAAAAAGGACATGTTTGTTAATATGTATGGAAAATATTACATATTTTTTAATACAATTATTTTTTTCCATATTGTCATGCATAAAACCTCATTTTGAAGTGAAGCCATTAAACCAGATATTTGGCATAACTTGTAATGTTACATTAGCCGGAATGTAGTATGCCTTTATTTTTACAGTACATGTGCCCCAAACACCTGCGAACAACACAAATATGTTGTTTTTTAAATAAAATGTGATTAAATAATTTTTAATGAAAGACACTGACTATATATATTTTTGTCACTAGATGTATTACATTTAACCAAGAACATGCAGAATACTTGGAGGGATAAATTTGTCAATACTTTAGAAATGAATAGCCATTAAAAGCAGGGAATGATAAAGTAGGCCCCATGGCTAATGCCTTACATGTGTTTGCACTACTCAATAATTAAATATGGGAATAGCTATGTATAGGCTACTATATACTAACATGTTTATTTACAAATTATTATGCACTACACACGAAAATAAATTTTAAAGAATTATGAGCTTCAATTTTAAAAAAGTATATATTTCCTCTATTGCTGTAGTGAGTAAATGGCATATAACAAAAAGTAAAAATTTTCAACTGTTAAAAAATATCTGTTAATGTTTCTTTTGTTCTAATAGAGCCTGTTATTGAAAACATTTGTTAACAGTTTAACAGGTATTGTTTACTGTCTACAGGTAGACCAAACACCTTCGTACACAAGTTGCACAGATGGGGAAGTACATTCACCGTCATTGCTCGAGGGAGAGGATCAGGGAGTATCCCTTCTACCTGAACTAGGGGGCAGTGATGATACGTTTTTTGAAGGTGGCTCCATTCCGCTTCAAGTTTATGTGGAGCCTTTGACATTCAATCAACCTGAGTCCTGCACAACACCACAAATGCCACAATCCATACCAAAAAGGAATGCTACAAATCCAGAAAAAGAATATACAATACCAGCAATAAAGCATTTCAGAGGAAATGTAAAAAAAAAAAACCTGTTATAAAACTTTATCACCATCACAGGAAGCCTTAAAATCTATTGCAAAGGCTCAGGAAGCACCTGTGCAACCCCCTGTAATTAATTCACCTCCCACACCTTCACAAAGCTTGGCATCATATATTTGTGGTGTATTAGATAACTTGAAAGATCCTGTGGTAAAAATTCAAACCACTAAGAAACTGTTGGATGTATTGACAGATGCTCAGCTGCAGGACCTGAGTACCAATAACAGTTTACAGCAACAATAAATCTGTAGTATTTCATTTTCTTGTACATTTGTGGTATGTATTTTAAAATATAGAAAAGCTGTATAGGTTTTAAAATGCTTTCCAACTGAGTTTTCCCCAAATATATTAAAGAATTTTTTATTATGTAGGTTTGGTTTTCTCAGGACTGAATTTGCATAGCAAAAGGGAATATAATTTGCAATTTAATAATTTTGTGACATATGACACAAGTTATAGAGGAAAATTGTCCATACAATGTGATATAAATCTAATCCAAATGTGATAGTGTAGATCAGATCTCCCTAAACAGTATAAACTTACCAAAATAGTCAGTTGGCAATAAATTTGATTGAGTGTTTTTATATGTATCAAAAATCTGTTCCTTCATTATACGCTATTTAATCAAGTTTGCTAAACGTAGAGCCGTTTGTAGAAACATTTGTTTTGTATTATTGTAGAATTTTACACAATTATGAATCACAGACAAAATGAAGCTACTATATTGAAATATTGACAAAACATTTCAGAAAAACTGCAAATATCACTGTGTTATCATTTGCAGGATTTGAGATTCTCTTCAGCATTTAAGTTATCCATTGAATGGCTGTTAAGCTGGTAATATGACCATTGTGTGTTATGTCACATTCACAATCAGGAATAATTTAGTAAATACAGTACCAACTTGTGACTTTAGTGCTAAGTATGGAAATATTTAGCATTAAAAAAATTGCATCATTAAATTTTTGTGAACGCATGTCATAAATAGCTAAGGTGGAATTCTACACATAAGAAAATTCACAGTACAAGAATTAATTCAGCAGGTTTTCTTCTGTGAAAGTTATTGATAACATTACTTATTTATTGAAAATCGGTTTTTCTCTTCATACTTTCACTTTGTAATTAAATAAAAAATTTTAAATGATTTTCGGCATTATAACAGTGCATTTTTGTGATATAAACAAAACCAATAAAATAATACTGTAGGTACTTATGAAGTTCTAAACAGAATGAATAAAGTATATTTTGCTTAAATAAATCTTATGCTCATCTTGGTTTCACAGGTGTATACTCTATAGGTACTCATAAAATAAAACTACTTTTTTTAACATCAATTTATTATAAGTATATAGTGAAATAGGCTCTATTTACCAGAATGTATGTTAGACATAATCGCACATTTATATACCACGAAGGTGCTTAAAATTATAATATTAAACCTTTGTAATATGTTGCCAGTGAGGGTAAAATAAGTAACTAATTCTTATCATAAATAATTAAAATGTTCTACAAACAAATGCATTTTAAGAAATTAATTTAGTATACTGTTATGAATAGTTTGTTCATTAACATAATAACCACTGTCAAATTTGTCACCAGTAATAATTATAGTTATACTTATGCCCCTCTAGTCTATGAAATAAAATTTATGTATGTACATTGTAGCACTGGAATTTTAATTTGTGTCTGTAAGGTTTTTAATTTTTTTTTGGAAGCACTCATAAGTCATCACATTGTATGTACTTTCCAGTTTCTTACATTCCTATAAAATGATATAGAATTGCACTTAACAGGTATATCATCTGTTATGGCAGATCTTGCATTGCACATGTGTGTTTTCATTAAACTTTACTTAAAAATACTCGTATGGTTCTTTTCCAATTGTTATGTTTACCAGTGCAACATTTTGTAAAAATGATTGGATTGTATATGTGTTTTGACAGTAATAAAGAAATTATGATCTTACTTCTCTACATATCTTTTATGTGATTATTGCTAGTTTATGGTTATTTTATTTCTATATTTGGTAAACATGGGTAACACATTTGCCATGTAGGTCCTGTTAACTTGTTGTGGCCTGGTGTCACCAAATCATTGAGGGATGTAAGTTATATTCATTACTCATTACAGATCACTGTCTGTGAAGCTGCTGTTGTAAATTAAAAATGAACTTGGACAAATTACTCATTTAGGTAATGATATATATTTTTTGTAAAACATATTATATAAGTGATTTAAACAAAATAATCTGTAAACCCACTTGCAATTCCAATCTAATGTGTTTCAGGAAACCACTTATAATCTGCTATATTGTTCTTTGGTTACCTAATATAACTGACATAAAACATAATTATACATTATTTACTTGTATTAAATAGGGTTGGCAAGTTTCTGGAAAGCTGTGATACATATGATAATGCCCGTTTATTTAAGCTCAATTATGATACATGTAGACAAGTTGCCGTCGTCCGGGGTCTCGGGCTCGAGTCCCGGTGTGGCTCCTAGTGGGAAAAGGCGGTTCTTGATCTGTGTTGTCCGGGTGGGCGCCAGACTAGCTCGTTTCTAGTCGTGAATTTGGGGTCGTGGATGTATGTGCCCCTGCGTGGCCCACTAGGGCCGGCGGCGGTGTTGCGTGAGATGATTTTAAATAAGAGACGTGGAGTTGAGGTGGTGGTGTCGTACCTTTTATTCAGAGGAGCGAGTCGTACACGATACAACACTCTACAGAGGTCCCCGGGGGGTTTTTACTTGTTATTCCGTGGCGCCTTATTGTTTGTGTTCCGCGTTACGTGGCCTCGGATGCTGTTATGTCTCAGACGTCTCACTGGGTACGTAGGTAACGTAATTTCGTAACACAAAGGCGGGACACAAAATACACTGAATTAAGGGGGCGCGTACAGGTTACGTGGCACTCGTTACTCGGGTAACGTAAGTTAGCAGTACAAAATACGGGATACAAAAATACACTGAATTAAGGTGGTGCGCACAAGTTACGTGGCACTCGTTATTCGGGTAACGTACGTTAGCAATACAAAACACGGGATACAAAAATACACTGGATTAAGGGGGCGCGCACAAGTTACGTGGCACTCGTTACTCGGGTAACGTAAGTTAGCAGTACAAAATACGGGATACAAAAATACACTGAATTAAGGGGCGGGCGATTGGAGACGGCCAATCCCGTATGCAAATGTCTCGGCGCGGGTGTTGTGCCCACTGTGGTGAAACACGCACCGCAATTAAGTTTGTCCAAGTTCCCTTGCGGGTTTGTGGTCAGCGCCGTGCGCGTGACCTTAAACAAAGTTCTGTACGTTGCGGGAGACGGCCCGTGCCGTATGCTGAAGAGCAGCCCCGTTGACCAAGTGTGGTGCGGGGTGTCCTTAAGTTGATGCGGCCGGATTAGGTCCGGGACCGAAAAAAGGGACCGGGTACTCACGGAGAGGTTAAGTAATAAAAGGGGTTTGGTTAATTAATGGCTATAGTTACCGGACGTTACTTTCAATGTAGACAAATGATGTTGCCTCTCCGTGGGACGTAGGTCCGCCCCGGTCCATGAGCTGCGCTGAACTGCCGAACTGGCATGGCGTCCGAGGGAGGCTCGGCCTCTCTCGCGCCAGGCGTGACCTCATTACGCTAGACTCCAAACGGGTGTGTCTGGAAGAGATTTTATTGTCGCTAAAATCCTAATTTAATGTTTTAGGAGGAATGGGTACGGTTCTTCTCTTGTCTACTCAGGTTTCCGCGGCTTTGTCTTTGATTGCTGTTCGGGTCGCCTGACTCGGGTGGGCCATGGCCAGGGGTGTGTTCCGTTAGCGGGAGCGTATACTGGCGGGTGCAGGTCGGGCTCTGGGGTGGTCGTCGGCCAGACGACGTCAAACGCCCCCCCCCCCCCTGTGAAGCCCGACCTTGCGCCGCTTATGGTCCCGCTAACATGGGGCCACCCCTAGCTCCGGCCGCTCCATCCCGGCGTGGTTCGCGGCTCAGCAGCTGGTTGGCTCCGCGTACTGGACCTGGTGATCAAGGCCGACTGGGCCAACGTGCGCGCCGCCCCGGTTGCTGTCGTGGCAGGCGTGCCGGGGGCGGCGTCGTGGCGTCTGGGTGGGGTCAGCGGCTGATAGGGTCAGCGCACTGGACCTGGTGAACGTGGCCGACTGGGCCAACGTGCGCGCCGCCCCGGTTGCCGTCGTGGCAGGCGTGCCGGGGGCGGCGTCGTGGCGCCTGGGTGGGGTCAGCGGCTGATAGGGTCAGCGCACTGGACCTGGTGAACGTGGCCGACTGGGCCAACGTGCGCGCCGCCCCGGTTGCCGTCGTGGCAGGCGTGCCGGGGGCGGCGTCGTGGCGTCTGGGTGGGGTCAGCGGCTGATAGGGTCAGCGCACTGGACCTGGTGAACGTGGCCGACTGGGCCAACGTGCGCGCCGCCCCGGTTGCCGTCGTGGCAGGCGTGCCGGGGGCGGCGTCGTGGCGTCTGGGTGGGGTCAGCGGCTGATAGGGTCAGCGCACTGGACCTGGTGAACGTGGCCGACTGGGCCAACGTGCGCGCCGCCCCGGTTGCCATCGTGGCAGGCGTGCCGGGGGCGGCGTCGTGGCGCCTGGGCGGGGTCAGCGGCTGATAGGGTCAGCGCACTGGACCTGGTGAACGTGGCCGACTGGGCCAACGTGCGCGCCGCCCCGGTTGCCGTCGTGGCAGGCGTGCCGGGGGCGGCGTCGTGGCGCCTGGGCGGGGTCAGCGGCTGATAGGGTCAGCGCACTGGACCTGGTGAACGTGGCCGACTGGGCCAACGTGCGCGCCGCCCCGGTTGCCGTCGTGGCAGGCGTGCCGGGGGCGGCGTCGTGGCGCCTCCTAGCTCCGGCAACAGCTCCACCCGGGTGGTGCTCGCGGTGGCCGCAGTTGGTAGGGCCCGAGCACCTGTCCCGGGTCGTCCCACGCCGAACATCCGGGGGTTGACTCGTCGAGGTAGCCTTGTGGCTGACAGGCCCTGCGCCCTGTTCCCAGGTCGAAGTCGGCCAGGCGAACTGGAGGTCTGTGGGCCCGTCGGGGTCGTTCTGCGGGCTCGCTGGCGGGTTCGCTTGTCCCCAGTCGATGTCCCGGTCCGCGGAGGTCCTCCTTCGGCGGCGGTTGACAGTTCGTGGACTGGTACGGAGTCCGTTCCCCTTCGGGTATGGCGGCTGATGCTGAGGCGGTGATCTCCGGGTCGGTCTCTCAGGGTTGCGTGACGATCGGCGTTGGCCCGTCGTCGTTGCCCGCATCGGATTGACCTATGCTGTGCGACAGCTCGGCGATCTCCACGGCCTCTGCTTCATCGCCCCGTGGGTAGCATTGCGGTGGGGGGCTCTCGTACACCCCGCTTCCCTCCCAGGGTACCACTGCCGTCTCCGGTGCGTTCTCGTGGACCTCTTCTGGTTCGTCTGGCACGTCGTGGGCGGGGTCGCCCCCGGTGTCCCCCGTGGCCATGCTAAGGGCATAATCGTCGAGGTACGTGGGCGGGCGCCGCCACCGCCGTGGTCGTGGCTTCGCCTCGTCGTCTGACGCGGCCTCTGCGGGTGATGTCCCGGGCGTGTATGCAAGTTCGTCGCGGGGCCTGTTGGACGTGGTGTTCGTGAACACTAGGGTGCGGTATGGGCGCGGTTCGGGTCGGCTCCTAGCGGGGGTCGCTTCTGGCGAGTTGTCCTCTTCCTGGACGGCGTCGCTCTCCGGCGTACGGCGTCCGTTGTCGTCCGGGGTGGGGGGTCCTGCGTCCCCGTCTGGGTTCCTCTCCCCAGGCAGGGCGGTGAGCCGGATGTCGTCCCTGTGCACCTTTTTCAGGCGCCGTCCCTCCGTGCGGACTAAGTACGTCGTCCTGCCTAGTCGTCGCCGTACCGTGTATGGCCCGCCCCAGCGCGGGGCCAGGCCCGCGCAATAGTTGCGGGGTGCGGCTGAAAGTGGGTGTAGTCGTGCGAACACCTGATCGCCGACCTGCACGGCGGGTGGAGGATGATCTGTGATTGGGGTGATCCGGTTGGCGTACCTCTCCTGCCTACGTCTTGCCTCGTCGTGCAGAGTCACCCGTCGTTGGTCGCGTTCCTCCGTCGTCTCGTCGGGGTGTGGAGTGCCGTGTGTGGCCCATTCTCCCGGTAAGGGCAGGTTGTGGCCCTGTATCATTTCGGCCGGTGTGCGGCCAGTTGCGGCATTGGTGCGGCGTCGTACACAGAAGAGGGCGTCAGCCACGTGCAGGTCCCACTGCGTGTGGTCTGCCCCCAGCCGGATCCGGAGCTGTGCCTTCAGTTCCTGGTTCCGGCGCTCTGTCGGGTTCGCTCTCGGGTGGTAGGCGGGCGTCGTGTGGTGCTCGATCTGGTGTTCGTCGCACCAGCCCTTCCAATGTCGCCCCAGGAACTGACTGGCGTTGTCCGTCAACACCGACTGGGGGTATCCCCAACGGGACAGGAATTCCCTGGTCAGCAGGCTGATGATGGTAGGTGTGCGCACGTTCCCGCATGGATACGCCTCCGTCCACCCCGTGAAGAGGTCCGTCACGACGAGGAGGAAGCGTTTGCCGCGCGGCGTGCGGGGGTAGGGGCCCATTACGTCTAAGGCTATCGTTTGGAAGGCGGTGGTGGGTTCCCTGGGTCGCTGTTGCTCCTCGCCGTCACGCCGCCTCGCTTTCCTCGCCTGACAGACCTAGCATTCGCGCACGTACGTACGTACGTCGTACGTGACGCGGGGCCAGTGGTAGTGCCGGGTGACTTCTCGTCGTGTCTGATCGGTCCCCGGGTGTCCAGCGAGGTCGTGGTCGTGGAAGAACCGAAGGACCGCTTCTCGGGCTTCCGTCGTGACGTAGGTCCTCCAGTCTTCCTGGTGTCCGGGTGTGTGAGTCTGAATCAGGCCGTCTTGCACGCGCCACGCCTCGTGTCCGGCGGTCGCTTGCTGGCGGCGTCTTGCCGCGTCTATTGACGTTTCCTGTGCTCGACGTACCCGGTCCTGGACGTCGGCCACGGTGTTGGGTGGGTCTTCGTCCCCGTCCGCGTCGGCCGTGATTCGCGCGCATGCCGAGTCGTGCGATGCGTGTCCGTGTGGTGTGTCCGGGGGTAGAATCTCCTCCCAGTCGTCCTCGTCCGTCAGCTCTGTTCGGTCGTCGGGTTCCCGCGACAGTAAGTCGGGGAGCTGGTTCTCCGTGCCGGGAACGTGCTCGACGTCGAAGTCGAACGACTGGAGGAATAGCGCCCATCGTATGAGTTTGCCTTTCCGCCCCTGAATCGTACGCAGCCAGGTGAGGCAGCTGTTGTCCGTCCTCAGTGTGAAGCACTTCCCCTCCAGGTGGGGCCAGTACTTTTTCATGGCCCAGACTACGGCTAGGCACTCTTGCTCGTTGCTGTGATACCGGCGTTCGGCCGGTCCGAGCTTCGCGCTAGCGTAGTCGATGACCTCGCGGACCCTGTTCGGGTCCGTGTGAAAAAGCACCGCGCCCACACCGAGTGCGCTGGCGTCGGTCTGAAGGTAGAGGCGGCGTCCGGGGTCTACTCGTGTGAGGGTGTGACAGCGAGTGAAGGCGGCTTTTATTTCTTCGAAGGCGCGTTGCGCGGGTTCGCCCCAATGGTACCGTGCCCGTGGTGACAGGAGGTCGGTCAGTGGTGCGATGGTACGGGAGAAGTCGGGGATGTACCCCCTGAGCCAGTTCACCAGGCCGATAAACCGTTGGAGTTGCTTCCTCGTCCGCGGTGGTGCCGCTTCAGCGATCTTGCGCAAGTGAACGGGTTGGGGTCGGTTGCCAGCCGCGCTTACTAGGTGGCCCAGGAATTCGACTTCCTGGGTCCCGATATGACACTTGTGGTGTGCGGCCATGAGATGGTGTGTGGCCAAGCGTTCTAGGACCAGCGCCAGGTGTCTGGCGTGGTCCTCCCACGTCTCGGAGAAGACGATCACGTCGTCGAGGTACGCGATCGCAAACAGGCCCAGGTACCCCTCCAACACTCGGGTCATCATTCCCTGGAACGTGGCCGGTGCGCACTTTAGCCCAAAAGGCATGGCGCGAAATTTAAACTTCCGCCCGTCTGGTATCGTGAACGCGGTTTTCCCCCTGTCTTCCGCCCGTATGGGCACTTGCCAGTACCCAGCCTTCAGGTCGAGCGTACTGAAGACTTTCGCGCGGCCGAGTCCGGCTACGGTGGCGTCGACGCTGATTTGAGGTGGGGGTGAGCTAATCGTGATCGCGTTTAGCGGCCGAAAATCGACGCAGAAGCGTAGCGAACCGTCTTTCTTTGGGGCTAATACGACGCAAGCATTGTAATGACTGTTGGACGGCTCGACTACCCCGTCGCGAAGCATGTCCGCCACTTGCTCCCGGATGGCCCTCTGCTCCCGGAACCCGTAGCCTCTCGGGGCCTCGTGTACTGGGTTGTCGTGGGTGGTCGGGATGTGGTGTTCGGTGATGGTGGTGCGTTTCAGTGGGTCGGCTACCGCGAAGACGTCCTGCCTTTCTGCCAACACGCGTTCCACTGCTGCTCGGTACTCGTGGGGGACGTTGTGGCGGAACTGGTCTAAGGTTACTTTCTCCCCCTGACTCTCGGGGGTAGTGCCTATGGCGTACACCGTGAGCCGCTCGCGGGTGCCAATGTAAACTCGTCTGGGTTTCATTTCGATCACCGCATCTTGTCTCGCTAACCATGGTTGGCCTAGTACTATCCCTTCGTGTAAGTCCTCTACCACTTGGGCGGTTACCGTGGTGACGTCGTCCCGAATGCGTACCTCGAGTTCAGCTTGCCCCACTGTCCTTCCCGGTTGCGTGCTGGTTGCTAACCGTAACTCGGCTTGGTGGGGCTGCAGCGCGCCGGGGGGTACCAGGTGGGGGGCCACGAACACGTGGCTCGCGCCCGTGTCTACCAGGGCCGCCGTGGGTTGCCCGTTGACTTCCACTGGGATACGGAGTAGGCCGTCGCGAGGGCGGACTAGCTGGTTTATCTGCGGTGTGGCTGCTTCCGCGGCGGGTGTGGGTTGGCTCGGGTTACTCGGAGGCGCGGGTTTTACCGCCGTGCCCCCGGGTGGGCGTTTCCCGACGTGTTGGTGAAGGGTGGTGTTTGCCGGCGTGGGCAGTCGACATGCCAGTGGCGGGTACCTGCGGGGCAGCCCAACTGGCATCGCGGTAGTGGGGGTTCCTGCTGTGTCGATGACCCATCGGGCCTACCAGGTGGTGGTGCGTCCTCGATGGCTCGTCGCGGGCGGTCGGGTGGGTAGCCCCCTGCTTCCCGGTTCTGGACGCTGGCTATTCTCTGACCCATTGGGCGTCTGGCCAGGTCCCGGTCGGTGTTCGGGGGGTCGTAGTGTCGCAGTCCCCGGATGTTCCGTTCCGTGTCTATGGCTTGTCGGACGTAATCCTCGACTTCCTCTGCGCGGTAACACCGCATGAACGGTTGCAGTTCATTGTGTAGGAGGGTGGTAATGGTTGCGAGCGCGGTGGCTGGCGCGGCGCCGGGTGCTACTCGATTGAACAGTTGCATTTTCTTGGCCAGAAACTGCTCGACGGGTTCGCCGTCGCGTTGGCGTTCGCCATAGAACTGTGTCGTGCATTGGACCAGTGCGTGTTCCGTGTCAAATCGGCGGTTGAATGACGTGGCAAACTCCTCCCAGGGAATGCCGAAGCATCCCCAGATGTTCCACCATTGGCGGGCGGTCCCCTTCAGCTGTTCGCTCGCTCGCCCCGACCATTCATCGGTCGGTATTCCGGACCGTGCCAGTCTAAGCTCGCAGTGTGTTAGGAAGTCTCTGGGTACTTCGCGCCCTATTCCGCTGAACTCGGGTAGTGCTAACTTCACTGTGTAGCACGGGTTGCGTGTATGCATCCCCGTGTTTGGTCCGGTGATTGCACTTGGTGGTGGGATGTATTTGGGTGCCAGATTGGTCCGGGGACTCGTGAGGCCCATAGTCGGTAGTATGCCTCCCAGTGTGACGTTAGCTTGTGCCTCCGTCTTAAGCGGTGCCCATGACCACGGTAATTGGGTGTGCGGCTCGCCGAGTAACGTCTCGCTCCAGGGCTTGCCCCAGGTCTGTTCGGTGACGTTGTCCCGGGTGTTCGCGCATTGGCATGTCCTGTACCACGGCAGTGATCCCGTCAATAGGTCTATTTCCCTTGGTAATAGGCAACGCGTGCACACGAGGTCTGTAGGTGGTGCCTGCATGTTGAGCTGTATGTTGTACGTTCAAGTTCTCCGTCTGTGATGGGCTGTTCGTAGTCTGGGCGCGTGTTGTAGCGCGCGGGTTTGAGATCGGCGGCGGGCAGGTGCCCGGACAGCCGCACAAAGAGGAGGCGAAAACGTTCCGCGCGGAGTGGGGGTATCGGGATGGTTGCCCGAAGCGGAGAGCGTGAAGCGGGGTGACGAGGTGGGGGTAGGTGCCCGGACAGCCGCACAAAGAGGAGGCGAAAACGGTCCGCGCGGAGTGGGGGTGGTGACGTCGCTCCGTTGCTCGCCTCGCCGTGATGACGTGCGGGGGTGGGGGTGGTTGGAGTGTCCTTTGTCCGCTCGCCTCGTCGCGCCGGTCTGTCTGGCCTTCGACCCTTCCTGTGTCCAAAATGGCCGTTTCGTGTCTCCGCTGTCGCCTGTTGGTGAATTTATTTCGAAAATGTCCAGAAGTGAAAAAAAAAAAAATTTTTCACGTTATTTTCTGCCCCACGCAGCGGGCGCCAAATGCCGTCGTCCGGGGTCTCGGGCTCGAGTCCCGGTGTGGCTCCTAGTGGGAAAAGGCGGTTCTTGATCTGTGTTGTCCGGGTGGGCGCCAGACGAGCTCGTTTCTAGTCGTGAATTTGGGGTCGTGGATGTATGTGCCCCTGCGTGGCCCACTAGGGCCGGCGGCGGTGTTGCGTGAGATGATTTTAAATAAGAGACGTGGAGTTGAGGTGGTGGTGTCGTACCTTTTATTCAGAGGAGCGAGTCGTACACGATACAACACTCTACAGAGGTCCCCGGGGGCTTTTTACTTGTTATTCCGTGGCGCCTTATTGTTTGTGTTCCGCGTTACGTGGCCTCGGATGCTGTTATGTCTCAGACGTCTCACTGGGTACGTAGGTAACGTAATTTCGTAACACAAAGGCGGGACACAAAATACACTGAATTAAGGGGGCGCGTACAGGTTACGTGGCACTCGTTACTCGGGTAACGTAAGTTAGCAGTACAAAATACGGGATACAAAAATACACTGAATTAAGGTGGTGCGCACAAGTTACGTGGCACTCGTTATTCGGGTAACGTACGTTAGCAATACAAAACACGGGATACAAAAATACACTGGATTAAGGGGGCGCGCACAAGTTACGTGGCACTCGTTACTCGGGTAACGTAAGTTAGCAGTACAAAATACGGGATACAAAAATACACTGAATTAAGGGGCGGGCGATTGGAGACGGCCAATCCCGTATGCAAATGTCTCGGCGCGGGTGTTGTGCCCACTGTGGTGAAACACGCACCGCAATTAAGTTTGTCCAAGTTCCCTTGCGGGTTTGTGGTCAGCGCCGTGCGCGTGACCTTAAACAAAGTTCTGTACGTTGCGGGAGACGGCCCGTGCCGTATGCTGAAGAGCAGCCCCGTTGACCAAGTGTGGTGCGGGGTGTCCTTAAGTTGATGCGGCCGGATTAGGTCCGGGACCGAAAAAAGGGACCGGGTACTCACGGAGAGGTTAAGTAATAAAAGGGGTTTGGTTAATTAATGGCTATAGTTACCGGACGTTACTTTCAATGTAGACAAAGGATGTTGCCTCTCCGTGGGACGTAGGTCCGCCCCGGTCCATGAGCTGCGCTGAACTGCCGAACTGGCATGGCGTCCGAGGGAGGCTCGGCCTCTCTCGCGCCAGGCGTGACCTCATTACGCTAGACTCCAAACGGGTGTGTCTGGAAGAGATTTTATTGTCGCTAAAATCCTAATTTAATGTTTTAGGAGGAATGGGTACGGTTCTTCTCTTGTCTACTCAGGTTTCCGCGGCTTTGTCTTTGATTGCTGTTCGGGTCGCCTGACTCGGGTGGGCCATGGCCAGGGGTGTGTTCCGTTAGCGGGAGCGTATACTGGCGGGTGCAGGTCGGGCTCTGGGGTGGTCGTCGGCCAGACGACGTCAAAGTACACCATAGAGTGATGGTACAAGTAAAGGTAAACACAATATTTAATACCCCATGGAAATATGTCACATAGTATATTCATACATATTAAATCACAATTAATGGAGATTTAAGAAACACATGAAATACTCAAGTTATAATATCTTTCATTTAATTACAGGATTCAATAGTCACAAATTGTACAATATACATGAAGTATTATTATGTATACAAGTACTAAGGACCATAAGACAGTATTAGTAGATGAGATATAATGTCAAGGTTTTTAGTAAACAGACTTCTGTTCAGTGGCGTAGCCAGGATTTGTGTATGGGGGGTGTTAAGAAGCATGCCCCCCCCCCCCCCCCATATTAAAGCGGGCTTTTAAGGTGTAAAATAGTGCTATTTTAGCAGTTTTCGGTACTTAAATTTAAATATTGTTATGGTAAAAATTTTATTAATTTTAATATGAAATTTGTTTGAGTGATGAATAACAAATTAATTAAAGATTTGTGGCTAAGGGGGGGGGGGGAAATTTGAACCCCTAACCACCCCCCCCCTGGATACGCCCCTGCTTCTGTTTACAACTTGATACAAGTGTTGTAACATAATAACAAATGATATAATTGGAACAAAATGTTTTGGAAAGAGTTACAGTTGTATACAGCATTGTAATGACACTTTTGTAGCATTATTCAGTAGAAAAGCTTCTATACTGTTGTTGGAGTCAGTTTTCATTCTTAAATAGCAATGCTCCAAAGCATAATATAGATATATATTAATGATTGTTATGTTATTTACAATTTTAATCGTAAGGTAATTTAAATTCATTACCAACATACAGTACCATTATGTACATTATACACATATAATAACTAATTACATACAATTCAAAGATATTCAGAAAGATAAAAACAAGTTGCAATCTACAGGTGATATGCTATTTTAGTTGTGCTCGTCTTTCCATTACATAAATGGAAATATGTTTAAATATACATAAATGAATCATTGTTAAGAAATGTGTGGGTAAAGTGAGCGTGTACGTTTTGAAATTAGGTTTTGCATGAGTTATAAGTTTTTCCGCGAGTCATTATTAAAATGATTATCACTGTAGTTATATTGCTAACTTTATCCCATTTTTTATGGTAATACCCACATTATTATTACACATTTATAGTTTTAACTTAATTTAACATCACAAACCATTAACAAATTGGGGAATCAGATATGAAGTTTTGATTTATTTGTAAAATATGTAATTATACAAAATTAAGTTTCAACAACTTATAGCACATTAGCCAGCGTTATTACTTGTTGGACTTGGTAATCCTTAATATGGTGTGTGTGTGTGTGTGTTAACTAGTGCAACGGTGTAACACTACATTTATATATTATGTTGTGCCTGTGGGCTACATCACACAAATGTAATAATTATGTTAATATGAATGCCTATTGTCATTAAATATCAATGAAAGAGCCTGCACTACCATTTAATATTAGTACCTAATACAATCAAATGTTTCCTTTGGCCACAGCTGCTTCTTGCCATGGTACTTGGCCAACACCATTGAAATAGTCAGAAAACTCTTGTCTTATGGTATATGCCACAAGAGGTGCTCTATTAGTACCTTGACGGTCCAGACATCTCATGGGCTGCACTTCATGAACAGTAACTTCGAATTCATCGGGTACCACAGGATGATTTTTTCTATTCTGAATATAATTGTGTAATAATACACATGCATTTACAATCAAGTCTACCTTATGTGGTGCTAGTTTAATTTTTGTCAACAATATCTGGAATCTGTTGGAAAGAATTCCAAATGCATTTTCTACGCACCTACGAGCTCTACTCAATCTGTAATTGAAAATCCTCTGCTGAGATGTGAGGCCACGTTGTGGGAATGGCTTCATAATATGTGAACCTAGAGGGAAAGCCTCATCTGCCACTATCACGTAAGGAATGCACATTTCACCAAGTGGCATAGGTGTTGGCTTCGGAAGACCAAGTTCGCCATTTTCAATTGCTTTCTTCAGGTTGCTGTCTCTGAATATAGCCCCGTCATTCACCCTGCCATTGACGCCAATATTTACCCAAAGAAATTTGTAGTTGGCATCTACAAGTGCTAAGAGCACTACACTGTCAGTCCCTTTAAAGTTATGATAGTATGACCCACTGGAACTCGGAGGTCTGAAATTAACTTGTTTACCATCCAGAGCACCTATGCAGTGAGGGAAATTCCACTGAGAATGGAACTGGTCTGCAACAGCTTCCCATTCGGATGGGGTTTATGGAACCTTTAACATAATTAACATTCCAAAAGTTAGTTAATGATCAACATTCAAACAGTATTAAAAGGTACCAAATAATGTTATTTAGAAGTACATTACCTTTATTTCATCTTGAAGTTCAGACACAATTGCTTGTAGTGTATCTGGCACCAATGTAGATAGAGTGCATTCAGGAATTCTGGTGGCATACTGAAGGTCCATGTAAGAATTGCCAGACGCCAAAAATCTAAGGGTGGCAGCCACCCTGAATTAAAAGAATAAAATTAGTTATACCAAATTTAAGCTTATAAATAGGTTTTAGTAATCTTATTTTACTACAACAGTAGGGGAAGGGGGAATTTCCGAATTTAATTCATCTCAAAAATATAGGCCTATATTACAACATTCGTTATTTAATTAGAGTTTGTCGTCATTGTAAACAAATGTGTGATAATGTCAGTGCTAAACGGAAATGAAAGGACGGCGAGGGTGAGAGGTGGTGTCCAATTCCTGCACCTGTGGCTAATAAAATAATATTAATTTCTCCCGTTTATAAATGAATTGCTGCATGTATATTTATGTCGAAATATTAGTTGCTGGTACAATCACGTAATCAAAAGTGGCATTGAATATATGGTGTGAAAAACATTTACTTTTGGAGTTGGTTTTATAATTATTTAAACTTTAAATTCACGTGTCACTGCAATTTACATCAATACATAAAATATCATGAGCCCACTATAGATTCCTTAACAAATATTTCATTTGCATCTTGTTTACACTAGAGCCTACATCTACGTTTCCAGAAAGGGATAAAAATATATTTCCGACCAAGCATTCATGATTAGCCCTTTTATTGCTTTAAGTGTACTTCAAGGTCTCTGCCTGCCTTTTTTGAAGCCACAGACTTCAAATTGAGACTCATTGGTAAATAAATTAAATGTTACTGACCAATTTACTGCTAATTGTGGAAAATTCTTTCTAACACAATTTTCTCAGATTTACCTATTTCTGAAGGTTTTTTAATTATTATTTTTTTTGTGGAGAAATACTCTGTCTCATGACAGTCTCTTGTCTCCGGATTATTGGGGAAACCTTATTAACAAGGTCCTCAAATAAATCCTTGTCCATCCGTAAAAAGCTTGAGAACGAATACTCGTCTTCAAATCTGAAAATTATAATACAATTTCATACTTTCTTAGGGCAATGCCAATAAATTAATAATGGTTATAAACAATGATACTAACCTTAATTCACGCTGCAGCAAGCTTAAAATACCATGACCATCATTTCGTCTTGCTATCCAGTCTCTTGTCCAAGTACATCGAGGTCTACGAATTTTTTGTTCTTGAATTACCTCTTCTTCTCCAATTATCAAAGCTGAGGCAGCTAACAACAACTTTCGGCGCGTGGGGTCCATTTTTATTACGTGTTTAACTCGGTTTGCGTGCGCATCGCCTTTTCTGCTTCCAGCTAGTATACCAGCTTCTGTCGTGAAATAGGAAAACTCTATACCGGCTTACATGGCAGCCGGTGCAACAGCTGTCATACTGGCCTTTGTAGGAGCTTGTGGCAGAACCCTGTACGGCAGCAGGTATCGTGTAATATGGCCTTAAGGCATTAATACGATGGTTGCATCATGGACCAGAGTTTGACTCGTAGATTGATGAAAAATATATTTTTAAAAAATGAGTTTGTGTAAAAAGAATTTAAAAAAAAACTTGTATGTAATGCTTATTTTGTATAAATAAATCTTTGTATGTAAAAAATTGTATTTTTTTATTTCTGTACGTGTATAAATGCATCATGCGAGGAGCGTGCAAGGAGCACGGCCGGTGCGCTCCGCGGTCGACGGGACAGTGAGGCGGCTTTTACCCCCTCCACAGCGCCCGTGGCGGTGGTGGAGGACCTGGCATCCCCTGGCTGCTGCGGCGGTGGTGGGGTGGGCGAGGCAAATCTTACTTCGCAAAATATACCCTTCCCTCTCCCTTGGTCCATGAAGGTGCATCTTCCCCCTCCATGTCACTCGCCGGACCGTGGGACAGTGCGCTGAGGGCAGAGACCTGATGTCCGCTTCATGATATTGAACGCACTGCTGTCCTGATCGTACGAAAGAATAGTTTTCTTGTCCGATGTTGAACAGGGCGCACTTTTCAGTCTCGTGAGGACATGGATCCAGACAGAGGTCCCAGCACCACGTCGTGACATCTTCTTCTTCGTCGTCGTCGTCGTCGACTTCGCCGACGTGGTCGTCAAAGTCTGGGTACCTGATAGAAGATGTCCTCTGGGTGAACCACGTTGAAGATCTCCGGGGCAGCTGTCGCGTCACGACGGCTGAGACGTCCTCGTTTGGGATGTGCGGCTGCCACGGTACCTGTGCGAAAGATGTCCAAAACGTGTCGGACGATGGCGACATCGATGGGCTCCGACGATCCTCGTCGACGCGGTCACCCGTGGTCGACATGTTGATGATGCGGGATTTGTTACGAGGATACCGCGAGGATGGTGCCTCACTCTTCCATGCCGGAGTCTTGTGCATCTGGCTGCTGCTGCTGCTGCTGCTGCTGCTGCTGCTGCTGGAGCTGTATGGCTGCCTCCACCGTACGTAGGATGCAGTGGTGTAGATACAGAATGAATTCCTCGCTTCCGGGAAATGCTTCAAGAGTACTTAAGATGGTTGCAGTTAGCGATTGACGAATTTGATCGAACGAGATTCCTTCGAATCCCGTAATTATTTCCGCAATGAATTCGTGTATTTCGGCAAGCGAAACCATGATTATAATTATTAATGAGTAGATAGGAAATACCGATTCAAGGACAGGCACAGGATCCAGGATCCGGCGGCCATCTTGGATGATGTCATCTAATCCGTATGCTAATCCATGCTAATCCGTATGCTAATCTATGCTAATCTATGCTAATCCATGCCAATCCGTATGCCAATATATGTTAGTCCGTATGCCAATCTATGCCAATTCGTATGCCTATCTATGCTAATTCGTATGCCAATCTATGCTAATCCATATGTCAATCTATGCAATATATGTTAGTCCATGCTAATCCATGCTAATCCATCCGCCATTTTGTATTTCTAGAAATTTCCACCAACTTTGAATCGTGATGTCACCGTTGCACTTTTCGTCACGGCCGCCATCTTGGATTCGAATTTTTTTTTTCGAACTTCAACTTTTCGAAATTCGATGTAATCATCAGCCGCCATCTTGTTTCGTCTGCTGGTGGCCGCCATCTTGTTTCTTCTGCTGGTGGCCGCCATCTTGTTTTCGTCTGCTGGTGGCCGCCATATTGTTTTCGTCTGCTGGTGGCAGCCATATTGTGACGTCATATAGTTCTGTTGGTCGCCACCAGGTAGCAGCAGTGATTATTTTATTTTTTTCTTTAATTAAAATATTTTCAGTGCCGAGGCTGGGATTCGATCCATGGGACGTGAAAACGTCCAGGATGTCGAGGTTAGAAAGCAAGCACCTTACCAACCAGACCACGAGACCAGTTGGGATATGGTGGAATAAATAATATATATATGCTACGTACTGACGGCAAGTTTATGATAAATGGGGGGAGGAGGGTTTTGCCTTCCTTAATGCATACCTAAGGCGCCACATTTGAAATTAAAATTATTATACAGCCGCCATCTATAATTCCAGCACAGACTACCAGATGGCGCTAAATTCAAAAATTAGTTGCCATAGGCGCCGCTATCTTGGTTCTCAAGTTGGCTGGTAGATGTCGCTAGTATCGCGCGCCAAATTCAAAAATTAGTTGCCAGAGGCGCCGCGGCACGATGTAGGTACACGGTGTCGACAGAGGAGGAACTGAGGCAAAAACTGAAGGCTCCCGGGTCCGGCGGCCGGTATTTATAGGCTATAACAAATTAGTTGTGAAGGGGGTAGGAGCAGAGCCTCCTAGATGGGAAGCCAGACCACAGATTTGTGACGTCAGCGCTCGACGTCCGACAGCAGGTAGAAGCTCGGGGCGGCTAGGCGGGCGGCCAGGACTGTTTACTACCCGCCGCTACTGCAGCTCTGTGACACTGCCGTTCAAATGTTCACTACCTTGTTCGAGGAAGTGAAAAGGTGGAAAGTCACAACAATATTTTTAAGGGATACTTAAAAAATAGTATCCAAAATATTAAATTTATTTTAAATCCCTGCATATTTTATGTCTTAAAATTGCGAACATTTACATAATTGAGTTTTTAAAAGGGTGCCAGGAAAGTGTAAAGCTAAAAACCTAAAAAAAAATTTTTAGACACTCAACACATTAGTCACATCGCAATATATTTTACATGTGGGTGGCAGGACATTAAAACTGTAAGGGCTTCAGCAAAGTTTGAAGTTCCGTGAATAAAGTATAAAAGATATAAACTGTACAGAAATACGCCTAGTACAAATTATACTCTATGAATAATGTACCTTAAGTCACAAAACCTAGTAAAACATTTGTTAGAGAATAAAATCTTAATAGAATAAAAAATTACAAACCTATTTATCTAGTGTTTTCAGTTTACGCCTTGCCGCATTCTTTGCACTGAAAAGCTTATCATTCCTGACTTTACAATAGTTGTTCAGAAATATATTGACTGATGATCTTATAATATCCTTGAGGATTTTCTCGGGTTCATGAGATTTTTCACAACCTTCTAAATCTAAAAAGAACATGTTTTCACGGATAACATTTTCAGTAAGGGAGCACGTAACGACATGCAATACAATGTTATGCTATATAACAGATATTTAATAAATATATAAATTACCAACTTAATCTGGGATGAGTTACTTCCAGTCACCCGCGTTAATGTGTATGTAGGTATGGGGATATTAATTTTTTTACGTACTACTTAACATACGTGCCAATATGATTATGACTGCTCCAAATGTTTGGTGTTTTAAAAAAAAGGTTATCACTTATAAGCGTATTTTTTTATGTATAAGAACAATTGAAAGAAGGCCTAACGAATATTTGGTAACAGGAGCTCTTAACGAAATGAAAATCAGATGAAAATTACTTTTAACATTTGGTAAAAAAAATTATAAAGATGGTTATATATCTTTGGCTCCAGGGAGTAAGAGTATAAGTCAAAATATTGAATTTTTTTTTTTTCGGATATTAGTATTTTTTAAGTAGCCGACTATGTGTGTCTAAGAGTATAAGTCTCTACTGTACTTTGTTTCCAGTGTAATAACGATTTGAACCTAACAGTCCAAGAGAAATAAAGTTCATTATGTTGGGTGTAAGAGTACAAGTCAACTTATACTGTTACACCCAAGTCAAAATTATGTTGGGTGTAAGAGTACAAGTCAACTTATACTGTTACACCCAAGTCAAAATTATGTTGGTACTGTTGCTTGTTTACTGACTTATACTATTGGGAACAACTTCTCCCAGCTGTTGGTTGTGGTTAGAATTTAACTTATAAAGTTATAACAATAGTAGAAGATTCTGCGTTATTTTTCACTATTCCTCTGATTTTTACATTATAATGTATAGTGTGTAGGAGAAATAATGTATAGCAGAGGAAAAAAACTTGTTGAACTTGTAAAAACGAAAATAGCTAAAGAGAATACCTCCAGTTTAAATGCAGGTAAGTGCTAATTAAATTTAGTGTGGTACTCCATTTATGTCTGTAACTGCAGTAAAATCTTTTGCATTATTACTTTTGTCTTTTATTTTATTTCAGATGTGATTGAAAATGTGAAAGACATACCTGTTGTAACAAACGACCGAATTGAGGTTAGGGACGATATAGATGAGAAAGTAACTGTGAATATCGCGGAATACTGGTCAGGTAAGGACAAAAGTTATGTTGCTTTTATAGTGCAGTTATTCTCATGTTATGATAGTGCCCATATTTTATTTGTTTATTTATTGCAGAAAGAAAAACAAACGAGGACGATCATGTCTTTGTTCAAGATACTAGGAACACAATTTCGAATGGTATGGATGAAGAAATTTCTAATGTGACTGAAGAACAACTCGTTAATGTTGATGGCACACAGCTACCAAACACCTCATCATACAATTGGGAACTTGATGAAGTTTTATTTGAAGTTGTTGTTGAGGACACAGGCCTTGCAAGTAAGTTACATAGTATGAGTTGGCATGTAAGCGTAGATGTAAAACTATTATTATATTGTAGTCTTTGGCTTTATTGTGTGGTTATACTTACGTCATTATTTTTATGTGTAGGTAATAATGAAGATGGAAGTTTGACAGTGCTCCAACCAATGGTTATTGAAGACATTGCAGATGCAAATAACAGAAATAAAGAAAATGAACCACATTATGAACAGAGTGAATTTTCCTATGATGTTGTTGATGAGGACAGAGGCCTTGAAAATACGCGGAACACATGGGCAGGTAAGAGAGTTGATACAAAACTAATCATTCTTTTAAAAGTCATTGGCATTATTGTGTGCTTGTAGCTAAAATAATTGTTTTACTTATAGGTAATAATGGAGATGGAAGTTTGACAGTGCTCCATCCAATGGTTACTGAAGACATTGCAGAAGTAAATATTGATAATGGAGAAATTGATCCAGATTATGAACCGATAGAAGAGAAAAGCTCAAGTGAAGATGATGTTTCCGTTAATGTTCCTCGCCAGAGGAAGGCTGGTCTCGGAGAAAAAGAAGACAATACACAAACAATTGAAGCTGAAGTGAAAAAATTTCGGTTTTCAAGAGCAAGAAAAAGAGAAAAGTGTGTAAACCGTAACAGAGGGGTGTCATACACAACTTTAAGCGGTAAAGTTGTCAAAGCTAGAGTAATGAAACCTCTTAGAGACTGTCGAGCAGAATGTAGAAAGAGACTTCCTGAAGACATAAGAGAAAGTATTTTTAAAGAATATTGGTCTCTTGGTAGTAGAGACAGGAGAGTAGCATATGTTGCCAGCCTTGTTGATACTATGGAAACCAAAACATCAAGAAAAAGAGCTTACAATCCTGATAAAGAGAAATTTAGAATGGTTACACATACGTTTCATTTTAAGATAAATGGGAAAAGAGAAAAAGTTTGTAGGGGATGTTTTATGAACACATTAGATGAGACACAAATGTTTGTAACTCTTGCAATCACCAACAGAAGTACCTCTACATCTGGTATCACACAGCAGGACAACAGGGGAAAAACATCACCTGGTAATGCAATTTCTGATGAACGACTGGATGAGGTTCGAAGGCATATACAATCATTCCCTTCTTACGAATCTCATTACACGCGAAGAACAAACAACAAGAAGTATCTTCCTTCTTTTCTGGATTTGAATACTATGTTCTCATTTTACAAAGAATCAACTTCTAATCCTGTGGGGCGTACTGTATATACTAGGGAGTTTAAGTCCTTGGGACTAGCCTTTAAAGCACCAAAAGTAGACACTTGTCATAGGTGTGACACATTACAAATGAAAGTGAAGCTAGCGAGTGGTGCAGAAGAAGAAGATATAAAACAGGAAATATCTGTGCATCATGCAGAAGCTGATAAAGCATACCTACAGAAAGATCTCGACAAGAAAACTGCTAAAGATGATCCTAGCAAAAGGTGTTTTACGTTCGACTTACAACAATGTTTGCCCACACCTTTTGTTCAGTCGTCTGTGTCTTTTTACAAAAGACAGCTCTGGACGTATAATTTAACTATGCACGAAACTAGTAAACCATCTGTTCGTTGTTATATGTGGCATGAAGGCGAAGGTGCTCGTGGAGCAAATCAAGTTGCCACATGTGTATTGAGAGAGCTTTCTGAGTTACCTGAAGATGTAACGCACATTATTTTATATTCAGATACATGTGGCGGCCAGAACCGTAACTCGCATGTAGCAGCAATGTTTCTGTATTTGATGCAACAGAAATGTAATCTTCAGTTGGTGGACCATAAATTTATGGTGAGTGGGCATAGTCATATGGAATGTGACACAGACCATGCACTTATAGAAAAGCAGAAGAAAAAACTGCGCTTCACTGTGTCACACCCCCATGACTGGTACCAGCTTGTCAGAACTGTTGGAAGGAAAAACAAATTTGAAGTTGTAGAACTTAATCATCAGGACTTCCTCAATTTTGCTGAGCTGTACAAAACTAGTCTCTTTCTTAGAAAGAAGGATAGTTCAGGAGAACCCTTCAAGTGGACTGAGATGAGATGGCTCAGATACACTCAAGAACGACGAGTGATTCAATTTAAGAACACACTTGATGAAGACGCACCTTTCAGAGAAATTTGTTTAAAACGACGGAACCGCAGTCCAGATGAGCTGTTACATCCAAAGAAATGTTATAACTCCACACTTGCCATTTCCAAAGAGAAAAAGAAGGATCTCTTGGAGCTGTTGCCATTGATAGACACAGTTTTTCACAGCTTTTATTTAAACTTGAAAACTACTGTGGATGCAAGAGATGTACTTCCTGATATAGAGGAATTCAATGAATGAATATTTTTGCACTTTCCGGAGCTTTACCTTCCAAAGGTTTTTGTAATAAGTATACGAATGTTGTCAATTAATCATTTTCTTAGCAAAAAGTGTCATCTAATTTAAGAAAACCTGCAATATTCTCACCAGTATAAGTCATGTAATTAATGGTCTTAAGAGTACATGTCTTTAAACCTGCAGTGTTCTCACCAGTATAAGTCATGTAAATGATGGGCCCTAACAGTACATGTCATTTATTTAATCTTTAGCAATAAAGAAAGAAATATTGTTGTTGTAAAATGCTAATAAATCATTTACTAAGCATATGTAGCCATTTGGTTTATTTAAAATAATGGAAATTTGATATTGTCACTAATTTAAAATCTTTAAACCTCTCTCCTGAAAAATAGAAGTTTTTGACTTATACTATTACTCCCTGGAGCAATAGATATAATGTAATTTGGCATGTGAAAGTTTGCGTACACATATTGAAAATCTACAAGAATTTAATTTACTGTAGAACTGCGGAATATATTATTAACTATGAGATAAAACTTAAAAAGAATGGCTGACATAACATACAACTTATAACGCAGAGTTCTACCAATATACGCCAATTTTAATTGTAAACTGATTGCACAGAATATTGAAGTCCTATAATGACGTACAGGTTTTGTCATTTAAATGTGCAATAGAACCACTGAGTATTATAACGCGATCTTTGAGTGTCGTAAAAGTAAACTATTTAAATTCGACCATTTTTTTAAATATTGTGTGGGCATAATAAGTACTTTGCCAATGAAAATTAGTTTCGGTAACCGTTCATGACGGCAAAGCAATTTTCCAGTAGGTACTGCAAAACAAAATAAATTTTAACTAAAAAATATTTGACAAATGTCCACTTACGAAATTAAAGGTGAGGGCCTATCGTGAATTAGAGTTAAATTATCTTAATATGTGGTTAACCGTCAACCAATATCTAACAATAAATAAATTAGATAAATACATGTCATTTTTAGACTGCACTTTTATTTACTGTTAAGTCTTATCGTAATTGTTTAATCATTACTAACGGTGTAAAAGTTACTTCCATAACTCACAAACAATACATTTTAAAGAAATTTTCATCTATTTTTAAGGCTTATGCTGATGAATGTTGTCGGTAATTACATCATTTTACATACCCTACATCCCCTGTTGTCTGCTTAAAAATACATAGAATTTGTTCAATACTTCCCGGACTTAATCACTACGATGGAGAAGAAAAAAGTGAGCTGTAAATTATGTTACAAAATCTAAAGCTAAATATTTGACTGTAAAGCCGGAATTACAATAACCCGTCGCGTCCGTCCGTCAGATGCCGAGCGATTTACAACACTCCGTTTATCCGTAAAATATATTTAACCTTATACACGCTGCCAACTGTTGAAACACCTTCGATTTTGGAGGAAACTCACCTGGTATAATTAGGTTATTTTTTTTAATAATGTAAGCTATGAGCTTATAGCTTATTATATACGATCTTTTTCACTCCAGCATTTATTTTAAACATTTTCTGCGCTACCTAGCGTAATTATTACACTTTTGTAAGTCGGACAATTCTTGAAAACGTGTTCAAACATGTTTGAAAAAAAATATATAAGCATCTAAAAACCTAAACAAACTTTAGTGTCTATAATTTGTAAAAAAACTTGACACGCAAAACACTTGCAGACATTTGGTTGTTATAATTTCATCCGTCCGTCCGTCCGTCAAAAATATGACGTTACCAAACTTTTGACAAACGGACGGATGAAATTTTTCCGGCCATCCTATTGGCCGCAGGTCACGTGATTGAAGGACGGATGACGGACGGACGTGACGAGCTGTTGTAATTCCGGCTTAAAAATAAAAATAAAATGTCCCCATAATGTTAAAAGCTCCTGTAGCAAAACCTTTGTGTGTCGTAAATTTCTCACTTGCTTGCAAAAAAATGTTTTTACAAGACCTTCACTATTGAATTACCACTTTTCAAAGGCAATAGCTGATTTAGCCTATATCTTTCAGCTAACTTAATGCTTTTGCGACTTGATAATAAAATATGATTTACGACTAATACTAATTATACTAGTAACCCAAATTTATATGTTTCTCTTTCCCTGCAGTACATTAAAACAGTGAAGTCTACTGACAGCCTAAAAAAAAGTCTCACTCGCCCTATCAAAAATAAATTTTCATTAATAATTAATTATATGTTTGATAGTTGTTATAATTGGATACATTTTGAAACCTAATAAATCCGGAAAATATTACCATTAGAGGCGAAAATACAATTTTTTACAAACATTTATGGAACTATTATTTTATAAGTAGCCTAAGTATAATTAAGGAAATCGAGTGATTTCAAGTTAAATTTACACTTTCCATACCATTTGTTACCGCAGCGAAGGTAGAACATAGTACTAAATAAATGGTCATAGGTCGTTCACTATAAATTTCTAGATAAACATTTGACAAATTGTCAGGTCATCACTATAAATACTTCAGCATTAACAGCAGTTACCTTACTACTTTAGCGGTTCAAAGCGAAATATCAAAAGATTTCCCGGGTATTGTGCAACAGTCTACAAATGAAATCGGCGCTAGTTCACCAAAATGTTACGTTTATCGTAAACGACATTTACACATTTGTGCGAAGTCAAGAAAAAGGCAGGCTATTAAAAGAAACTTGTACTCACTCGTGAATGTTTTGTTGGTGTAAAGCCATTTTTTCTACTTCGTATCCATTTCGTTCGCAAATTTTCATCCGTCGGGAACCGAAATACCAACACTTTTGGTCCACTTTTGTAATTGCCGCGGCACGTTGCTACACTGCACTTTGAACGCATGTTTTATTTTTAAAAAAAAAAACTTCATACTATAAATGGATGGTGTTATGCACAAATGAGTTAACCAACAAAAAGAAAAAAAGTTATTGAAATAATTTTGTAGGTAAAATGACACTTTTAATTGAGCTAAATTTTTTTTAACCGACATTCCTTGCTACTATGCCATCTTGCGACCAAACATTCAACGCACTGCCACAATACCGGTTATTGTGTGTTCAACTTTGAGCTCAATTTACTCAGTTGAAAATGTTTGTGGGTAGAACCATTTTTACATAACAACGTCCAAATGTCAACCGTATTTCTTTCGCCAAAATTTCACCCACGCACGGTTACTACAGCCTGCTCAGGCCTGCTCCTCACTCACTGCTGTTCAAACTATAACTGTATTCTCCCTCCGTGTTGGAATGCCAAGGGCAAAGGACGTCGCGTGCTGACGTCATGACCTGCTCGAGCCCTCGTGGTCTGGCTTCCCATCTAGGAGGCTCTGGTAGGAGTGGGAATGACGGTAAAGTGAGGGAGGGAGGGGAAAAAACTAGAGTAGTAGTGGAGGGTGGTTATTACGATAAAAAATAAAAAAATAATAACTTAAAGAAGGGGTGATGGGGGACGGGTGAATGGTGATGTGCGAGGAATAATATTTTTTTAGGAGAGGTGGAGAGGCGGGGAGGGGGGTGGAGGGGGGTGGTTGTAAGTTCGTATATCTGCATGGTAAAAGTGGTGGGGGTCAGTCTGCCAGCACCCACCACAGGGGAAGAATCTGTCGCTATTTTTATTTTTTTGCCCTCGCCGGGTTCGAACCGAGGACTCCGGGCTCCATGTCGTAAATGTAGGTTTTTTTTAATATTGTTATTAATATTTTATTATTTAATTTTTTTATAATTTTTTTTATTTTTTTCATTGAAATCAGATAATAAATAAAGATTTTAAAGATGGCGACCTTATGGAAATTGCAATGGTGACGTCATAATTCAAAATGGTGGAAAACAAAATGCCAGAATGTTCGAGAAAACAAAATGATGTCATCCAAAATGGCGTATCCAAAATGGCGGATCCAAAATGACCGCTGGGGTCAAGGTCAAGGTATCAACCATCCAATATGGCTGCCGTGACGTCACAATCCAAGATGGCGGTCGGCACCACGGCACCTCACCCTGGAGCCTGTGCCAGGACATACCAAAACATACTACTGTTGACTTGAAGGACTCATTTCTTAAGTTTTTATGAAAAAAAAATTATTTAAATTCAAATGGACAAATTCTACGATTAATTTTAGTGAAATTTAACCCTTTTATATTTTGGGACCATTTATAGAATTCATATTTCGTTACTAATAAACGCCCACGTGATATGCTACAACTTACTTGGTTAGGATTCTGGTACATGCACATAAATAATTCGTTTTTAATTACAGTTTTGTTTTCTAACACAAGACTGTTTTCGTTGAAAAAGTCAATTCTCTGACAGCGTGGACTTGTAATTGTGCCCTTTTATAGCCAGGGATATTTTTCAAAATATATTACCTCTGTTGAGTGCGGTATGATCAGAGATATCAGTGGAGCTTAGAGGATTAATAGATATGCTGATAATGATATTGTTGGCGCTCTTATGTGATATGCTGCGTGAGAAGCAGAACGTAAAGCAGTGACAAAGCCTGAAACGTTTACTGCAAGGAATACCAATTGCGTAAACTAACATTTTTTTATATACCAACTTGTAAAGCATCCTCCAAGTATATTGTAAAATATTGCGATACAGACGCTATAGTTTTATTCAAAAATTTCTTATATTTCATTTTATAGAAATGGCATTGATTTAAATTAAATAAAACTTGTTTACACAAGATTTCATTTCTAGTGTCTTAACCACCAGGATTATATTCTGATGCATTTGTTAATTATAGCCAATACAATGGTTAAATTTCTTATGCGACTGAGAAACGTGTTGCAAAAGAGCTAGTGTAGTTATATATCGGTCTTCCCATGAGATCATGCCACATATTTGTTAGTTCGATTCCCGCTCGGGTGAGGACTGGCGGGCTGTGTCCTTGGTCTCCATGCTGGTGAGTATTTGCATACGAGAAAACTCAGGCAATTCGTCAAGCATGACTTCTTAAATCTGGCTCATGTATTTCATTATTTGTTTTCTTATTCATTTAATGTTAGCTTCTTCATAAAAAAAATGTGGGTGACAGCTTTATAACTTCATGCTTTATTATGTACTATTTCCTTAAACTTGGTTCTTGTGAATTGTGCAATTTTTAAAAAATCCTTTTTCCTTAGTTTCTAAAGACCTAATAGTTTCGTATTAAACGACGGCAGCTCATGTGCGCAGACAGATATTTATTCTCGCATGGTGCTTTTAATACCTGTCAGTTTGTTCGTGGAAACGTTTATCACGTAAAGTTGATTTTCGTTGCTAATAAATTATTTGTTTGGAAATTGAGTTTCTATTTTAAGAATTTTTTTTCCATTAAACTAAAAGCAATTTGCTGGAAACTTGCATTGCGGTTCTAATGTATGTGCAGTCTCCGTGTGTATTTTGTGATTGGTCTGGTTGTAGGTTGTTTTCAGACTGAATTTCCCTAGTTGTGGTCAAATGAATTTGTTGGGGGGAGGGGGGTATGGTGGTGATGTGAGTGAACCCCCTTCCGTAAACTTAATATCAAAAAAAGTATTTGTATAAATAAAAAATTATTTCCGGGAAGTAAAAATAACGTCAACAAAGCCTAAGGGGGCTATTACTTTTCGAAATTTCTGCACTTATAAAATTATTTCTTTTCATATTACTAAGAACACTAGTTACAAATTATCTAAGGATCTTCGTAAATTTACGTATTTCTTCGTAAATTTATGGATTCTGAGTTAACGTATCTTAAATTTGAATTCTAATTATTATTATTGGTATTTTAACAAAACATTTAAACACTATTTAGTCTTCAGTAAGAACACTCTTGTTGTGTCCACCTTTGTTAAGAACGAAACATACAACTCAGAAGTCGGAAAACGGCGTAGTTAGTACGAATATTCTGTTATTTGAAGTTACGAAAATCTCCTTGTTTATTTGGGTTCAGTTCTTCGTTGAAAAGTCTGTAAATTTAATTGTGATTTCTAACAGGGTGACTTCATATTTACTAATAGGTATCCCATACCTACCACCAAAAACACTCCTGTCAACAACTTCCACGATTTCTCTCCCACCCCCCCCCCCCCATTCTACCCACCGGACTCATAAAAAACATAATTCCAAAATTTGAAGCTGAGCCGGCCATTATGGTCTCGTATCATTTTATTAGTCTCTAAGAAGTAACGTCTTGGTCTCGATACAGTGGTAAACCTAAGTTGTGATTACAATGTTACTTTTTACTACGTCAAAAAAATTGTTGTTTAAGTGTAAGTTTAATTAATTGACCAGTCATACGTCAACCCGTTGGTGTAAATGTAATTGGTTTTTGAGCTGCAATCCCCGAAGTTGTATCGAGGTAGTCACGTGCTGGTTCTTTGTTTGCGGATAGTTGCTTTTTTTTTGCGCTGCTTATCTGAGCTGTACGTTACGCGAGACGCTTGCCTGGAGAACGGGACAATAAATGCGTTTCTATCCTGTAGCCGCGTAATAATTGCAAGTGCTTGGCTGAACCAAGATAATAGCAAAACTGTGTCAGCCATCAGTGGGACTCTACATTAGGATAATTTTGTTTACTATCATCTGTGAAACCATGAACCACCTTGTGAATTATAATTTATACATTCTGATAATAATAATTTCTACTTGTAATGCCGGCATTACAAATATTCCGTTGCCTCCGTCCATTCGTCATTCTTCCGTAAATCCGTGACCTGTAGGCTATCACATAGCCGGGAAAATTATATTCATTTGTCCTTAAAAACTTGGATACTTCATACTTTTGGCGGACGGATGAATTGAATTATAACTTCAAAATGGCTGCAAATATTTTGCGTGTAATAATTTCCTTGTCCTGAGCGTGATGGTATTAGCTCACCCGATCGTGAGGAAGAACATAAATTGAACGATGCTAATGGCTTAGGGAAGACTGAAACTAATGGAAGTATCAACACCGTGGAAATTGAGAATACATTCAAGCCTATATTCAGTAGATCCTCCATTCTTTGTAAAAATGATGGACTCCTAAAAAGGAAGCATGAAGACGATGAAGACACTTCGACATCATCGATAGCGAATTTATACGGTAATCTGGGTGAAGAAGATGTCTTCTACAGTGATTGTTACAGCGACTCTGAGGCTGTTGACAAAGGCATAGACTGTGATGAAGCACCTAGAGCTGACAAGATCGAAGAATGTGGCGATGTCCTGAGACCGAAACGATGGAAACGTCGTGTTATAATAAATAAATCTGATAATGCTTATTATGATCACTGGGACGATTGTGATATTAACAGTTTTTATAATAAACAAGCAAGTAAGATAGTGGTAGAAGAGATTGATTACACATCATGGAAATATCCAAACATATTGGTTAACCGGCTAAGACTTCTACATGGCTCGCTTTGTGCAGGAAACTATTCGTGCATCAAAGAAATATCCTTCATACTCAAAGAACTGAGGAAAGCTGGCTACATACAATAATGGCTTCTTTTACTTGTATATGTGTAATGTTGAGAAGTAATCAAATATTGAAAGTTAAAATTTAAGGTTTTTATTTCTTGTATTCTGATTTCCAACTAAGCCTGTGTGTTTCCGCTACTGTATGTGTGATCATTCCGTTTCCTGTGTGTACTGTGTGTATACGTTTCGTTTCCTGTGTGTACTGTGTGTACGTTCCGTTTCCTGTGTGTACTGTGTGTATACATTTCGTTTCCTGTGTGTACTGTGTGTACGTTTCGTTTCCTGTGTGTACTGTGTGTAAGTTCCGTTTCCTGTGTGTATACGTTCCGTTTCCTGTGTGTACTGTGTGATCATTACATTTATTGCAAGTAAATTGCATGTATTGTGCGTACATTGTGTACATTACGTGTTGGAACTGATGGAGCTGTTGAAGCACTTGAAGCTAATGGTCAATTGAAGCATAGGAGTAAAATGTAGATAGATCTGATGACCCGAATTGTAGCTCTTGGAGCCTGGCGTATATTGGAGAGATCGAATTTTTTTTTCGATCAAATGATTCTTTTTTTTAATTTGTAGATTTGACTCTAGTATTATTATAAATGGTTCTTGATTTGACTAGCGTATTATTCCATACGGTGCATGGTTATAAGCGAGTCCTAGACAGCAGGTCGCTCAGTTTGTTACTGACGTCGGCGGTGTAAGGATCGCCTAGTTTGTTTCTTCTGGTGCATAAGTCGTGTCAATGAGCTGTTCTTGAGACCTCGATGGCATCTTTACCGTCTTTAACGTTGAACTCGATGGAGGTTGTACCGTCGACTACGGGAACCTTGAGGACAGCTACGATGGAGAAGGTGCAGATCCCGTTGACAACGACGACGTCAACATTGGAGGATATTTTAGCACATGTGATACCACAATTATCCGAAGTTTCATCATCAGCAATGGATTTTTCATCGAATGAAGATCGTACATTGCGTCAGTGCAAATAGTGTAGCGCGTCATTTACTATCACCTCAAATTTTCGCAGACATGAAAGAAGCAGTTGTTCTAATAATGTTAAAAGAATACAATTTCAATGCAATAAGTACAAAAAAATAATTTCACATCTTGATAGCTTACATCTCCATTATAAAAATGCTCTGAGAAAGTAAATTGCGAGTATAATGAACATGGTTATTGGTTTGACTCTTATGTTGTACCGCCTGATGAGTCTATATAAGTGATACCCTGGTAATATGGACCTCAGTCCATCTCTGGCTGCGGTGATGAACGGATCGGATAGTTAGACTTGTATAACATAATAGACCTGTATCTAGCTATTCTTGAGAACTCGATGGCATCATTACCACTATCTACACCAACCTGGATCGAAGGTCTACCATCATCAGTGCAGAGCACGATGACAACGACGTCTACAGCTACACCTGCTCTCTCAGCACAGCAGGAGATTTCGATGGTGCAACATCTTCCGCAGAGAAGACCTCAAAGGCTTCAGAAGTTAACATGTCAGCAGTGTTACAATGGTTGTCAACAGTTCCAGTGGCATTGATGAAGGAAGGAGCATCCAGCGGTGTTCCATCACCCGACTGCACATACTGTGAGAAGATCAAAAATTTGAAATCACGGGATTATGAAATACACAATTGTAGTAATAACTCTGAACGCTTTAAATATCAGTGCAACAGGTGTTAAAGCAAGTTTATACTCTATGGAAGATTAAAACGGCACCTCAGGAATTGTGATAGACTGGCTGTACATTCATCGGAATCAAGCTGTATATTTTGTAACAAAACATTAGCAAATATTCAAAGTGCACAGCGACACGAAATGTATCACTGTCCTTTTAATGAAGTCGATAATTCGTCTTTGAGTGAAAATTGTGGTGTACCAATATGTCAACCTGATAAACTGAATAGACATTTAAAGTCATGTAAAGGACTTAGTCCGTATAGTAAGAAGACTGTTTGAATCGAGAGATCCACGAAACTTTGGTACTTTGTGTATTTTTTTGTACTTGTAGTTGTGTAGAATTTATGTAAAAAAAGTATATTTTTAAAAGAACTTGCGGTGTTTTTACTATCTCAAACCTGCCACTTTAGTGGTACTTTTTTAAAATATTAAAGTTGTTTTGTATTGGCCAGGGATCGAACCAAGGACCTAAGTCGATCTAATCAATAAGTATATAGATTACTAATTTATTTAATGAATTTTGAACTTTTTCCCGAATCTCTAGCATTAAAATTACACATTTCCAATATGGTGGTCTTGATGTCTGATAGGATGATGGTCGTGGAGTATTTAGAGTCTCTTTACGAATGTTGAACATAGTTTATTGAAATTATTATTTTTTACATAACATTTAAACATTATTGTATCGATCGGGTTTCGAATGAAGAACTGGAGCGGATCGAATTAATATGTAAATTAATGAGTGATTTATTTAATGAATTTTGGAACTTTTCCCAAATTTCTAGCTAAATAATTACGGATTATCAAGATGGCGTCAATATTTCAAGATGGCGGGTGTCACAGCAATAAATGATTACTGCACTCAAGCGGATATGTATTAAACTAACATGGCGTCGGCGCACTCTAGCCGACAATACAATGATGATGGCTTCCAGCATCGAAGACAAGATGGCGGACATGACGTCATACTAGGTGATGTTATATATGCTTTGAAAAAAAGTGGTGGGAGTCAGTTTGCCAGCAGTCACCGCGGGGGAAGGATCGGTCATAATTTTTATTTTATTTGCCCTCACCGGGTTCAAACCGATGACTCCGAACTCCGTGTCGTAAATGTTTGTTTTTAATAAAAAAATTATTAAATTTCTTTATTTAATTTTTTTTTATAATTTTTAAAAATCATTTCATTAAAATCGGATAATAAATAAAAAAGTTAAAGATGGCGACTGTAACGGAAATTGCAACGTTGACGTCATCATCCAATATGGCGGAACACACAACGTCGGAATGTTCGAGAACACAAAATGACGTCATCCAAAATGGCGGATCCCAAATGGCCGCCGTGACCTATTTGTCCCGTTTCAATGTGTCCCGTTGCGCGGTGTCCCGTTACACTCCTCCAAGAAGGCCACCATGACGACACAATCCAATATGGCTGACCGACAATCCCAATCCACAGCCTGAAGCCTGTCCCCGGATGCCCTATTATATACTACTAATCTTAACCAAGTATAAACCCTCAACCAAAGAAGGATCAGATCACAGACGAACCAGCCGAGACGACTTTTAAGTCAGCAGCCAATGAACTTGCGTTATTTGCCCAAGTGTACAGGGGAATGTATAGTCTATCTTCAAGGCCATTGAAAACGCGAATTTTTCCGTTATTCTAATTATCCAACCGTTCGCATCCAGCCGAGTATATCCCATAGTATTGTGATCATATCATACCATATTCTCTGATCCTATTCTACTAATAGCATGGCAGTTTATCAAGTCATCGTATCCTACCAATCGTATCCTATCTTATCCTGAGATAATATTTTATAAATCATATGGTACCTGTTTTATCTTGCAGATCGTATCAAATTATGTTCTGTGATCGGATCCTACCATATCCTACGATCATTTCCTACCGATCTTAACCTACTGTTAGCAACATAACAGTTGTATCCTATCGTATACTGTGATCGTACCCCGCAATCATATTCTACGGTTAGTATCCTATCAAATTAAATTTTCGTTTCAATGAGCGTACTTTTCTTTTGTTGAATATGAGTTCTTTACTTTGACTATGGATCTTTTTTTTTTTGTTGAATGTGCGTCCATTTTTTGATGGTGCGTCCTTTATGTCTAATATGTGTCCCTTTCTTTTGTTGTCTATGTGTACTTTTCATAAAATGTGCGTGGTAATATCTGCAGTCGAGACTGAATATTAGTTGTTCAAAACGTCTTTTTCTTTAAATAATCATTAAAACATTTTAAAGTATTCTTGTTCCTATAGTAAGTGTTAAACATGCTATGTTAGTATATCTATTTGCTTGTAATATATTATGGTATTATTGTATGTCTGACGGTTCGGAGACTCTTATTTTGTCTACTTTTAAAAGGCCATATTTGTTTAAAAGATTTGACAACTATCCATGCAAATGGCCTCGTGGTTCGAAGACACTTGTTCAATTTGCCTAACATTGGTCATGGCAATGTTAGAAAGGAATGCCAAATATCAAAAAATAAGTTTTCGTGGTTCGAATACCCTTGACCTAAACACCTGACAAAGAAAATTACCTGCTTAAAGGTATTTAAAGTATCGAAAGAGATAGTCTCATGAACATGACCCCGTTGAAAAGTATGCCAAGTATTGAAAAGGAATGCCAAATGGTTTGGATACACTTGACCTAAATGCCTTACATTGGACTCAGGACTAAAATCAATAGATTTAATCAATAATAATTTAAAGTTTATTTTAAAAATTATTTTTAATTTTTTTTACAAATTTGAATTTCTATTATTGCAGATTTTTGATATATGTCCCAAGATGGTCGAGAATATGGTGGATACCACGAGTGTCTGGTGATTGGCACTAAGGCACTCTATCAGGTAAAATATAAAACAATATGGTGGCAGTAAACTCTAGCAGATATTGTTTGCATTACATGACACTAGTGCTCCTAGTAGGAATAATTGAAACAGATATGGTGACTCGACCTCCAACAGGTACCGCCATCATTCCTTTATTTAAAAACAAATTACAAGATTAAATATGCGTTATTTTTATATTGTTTCGAACGTAAGCAGGGCCGCAGCGCGTGCATGTTCGAAGCTGGCTGGTGGCCCCGCACGGCCACTAATGTCACGTGGCCGCCACAACGTTAGACGTGCCGTGCGCAACTGGTAGGTTACAAGGATCGTCGCTTTCCCTCCTCCTTCCCTCCTTCCCGCGCTGATAGCTTGACATCTGACACCTTACACATGGGGAGTTCCACGCGTTGCCATGTGAGCTGCCGACGTCTTTCGAGAGATTTCTGCCGTCGGGTCGGCGCGGAATGACGCGACAGGCCCCAGCCGCGCTCGTGAATTCTAGAAGTGGCGCCTGTGATATATAAGCCAGGACGCCACCTCCGAGTTGAGTCAGTGCGGTGAGAAGTCAGGTTTTTTTCCCGCGGTGGAGTTCGGGGCGATAGTTTCACGGGCGCGGCTGAGTTCCGGGGCGAGAGAGTCCCGAGCGAAGTTCCGAGCGAAGCGTCGAGCGGACCTCGGCAAAGGGAAGTGCGAAGGCGGCGACGCAGTCCCACGACGGTGGTCCACGAGGGGTGCTGCGGCGAGAGTTGCGCCAGAGTTTCGGCCCAGCGAGGTGTGTGGTGTGTAACAACCGAGTGACTGGGGAAGCAACATTTCTAAGTGTAATTAATTATTAGGCATTTTTAGAAAATTATTTGTTAGTGACGTATGTATATTTTTCCAATATAGTAGTAAAATTGTGTAGTAAAATCTTTAATTGGGCTATCCATTTACGACCTCGGTAGATTTCCCACGACTATTTATTATTTTATTTTTAATTTTAATAATAAATCGTAACAATATATACCATTTTTAATTCTCAGTCAGGCAGGTTATATGTCTCGAATGCCGTGTGGTGTATGTTTTCAAAACTAGTATTCTGAGCTGTCATGGTTTGAATCCAATCGTTAGTAAAACATTTTATAAAAAAAATAATTTAATTACACTTTAAATCATAACAAGACTGTTAGGTAGTGGAACATCGACATTGCGTGCATGAGACACAATGCTATTGGAACATTCTAAAAACAAACAGCGTAAACAAATTTGATGAAAATTACATAATAAAGATATAATCTCCAGCAGATCAAAAACAAGATTTTCACCATAACGTTACAATTCAAGATGGTGACTTCCAACAGACGAAACAAAAAGGGTGGACATGACATCATAATCACGGTCATATAAATAGGTCTGGTAATTTACTATCCTTTGCCTTGGCGTGTCTCGTTCGCTTAGTGAAGCTTGTGGCGGCCAGCGAACTAACGACCCTAGAACTAGTGGAAACCATTACAAAAATTATTTCAAATGACTCGTCCTAGATGGCCGCCGTGACGTCGAAATCCAAGATAGTGGACTCCTGATACCGAAACACGCACCGGCACCATTCATGAGCTCCACTTTTATACTACTTTAATAACAAATTATTTTTAATTAACAGTTGTTTTCTTCTTGTCTACTTCTAAGCTGTTTTAGCCACAAAAAAAACTTTTAGGTTTGGCTTTAGAACATATATTTTCTCTAATATACTTTTATTTTGTGATTATGTAGGTATATAAAAAATATTTTTATTTTATCTATGTCTATTTAATGTCTACTCATACTAAGTTCTATATGTCAGCTTTTTTCCACGAGGCTTTAAGTAGTTTTTTTAATAATTTTGCAGCCTTGTTAATGTATGTAAAGTTGCATGGAATTTTGTTTTAATTTTGCACTTGAATTTTCATACCGTACTTCCATGGAGAAAAAATTAAGACTGTTTAAGTTTAAATGATTATTTTTAAGACAAAAAAATATAATATTGCATTTCAGCTTAAAACATCAAACATTATAATTAATCATCTGTAAAGAAAAGTTATTGCCAAGCAGTAGTAAAATTCAATTGAGTACCGTACCGTAACATGTCTAATTTAACAATAATGGCCAAAATAATAATGATAGTTTTGCTAATCAACCATAAGATTTTTGGCGTAAAATTTGTTCTTTACTTGTTATTGTAATGTGATAAAATCTGGATTCACAAATTTTAATGGTTACAAGCGATAAATTGCTGTGACCTTCTATGATGAACATTCTAAAACTTTGCGATATCTCAACACACCATTCATCTAGCATGCTACAGTCACTACCCTTCTACTTTATATCTGTGTGCCTAAGTTTCCAATAGTAAATCATAAATTAAGATATTTTTATTTAAAGAGAATTTTTAAGAAAGTTATTCAAAACCTATTATAAATACAAAGTGTTAAGGCACGTATTAAATGTTTTTTTTTGTTACTCATAAAAAAAATTCTTAAAACTTCCAGAAAGGCAAAATAAAGTGCTTGTTTGCACATAATTCAACTAACTATAAAATAGTCCCAAAGATCTTACATTTTGTTTCAAAAGTGTCTGAATTCTTTTCATATTCAAACACTTAAGACATAAAAATTCTGAAATTATATTATATTTGCAATTGAAAAAAAAAAATATATATATTTATATAGGCCTATATAAAGTTACAACATAAAAAAAATGTTGTAAATGCACTAAGTGCATATAGAAATGGGACAAAGTTATTGGCCTTTTAAAATATCAAACAAAAATTTATTAATAAATTCCATAACTTAAATAAATATTCAATGTTTAGTGTGTGTTCGGTTGATAAAATATTTAGAAGATATTTTTTCTTAAATACAGGGATTAATATTTACCACTAAGACAAATTTAAATTTTACCTTATTTATAAGCAAATTTAATTTAATTATATATCTTATATTAAAAATTGAATAATTACGTTGTGTTACTTGAAGCTTTTTTACGTTTTGATTAAATCTTTAACTTAAACAAGATTTTTAATGGGAAGGTTAAAAATATTTTCCCCGTTTATTTTCACGAGTAATTTAATTAGGATGTGGAGCATTTCCATGAGCAGGGACTCCTAAAATACTGCTGTTAAATATCTTAAAAGACACGACGTTCTAAAAGTAATTACGAATGCTGTCCTGGAAAAGTGAAAACTGTTTTTTGTACGACAAAGAACGACAAGTCTCCAGATGTTGTCTATGTCTTCTGGCTTAGGTTCAAAGATCTCGGAGGCTAATTCCTCTCGTATTTGAAGTTATTTAAGGTGATGCTCCAGCTATAAAAAGATGTTTACTTTTTACCGACCTTATCAACGAATGTCTCAGCAGCTTCCACCAAAATAATTTTGGATTATATATAAACAAAATTCTTGAAAGGTAAAGTACAAATTCAAATGAATGTATATTAAATGATTTGTTCGGGTAAGAAATAGTACTTTTTATTTAGCAAAGAACAATTATAATCCACCCATAAAACTTTATTGTAAAAAGAACATTCTTTAAGAACCATTTTTAATTAATTAATTATATTTTGTAAGTTTTAAGTTTACAATCTGGCCAGTTTCAGTAATTTATGACAAATTCTAGATAATAAAATATATATCTAACACTAAACTATAACTGAGGTTATGAAATTTATCAAAACCGTCATTTTTATTTATATTTTGTTAATAAAATGTAAAACCTGCACTTTTATGGATGTTAGAAGTATATAAAATTATGTCCAGGTATTCGGTTGTGGGTGCGGTGTGTGACTGCGGCCACCATATTGAATTGTGACATCATTGCGCCATATTAATTGATTACATCAACGTTGCACTTATTGATACGGTCGCTGTACTGAATTCTGAAGTCATGGCGGACATCTTGGATGACCTTATCTCGGCCGCCATCTTGAATTCTAGAAAATTTCGCCATTTTATCGTCTAGAACTTTCCACCATTTGGTATCTAGAACATCTAAGTATCGAATAGCTCACTATCAAACATTACAATTTTGGTTGAGGACCCAATCTTGAAATTCTATTTATTGTTACGAACGTTAGCATGAGATGTGCCGTGCGCACCTGGGTCGCCGCTTTATCTCCCTCCAGTCCTCCGCACTCCCCGTGCGGCGACCTGCCTTGGAAACGTAACTGACACCGGACAGCTGGGAGTTGCGCGAGCCGCCGACACGTTTTTTTGAGAGATTTCTGCCGTCGGGACGGCTCGCGATGACGCGACTGGCCCCGGCCTCTCTCGTGAGTTCTGTAATTGCGCTGAGGCCTATATATTTATATGCCCAAGGACGCCAGTCGGAGTGTGAGTTCAAAGTGTTCAGTCGGGAGTTCTCCCACGGCTGAGTTTCCGGGCGATAGTGCCGCGAGTGCGGCAGAGTGGCGAAGTCCTTGGACGAAGGTTCCAGGGCAGGGAGTGAGTGAGATCAGTGGAGTCGGGAGTTTTCCCGTAGCGGAGCTTCCGGGCGATAGAGTCGCGGGCGCGGCGGAGTCCCGAGCGAAGTTGCGAGCGAGGATTCGAACGGATCCTCGGCGAAGGGGAAGTGCGTCGGCGGCGGCGCAGTGTGGTGACGGAGTCCAGCGGCGGAGACCCACGAGGGGTACTGCGGCGAGAGTTGTGCTAGAGGTGCGGCCCAGCGAGGTGTGTGGAACGAGTGACTGGGGAATAGACCTTTCTTTAAGTGTAACTAATTATTTGCCATTTCAGAAGAGTTTTGTATGTGACATAAGTAGTGGCAATATATAAAACTGTGTGTGATAAAAATCTTTAATTGGGCTATTCTTTACGAACCCGCGGTAAAATCGTAACAATATTTATGCTATAAAATTGAAAAAAAAATTTGAATATCAGTAAAAAATTAATTAAAAATTTGTAATATAAATACAATTCTCCATTTTAAAAATGTCTGCTTTCTTGAAAACGTGCAATTATCATACGATTTTAATAGAATATACATTATATTCATAAAAAATAATAAAACTTTTATAAAAAACGCACTTATATCATGGAGTCCTCAGATATAATCTGTAAAAATGGCGACAGATCATTCCTCTATGGTAACCACCGGCAGACTGACTTCCCACCACTAATGCCAAGGCAGATATTATGTCAGCCAGAATGATGTATTGGCAGCAATTTTGTTTTCCTATGTTAGAAACTGCAATCTTGTATCCAATATATTGTTTTCGTCTGATAGAGGGTACTGCCGCCATATTAGTTTGAATTTAACACGCTAGAGTGCAGTATTAATTTGTTACTGTGGCATTTACCATCTTGGTAGTATTGTAGAATTTATTTAAAATGTTATTTTTTTTTAATTTTTAATTTTCTTATTTTATTTCTGGTACCTGTTACTTCAATGGTAATTTTAATTTAATTAACGTTTGGCATTTGTTAAGTATCGCACTAAGTTAATCGAATCCGTCACTATATTTAGGTGTGATTTTTTGATGAATTTTGGAAATGTTAATTTTTTTCTAGCTTAAACAAAGCATTAAAGATGTAATGCGCAATTTAGCATCCGAAAACGCTTTTTCAGGCTAGGGGGTCTAACTGCCCCTTAAGAAAACTAAAAATTTAATTTTATAAAAACCTTATGCGATACAGGAAAAGTAAAATCATATATAACATCAGCACAAAAGTACTTCTAATACCACATTACAGTCTTCAAGCGCAGCTACAAAATTTTAAAATGTCGCATAGTGATATTAATTTAGATGCGTCAACAAGCCATAGCCGAAACAGAACCGTTACCTAACCAAACAAACTGCGGACACTTGTGAATTCACTTTGTTACTAAACACATTTGTACCTGATTATTTTGCTTAAAACATAATTCAGCATTTACGAAAATTAGTCATTCATGTCGATAACATTTACGTTGACAGGTCACAGTTCAGAGATACTGGTGGTCCATTTCCCGCACCTGGAGTTGGAAGGTGAATGGTGTATCGGACTCTTTGATTTTAAACGTATAATATGATACTGATTATCGGCAAATATAATAGCATGATCCACTTGACATGATGGGACCATTAAAAAAATACAGTAACATGTTGGATCTTACGAAATTGATAAAATTGCAAATAAATATCATCAATGATGTTGGTACCGGATGTAGACTTTCAAACGTGTAGTAATCCAAACACTAAAAGAAACATTCTAAAATGCATTTAAAATGTCGAATATACGAAACCAGGGACCATACGCCTCATGCTCGGCTTCGAACCAAATATTTATTTTCTCTGACAACATCGAATTGAATATTCGTGATTACATAATACACAATTGTAATAATAAATCTGAACGCATTAAATATCAGTGCAATATGAGTTGTAGTCAGTTTATATTCAATAGGAAAATTGAAAAGACACATCAGTAATTGTGACAGAGTGGATGCGAATTCATCGGAATCAAAGTGTATATTCTGTGGCAGGACATTTGTGCACATGTTCAGTGCAAGGCATCATGAGATTTATCACTGTACTTTTAACGAAATTGAGAAATCTGTAATGTGTGCAGTATGTGATAAACAACTGTCATGGGGAACTTCTCTAAAAAGACATGTCAAGACATAAATGACTTGCTTTGTATTCTAAGAAAATCAATAAACGCTTGCAATTTTATTTTTTGTATTTGTAGATATTACATAATAAATTAATTGTTTGTAATTTTGTTGTTTTATTTCTAAAACCTTTCACTTTATGGTCAATATAGTTAAACAAACATATTTGTATTCATTAGGGATATAACTAAGGTGATTGTATCAGTCACTAAATTTATGGGTGATAATTTTTGATGATTTTTGGAATTTGCTCCGAATTTCTAGCTTAATTTAAGATTTACAAATTGGCCACCAAATGCTAAGATGGTGAATTCCACAGTAATAAATAAATACTGCACTCTATTGGGTAAAAATAAAACTTATATAGGGCAGTGCCCTCTAGAAGACGACAAAAATACGTCGGATCCAAGACGGCGGTTTCCAGCAGACGGAAACAGATGGCTGCTATGACGTCATACTTGCTAACATAATGTATTCCTTAGCATTGGTGGTGGGAGGTCAGTCTACTGGTGGCTTCCGTGGAGGAACGATCCATCACCAATTTTATTTTGCCCTGACCGGGTGTTGACCGAGGACTTCCAGCTCCATGAAGTAAGAACTATTTTTATGAAAATTTTATAACTTTAATTTTAAAATATTTTCCATTGAAATCTGAATTTAATTTAAGGTTTTCAAGAAATATTTTTTTTTCTTCTAAATTTCAGCGTTAATGTTTTAAAAATATTATTTTTTTTTATAAATTTCCAATTTTTTTAAGATTTCCTAACATAAATAATACAGATATTCAAGATGACCGCAACGAAAGCTGCAACAGTGATGTAGTACATATTTAAGATGGAAACCGTAACGGAAAAATGCAACGATGATATCATCATCCAATATGGCGGAAAGTTTTTAATATAATTTGGCGGCCAAGATCAAAGATAAGATCATTCCAGATGGCCGTCGTAACGTCAAAATTCAATATGGCAACCGTAACGAAAATTGCAGCGACATCATTATCCAAGATGAAGTCACAATTCAAGATGGTGGTAACAATCACAATCTGCACACAGATTTCAGTCCCCGGACATACCTTTGTATACTACTTCTGTTCAATATAAAATTAATCCCATTTTGAAATATTTATTTCAATGAGAGTTCCCAATATTGATTTTAAAAGATTTTAATTATTTAAATAAGAAACACATTTTACTTACTTCTTTTTGATTAAATATGATCAATCGAAGAAAATACTTTAGTATACTATTAAATTTAATTAATGTTGTATACTATTACAATTTTTATTTGAATTTTGTAGGAAACAAGCAAAACATGACTGTTAAAATACAAGTACTGAAAATTGAAATTTATTTGAAGTTTTAAGATAAAACTCTGAGAGCTCCCTAATGTTGTTGTGTTCGAGAATTATTTCTTTTTAAGTAGTTTTGAAAAGAAGGTTGTAAACAGGACCATTTACCGCGTGGTAATAATATTAGCTCCTTTCACACGAATTTTACCAAATACCAATATATCATTTTAAGTAAAGGATCTTAACTTATTATATTATTACTTTAAATATTTAAGTTAAATTATTAATTTTAAATTCCAACTTCTCTATAACAAACGTTAACCAAAGGCACTGTATCATCAAAAACATAGTTTGCACAAACTTCTTAGGCGAAATATATTTCATTAGAAACTAAAACAAATTCACTTACATAGATTGCTGAGGAAAAATTTAAAGAATGTATTAAAATTTTTAAATAAGATAATTTTTTTAACAAAATTCAACGAAGGAATGTGAAACTGAAAACCTTACATTACTGGACATTTAAACAAATTAAAATTTTTATGTTTTTAATATAAATGAGTGAAAAAAGTGAGCCAGAAACAATTACTCTTGATATTTGCTGTTAGAATGGCTTGCTTATGACGATAGTAAACATGTACTTATTTGAGAGATATGCTTTTTTAATATTCTTCCAAATTCACGCGGGCCGAGAATCATATCTATATAAGGGGTGATTTTTTTTCAACGTTTAACCAATCTCTGAGCAAACCTTATTATCATGCTGTTTAATTAGAGCCTATACTCACATGCATTTAACACAGGACACTGACATAAAAAAACTGTGGTTAGTATTATATTTTAGTAGACAAGTTATGCTTTTGCGTTAAATCATTGTGGTTCCTAATTCATGCAGTCAAGTTCAAAGAACTCGCTGACCTTTATTTGACGACCGACAAGTCCATCTGCATGAACAACCGTCCCTTATTACAGGGCTTATGCATGTATAAAGAAAACCCGTATCACGACTGAACAGCACTCGCGAGTGTAAGGAACAGTAAAGGACAGTTCTGGCTTTCAAATACGGTGAAATAATTGGACGTTCACAGTAAATTTGCATTTGCATAATCACTGTTTATTGATTAAGACGCAAATAAAGGTTAGTATTGTTGAATAGCTATTCAAAGGAAACACCTAACCACAAACAATAAACGTGAACAGCCCTTTGACGTCTTCTGTAATAGCATGCAAATTATAAACAACACAGTTCCTATTGTGTAAGAAAGACAATGAGCTAGCAAGCTTTTATGTCTAGTATTGCAAGTGAGTTGTCTAACAGCAAAACTCGTTAAAGGCATCATAAATGGAACAGAGGAAATCGGAAAAAAACATTTTTCGCCTGACTCACATAATGCACAACAAATATTTTTGTTTAAAAAAAAGAGCAAAAAATTATTTTCTTGGCTGTGAAAATTTGTATAATCATACTTAAACTGGTTTTAAAATTTTTATAATTTTATTTTACACTTAACGGGTTCTGTATCTGTAATACAAATTAGACGGGTTTTGCTAGTTGATGTTAGGCCATCTTAAGAATGTACCAACTAGCAAAACCTGTTAAATGCATCCTACTCTTTCAAAACCTGCTGAATTAATATGTTCGCAATAATAATAGCTTACAGCTTGTGTCTTTTGGCAGAGAAATTTTGAGTCAATTTTACAATATACATAATGGGGAAATAGTATTACAAAACAAAAGTCTTTGTACAGTTTGTTAAATTGTGATGTGCCAAATACTAAAACACGTTACTTGAGTAACTCACAAACACAATTCAGATCCAAATAATTTGTATAAATATTAACTTCATTTGGCCAATTTGTACCTGTACCCAGCTTTCTAACAAAAACAGCACAAACACTGTGTTAGATGAGAAAGATTAAGAAGTTCACATCAATGTTATTAATAATAAATATGAGCACATTATTTACGAAATTTCAGTATCCTGTTCGTCTAACATCTGAAAATTAGCGTTAGCATCGTTTGTGTCTTCTACTATTCCCAGGCGTTCTTGTTCTCTAAAAATATCTGAGAAAAAGACCAGACTTTCAGAGTCTTCCCACTGATCACCATAATGTTTCTTCAAGAGTGTTTTGATGTCTTCGGCCATCTTCGATTTCAATACGAAACCTTTGGGGACAAGTGTTGGTAGGATTATGGTTCTTGTAATTCTTTCCTCTTTTATTCACAGCTTTGGGCTCCCCGGATTCCAAATTATAGAGTGGTTCGCCTTGTACTAGACCAGCATTCTTGTTCTTTGTTTTGGTAATGATATATTTTTTTTGCCTTTTGAAACTTAAAAGGCCAGTTTCCTGGTTCTTTTAGCTGATCATATGCATACGTCTACCAATCTCGGACTGGGCAACTTTCTCCTCCCATGCGGATGACAGTCGCGTGTTTTTTCATGATGTCCATGTATATTTCTGGCTTCTCAATCACGTCAATTTTCCGGAACTCTCGTTCTAAATTTCCAAATACACTATCGGGAGGAATGAAGGTGTAACCCACAATAGGAAACCACATATGAATTTCTTGAATGGTAGTGGAAGCCTCGTTCAGAAACCATTGCATCAATATGACTATTACAGTTTTGTTTTTATTTTGCCCCCACACCCATCTGCAAACAAGCAGATCTTTGTCAAACCTTCAAAATCTGCTTGCTGGGATAGGTTTTGATGGACGGCACAAGCTATTTGGTTGGATGCTTTAGCAAAATCAGTTTCTAGCCACGCATAAGTGAAACATTTTCCGGAGTTTGGGAAGAATGAGAATAACCTTGGCACACTGTGAAGTTGTACAGGTACATCTGACGTAGGTAATAAGCAGCTCGGTAGCACAAGGTTTTTCTGGCAATTGTAGCTGTATGTGAGCGTACCGTCCACATCTTCTTTTAATCTTTCGTAGAACACATCAGCTCTCTTTTTGTGCGCCATTAGCTGACGTCTCAGATCCCTCCTATCTTCTTCAGTCGTTGCAGCTTCGATTCTTGAACAAAGACTAGCGCATGTTGAACATGCATCGACAAAGGGTGCGCCAAAACCAATATTAAAGTTGTTACAAAAAATAGTTCTGTAGTACTCGTATTGAGCCGGAGTTCAGGGTATTATTTGTTAAACATCTCATGCATCTTCGTAATGGTAAGATCTGAGCTGAGGTACTGTCGTTCACAGTTTTTGGCTCTTGAGAAGTGGGCTTCAAGTGGGATGAATTTACCAATGTGGCTCTTCTAGCAAGGTTCAAACCATGCTAACTGCTATTATTTTTGTAGCAGCACAACCACGGTCTGATTACCATCTTTGCCTTGCAGGGTGGATCTTTAGGTTTCACCAGTTTATTAGAAATGAACGAAAACAAGGTGTGATTCCGTCTGAAATATAATTACTCCATATTGAGGAAACTTTTAACAGATACAAGAAATATTAACGTACAATATTAATTACATTCTTAAACAGCTCTCAGATATATTTAAAAAAAAAATTATTGGCCGGCCGTACATAGAATTATCAAAAGTTTCATTTACTAAAAATACATAAACCAATAAAAAATACAAATATGTTAACACAATCCCAGTATATATACTTAAAGTCCAGAAATTATGTTTATCTAATTAACTGCATCTGACGACGTAATTTAAAGAAAGTTCAGAAAAGGGTCAAAAGATACAGAAGCACCAGAGGTCGGGGCTTCGTTTCCCGGAGATCACGCTGGTACATGATGCCAGGGCGCTTGTGTCCTGTTGAGGAAGGGAGATGAAAATGCCAATTCGGCGTCCGGCTCTCGGACCCTGTTTGGAACAGTCCGAATCAAAACTGATCAGAACTTGAACACAGACAGTATACGGGGCAGAAAATGCCCGGGAAAGTTAAGGGGAGGTTGGGAATAGTCGCGGATCGTCACTCACCAGACAGAGGAGTTGGCTTCTGTTTATTGATGCGTCCCCTGCCAGGAACTGGATCCCGCTGGGTGCGGTTGATTTCTTCATTTCAAAAAAAATTAATTTAAAAGAAAAATAAGCTGTTACACATGAACTACGCAGACGGACTAAACTACTTTAAAAAAATTACAGGGACAGCATCCCTTACATAAGCGACTACATAGTCGGTTGCGGCCGGATGGAAGTCTTGCAGTGTCTCGTCGACTCGCCGATTTTCGCAAACGGTCCGTCTGCAGTCGCGACGCGAAGTTTCCCTAGAGAACCGCGTCTCGTAATTAAAAGTAAATCTTGAATCAATTTGGGGGGGGGGGGGGGGGGGCTGGGATTCCGGACCGAAAGGTCCCGAAATTCCCCGAGAGGGCGTCATAAAAAAAACTCTGACTGATGTCTCGAAGTTGGTAGCACTGGCCAACTTTAGCACTACCTGTCGAGAGGAGTCTGAAATAAAAAGAATCGACTCGCCCAAGGCGTCTGCTGAAACCAAAGGTTTAAAAGGGACAGTCAGGTGCTACACTCTGGCGGCCTACTGGATAAGTTGGCTCGTAGGTTCGCGAATTTGCTGCTAGGTGTCGTGGGGTGGTCCATCTTGGCACACACATTTTTTATGCGAGGCGTCCTTGGAGACGGTCGCTGTCTGCTGGGGTGTATGACCGGTCATTGGTCTAAGATGAATTCTTAGAACTCAAGAGGGGGGAAAACGCAACGACGCTGGGAACAAGCGTCCATTACGTGCTTCCAGGGGAGTGAACCTAATATGTATTCATGACAGTAAAGGCTATGGTCAGCTTGCCTCTGAGAAATGGTAACAGCTCGTCCAGAGCTGCTGTAGGCGGTTTCAGTCATGAAGTGAAGTAACGTTACAGGACTGGGATGTGCCTGTAAGCGAGGGAAATTTTAAGCTGGCTGCCAGCAAAGTATTAGATCTGCAAAATATCAGATACATCTCTGGGAAATGTGCTTCAGACTACTGGCACAAAGTTTAACTTAGGGGAGTACACCAGACTAACAAAGTGTAAATCGCCCTTTAGTAACCAAATTATAGAGCAAATAAAATTTCCAAAAATAATTTAAAATTATAATAAAATTAGAAAAAAATGTGTCGAAATTCCTAATTTCCGACACATACTTCCCCACTGAAAGGCGGAGCCAGGGTAAGCAACCAACACTGAGCATAAAATGATTGAAATCTGGCATACTTACTCTGTACCAGGATCGACTTAGATAAACTACTTACAATACGTGATGAACTTACGAGGTAACATGGTCATATAAATCAACATTAAAAACTAAATGTCATGATTATTCATTGTTTACACATAACTTTATGAACTTGGTATCATCATTCTCTTACGAACTAAGTTACATATTTATCTTATGTACTAATTTACATCTCTCTTATAAGTTAAGTGGATTTTACATGCTAAGTGTACCTTATGTACTAAGTGTTCTTATGTATTAAGTGCTCTTATGTACTAAGTGGTGCCACTTAAAAATACTTTCTTATCCTAAAACATTCTTAATACTAAACATCTGAAATGTAAACACTCTTTCAAACTAGTACCATGGATTTATATTACTTAGAAATAGAACCTAGGATTTTTTTATATCTGTCAACACTGCGTGTTGCAGATGGCATGCCGAAGCTTTGTTTAAGACTCCTCGAATAGGAGTAGAGGGCTGCACATAATTTAAGTTGGGGTGCACCTTCTTTAGATGCGAAATGTGCGCGCGCGTTATGTACGCACCAGAACTTGGGTCGGCTAGGGCGACCGTTACTGGGGTTAAAAAGCGCTGGATTTGCCACGGGCCATTCCAGCGATAAGCAAGTTTGGCTGATCGCTTTTCGATCGCCTTAATTAGTGGGTGTGATCTGCACAACACCATATCACCTTCCCTATATGGATTAGGCGAACGTTTCTAATTGTATCTCTGCCTGCTTGCCGCATGGGCTAAGTTCAGGTTATGCTGAGTTCTTCTCCAGACCTCTTTTATTTTGCAAGGATTATCTGGTAGAAGCTCTTGTAGTGACCAGAGATTAGAAAGTGGATTATTGGGTTTATACGTGAACATGATTTCAAATGGTGTTGTTTTGTGTCCCTCATGTCGGGCATAGTTGAAAGCCATTTGTAACCAGACCAAATTAGTGTCCCATTTATTCTGCGAGTTCGCATGATAGGCTATTAAAGCGGATCGGAGGTTCCTATTAAAACGCTCCGCATGTGAAGGCTGGGATAATAGGGAGAAGTGGTTACATGCTGTATGCCATGGGAAAAGCACATATTCTGGAAAAGTGTGGATGTAAATAGTGACGCGTTATCTGACACAATTATTGAAGGTAAGCCTGATATTTTAAAAATATTATTTTGCAATGCCTGTATTGTGGTTTCTGCGGTGGTTCGCCGGAGGGGAATGAGCCATACAAATTTAAAAAAATGCATCAATAGCTACGAGAAGCATGGTGTGTCCAGTTTTAGAACGGGGGAAGGGGCCAACAAAATATATAAATAATATTTGCATAGGTCTTTCGGCCACATCTGATGTTAAAAATCCAAATTGTGTTTTCTGTGCTGGTTTACTCAGGGCGCATAATTTACATAATTTTACCTTATCAGCAATGTCTTTATGCATTCCATCCCAAATAAAATGGAGCGTATGCCGTCAATTGTTTTGTATGTGCCCAGGTGTGCTCCAATGGGTGAGCTGTGATAGTATTTAAAAACCATGTCTCTTAAATTCTGAGGAAGGGCTATTCTATAAGTTTTGCATTGTGCTGTTTGTCAATACAGGAGACCTTTTGAAATGTTGCAATATTTTGGCGGTGTACCTGATTTTATTTGCTGAATAATATCTCAAATGTAAGGATCTGAATTTTGGTGACACTGTTAGTCTGAAAATGCTAAAGGAAAATCAGTGAGTAGAGCATTACATGAAACTGGGGGTTCCTCGTGAAGATTAGATTTGGAGGGATTCTCGAACATTCGAGAAAGAGCATCTGCTACAATATTCTGCGTACCTCTGATATGTTGAATAGTAAATTTAAGTGAGGAAATTTTTGCTATCCACCTGCCTAGTTTTCATAGTTGCTTGAGGTGAGCCAAAAGCCAAGCAAGGGCCTGATTGTCGGTTTCTAATAAAAATTCCCTGTGTTCAAGGTATTGCCGAAACTTGTTGATTCCGAATACAACTGCTAGGCACTCGAGCTCATAAACTGAGGACAATTTTTTCTCTTCATGAGTTAGGGTGCGAGAGGCGAAAGCTATTGGTTGCCTGTGGCCATCGAACTCTTGTGATAGTACTGCACCAATGGCGACACTAGATGCATCTGTCTGTAGTATGAATGGTTAAGTGAAATCCGCCATTCGAAAAACAGGTGGACTGGCTATAGCTTGTTTCAAATAACTAAAAGCTTTGTCTTGTTCAGGACCCCAATTGAATGATGTGTTTTTCTTCCGAAGAGCATTTAAAGGGGCTGCATGTTCTGCAAAATTTGGGATGAATTTGGCATAGAAATAAGAAATTCCAATAAATCTAGAAATTCCTTTTAGATCTTTTGGAGGTTTGAAATCTGCGATGGCTTGAGTGCCGCTTGGGTCAATTTTTACTCCTCTACTGGAAATTATGTGTCCTAGGAAAGAAATTTTAGAAACTGCGAATTTAACCTTCTTTGTGTTTACTGTCAGTCCTGCTTTACGCAGCCGTGTGAGAACTTCAGACAAATGAGCTAGGTGGTCTTCGAAAGATTCGGAATACACAACAACGTCATCCAGGTAATTAAATACAAATTTAAATTTTAAATCGCCAAAAATTTGGTCTAGGCGGCGAGTCAGTACCTGTGCGCCTGTGGCTAGTCCAAATGGAACTACTTTATATTTATACAAATTCCAGGGCACGCAAAAGCCGGTGATGTGTTTTAGTTTTTGGTGTTAATGATATTTGATGGTAAGCCGAATTAAGATCAAAAATGCTAAAATATTTGGCTTTGCTAAACCAATGGCAAGCTGAATTCAAATCAAGTAATGGTACCATTTCTATGTCTATCTGTTTGTTAATTTTTCGAAAATCCACAACTAAGCGGTGACCTTGACCTTTGGGAACCAAAAATGCTGGAGAGGAAAAATTGGAAGTCGATGGTTCAATTACATCCTTGTCCAATAGGTCTTGTATGTGTTCGCGCATGATTTCAATTTTGGGAACCAATAAATGATATGGGTGACATCTGACTGGGGATTTATCCAAAAGTTTTATATCATATTATACTAAGTGAGTGCGACCTAGTTTTTTTGTCAAGACATCTGGGAAGTTATGACATAGATTTTCCACTGCTTTTCTTTGCGATGTGTCGAGGTATGTCAGGGATAACTCACATTCATCCTCAGCTTCGGTATGGGTTGCATTTACATTACTCTGATGCTGTATTTTAGGTGAAACAAATGGGATAACAACAGATTTATTAAATTTGAACTTGAAATTTCTTGCTCGCAGATCAATTACTAAGCCTGTTTTAGAAATGAAATTCGATCCAAAAATTAGATCAGTAGCTAAATCTTGTGAAACTACAAATGGAAACATCCAGGTAAATAAATCAATTTTAACTTTAATGATAGCTACTTGGTTAATCTTTAATGGTTGCTCTGATGCGGTGAAACATTGTATTTTTTAATGGTTTAATTTCCTGAATCAATTTCTTTTTTTGTAAAACATGAAAAAGATTTGCTAAAATATAACTTCTGACTGAGCCTGTATCAATCAGTCCTGAAATTTCGTGTTTGCCAATTAAAGTGCTCGCATAAGGTAATACTGTTGGTATACCTACAAAGATATTATGACATGTCCTCTTGTCTGAATTTTTAGGATTTATGCAATTTTCGCAATGTGGCCTAGGGTCGGTAGAATTTTTTACCTTATTTGAATTTGTGTACATTTTTCGTTTTTTCCTCCTACAAAACTTGTTTGACTTTTGTGACCTGTTTGAATATTTTGTGTATTTTTGTTGTTGTATGTCGTGATTACTCTTTGGGTGGTAATTAAATCTGTTATTGTATCTACTCGGTGCATGTTGAGTAGTGACTGTATTGCATGAATTATCTGGATATGATTTTTGTTTAGGTGGCACATAAGGATTGCTTTTTGGCCATCTCGTTACTCGTTTTTTTGGTTGTTGTTGTTGTTGTTGTGATTGTGGTAATAAGTTTTCTGTCTGTACTTCCTGCGGCATTGTTCAATCACATGCCCGGTTCTTTTACAAAATTTACAAAATGGCATCTGTTGCTGGTTATGATTATATCCACTCTGATGGTGACTGTAATCATTTTGTTTTGTTTTGTGAATTGCGTTCATGTTCTCTTTTCTCGGTTGACGTTGTGATACTGACAGAATGGGGTTTCGATCAAGGGAACTTGGGTAACGATTCCTTTGGTAGTCGGCGAATTCTACATTAGTGGCATGTATACACAAACGGTCCAGCTCCGCAAATGTATGTGGTCTGCTCTGAAAAACTGCTCGCGATCGCTCTGCAGGGCTAATTCCATCTAGGATATTGGAAACGATTTCGCACTCTGAGGCGCCTAATCTAAGGACTCGAGCGGCTTCCTTAATGTCAGCAATGTATTTTCTTAATGGATCGTCTTTCTGTTGAAGTCTGTTGTACCAATCAAGTCGCAGGTTTGTGAGCATGCGCGCTCGAATAAAAAAAATCTAATATGTCAGCATGGTACTGATCAAAGGTTAGGTTGTTTTCTATTGACAATGAGGTTCGTTCACTGAGAGGTGGGTGGGTAAGTGGAAAAACTATCTCAAACAATTCTTTTTCTGGTAGGTTGCATTTTTGGTGTAGTTTCAATAACTGTCGCAAAAACTCAATCAGTTTTTTAGGATCCAATCCATTAGTTTCCGGGAGATTGGTGAGTAGCCTTTCTGCTGGGTGGGCGATTTTATTGTAGAAGTGGGTTGTTTGACCTTGGACAGGTGGTGGTGGGGGGGTTTGGTGCAGGATTAGGGTTGTGTGGGAGGAGGGGTGCTGCAGGTGCCAGAGGGAGGTACGTGGTAGAAGGGCTGACTTGAGGAATTTGTGGGTCCGGTTGGGGAATAGCTGTCATGGCGGTGGACTGTGAAAGTGAAGTCGCGGTTCTAGATGCACTTACCTGAGGTAGGGGTGAGATTTGCGTGCCAACGGCCGCAGAGGGAGTGTGGAGTTCTGGGGTGGTCTGGAAGGATGAAAATGCTGACTGGAACTGGAGGTAAGGGTTAAACATTCCCGCCATGTTTGGTGGGAGATACATTGGTTGGGTGAGGTGAGAGGGGTGCGCAATGATTTCGGGAATAGGCCGAGTGTAGGTGACCTTGGTGACTGGCTGGGGTACCGGCCTCGCGATAGAGGCGGAGGGAAACCACATGTGGTTGGATGGGTGGCCAATAGTAGTGACTGCAGGAAACGGGATTGGTGTAAAGGAAACAGTTGGCGGCGATGAAGGCGGAGGCGGGGGCAATACTGGTAATGGAGATACCAGAGTTACCTTGGTCTGTAGTCCCTGTATTTCTGTCGGTGTTGCTTCAGGCTGTGTACTTGTAACAGGCATCTGTTCCTGAGCGATGGGAATTACGTCAGTAATACTCTCGAAAAAAGGGTCCTGTATGGTGATGAGTTTTGAACTCAACTTATGTGTGAGGTCAGGTATCTGTTGTCGGCATTTGTCAATTTTTTGGGTGTAGACACCATTCAATTTACCTCCTGATAAAATGGACAGATAGTGGAATCTAGTGGCAACGTGGTTAAGTCGTGTGATGGTTCTTAATATGTTTGTTTTGTTTGTTTCGTTGTGCACATCATTAGCATAAGCACTTATGTCTTGGAATTTACCACAGACAATATTTAACTCCTCTAGTGGTCCAAATGTACATTCCAGGCAATTGGCTGTACTTGTTTCTGGCAAACGGCACTGAGTCGTTTCCTGAGCTCGTGGACATCTCCTGAGGTCGGTTGTCCCCGGAGTGTGAGCTCATAAAATATCTTGTCCTTAAGGGGCCCACCTCGTCAGGGGTGTATGTGTGTTAGTGAGGCGGGATGATAAGCGCGATGCTCGCTGGTGCTTCCAGCGCGGTATAGCCTCTAAGCGCAAGTCTCTGAACTGGCGCGCATTCGTCTCGTCGTCACAGGATAACCGTGAAATTTGAGCGGTGACCGTAACATTATATGGCGGAGAAATGAAGATAAAGGTATTATGCAAGCCCCTTAAGTGCTTTCAAGAATTTGTACTGATTGTTTTATGCCTAAAAATTACTCTGAAAACACGCGTTTTAGGCATTTTAACACTTCTAAAAATACAGTTTAAAAACTTAATTCGAAATTAAAAGTCCTTTTCGGGCCTCAACGAACTCTTAAATGCTTTTCGTAAACATACCCCACTCGGATATCTTGAGTAGTTTTGAAATCGCGTTGTTTTTCCTGAAGCTCTGCGCACTGTCTGTGTGACCAGGTAGGCGGAGCCCTTAAGGAGATACTCCGGAGTGATCATGTTTAACTTATTTTAAAAACTCTTAGAACCTATAACTTTCACTCTAGGTTGACATGCAATGCACAAAACACTCTTAACTTAAACTTAAACTAACACTTAAACTATTTGGTTGTGCCCTGACTCTGCATGATCAGTGGGTCGCGTACTTATAATATTTTGCATTCCCGCCGACGAAAAGGGTAATGTCCTCTCAGGTGTAGGGCGGAGGGCAGAAGGGGGAGTAGCAGGCTGCGTGCTATCACGCACGCATGGCAAGATTACAGCTGTCAGTAGACGCCGCGGTCATCGGCCGTCGGGCGAGGGGAAAGGGGGGAGGGGTGTGTGTGACCTTGTGTATGTCACGTCTGAGGACGCGCCACGGGAGGGACAGCTGTGGGCCGCTGGCGACGTCTTGCATGAAAATTTTATTAATATTGCTTGTAAGGAATTAAAATTAAAGATACTTATATTTGCACTAAAAAAATAAAACAAGAATCCCGCTCAAATATTTATATTAAAAAATTAAATATCTAAAAATTTACTTTACTTTATGTTATTATTACTGGGATTGTTTAGAGAGGAAATCACACACTAATAAACTATGAACCCGGCTCTGCTACCATTTTTGTAGCAAGGTTCAAACCATGCTAACTGCTATTATTTTTGTAGCAGCAAACCACTGTCTGATTTCCATCTTTGCCTTGCTGGGTGGTTCTTTAGGTTTCACCAGTTTATTAGAAATGAACGAAAACAAGGTGTGATTCCGTCTGAAATATAATTACTTCATACTGAGGAAACTTATAACAGATACAAGAAATATTAACGTACAATATTAATTACATTCTTAAACAGCTCTCAGGTATATTTAAAAAAAATTATTGGCGGGCCGTACATGGAATTATCAAAAGTTTCTTTTACTAGAAATACCTAAACCAATAAAAAAAATACAAATATGTTTACACAATCCCAGTATATATACTTAAAGACCAGAAATTATGTTTATCTAATTAACTGCATCAGACGACGTAATTTAAAGAAAGTTCAGAAAAGGGTCAAAAGATACAGAAGCACCGGAGGTCGGGGCTTTGTTTCCCGGAGATCACGCGGGTACATGATGCCAGGGCGCTTGTGTCCTGTTGAGGAAGGGAGATGAAGATGCCAATTCGGCGTCCGGCTCTCGGACCCTGTCTAGAACAGTCCGAATCAAAACTGATCAGAACTTGAACACAGACAGTATACGGGGCAGAAAATGCCCGGGAAAGTTAAGGGGAGGTTGGGAATAGTCGCGGATCGTCACTCACCAGACAGAGGAGTTGGCTTCTGTTTATTGATGCGTCCCCTGCCAGGAACTGGATCCCGCTGGGCGCGGTTGATTTCTTCATTTCAAAAAAAATTAATTTAAAAGAAAAATAGCTATTACACATGTACTATGCATACGGACTAAACTACTTAAAAAAAGTTACAGGGATAGCATCCCTTACATAAGCGACCACATTGTCGGTTGCGGCCGGATGGAAATCTTGCAGTGTCTCGTCGACTCGCCGATTTTCGCAAACTGTCCATCTGCAGTCGCGACACGAAGTGTCCCGCGGAGAACCGCGTCTCGTAATTAAAAGTAAATCTTGAATCATTTTGGGGGGTAGGGGGCTGGGAGTCCGGACCGAAAGGTCCCGAAGTTCCCCGAGAGGGCGTCATAAAAAAAACTCTGACTGATGTCTCGAAGTTGGTAGCACTGGCCAACTTTAGCGCTACCTGTCGAGAGGAGTCTGAAATAAAAAGAATCGACTCGCCCAAGGCGTCTGCTTAAACCAAGGGTTAAAGGGGCAGTCAGGTGCTACACTCTGGCGGCCTACTGGATAAGTTGGCTCGGAGGTTCGCGAATTTCCCACTAGGTGTCGTGGGGTGGTCCATCTTGGCACACACATTTTTTATGCGAGGCGTCCTTGGAGACGGTCGCTGTCTGCTGGTGTGTATGACCGGTTATTGGTCTTAGGCAAATTCTTAGAACTCAAGAGGGGGGAAAACGCAACGACGCTGGGAACAAGCGTCCATTACATGCTTCCAGGGGAGTGAACTTAATAAGTATTCATTACAGTAAAGGCTATGGTCAGCTTGCCTCTGAGAAATGGTAACAGCTCGTCCAGAGCTGCTGTAGGCGGTTTTAGTCATAAAGTGAAGTAACATTACAGGACTGGGACGTGCCTGTAAGCGTGGGAAATTTTAAGCTGGCTGCCAGCAAAGTATTAGATCTGCAAAATATCAGATACATCTCTGGGAAAGGTTCTTCAGACTACTGGCACAAAGTTTAACTTAGGGGCGTACACCAGACTAACAAAGTGTAAATCGCCCTTTAGTAACCTAATTATAGAGCAAATAAAATTTCCAAAAATAATTTAAAATTATAATAAAATTAGAAAAAAAAACGTGTCGAAATTCCTAATTTCTGGCACACTCTTTACATTTTGTTTTATCTCGGAAAATTTTGCCGATGTGCGGTCTCCTCCTCTCTTTTTGGGCGTGGTTTCGGGACTTTTCAGAATCTTCGAACACAAACGTTGCAGCCTGTCTCTTCCCACTTGAAGAACTTATGTAAAAGTTTCTCGACAGACTGGTATGTTTTGGGAAATGCCTTCTCTTCTTTTTGGTAAAATGTACTGTGGTTGAATTTTCTTTTGCTGGTATCATTGCATCGTTTGGGCGTTGAAACGCGGATGTGTCTCAAGATGAAATTATTTTGCGCAAGTAGTGATTTTTCCTTGTAGTAAGCTTGGTGAATTCTCTGTACATCTTGAAAATTAAGTTCTTTACAGCAATAGTTCTTCCCTTTGTGTGAAAACATCGGCATTTTCGGGAATCTTTTGCGACAGTAACAAACCATGGAAAATTTGATGTTTGTTTATGTTATGTTGCCCATGCTGTGTCCGAATTCTCTATATGTTTTGTTGTTACTTTGTTTAAGAAATTAATTGCAATAAATAAATTAATGTAAGTTATTTAAGTGCAAGAAAATACAAATTATTTGCTTACAACATTTTGTATTAATAAAATGATTTCATCTTTTGAAACATTTGCATTAGCACAAAATATTTCAGTATAGAGCATATCAAAGGAAATAATAATATGTTATCAAAGAAAACAACATGCTTAAGCATCTTAATTTTTTTTTTAAAAATGAATTTGTTTGCAATTTAAGCCATTTTTCTTGAAAGCACACACGAAATAAGAAATTACGAGCCCCAGGGGCTTTTGCGAAGCTCTTTGGAATGTAATATGCTGTTGGAACTCCTTTTTCAAACTGAATCCACAAACATTTATTGCACTAATATGGTCACTTGGTTGATTTATAAACCTAAATAAAGAATTCGGACACAGTTTAATGCATTGTACTGTCACAAATTACTCTACAATAATTACCTCTTAACTTTCGCGACATTTCTTTTTCAAGTTTCTGGACGTAATTTCTTCTTACGAGAAACACCTGTCTCTTTGAAGTCATTTTCTGGGGAATTGTTTACCGCCACATGATCTATGTATATAAACTGATTCTCGGTAGCTACAAATTAAGCATTGTTTGTACTGTTTTCACTGCTACTCATCTTGTAAATAATATTTTAACTATACATACTACACTACAAAATACACACTGGTTAAGGTTGTCTTCGACATGTAAATAAATAAACAACCCATGGATGATTATACCCACAATTCAGTAATTTTAAAGCAGTGTCGACAATATCATTCCGCAAAAATCGGAGCTCTCAAAACAAACCATAGAGAATTAAAATAAAATAATGCTATTATTTTATCCCCTCGTGAGATTTAACAGGTTTTGCACTTGTAGTGCTTCGAGAGGCCATGATGCATTTCTGATTTGTCTGGTTTTGGTAGTGGAATGTTTTAAACAGGTTTTGAATGTTTAACCATTGCAATTTTGATAGCATTTTTAGCAGGTTTTACGGGTGGATAACTTCACAATTTTGTAGATCATACGTACATCTTTCCAAAGATCGTATCACTTGATTTTTTTTTAAATGTCTTTTAACAGGTGTTTGGAAGTGCACAACTCAAGTGTAATGCTTGCAAGGTAAAAAGCCATTTCATAAATACCGAGAACATATGTAGTTGACTTGTGTTTAATTGGTAAATTTTTGATGGTTTGACTTAATTTTAATTTTAATTCTAAATATTTAATTTTATGTTACTTAAAAATTAACTGGTAACTCTTTCATAAGCTTTGTACATGTTTGGCTATCTGCATTTACTGTATTAATTGGGCTGATTAATTTTGTGCACATTTGTCTCGTTGTTACTAGGTTCACATGATCAACCTGTGCCGTGGTTGAGCTTTCATGCGTTCATGCTTTATTTTGTTGATTTAAGAAATTGTACACTTTTTTCCTTCATTTTTCTTAAAATCTGTCACTTAAATATTTTACCCAAATTGATGTTTTTTTCATTACTATATTTAAAATTCATTACTTTTGCTTGAACCTACTTTTTGCAAGGTATTAATTTATTATAACCAGATTTAATTATAACATTAAGGCAAGGTTTTAAATATCACCTCATATTAAAAAAAAAATGAATTATTCCCACATAGCAGTTAAAATTGGCCTCCTAGCTGAGGGGCCAAAATGTTTCAATGCGTCAGTAAAACAACGTTGCATAGTAATTCATAAAATGTTTTGTTTACGTAGACTTTTGATGTGCGGCTCACAGTCTCCCATATAGAGCTTCTGCTTCCAATAAGGCTCATTTGAAGAAAGTGTTACGCACAATAACATTATGTTTTTTCTAAGTTAATATAAGACCTTAAAACTCTGCCTAGTGACGTCCACCATGTTGACTCTCTCCCTCCCCCTGCCGACTGGTTCACCCCCACCCGCGAGCGCCACCTTTCATTGTTTCTTGCAATTAGGATTGTATAAGTACGCCTTGACATCGCAACTTTTCCCAATATTCTTCGTATTATTTTTTTTCATAGCTATCATATAGTAAGATATTTTTGAGGTGAATGCGTCTTAAAAATTGCTTCCATAGTTGGAGGTAATTCAAAAAACGAATGATAACAAAATCGAGGGATAGAGTTTGGTTTTGCAGCTACATGTCTATCACCTCCATCCAAAATGTAATTCAACCACTAGATAGCTAAAGGATCAAAGAATTAGTTACGCTCAGTGAGGACTGTGACCCATAGCGCGCGGTGGAGGGGGAAGCGCCGCTATTTTAAAGTCATTTTGCTACGTTTCGAGATTTCCATTTAGTAGGACTTTTGACTTGGAGAAGCTACGACGTTCGTTTGAAATTCAATCGTCTGCTCTCGTCAAAATCGATTGTTTGCATATGTTAAAAGTTAGTGTAAAACATTTACAGTGAATAAATAAGGTGTTAAATTAATATATATATAGTCTAAAATATATAATGTCGGCCTATACGCGACTTCTAAATGTTCAAACATAATTTTAACATACATAAAATATCGTATTTTATATTTTGTACCTATAGAAAATATTACCTGTTACGTTCACATATTCACGTACAACACACGGCCGTGGTAATGACACAGACACACCCCATTTTTTTCCTTTAACTTGATGACCGTTGTCTAAATACTTAGTTTATACGTTCTAAACAGAAGTATTTTTTTAATTCACATTGGTTAAACTTGCCTTTTATTTACACTTATCCTTAAATATACAAAAATTTAATTATAGTCATGCATGTGTAAACACTTTAAATATACTTATATTTTTAAATATATATATACTTTGTACTATGTATATTTATACTAAGCCAAGTTTATATTTTATAAAGTTTTAAATTCCATCCTATTTTATTTAAACTTCACTTTAGATACTGGCATCCCAAATTAATATAAGACGTTTTCACGCCAAAAAAAGATGCATTTGCCGGAAAGTTAATTTGACTTAACGTGTTATATGTCTCGGACGTGTTGGTAGGAAAGTTTGCAGTTGTTTGCTCAAATAGTAAAAAAAATATTAAATTGGGATTGTACTATTTTGTGAAAACATTTAAAATATTTGTTCCTAATGTAAAGAAAATAATTTGTAAACCTGTGTCTTCTCTTCAATAAGTAGTAAGATATGATATGTTTAACAAAAAAAAATTTTAATACAGATATTCCAGTATCGTTCATAACACAGTCAATGGGTTCTGGAAGCTGTGCCTAAAGCCGATAGAGGCTGTCCAAAGAGTGTTATTTAATTTGCTGTGCTTGCATCCAGCCAAACCAAAAGTGTAACTATAGGTTTGTTCCCCGGGATTACTTGGTTTGGTTTCCCAGTTAAGTAAGATTCCCCGGATTAATTAAATATACTGTCCCAATGTGTTTCTACCGAACACATGTTCATTTTCACGGAATATATCGTCCGCTTACTTCTAAAACATCGTAAGTCCCGAATTTCACAGTTTTATATTCCGGATGTGTTTGGTGTATTTTTTCATTTTTTCATAGTGCATATGCTGATAAAACCTCGTAAGTAAACTTTACTTTGTCTCTTTTCTATTCAAAAATTATAAAACCTCGTATCAGTCGAAACCGTGCTCCAAAAGCTAATAAGTTCTCCTGTAAAATTGACTGAAATGGAGTTATGAGGTTTTAGAAGTACGCTGACGATATCAACACGAACAGAACCAAACAGACGATGTCATTTCAGTGTTCACTTATATACCTTTATTCATCTAAAACGACTGGTTTGTATGTTATTTAGAATATTTAAAGTGTTTGAAACGACTTTCCATTTTAAACTGTTTCACCCAATTGCAATCACTGTCACAATCACTATTTGTTTTTATTAAAAATTATTACAATAAAAATAGTAATAAACAAATTTTCATGGTGATCGATTGAACGGAATAGAATTTGGTGCGCTGTATCACTATCTAGTGGAAAGATATAGCAAATTGATAGTTTGAAAAGTTTTTTCGTGTTGAATTACTTATATCTGCCAATTTTAATAGCGATCGGTTAAACGGTATAGAATTTGCAGCGCTGCAGCACCATCTAAGTAGTGGTGATTTATTATGGATAGCGCAAGAATATTTTCCGATATCAAATACCTATAACTATTAATTTTCATGGCGATCGGTTGAACGGTAAAGAAGTTGATCCACTGCATCACCATCTTGTGGCGAGTTACAAAATAAATTAATACCATAAAACATTTTCCATTAAAAAATACTTTGATGTGCCAACTGTCATTGGTGATCGGTCAAACGCTGCCATAGTTTATCCATGTCACATATACCAAAATCCATTTTTGTATATTAAGATGACAACCTGAATAAAAAATGTTTGCGAGTGACAAGTATCTTATTCGAAACAAGTGAAGGAGGGATCCTCTCAGAATGGAGTGTGCACCAGGAGTGACTCACTAGTGACTTGTGACATTACAAGTCGCTTCCGGCAGATCTCACATTCTAGCGGTGGGCTCGATGATACATTAAGGATACCTATCGTGTTCTACTGTTACAGTTGCTGAGTGATACCTGTTACAGAAAGTATACAACCAACCCTTGTAGAAATGCAGCATATTAATTGTTTTTTTCCTGCATGAAAAGCCGTAAAGCATTATAAAGATAATTTTACAAAAAATCACACATGTCTGTGAGTCTTAAAGTAGCCTTCTCGGCAGTGATGTGTAAGATTTAACATCGGTAACGGACAAAATCATGTGTTCTCATGTTGCAAATACGCCTTTAATACGAAACTGTGAAACGAAATTTAACGTAGAAATATTTTTTTAAATAACACTCAACGTAATTAATATTTACGCAAATTGGGTTTTCAAAAACATTTCTTGAAGTAAATCACACATTTTTTCCCCACCCGCCGCTAGAATTCGCTGCCGGAGCAGCTATGTCGACTTTGAATAATTTGTTTAGCAGACCGAAATGTTGACTATATAATGAATTATTCCTGTAAGGCTATAGGTAACAACAAAAAAAGAAATAATTATCAATTCCGGCCTTATACCCGATAATTAACTAGGATTTTTATTGAAATACTGCCGATATTATTAAATTCAATATACAGTTATTACAATTAATTGTCCTTTTAGCTTTGTAATATTTGTTTCACGTAATCCACCACAGATGGCAGCACAGTGGTTTTGCATTTCTATTCCATTAGACTTCCGTTTAATTCACGAAATTACTTCAGAAAATTAAAAAAAATACAGTAACTGCTTTACAAAATAATATATCATTATAATTTGATTTTATTATTACTCTTGATGTTTAAATATATTTGCTCTTTATATGCGGCGTTAAGTATAATTAATTTTGTGTAATTGGAACAGAAGTCGATAAACATTATTGTGACTCAAATATAGCGGTCCCACGTGTAGCAACATAAACCCGTGTATAGTCACTTTCGTAAACATAAGGGTACATTAAAAAACGTATTGGTTTGCCAAATGAAACTTTATGATGGTGAAACTAACTTGTAATATATTTGGTAAATTAAAATGGTAATAGTAAAAAAGTAATCTCAAGTTTACTTATGAAAACTAACATTATAAAAATTATAATTCATAGTCCCAACCATATTTCCAAAGGCTGGATAATACAGCGATAGAGTGTATGCATATGGAACTCAAAGGACGTGGTTCAAATTTCGCCAATAGGAATGACTTTTTAAAAACTTTTTTAAATAGCTTAACATTTTATTATAATAGCAATGAATCACATCAATAAGGTTAAAGTTGTTTTGTAGGAAGTTTTTGCAGACTGATTTTTGTCGTTTAAGCAAAAATAAATATACAAACATAAACATAGTGTTAAAATACATTTTTTTTAATGTTTCATGTTAATCGATTAGTAATGCCATACAAGTTTAACTACTAACATGTGTAGAATTTTATAGTTAAGTATCACTGATAGATTAATTCCTTGTCGAAAAGCAAAACCAAACCCGGTCTTTATGAAATTGTTTTATTAAATCGTAAATATTAAATAAGCTCAATAATGTTATGGTTTGTTTGTAGGAAGTACCTACTGTTTACAGACTGTTTTATGTCATTTAAGCAAAAACTTATAAATACTTAGTGCCATAAAAAGTGTTTTAAAATATTTAGAATTCTGTTCTGAAGCATTTATTGGAATTGTACTGTTTTTTTTTAATGCCTAAAATAAAACGTCATATTCGTGATGCTTTACAGAATCAACAAAATGTGAAATACTTTTTGCGCCATTTTAGACCCAACACATCTTTCCTGGCTACTAAATTATATATATTTTTTAAGTTTAAATTATATTTTTTAAATACAATTCAAGTCTACAAGATAAATTCCATGATAGTTCCACTAACATAAAATTTACTTTGTCACACAATAACGCTTAGAATATTCCACGATGTTTGCGAAAGTAATAAATATAAGAGTGCATGCTGTTACATGTAGGTCCGTCCTCTTGAAGACTTCGGCTATAGCAGTTTCTTGATGCATGCACATTGAATCTCAATGTGTTCAATTTCCGTTGTGTAATGCGGGCTTATTTCATTGCCTTTCTGGTTAATACTAAAAATTTCACCCACTAAACTTCTAAAGATGTATGACCTCATACTTGCAGGCAATTATAATTCTTGATTAATGGAAATGTCACATGCTCAGCCTTGAGACATTTATAACAGAAACCTGTCGCAAGGTTAGCCTAGAGAAATTAATATTACTATTTCGCTAAACAGAATTATAGTTTGGTTTTAAAAAATGCGGAAATATTTTTACAGATTTTCCCAAAAATAATATTTTTTCGTAATTTTATTACGTTCGACATTACTTCAAAGAATTCTGCGGTATTTTCGGTGACCGAGTATCGTATTGTAAGTTTATTTGCAACACGAGAACACGTCACCGAGGTTAGACTGCGAGTAGTATATGTTGACTGCTGGCTGCGTGTGGTGGTAGTAGTTGTGTTGCTCGGGCGAGAGGCGCGCCGCCTGGCAACGAGGAGTGTGGTGTCACTTCCCCGCGAGACCGCAGCCCGCTCCGGGCCACACGGGGTATCGCCTTACCGCGCCGCCGTCTCCCTGGCGACTACTGTCACACGCAACAACTCAGTCCGGCTCTGCTGGCTGCGTGTGGTGGTAGTAGTTGTGTTGCTCGGGCGAGAGGCGCGCCGCCTGGCAACGAGGAGTGTGGTGTCACTTCCCCGCGAGACCGCAGCCCGCTCCGGGCCACACGGGGTATCGCCTTACCGCGCCGCCGTCTCCCTGGCGACTACTGTCACACGCAACAACTCAGTCCGGCTCTGCTGGCTGCGTGTGGTGGTAGTAGTTGTGTTGCTCGGGCGAGAGGCGCGCCGCCTGGCAACGAGGAGTGTGGTGTCACTTCCCCGCGAGACCGCAGCCCGCTCCTGGCCACGCGGGGTATCGCCTTACCGCGCCGCCGTCTCCCTGGCGACTACTGTCACACGCAACAACTCAGTCCGGCTCTGCTGGCTGCGTGTGGTGGTAGTAGTTGTGTTGCTCAGGCGAGAGGCGCGCCGCCTGGCAACGAGGAGTGTGGTGTCACTTCCCCGCGAGACGCAGCCCGCTCCTGGCCACGCGGGGTATCGCCTTACCGCGCCGCCGTCTCCCTGGCGACTACTGTCACACGCAACCACTCAGTCCGGCTCTGCTAGCTGCGCTTCAAAATGGCACGTTTTCTTCTCAGAACAACCATGAAAAAAACACTACTTATTAAATGTCTAATTCGAACCTTTTTTGACGTGACAACGTCTAATAAGTCATTATCTTTGAAAGATTTTTGCAATGGGAGTGCATGACTTGATGTAGGCTTTTGCACATACGCCATTGCTTAGCAAATGTATGTCTGCAGACATGAGATATCTCCAGCCCCTTCTCAGTCGCACCTGTGTTTCCGTACCATGTGCGTCTCTTCCTGAGCACGGGAGCAGATAGCAGTTCCCGAAACGTCGCTTGTTTCTGTTTTAGAAAACTGTTGTGTTTGTTTGTCTTTTCGTTTGGTCGTGTTTTTGTCTCGTTTTGACTGTTTTGCTGAATTTTTTGGGTTCAATATTTTTTGTGCTGTCATCATTTGGGGGGGTTTTTTCGTTTCTCTTTTTGTTTTTTGTTTTTTTGGAAAACTATTGTGTTTGTTTCGTCTTTTCGTTTTGCTGTGTTTTTTGTCTCGTTTCAACTGTTGAGTTGATTTTTTTTTTGGTTCGGAATTTTTCTGCTGTCATCATTTGTGGGGGTTTTTTGTTCTGTTAGTCCATTTTTCTTTGTTTTTTCCTTGTTTGTTGACCATATTCCTGTTGTGGAATACTGTGTGGCGTTAAATCCTGACAACAGCAATTTTTGCTTAATTTGTGATTTTTGTCATTTGTGTTTTTTTTTGTAGTTTTCTTCTGCAGACTTGCATGTGCTAAGCAGTGGCGTATGTCCAAAAGCCTACATCAAGTCTAATAAATCGATGAACGCCGGCTGCACGCACGAAAAAGTGTTCCGTTACGCACATTGTCCTTTTACTCTATGTCCCGTTACGCTCATTGTACGCTTGCGCCGCATCCATCTCTCTTCCACTCGATTGTAACAACCATCGATTTGACTTTTTCGAGACACATTAAACTTGAAACACTCCCATTCGTTTTCTACTTTTCCTATCATCGTCCTATCCTTAACAGAATAACACATATTGGAAGAAGTTAAATAGCAAACATCTATAAAAGTTATAGTAAAAATAATCTCTTCGTTACAGTGATAAACATATTTGAATTAATGAGTGCAAATATGAGTAACATTATAAATTAAATTGTATATTTCATTTCACTCCTTCTTTGTATTCATACAAAAGTAAAAATTATTAAATTTTATTCATAAAAGTATTCAATCATTTCATCAATGTTTTGTTATGACGTTATCACGTTAAAATATCGTCCGTTAACCGACTTTACAGAAAACCAATTTTATTTTGTAACTGGCACTCGATTTATAATTTATTGTTTTAATATATAATCGCAAATATTATGACAGATATAATGTACTAACAACATTAAATTCAATTCAATTGTAACTTCATGCAGGAAATACTATATATATTCATATATATATATGTATATATATACTAATATTATAAAGCTGAAGAGTTTGTTTGTTTGTTTGTTTGTTTGAACGCGCTAATCTCAGGAATCATTGGTCCGATTGGAAAAATTCTTTCAGTGTTGGATAGTACATTTATCGAGGAAGGCTATATTATGGTATCAATAACATTAGGGATCCTTACTAAAAGTCCAATAAGGTAACCCAAGATGTAAAAAAATAACCTGAAAAAATCCTTACACGGCGTGCGCTGCGAAACCTTTTGATTATAGAACAAAACAATGTACTACCACTTTACAGAACATATAACTGTCTTAAAAAAAAACCATATGTCTAACTATTGTAGTTATCTAACAATTAGTGTTTTATTTTATTTTTTAAATAATTAAAATTCTGTCGCTTCAAAAACTCTTTATTGTGTACCTTGGTATTAATCCTTACCAAAATTAATTACTGCATATTCAAGACGAATTCAATACCTTTCTAGAACTTTTTGAATTATTAAGTTCAGAAGTTTAATTCAAAAGATATCGCGATATTAAAAATGTAAGTATAAGTGTTGTAGCCAAATAATTATTAAGTATTGCACGCGCATGTATGATGAGGTGGGCGGTCATGAGGGGCGAGGGGGCGGTAGCCTGTGCGAGGTACCATGCCGCGCGGCTCACTAGCGCGGTCGGCTCCTTACGGAACGGTTGTGCTTAACGAACAACATTTTTTTTAATACTTCTTAGACGAATTTTTTTGTTTGGTTACTTTTTAAATTATCTTTAGGGTTTGATTTTGGCGTATTAGGCGATATCTCATCATCATATAATACTTAATTAGAATTTGTAGTATTTAATTAACTTTAGGGTATTGTTTTTTTATTTTGTAGTATTAGGCGATATATACTTATAATACTTTTAGATATAATAAGTTTTGTTTTAGTTTAGTTATTTTTATGAATTCCAGTGTCTAACTAGACACATAAATTAGATTTTTATGTATTTTAGGGTAATTCTTCTACCGTGCCTCATTGTAAAAATAATTACTATTTCTTCAGCAATAATTTAATACCTCAAAAGTTTTGATTATGTTAATTATTTATTTAGTAAGTTTTGCTTTTGTTAATTTCCATTGGGAAATTACAATTTAAATTGTTTTTTTATAGATAAAGAAATGCCTAGAAAGAGACCCCAACTTTCTCGACAGTCTGACACTGCAAAACGACTGCGACTCATGCACAGCAATGAGACAGATGATGAACAAAGGCAGAGGTTGGCTACTCAACGAGCAATCGCTGAACGAAACTGCGCTAGAGAAACAAGCGTTGAATGAACGCAATGTTTGGCTTCACAAACATCTCGAACTTCGTCGAATCGACAACGGGAATCAAGTGCTGAACGTTCTCAACGTTTGGCCTCACAAAATTCCCGATCAATAGCCAACCGTGAACGGGAAACAAGCAATGAACGTCCACAACATTTGGCCTCACAAAATTCCTGATCAATAGCAAACCGTGAACGGGAAACAAGCAATGAACGTCCACAACGTTTGGCCTCACAAAATTCCTGATCAATAGCAAACCGTGAACGGGAAACAAGCAATGAACGTTCACAACGTTTGGCCTCACAAAATTCCCGATCAATAGCAAACCGTAAATGGAAAACAAGCAATGAACGTTCACAACCTTTGGCCTCACAAAATTCCCGATCAATAGCAAACCGTAAATGGAAAACAAGCAATGAACATTCACAACGTTTGGCCTCACAAAATTCCCTATCAATAGTAAACCGTGAACAGGAAACAAGCAATGAACGTTCACAAAGTTTGGCCTCACAGAATTCCCGAACGTTAGCGATTAGGGAACGGGAATCAAGTGTTGAACGTTCCCACCGATTAGGTCAACAAAATGCAAGATCAGCAATGAATAGAACTCGCAGACAGCACAATGTATTGAATTATGCTTTTGCTTATGACTTTAACTTTGACTATGATGTGCTCAATGATGTCGATATTGGTAGAATGGATAAAATATGCAATCAATGTCAAGCAAAGAAATGGAAGACTGAAGCTCCTGGTCTGTGTTGTGCTGGTGGAAAAATAAATATACCAAAAATCCTTGAACCAACGTCAGTTTTAAAGGACCAGATATCAAAATCACACCCTTCATCAAAACATTTCTTAAATCATTCATGGCAATATAATACACTTATTCAGATGACTTCGTTTGGTGCCAAAGAAATTCGAGAGGGGAACTTTATGCCCACATTTAAAGTGCAGGGACAAGTTTATCATTTAATTGGTAACTTACGGCTGGATGAAGGTGCACAACCAGAGTTTTTGCAAATACATTTTGTTTCTCATGCAGATCAGGTATCTTTGCGTTCTAATTTAAACCCGACCTTACAAATTGAACTTATCGATGCGCTTCAAAAATATCTTCAAAAAATTAATACGTATATTCAAAGTTTTAAATACATTCTCGAAAATAGACCAGTGAGTGATTTAAAACTCATAATTCATGCTGATGTAAAACTTGTCAACGATCGTCGAGGTCGTTATAATGTGCCAATGGTAAACGAAGTAGCTGTTCTTTTGATAGACGAGGATAAAGGTCCCCGAGATATTATGTTGAATGCGAGAGATGGTCAACTTCAACGAGTTTCTGAGATTCACAGATCTTACGACCCACTTCAATATCCCTTATTGTTTCCATCTGGCAATGACGGGTATTGCATAAACATTCCACAACAAAATAGTGCTGCTAGATCTAAAACTGTATCATGTATGCAGTTTTATGCCTTTATATTCATGGTGAGATAAGGTGATTTCAACAGCTTACATTATTTTAAAGGATTATTTAATCAACATTGTGTCGATATGGCGGCAAAAATGATATCTGAGAGGCTTTATATCATAAAAAGAAATTAAAAAAAATTGAGGGCTGAAGAATACATACATTTAAGAGATGCCGTGACCAATGATGGCAGTGTAGACACTTCTAATATTGGTCAGCATGTTATATTGCCATCGTCATTTATAGGATCTCCAAGATACATGAACGAAAAAAGTCAAGATGCCAAAACATATGTCAAAAAGTTTGGAAGACCAGATCTCTTTGTTACATTCACATGTAATACTGAATGGACAGAAATAAAAAATGAGTTATTACCTGACCAAAAATCATACTATCGGCATGATTTAGTTTCTAGAGTATTTCATTTAAAACTAAAGAAAATGATAGACCTATTGACAAAAAAACATATCTTTGGACCAACTCAAGCTTTTGTTTACAGTTGAATGGCAAAAAAGAAGCTTACCTCACGCCCATATTTTATTATGGCTAGCAAACAAACTACAACCGAATTCCATAGATGAAATAATATCAGCTGAATACCTGACAAACAGCAAGATCCCGTACTTCATAATATCGTCATAAAAAACATGATTCATGGTCCCTGTGGATTTCATAACCCTACGTCACCATGTATGAAAGGAGGCATATGTTCTAAAAAGTATCTTAGGCATTTTATTTCTGAAACACAAACTGGTGATGATGGTTACCCAACCTACAGGCGCAGGTCTCCAGATAATGGTGGAAACACGGGTATTGTTCGTGTCAAAGGAACAGATATGAACGTGGATAATATGTGGGTGGTTCCTTATAACCCAGTCTTATCACGAAGTTTCAATGCGCATATCAACATAGAATTTTGTCAATCGGTCAAAGCTATTAAATATATTTGTAAATATATTCATAAAGGTTCTGATCAAGCCTCATTTTCATTACAAAATATTAACGATGAAGTAGAAGAATATTTAAATGGTCGCTATATTAGTTCATCTGAAGCATTTTGGATAATTTTCCAATTTTACATTCATGAACGCTTCCCTGCTGTTATTCATTTAACAGTTCATTTGGAAAACGGACAAATAATTTATTTTCATAATAATGAAAATCTCCATTATCGGATAAACAATCCTCCTGCGACAACACTTATAGCGTTTTTCGATCTGTGCAGAAGAGATGTTTTTGCTAAAACTCTTTTGTATCAAGAAGTACCCCAATATTACACATGGGAAAGAAATACATTTTCCAGAAGGAAACTAGGGCAAGATGTTCATGGATTCCCAGGTGTAAAAAAAGATACAGCTTTGGGCCGCGTGTACAATGTGCATCCGACACAAACGGAATGTTTTTATTTGAGGATGTTATTGCAACATGTTCGTGGTCCAATGTCATTTGAAGATCTTAGAACCGTCAATTGTATTATTTCACACACATATCAAGGCGCTTGCAAAAGTTTAGGTTTACTGGAAGGAAATCATCACTGGGAAAATACTCTATCAGATGCTGTTTTATCAGAGTCAGCCACAAAGTTAAGAGAATTATTTACCATCATCCTCATATATTGTCAGCCATCTGACCCATTCACGTTATGGAGTAAATTTCGTAATGATTTCTGTGAAGATATTCTAAATAGAAATCGTAATAACTATCAGGAAATTACATTACAATATAATGATACAATATACAATGAAGGACTTATAATGATTGAAGATATTATTCATGAGATGTGTGATAAATCTTTAACTGATTATGGACTTCCAGCATCAAATAGGGATGATTAAAATTTTAATATGGCTCCGTTGGAAGAAGCATTGCGGAAACTGTATGATGTAAATAAATTAAGTGATTATATTTCTGAAAACGAACCTAAGTTAGTGGATGACCAGCTGATAGCTTATAATTGTGTTTTGAACAGTGTTCGCTTAATTGACGGGAAGATATTTTTTTTGGATGACCCTGGAGGAACCGGCAAAACGTTCGTTATCAATTTAATATTAGCAAAAGTTAGGTCTTAAGGAAAATTAGCTTTGGCCATAGCATCATCGGGCATCGCAGCAACTCTATTAGTGTATGGACGCACCGCTCATTCAACTTTTAAACTGCCTTTGACTGTTTCTTTGCAGAAAGATAGTGTGTGCTCGATCCGTAAAAATGGACCTTTGGGAAAAGTTTTGCAAGATGTTGATTTAATAATATGGGATGAATGCACTATAATTCATAGAGCTCATGTAGAGGCTTTAAATAGGACTCTTAGAGATATTAGAAACTAACAAAATCATTGGAGGAATCTCTATCATGTTTGCTGGTGATTTTCGCCAAACATTTTCGGTGATAGTCAGGGTAACTAGAGCTGACGTTGTGAAGTCTTGCTTAAAATCTTCCCCATTATGGAAGTTTGTTCATACCCTAAAGCTATCTACAAATATGAGAGCACATTTGGGTGGTGGTAGTACAGGATTTCATTCAAATAGGAGACAGGAAGGTACCTTATGTCGATAACAAAATTGAAATTGAACTTGATTTAGGTGAGAAAGTAAATAGCATTGAAGACCTAATCTCTAAAGTGTACCCAGATGTAGTCCATATAGAAAACAAAGACTACCAGTGGATGTGTCAAGGGCAATATTGGCAGCTAGAAACAGTAGCGTTGACGACATCAATAACATGATACTGGGTAAACTTCCAGGAGATAGAGTGAACTACAGGTCCATTGATGAAGTAATTGATCAATAAGATGCTGTACATCATCCACAAGAATTTTTAAATTCTTTAAATCCGAGTGGCCTTCCCTCACATTCACTCAGATTAAAAACTTGCTGTCCAATTGTGCCGCTAAGGAATCTTAAACCACCAAATTTATGCAACGGAACCAGACTCCAAATAAAATTCCTTCGCGATAACGTGATTGGTGCTACAGTATTGACTGGTCCAGCAGTAGGGCAAACAGTGCTGATACCTCGCATACCTATGATATCAACGGATTTGCCTTTTCACTTTAAGCGAATTCAATTTCTGGTGAAGGTATCTTTTGCGGTAACAATTAATAAGGCCCAGGGACAAACATTTAAGTACGTAGGAATAGATTTACGCCAAGAGTGTTTTTCGCACGGGCAGCTATATTTTGCTCTGTCGAGATCTGGTTCGGGAGAAAATCAATTTCTACTTCTGCTGGAAGACAAAACTAAAAATATTGTTTACGCAGAAGTACTTTAATATACCTACCATTGGTTATGAGTGTTTTGAGAATAACCTAAAACTGTGCATCTAACATATTATCTCAGAAAGTCACAATACCCTCCAACAAAGTCCACGCGGACAAAGTCACGGGCACTGCTAGTATATATATATATATATATATATATATATATATATATATATATATATATATATATATTGAGTAGCCCATATGCAAAACCCGCTAGATCCAAAAATTATCGAAAATGAGTTTATAGTATCTATGGATTCGTCTTTTCATTGGCTTCATAATGGTGTGAAGAACGAGTGTGAAACCACGCTAAAACCCATCAAAATATTGAAGAGAAAAGTGAGGTCAGTTGCAAAACCTGTTAAGTGACTCACGACATCAGATACAAAACCTGTTAAAAACAATAATTGGAAATGCCAATACCAATAGCCGCTATATCCATGACCACCATGATAACCAGAACATGTTTCCATTTGCAATACCTGTTATAACCAGGGTAGTTTCCTTGTACATGCACATTAAATTGCATATAAAATGATATTTCACATAATTTTGTTGGCTATTGCTTTGTATTTGGTAATGATAAACAACATTCTATGAAACAGCTGTTCAACAAAATTTTTGGAGCCAAAATCTTAATGTAATCTGTGAGTTGTGAGACAAGAGACGATTGTGTTAGGGCTTGGTTTATGTTACGAGTAGGCACATTTTGCTAAATTGTAATAATGGATGGTGAAGAGATTGCATCTGCATGTCCTGTTAACAATGTAGCAGAGACTCCTGCACACAAATCAAGAAAACGAAAACTTAGGCCGGAGACCTGGAAACGAAATGTTGCAAAGAAGGCTAGGTAAGTTAGAAGGTGATTTAATATCATTCTAACATTTGCTATAATTTTATGTCCTGCATGTAGTATGGTGGCTAATTTTTGTTATGACAAATATAGACATTGAAAATAAGTATCGGCAATACATATAATTCAGCACAGCAATGGGTATGTTTTCTTTTCAGACATCGCCCAAAGGGATTTCCTGTTATGCCTTCCTGCGGATATGGGATGAAGGGACGTTTTCAGTGTCATCAGCTGTCAATGCAGGACGTATGAAGAATCCACCAAAAGTACTATGCAAATCCAGATCTGGAATCAAAGAAATCTTACATCCTGCAGCATGTGACAGTCTCGTCAGCCAAAAAAAGTCGTGTACCAGAAGGACAATCAAGACGACAAGTAAGCACATGTTATACATTACCAAGGCAAAGGCAAGGCATTATTAAACATGTAAAAGATTGTAGAAAAGCATTTTTAAGTGTTTTAAATGAGAGTCGTTATCGCGTCCAAAGACTGTGTCAGTAATATCTTCACCTCGGTGTTACTCCTGAAACTCGTGGAGGAGCCTGCCAGGTCAACAAGTATGAACTGAAAAGGACTGCAGTGAAAGATTTCATAAAAACATTTCAGCCCATACAGTCCCATTATTGCAGGGGGGAAAACAGTGTGCGTCAGTACTTTAGCAGCCAGTTAAATGTGAAGAAAATGTGGGAAATGTACCTCCAGAAACACACAGAAGAAAACCTGCGAGTTGAATACGAGTTTTTTCGAACTGTTTTTAATGAGAATTTCAATATAAGCTTTGATGCCCCATACACAGATAAATTTTCCACATGCTTGAGTCTCGAGAACAAAATAAACGATCAAAGGGACCAGGCAGCAAAACATACTCTTCAAATTGAGTTATTGGCACACAAAAAAGGGCAGATACTTTTTATCAACACCTCCGGGAGAAAAGCGATGGTGAGTTGGTCCTCACTTACGATTGTCAGAAGTATTTAATGCTGCCTAAACTTTCTGACCAAGCGGCATATTACAAAAGACAAATGTATCTATTTAATTTTACTATCTGCGAGGGTGTTTCAACCACTTCTCAAAACACGGCAAACACATATTTTTATGTGTGGACAGAAGATACTTATGCGAAAGGTTCGAACGACATAGCATCAGCATTACATCACAGGCTTAACAACCTGGATCTTGATGAGGTCACCAGAATCAGACTCTTTTCCGATGGCTGTGGAGGCCAAAATAAGAATCTATCTACGATCGGCATGCTCTCACATTGGATGATTTTGGAAGCACGGAAACATTTTAAAGATATCATCGTCCTGTTTCCAGTTGTCGGCAATTGTTTTTTACCCCCAGATAGGGTATTTGGAAATTTGGAACGACAGTTCAAACATGAAAGTGTTATTGAAAATCCAGATAAGTATATCCAGGTATTTCATTAGTTCGGTAAAGTAAATAATCTTGGAGAGGACTGTGCAGTTAAAGACTGGAAGTTATATTCACAGGAGATTTTGAAACCAACAGGAAGATGGCACTTCCAGTTTCAAAAAACCAAGAAGCTTGTGCTAACTAGAAGCCACTCTAGAAAAAGCATTTTGGTTCAAGGGGAACCATTTTATAACTTTGAAAGTGGTGAACCTAAAACCATTTGCAAAAAGGGTAAAACATTTAGGGATTCTCAGATCCCAGATGTAGTGAGAGGGGTGCAACTGAAGGATGCCAAAATACACGATGTGCGCACATTGCTGTCACTTCACTTTGGAGAGAAGTGGGAAGAAAATGCCAAGCTCACATTTTATACTCTTGTGTTTCAACAGCAGACTACAGGTAATGTTCCAGCCACAGCAAAGAATGAAGCAGATGAAGATGAGATAAATGATTTTGAGTTGATGTACGACGATGGTGCTGAAATATCTTAAGTGTACCTACGTCTGTTAATAGGACAGAACACTTTCCGAGTGATGTTTTCAAATAATGGCTGTATATTAATGTCAGTGTTGTTATGCCAACATATTAATTTGGTAACACAGTATCTTAAGTCTGAGTTATTTTTGTTATTACAATGTATAATTCCAACTATGTGAGTGTTATATTTATAGAAGTGTTAATTTGTAATTGGATGTAACATGTTTTATAACTGACATGAAATTGCAAATGGCTGATATAAAATTACCAAAAACTGTTATTTTCATGTTTCAGGTGCAAAACCTGTCATAAGCATAATTGATTGGTAAGTAAAAAACTATTCATATATCCTATATTATACAGATTTGTTGTCTCAAAACTAATTAGTACAGTATTGCTGTCATCATTGTTGCCACTTTATATCAACTGTGAACTGGCGGAATATTTAAATTCGTATGCCAGTTAAAAAAAATGGTTGTCTGTAAAGTCGGTTTACGGACGATAGTTTAACGTGACGTCATAACAAAACATTGTTGAAATTTTTGATCCAGAAGTAAATGAAATATATTCGGCCTGAGATTGAGCAGCAATAGGTTTTTGCAACCAAACCATTTAGGCATTTAAAATACTATGTTCTTTGAGGAAGATTTTTTTTTTAATTTTTCTATCTTTTTTATTATAAACTCTAAATCTGCATACTTTTATGAATAAAATTGTATCATTTTTTATTGAATTTAAATATTTTGTATGGATACAAAGAATGAATGAAATGAAATCTACAATTTAATTGATATATTTACTTTAATTTACATTCACTAATTCAAATATATTTATTACTTTTGTAGTGTCGCGCGCACCGTATTTATTTTTACAAGTACAAAAATAAAGGTATCGCAGCAGCCGGGATTCCATCCGTCAACCTTTGAGTTGGTAGTATCGTATCGGACAATTTTTTCGGTCACAATATTTGCACTTTACATCGTTTGGTACATGGTGAAGAAGACACTCCAGCACACTGTGCTCTTTTGTCTAGTTATAAAATTATGTAAAGGTTTACATATTTTTTAAATTATGCATATGTTTGAATTTGTTTACAGAAGGAAAAAATTTAAAAACCTCCAGTCTTGGTTATGTGAGTCTTAGCTTTTTGTCTTTGTTAGTTGTATATTACACACTTTTACTGGTTGTTACACGAAAATATTTTAATTAAATAACAATATATTTACATTATGTACAAACACTACACTACGTCACTTTGGTGTGCGTCCGTAGTGAGACACTTCATTGGCACTGTGATTGGTGTCCATTTGCGTGAATGTGTGCTCTGCCTAGTCAGGGTGGCCTGCCTGGGTGATAGTCTGTTATGAGTTTGTGTGGGTGAGGTCTGGCGATGTTGTGTTGTCCAATGTTCTGAATGAGTGGTGTCGGGTGTTGTGCAGTTTTGTGGAAAAATTTGTCTGTGTACTGTGTTATAAGTGCTCTTGGAGGTTGGGTGTTTGCGAGTGCGTGAAGCTGTATGTCAGTTACATGTCTGTATTTTCCGAGTGTTTACCTGAGTAGTTTGTTAAAGCATGTAGTTATTTGGTGGATCCGAGTGTCGGGTACGTGTGCAAAGATTATGGATGCATAAAAAGAATTGGGACAATGCATTCCTTGAAGAGGCGTACACGGTCCTGGTCTGGCTGTGGGATATGGGGGCAGAGGATGGTGGACAACGAGTTAAATGCGTGGTAGGCCCGATCAGTGGCAGACGAGAAGTGTGGTGAGAAGGGCAGTGAGCGATACAGTGTCACACCGAGGTATTTCACTGAATCGCTCCACTTGATTACTGCGCCTCCCACAAACAGTGCAGGGGGCAGACGGGGGCGTCGTCTGCTAAAGAAAGTGGCTTCTGTTTTGGAGGGGTTTGGGAGGATGCCCCAGGACGTAAAATATGCTGTAACTGAGCGGATGGCCGAAGTCAGCCTGGCTTTAATTAAAACGGGGTCATGATGGGTAACCATCAGCGCGGTATCGTCCGTGTACATGACAATCGTGCATTCGGGGGGTTTAGGAATGTCTTGAATATACAAGGAGAATAAAAGGGGTGAGAGCGTAGACCCTTGTGGGACTCCTGCGGTGATCCTTCTTGAGGATGAGGCGGACCCTTCCACCCGTACGCAAAATGTCCGGGCTTCCAGGAAATTGTGAAGGATGCAGCGGAGAGCAGGGTTGAATCCCAGAAAGGCCAGCTTTAGAATTAGGGCGTGTTGATGGACTGTATCAAATGCACGACTAAGGTCTAGTAACACCATGCCGGTATGGGTTCTTTGGTTGAAGCTGAGGGTGATTTGATAGGGGACATGAGCTAATGCATGTTGGGTTGACAGATGATGTCTGAATCCAAACTGTAATTCTGGCAGTGGTTGTAGCTGGGCTACTTACGCTTCCAACCTGGCCAGGACTATGCGCTCCGCCACCTTGGAGACCACAGATAGCAGCGATATGGGGCGGTACGGTGCCGGCCAGCTGGTGGGGCCCTTCTCCTTGAATATTAGCACTACCGTGGCCTTACGCCATGAATATGGGTAGTAGCCGGTGATGAGGATGCTGTTGATGATGTTGGTGAGGTAGATGATGGCTTTGCGTGAGATTGATTTCAGAAGGTGTGGGGTGACTTCATCCAAGGCCAGGGGCGGCATTGTTGCGCACATGGTCTATCACCTTCTTCACCTGCCTGGGCGTGGCCAGCTCCAGTGCGCCTGGTGCCGGGGGAGGGGGGTTGGTAGTGAGTGGGAAGCCTTAAGAGGTGCGGCGGTATGGGTGCTGGGGTGAATGAGTTGGCAAAGTGGTCTGCCAGGTACTCTGCCTTGTTAGTCGCCTACTCTGCCAAACCACCGTCCACCTCTAGGGGCGGGATCGTTGGCCTGGCAGAGCGGAGACCACGTGCGAGGCGCCACACCGAACCATTTGCCAGTGACAGCGCCTGAAGCTTTTTGGCCTCGCCCGCCATCGTCCATTCAGCGACTGCCACTCTGCACTGTCGAAACAGTGCATTGTAGTCGTCCCTGTCCGGCTGCAGGCGGGTACGCTGCCATCAGCTCCACGCCTTGTTGCGAAGTGAAATGAGTTGTTTGATGTGATTTGGGGAGGGGACCCCAAGTGGGTGTGGTTTGACTTTGGGGATGTGCAGTGACGCTGAGGTTATAATGGTGTCAGCAAAGTGAAGAACATGTTGGTCAAGTTCTTCCTTTGTGCGGGCTTTACGTTGCAGGTCTAGCTGCTGGTCCATAGCTGTTCGATACATTTGCTAGTCAGCTAGTTTGTAATTAAAAATGTGGTTGGTGGGAGCTGGGGTGATTGTGGTGTCGATTGTCCCCATGATGGGGTAGTGGTCGGATATCAGATCGGTGCAGACAGTGAAGGGGTTGACTCTGGGTTGGCGAGTGCCTATCACCAGGTCCAGTATGCGGGGGCTGCCAGTATGGGAGTGGGGATGGTATGTATATGTGTCAGGGGTATGAAGTATAAGGGGGGTTTCCATCAGGTACTTGTGGAGGGCAGTACCTCTATAGTTGTTATGTAGGCAGCCCCAGGAGGTTTGCCTGCCATTGAAGTCATCCGCCAGGATGACACTTGAGCCAAACCGATGGAGGCTGGTGAGGTCCTCCGCCAGGAATGGGGTGGTTGGTGGAATGTAAAGGGCCACGGCAGTGAAGGGCGTGGGGTTTGTGTGCATCCGAACTGCCACCGCTTCCACATTCTGCAGTTGAGGTATTTGACGCCTGTGGTGCGAAAAAGTTTGGCCCCCCTGTGCCCCAACTAACCGGTCAGCTCGATGCATCACATATCCTGGTACCATGAGCAGATCGCCAGCCCTGAGCCAGGTTTCCGCCAGGAATACCAGATCTGGTTTGTGAGTTGAAACTAAATGATTGAATTCTGCGGTTTTACTGGCAATGCCGTTGCTATTCCAAATTATGAATTTAAGTGAAGGCATTGGTGAGAGCTGAAAGTGCGGAGAATATTTATGTGCACTTCTCGTCATATGTCTGCGCTGTTTTAAATTTTCCTATGGCATACAGGAGAAAGGGAACCCATTTCAGGAGGTTAAGTTTTTTAATCATCTTGAGGAGTTCTGTAAGTTCACTAAATGGGTTGGGTTCCACGTTAGGCTTCTGATTATTAGTGGGGGTCTGCAAGTTCCTAGGCTGGCGGAATGTGGCATTTAGTTGGGCGCGGGTGTCACGAGGGGGTGCCTGAGTTTGTGGTGTGATCAATGGTGCTGGTGTTTTTCCAGAGAAAGTTTTGAGTGTGCTGCCAAATTTGGCTTTAGGTGGTCTGAGAGCTGGGAAATTGGCTGGGCTGTTGTGTTGTAGTGTGGTGTGTTTGTTTTGTTGCATTACCTTGTTTTGGAGAAATGCCACCCTGACTGGGCAGTTTCCTGAAGCAGCAATGTGGGAGATGTCTGGGAGCTCATGCTCGATGCAGTTGACACAGAAGGGTGTGTCCTCCTGTGTCCGCGTACACTCCATTGAGGGGTGTTCGTCGGGGCATCTGACACACCTGGCCTTCATGTCACAGGTGTGCCTTGGGTGCCCCCAGCGCTGGCAGTTGATACATCTCTAGACCTCCTCTTGGCCCCTGTATGGTTCCAACCGGCATTGAATGTAGTCCAGGTATTGGGTCCCCAGGACTGCTGTGAACAGCGTGGTGCCATTGAGAGACACCAGGAACAGAGGGACAGGCACCTGTTCCCCCCGGGGCGTCTTGCGGTCCATCCTTTTGATGGACGCCACATTGAGTCCCAGGGCCTGGACCTACTCCTGGAGTTCGGTAGTGCTGGTGTCAATATCGAGGCCCCTGATCACAAACATCGTGTTGCGCTGGTCGGGTATTGGACTGGTGTAGCACTCAAAATGCTTTTCTCGCAGGTATTTGAGGACTGCGTCGTGGTCTGTAGGTGTCTGTGTTCTGATATTGATGTTATATCTGGAGTATGCTATTGCGAAGTCGTTCTTCAGGAGCGTGCTGAGGGGGGCTTTGTGGCAGTTGAAGGATTTGTTCAGTCCAGTTTTCACTGTTATTGGCGGCATTCTGAATGAATTCTTGGTTGAGGTGGCCGTGCGTAGATGTTGGGCTGTTGACTTGGGTGCCACCGGGACGCCTGGGGCTCTTGGAGTAGGTGTTGCAGTTTTGGTGCTACTTTGGGGACTGCCCCCACGTGCTGGCGCGGCAGTCTCTGGTTCCAGGTACCGTAGTGGCGCATATATGTTGTATGTGTCGCCCCGACACACCTTCGCAGGTGGCCTGTTCTCAGCTCCAGATTTTACTGGCGAACAGCTCTTTCGCTTTGATGCATTCTGCCATTCTTCCTTCTCCGTGGGTAGTTGGGGTGGTGGGGTGGTTGTAGGAGGCACCATTGTGAGAGGAGTGTCGAGCGGAGTTAATTCCCTGTTGATTTGATTGTCCTGGTATTCCAATAGGTACTGTAAGTACTCATTCTCATACTTAATTTCCGCGATTTAGTCATTCCTTGTGAAGTATTTTGGTGTGAAGGCTTCTGTGTCTCTGATGGCGTGGCGGTGCATTGCATTTGCATTGCACTCGCATTTGCGCAAATACACATGCAGCATGTAAACAGTTTCCTGGCTGTCATCTTCCAGGTTATATATATTGTTCATGTGGTTGTACACCCGTGCAGGGTCAACTCGCTCATTTTTCACTGGGCTGTACAGTTCATAGTGCATTTTGGATGTGGGTACGGATGAATAAATTTTTTCCGAATTATTTTCACTAATTTTTGTAGGTAATGTTTTCAGGAGCTGAGGTTCCAGGCAGGGATAAAACAATGCCATTACTGTCTTGCAATGCTCGTGTGCGATGATTTTCACTCTTAATATTTACACTTTGTTATAGTGTAGGTAATCTGTGGGCGTCGGCCATGTTGGTATTGTCAGCTACTGTTAATTTTCCGGTACTGGGATGTGATGTAGGAAGGCACCCGCCCGACAGAGAGCTTCTAAGATCATCAAGTTCTATGATATTTACATTGTGGTTATTATTGTAAATAAAAACGATCTTTTTACACACTGTTTATGACCTGAATAGGTGATGCGAGTACTCACATTTATTCGTACACATGTTCAAACACTTATAGCACAATATTATCACAGTCACAACTCACTCGCGACACTATAAACTATAAAATTGGCGAAACTCGTAGTTCAGCAATGCTAACAGCGATGCTAACTACGCGGCCACGAGGCCATATTGGAAACAATTGTTTCAGATGTTATATATATATAATGATTTTGTTTTGTGTTGTGGAAGTTTTAAAAACCGTAGGTAGTCCACCCGTTTTTATAACACTATTTTATAACAAATACGCATCCCAAATACACCAAACTTATTTATAATGTGTTACAATATTTTTTAAAACATTGTGCAAAAGATCCCGGGTGTAATTTAAATTATTATGTGTAACTGTAAAACACCATTGTTCGTTAAAAACGTATTTGAATATTCAACATTACTATTAAATAACCGTACCGATTGTGCTGAAAATCGGTGGACGATCGTTAAATTACATAATACTAATAATTCAAACGACGAAAACATGATTGAAAAGTCAAATCGATGGTTGTTCCAATCGAGTGGAAGAGAGATGCCACGCATGCGTACAATGAGCATAACAGGACACATACCTAGTGGGACATCCGAAGTGGGACAATGTGCGTTACGGGACACTTTTTCGTGCGTGCAGCCGGCGTTCATCGATTTATTAGACGTTGTCACGTCAAAAAAAGTTTCGAACTGGACATTGATTTAGTGACATTTTTTAAAATTGTTTACCTTAGAATGTAAAAAATATTTATCGACCCGTGCGAAGTGAAGTACCTCATCTTAAAGTAAGTGAAATGATTTATGTATACACACACTCGAGGGTGACATGTTGCCTACTCCCAGCTGAATTGCACAACGCGTGCCGGTCTATTCAGCGCCGCGCGAAATGTTATTGTGGTATCTGTGTATCGGTTTAATCCGCGCAAACGTAATTACTAGTCATTTTTATTTATTTTTTTATTTATACTGGTTTCAGTCGCAATATCATTTACTTTTAAAAAGTTTTCAATGTTATATCAACCGTTTTTTAATATCTAATAATGTAGTATCAAAACATATTAATATATGAAATGAGTTCCTTTTTTTTATTTACTCCTTCCTAACAAAAAAAACCATCAGACTCACATTTTTAGGTTAGATTTTGTAACATCTCGTGGAAATCAGGTTATTAGAGACCATAATTTTTTAAAATTAGCATAACTGCAACACTTCACCTCAACTTTACTACAACTGTACAACAATGCAACACAGCATAACTGTAATACTGTGACACTGCAATAATACAATAGTATAACATTACAGCACAGCAACACAGTAATTCTGCAACACTACGCCACAGTTACACTGCACCTCAGCAATACTGCAACATTACATCACTGCACAGCGTGGCACTGAAACACTGGAAGACAGAAACACAGTGACTCTGCGAACAGTACAATACTGTAACACTGCAACACTGCAAAACTACAAACCCTGCAACACAGCAAAAATACTAACCCTGCAACACAGCAAACCCCAACACAACCAAACTGCTACGTAGTAACTCTATAAACTACAACACTGCATCACTGAAAACGCAGCTACTGCAACTCAGTAAAATAAAAACACAGAAACTCCAATGAACTTCAATACAGAAAAAACTATAACAGATAAATATTGCAAAGCTGTATGCCAGCAAACCTGCAACACAGTAGAAGTGCAACACAGCAAATCCGCAAAATATAATACATCACCCTGTAGTACTGCAATACTGCAGCTCGGCAACGAAGCAACTCAACATCACAGCAGCAACACTGCAACTCAGCATAGGAAACTGGGTTAGAAACTGATGATGGCCTAGTTTAAGGACCGTGATCTCTGGACGGTAAGTAGAGGGCCTACCCTCCGTGACAAACGTTTAGAGTTGCCTATAGAAAGCGACCGGTTAAGATTGCGTTGTGGTTTCTTAGATCTATTTGATTACTTTAGGTGACTGGCCGTTGCCTCTTTTGAAACGAAGCACGTGATGTTAAATCCAACCTAACGCATTCTGACATGCGTTTTCGATGGATTCCCAAAATCACTCTAGAATAATGCTGGAACAAATCCTTATAATGGATATTTGAGCTTTTATTTTCTCGATTTATCTTCCTACTTGTTAGCGTAATGTACATCGAAAATGACCTCAATGTCGACATGATCTAAAACCAAGTTTAATGAAGAATCATTATATTTAAAGTATTTTGGGCGTGATACATTCCCTATTAGGTTTTTTTTTTGACCATTAATTAATACATAGATATATTTAGAAGTAAATTTTGCGAAGTTTTTTTGTCGGAAAATAAAGCATCAAAATTTTCCAAACCTTTACTTTATTCATCATTATTGTGTTCATATAATAAATTTTTATTTGCATCACATTTAAAAGAAAATTTTACTTAAAAAAAAGTATCTTTACATTATCCAAAATTAAATTTGGACATAGCTTAAAGTCGTAAAAAAAATGTCTATTAATCTGAAAAACATGTACCTATGTTTACCCATTTAGTTCTTTTCTTTGTGGGTAAGTCCCAAAGTGATGAAAACTGCGACTTTGTCAGTTCATTACTAAAAATCTTTCGTATAATTTTTTTTATTACATGTGGTAAATCAAAAAGACAGCTGATCAACATATTTTACTTAATATTAAATTATAAGAAAATTAAAAAAATACTTTAGGAGCTTTAATAAACATGGTAATAAACCTATTCCTGTTTACTTTAATTATTATATTGCAATTTTCACTACAGGTTTTGTAAAAGATGTTATGACTTTACAGCACTCTTAATCTATCTACAAACGATTATTTAAATCAAAAATTTATTCTGGTATAATTTTATAATATTTTAACAGACAACGTGAAAAAAATCATAAAAATATTTACTGCAGCCTAACTGTTAATATTTATTTTATGAAATAAAATTGTACCTTTAGGTAAAATTGGAAAACTACACGCTTAAGCAGCGAATAATCACATATTAAAAGATCTGAATTATAATTAAAACTTTGGCATTTGGTTTAAGACTTAGAAGCCATTACCTTTTGCAAGTATTTAAAATACTTAAATGATGTATTAATTTAATAACTAAATCATTAATTTTCGGTATTTAAAAGCAATAGTTTTCAAGGTAAATAAAAAATTTATATTTACTTTGCCATTAAAGTCTTACTGGAATTTTTTTCCGGTTAGCCCAAACGTACGCAAGTGTAGGAGAGGTTTCTTTAAACCATGTGGTATTAACATTGTATGTTGTAATATTTTCATATAGAAAACGTTTATATAATGTCTGAAAGTAATTTATATCAAATATTGCCTTTAACAAATACAAAGCGTTTAAATATTCGACAAACGACACCATTTTATGTGTTTCAAAATCAAAGAAACAATTATTTTCTTATAACTACGACTCAAAGACGCATTCATCAATAAATTCATTCTAGCTGGCAAACCAGGATGTAAAGAGAAGACAATGTGTTCATTTCATGATGCCATACAAAACTGATTCCTTTGATGTCAGATCAAAGACCTACTGAAGCGTAAAGATCAACTTCAAAGTGACACATCCATTAGGTTACGTAGGCTGAAAATATCGTACATCCTTGTGCATATTCTTATTGATGTAGTGTATATTTTTGCAGCAGGAAATAACAATTTTTATCTGGATGGATGGGAAATAATGTTTAAATAGTTAATAAAGAATTAGCTGTTGTTTTTCTTATCTATCTTAAAAAATATAACTTCAAATATATGGCAAATACTGTTTAATTTTAGATTATTGAAATTTAAAATGCTTTTTAATAGTGAAAAACACGTCCATTGTTTACCGTGAGCTCTAACAAATGCAGATCGAAATAAACCAAATAAAGCAAAAGTTTAACTGAAAAAATCGTATCATATAATTAAAAATACCAAAATTATCTTAATAAATATTAGTACTTAGTACAGGTATATTTTATTCAGAAGATACAACAATTCCAATTCCATTTGGTAGTTATTCACAGCTAAATTAAGTTAACTAATGTTTAAAGTATTTTAGAGACCTGAGATTCTGGCAGTGTCTCATAATTATATATTTCATATAAATAATTTATTTTTGATTTCAATAGACCACATGCTCTTTAAACTTATTTTAATATGGGAAAATATTTAATAGGAAATAAAGTAGCTAAAACAAACTTCATAGATTTATTGCAAGGGCTTCATAAATTATTATTTATATTCCATAAAGGGTTTTTTTCGAAGTCGTCATAAAACGTGGGTGCAAAATGACTTCTAATGCAACCTCTAGGTGATGATTGAAAGCGTAATATCTTATGTTATATGTTTAGGTATCATGTAATTGATAAGGCTTTTCTCGAAACAATATGTATTTATATATACACATATGTACACACACATATGAATACTACTATATTAAATTACAAAACACTTTAGGATATTATACTCCAATAGGAGATAATAATGTTTATGAACCCAAGACTGTAAATCTTTAGTTTCTCCGATGCTAGCCAAATACCACCATGTGTCAACATACCTCACGGGTTTCGCGTCAATAAGAGAAGCTAGGCTGAACTGTCCTTCTACAGTATTTTAATCCACTTGCAAAAAAAACTTCTCTAGAGGGAGACTCGACACTTTGGAGCAAACACCTTTGGTGCACTAGTTTAACACAGCTATTATAAAAAAAATATAAACTAATATAATTAAATATAACTTATCCAAAAAATTTAAATCACCTCTTACTTGTGTCACTACCCAGTAAGTATTGTAATTCAGAGTTACTCGATCCATATTTGTTTGTCGCCTACATAGGTATTGTTGAGTTCTTCAAAAAAGCCTTTTTCAATTCTAATTATCAATTAGCTATACATATATTAAATATTTTAAATTTTTATTTGTTTAAACAAAATGTGTTATCAAAAATTATATATAAAGGGAGATGTATTATTAAATCCAAAAAGAAAATAAAAACTACTAGATAATTTATGACTCTTAAGGTAAGGGCAAACAAATCATAAACCATAGGACGAAATGCCACCAAAGGAAATGCGCACTTATCATTCGGAACATCATAACTTCCGAAATGGTGCCCCATCCTTATTGTGTTCCCTGTACATTGTCCGTCGATATGGATAGAGAGGAAGAAGAATTCGTTAATTGCTTGTTGGCAGGAGAAGAGTAACAGAGACGGAAACTAAGAAAACGGAAGTTTTGGACGCACAATACATATATGAGACGGTCACTCTATGGAGGTTGCCTTTTTCTTGGACTTAATAGATGAAAAAAAAAATTCCGGTATTTTCAAATTACTTACGGAAAGTTTACAGTACTTCTAGATATTCTCAAACCATATTTATCGAAGTAAAATACGTAATTCAGGGGCTCAGTAGGTCTTCAAGAAAGACTCGCATTGTACAAAATTATTTTATTACATGTTTACATAATGAGAAAATGCTTGGTTTTTGTTATTAAGTTACCAGTTTTACACTGTTTTAATTTTGGCTGTTTTCTATTATGCAATAATATAATATTGTTAAATCCATTGCTCAGTAAACATTTAAAAAACAAAACTTCTACTAAATAATTTAAATTAATTAAATTTGTGCACACTTATATGTTCCCAATTATAAATTAAAGAAAGTTTTATCCATTTAAACATTATTGTTTTATCAGAGATATTGTTCATCCACAATCAGAGAATCAGCCAAAATCGGGGATCAGCCACATTCGGGGATCTTCTAAAATCGGCTCCTCGCAATCGCAAATTGTCAAAGGATTTAACCAATTCGCTTCCTTGTCTAGTCTGAGTTCCATGTGAGTCACTATTTAAAATAATTTAAATTTTTTACGAATTTGATCCTGGAGTAGAAAGGTGTCTACGGTTTCCTCCAAGCTGCCGAAAAATTAAATGAAACTACACTGAGAGAATGGTTTGTTTGCCTCTACAAAATATATGTTTGTATATGGCGAAATAAATATATTTTGTTAATTCAAACAAAAATTTTGTAGTAGGAAAGATTCTGTTGACCCAACAAAATGATTTTGTCAACTCAAATATATATTTGGTTAGGTGTAACAAATCATTTTTGTTACTTACCGAGTTTGGTTAAGCTAACAAAATATTTTGTTTCGACATATACAAACAAATATTTGTTTGATTCAAATAAACCCTTTTTCTCTGTGTATCGCTCTATCGCTCTTAGGAAATGTGGAAGGAGGTTTTGTTGCCTTGGTCGACAGATAGGCACTGCTGCAGAACTAATTCTGTGGTTGGTTGTGGCTTCCCTTGGTCAGATGGTCTGATGCTTTTCTTTTCCAGGTCATATATAATCTTAATACTTTGTTACATTTAGAAATAATTAAAAATAATGAATATGTATTCATTGCAAATAATCTTTACTGGTTATTATGAATGATCTCCAATAATGTTTTTTTATTCTTTAATTATGTTTTAGATTTTTGAATACTGGAAACTGTGTGATAGTACAGTCGGCGAAATTTGTAACATAACTTGTGATGCTCTTTGTGATATTTCACATCTTTTTGTTATGCCTGCAAATTATGTTAGTTACAGATATCGTCAGAAAAAGGCTTGAAGAAAAATGTAACTTTCTTAATGCACTAGCTGCCCTCAATTGCAAACACGTTATAATCCAATCACCTCCAAGCAGTGGTTCGGTTTTTTTTTTCTAATATAAATAACACTTGAGTAGCCACATCGGCCCAAATCTTTTCTAAACGCCTATGGCTATGGTTACTTAAACTCTCCGGATGTATTCCCCACACGTTCAATAGCGGATGGCTCAACTCCCGCCCCAAGAACACCTCTGCGGGGGTATGCAGGGTAGAGTCATGCTTGTTCAGATTAAACGCCATATTTAGGAACTGAAGATTTTCATCCCATCTCCGATTATCTTTTTGACTAAAGATAGTTAAGGCTTTCTTAATATTTTTGTTGACTCGTTCAACTTGATTGGGATTGGGGTAGTAAGGGCTCGTAGTAATGTGTTTTATACCCCAACTAAAACACATTTGTTCGAAAGCCTTGCTCGTAAAATAAGTGGCATTATCTGTAACTAAACTTTCAGGAGCCCCAAACAAACCCCATACTCTCTTAATTAAGGCTCTGACTACCTACCCACTAGTACATCACCCTAATGGCAAAAAATAATTTACTAAACCCATCAACCAAGTTCAACAAGTACACGTTTCCTTTCAGTGAGCTAGATGACCATACCATTTAAATACTTAAGTTTCGTAAAAATAAAAAAATAATCTTCACGAAGAGTATTTTTAACGAGTTATGACGTACTTGTAAATCTTAAAACTGCGGTGTTACACAATAGTTATAAAAATTTTAAAATAAAAAAAAAATATTTAATTTTCATATTAATATCATTGTATTTATTGTAGTATAGAAGGGCTATTTATCGAATGATTCGGCCATTTTTGAAACAGAGCATACTTAAGATTGTAATTTCCTGTGATTTTTTTTCTCGGATACCGAATCCTTCGAAAACTGAGGATTTGGTGGTATTTGAGTACGTGAGAATGTTGTTGGTGCATTCCTAATGAATAATATGTGCATGTGCACCCGGTGAGTGGAGGGGTGGGGGGAGGGCGACGCCGCGGTGGCGCCGGGCCAGGCCGGGACCGCGCACGCGCCGAGGGAGCCTGGAGGGAGGGAGGAGGGAGGGAGGGAGCGAGGGAGGGTCGCTCAGCCACGCCGCACCGGCGCTCAGCCACACAGTCCCGGGGAGCGCCGCGCGACAACACCTGCGCCCGCGCGACGTGTAGAGCAGCAGCCGCCGCCTCTACGGCAGAGCGCTCTGCGCGCGGGTAGTGACCGTGCTCGCCGCGTCGCCACACACGCCAGCCACGCCGCCTGTGAGTAGCTCCTTCCCGCAACACTGCATTCACAAGCATATACCCTGCTTACTCCTTTTCTCTATCTACGCTGTGCTGTGTGAGTCGGTCTTATTCAGTTATAAAATTGTGGTTTAAAACATCTAATATTTATCATATACAATCCCGGCAGCAGCAAATAAATCTCTTTCAAATCAAAAGAGTATCCAGAACCTGCACTATTGAATAGTTTTTTTAATAATTTGTCTTTGCAGCTACACTTTAGATCCGTCACATTTTCATCGGTGTAGGAAAACCTATTTCTTTAACCGGATGCATTAATCGAAATATAACTTCTCGAGCGATCACAATTTTAATATTTCTTTTAAAATACAAATATAATAATTGTGAACACAACTTATACACAGACACTGCATTTTTTCTGAAAAGGCCCATCTGTACTTTGTGGAATACGTTATTATAAAAGGTGAAATACATTCAAGCTAAAAATAATAAAAATAATAATCTTCCGTAGAAATTCTAAAATTAATATTATTTATTTATATCATTACTGCCAAAAATATAAATATTTTTACAAACGCCATTTGATTTGAAATATGAATCATATACAAGACAAGTGAAGGCTAAAAGGTATCGTCCATTTATTTGAATATACGTCGGTCAGCTTTAGTACACACAAGACACTAGGAAGAGTGTGACCATTCATTTCCATCGGAAGTGGTAACAGTTAAAAAATAAAATCTAACTTTGTTGATTACCTGAATACTTAATGTGTTTAGTCCATTAAGAGAGTATTTTCCCCAGTTATTTTCAGTGAATTACTAAAGCTTAGTTAAAAAAAAAAATATTTTTTTTTGTAAATGAAAAGGATTTATAACAAGTTTAGCTTTAAAAATTCATTGTTTCACAAGATACTTATAATACAGAAAATGTTCATCTTAAATTAAAAAATAAAAATATATCAGTAAATATTGCATGTGTTTATTTTATCATCCGACGGTTTTCCCCATTATGATTCGGCTATTTTTGAAATTATACTTAGTATTACAGTACTTACCATTTAATTTGTTACCCAAAGGCTTAAAAAATAAACTAAAACCAAACACTTTGTAGGGAATCTGAAAGAAAATGCTGATTAACAATTTTGAATTGTTTCATTTTATTTATATTTAAAGACAATGCTAATTTATAACTGAAATCATTTCTAAGGCAGAAAAAAATTATTTGTGTTTCAAACAATTATTATTTTGATAATTGATTACAAAGGAAATGTTTTTTGTACTGTAAATAGTATTTTTCATTTTCCCCTTAGATCAAGTCAATAATAAATGTTAATATAATGTTATCTTTTAAAATATTTTTTCCGTGCACAAAATAAATTAATCTTTATTTAGTACAAACATTAAATATATCATAAATAAAATAGTTCGTCCTAGCTGCTACACTAATATTTACTTACTGTTTGCGCCAAACGTCCTAGCGGCTGGCTTGTTATCGTTATCTGGTCGGCCTGCAGAGCTGACATTCCAGGCGTGCTAGCTATATATTACATGTTTTAAACACATTGACTGTTGATCCTTTCCGTGGAGAAACACATCAAGTCGCCGTCCTAAATACGTCGGAATGATATTTTATAAATGTAAATAATTACTGACTCGTCCGAAAATCAAATTCTTAGACCCTTTGTGTCCACACCCGGTATAATTCCTCAGCAAAACGGCCGCTTACCACACAATTTTCACGTGTTATATAAACTGTTTAATCCTAAACAGTTAGATATTCCTAAATTTCCAAGCTAAAATTAAAAATTTAATAAGCACGAAATTTATATATAAAATATCCTAACTTTTCCGATAAAGGTAAATTTATTTAGTATAAATTCTTACACAATTCTTATGCTACTCGGATTGCTAATACAACAAAGTAACATTTTGCTTGTTTAAAATAAATGATTATTTACTAAACACGAATATAAGCCTTCTAGAATAGTTTAGTTAAATAGAAGGTGGTGCAAGGTTTTTAAAACTCACACTTTAAATAAAAAGCAGATAAGAAACATAATTGTGTTATTTCGTACACCAATAAATTTTAGTTACAACACATACTTATATTTAAAAGTACGTTTCCAGAAATATATATTTTTTATAATTAAATACTGGGTTATACAAATATACGAAATATATTTTAAAAATTCCAACGAAAAACGTTCTCTTCCAAATTATATCGTCCGTCAAGAGTTCCACTTAATCGCCATAAATGGAGGTTACTTAACAGTTAAGTTCGTATCATACGTGATACCGCAAACTACGTTCAGTTCAACCGCTTTAGTTTCAGTATCTTGCAAAAAAGAGATTCACAAAGAATATTTCAAAAGTTTAATAGTATATTCACTAACACTTTCGATAAAACGTCACGCTTAAACGAGTCCTCAAAAGTGTTTTGCGTCGACATAAGGCAAAAACAAACAACGTAGTGTTTGAAACGTAAGTATATTAAATCTTGCTGGAACATTGTTCAGTGTACCAAACAGAACCTCTAGTACACTGATACGGTACTCAAAACCAAAACGTAACTGTCCTCCCGCCTCATTACGTAACGTGTTTGAAGTGTCTCGTGAAATTTAAATTTACATAAAATATAATGTTGGTGACTGTACCTAAACCGTCCGCTGATTAGGCAGTAGCTCAATGCAGCTGAGCTTAGCCGTCAAACATGAATACATTCAGCGATAACATGTTCGGAGTGTTTGCAGAATAATATAAATAAGTAATATTATATCAAAATCCATACCTCTTCAACAGTTGTTACGAATATTATAATAATGTTATTTCGACAACGTTATTAACTATCGTTATATAAGCTTATTTTTACACATTATTTTCCTTTATCTAAAATACATTTGCCATTTAATTAAACAGATAGTCCATAATTAAATAAGCTCTTCTCAGGACCGTTCTTAAAGCCAGTACAAAGCCATATTAAGCGTGATGAAGCAAGTTTAAAGATTCAAACTAATAAATGAAATAATAATTTATTTAATGAAATTATGAATGCATTCAATGGTGGTATTGAGGGTTGATATTAGAACGGGGCAGCGGCAGGGGAAGAGAGGAAGGGGGAATCTCCCGAGAGAACCCACCGAACATGGCAACACCCGCCAAAATGCCCGGCTAAACCCCGCTCGGGGTGGAACCCGGACCCCAGACGGGAGGCAGCGGTGCGACACTTGACCACGGCCAAGCCCCAGGACTATAACAACTGCGACTGCGCCGAGGGTTACAGAACTGTCGGACGTGCCGTTCATTGCACTTCATATGCGAACTAATGGCAGTTCGTTTTTAAACCTTACGAACATAGTAACATTAGATACGAATGCGTGTAATTTAATAGCTCGCCTAAACCTAAGTGTCATTCCGTCTTGTAAATTTTTTTGATGTGATAAAGTCTTATAAATCGATGAACGCCGGCTGCACGCACGAAAAATTGTCACGTTCCGCCTGAGCCGAGCGTGCAAGAACCTGCCAACCACCGTGCGAGAAAATTTTATATAATATCAAACAGGTTAAGGCGCGCTTTTTAACTAATTGTTCGTGATTATATTTAAAAAAAATTAATTAAATTTCCAAAAACTGTAAATAATATTTGAAAATTAAAAGTATGCAATTTTTCATCAATGTTTTCTTATGACGTTATCACGTAAACTTATCGTCTGAAAACCGACTTTTTTGACAACCCCGTTTTTTTTTTTTTGTTAATTGGATAGGAGTTGCACTAACACCAGTCGCCTCATGGTTTTTACAGTTGATTTCAAAAATTTTACAAGAAAGCATTTGTTTTGAGCCCAGCTGGACAGTCCTGTAAATAATTACTTGTTATTGACGTCTCAATATCTTAACTCTTGGCGTTTGGTAGAAATAATTTCGTAAAAGGAAAGGAAGTCGGTTCGAACGGAAATGTGTTCTTAAACACGGTGCTGCCATCTGTTGATGAAATGATTGCATACTTTTATGAATAAAATTGAATAATTTGTTATTGAATTATCACTGTTTTGTATGGATACAAAGAAGGAGTGAAATGAAATGTACAATTTATTTGATTTATTTTATTTTATTTGCACTCATTAATTCAAATATGTTTATTACTTTATCGAAGAGATTATTTTAACTATAACTTTTATAGATGTTTGCTATTTAACTTCTTCCAATCTGTGTTATTCTGTTAAGGATAGGACGATGATAGGAAAAGTAGGAAACAAATGTGAGTGTTTCAAGTTTAATGTGCCTCGAAAAAGTCAAATCGATGGTTGTTCCAATCGAGTGGAAGAGAGATAGATGCGGCACAAGCGTAAAATGAGCGTAACGGGACAATGCGCGTTACGGGACACTTTTTCGTGTGTGCAGCCGGTGTTCATTGATTTATTAGACGTCACGTCAAAATACGCATTACAATTTTGACAATACTTAGTTAACATTGAAATGTAGAGCGAGCGCATCGGTGTATGCATGTTACAACAAGTGCGCCTGCCATCTTGACGACTTTAGCTCGTGGCTACAGTATTTTCTGCAAGCATACGCACTGGAATTTCAACCAGTTAAATTTCCGATGTGTAAATCTACGGTCACACAGGAAGGACACTACGATCACTACGTCCGCGATGTGAAATATAGCCAGTTGCATCTCAGGTGTCACTGGCCACTCAAAGATGTGTACGCTATGTTCGCTATGATCGCTATGTGTTTGGTTTGCAGCTATTTTTCGAAAATATCGCAGACTTCGCGCATGCGCAGATAAACCAAACCATTTGTTTTTACACGGAATTGTTCTGTACTTCTGTATTTGCTTTAAATCAGTTTTAATGTCGATGTTTATAGAAAAAATGGTGGAAGAATACAGAAGGTAGGATATGCAGGATAATGGCTGTGAAATTATTTCAATAAAACTTTTATGTATTTATTCTAAAATAATCCTTCAAATTGGCTTTGCCTAAACGCAATAAATAAATTTATTTTTAGATTAACTTAATGAAACCAATTCTTTTAATTTTTCCATATTGTGAGAGCCAGCAAAATATTATCATTATCAGAATCATCACTCGAATCCCACGGCATGCGTTTCTCCGACCTTGAGAACTAGACTATCCGGTCTGACCACCTGGCGTAGCGAACACTGTACATATAACGAACATAGCATAGCTTTCTGTGTAGCCTCGGCTTAATGGGCGCTTATGTCTCTGCATTTCTGGTACACACTAAAATTCACCCTCTACGCGTCTAAAGATGCACTATAACCTTAAAAACGATGGCAATTCCAGTCTAGGGGGAAATTTCAAATGTTCAGCGGTGAGCCATTACATGCAACGCGTTTGGTACTGCTGTTGTTTGGCTAGACTTAGAAATCAATGATACAATATTTTTTAAAATAATATTTTTTTTTTGCTTTAAAAATGGGAAAGATTTTTACCGTTTTCCCCTAAAATAAATATATTTTCGTAAATTTATCACGTTCGCCATTATTTTAAAGGATAAAAATTTAAAATTGGTGTATAAGTTTCGGTAGATGGATATAGCCGATTCTGGGACAGAAGCAGGATCCAGGATCCGGCGGCCATCTTGGATGACGTCATCGGCGGCCATCTGGGACTCAAAAATTCCCTAAAATTCCTTAAAAATGTCTCAAAATGACTCAAAAATTCCCGTTTTGAGGAAAAATTTCCCGTTTTCGAGGGAAAAATTCCCGTTTCGAGGGAAAATTAGGATTTCAAAAAAAACCTCAAAAGTCGTTTTGCCTTAGAAAAAACCCAAAATCCTAAAAGCGGCTTAATAAACCTTAGAGCTAGCCAAACAATTAATAAAATTTTAATAAAAATATGAGTCCTCGGTTTGAACCCGACGATTGCAAAAATAAAAATGGCGTCCGATCCTTCCCTCTTGGTGGCTGCTGGCAGACTGACTCCCACCACTTTGTTCATTGTATATTTATCGTCAGGTAGTATGATGTCATGTCCGCCATCTTGAAAATCAATAATTTTTATGTTAGAAAAATGGGAAAAAAATTAAAAATCATTAAAAAAAATAACTAATCGAATTAAATAGTAAAAATTAAATAAATTATTACTTAAAACCACTGTTGAACATATCATTATGGTCGCCATCTTGGATTATATTTAATTGTTGCATGTTTCGTTATGCCCGCCATCTCGGTTGAGTACGATGTTATCGTTACACTTTACATTATGACCGCCATATTGGATCCTATTAATGTTGCATGTTTCGTTATGACAGCCATCTTGGAATCGTGTAATTATTTAGCTAGAAATTCGGGAAAAAATCCATAATTCATTAAATAAATCACTCATTAATTTACAAATTGATTCGATCAGTTCCTGTCCTTGGTTCGATACGCGATCGATGCAATAATGTTTAATTTTATGTAAAAAATAATAATTTCAATAAACCATATTCAAAATTCTTAAAGAGGCTTCAAATCCTCTACTACCATCATCTTATAAGCCATCATGTCCGCCATCTTGAAAATTCCTAATTTCAATGCTAGAAATTCAGGAAAAAGTTCAAAAACTCATTAAACAAATTTTGCAACCAATAAAATGATTAATTAGATCGACTTAGGTCCTTGGTACGATTCTGGATGCTGAATAAAAAATAAATATAACAACAATTTAACATAATAGTGACAGGTTCGTAAATAAAACATCGCAAATTCTTTCACAAAATAAATTTTATTACAAAATCTATATTTTACTACAGGATCACTTGTGAAAGCCCTGCATAGGCGTGAAATGACTAATTCTTAGCTCCAATCGGTTTATACTAGACAGAGACCAACCAGAACCTTTACAGACATAGTCCTCCTCTTCTTGACAGAGTTTCTGGATACCGTTTTTAACAGTTTGCTTCACATCGTCAGAACTGTAAATTACTGCAGCCTATGTCTTTTCATGCACACTTCCTCACTTCGTCTTCGAATGGATACGGCTTTCCATATATACAGTCAGACCACAAGTTATATTTTGATGGAACGTTTGTTGCTACATCATCAGTAAGCTGATTGATTATGTCCTCTCTGATATCATCAAGAAAATTACAAATGTCTTTTGACTCACCTAACGTATTTAGATAATAGTAATCTTTCAATTTTCCACGAAATGCAGACTGCGCCAAGTAGAACCCATTATCATTCGCTTGTATTGCACCGAACACAGTATTAGGTTTATTTTCATGTACAGACGTTATAGCAATCGGTTGCTGCACATTGGTTTTCTTGCTTGTACGCTTACGAGTCTCCAATCTAAAGCGAGGAGTCAAAATTTCTACAGGTAGTTCTTCAGTAGACACACGGACTTTACCGTTGCATTTTTTCACATGCCGTCGCAAACTATCAATACGTGTAAACCATTCATGACACTCATCACAGTGGAACTTCATGCGAGATGGATTCTTCTTGCATTTACTCCTCTCATGTCTTCGTGCTACATGAGAAAAAGTGAACGACATATCGCAGTAGCTGCAAGGATACCTTGCTAATGAAGACGAGCCTTTCAGACCCGATCCAGATACTGACGTTGCCGCAGTTGCGACATCTCCAGGCATACTCTTATGAACATCAATGCATCGTTGTTAAATAGAAACCTTTACTTTCTGCCGAACAGCAGGACCTTTGCATGTCTTCATGTGCGTTTTCATATTATCTTTTCTGGCAAACTGCTTATGGCATTTCTCACAAACAATCATTTTACGATAAAGGTTCTTGACACATTCTCTCTTTTCGTGTCGTCGAGCATTGCTGTTGTTTGTGAAAATCTTGTCACAGTAACAACACCGATGTCCGTTAGTTGTTGAATCACCAGCCATTGAAGTCTCCATTGAGGCTGAAACGAAGTTCGTCGTGTTTTCCTGTGTAGCCAGCACTACCGGCATTAAATTCTCTTCTGCTGGTGGTACCACGACTGTTGAAGTCTCCTCCAGTGTTGTCAGAGGCGTTGCCGTCGAGATCTGCTCCTTCCTCGTCGCCGTTGACGTTAGGGTTCCTGTAGACGATGGTACATCCTCCATCAAGTTCGACGTTAAAGTCGGTAAAGATGCCATCGAGTTCACAACAACAGGTAATTATGCGACTTATGCACCAGAAGAAACAAACTTGGCGATCCTTACACCGATAACGTCAGTAACAAACTGAGCATCCTGCTGTCTAGGACTCGCTTATATACATGCACAGGATGGAATAATACGCTAGTCAAATCAAGAACCATCAACAATAATACTCGAGTCAAAACTACATTAAAATAGAAGCCCACTCAACGAAAAAGGCAGCACATTTGGAAGCAAATTCGACATATGAAATGGACACGCAATGCACGCACTTGCAGATTTCATCACAAAGTTAACATTTAAATTTCATTCAAGCGAAGTAGCAAGCCAATGTCACATCATCATATTAACATCCTATTGGTCATACTATCCTCAAAATTTCACAGTATTATAAATCACACCAGTTATAGACGGACTTATGGTTTCTAACACACAACATTTCAGTCATTTTGTTTTTAATAAATTCATATTTTAAAATGCAAAATATACATGGTAAACGAAGAACCAGGTACGTAAATATTTTATATACTTTATGTACACTGTAGACGTCAAGAGCTTGAAAGTACATATGTAAGAAAGATATTTAATAAAACTCATATTAAATTGTATATTTATTCCCATTAATACACATCAGATCAAAAAAAGTAGGTTTTATTATATAAACCTCGAATTTCTTAGTTCATGTTTCTTTGAGGACGTATAAATTTTCAGCATTTCGCGAACCAAGTAGAAGTTTTAGTCTATTCTTCAATCAATTGGATTTGCATTCGATGAACAATTGGTCTCAAGTGCTACGGCTTCCATCTTCTTTACATATTTGTTATTATTAGTCTTAAAATCCACGCATCCGTGTCACTATCACAGACGCAAAGTTATCATCATCATCATCGTAGCTGTCATCAATATTATCATGAGCTGCATCAATATCACTCATTTTATGATATCGTTTCCGCATTTCAGTTGTCAGAGATTTACCACAATCTATGATCTTGTGAGCTTCACATTATTCTCTATTGTTTTGTAGACATGGTTAGTTCCATTCTCGTTTTCTTTAAAAGCCTGTGTGTCCAGTTTTATTATTTAATCCTTCAACCCATCATCCCAAACACAATCAAATCATCGTAGTATACAGAAAAAAAATCAACAAAGTTCCTTTCATTTAATCTTAGGAACCGCATCATCTTTTCCACCTATAGTATAGTTTCTTGAGCCCAAGAGTCTTTCATTATATACCATGCAGTGTTCTTCAAGAGATGTTGTATACTTATAGTTCTACATACAAATCCATCCTATCATTGATTTGTTGACACATTAGAAAAAAAACCTTAATGTTAATTTTTACGTGTTTTATTAAATTATCACTTCGGCTAAAAATAATTACCACACATAGTGTATTATTACATTTCCTTCTTCATCTGCAATGCTAAATTCCTTGATAATAAATCCATACTGACTAGAGAAGTCTTGGAGCTTTACACATTTGGTCATGGTGGTCGAGACGAGACTAAGCCGGTAATGTACTGTCAGGTCTTAGATAATAGACGACACAATCTACCTTGTCGCAGGATGTCTCGATGATGTCCGGAGACTCCTCGTCACAATCACTGGTGCAGTGATGACCGAAGTTGCAGACCTCTAGTTGGAAGTAACCATCCTCGGTGACGTAGTGCACACGGCGGAATCCGGGCGTTACTTCCGCGTACTTTGCAGTTGGAACAAAAAGCATTTGCTTGAATTTGTAGCAGCAGCTCTATACCCACACGACTATGTGTTGACTCTTGTGTCTAGGGTGTTGACCTCAATTTATTCCGCTAGGACCACCCTCCAGTCCAGTCACATGTACCGTTGCTTCCGTTGTTGTCCCCCGCCTTGCTGGCGACCTCCAACATTCCAACACTGTGATCAACCATCCAAGCCCTAAGCATGCTAGCATTGTGTCTTGAGATCGGACCTGGACATCCAAGTTACATAGAGTATAATATACTCTGAAATACATAATAAAGAGAAAATTGATATAAATAACATTATACTTTGCTTAATAGTTCCAGAAGTAATGAACGCACTGCTTGACCAGTGACAGGTGTAACTAAATATTAAATATATTTCTCGTAACTTGTGTTTCCAAATGTGCTGCCTGTTTGATGGTGCTTCCAAAATGTGCTTCCTTTTTGTTGATGGTGCTTCCAAATTTGCTGCCTTTATTGATTGTGCTTCCAAAATGTGCTGCCTTTACGTTGATGGTGCTTCCAAAATGTGCTTCCTTTTTGTTGATGGTGATTCCAAATGTGCTTCCTTTTTGTTGATGGTTCTTCCAAATGTGCTGCCTTTATTGATTGTGCTTCCAAAATGTGCTGCCTTTACGTTGATGGTGCTTCCAAAATGTGCTTCCATTTTGTTGATGGTGTTTCCAAATGTGCTGCCTTTTTTGATTGTGCTGCCTTTTCGTTGATGGTGCTTCCTTTTTGTTGATTTCGCGTAGTAAAATATGTAGTGACTGAATACTTACTAGTTCAAAGCCTCTTGGTGTTACTAAAATATATTTCAAGGTCACTTGGTCCTTTAGTATGTATAAAAATTTCATGATGGTCTAAATGACTGTTATTATCTTAGGACGAAGAAGGTCCTGCGGTCCTGAAATGACTAGCCTATACGTCTGATATTGTCATGACTCGGTCTCATGGTCCATAGACAATTGGCCTGTATGTGTGGCTTTGTACATGAACGATTAATAGGTTATTCAGATTATCGAAAAATTATACTTTCATGTAAGACATAGCGGTACTGTATTTAATTCGTTGGTCAGGTTTATTGTCTTGAGTTGTTTTTCGTAGAGTGAATGATTAATAAATACCACGAAAGGTAATGGAAAATAAAATATTAAATATATTTAATATTTAGTTACACCTGTCACTGGTCAAGCAGTGCGTTCATTACTTCTGGAACTATTAAGCAAAGTATAATGTTATTTATATCAATTTTCTCTTTATTATGTATTTCAGAGTATATTATACTCTATGTAACTTGGATGTCCAGGTCCGATCTCAAGACACAATGCTAGCATGCTTAGGGCTTGGATGGTTGATCACAGTGTTGGAATGTTGGAGGTCGCCAGCAAGGCGGGGGACAACAACGGAAGCAACGGTACATGTGACTGGACTGGAGGGTGGTCCTAGCGGAATAAATTGAGGTCAACACCCTAGACACAAGAGTCAACACATAGTCGTGTGGGTATAGAGCTGCTGCTACAAATTCAAGCAAATGCTTTTTGTTCCAACTGCAAAGTACGCGGAAGTAACGCCCGGATTCCGCCGTGTGCACTACGTCACCGAGGATGGTTACTTCCAACTAGAGGTCTGCAACTTCGGTCATCACTGCACCAGTGATTGTGACGAGGAGTCTCCGGACATCATCGAGACATCCTGCGACAAGGTAGATTGTGTCGTCTATTATCTAAGACCTGACAGTACATTACCGGCTTAGTCTCGTCTCGACCACCATGACCAAATGTGTAAAGCTCCAAGACTTCTCTAGTCAGTATGGATTTATTATCAAGGAATTTAGCATTGCAGATGAAGAAGGAAATGTAATAATACACTATGTGTGGTAATTATTTTTAGCCGAAGTGATAATTTAATAAAACACGTAAAAATTAACATTAAGGTTTTTTTTCTAATGTGTCAACAAATCAATGATAGGATGGATTTGTATGTAGAACTATAAGTATACAACATCTCTTGAAGAACACTGCATGGTATATAATGAAAGACTCTTGGGCTCAAGAAACTATACTATAGGTGGAAAAGATGATGCGGTTCCTAAGATTAAATGAAAGGAACTTTGTTGATTTTTTTTCTGTATACTACGATGATTTGATTGTGTTTGGGATGATGGGTTGAAGGATTAAATAATAAAACTGGACACACAGGCTTTTAAAGAAAACGAGAATGGAACTAACCATGTCTACAAAACAATAGAGAATAATGTGAAGCTCACAAGATCATAGATTGTGGTAAATCTCTGACAACTGAAATGCGGAAACGATATCATAAAATGAGTGATATTGATGCAGCTCATGATAATATTGATGACAGCTACGATGATGATGATGATAACTTTGCGTCTGTGATAGTGACACGGATGCGTGGATTTTAAGACTAATAATAACAAATATGTAAAGAAGATGGAAGCCGTAGCACTTGAGACCAATTGTTCATCGAATGCAAATCCAATTGATTGAAGAATAGACTAAAACTTCTACTTGGTTCGCGAAATGCTGAAAATTTATACGTCCTCAAAGAAACATGAACTAAGAAATTCGAGGTTTATATAATAAAACCTACTTTTTTTGATCTGATGTGTATTAATGGGAATAAATATACAATTTAATATGAGTTTTATTAAATATCTTTCTTACATATGTACTTTCAAGCTCTTGACGTCTACAGTGTACATAAAGTATATAAAATATTTACGTACCTGGTTCTTCGTTTACCATGTATATTTTGCATTTTAAAATATGAATTTATTAAAAAAAAAATGACTGAAATGTTGTGTGTTAGAAACCATAAGTCCGTCTATAACTGGTGTGATTTATAATACTGTGAAATTTTGAGGATAGTATGACCAATAGGATGTTAATATGATGATGTGACATTGGCTTGCTACTTCGCTTGAATGAAATTTAAATGTTAACTTTGTGATGAAATCTGCAAGTGCGTGCATTGCGTGTCCATTTCATATGTCGAATTTGCTTCCAAATGTGCTGCCTTTTTCGTTGAGTGGGCTTCTATTTTAATGTAGTTTTGACTCGAGTATTATTGTTGATGGTTCTTGATTTGACTAGCGTATTATTCCATCCTGTGCATGTATATAAGCGAGTCCTAGACAGCAGGATGCTCAGTTTGTTACTGACGTTATCGGTGTAAGGATCGCCAAGTTTGTTTCTTCTGGTGCATAAGTCGCATAATTACCTGTTGTTGTGAACTCGATGGCATCTTTACCGACTTTAACGTCGAACTTGATGGAGGATGTACCATCGTCTACAGGAACCCTAACGTCAACGGCGACGAGGAAGGAGCAGATCTCGACGGCAACGCCTCTGACAACACTGGAGGAGACTTCAACAGTCGTGGTACCACCAGCAGAAGAGAATTTAATGCCGGTGGTGCTGGCTACACAGGAAAACACGACGAACTTCGTTTCAGCCTCAATGGAGACTTCAATGGGTGGTGATTCAACAACTAACGGACATCGGTGTTGTTACTGTGACAAGATTTTCACAAACAACAGCAATGCTCGACGACACGAAAAGAGAGAATGTGTCAAGAACCTTTATCGTAAAATGATTGTTTGTGAGAAATGCCATAAGCAGTTTGCCAGAAAAGATAATATGAAAACGCACATGAAGACATGCAAAGGTCCTGCTGTTCGGCAGAAAGTAAAGGTTTCTATTCAACAACGATACATTGATGTTCATAAGCGTATGCCTGGAGATGTCGCAACTGCGGCAACGTCAGTATCTGGATCGGGTCTGAAAGGCTCGTCTTCATTAGCAAGGTATCCTTGCAGCTACTGCGATATGTCGTTCACTTTTTCTCATGTAGCACGAAGACATGAGAGGAGTAAATGCAAGAAGAATCCATCTCGCATGAAGTTCCGCTGTGATGAGTGTCATGAATGGTTTACATGTATTGATAGTTTGCGACGGCATGTGAAAAAATGCAACGGTAAAGTCCGTGTGTCTACTGAAGAACTACCTGTAGAAATTTCGACTCCTCGCTTTAGATTGGAGACTCGTAAGCGTACAAGCAAAAAAACCAATGTGCAGCAACCGATTGCTATAACATCTGGACATGAAAATAAACCTAATACTGTGTTCGGTGCATTACAAGCGAATGATAATGGGTTCTACTTGGCGCAGTCTGCATTTCGTGGAAAATTGAAAGATTACTATTATCTAAATACGTTAGGTGAGTCAAAAGACATTTGTAATTTTCTTGATGATATCAGAGAGGACATAATCAATCAGCTTACTGATGATGTAGCAACAAAGGTTCCATCAAAATATAACTTGTGGTCTGACTGTATGTATGGAAAGCCGTATCCATTCGAAGACGAAGTGAGGAAGTGTGCATGAAAAGACATAGGCTGCAGTAATTTACAGTTCTGACGATGTGAAGCAAACTGTTAAAAACGGTATCCAGAAACTCTGTCAAGAAGAGGAGGACTATGTCTGTAAAGGTTCTGGTTGGTCTCTGTCTAGTATAAACCGATTGGAGCTAAGAATTAGTCATTTCACGCCTATGCAGGGCTTTCGCAAGTGATCCTGTAGTAAAATATAGATTTTGTAATAAAATTTATTTTGTGAAAGAATTTGCGATGTTTTATTTACGAACCTGTCACTATTATGTTAAATTGTTGTTATATTTATTTTTTATTCAGCATCCAGAATCGTACCAAGGACCTAAGTCGATCTAATTAATCATTTTATTGGTTGTAAAATTTGTTTAATGAGTTTTTGAACTTTTTCCTGAATTTCTAGCATTAAAATTACGAATTTCCAAGATGGCGGACATGATGGCTTATAAGATGATGGTAGTAGAGGATTTGAAGCCTCTTTAAGAATTTTGAATATGGTTTATTGAAATTATTTTTTTTTTACATAAAATTAAACATTATTGCATCGATCGATTGTCGAACCAAGGACAGGAACTGATCGAATCAATTTGTAATGTAATGAGTGATTTATTTAATGAATTATGGATTTTTTCCTGAATTTATAGCTAAATAATTACACGATTCCAAGATGGCTGCAATAACGAAACATGCAACATTAATAGGATCCAATATAGCGGTCATAATGTAAAGTGTAACGATAACATCGTACTCAACCGAGATGGCGGGCATAACGAAACATGCAACAATTAAATATAATCCAAGATGGCGACCATAACGATATGTTCAACAGTGGTTTTAAGTAATAATTTATTTAATTTTTATTATTTAATTCGATTAGTTTTATTTTTTTTATTTTTAATTTTTTTCCCGTTTTTCTAACATAAAAATTATTGATTTTCAAGATGGCGGACATGACATCATACTACCTGACGATAAATATACAATGAACAAAGTGGTGGGAGTCAGTCTGCCAGCAGCCACCAAGAGGGAAGGATCGGACGCCATTTTTATTTTTGCACTCGTCCGGTTCGAACCGAGGACTCATATTTTTATTAAAATTTTATTAATTGTTTGGCTAGCTCTAAGGTTTATTAAGCCGCTTTTAGGATTTTGGGTTTTTTCTAAGGCAAAACGACTTTTGAGGTTTTTCGAAATCCTAATTTTCCCTCGAAACGGGAATTTTTCCCTCGAAAACGGGAAATTTTTCCTCAAAACGGGAATTTTTGAGTCATTTTGAGACATTTTTAAGGAATTTTAGGGAATTTTTGAGTCCAAGATGGCCGCCGATGACGTCATCCAAGTGGACCGCCGGCTCCTGGATCCTGCGCCTGTCCCAGAATCGGCTATATCCATCTACTAGTTTCGTATTGTGTCTATTTGCAACACGAGAACACATGAATTTGCTTGTTACCGTTGTTGGGATTCACATATCATTAGCAAGTACTGAAATACTCGCTCACATTTTTTTCTCTCCTCACTGTGCGTCACTCTTAAGTCATGCAACCGTTGCACGCTTACGCCCATTTCCATGTCTGACTGATAATGAAGTGTACAGTTTTTTCGTAACGGCCCTTAGCTGCGTGGGATGGATTTTGGCGCAGTCAGGAAACACTTGGCACTACTTCTTGACCCGAATAATTTTTTTGGCTTTTTTTTTACTTCAAATGCGTGTATTAAATTCTTCTAATAGTCCCGAAAACGTGGAAGTATTATTTGTACAAAGTATTTGATAAACATAAACATAAATCTTTAAAGCTTCTCTTTCTATAAGCATGGTATGGACTAAGGAAATTTATCAGTGAACAGGGACTGCAAAGGGACAGATTTTTTCAATTACATAAATTATTATTTAAACGGTTTTCATTTAATTAGGCGAGAAGCCTACTTAAGGTACACAATAATACTGACGGCAATACAATAACAAAAAGTTGTTCTGTCTGTGAATATTTATACATATAAATTTGGTATACAGACTCCAGAAAATACGTTTGCCTTAAACAACCAATGGATACACACGAATTATTTAGGTAGACGAGCATTAAAACTATCAAGGCCATGAACAACGCAAGTCACATCTGCATAACAGTGGTATGGTCCCTATACGGACCATCAAAAGGGCCGTTTTGTCCACACAAGGCAGACGCCACGATTACAGTAAATTACATAGAATCTGAAGGCAAAGAAAATACGTGAATCACAAATTAATACGCGCGAGAAAGTTTTTATTGTTATAAATTTACAACGTCGACGTCTCGGGGGAGAACAGTTACTTCCTGATAGAAATAACTGAACACACAAAAGCACTAACGGCAGAGAAGTTAATCTAAACATAATTTTCTAGGTGGTGACCAAAAGAGAATTTAAGCAAGACAGCCAAAACATTCAAGTTACATTAAGGCAAGGGCCACCTCCTCACTCACAAGAAAGAATACACTAATATGCTTCCTCCCCCCCCCCCCCCTCCGGCTCCAAGAGGTCGCTCTCACACGTCTTTACAATAAAAAGACTAGCTGACTACATGCTCGTGACTGAGAAAAGAAGCTAATGAAGCTGGAGAAGTAGGATCGACAAGACCGAATAAAACCCTGACGGCTGCTTGTATGGAATCGGCGCGGCACAGCGCGCATGCGCCAGCCGTGAGAGGGTGGCGAGGAGAAACAATACACAACACTAGGAGGGTTGAGGAGGGAGGGGAAGGATGCGCCCACGCCCGCGGCGAAGCGCGAAGTTTGAAGGCAGCGGACCTGACCGCTGCAATCTTTATAAATTTGAAGCTTTATTTTCAACTGATTTTCAACTTATTTTAAAAATCTCAACAAGTATATGTTTATTATTCTTAAATTCGTAAATTATTTAACATTAATAAAAAAATTGATAGTTTTATATCGTTCATGTAAACAGAGTGTTTTATGTATGGAACTGTATTTTCACGCTATAACAGTCACGTCTTCAGCCAAGCGCGCACTTTCGCCATGGTTTAGCCTTAACATCGCATTTAAGAAGCACGAAATTGAACAAAGGCGTCGGTTTAGATAAATTTTTACTTTTGGAATAAATATTTCTGTTTGATTTGACTCTTTGCACCTTGTTTCTTTTAAGTAATTTTGATCCAATTAATTCCAAAAAGTTGTTCAAATAGTTTTTACGCATTCGTTAGAACAGGATATCTTAAAAAATATATTTCGTTTAACTTATACTTATAAGTAATAAAACAATATTTTTGTTTTGATACGAATGAACCATATTAATATGTTTACAGCACATGTTGGAACCACGCAAACAATTTAATGAAATCTGTTTCATTGTTTATATGGAGTTATCCATTGCTGTGCGGGCATCACACAATATTTCTGCGGCACAATCACGTCAATTCGGCGCGACAAGACATCGCAAATGCGCGTGTTAGCTTTAAATTACATATTTTCTTTCAAAATAAATTGCAAAATCCACGCGAATAAATACATTAGGATACTAACTTTAAGATACATTATTTTAATGTTTTTTAAATACATATTACTAATGAACTTCCTCGAGACAAATCACAGATTTAATATACAGTATGATTTATGATCTGATACAATTTCTTTTTTCGGATGAGTGTTTATGACAACAATAAAATAGCTTTGAAACGTAAAGTACAAGATGTCCATATAGCTTCTGAATGAGAATAAAATTTGCTTTTTTTTAAGTACCTCATAAGCAAGTAGGCCTACTAACATTTATGTTTCTATATTTATGGAGAAAAGTTGTGAAAAGGTATGATATTACACTAGCATTAACGATGGCCTGGGTTCGAAACCCGTTGTATACATGCCATTCCACATTTGCATAGTTTCCTAAATAACTTCAGACCAATGGTGGGATAGTTCCATACAATGGCCGATTCGTTCACTAATTTACCTTATTTATAAAGATTTTTAAGTTTCAATTGGTCATACTCTAGTCCAGACGTAAAACCAAAATAGGAAAAAAAAACGAATACAAACTGCTTGTAAATTTTGAATATTTACACGTATAATCAATCCAAGTTTTTTTTTTCAATTGTATTTTTATGATATTGATTCTGCACGATATTTAAATTAAAAGAGTTGAAAGAGGACAGTTTGAGAAAATTTATACTATCATCAATAAAATATTATATTTAAACATTTAGGTTAATTTACTGCTTCAAGTAAGAAAGTATGCTCTAAAACATTCTTTGGTTCCCTTTAGCATGTGAATTTTTTTCCTTAGGCCAATTAAATTTTAAACATATTGTAATTCGTAAATTTATAATAGAAAAGATTTTTTTAATTACTATATAGCTAAAATATTAAAATTAACTACCAATTAATAACCAAAAATTATGTTTTTATCTGTTTCAGGTTTACCGTGCAACTGTCCGAACAAAACTTATTATATTTATAACCTCAACATTTACAGTTCTTATAATTTAGAATACAGATGCCTTACCAGAAATAGTTTGAATAAATAACATTAAGGGAAAGAATGATCTACTGTTTTTTAAGTGGTATTTTTTTAAAAAAATGGGTTGGAATTAATTGTAAATATTTAAAACATTTTTTTAATTATTTACTAATTGCTATGGGATTTATCACTTGTAAGTAGTCCATAATTAAAGTAATATTATTTCATTATTTGATAAATGGATAATATGTATAAAAAGGTTACAAAAACATTAGAAGTGTATATGGATACAAGAAAATTAACGCATATCTTGTTTCCACATTTTAAATTGACTTAGAATTAAAACTCCACCCATGTAAACAGGGACAGAGTGGTGTCAAAGTAGAATACAATCATCCAATTTGATGTTCCTAGTTCTTGTTATTTTCTATCAGCCTTAAAATGCTGTAAAATGTTGAACAGTGACTAATCCACTTTATTTTATCCACGTTGAAGCCAAAATAATGTACATAAGTAACATAGGAATATTCAGAGGTAGTTCTGGACTTGATTAAAGCATCCTAGGAGAATTGAGATGCCCGAGCGGGATGTGGCCGGATGAAATCCGCAAAGAGAACTGCAGAAACTTCTAGATAGCTCGAGATGGCAGGGTGGTGGTAGAAGTTTCTAGAACGCCCGAGATGCCGGGTCTCGACCGCTCCGGAAGCAGCCCGGGCCGGGCGAGCAGGTAGAGTGGCCTTGAGGATGTGCGGCAGCGGGGGGAGTGACCTCCAGTGAGGGGAGGGGGGAGCGACCTCTAGAGACCCCTGCTCCTTGGAGGGGGGAGGGGGGAGCGACCTCCAGTGACCGCTGCTCGGGTGAGGGGAGAGGGGGAGCGACCTCTAGAGACCGCTGCTCGGAGTGGGAGCAGAGGGGGAGGGAGGGGGCAGCGATGGGCAACCAGCAGCGCAAGATGGGCGTGCGCATCGCGCACCGCGCGGGCGGCAAGGGCCTCGAGTACTACTTGGTGCTGTCGGAGCCGGCCACGACGACGGCGGACGGCGCCAACCTCAGCCTCGGCACGACGACCACGGCGGCGGCGTCGCTCGCGCTGGCGCCCGACCTGTTCGACGCCAGCGGCAACTGGACGCCCGACTGGCCGGGCTGGAACCACACAGAGGCGACGCCCAGCGACGGGGACGCCGAGGCGACGGCTGAGCTGCTCATGATGGTGGGCAAGGCGCTCGTGCTGGGGCTGGTCATCCTCGCCACGGTGATCGGTGAGTGTTGCCAACTTCTGCACTGTCGTCTCTCTTCCACCATCCCAGATCTTGTGTAGCTTAAACATCATGTTGATACAACTATCGTGTTTACAACTGCAACGAATTTTGGAAAACAGTTTTGATTTCATTATTTTTGTCTTTTGTAATATTTGTATGATTTAAATTATGTTTCCAATTTAAAATAATTATAGTTATATTTTCCTTAATGCGTTCGTATATTTCCAAGCCTCTTTTTTGTACACACTTGTAAGATATTTTTGAATTATAATGTATCGGAATTATATGCTCAAACATTCTGAAAGGTTCTAAACCTTTTGGAACCATTTGGAAATATCGAGTAGAAAGCCCTCTGCATGTTTTAGAATTTTAATCCCAATCCTAGTTTAAACATTAATTTGTACGGTCATACAGGACTGCTGTAGAGAAATGAATACACTGTTAAAATGTTACATGCTATATATATAATTTTACAATTGGAACAAACATGGCCACGATGAACCAGCAAAGAGTCGGATGGTTGTTTATCTACTTAAATACTGGCACAGAATAATTTAATCCTACTCATTTATGTAGTGTAAAAGTATGTGTATTTTAATGTTTGGATATGGGTGTATTTGTCATTCAATCACACCGTTATTACTAAGATGATTTGGATTATGTTTTAATACAGCTAGTCCACATACTTATTTTAACTGATTGGCTGTAAATTGCTTAATTATTAAAAATTATAAGCTAAACTGGAATAAATTCAGCTTAATAATAGAAACGATTAAGAGGTAAGAAATATGGCATAAAATATTCAGTGCATGACTTTAAATAGTGAAACCAACTTTCGGACATTTTGCTGGTACATCATCACTATGTTTTTTTTTCAACTGCAAGATATTATATACGGCATATTTCATTTTAACAGCGTATGTTCATTTTTCTACAGCAGTGGTGTACGGCCATAATATTGTTATAACCCAAAACTTTATCGAAACTACAAACTAATTTTTAATACTTTCTATGAAGTTTTTTGTGTAAAATATTAATGCGTTCTTCTTACCTTGGTAACAAAGAAATGTGTAATACGAAGAGCTGAATATTCTTAAAAATATATATTTTTGAATTCAACAAGGAAAGGGCGCGAACATCGGGTCTCTGGTTTTTAAGGTCTTTGGCGAGAGTAAAGCTATCTACCATGTAAAGAAAAAAAAATTTCAATTGTTCTCGCAAAATAGCCGCTCAAAAATCGAGTTAAAACTAAATAAAACTGTAACGTTACTATTATATTTGAAATATTTGTGCAATGGGAGTGCATGACATGATGTAAACTTTTGGACATACGCCATTGCTTAGTACATGTATGTCTGTAGAAGAAAACTACAAAAAACCAAAAGACAAAAAACACAAATTAAGCAAAAACTGCTGCTGTATAACCTGTTGACAACAGCAGCTTTGCTTAATTTGTGTTTTTTTTTTTTTTTGTCTTTTGGTTTATTGGAGTTTTCTTCTACAGACATACATGTGCTTAGCAATGGCGTATTTCCAAAAGCTTACATCAAGTCGTGTAACGTTGCATTCGCAATCACTAAGGCAGCCTGCCCCAGCGGTTAGACCACCAAACTAGAACTTTTGATTATACCCCACTGTTGAAACTTAACATTTGATGTTTTTGGTGTGTAACATCTTAGCTCTGTATACGGCATTTGGTGGCAGAAATGTCGTGAATGCGACGGAAATGTGTAACAGGAAGCAGGGAGAAGCGCGCAGGGCGGCTACAGTTGGCGCTTGTGCTGTGGCGAGTCAGCGAGCGCTAACACATCCCTGGCGCTTGAAAGGAGAGAGAGTGAGAAGATACAGCTGTTTACAGTTCGTCCCGCAAACATTAGTCTTGAACAGTGCGACGCATTGCTATGTGGCTTTTCTAATACGTTACAAATACCTTGTGAAGTAAAAATATAGAGTATCATTTCAATAATTTTTTGAGTGTTGTATTAAAACACTTGAAGTGATAATACATATTTAAGAAATGAATTCATTCCAGGAAGTTATTTCTTTAAATTCAGTATTAATATATACGTACAGTAATTAACATTATTTCGTTTTATATTTTGAGGTTCATTCGTTTTAATAAGTTGTTAAATAATCCCTTCAAAATTTGGCTCGTTACTGAGGATTGATGTTACACATCACGGGCGGATACTGAAAGACTGGCTCGATTTTTTTTTACTACACACGTTCAACTGCTAGGTTAAAGGTATTAAGATAAAAAAACGCTGTTGTGAAATGCACCAAATAATTTATTTTTTAAAGACGTAGCAATATTCCATGTACTGGAATAAAAAGCGAATCAAAAAATACTTTCTCGTAGTGTATATTATAGGGGCAAAAAGGTAATTTATGGTGTTCATGGCATGATTCACAAACCGAAATAAGTATCTTTTTCGTAATGGAAAATAACCGTCTAGAAAAGCCATCGCAACCTTGCTGATCTCTTCCGCCATTGCTAATGAACCAGCACTGATTGTCTTGGGAGAGTTATCTGTTGAAAGAAGGTGTTATTTATAAATGACAATCACTGCGAGAAGCGCATTCGTAAATTATTCTTTGAGCTTGTTTAGTGAATTCTCTTGTTTTATGGATCTGTTGCTGTACTGGTCGAAGAAAGTCCAGAATATTGTTCTGTATTATGTCGCTTTTCACAATATAACTTTATAAAATAATATAATTAAAATAATTTAAATGGAATTTTGAAACAAAAAATCGTTTCAAATACAAACGGAATCACCTCTGTAGAATCTCTGTATCAAATGTCACGGGTCTTGGCTGTACACCTCTGCGCTACGTCAAACCAAAACAAACAAAATCTCTCTTTTCGTTTATTTTATTTACGAATGAGCATACTACTTTCGCATAGCTTATAAGTTAAATAAAACAGGATTTTCTTCATCTGGTTAATTGTACACTGGCCTAAAGGTGAAGCACGCTTTACAAAAATCGTAGGGCTGTTGATTTGATGCTTCGTTGTACTCGAGATAGTACCTACATAGCAACCACGTTTCTAAACTTTAGTGAACTTCAAACTCATGAGCGATTTCCAAACTTTGCGTCTTAATCGTATTGTATCACATCATTGCTTCCAGAGAGCTTTTCTTATTGGAAGGGAAACAGGTGAAATGTTTAGATGTGTTTCGTTGTTCGGAAGTAGTATGTAATAGGGGCTACTGGCGCAGGCTTAAGGACTGAGGTGCCAGAGATGCTGACCGCCATATTGAATTTTGACGTGACAGCGGCCATCTTGGATGGTTGTGACATTGAAATTTGATCGTGACCTTGAATTTGACCTTCAAAACTTGCCAAAATTTTTCAAAATTTGCCCAAAATTCCTCAAAATTCCCCAAAAATCGCCAAAATTTCCATTTTTTTGGAAGAAAATCCCATCAAAAATTCTCAAAAAATTCCTCAATTCAAAAATTAGGATTCCAAAAATCCTCAATAGTCGTTTTACATTAGAAACCAAAAAATTCCTAAGAGCGGCTTAAAAGTCCTAAGAGCTAGCCGCTTTAAGCCGCCGAGGTTATGACCTTGAAAATTAGGATGCCATGGCAGCCATCTTGGATTATGACGTCACCGTTGCAATTATCGTTACGGCCGCCATCTTTAACTTTTTATTTATTATCCGATTTTAATGAAAAAAAATAAAAAATTTAGAAAAAAATTTAATAATAAAATTTTAATAAAAAATAATAAAAAAAACATACATTTACGACACGGAGCTCGGAGTCCTCGGTTCGAACCCAGTGAGGGCAAACAAAAAATAAAAATGGCGACCGATCCTTCCCCCGTGGTAGGTGCTGGCAGACTGACCCCCACCACTTATGTCATAGCATATATATCGTCAGTTAGCATGACGTCAATTTGCTTTGCATTAGATAACTTAACTCTCGCTGATGAAATATTTAAAAAATTCTATTTAAAATTGGTTCCAATTGGAAAACTGTCAGATTGTATCTAACATTAGTCACAGAAGCTACCATGGAACATGGTTTGTTATCTGCAGCTGAATCGGAAGAAATCCGCTGTAGATACTGTGGCAAGGATTTTGTCATAAGGATAAATGCTAGACGTCATGAGAGGAATGATTGTGCTAAAAACCCACTACGCAAAATGTTAAGCTGTAATCGGTGTAGCAGGTTGTTAACACGAATTGACAGCTTAAACAGACATGATAGAACATTTAAAGCCAAGCCTACCTACGGCATAGAGGACATCGATGGATCCACTAGACTAAATAAGAGAGATCTGCATTACGACAATAATTTTCCTTGTCCTGAGCGTGATGGTATTAGCTCACCCGATCGTGACGAAGAACATAAATTGAAGGATGCTGATGGCTTCGGGAAGACTGAAACTAATGGAAGTATCAACACCGTGGAAAGTGAGAATACATTCAAGCCTATATTCAGTAGATCCTCCATTCTTTGTAAAAATGATGGACTCCTAAACAGGAAGCAAGAAGACGATGAAGACACTTCGACATCATCGATATCGAATTCATACGGTAATCTGGGTGAAGAGGATGTCTTCTACAGTGATTGTTACAGTGACTCTGAGGCTGTTGACAAAGGCATATACTGTGATGATTTACCTAAAGCTGACAAGATCGAAGAATGTGGCGGTGTCCTGAGACCGAAACGATGGAAACGACGTGTTATCTATACTATAATAAACAGTTTTTTTTTTCTGTCTGTCTGTCTCTCGTTTGTACGCGGTGTTCCACAAAACTACTATACGAATTTTAATGGGGTTTTCAAGTTAACTTGAGCGTTGCAGAGAAAGAAATTTAAGCTTTATTTAATCAAAATCGGCTCGAGGAAAGAAAAGAAATCTTCATTTTATGACTTACAATATTATCAATATAAGAAGCCATTAAGTATTGCTATTGTAAGGAACTAAGTAGAGAGTAAGAAAAATAAAAGATCCTGACAGTTTGTAGTGTCGCCATATTTGTTTCAATTTTCAATACCCTTTTTGTATGTTACAATTTAAATTGCAGAAAAAAATCATGTTTCATAGACCCATAAATAGTGAGTGTGTGTCAATTCTCTATGTCCACGAGGTCTCGCCGCGTCAATTTTCTCCTTGGGGCGAACCCGTCCGCTTAATTAAATTAAATAAACAGCTTTTATCATTTAATGATTTATTTCATGAAAATCTGCTCTCATAAAGACACTAATAAATCACCAACATGTTCGATAACAAGAAATTGTGATATGGCAAAAGTGTTATAAGATTGATCTCTAATCGTTTGGGATGAATGCACGATGGCGAATAAAATAGCAGTTGAAGCTGTGGACAGGACCCTACGGGACATTAGGCGCTATGAAAGGCCAATGGGGAATGTCACACTACTCTTTTCAGGAGATTTTCGGCAAACTCTAACAGTTGTAAGTCGAGCTGATGAAATCAAAGCTTCACTGAAGAATTCTTACCTCTTGCCTCAAATAAAAAAACTGCAATTAACAATTAACATGAAATCACAGCTGGGTGGTAATTCTCATGCGCAAGAATTTTCCGGTGTTCTATTAAAAGTTGGAGAAGGTGCCCTCCCTGAGCAACACGGTCAGGTGACGCTTCCAGAAATACTTGGCAGAGTCGTATCTTCGGAAGACGAACTCATACGTTCGGTATTCGGGGATCTGTCAAACATACAAAATCAGGAACATACGTGGTTATGTGAACGTGCCATACTCACTCCAAGAATTGACCAAGCTGCTGTAATCAATGAAAATTTTTTAATTAAATTGAATGGGGCTGAAGTGGTTTACACATCGTTTAACAGCGTACTTAATCAGGACGACGCCACTAATTATCCAGTTGAGTTTTTGAGTTCTCTCACTGCAAGTGGTCTTCCTGTTCACAAAATTGTTCTCAAAGTCGGTGTTCCAATAATGCTTCATAAGAACCTTACTCCCCCAAAATTGTGCAATGAAACCCGACTTAAAGTAACTGCTCTACAGCGAAATATAATCGAAGCTGAGATTCTTACTGGATGTGGCTCAGGTGAAACTGTTTTCATACCACGCATACCGATCATCCCGAATAACTTCCCGTTCGGGTTCAAGCGCAGACAGTTACCAATAGCAGTTTGTTTCGCGATGACAATAAATAAGTCTCAGGGTCAGAGCCTTAAGGCAGCTGGTGTCGACTTAAGGTCTGATTGTTTTTCCCACGGCCAGATGTATGTGACTTGCTCGCGGGTCAGTAATGCAGACAATCTTTACATTCTAGCTCAAGACGGGAAAACAGTTAATGTGGTTTACAAAGAAATTTTATGAAGTGTCTTCCCGACATTACATTTGAAAGTAGAAACATATTTACCCAAAATTTAGGTAGTAACATATTTTTATTGCAAAGACTGAAATAGAGGTGAGAAAAATTATCATTTGTGAACATAAGAAAACTACTATTACTGTATCAACTGTTATGTTATAATGTTTAAATTTCTAAATGGTGCAAGATAATACAAAATTGCATGCGGAAAAAGTCGTGGGCAGCAGCTACGTTTAGTTATAGGTATGCTGATTTTTCATATACTGCATGGTTGCGAACATTTAAAAATAATCTATTTATCTTACTATAATAAAAGAGTAGTTCTTTTTCTGTCTGTCTGTCTGTCTGTCTGTGTGTACGCGGTGTTCTACACAACTACTATGCGAATTTTAATGGGGTCTTGCGTATAACAGTCATTACTTAATTATTTGCCTTCAATGCAGTTACCTTATTTCACGTCCAGCGAAGCGGGTGGGTTCGGCTAGTTGTGTAATAAATATTATGTTTGTAAAAGAACTTGTGGTGTTTTATTTCTCGAACCTTACACTTCTCTGGTATTTAAATTAAATTTCTTTTAGCTTCGTCCAGGATCGTGCCAAGGACCTTAGTCGACCTAATTAATCAATATATTGTTTGTAAATTTATTTAATGAATTTTGAAATTTTTTCATGAATTTCTGGGTTAATTATTACGAATTTTCCAAGATGTTGGTATTTATGGCTTTTAGGATATTGGTAGTAGAGGATTTAAAGTCTCTTTAAGAATGTTGAACATGGTTTATTGAAATTATTAATATTTCACATAAAATTAAACATTATTTCATCGATCGGGTATCAAAGCGAGGACAGGAATCGATCGAATCGATATGAAAATTAATGAGTGATTTATTTAATGAATATTGAAACTATTTCCGAATTTCTAGCTAAATAATTACACAATTCCAAGATGGCGGCCAAATGACAAAATGGCGGGTGTCGCAGCAATAATAATAAATGATTACTGCACTCTAGCGGCTACGAATTAAACGTCTAGCAGACGTTACAATGATGATGGCTTCAGCAGACGAGGACAAGATGGCGGACATGACGTCATGCTAACTGACGATATATATGCTATGACATAAGTGGTGGGGGTCAGTCTGCCAGCACCCACCACGGGGAAAGGATCGGTCGCCATTTTTAATTTTTTTTTACCCTAACCGGGTTCGAACCGAGGAATCCGAGCTCCGTGTCGTAAATGTATGTTTTTTTAAAATATTTTTTATTAAAATTTTATTATTTAATTTTTTTCTAAATTTTAATTTTTTTCATTAAAATCGGATAATAAATAAAAAGTTAAAGATGGCGGACATAACGATAATTGCAACGGTGACGTCATAATCCAAGATGGCGTCCATGGCATCCTAATTTTCAAGGTCATGACCTCGGCGGCTTAAAGCGGCTAGCTCTTAGGACTTTTAAGCCGCTTTTAGGAATTTTCGTGGTTTCTAATGTAAAACGACTATTGAGGATTTTCTAAATCCTAATTTTTGAATTGAAGAATTTTTTGAGAATTTTTGATGGGATTTTTTTTAAAAAAAATGGAAATTTTGGCGATATTTAAGGAATTTTGAGGAATTTTGGGCAAATTTTGAACAATTTTTGCAAGTTTTGAAGGTCAAATTCAAGGTCACGGTCAAATTTCAAGGTCACAACCATCCAAGATGGCTGCCGTGAGGTCACAATCCAAGATGGCGGTCAGCACCTCTGGCACCTCAGCCTTAAAGCCTGCGCCAGTAGTCGCTATTGCTATTACATACTACTTTCGGAAAAAGTAACGCAGGAGGTTCTAGGAAACAATGTGAGTTTGCGCGTGTACTGTAATTAAATTAAACAGTTTGAACTAAACTCTGTTGAAATGGAGAGTGGCAAAGTTATTCCGCCATTTTTGCCCCTTTATTTTCGCTGTTTTAAAAAAAAAATCAAGTTAATATATAGCGTTACCATGTAGTTTATTTAGTTGGAGCATGTTGCAAAGTTAAGTTCAATGATACAAATCTTGCATATATGAAACTTAATAATTATTTATGGTAAATAAATCTACAAAACAAATTATAAGCTGTTGGCGCATATTAGCAACTGGTTTTTTTTTTGTTTCTAAAAAATTTTAAGAAATTTGTGATTGAGTTGGTGAAAAAAAAATCTCATGCAATTACTTATAATCATGACTTTTACAAAAATTAGATCAAAAACCTTAATACTTAAATATAATTTAATATTTTATCTAAAGAAAAAAAAATTATATATATTTTTTTCTCATTTTACTTGTTATTTAAACATGCTCATTTATGTTTATTGAATATTTAGTAATAATAATTATTTAAATTGGTGTGACATGAGCCATCCTCTAATGAAGAAATAGAAACATAAATGCCTGTGAATAGCTATAATAACACTTTAGTAATTAATGAGCTTCAGTTGTAAACAAACCCTAGCTTGTTTTAGACAATTCTGAAACCCGTTGAATGTTAAATAAAGCTTTGACGGAAAATATATTGTGATGTGTGTGTCACGTCACAATTGGTGGCGTTTGTTTTTGTGTACTGGCACGGTGTTATTTACCGTTAGCCGTGTGGCGGCGCGAGCCGTAACCTCCAGATTTGGTGTTTGGCCGGTGTGGATCTAGGAGCGGGGTCACGGTTCAGATTGTCAGGATCTAGAGTCGCTCGTGTACTTGTGAGGCTCTGATCGGCAACTTTCGGTACGCGGTGATTGCGTTTGTCATTTGTTTTCCTTTTGGTGGGTTGAGGTTGGTACCTGTGGCGCGCTGAGTTTTTGACTAGTTTACTCTGGGGAGGGTCTATCTGCTACGAGCCATGGCCTGAGTGGGTTACATTTTTCCTGCCGATGGAGTGGCTGCCTAATAAATTCCATGGCTGTAACTTTGTGTGGAAGTTTGGTAAACCTTGGTGGAATAAAAGAACTTAAGTTACGGGAGGTTTTGCTCCGTCGGTTACACAATGTTCGAGTGCAGCAGTGTTCTACGCAGTTATTACCAACGAGGAAAAAAAAATTATTTTTAATAAATTGAGAATTTTAAATTTTTTTCGAGTGAGCCTAGTCACTAATGTCGTGGATGTCAAATGGTGCCGTGCGTGCTGCTGATCCTCCTTCAGCCCGGTTAAGGCTTGTCTGCGAGGAAGTGTAAATGCTTGGTTTTGAGGCTTCTTAATTAGATATCTCCGGAACCAGTTGGCAACAGACAAACTGTAAGTGGTGAAATTTAGTTTTCGTCTAGATTACGTCAGACGGACCTTCTGTGGAGCTTCGCTAGGTAGACCTTGTGGGCTACGCTACGCCGGTATTTTCAACTTCGAAATAACGTTTCGATTTAACTAATATTTTTGAAGGAAGGTTTTTTTTTTTTTTTTGTTTTGGAATAGACACAGCAGCAAGTAACTACGTCATCAAGTCTGGAAATGAGTCGTTACCGATTTGGGAGGGAAATTGTTAATATGTTGTACCCTTCATGCGAGTTATGCGCTCTGGGTATTTTTTCTAATGAGATTTTATTGTAATTTTTTTTGCAATTTTTATAACGTTATAAATTTCTATGTAGCTAAGTTTATCAAGTCAATTTAGAAAGGTGTGTAGTAAGGTCCTCGATAGGGTATTTTGTGAGGCAGAAAATTGGCTGTGAACTATTATAATAATTTATTGTAAATATATAATTTTTTCTTTACTGCCTGATCATGAACTTTCGAATTGGACTGGAAGAGTTTGAGGCAACAAGTAATTAATTTGCCAAAAACATTGAATGAGTAGATTAACTGAACCGAGCACCTAATTTATTGTGTGAAATGTAATAATATTTTATATATATATATTTTTTAAGTGAAGTTTTAAGTGATATTGTAATTTAAGTTTTTCTTGTATTTTATATTTATTGTGGTGGTTTTTGATGTTAACCAAGTCAGTAAGGAAACAGCGTCTAGTTCATGTGCGACACCCGTGGTGCACCGGGGTGGTATAAGTATACTTGTTATTTTAATGTGTTATTTACTTCTAGTCAAAAGGGGCGATACCTGATATACTCTGTTGTTAATTGTTTAATTTAATAAACATATATATTGTTTGGCAAGTTCAGCTTATATTTTTTCTATGTTCATATAAAGAACCAAATAATACATAACTAACTCACTATTTCGCATGTCAATTCTTTGTATCCTGCCTTCTGAAAGTTTTTGGTCAAAGGGGGTACAATATAAGCAACCATGAGATAATAACACCAACTGTGCCATTCAATAGTAATTATTGTAAAATTTTTAAAAGTCAATTTTTTTTAATGTACCTACTCATTAAATGAATGCTTGAAATTTATTGAATAGGACTTATTTTGCTAGTTTAAAATAATAAACTATAATATTTTACCGCCACGTGTTCCTAAACTTTAAGAAAAAAAGGCAAAACAATTTTTTACAGATAATAATAAGACAGCCAATGCTTTATCAATTTTGGATTCTGTTATTAACGATGAAGAAATTGTTACAGTATAATTTTAAATACAGTATTATTTTAAACAAAAAATTATTTTTTTATTCCAAATAGAAAAAATAATTTTAAATTTAGTAAACTTTTATTTAACTTTTTTTAACTTTTTTTAAGATTGTGTGGTGATAATACAATATAACAGGTTATTAAATGCATGTAAGTGTGACCTGTTTGCAAGCGAACACATGTGAGGGTTATACTAACTTTCTCATCTTTTTACCATGAACACTGGTGCTGATTCTGCAAGGGAAGTCGACGAATAGGTGGTAGGGAGCTTGGTTCTTCGTCTATCAAGCTGAGACTCGCCCTGATCATAGCGGCCACGTGAGCATAGTCTGTGTGGTTCCTTCCTGGTATGTCAAGTGCCACATAATACTTCCAGCCACAGACACATTACTGCTGCTCGTTGCTGGTATCCATGGCTCTGACGAGGCCACTGTGGTGGAAACCCGCCGCTCGTTCCTGGTATCCGTAGCTCTGACAAGGCCGCTGTGGTTGAAACCCGCTGCTCGTTGCTGGTATCCGTGACTCTGACGAGGCCGCTGTGGTTGAAACCCGCTGCTCGTTGCTGGTATCCGTAGCTCTGACGAGGCCGCTGTGGTTGAAACCCGCTGCTCGTTCCTGGTATCCATGACTCTGACGAGGCCGCTGTGGTTGAAACCCGCTGCTCGTTGCTGGTATCCGTGACTCTGACGAGGCCGCTGTGGTTGAAACCCGCTGCTCGTTGCTGGTATCCGTTGCTTTAACGAGGCCTTGTGGTTGAAACCCGCTGCTCGTTCCTGGTATCCGTAGCTCTGACGAGGCCGCTGTGGTTGAAACCCGCTGCTCGTTGCTGGTATCCGTGAATCTGACGAGGCCGCTGTAGTTGAAACCCGCTGCTCGTTGCTGGTATCCGTCGCTTTAACGAGGCCTTGTGGTTGAAACCCGCTGCTCTTTGTTGGTATCCGTGACTCTGACGAGGCCGCTGTGGTTGAAACCCGCTGCTCGTTGCTGGTATATGTAGCTCTGACGAGGCCGCTGTGGTTGAAACCCGCTGCTCGTTCCTGGTATCCGTAGCTCTGACGAGGCCGCTGTGGTTAAAACCCGCTGCTCGTTGCTGGTATCCGTGACTCTGACGAGGCCGCTGTGGTTGAAACCCGCTGCTCGTTGCTGGTATCCGTGACTCTGACGAGGCCGCTGTGGTTGAAACCCGCTGCTCGTTTCTCGTATCCGTGACTCTGACGAGGCCGCTGTGGTTAAAACCCGCTGCTCGTTGCTGGTATCCGTGGCTCTGACGAGGCCGCTGTGGTTGAAACCCGCTGCTCGTTGCTGGTATCCGTGACTCTGACGAGGCCACTGTGGTTGAAACCCGCTGCTCGTTTCTCGTATCCGTGACTCTGACGAGGCCGCTGTGGTTAAAACCCGCTGCTCGTTGCTGGTATCCGTGGCTCTGACGAGGCCGCTGTGGATAAAACCCGCTGCTCGTTGCTGGTATCCGTGGCTCTGACGAGGCCGCTGTGGTTGAAACCCGCAGCTCGTTGCTGGTATCCGTGACTCTGACGAGGCCGCTGTGGTTAAAACCCGCTGCTCGTTGCTGGTATCCGTGACTCTGACAAGGCCGCTGTGGTTGAAACCCGCTGCTCGTTGCTGGTATCCGTGACTCTGACGAGGCCGCTGTGGTTGAAACCCGCTGCTCGTTGCTGGTATCAGTGGCTCTGACGAGGCCGCTGTGGTTGAAACCCGCTGCTCGTTGCTGGTATCCGTGACTCTGACGAGGCCGCTGTGGTTGAAACCCGCTGCTCGTTGCTGGTATCCGTGACTCTGACGAGGCCTTGTGGTTGAAACCCGCTGCTCGTTGCTCGTATCTGTAGCTCTGATGAGGCCGCTGTGGTTGAAACCCGCTTCTCGTTCCTGGTATCCGTAGCTCTGACGAGGCCGCTGTGGTTGAAACCCGCTGCTCGTTGCTGGTATCCGTAGCTTTGACGAGGCCGCTGTGGTTGAAACCCGCTGCTCGTTGCTGGTATCCGTGACTCTAACGAGGCCGCTGTAGTGGAAACCCGCTGCTCGTTGCTGGTATCCGTAGCTCTGACGAGGCCGCTGTGGTTGAAACCCGCTGCTCGTTCTTGGTATCCGTGACTCTGACGAGGCCACTGTGGTTGAAATTCGCTGCTCGTTGCTCGTATCCGTGACTCTGACGAGGCCGCTGTGGTTAAAACCCGCTGCTCGTTGCTGGTATCCGTAACTCTGACGAGGCCGCTGTGGTTGAAACCCGCTGCTCGTTGCTGGTATCCGTGACTCTGACGAGGCCACTGTGGTTGAAACCCGCTGCTCGTTGCTCGTATCCGTGACTCTGACGAGGCCGCTGTGGTTGAATCCCGCTGCTCGTTGCTGGTATCCGTTGCTCTGACGAGGCCGCTGTGGTTGAAACCCGCTGCTCGTTGCTGGTATCCGTGACTCTGACGAGGCCGCTGTAGTGGAAACCCGCTGCTCGTTGCTGGTATCCGTAGCTCTGACGAGGCCGCTGTGGTTGAAACCCGCTGCTCGTTCTTGGTATCCGTGACTCTGACGAGGCCACTGTGGTTGAAACCCGCTGCTCGTTGCTCGTATCCGTGACTCTGACGAGGCCGCTGTTGTTAAAACCCGCTGCTCGTTGCTGGTATCCGTGACTCTGACGAGGCCGCTGTGGTTGAAACCCGCTGCTCGTTGCTGGTATCCGTGACTCTGACGAGGCCACTGTGGTTGAAACCCGCTGCTCGTTGCTCGTATCCGTGACTCTGACGAGGCCGCTGTGGTTAAAACCTGCTGCTCGTTGCTGGTATCCGTGGCTCTGACGAGGCCGATGTGGTTGAAACCCGCTGCTCGTTGCTGGTATCCGTGGCTCTGACGAGGCCGCTGTGGTTGAAACCCGCTTCTCGTTGCTGGTATCCGTGGCTCTAACGAGGCCGCTATGGTTGAAACCTGCTGCTCGTTGCTAGTATCCGTGGCTCTGACGAGGCCGCTGTGGTTGAAACCCGCTGCTCGTTGCTAGTATCCGTGGCTCTGACGAGGCCGCTGTGGTTGAAACCCGCTGCTCGTTGCTGGTATCCGTGACTCTGACGAGGCCGCTGTGGTTGAAACCCGCTGCTCGTTGCTGGTATCCGTAGCTCTGACGAGGCCGCTGTGGTTGAAACCCGCTGCTCGTTCCTGGTATCTGTAGCTCTGACAAGGCCGCTGTGGTTGAAACGCGCTGCTCTTTGTTGGTATCCGTGACTCTGACGAGGCCGCTGTGGTTGAAACCCGCTGCTCTTTGTTGGTATCCGTGACTCTGACGAGGCCGCTGTGGTTGAAACCCGCTGCTCGTTGCTGGTATATGTAGCTCTAACGAGGCCGCTGTGGTTGAAACCCGCTGCTCGTTCCTGGTATCCGTAGCTCTGACAAGGCCGCTGTGGTTGAAACCCGCTGCTCGTTGCTGGTATCCGTAGCTCTGACGAGGCCGCTGTGGTTAAAACCTGCTGCTCGTTGCTGGTATCCGTGACTCTGACGAGGCCACTGTGGTTGAAACCCGCTGCTCGTTGCTGGTATCCGTGGCTCTAACGAGGCCGCTGTGGTTGAAACCCGCTGCTCTTTGTTGGTATCCGTGACTCTGACGAGGCCGCTGTGGTTGAAACCCGCTGCTCGTTCTTGGTATCCGTGGCTCTGACGAGGCCGCTATGGTTGAAACCCGCTGCTCGTTTCTGGTATCCGTGGCTCTAACGAGGCCGCTGTGGTTGAAACCCGCTGCTCTTTGTTGGTATCCGTGACTCTGACGAGGCCGCTGTGGATGAAACCCGCTGCTCGTTGTTGGTATCCGTGGCTCTAACGAGGCCGCTATGGTCGAAACCCGCTGCTCGTTGCTGGTATCCGTGGCTCTGACGAGGCCGCTATTGTCGAAACCCACGTCAGTTTACTTAGTTACCGACGTTATTTTGATTTAAGGGCAGATTTAGTAACCGAAATATTACACAAAGGATTCAAAAGTGTTTATAGCCGAAAACAATTCCTCGTGCCTAAAATTCCAAATTTACGTTCATTAAAGCAGTTAACAAGTTATTTACCAATACCAGAGTATCGTGTATATTGACAGCATTGTTGCACTTGTAGATCATTTTGGAAATGAAATAATTCTAGACACCAATGACTTTAAAGAGAATACTGATTAACTAATTGATAGTTTTGAAAATAATTTAAACATTATTAATTTTGTATTACCTTCATAAATATTAAAACATTATGCCAGGATTTTTTCCATTTCTTCCCCACCACTTAATGTAGGATTTTTTTCTACTTAATAGACGTTAATTCTCAGGTTATTCATTGTAAAAGTGCATTATGAAGTACACACTCAGCTATAAAACAGGTCTATGTCAATTCGCTTCACAGAAACGTTTTAAAAATTTGGTTCACCCCCAGCCATTTTGTTGTAAAATACTTGAACTTAAGGCAAAATAACTGCAGGTAAAACAATATGTACTGAAAACGTCTTTGCGACAGACATTATCTTATCGGCAAAGATATTTCGTAAATTTTATCGATATATCTTCCTAAAAAATATTAGTTTTGTAAGGAAAAACTTTAAAATTAATTGTAGCCTAACTTTAGCGGAATGGAACAAAAAATCGCTCGGTCTTTCGTGAAGCGAACAGTAGGAAATAGTCCCTGAAACCATAGCTATGAAATTCAAGAAATTGCTTGGAAATCCCGGAACCGAATGAAGTTTTTTTGTTGAAGCCTGCTTGAAGCAATGGCCATCACACTTAACAGAAGCTTTGTTACTGTGCTAAAGTGTCTATGCAATCGCTTTGCACACATAGCAGATAGCCATTCCAGCACGAAATTCTAACGAACAACTGCCAAATTTTTCTACCATTATAAAATTGTGATTATTAATTACATTTTATATTTCTAATAGCTTAGAAAATAAAATTCTAATTGCCAGTAGTAATTATACAAAATTGGGTTTTAAATCGTGCGTGATCATTGCCTTGATTTTATTATTTTAAATCTCGGTACATTTTATAGCATACAAACTTAATAACTGAAATTTTAATCGCCTGCTTCATGCATCGTTGCGTGGGATACGTTGCCGAAAACAGAAATCACGGACTATCAACAGTTGATCGCCTAAATGCAGGGAGGAAATAGTTTGCAGTAGGGAGTCCTGAGAGTTTTGCAACTTGCAGCGCCCGCCCGTATCTCGCATTGTCTACTTACAAAGCATAGCAATTATTTTGCCTAACCTAACTAAAACTAAGTGTATTGGTTTGGGAGAGGTCTAGGTTAGGTAAAACTAATTGCGTATTAGGTAAAACCAATGTGTTTGTAAGAAAGTTACATTTTTCTCATTATTTAGTAATTTAAAACATTGAATCTTTTTATTTTGTTTTACTTACCCCAATATACAGTCAGAAATAATCATATTTATCAAATAAATTGATTTACTTGTTTGTTTCGACAATTTTTTTTTATTTTTCCAAAAAGTTAGTTTCTCCAAACAAGCGAATACTGTTTGCATAGCCAAATTATTTGTTTAAAAATTATTTGTTGTCCTTAAAAATTATTTTGGTTGGTTAATCCCCTGAAACAAATATTTAGTTCAGCAAAATAGATCATTTTATTCTTCCAATAAAACCATGTTTTACTTAAAATTCTACATTTAAAAAAATACTGTATTTCGGCTTTCGGATCTTTTGTTAGTTTTTATAAACCATTTGGTTAGAGTCACTATTTTTATTTTCTTGCCTATGATAAAGAAACTCGATCATGGTTTTGAATAGTTAACTGCTTCGTTGTTTCCTATGATTTACATACATGCAAATACGTAACTTATACGAGTATATTATTCTTATGTATTTGCACGTGTTGAAATATTGGCTTATGAGACTACCACGGTAATCTTAGAAAAAATGGGGTTTTAGCAGCTTTGTGTACGTTTATGCAGGAAAGTTAAATAAGTATTTGCTTAACTTTAACTTTGTTTGTATTAGATGTAGATGAATGACACGTGTTTTAAAACCATTGAGCCAAAACAAAAAATAATTAGTGTACTCGCAAAACCACAATTATTTTAATACAAGCAAAATCATTAGTATTTGTGTGATTGTTAGAAGTTTTGTGCAGATTTACGCAGAATATCCGCCACCACCACGTTCTCTGATGATTCGTTGAAATGGTTATTGCAGAGGGAAGTGTGTTCAACCACTTCAACTGGAAAATACAATTGATCGGAATATTTAATTTCATATGTTACAGTTAGGATTTTGCTGGTGGCCTGGAATATCCTATCCTGCAATCTACTGTAGTATTTATGTCCAAAACACACATTCTAAACTTTTCCATTTTTTTTTTACTTAGTAGTTTCTGCTAGTTTATAGTCTTCACTAGCAGTGAATTTTTATTGTATTCGTCAGTCTCAGTTCTTAATGTACCTGAACCTTTTTTTGATATAGGTTTAAAAAAGTCTAATTTATAATATTTTTACAAATATGTCAATATATAAGTATTATCCAGGTATAAAACATTATAATTTTAACAAACTTATGTAGCCTAAATATCCGTTTAGTTTATTCCGAAGGAGTTTTTTTCTAAAATTTAACTTAGAAACAATTTTAAATGCTTTTTATTAGCTTTCTGACATATTTCCAATCATTCCTTATATGGCAAGGTCATAATTCAAGAAGTTCAAGAGAAGTTTATCATTTAAAGTTGTTGGATAAGGTGTATTAAAAGTAACATACAATCGTGAGCATGATTGCATAGGTTAGGTCAGCTATATTAAAAATCCTGAGCTATCGTTACATGGTTAGCTGAGTTATAACAGCAACATAAAAATACATTAAACAGTTTTTTAAACTGGAAAATCCTTTCTACCCATTCAGAGATTTAACTGTATTTTTGTGATGCCTAGAAAAGTTGCATATGCAAAAAACTTCTGAATATTGTGATTTCGACGTAATTTTGAATAAGGGATATTTTTCTAAAAAAAAATCTTTCCTTTCCTTAATTTTTCAACCCTTCTCTAAGAAACCATTGTGATACTAAAAGTATATTACCAATAGTTGACCAATTTAACGAGTATTTAAAAAATAGTGCGGATGGCTGCTTGGGTTAGGTTAGCCTTATTAATTTAAAATACCGTACAATCATTTTAACGGTTAGTTAGGAATTACCAATTGAAATTTTAACTAACTTAGCATAACCATATTATTTTATATATTTTTAATGTAGATAAACTAACCTAGCCAAATAAGCACATGATTTGAAAAACGATTTTTAGTAATAAACCAACCTAACCATGAGTTCACAGCGACTTCGTATTATTTTTTAATGTAGCAAATCTTACCCTAACCACTTGTTCAAAATTGCTAAGTAACGGTTAATTCCTTTAAAAATATCTAAAATGTTTAGAAGTTTCATCAAAAAGAACGAGAAGAACTAAAAAAGGCCATCTTACCAGCTGTTATATGTCACATAATTTTGTGAAATTTCGTGGTAGTTTTGCCGCTGTGAAGTCACAAATCCCAGATGGTGGTCGGTCATTCAACTTTACCCTGCATCCCAGCCTCGGCCAAACCAAACTGCTACTAATATATATATATATATACGTTTAAGTTGGCCGTATTGTGTACACCCCTTTATTGGCGATAATCTTATTATTTTCCTCTTGTACATCATTCATCATTTAGTTTCTGCTCCTTTGTTTATTTCTTAATTGTAATCTGCTTACTTTATTTTATTACACTTTTCTTATTTTATATCATTACATTTGCGACTAATTTACAAATAAATTATTAAAACAATCGCAGCAGTCACATGGTAAAAAAATGTTCAGATGCCTTATTGTTTAATGGAATATTAAAACTAAATAATGTTCAGATTACATTTATGAAATAATATTTCAATAAGTTTATGTCGTTTTTACTATTTTAATAGAAATTATGCCAGTTCTCAGAAAAACCACTCAAATATTTTTCTTTGTGCTACGATTATGCACAAATTATGTTTGAAAAAACTGATATCATTTCTACTTATACCTCTCTCACTCTCTCAATAATACACTGTTACACTTATAGTGTTATTTGTAACAACGCAAGGATATAAAAGAATTATATTTTCATAGGTTTATTATGCTATAAAAAATTATCACATGATGTTTTACCATCTCATACCATTCTTATCATATAAATTATTTATTGCGAATACTTTTTTATTTTTATGCTTCCACAGATTTAAATATTTTCCACGAAAGATAATTTTTTGTCTGAAATCCCCAATAAAACGTCTCAATTGAATATCATGGTGATGTGACTTCACTCGTGAAAAAACCAATAATGTCAGATATCACAGCAATAGTGAAAAACAAAAGATATCCTCTGTACCAAAAGAAACCCTTAGCACCATGTATAATGCAGTTTTTAAGTTTTCTTCCTAAACTTTATTTTATGAGAAAAAATAATATACACGTGTTTTTAAGAACCAGTAAGGAAATTTTTCCACGATCAGGAAAAAACAGCTGTACAAAATTATGTTTGAAATCAATTTATTTCCCAAATTTTTCTAATGCTTACATATTGAACTCTTAAATTAAAAATACATTATATATGAATATTAGGACTAGACTTAAGGAATTCGATTAAAATTTGTTTGTTTCTTTGTATTTTATGCGTTGCCATACCTTTCATCCGACTGCGATTAAACTTTGCACACCTGACTTTCAGAACACGGGGATGTCACTGTCTAGATGAGATTATGATAAAGCCTACCCTAAAACAGAATTTAATTTTTCTTGGTAAATTTTTGTCATATCATTGATAACTCAGAAAACTCAATGAAATTTTGCACGCTTGACCTTTGAAACCACGCTAGCTAATTACTTATATATACTTATATAATAAGTGAAAGTTTCCAAACATTGAGAAAAAAATTAAAGGGCTTCACAAAAAATACTTTTTATGTATAATTTTGAAGTATTTTTAGATACTTTAAGTATTTTTAACTTATGCTTGATATTTTTATTTTTGTATTTGACACATGCTTGCATTTGGCTTTTTTCCTCAGACACATATGTTATATTTACACCAAAATGAGAATCATAAATGCTATATATTTAAATGCATTTTTCAAAGCTTTAAAATATTTTAATTGGTATACTAATTTTTATTATCTAAGCACAGTTTACTTGCTTTTCAAAGATTGATTTAGTTTTCAGATTGTTGAATAAATGTCAAGTTCATTTACAAATAATATCACAAAAGAGGTTTTTAAAAATTTAAGTTACTAATTGTAATCACCACTTCCTAAAAGGCATCATTTATGATGCCACTTTACGAATGTCCATTGATTTGTATTTATGGCAAAAATATATACATATATATGGTAACCTTCAAAATAAATGTATGCAATGCGTTTACAATTTCAAAAGAGTGTATCCATTACAGATGCATTTTTGTCTCTCTTAATACCATTGATGTATAGGTTTTACGCTTACGACTCCCATTTCGCGAAATTCATTGCGAGCACTTAGTATATGTACGATGGGATTAAACGTTACATGGTAGTCACGTGCAAGCAGTCTCTAAAAGCATTCACATTCATCTCCTTGGACATGAATGCTCGATATACGATCATCCTATTTTTTCCCTACCGAATTAAATTTCATCAATTTGGATCTTGTTGAAACGATTTCAATAGGAAAAATAATAATCGTTGTAGCCTCTTTCCTCCTGAAAGTATAATTTGTTTGTTATAAGTACGGAATAAAAGATTGTACGTGAAGATGATTTTTAAAAAAAAAATTATAATTTTTCCACCAAGATTCCATATAGTTTTAGACAGACTATTTATAAGAGACATAAACATTTTGATATATATTATCATTATTTTCAAAATAATCCGAAAATTTTATATGTATTTGCTACACATAAGTAGAGACCTGTAAATTTCGCGGATACATTGACCTCTAGGAAAGACTCCACAGTCCTTTAAAAACTCGCGGAAATGACACCAGTGCATTGCCTACTGACGTGTTTGACGTCTCAACTAGGCTGTCCGTAATTCGGAACTTTCTTAGGTTAGTGTTTCCCATTAGCTCTCAGTTCCCCGGATAAAATGTGGGCCAATCACAGAAGCGGTACGATGGTATAGTTGTTTTGATGCTAGCCTATCGCGAAATGAATCCACGAATTTTGCATGTCTCTACACATAAGTTTCTTACAAATCCTACGTCTAAGATGGCAAGACATCAAACTTAATATTTGGGGAAAGGAGCAATATGAGTCCCTGAGAAAACAGAACAAAACATGGCGACGTCCGCCACGTTACAAACAAACGAGCGAGTCTTCAAGTACTCAGCAGTAACGTGTTACATCTAATTTCGGTAACGAACAAATACATGTGTACTCACATAGAAAATACGCTGACAATGCGAAACTCGGACACAATTTCATCGCATAAATATTTCAAATATAGCTGAGCGTGATAAATTATACGCAAATTGTGTTTTCAAATAAATTTCTCGACGCCTATCACACGTAGTTTCTGCACCCGCCGCTAGAAATAACTTCCGGAGTAGCTTCAATGAATATCAAACAAGTTGATATGCAGAGCGAAATTTTAATCTAAATAATTAAGCGCTCCTATTTAAGCGAAAAAGACTTTAGAAAACAATAACACGACTGTAAAACACCAAGGACGCTTAAAAACACACAACGTGCAAATCCGATCTCCTTATGGGCACAGGCTAAATGGTAATTATTTTAATTGTTCAAATCCTTCAGTTCATAAATATTTATATCCTATCGCACATATTTCTTTATATAAAACCATCAATATATATTACCCGTTTACTGAACCTATATATAACTTGAAGATACCCCAAACATAATCAAAATGTTTACGTGCGGTTATCTTTTAAAGCATTTTCTGTAGTGATAAAGTGAGAAATTATATTTCCCGAACTATATTTCTGTTTAACAGGATGGCACTATTTTTTTGTTGTTTAAAATAGGTTCTTATATCACTTTTGCACCGAAGTAATTCATTGGTTCGTTGATATTCTTGAATGTTCTTGCACTTTTTTTTTTGCTTATTTGTCCACTTAAGAGAAGGAGATAAGTTTTAAATTTAAAATGGCGGTTACTTTATAAGTATTAATAAAAAAATTATAAACTTGCCAATGTTCAAATGCAACTGTATTTTTGTTTAACGGGATATCAAAATTGATTTCATAAGATAAAATAAAACGGCGCGTGCTTGTCCCTACTTCCTGTAACACATTTCCGTTTCTTCACTTCCGTCGCATTCACGAAATGCCGTATAACGAGATCTTAAGTGTCACACACCAAAGCTGGCTAAGGTGCCTGGGTCCCCTCGGGGAATGATTGCTGACCAACGACGTATCGGAGCTGTAGCCGGTTCTAGTATCTGAGTGATGCTCTCGCCAGGTTACCGAAACGGGCAAGTGATGCAAAAATATAGCCTCTCCTGCTTACGGCAACCCATAGCCTTCACGCGGCGCCAGTGTTGATATACAAATAGGGCTCTGCCGGGAGTGCCCGATCCTCTGACTTCCTCGGTGTGTCGAAACGGGAATTTCTAGTAGGTTAGTAGACTGTGGATGGGTGGCTGCGCCCTGACCTGCCGAAAAGCTATCGGGGGGTTTGGACCCCCAAACCCTAGGTGGTGTCTCAAGACACCTGGCTCATAGTGATGAACCAAATGGTGTGCATGGAATAGCGAAGGGCTGCTGAGAGGCCTGAGGGTCGCCGTGGTCGGGCGCAACCCAGGCCTTATCTAACGAGACTGTAACCCGGTGGCGGGGGAGACTCTGAGGTGAGTAACCGAGGATATCTATGCGGCTGAGGGCGGCGGTCACTGGGACTGTAGGTGGTGCCGGGAACGCACTATACCTGACTGTGAAGGGTACCATGGGACTGATCCTTTGAAGAGACAGAGGTTTCCTTAAACGGCCCTGGATCAGATTATGGAGATGGACTCGTGGTGGCAGTGGTGCTCCGATCGCTTGGAGCACACTCAGAGGAGTCCCCGCTATGATGACGAGTGGCAGTCGTGAGCTACTCTAATGCTCGGGCACTAGCCTGCAAAGCTAGCAGAGGAGGGTAACCTCGGCTGGATCACGAGCATCTGGGTGACCGAGGGGTCCCAGTGATGTGAAAGGTACGGGCCGTGTCGGTATTTACCAGGCCCACAGTGGGGGGGCTTGCACTGGTGGTGACCTGGGGTATTCGGCGGCTGGAGGCATGCGGTGGCGTAGCATGTTGGGATGGGTTCCTCAACCTCTGTGCGTAGCCGTGGGTTTTCCAGAACCGTGCCGCGACTGAATATCGTAAATATTCCAGGTCCATTGGGGCCCATGGCAGCTTCACTACCATGTAAAACAGATCCATCCCCTGGCTTATTCTGATACTACCTTTGAGGTGCAGGCACAGAACCACGGATGAGTGCAGCTAATAGATCTTGCGAAAACATGTCACACACCAAAAAAATCTTGCCACCTTAGTTATTGAGGGGGGGGGGGAGCGAAGTTAATGAATATTCTATCTCCGTGGGCCCAAATGGAACACGTGTTCCAAACTTAGCTTATCGAGGAAAGTAAAAAAAAAAAAGAGCGCAAATTTTGTGTGACCACATTTTTTATGCAGAAAAGGTTTTTTTTTGGTTAGTTGTGAAGATAAGCTCAGCCTAATGAGCACGTTGCTTAGCGACTGCGGGACAACTTTATTAATCGTTCAGTCACGCTAATTAGCGAGCGAGCGCCCTCCGACGAAGAAGCAAAGAGTACTGGGGAAGAGGGGCTGGTTTAGGGGAGGGGGGCTTGTTAGGAAACTCGATGGGGCCAGTGGCGTGCGCTTAGAGGAGGGAGGCAGCAAGCGACCCGGAGATGAACATAGCTCGTGCAAGCAGAATTAACTAACTTTCCGCATGCATTCGCAAGCTCGTATGAGCTCGCAAGCTCGAGTTCAAAATTAAAAAAATTGGTTGTCTGTAAAGTCGTTTAACGGACGATAGTTTAACGTGACGTCATATCAAAACATAGATAAAATGATTGCATACTTTAATGAATAATATTGAATCATTTTTATTTTAATAATAAAAGAATAAATACTTGAAATTATACTAGTAATCAGATTTTTTAAATGCAATAATAATTAAACTTTATTGCCGAAATTGTTGTTGTAATAAGCAATGAAAACCACATTAACTTTTCACATCACTTTATAAACAGTCGACGAAACAGTTCACGTGTAGATGACTTGTAATTAATTTTAAAAACTGGCGTTTAGCTATAAAGTTTAAATATAATTATGAATAAGTTCTCATATAAATAAACTGTAATCAAATATCTAACATAACCTATTATTACTGCACTCGCCGATAGATGCTACTTTTTTTAATAATAAAAGAATAAATACTTGAAATTATACTAGTAATCAGATTCATTTTCTTACGTACATTTGACGTAGAAATTATTTCATATAACACATTTATAAACAACTAGCTGCAGTACCCGGCTTTGCCCGGGTTGAACACCGGGTGATATATTGTCCGCGAGTTACAGCAAATTGGATAGCGATATGTCCAGTGTGTTGGACATTAAGAAATGACACATAATTACTGTTTGTGTATCTGTGACCTATGATTTTCTGTTTACCCATGGCGATCGGTTGAAAGGTTTAGAAGTTGATGCGCTACAGTGCCATCTAGCGGCGAGTTAATTAAAATGGATAGCATAAAAACCTTCTTCATGATTAAAACACTTCGATGTGCCAACATTCATAGCGATCGGTCAAACGGTGTAAGAGTTTATCGACGTCATACATGCCAACATCCAATTATATATATTCTTATTTATCGAAATTTTAGGGCTTTCACTTTTGCGGAAAGTGGATGTTCATGACCTCGAATGGTTCGGAACACTCCATCTGGAAAGAAATAATATTTAAATTCCTAAAATTTTCGAGATTTGGGGCTTTTTCCCCAGAGGGGGAGTGGTGATTTTGAGGACCCTGAATGGCAGGGAATCACTAAAAATCGAAAGAGAATGATTTTTGAAATTTTATAAATTTTGGGACTTTGACCCCTGTGAAGGGGGGGGGATGTTCAGGAGTAGTTGGAAATAGGGGGTTCAAGCACAGGCGGAGGAGCCAGGAGCCCGCCATCTTGGATGACGTCATCGGCGGCCATCTTGGATGACGTCATCGGCGGCCATCTTGGATGACGTCATCATGACCTTTGACCTTGACCTTTGACCTTGCTAATCTATGCCAATCTATGCCAATCTACGCTAATCTATGCCAATCTATGCCAATCCATATGCTAATCTATGCTAATCCGTATGCTAATCTATGCCAATCCGTATGCTAATCTATGCTAATCTGTATGCTAATCTGTATGCTAATCCATGCCAATCCATGCTAATCCATCCGCCATTTTGTATTTCTAGAAATTTCCACCAACTTCGAATCGTGACGTCACCTTTGCACTTTGTGTCACGGACGCCATCTTGGATTTGAATTTTTTTTTCGAACTTTGAAATTCGATGTAAACATCAACCGCCATCTTGTTTTCGTCTGCTGGTGGCCGCCATCTTGTTTTCGTCTGCTGGTGGCCGCCATCTTGTTTCGTCTGCTGGAGGCAGCCATCTTGCGACGTCATATAGTTCTGTTGGTCGCCACCAGATAGCAGCAGGGATTATTTTATTTTTTTTCTTTAACTAAAATAATTTCAGTGCCGAGGCTGGGATTCGATCCATGGGACGTGAAAACGTCCAGGATGTCGTGGTTACGAGGCGGACACCTTGACCACTAGACCACGAGACCAATTGGGATATGGTGGAATAAATAATCTATATATGCCACGTACTGACGTCAAGTTTTATGATAAAAGGGGGGAGGGTGTCTTTGCCTTCCCAAATGCATGAAATTCAAATTATTATTATACCATCGCCATCTTTAATTCCAGCACAGACTACCAGATGGCGCCAAATTCAAAAATTAGTTGCCAGAGGCGCCGCCATCTTGGTTCTCAAGTTGGCTGGCAGGTGTCGCATGCCGCCATCTTGGTTCTCAAGTTGGCTGGTAGATGTCGCTAGTATCGCGCGCCAAATTCAAAAATTAGTTGCCAGAGGCGCCGCCATCTTGGTTCTCAAGTTGGCTGGTAGATGTCGCTAGTATCGCGCGCCAAATTCAAAAATTAGTTGCCAGAAGCGCCGCCATCTTGGTTCTCAAGTTGGCTGGTAGATGGCGCCACCGTCACCATATTTTAGTTCATACAATCGATACCAGATGACGCCACCATCGCCATCTTTAGTTCCTAGTGTTGCTACCAGAGTGTGCCACCGTCGCCATCTTTAATTCTTAAAGTTACTGCCGGAGTGCGCCACCGTCGCCATCTTTAATTCTTAAAGTTACTGCCGGATGGCGCCAAGTGTTATGCAATGTGTAACCAGTCGAGATAAGTTTGGAACCTGTAGCCATATTATTATTAATTAATAATGTATGTTTATTAAATATGATAGAGTATTTATAAAATATTGGTGTTGTGTAGAGACTCTCTCTTCTTCTCGTAGTGGCGGAAGACATCTCGAAGGTAGTGTTAGAATTTATGTATTAAAGCAATCACTCTAGCTGAGGAGACTAATAACTTATAGTTACAATTCAATAATATCGGCAATTAAATGTTTTGATATTAAAGCAAACAACGTAAATGTTAAACACATATTTATTTAAATCTTATTACAAACAGCAAGGGGTAAGAACAATCGATGATTTAAAAGAAGTAAATAACGAGTAATAAAATCACTTAATATTCACACACTACACATCATAGTGACAAAGGCAACATTAACTCGAGACCCAATTATACATAGTAGTATGGGTGGTCGAATAGCCAGAATTTAAGTAGCTGAACATTACAATGGGCGCAATGGAATTTGCCATACAGTTTTATACATTTATCCAGGCGGTTTCCATAAGTCTTTAAAAGTTTGTTGAAGCTAGGACAGTTTCTTTCATTATGTAAATCAACAATGTTGGCACTGCACAGTTCACTAAAGATACTTTTCTGTTTGTCTCTTAGGACGTATACTACATCTCCTTCTTCAGGGTTGACGATGTCACATAACACTGATGAGATTTGGTCAAAGCTCACTTCACCTTCGTTCCACGAGAGTCCATGCACTTCATAAGTCAGTTTACGATTCTCGCTTTGCGACAGCCTGTCTAGTTCGGACCAGTCACATGGTGGTTTGAATATGTATTCATAGGTCCTCAATACATCACCGTCCTCGATGAACATTGCTGCAAGTTGCTTAACCACATACCCCTTTTGTGATGTGAGGCACTGAATGTTGCAGAGAAATAATGACATTTTTTTTGCCAGTACTCACGATAACTGATGTGTGAAGCTGTGCTAGCTCTGCAAGGCTGATGCTAGTTCTACAGGTATGACTGCAAGGCTGCAGTGCTGATGTTGTCTCTAGGATGCTGAATGTCAGACTGGTTGTAACAACCTTTGGTGTCGTAGTACACACAAATTTACAATTCGTCTTCATCACTATCCCCCAAGCCACTATCCGTTCCTTCATCCACATCTTCGTTCACCTCTTGCGCTTCCTTTGCGGCCTCGATGCAGGTCATAACAGCATGATATAAATAGGTAATAAATATCTCTTCCTCAGGGAACTCAGTGAGAATGTTGAGGGTGGAGGATGTAAGGTGGTAATGTATATCATTAAAGTCCATACCTATGTAGCGACGTACTACATCCATTACAAATTCCCGAACATCGTCCATCGTAACACTGTTTAAATTACAATCGCAAACACTCTCCGCGTAAACACTGGTGGAAGCCATGATGATGAGAGCGTGGTTAGAAGCAGACTACCACGTTAGCGGAGCGATGCTGTGAGGCCCCAGAACTCGCTCGAAATAACCTGCACAACACATTCCAAAAACATGACGTAGCCTATGGTTGACGGCACAAACACCCTGAGTGGCTCTGCGTGTTTCCTCCTGCCCGAACACGCGCTGCTGTGAAAGCCTCTTCCCGAGCACAGACGTCACTCCCGCAGCAGACAAAACAGGCGTATGCTACAGGAGCTAGAACAATTGAATAGCCAAATATATATTTAGACTACCCAACTTCATAAATGACATGAGATAATTCCTGTGCGATAATCATACTTTAAATGTTGTAATGTATGTATAAACAATAATCATGACTAAGTACTTGAAAAAAAATGTAAGTGAGGTGTTATTCACCTTTAGCGCTTCTCGATTTCTGTATCTGCTACCCACGAATTAAATTGAGACGGGAAACCCCACCATTTCACAAAAGACCGACCATTTCTTCGTTTGAGAACTTTCTCCACCAAATATGTGTCCGGATACATCGTAGACTGGATCTCTTCAGCATAGAAGCCACCACGAATAGGCTTGTGGTCCAAGTCTTCGAGGTAGTAGGTCCTGGGTTCCGATTCACGAACGTGTGTCACACGGAAAAGTTCAGAACTCCAATTCGCCGTGAAACCTTTCTCAAAGACACCTTTCTGCTTGGAGATTCTCACAATGTCACCAACATTAGCTTTATGCTTGCGTGTATCTTTCTTCTTCGTGTTGGTGAATACAGCCCCAAGTAGACGATCATCCTTTACATCTTTAGGCTTCATTTTCGTGGTAGAATGCACTGTGGAATTATATTCACTTATAAGTTTCGACAAAAGATCCAACCAAAAACAACTCAAAGTCTTTTACAAACATAATATTTATTACTCAATTTCTATCCTACTACAGAATCACTTGCGAAAGCCAGCAATCTTATAAACATTTAGCCCTGCATAGACGTGCAACAACTACTTCTTAGCTCCAAATGGCTCCAAATGCTCCAAACGGCCTTCAAATGCTCCAACAGCTCCAAAAAAAGGCTCCAAATGCTTGACAGCTCCAAATGGCTCCAAATGCTCCAAACGGCTCCAAATGCTCCAAATGCCTCCAAATGGCTCCAAATGCTCCAAACGCTCCAAATGTCTCCAAAAGGCTCCAAATGCTTCAAAAGACTCCAAATGCTCCAACAGCTCCAAAAAAAGGCTCCAAATGCTTAACACAGCTCCAAATGGCTCCAAATGCTCCAAATGGCTCCAACAGCTCCAAAAGGCTCCAAATGCTTCAAAAGGCTCCAATTGTTCCAAGAGCTCCATCTTCAATTGGTTCCAACTGATTCCAATTACTTTTCTTATCGAACTTGGCATGATTACTAACATGTCTTTATTAGTATACATTTTGACTGGCAGTGGTAACGTATTTTGCACCTTTAAGTTATAAGTTTTATTTAGAAATCATATTTCGATAAATGGTAGATACCATTTGGAAAGAAAATATATTAATTTATCTTTAAGTTTATACACATACATTTAATTTAAGCCATTATTGTATGTAGCCAGCTTCCCTCAGTTCTTTGAGTATGAAGGATATTTCTTTAATGTTCGAATAGTTTCCTGCACAAAGCGATCCATGTAGTAGTCGTAGCCTGTCAACCAATATGTTAGGATCTCCCCATGAGGTATAATCAAACTCTTCTGCTGCGTTCATCATCCTTGCATGTTTATAATAAATATTATCTCTGGTGTCTATCGTTTTAACACCAACCTCAAGGTCACTTTCGTCATCGTGCCAGAAATTATCACAAGCTTGATCAGGATAATTTATTTTATTACGACGTTTCCATCGTTTTGGTCTCAAACCACCATCACAGTCTTCACTCTTGCATGCTTTTGGTGCTTCAGCACAATACTCAATCATGTCAGCCTTAGATGTGTCAGCACAGTCTTCGTTCACGCCAGCTTCTGATGTGTCACCACAGTCTTCAATCATGTCAGCACCACAAACTTGATCAGGATAATTTATTTTATTACGTCGTTTCCATCGTTTTGGTCTCAGACCGCCATCACAGTCTTCGATCTTACCTGCTTTAGGTGCTTCAGTACAGTACTCAATCATGTCAGCCTCAGATGTGTCACCACATTCTTCAATCATGCACGCTTCAGATGATTCATCAAAGTCTTCGACCTTGTAAGCTTCAGATGGTTCTCCATCTTTCTCATTTTCATGGAGACGACTAGATATTGGAGTAAATATATTTTCATTTCTAATGTGGTTACAACTACCTTCGTTTGTTTTAAATTTTAAATTATTATCTTCATCTAGATCAGTAATTTTAGCATTAGCTTTTTCGCCTTCGTTTCTCTTCCGCGATGTTGTAGCCCAGTCTTCGTTATCTTTATTCATCTTAATTGTACAGGTCTTGTAATGTCTATCCAAGTAATATCTTCTACCAAAGGATTTCTGACACTGACTGCAATGAAACGGTTTTTGACAAGGACCCAAATTACACTCGCTTCTCTCATGTCGTTTAGCATTCTTTCTCAAGGTAAACACCTTGCTACAGTATCTACAGTGATGACGTTTCGATACAGCGTCAGATCCTAAATCGGAATTCATATTAGTTACCGAGACTAATGCCAGATGCAAACTAAGAGTTTTAAATTAGATATATTACTTAAATAGAATTTTTTTAATTATTTCATCAGCGAGAATTAATTTATCTCATTCAAAGGTACTTGTTGCAAGTAGTTCTGCTTTTCAACAACAGATGTCGACACGTATTGCTTGCAGGTAAATATTATTTCTTTCTTTCATGCGGGATGCAGGATTCTCACTAACGATCGCAATAGAGGGATGGCATCGCTATACTCCAAGGAGAAGGTAGTTTGTTCTTCCAGTTAGTGTTTCTCAGGGTATATATTATTATTTGACTGAATAATGATTTTTTTTAAATTCCACCTAATAAAAATAAAATAGAAGCACTCAGAGTAAACCATCAGGGATGATGTCGGTTATAAACATCATAAATTACCAATTTTTTTTTTAAAAAAGTCCAAATTTAATCCTACTTAAGCAACATGAGAGTTCTAGCACAAGCCCGCTTGTGAACTCTTTGCTTAAGCAACATGAGAGTTCTAGCACAAGCGGGCTTGTGAACTCTTTGCTTAAGCAACACGAGAGTTCTAGCACAAGCGGGCTTGTGAACTCTTTGCTTAAGCAACATGAGAGTTCTAGCACAAGCGGGCTTGTGAACTCTTTGCTTAAGCAACATGAGAGTTCTAGCACAAGCGGGCTTGTGAACTCTTTGCTTAAGCAACACGAGAGTTCTAGCACATGCGGGCTTGTGAACTCTTTGCTTAAGCAACACGAGAGTTCTAGCACAAGCGGGCTTGTGAACTCTTTGCTTAAGTAGGATTAAATTTGGACTTTTTTTAAAAAAAATTGGTAATTTATGATGTTTATAAACGACATCATCCCTGATGGTTTTCTCTGAGTGCTTCTATTTTATTTTTATTAGGTGGAATTTAAAAAAAATCATTATTCAGTCAAATAATAATATATACCTTGAGAAACACTAACTGGAAGAACAAACTACCTTCTCCTTGGAGTATAGCGATGCCATCCCTCTATTGCGATCGTTAGTGAGAATCCTGCATCCCGCATGAAAGAAAGAAATAATATTTACCTGCAAGCAATACGTGTCGACATCTGTTGTTGAAAAGCAGAACTACTTGCAACAAGTACCTTTGAATGAGATAAATTAATTCTCGCTGATGAAATAATTAAAAAAATTCTATTTAAGTAATATATCTAATTTAAAACTCTTAGTTTGCATCTGGCATTAGTCTCGGTAACTAATATGAATTCCGATTTAGGATCTGACGCTGTATCGAAACGTCATCACTGTAGATACTGTAGCAAGGTGTTTACCTTGAGAAAGAATCTAAACGACATGAGAGAAGCGAGTGTAATTTGGGTCCTTGTCAAAAACCGTTTCATTGCAGTCAGTGTCAGAAATCCTTTGGTAGAAGATATTACTTGGATAGACATTACAAGACCTGTACAATTAAGATGAATAAAGATAACGAAGACTGGGCTACAACATCGCGGAAGAGGAACGAAGGCGAAAAAGCTAATGCTAAAATTACTGATCTAGATGAAGATAATAATTTAAAATTTAAAACAAACGAAGGTAGTTGTAACCACATTAGAAATGAAAATATATTTACTCCAATATCTAGTCGTCTCCATGAAAATGAGAAAGATGGAGAACCATCTGAAGCTTACAAGGTCGAAGACTTTGATGAATCATCTGAAGCGTGCATGATTGAAGAATGTGGTGACACATCTGAGGCTGACATGATTGAGTACTGTACTGAAGCACCTAAAGCAGGTAAGATCGAAGACTGTGATGGCGGTCTGAGACCAAAACGATGGAAACGACGTAATAAAATAAATTATCCTGATCAAGTTTGTGGTGCTGACATGATTGAAGACTGTGGTGACACATCAGAAGCTGGCGTGAACGAAGACTGTGCTGACACATCTAAGGCTGACATGATTGAGTATTGTGCTGAAGCACCAAAAGCATGCAAGAGTGAAGACTGTGATGGTGGTTTGAGACCAAAACGATGGAAACGTCGTAATAAAATAAATTATCCTGATCAAGCTTGTGATAATTTCTGGCACGATGACGAAAGTGACCTTGAGGTTGGTGTTAAAACGATAGACACCAGAGATAATATTTATTATAAACATGCAAGGATGATGAACGCAGCAGAAGAGTTTGATTATACCTCATGGGGAGATCCTAACATATTGGTTGACAGGCTACGACTACTACATGGATCGCTTTGTGCAGGAAACTATTCGAACATTAAAGAAATATCCTTCATACTCAAAGAACTGAGGGAAGCTGGCTACATACAATAATGGCTTAAATTAAATGTATGTGTATAAACTTAAAGATAAATTAATATATTTTCTTTCCAAATGGTATCTACCATTTATCGAAATATGATTTCTAAATAAAACTTATAACTTAAAGGTGCAAAATACGTTACCACTGCCAGTCAAAATGTATACTAATAAAGACATGTTAGTAATCATGCCAAGTTCGATAAGAAAAGTAATTGGAATCAGTTGGAACCAATTGAAGATGGAGCTCTTGGAACAATTGGAGCCTTTTGAAGCATTTGGAGCCTTTTGGAGCTGTTGGAGCCATTTGGAGCATTTGGAGCCATTTGGAGCATTTGGAGCTGTCAAGCATTTGGAGCCTTTTGGAGCTGTTGGAGCCATTTGGAGCATTTGGAGCCATTTGGAGCTGTGTTAAGCATTTGGAGCCTTTTTTTGGAGCTGTTGGAGCATTTGGAGCCATTTGGAGGCATTTGGAGCATTTGGAGCCGTTTGGAGCATTTGGAGCCATTTGGAGCTGTCAAGCATTTGGAGCCTTTTTTTGGAGCTGTTGGAGCATTTGAAGGCCGTTTGGAGCATTTGGAGCCATTTGGAGCTAAGAAGTAGTTGTTGCACGTCTATGCAGGGCTAAATGTTTATAAGATTGCTGGCTTTCGCAAGTGATTCTGTAGTAGGATAGAAATTGAGTAATAAATATTATGTTTGTAAAAGACTTTGGGTTGTTTTTGGTTGGATCTTTTGTCGAAACTTATAAGTGAATATAATTCCACAGTGCATTCTACCACGAAAATGAAGCCTAAAGATGTAAAGGATGATCGTCTACTTGGGGCTGTATTCACCAACACGAAGAAGAAAGATACACGCAAGCATAAAGCTAATGTTGGTGACATTGTGAGAATCTCCAAGCAGAAAGGTGTCTTTGAGAAAGGTTTCACGGCGAATTGGAGTTCTGAACTTTTCCGTGTGACACACGTTCGTGAATCGGAACCCAGGACCTACTACCTCGAAGACTTGGACCACAAGCCTATTCGTGGTGGCTTCTATGCTGAAGAGATCCAGTCTACGATGTATCCGGACACATATTTGGTGGAGAAAGTTCTCAAACGAAGAAATGGTCGGTCTTTTGTGAAATGGTGGGGTTTCCCGTCTCAATTTAATTCGTGGGTAGCAGATACAGAAATCGAGAAGCGCTAAAGGTGAATAACACCTCACTTACATTTTTTTTCAAGTACTTAGTCATGATTATTGTTTATACATACATTACAACATTTAAAGTATGATTATCGCACAGGAATTATCTCATGTCATTTATGAAGTTGGGTAGTCTAAATATATATTTGGCTATTCAATTGTTCTAGCTCCTGTAGCATACGCCTGTTTTGTCTGCTGCGGGAGTGACGTCTGTGCTCGGGAAGAGGCTTTCACAGCAGCGCGTGTTCGGGCAGGAGGAAACATGCAGAGCCACTCAGGGTGTTTGTGCCGTCAACCATAGGCTACGTCATGTTTTTGGAATGTGTTGTGCAGGTTATTTCGAGCGAGTTCTGGGGCCTCACAGCATCGCTCCGCTAACGTGGTAGTCTGCTTCTAACCACGCTCTCATCATCATGGCTTCCACCAGTGTTTACGCGGAGAGTGTTTGCGATTGTAATTTAAACAGTGTTACGATGGACGATGTTCGGGAATTTGTAATGGATGTAGTACGTCGCTACATAGGTATGGACTTTAATGATATACATTACCACCTTACATCCTCCACCCTCAACATTCTCACTGAGTTCCCTGAGGAAGAGATATTTATTACCTATTTATATCATGCTGTTATGACCTGCATCGAGGCCGCAAAGGAAGCGCAAGAGGTGAACGAAGATGTGGATGAAGGAACGGATAGTGGCTTGGGGGATAGTGATGAAGACGAATTGTAAATTTGTGTGTACTACGACACCAAAGGTTGTTACAACCAGTCTGACATTCAGCATCCTAGAGACAACATCAGCACTGCAGCCTTGCAGTCATACCTGTAGAACTAGCATCAGCCTTGCAGAGCTAGCACAGCTTCACACATCAGTTATCGTGAGTACTGGCAAAAAAAATGTCATTATTTCTCTGCAACATTCAGTGCCTCACATCACAAAAGGGGTATGTGGTTAAGCAACTTGCAGCAATGTTCATCGAGGACGGTGATGTATTGAGGACCTATGAATACATATTCAAACCACCATGTGACTGGTCCGAACTAGACAGGCTGTCGCAAAGCGAGAATCGTAAACTGACTTATGAAGTGCATGGACTCTCGTGGAACGAAGGTGAAGTGAGCTTTGACCAAATCTCATCAGTGTTATGTGACATCGTCAACCCTGAAGAAGGAGATGTAGTATACGTCCTAAGAGACAAACAGAAAAGTATCTTTAGTGAACTGTGCAGTGCCAACATTGTTGATTTACATAATGAAAGAAACTGTCCTAGCTTCAACAAACTTTTAAAGACTTATGGAAACCGCCTGGATAAATGTATAAAACTGTATGGCAAATTCCATTGCGCCCATTGTAATGTTCAGCTACTTAAATTCTGGCTATTCGACCACCCATACTACTATGTATAATTGGGTCTCGAGTTAATGTTGCCTTTGTCACTATGATGTGTAGTGTGTGAATATTAAGTGATTTTATTACTCGTTATTTACTTCTTTTAAATCATCGATTGTTCTTACCCCTTGCTGTTTGTAATAAGATTTAAATAAATATGTGTTTAACATTTACGTTGTTTGCTTTAATATCAAAACATTTAATTGCCGATATTATTGAATTGTAACTATAAGTTATTAGTCTCCTCAGCTAGAGTGATTGCTTTAATACATAAATTCTAACACTACCTTCGAGATGTCTTCCGCCACTACGAGAAGAAGAGAGAGTCTCTACACAACACCAATATTTTATAAATACTCTATCATATTTAATAAACATACATTATTAATTAATAATAATATGGCTACAGGTTCCAAACTTATCTCGACTGGTTACACATTGCATAACACTTGGCGCCATCCGGCAGTAACTTTAAGAATTAAAGATGGCGACGGTGGCGCACTCCGGCAGTAACTTTAAGAATTAAAGATGGCGACGGTGGCACACTCTGGTAGCAACACTAGGAACTAAAGATGGCGATGGTGGCGTCATCTGGTATCGATTGTATGAACTAAAATATGGTGACGGTGGCGCCATCTACCAGCCAACTTGAGAACCAAGATGGCGGCGCTTCTGGCAACTAATTTTTGAATTTGGCGCGCGATACTAGCGACATCTACCAGCCAACTTGAGAACCAAGATGGCGGCGCCTCTGGCAACTAATTTTTGAATTTGGCGCGCGATACTAGCGACATCTACCAGCCAACTTGAGAACCAAGATGGCGGCATGCGACACCTGCCAGCCAACTTGAGAACCAAGATGGCGGCGCCTCTGGCAACTAATTTTTGAATTTGGCGCCATCTGGTAGTCTGTGCTGGAATTAAAGATGGCGATGGTATAATAATAATTTGAATTTCATGCATTTGGGAAGGCAAAGACACCCTCCCCCCTTTTATCATAAAACTTGACGTCAGTACGTGGCATATATAGATTATTTATTCCACCATATCCCAATTGGTCTCGTGGTCTAGTGGTCAAGGTGTCCGCCTCGTAACCACGACATCCTGGACGTTTTCACGTCCCATGGATCGAATCCCAGCCTCGGCACTGAAATTATTTTAGTTAAAGAAAAAAAATAAAATAATCCCTGCTGCTATCTGGTGGCGACCAACAGAACTATATGACGTCGCAAGATGGCTGCCTCCAGCAGACGAAACAAGATGGCGGCCACCAGCAGACGAAAACAAGATGGCGGCCACCAGCAGACGAAAACAAGATGGCGGTTGATGTTTACATCGAATTTCAAAGTTCGAAAAAAAAATTCAAATCCAAGATGGCGTCCGTGACACAAAGTGCAAAGGTGACGTCACGATTCGAAGTTGGTGGAAATTTCTAGAAATACAAAATGGCGGATGGATTAGCATGGATTGGCATGGATTAGCATACAGATTAGCATACAGATTAGCATAGATTAGCATACGGATTGGCATAGATTAGCATACGGATTAGCATAGATTAGCATATGGATTGGCATAGATTGGCATAGATTAGCGTAGATTGGCATAGATTGGCATAGATTAGCAAGGTCAAAGGTCAAGGTCAAAGGTCATGATGACGTCATCCAAGATGGCCGCCGATGACGTCATCCAAGATGGCCGCCGATGACGTCATCCAAGATGGCGGGCTCCTGGCTCCTCCGCCTGTGCTTGAACCCCCTATTTCCAACTACTTTCAGGACCCCGAATGGCTCGTAAACACTCCAAATCGAAAGAGAATAGGTTTTCGAAATTTTGGGAAATTTTTTTATTATTAGGTCTTTGACTCCTTGTGGGGGGAGGGTAGTTTGAGGACCCCGAATGGCTCGGAAACACTCCAAATAGTAAAAAAGTATTATTAAATTTAAGAAATTTTTCGAAATTTTGGGGTTTTGCATTCCCCCCCTTCCTCAAAATTGGGTGGGAATTTGACTTTGGGTAAAAGTTCCACCATGCATCGGACACTTTAGTTAGTAATGACTTAATATTAATACAATTTCCTCCAATTTTTCGAAGTTTTGTGGCTTTCACTTTTTTTTGTAGGAAGGAGGGGAGGGGGGTTGAGGTTCAAGAACTCGAATGTTTCGAAGCACTCCATCTCGAAAGAATAGATATTTGAAATTCCTAAAATCATCGAAATTTTGGGGCTTTTTCCTAGAGGGGCGGCGGGGGGTTCGAGGACCCTGAATGACTCGAAAACACTTAAAATCTAAAGTGAAAGATTTTAAAAAAAATTTAAACTTTCGAAATTTTGGGGCTTTAACCATCTGGGGGGGGGGGGGGATTTTGAGGACCCCAAATGGCTCGGAAACACTCCAAATCGAAAGAGATATAAAGGAATATAAGAATGTAGGCATTTACTGTACTCCTATCTACCATAATAACAATATTGACAAATAGAAAAACTTATTACCTACCTATAAATAATTTTCTAAATAAAAGAATAAATAACTCTATGTTTAAGAATTTACGTACATACATATTATTAAACTTCAAACTATAGAAATATAAAAAATTAGTAGGCCCTACCAACCTATATATAAATATCGAAGAAATTTATAAGTTTACGAATTTATATACCTACTTAATATTAAACTTCAAACTATCAACACAATAAAAACATAAGAATGTAATTGTAACAATTTTTTTTTATTTGTCATAATACCAAAAATACGTATGTTTACAAAATGAAACAAAGTATAAATAATGACCAATTTGACAAAAAAAAAATTGTACAACTCGAATAACATTGAAAACATACACGTGAAATTTAAAAGAATTATGAGTTCCCTAGGTAGTGAGAAAAAATATATATAGAAGAAATTTAAAAAAAAAATGGGTACGCGCATGAGAAGTTATACTTCCTTGGCATCATAAAAAAATGTTTTTAATTGCATGCAAAAATATTGCGTGGAGTCCCCTCTCTTTTCTATGGTGGAGTCCCTCCGCGCGGAAGAAGTGAAACTTCGTAATGTGGAAATGAAAATAGGAAGGGGTAGAAATAGATTTTTAGTGAAATCATATTGTATCAAATCAAACTATAAAATATAAAGGAAATAAATTTGTAACGATTCATAGATTGATCTTCAGAGAGAGAGGGAGAGAGAGAGACACCTATTGATTTTTTATGAGAGCAGATTTTCATGAAATAAATCATGAAATCATTCAACGATAAAAGCTGTTTATTTAATCAAGCGGACGGGTTCGCCCGAAGGAGAAAATTGACGCGGCAAGACCTCGTGGACATAGAGAAATGACACACACTCACTATTTATATGTGTTTATGAAACATGATTTTTTTCTGCAATTTAAATTGTAATATACAAAAACGGTATTGAAAATTGAAACAAATATGGCGACACTACAAACTGTCAAGATCTTAATTTTTTTCTTACTCTCTACTTAGTTCCTTACAATAGAAAAACGTAACGTAATGGTTTGAAAGCTATTGCACGGCAGGTATAGAGGAATGACACTAACAGTTTGTATATCTACGACACACATTACATAAAATTAAGGTATATTTTTTTAACCTGTTTAAATATAATTTTTTTTGACAAAAGATAGCCAATGTCCATCCACAGGATATAATCTATCTCCTTGCCAAATTTCATTACGATCCGTTCAGCCGGGAAAAGGTAACAAACAAACAGACAAACAGACAGACAGACAGAGTTACTTTCGCATTTATAATATTAGTAAGGATTGATGTTTTAATTCTTCACTTCTGTCGGTGCGGCGCAAGCGTACAATGAGCGTAACGGGACACAGCGTAACGGAACAATGAGCGTAACGGGACATAGCGTAACGAAACAATGTGTGTAACGGGACACTTTTTCGTGCGTGCCGCCGGTGTTCATCTATTTATTAGACGTTGTCACGTCAAAATCTTGAGTGAGCGCACAGCAGGCCATGCTCTAGACCACGCACACGACTTGTGCGAAATCGGTTCACAAACGAAATCTTACTGCACATTTCAGCAAGTGAAATTTCACGTGGTTATTCGACATCTGTTGGCAGGGTTAGTAAGTTACTATAATAACTTCTAAATGATTATCCCGTGAAATATAACCAGCATTTCGTGAGCACTGTTTTTTCAACGTATAAATAAAAAAAAAGGGTTTTATAAATTTTTGGTTAACCATTCCCACCACGACATATTTTTATTAACATTTTGTGCAGGTGATTTAAAATCAATTGTATTAATTAATTTTTAGAAGGATTTATAACTCTGCATTGTAATATTATGACCATTTTTTTTTCCACATTATGATTGATAAAATATAAACAGTTCTCTATTGCCGCCAGAATGGCTTCTACGCTACTCTCATTGGATGTTACGCCATGCACACTATATTCATTGCCGTTCTATGTTCACGGCATCTCTCCCGTTTACCATCCTATGCGCTATTGTGCATCAGTAGGTTTCAATGTGAACCCTGCTTAAGGAAAGCCTGCGAACATTATTGAGGACGCTGAGATATGACCATTATCGTGCAATACGAATTCCGATCAAGCAGAACTAACTGTCAATGGTAACTTTCTAACTGATTTTTGGAGTGTTAATTGAGGTTACGTCCGGGGTAATTAAAGTTAAATTAACGTTTCGGAATACCTAATTGCAGCCATCTTAAAAGACACACCATCATTTCAACGCACGTCACCTGTCCATGAAGCCAGGGGATATTAATGACTTGCCACAAAAAATGTCCTACAATTTGCATTATTTGTTTTAAAACATATATATTGCGGGAAATTAATTTATTTGGATCCTGTGAATTAGAATTTCAATATGTTTTAAAACGTTTTAGGAATTTTACACAAACTTATGCTGAATTATTTGTCCATGGTAAACAAACCTGCATTTGACAATTGTGACCAAAGTGCATTGATTATTAATATCACAAAACCAGATTAAAGTGTAGTTAATGAAACACACAGAAAAAATTAATTTATATTTTATATAATTGATTATACTTACTAAGAAAGCCTTAAATTAAGTAATAAATTTTTACTAAAACTGAAAATCATTTTTAATATTTCGAATAAAGAATTTCTTATACCTCGAGGATAATAAAAATATTTGTTTCCAAATATACATGACTTATGCCAATATTTAGGTAAATATGATGTGATATGTAAACAGTTTAGTTAACTTTTCATGAGTAACAGCTATTGGTACAATCAATTTTAATATAGCGTACGTTATCAATAGTTTGCGTTGCTGTTAAATAAATTGAAAAATAGTAGCATTACATGTGAAGATATGTGTTCCATAAAATACCTCGAGTTTTGAGGAGAAGTAAAGGTTAGAAAATTAAAATTTTACCTTCTAAATACGTTCCGATCAATAGTCTTCACAAAAATATCAGGATTAATTATTAAGATGTATTTATTATTTTGCCGTAGTTATAGAATTCTTAAGCGAGATTATAAAAACCCTTTAAGTTGAATTAAAATCCCAAAATTATAGAGCAATGAAATTTGTACATAAGCGAAAGATAAGAAATAAAAAAAAATTATCTTGCAATAGGTACAAATAATGGCCTACTACAGTTTTTCATGCTTTAGAGAAAAAACCTTCTGTAATTTTATAATTAAAAGCATAAATTTTATTTAACATATAAATGTAATATTTCCTTAAACAGTTGCAAATTCTAGGCAGGTTTACTCCGATAACCTGTCAACGCAACCGTAAGGTCATATATATTAACAAATTTCACCCAAATGGAATAATGATTTTTAAGTTTAATATTGTTAAAATTACTAATTGAAACTTTTTATTTAGATCTGTGTGAATTCGAATTGGAAATAATTCGCTGACTCTTTTTTAGCTTATTTTCGTATAATTATTATTAAATGCAGCTAGCCGAAATGTTTTTTCTTGATGTGCAATGTAGTATTTATTTTTTAGATATTTATATATTTTAGAATTCTCATAGAGGTTGCGCTCACGCCTATGTTGTGTTGAGCCAGTCTGTCCGGTTCTGAAATTTAAAGAATTTACGAAGATTTATAAATGTTTTTAGGCAAACACTTCCTGCCATGCAATAAAAGTGTTAAATAAAATATTTGAGTATCCGATTATTTTTTTCAGCTTGGATACGCATTTATCAGTGCAAAACCGCGTTGCTGTCAGTTCTAGGTTCCAGTGTTGTTTTTGCATCAGCTGTCTGTGTCTCCTCTTCTGGATCTACTCGCGACTACTGTTCCGAGCAGCGCCAATGGCGCGTGTTTCCGAAACTAATAACTGCACCAGTTTGCCACCAGAAATATTTACTTTAAATACGATATGTAAAATTAGAGATTTGGTTTATATTTTTCTCTAAAAATTTAAAATATGAATTTCATAAAAAAAAATATTTTTTCTAGATAATTTTATCAAGAGAGTGTGTGAAATTTATTGTTTTTAAGATGTAAACATGAAAATGTCTGGACCGATAAAAAACATTTTACATTATTTATGAAGCTACACTATTCCGGATACAATAGACAACTACTGTGTTTTATTTATCTTATTGTTTTTAATTATTTTTAATAAATAATACTTAATGCTACAAAAAATTGAGATGATCAAACACATTGTTTAAGTTAAAAAGAGTATAACATTACAGTTGTATAAAGTGGTTGAAAAAATTTAACTTGACAATAATCAAGTGAATTTACAAAAAATTTATGAGTTTTCAGTTTGGTATCCCTTTCCTATCACTATTGTGCCCCCTGTCACAGTGCGTTACCTTTTTTAAATTAAATTTATTGTATATTTCCTAAGTAAATATGGTTTATGTAATGAATGAAATATACCTTACGCCTTTTTCTTTGTGAAGGAAGTTAAAAGTTCTGTTAATATTGAAGTGTAATTTCATTTTGCTTAATATTTACTTATTCAGTTTATTTACAGTTTACAACTTCCACTATTGAGGATGCTTAATATATTTGGCGTATGTTAAAACCGTAACTATTGGTGCTGTAAATTCTACCGTCCTTGCGCCAGATTATAATCACAACTGATTCTGCACATCACATCTAATTTACAAATATATTCATAGACATTCTTGATGAAATTATGGCATGAGTGAGTTACTAGCACTTTGGGCTCCAAGTCCTTGCCCTAGTAGCACTGCTCCCTTTGGCACTCTTAAATAATTAACCATGATTTTACGAAGAACGATGGTTACAAATTATCCATAATGTTCGTACATTTTTCAGATATCTTTGTAAAATTATCAGTAGTAAGTTCACTTTTAATATGAAACTAAAAAAAAAAATGTTATGTTAACATACCTTTCAAATACTTGTTATGTCCGCGGCCAAAACATTCCTGTTTCTTCAACATGTGTGTGTACCTCGTTTACTGCGAGACACAGAACTCTGAATTCGGAATGCGGCGATAGTTTCCTCGAAGATATATTTATTTGAAATTACGAAGATCTCTTCGTTTAATCTAGGTGCGTTGTTCGTGGAAAAGTCCGCGAACTTGCTGTAGATTGTAACGGTGTAGAGCGGCGTGAACTGCCTCCAAGGAGCACCAATCACGATAAGAGACATCACTGCGCTCCTGATTGGAGTGGGTCCCGGTGCTGTTATCGCCACGCCATCTGCGTGCCGATTGGTGGACTCCTCGACCCGCTGGCTCGCTGCGGCGCGATGCGACCTCAAGTCAAACAATGCACGCTGCAGGCAGGGTCTGAATGCACCTCAAGTGCAGTCCACTCGCGCGCACTTGTCCCCGCAAGTGACGTCACGAGGGCTGTCCGAACCTCAAGTGGAGTATGCGAGGAAACGAATCTGAGGATTTCTCGCTTACATAGAATTGAAGAAACGTCACCATTCGGACAAATGTTTTGTACGTTTTTTCCATATAATATTTGTTACTTTAAATTCGTAAAATAATTTTCACGTAATTGTTTAATGATATAAATAAATAATAAAATTTTAAAACCTGTTTATTACAATGAAACTCAGGAAAAATCACTAAGGAAAATGCCGCAAATTTTAATGACGGTATTAAAGTGATAAAAATATGCTTATTTTAAATGAAGTTATTTTTTCCAATAGTATATATATTTGTTTGAAAAATAATGTTAACAACATTGAAGGTTGTTTAGGAACGTCCGACCATTGAACACGCCCGCGTTCGACAGACATGCCTCAAGGGCGAAAAATACGTGAGGTCGCATTTAGACACCGCCTTAGTTTCCTGATAACTACCTACACTTACTTTTTTTTGTTTGGAAATTCGTTCAGAAAATCACTATCCTTAATAGTTAAAGCAGAAACATTAGTTATTCTTCAAATCAGAGGGAAGAAAAATATTTTTATGAGCTTTTTCACCCCGAGCACTAGAAGTAAAATTTTATAGCTAGATATGGGCCTATGAGTATGTATAAAAACGTGTGCAGATATGTAGGCTACTTGCTGAAGTGTATAAGTATACAATTATAATATATAAATGTGCGTTAGTACCTAGACAAGCACACCGATATGCAAGTGTGCAAATATTTAAGTGTTTTGTAATAATAAAAATGCCCTCGAGCGCCCATCTCTCAATCTTCGCAGATTTCGTTGCCACCTGAGCGTTACAGATTTGTTACGCTACGGCAACGTAATCGTCTCAAATTAACCATCCTCGCTATAGAGTAGTTTTACTTGAAAAAATAAATTAACTAGGAGTATAAGGTATTTGTTTTTCATTTTCTTACTCATTTAAGGTAGTGTTTGTTTGTATAATATTGGGGGGGGGGGGGAAATGTAGTGACTGTTTTTTGCCTTTGAAAAACACTAAACGTGAGGTCCCTGATACTCTGTAAACGGTCTTATCAAATTGCCAAAACGTAAAAACAACTTTTTTAGTTTGTTTAAAGTCACAGCAAGAGGTTTATATAGACAGATACTAAAAAAAGGAAAATATTCGAATACACATGTAAGTTAAAGCAGGAGAGAACAAACGAATTAGAAACAGAGTGGTCTTAAACCTTATGACAAGCTAATCTTAAATAAAGTAGGTGAATACAAAAGTATGAAAATATTTACTTATAGAAACTAAAACACTACCAAACCAGTAACATTAAATAAAGCTTAATTAGATACTTGGACTTTGCTACTCGTTGGTCCAAGCTATGAAAGTATCACATCTACAATTTAGGCCAATACACAGATCCAAAAGAAACTTAAACTTAAAAAAAAAAAAAAAAAACTAAATCCGAAATACTTAAACTTAGACTCAATCCTAATTAATTTAAATTTAAAAACAGATATCTGCTTAGTGTCCAGCCTTACCGAAAAAATCACAACATAATTTATTTTATTATTATTAATTTTTTGCTGCTCACATTTCGCGGCAAAATGACCCGCTTTTGTACATTTTAAACAATGTTTATCCTTAACCAAAACATAATCCCTTTGGTATACAACCTCATTTTTTTTGGTACCAGAAGAAATTTTGTTTGTTTATTACTGTTATCAAATTTATCAGTCATTAGAGGCACACCACTTATTGCCCATGATTTTAACACACTGAAATTCTGGGGCATCGCAACAAACGCACATTCTCGTCATAAATGAGGGGTCATGTTTTCAATAGCTAAATAACTTTAATCTTTCATCAGAAAATCGTGTCCCAAAATTTTGTTTGTGGTCTCAACTGCTATGCGAAAACTCAACAGCGCTCTCACCTTCTCCCTGAATCCGAAATACTTAATCTCTAATGAAATTTTTTTTCACCCTTCTAGGACACTAAGTGCACCACAACTCAGCCTTCACTAAATCCCAATTAAAATTTCCCTTAAACCTCTAAGGAAACTCCCTTACATTTTCCTGAAAAATGCCCAAGAAATTTTTTTATCATTTAATAATTGGTGCCATTTCTTAAATTTCCCAACAACTAAGCTAAATTTAATTAATTTCTGGGCCTCAGTTAAATGTAAACACTGTAACTCTCATAAAATTAATTTGTTCTCCAACTTTTTTAACGAAGAAAATTTTTCATGCATGTTATCCTGACTTTTCTGACGTTCCTGACGCGTGTCCTAAGTTTCCTCCTTAAACTCTCGATGTCCTCTTCCTCCTCCGCACTGATGCTGGCAGCGCGAAAATTTACAAACACCTCGTCTTTATGAAGCTAGTATATCCATGAAACTGCCATTGTGCAAATGATTAAAATTAGCACAACCCCCTTAATCTTAAGGCCAGCAGAGTGGCGCAGATTGTAACTGTCTTTGCCTTTGTCAAACCAGAACAGTGACGTCACCGACACTCTGTGGACGGTCTTAACAAATTTTCAAAACGTAAAAACATTATGATTTATTATTTCTGCGCAGCAAACAAAGCCAACCTAAGCACTGCCAACGATCTAAATGTCGGGCAAATACTAATAGAAGTAGAACATTTACAACCAGAGTACTTTGTGACCTTATATAAAAATTGAGAAAGCAATATAAAATAAAATACATAAAGGCCGGTCCCATCGGTAAAATCACATCTCTCAATGCAATTTTCATCTCTGATTACCATGTTTACCCCCAAAAAATTACGAGGTAAACAATACGTGGCCAGATAGGGCCTAACCTGCATATTTTAAGTCAAATTCAAAGGAAAAATAACCAAATTCGTTGTTCTTTACAAGGTGGCAGGGCATTAACAACAAGAAAAGAAGTAAGTTAACTATATTGGTTTTAATTTGCTCTCTTAAAATAACACACTAGATGTAAATATACAATAAACATTATAATAGCCAAATTGTCCATACATCAGTTACTTGAAAAATAATAATAATGTTTCTATTTTAATATGGTGTTTGAAACAACACAATCCAAAATATATTAAATTTATTATAAGCCAATCAGGCAACACACACACTTGCCAGAATAAAAAAATATATCATATAAATTCTATTACAGGTGGTTTTAAAGCCAAAAAAACCGATTAATTGAAATAAATATGGCCGCCGCAATTTGTTTTCTCAATGTAGGAAAACATAAAAAGGCTGTCTAGAAAAAAACATGTCATTAAGAGCATTCAACAAGACTCTTTAACACTTTTACCTTTAAACTGAAAGCTTTAAAATGAAAACAAACTAAGTCCCAACGATGCCACATCAAGCAAAAGTATAACTACCATTCAAAGACATAGTACAAAAAAACATCGAATAGAACTTGGAAAATTACTGCTGACCATTAAAAACACGCATTTTATACTTAACTCTATAAACACCCAAATTCAGACTATGCTCTCTCTCTCTCTCTCTCTCTCTCTCTCTCTCTCTCTCTCTCTCCATGGTCGGCTGACAGTCCTGCTGCTCACTTCCTAACTCCCAAATAATCATGAGTTTATATATAAATATATTTATACATAACCTAAAATGCTTCCCTACCCCCTAATTGCCACTCAATGCTCCATGACAAAATCGAGTTTTAGAGAATGCTACCAAGAGTTATAGAATAATCTTCACTACAGTCAAAACAAACGATACACAGACGAGTCTTTGGGTTTTTTCTTCTTACTAAGATCTCGGTTGGTGCCCCTGAGTAAGAAGTTGTTTGTGGAAGGAACATGATGTTTTTGAATGAAGTGTACCGTATTTGCCAACACACAGCAGTAACCTATCTATGACTTCTGATGGTCACATGATGTAAAACATCTGCATGTAAACAGGTAAGGTTAGGTGTTTTTCTCGTGTCCTTAAATGTTTGCAAATGTAGAAATAAAGTATGAAAAGACTTGTGAACAATACACACGGTCACAACATTAATAAACAAATGTAAAGAGGAAATAGGCTTTTACCGTTAAATCTGTACAACGGAATAATGTACAAAATTGCCACATGGCCACAAGATATGTATCGATTTTAAATGCCCATTTAAATGAAAGCGGAGCCACTTACATAAATGATGTTTATTTTATTGGAATCAGTATACATTACCAATTTTTTTATCAGGTTGGAAATTTCACATCAGGAAGTGGTGGCATCTGCAGCAATGCATTGACCAAGGCGATTTTGGAACTCTTTTACCGCTTTTCGGCACCATTTGACTCACCTTTTACCCTTTTGACGACACTAGAGTGCGTACGGCTGCAGTTCCAGAGGCTACACTCATACAGGTGTTCCCTGCGTGCCTCGTGCCTCGTGCCTCACCGGGTTCACCTCTTCCTGCGGGGTCACCTCACACCTTGGAACAACTGCAGATGTGAACTCTTGAGGAAATAACCGGTGTACCCCTTTAAATGTGCCGAAAAGCGAGCGATGAGTTCCGAAATCGCCTTTACATCATCATATTATCTTTGAAAGATTTGTGCAATGAGAGTGCATGACTTGATGTAAGCTTTTGGACATACGCCATTGCTAAGTACATGTATGTCTGTAGAAGAAAACTACAAAAAACCAAAAGTCAAAAAACACAAACTAAGCAAAAATTGCTGTTGTCAACATGATATATACACCACATAATATTCCATAACAGGAATATGGTCAACAAAGAAAAACAAAGAAAAATGGACTAAGAGAACGAAAAAAAAAACCACAAATGATGAATTGATCCCCAAATAAATTCAGCTCAACAGTTGAAACGAGACAAAAACACAACGAAACGAAAAGACGAAACAAACACAATAGTTTTCCAAATCAGAAACAAGCGACGTTTCGGGAACTGCTATCTGCTCCCGTCCTCAGGCAGAGACGCACATGGTACGAAATCACAGGTGCGATTGAGTAGGGGCTGGAAAAATCATCGCTGCTGACGCCACCATCTTCCTGATGTGAATTTCCTAAATTGATAAAAATTTGGAATGTAAACTGATTCCTATAAAATCAACCTCATTTCTTATATCCGATTTTTTTTGTAGCCCTTCAAATACGGTACACATCTTTTGCACCACCCTGCATTATGCACAACGGCCCAGGCGCTTAAAAGAGGCTACCATTAGCTAATGACGTGTATGCCTTCTATGTAAAAATTTTGTCCGTAAAATTGTCCGTAGGTATAAAACTATATTCAATGAGGGTTGACGTGAATCATTCCTTAAAATAAACATATTTAAATGTTACAAAATCTTTGTCGTTAAGATTACAAATAGTGCAATGCGGTTTTAAATTCAAACAATTTACAGAAAAAGATTTTATTGAGTTCTTAATTTTTTCCTACATTTAGTCATAAAGATTTTAGTACTTGCGTTAAGTTTCCAAAAGATATATATTTTTCTGGTTTATATTTTACGTTTTAAACCATTTATGTTTGAGAGCTTAGAATATCTATCTACGTAGTCCTGTCTTAATATTTAAACATTTAATTTCTGCCTTATTTTAAACCTGTTGACGTTACGTGTGTTTATCTTAAGCTCAAAATTAATAATTTTACAGATTAAATTTTAAAACTTAAGAAATTCGTAGTCAAAATATTGTTTTGTAAAATGAATTATTTTAATATGTTTTAGTTAAGAGACACTGAAATTCCGAAGAAAAAAAAAGCGTGTATTCACGGTTCTGAGATGACTTTATAAACATTAGCTTATTAGTACAAACATATTTTAAGAGTTTTTCTTGAAATTGGCAAAGCACGAAAACACTTAATTTATTTATTTTTTTGTTCTTCCTCATTGGCCTCCCCTAATTAAGATGCAAGAGTAACGCAGGTCCGCGGCCAATCAGGCGGCTGAACTTAATTGACCAGAGTGGCGTATCGCGTGCACAGGACGTTGCTGGCGCGCTAAGCGACCGAGCAGGAGGGGAGGGGGGAACTAATTAGCGAGTGCAGTGTCGAGATATGCCAGCGAGACACGAGCCCCACTTGACTGTCTGGCTTGTGCAGCAGTTGAGAACTTTCAATGTCAGGTTACGAAGAGCAGTGGTTACGAAACACACGCAGAGAAAACTAAAAAAATAATGTTCCAATTTTTTTGACGTAATTACGTCTTAAAAATCGATGAACGCCAGCGGCACGCACAAAACAAGCATGACTCATTGTCACGTTCCGCCTGAGCCGAGCGTGCAAGAACCGGGCAACCACCGTGCGAAAAAATCTTCCATAATATCAAACAGGTTATGGCGGGCTTTTTAACTAATTGTTCGTGATTATATTTAAACAAATTATTTAAATAAAATTTGCAAAAACTGTAAATAATATTTGAAAATTAAAAAGTATTAAATTTTTCATCAATGTTTTATTATGACGTTATCACGTAAAATTATCGTCCGTAAACCACTTTACCGACAACCCCCTTTTTTTCTTTGGAAACCCGTTGCCAAAAATAGTTTGTTACACTACAAGAAGGATATTGTAAATTTTTTGCAACACATGGCTAGCGTTATTTTTGCATGTATGTAATTCGTTTCTCGATATAATACTTCTCACGAAAATTAGCGCATAGTTTAAATTTTATTTATGGTTTTATTCAAGAAATAAAGTACGTAGTATATATTGGCTGGAGCTGACCCTGGCTTCTGGCTGTGGTGCTTGGTGCCAATCGCCATCTTGATTTGTGACATCACGGCAGCCAATTTGGAAGCGATCTTGACCTTTATCCTGGCAGCCATCATGGATCAGCCATGTTGAATCCGCCATCTTGGATTCCTCAGTTTAATTTTCTGTATTTTTCTGCTTTTTAGAATTCCACCATTTGGTTTTATAGAACTTACAAACATTTTGAATTATGACGCCACCATTCCAATTTTTGTTACGACCACCAACTTTAAAATCCGTAATTAATAACAAAATAAATTGGAAAAATTAAAAAATATATAAAAAATTAGCTAACCAAATTGTAATTAACTATTGTTTAAAAAAAACGTTGCCATTTTCGTTATGGCCTCCATCTTGAAAATTCATTATTATTATTATTATCAATACAATTTAGCACATGGAAGAAACTAACATACGCTTTACTAAACTAAGATCACGAAATAATAATTAGATTAAAAATAATAATGAAAATAAAAAATATAAAAAGAAAAAAATACAAAACAGCTTCTGCCACCTTGTAAACTTCTCCTTTGTTGGGCAATGATGCAGTTAATTCCACTATCGTAAATAAAACTTATTTGAGTTTCTGATGACTAACAACAATGATAAAGTTATTTCAATTTATTTATTTGAAACTGACTTTTAGAGCAACCACTCTTTATACCAAACAATAATTCTTGCTTAATTCGCTGACACAAGACATTCGCAAAGGACCATCGCTGTTGCTGCAACTTGCTTCGACGAACTTACATCGAATACGAGTACATTTAAGAGAGTGTTCGTATGGTGTGTGAATAGTAAATATCCGAGTCTGGATCACGAGCCCAGTTCGCCAAGTTTGACTCACGAGCCAGACTCGAACGTGCAGTTGTTATCACAAGAACCATTTTTATTTCTTGACGAAAACTTCGCTGACATGTTAGAACCACAGCAATAACATTCATCTTTAATCCAATTGTTTCTTTTGCTTGTTTACAACGAAACCAAAGGAACATGAAACTCGTAAGTTGAAATCGAACGTATATTTTACGGTCCGGTTATCTGAAACGTACTTATAGTTTACTGAGAATTCTTCTTTTGAAAGTCCGTATATATGCTTTAATTTACTTCTGTGTGATGCTGAAAGTGTCTTGGATTACAGTGAGCTTGCTGGTCTTTAAAAATATTCGCCAAGTTGGATTATTCTCTTTGTATTATGTTTTCACACAAAAATAATAACTACAAGACATTATAATTAATATTTTATAAACTATAAAAAAATTTAATATTCACCAAAGCAGTTAAAATTCAATAAAAATGTGTTAAATCTGCTGTAGTAATATCGTCGAAGCTTTACTGTTTACTTAAAGGCCGAAGTAAAATATATTATTTGAATTCCACTAATATTGTTGACAGAAACGGTTTGTCAATAAACTTTCAGTTTTTTTTTAATTTCACTGTTTCTAACTACTTTTTTGAATTGAAACCTTGTATAAGCAGAAATGATTTACGTGTTTCGATGGAGTAAGCTAATCTACTATTTGGTACCGGGTTTTAAATGATAGCCTTTAAAAAAAACGTAGTTTTATTTACAAACTAGTAATTAAACTACCTATTTCTTAAATTACAACAATCTACCCACTGGAGCTCGGCTCTCTACTGCTTGTCCCTTTCCACACACCTCGGTCCTAACACACTGATCCACACAATACACTCACACATCGCGCACTCAGCACCGTCCCGGGTGCTTCGGTCCCTGATGCTCCGTATTCGCAAACAAGAAATCCAAATACGGCTTTCGCTTGCCAAGAGGTTACTCATATTTTCACTTCACGGCAATCGCAGATTATCCTCTCCATTTATGTACCATTCAGCCCTATCATTGAAAGGTCTCGTAGCCTTTTGATTGGTCACGTCATCAGAATCCTTTACTTAAAACTCAAAACTGTGTCTACAATAGCATGCTGATGGGGGTCTGGAGACCTGCCTATCCTTCGTGGGAGGTAGAGAGGCACCACTGATAATCGGATTACCATGATGTGGTAATATCGGTGTTATCTGCATCGCGCTTCTTCCGCAGGTCGGGCGTGCCTGCTGGCTCGCGAACCTTGTCGCTAGCATCATCGTAACACTTCTCCCTACTTAAATGTTTATGTCCCGAACAGGCAACACACATATTCTGGCATATTCTCTCAGTCGGTCCTAATTTCCCACTTTTATTCATCCCTTTTTCATCTTTGGGACTATTAGACCATATAATATAGGCATAACAACACTTCATAAATGACCATCCCATATCTAATGATTCTTATTGCATCCGCCTTTCTTTTGTTGCAAGTAGTATATAATAGGGGCTACTGCGGCAGGCTTTAAGGCTGTGGTGTTGTGTGTCCGATCCGCCATATTGGATTGTGACGTCACGGCGGCCATCTTGGATTAGTGTAAAGGGACACAGCGAAACGGGACACAGCGTAACGGGACAAGTAGATCACGGCAGCCATCTTGGATCCGCCATCTTGGATCTGCCATTTTGGATGACATCATTTTGTTTTCTAGAAAATTCCGGAATTGTGTTGTCCGCCATATTGGATGATGACGTCACCGTTGCAATTATCGTTATGGTCGCCATCATGAAATTTAGACGCCATCTTGGAAATCCGCCATTTTTATGTTAGAAAATCGGGATAGATTCCAAAATTCATCAAAAAATTAACTTATTCGAATTCTGATTTATTATATCGATCACCATCCTTGGTTCGAACCCGGTGAGTGCAAAAAAAAACTAAAAATGGCGACAGGCTCCTTCCTCAATGGTGGATGCAGGCAGACTGACTCCTACCACTTTTTTTCAAAGCATCAGCTGGTATGACGACATGACCGCCATCTTGTCATCGTCTGCTGGAGATCACCATCTTGTTTTCATCTGCTAGAGTGTGCTGATACCATGTTAGTATAATTATCTGGTCACCACACCTTTGACCTTGACCTTGAACTTTGACCTTGACCTTGAAATTTGACCTTGACCCAAAAATTGACCTTGACCTTGAAATTTTACCTTGACCTTGAAATTTGTCCTTGACCTTGAATTTTGACCTTGACCTTGAAATTGGACCTTGACCTTGAAATTTGACTTTGTCCTTGTCGACCCTCATGGATCCGACATTTTATGTTCAGTACATGCTACCAGGAGCTACCACCTGCTGGAGTACGCCATATTGTGTGTGTGTACTTGTATTATAGAATACATTTCCATCTGGATAATTTTATTCTAGCCCGCTACAGCGCAGTAATCATTTATTATGGAGTTGCCCCCCGCCATCTTGAAATTCGGCCGCCATCTTGAAATCATGTAATAATGTAGCTAGAAAAGCGGGAAAAAATCCAAAATTCATTAAATAAATTTGTAATCCATATTATGATTGATTGGATCGACTAAGGTCCTAGGTTCGATCCCTGACCGCTACAAAAAAACTTTAATTAAAAAAATACTAAAAAAGTGTTAGGTTTGAGATAATAAAAACACCACAAGTTCTTTTAAAAAAAAATTTTATTACATAAATTCAATACACTACTACAAGTACAAAAAAACACTGACAAATTACCAAAGCCTTTTGGATTACACGATTCAAACAGTCTTCTAATTGTACGGACTAAGCCTTTTACATGACTTTAAATGTCTATCCGATCCGTTCATCACCACAGCCAGAGACGGACAGAAGTTCATAGCACTTATATAGTCTCATTAGCCGGTACAACACATGAGTCAAATCAATTACCATGTTCATTATACGTCTCGGAGCATTTTTTATAATGTCGATGTAAGCTATCGAGACGTGAAATTAGTTTATTGCACTTATTGCACTGAAATTGTATTTTTTGAACATTATTAGAACAACCGCTTCTTTCATGTCTGCGAGCATTTGAGGTGATAGTAAATGATGCACCACAGTATTTGCACTGATGCGAAGTACACTCTTCATTAATTGAAGTATTCAATGCTGATGAAACTTCAGCTGATAGTGGAACAGCACATATCGAAGTCTCCTCCAGTGTTGTCAGAGGCGTTTCCAACGGGATCTGCTCCAACATCGTCGGCGCCGACGTCATGGTTCCCATAGTCGATGGTACATCCTCCATCGAGTACGACGTTAAAGTCGGTAAATATGCCATCGAAGTCTCAAGAACAGCCAATTACACGTCTTAAGCACCAGAAGAAACAAACTAGGTGAACCGTACACCGTCGACGGCAGTAACAAACTGAGCGTCCTGCTGTCTAGGACTCGTTTATATACATTAACCGGTTTCAATAATACGCTAGTCAAATCAAGAACAATTTACTAAAATACTAGAGTCAAAAGAACATTAAAAAAATAGAAGCACCAGCAAAAAAAAAAAGGAAGCACATTTGGAAGCACCGAAAACGAAAAGGCAGCACATTTGGAAGCACCGAAAACGAAAAGGCAGCACATTTGGAAGCACCGACAACAAAAAGACAGCACATTTGGCAGCACCGACTACGAAAAGGCAGCAAATTTGGAAGCATCGACATCGAAAAGGCAGCACCGACAACGAAAAGACAGCACATTTGGAAGCACCGACTACGAAAAGACAGCACATTTGGAAGCACCGACTACGAAAAGGCAGCACATTTGGAAGCACCGACAACGAAAAGGCAGCACATTTGGAAGCACCGACAACGAAAAGGAAGCACATTTGGAACCACCGACAACGAAAAGGCAACACATTTGGAAGCACCGACTACGAAAAGGCAGCACATTTGGAAGCACCGAAAACGAAAAGTCAACACATTTGGCAGCACCGACAACGAAAAGGCAGCACATTTGGAAGCACCGACTACGATAAGGCAGCACATTTGGCAGCACCGACAACGAAAAGACAGCACATTTCGATGCACCGACTACAAAAAGGGAGCACATTTGGAAGCACCAACAACGAAAAGGCAGCACATTTGGAAGCACCGACAACGAAAAGGCAGCACATTTGGAAGCACCGACAACGAAAAGGCAGCACATTTGGAAGCTCCATCAACAAAAAAAAAAAAAAGGCAAAAAGGAAGCACAAGTTACGAGATCTAAGTCTTAGTTAGAAATCAGAATACAAGAAATAAAAACATTAAATTCTTATAATTTAAATTATTTATTTTATTGCTTTACATTATACAAATGCAAGTAAAACAACCCACTATTGTATGTAGCCAGCATTCCTCAGTTCCTTGAGTATGAAGGATATTTCTTTGATGCACGAATATTTTCCTGCACAAAGCGAACCATGTAGAAGTCTTAGCCGGTCAACCAATATGTTTGGATCTTTCCATGATGTGTAATCATTATCTTCTACCACCATCTTCCCTGCACCTTTATAATAAATATTATGATCTCTGGTGTCTTCTGTTTTACCACCAACCTCAGGGTAACTTTCATGTTTGAGACGGTGATCATCACAAGCTTGATCAGATTTATTTAATATATCACGTCGTCTCCACCGTTTCGGTCTCAGGACACCGCCACATTCTTCGATCTTGGCAGCTTTAGGTGCTTCATTATAGTCTATGTCTTTGTCAACAACCTCAGAGTCACTGTAACAATCACCGTAGAAGGAATCGTCTTCACCCAATTTACCGTAATAATTCGATGTTGATGATGTTGAAGTGTCTTCATCGTCTTCATGCTTCCTTTTTAGGAGTCCATCATTTTTACAAAGTAGGAAAGATCTACTTAAATTCGGCTGGAATATATTCTCACTTTTCACGTTAAGAATTCTTCCATTGTCTTCATTCTTCCGTAAATCATCAACCACCTTCAAGTAAGTTCTTTGTCGAGATCGGAAGAGCCAAGAAAATTATTGTGGTAATGCAGATCACTCTTCCTTAGGCTAGTAGATTCATCGTTGTCCTCTAGCTTGTACGCAGGCCTGGCGCTACAAGTTCTGCCATGTCTTTTTAGGCTCTCTCTCCGCGTAAACGACTTGATACATCGAACACAACTTATCATATTGCGCAGTGGATTTTTAACACAGTCATTCTTCTCGTGTTGTCTTTTATTCTTTCTCAAGATAAACTCTTTACTGCAAAACCAACACATATGTTCTTTCGATACAGCGTTAGATCCCAAATCGGAATTCATATTAGTTACTGAGACTAATGCCAGATACCATTTAAGTGTTTTAAATTAGATCCAATACTTAAATAGAAAATTTTTCATATTTCATCAGCGAGAATTAATATATCTCATGCAAAAGTACTTTATGCATGTAGTTCTGCTTTTCAACAACAGATGTCGCCACATGTTGCTTGCAGGTAAATAATATTTTGTTCTTTTATGTGGGATGCGGGATGCTCACTAACGATCGCAAAAGAAGGATGGCTTCGCTAAACTCCAAGGAAAAGGAAGTTCGTCTTGCATGTTGGTGCTCCACAGATGTCTCATGGCGTAATATTAATTTGACTAAGTAACGATATTTGTTAATTCCACCTGATAAAAATATTGCAAGTTTTGATTTAGTAGCAGAAATTATCGAATTAAATGTAACTCCAAATAAAATGACATGTCTCATTAGACCAAAAAAAAAAAAAAAAACCATGCAGAGAGCGGTTTCTCAGAATAGTCAGAAACACTTGATGAAACCACAGGAATGATTGCAAGAACACGGGAAAAACCATCATAATATTGGCAAGAATAATCAGGAGCACACGGAGAAAACCATCATAATATTGACCAGATTAATCAGAAGTACTCGGAGAAAACTACCACATGTTTTCTTTGATATCATAAAATTACAGGGAAAAATATTTAAAAATAAAAATAAATTAATAAAAAAATAAAAAAAATAAAAAAAATGCATAAACAGTTTCTGCTAGCTTGTAAACTTATCATTGTTTAGCAAAGATAGAGTTCTTGTACAAGCCAGAAATTTAAGCATTTTTTTTTAAATTTTTTTATTAATTTATTTTAATTTTTTAATATTTTTCACTGTAATTTTATGATATCAAAGAAAACATGTGGTGGTTTTCTCCGAGTACTTCTGATTAATCTGGTCAATATTATGATGGTTTTCTCCGTGTGCTCCTGATTATTCTTGCCAATATTATGATGGTTTTTCCCGTGTTCTTGCAATCATTCCTGTGGTTTCATCAAGTGTTTCTGACTATTCTGAGAAACCGCTCTCTGCATGGTTTTTTTTTTTTTTTGGTCTAATGAGACATGTCATTTTATTGAGTACACGTCACTGAGCCTAAAATTTTTCAGCCTAAAATTAGGCTGGATGTATTTTAGGCTGAGTGACTGTAGGCTGAGTGACTATAGGTTATGTTACTTTAGGCTGGATGTATTTTAGGCTCTACGACTTTAGGCTGAATGATTTTAGGCTAAGTGACTTTAGGCTGAACGATTTTAGGCTGTGTGACTTTAGGCTGAATGACTTTAGGCTGAATTACTTTAGGCTGAATGACTTTAGGCTGAATGACTTTAGGCTGAGTTATTTTAGGCTTAATGACTTTAGGCTGTGTGACTTTAGGCTGAATAGTGTTTCAGAGAGGGTTTTAGGCTGAACGATTTTAGGCTAAGTGGTGGCAGTCCATTTTATTTGGAGTTACATTTAATTCGATAATTTCTGCTACTAAATCAAAACTTGCAATATTTTTATCAGGTGGAATTAACAAATATCGTTACTTAGTCAAATTAATATTACGCCATGAGACATCTGTGGAGCACCAACATGCAAGACGAACTTCCTTTTCCTTGGAGTCTAGCGAAGTCATCCTTCTTTTGCGATCGTTAGTATGCATCCCGCATAACAGAACTAAATATTATTTACCTGCAAGCAACATGTGGCGACATCTGTTGTTGAAAAGCAGAACTACATGCATAAAGTACTTTTGCATGAAATATATTAATTCTCGCTGATGAAATATGAAAAATTTTCTATTTAAGTATTGGATCTAATTTAAAACACTTAAATGGTATCTGGCATTAGTCTCAGTAACTAATATGAATTCCGATTTGGGATCTGACGCTGTATCGAAAGAACATATGTGTTGGTTTTTCAGTAAAGAGTTTATCTTGAGAAAGAATAAAAGACAACACGAGAAGAATGACTGTGTTAAAAATCCACTGCGCAATATGATAAGTTGTGTTCGATGTATCAAGTCGTTTACGCGGAGAGAGAGCCTAAAAAGACATGGCAGAACTTGTAGCGCCAAGCCTGCGTACAAGCTAGAGGACAACGATGAATCTACTAGCCTAAGAAAGAGTGATCTGAGTAGTATAGGATAGTATTTTCTGGCACAGGCGCAGGCGCGTGGATTGTGATTGTCTGTCTGCCATCTTGGATTGTGACGTCACGGCGGCCATCTTGGACTCAAAATTCCTCAAAATTCCTCAAAATTGACTCAAAATTCCTCAAAATTGACTCAAAATGACTCAAAATTTCCCGTTTTAAGAAAAATTTTCCCTTTTTCGAGGGAAAAATTCCCGTTTCGATGGAAAATTAGGATTTCGAAAAACCACAAATGTCTTTTGCCTTAGAAAGAACACAAATTCCTAAAACTGGCTTAAGCATCCTTAACTCAAGCCAGCGTTAAGCCATTTATAGGATTATGACGTCACCGTTGCAATTTTCGTTACGCCCGTCATCTTGAAAATCCGCAATTTTTATGTTAGAAAATCGGGAAAATTTTTAAAAATCATTAAAAAAATTATTTGATCGAATCAAATAAAAATCTTAAAAACCACTGTTGCAGTTATTGTTACGGTCGCCATCTTGGATTATATAAATGTTGCATATTTCGTTACACCCGGCATCTTGGTTGAGTACCATGTCATTCTTACACTTTACGTTAAGACCGCCATATTGGATCCTATTAATGTTGCAATTATCGTTATGGTCGCCATCTTTAAATTTAGACGCCATCTTGGAAATCTTTATTTAGTATCCGATTTTAATGAAAAAAAGTTCAAAATTCATCAAAAAATTAACTTAATAGAATTCTGATTATATCGATTCCCGTCCTTGGTTCGAAACCGGTGAGGGCAAAAAATATATAATCAACAGATCCTTCCTCCACAGAAGCCACCTTCAGTCTGACCTACCTCCACCAATAACAAGGTATTTACCATCAGCTGGTATGATGTCATGTCCGCCATCTTGTCTTCGTCCACTGGAGACCGCCATCTTGTTTTCGTCTGCTAGAGTGTGCTGGCATCATGTTAATATATTGTTCTGTTCTCCATACCTTTAACCTTGTATATTGACATTAAACTTTGTCCTTGACCTTGAACTTTGACCTTGAACTTTGACCTTGACCTTGAAATTTGACCTTGACCTTGAAATTTTACCTTGACCTTGAAATTTGTCCTTGACCTTGATCTTTGACTTTGACCTTGACGTCCATCATTGATCCGATATTTTATGTTTAGTACATGCTACCAGGAGCTACCGCATGCTAGTGGTCTTGGACACCATCTTGTTTTCGTCTGCTGGAGGCCATCATCATTGTATCGTTGGCTAGAGTGCGCTTATGCCATGTTAGTTTAATTCTTATCCGCTAGAGTGCAGTAATCATTTATTATTACTGAGGTGCCCACCATCTTGAAATTTGGCCGCCATCTTGAAATCATGTAATTATTTAGCTAGAAATGAGGGAAAAATTCCAAAAGTCTCCGAAAAAATCAATTATTAATCTACAAATTGAATCGATGGATCCCTGTACACGGTTAGATTCTTGACCAGAGACAGTTGTAACTAATTATTAAATACATTTTAGATTCTGTTTTCCATTACCTTTCGCGGAGTTTATTGACCATTCACTCCTAAATTCACCTAAAAAATCACTCATTCAAGTAATGATTGATTCGATACTTGGTTCGATCTATGGTCGAAGCTAAAAATAAATTTAAATACCAGATAAGTGTAAGGTTCGAGAAATAAAACACCGCAAGTTCTTTCACTCACATAATATTTATTACATCATTTCTATTCTACTACAGGATCACTTACGAAAGCCAGCAATCTTATAATCATTTAGCCCTGCATAGGCGTGAAATGACTAATTCTTAGCTCCAATCGGTTTATACTAGACAGAGACCAACCAGAACCTTTACTGACATAGTTCTCCTCTTCTTGACAGAGTTTCAGGATACCGTTTTTGACAGTTTGCTTCACTTCGTCAGAACTGTATATTACTGCAGCCGGCGTCTTGAATGCACATTTCTTCAATTTGTCATCTAACGGATATGCCTTTCCATATAAACAGTCCAGCCACAAGTTATACTTCAAAGGTCCGTTTGTTGCTACATCATCAGTAAGCTGATTGATTATGTTCTGTCTGATATCATCGAGAAAAGTACAAAAGTCCTTCGACTCACCGAACGTATTTAAATAATAGTAGGCTTTCAACGTTCCACGAAATGCAGACTGCGCCAAGTAGAAGCCATTATCGTTTACTTGTAATGCCTCGATCACAGTCTTAGGTTTAGTTCCATGTCCAGATACCATAGCAATCGGTTGCTGCGTATCTATTTTTTTTTTTGCCTGTACGCTCACAAGCCTTCAACCTAAACCGAGGAGTCTAAATTTCTGCAGGTAGTTTTGCAGTAGGCGCACGGACTTCACCTTTACATTTTTTTCGCATATCGTCGCAAATTATCAATTCGAGTAAACCATTCATGACACTCATCACACCAAAACTTCATGCGAGAAGGATTCTTAATGCATTTGCTCCACTCATGTCTTCGTGCATCATGGGAAAATGCGAACGACATATCACAGTAGCTGCAAGGATACCATGGTGATGAAGACTAACCTTTCAGACCTGATCCAGATGTCGATGTTACTACGATTTTACCATCTCCAGGCATACTCTTATGAACATCAATGAATCGTTGTTGCGCCGAAACCTTTACTTTCTGACACACAGCAGGACCTTTGCATGCCTTCATGTGCGTTTTCATATTATCTTTTCTAGCAAACTGCTTATGACATTTCTCACAACCAATCATTTTACGATAAAGGTTCTTAGCACATTCGCTCTTCTCGTGTCGTCGAGCATTGCTGTTGTTTGAGAAAATCTTGTCGCAGTAACAGCTACGATGTTCGTTAGTTGTCAAATCAGCATCCATTGAAGTCTCCATCGAGTTCGAATCGTTGTTTGTCGTGGTTTCCCTGCACAGCCAGCTCTGTAGTCATTAGGCTCTCTTCTGCTGGTGGTACCACGACTGATGAAGTCTCCTCCAATGTTGTCGTCCTCGTTGCCAACGGGATCTGCACCTTCTTCGTCGTCGCTGACGTCAAGGTTCCCGTAGACGATGGTACAACGTCCGTCATGTTCGTCGTTAAAGTCGGTAAAGATACCATCGAGTTCGCAAGATCAAGTAATTACGCGATTTATGCACCAGATGAATCAAATTAGGTGATCCTTACAACGTCGTCAGTAACAAACTGAGCGACCCGATGTCTAGATGTCATGTCTACATGCACCGGATGGAATAATACGCTAGTCAAATCAAGATCAATTTACTATAATACTAGAGTCAAATCAACATTAAAAATAGAAGCACCATCAAAAAGGCAGCACATTTTGGACGCGACGTCAATAAAAAGGAAGCACATTCTACAAAACGAAAGCTCATTTAACGAAAAGGAGGTACATTCGCACTTACATTAAACTCGATAGGATGCGATCGTCAGTGATAAGCTAGGATATAATATCTACATCAGTCTATGAATCCACCCGTTAGTAGTTCCATAAGTAATTTGCTTCAACAGTCTTTTGGCTACAATTTTCGTAGGCTCCAATATTCGTTGGCTCCAATATTCGTTGTCTCCAATATTCATTGGCTACAATTTTCGTTGCCTCCAATATTCGTTGACACCAATATTCGTTGGCTCCAATATTCATTGGCTCCAATATTCATTGGCTCCATTATTTATTGACTCCAATATTCATTGGCCTAATATTCATTGACACCAATATTTATTGGCTCCAATATTCATTGGCTCCAATATTCATAAGCTCCATTATCAATTGGCTCCAATTGCTCCAAATGCTCCAACAGGCTCCAAAAGGCTCTATCAGTCTTTTGGCTCCAACAGTCTTTTGGCTCCAATATTCGTTGGCACCAATATTCATTGGCTCCAATATTCATTGGCTCCAATTTTCGTTGCCTCCAATATTCGTTGACACCAATATTCGTTGGCTCCAATATTCATTGACTCCAATATTCATTGGCTCCATTATTCATTGACTCCAATATTCATTGACTCCAAAATTCATTGACTCCAATATTCATTGGCTCCAATATTCATTGGCTCCAATATTCATTGGCTCCAATATTCATGGGCTCCATTATCAATTGGCTCCAACTGCTCCAAATGCTCCAACAGGCTCCAAAAGGCTCTATCAGTCTTTTGGCTCCAACAGTCTTTTGGCTCCAATATTCGTTGGCACCAATATTCATTGGCTCCAATATTCATTGACTCCAATATTCATTGGCTCCAATATTCATTGACTCCAATATTCATTGGCTACAATATTCATTGGCTCCAATATTCATGAGCTCCATTATCAAATGGCTCAAATTGCTCCAAATGCTCCAACGGGCTCCAAAATGCTCTATCAGTCTTTTGGCTCCAACAGTCTTTTGGCTCCAATATTCGTTGGCACCAATATTCATTGGCTCCATTATTCATTGACTCCAATATTCATTGGCTCCAATATTCATTGACTCCAATATTCATTGGCTCCAATAGTCATTGGCTCCAATAAACATTGGCTCCAATAGTCATTGACTCCAATAGTCATTGGCTCCAATATTAATTGACTCCAACAGTCTTTTGGCTCCAAAAGTCTTTTGGCTCCAATATTCGTTGTCACCAATATTCATTGGCTCCAATATTCATTGGCTCCAATATTCATTGTCTCCAATATTCATTGACTACAATATTCATTGGCTCCAATAGTCATAGGCTCCAATAGACATTGGCGCCAATAGACATTGACTGGATTGCAACGTCACGGCGGACATCTTGGATGGGTGTGACCTTGACCTTTGACCGAAACCGCAGGATTGATCGCAAGAACACGGATTAACCATCAAAATATTAATAAGAATAATCAGGAGCACACGGAGAAAACCACCAAAATATTGTCAAAAATAATCAAAAGCACACGGAGAAAATTGACACACGTTTTCTTTGAAATCATAAAATTACAGGAAAGAAAATTTAATAAATAACAAATAAATTAATAAAAAATTTAAAATGGCAAAAAAATACAAAAAATACATAAACAGATTCTGCTAGCTTGTGAACTTCTCATTGTTTAGCAAAGATATAGTTCTAGTACAAGCCAGAATTTTATGTATTTTTTGTATTTTTTTGGCATTTTAATTTTTTTATTAATTTATTTGTTATTTATTAAATTTTCTTTCCTGTAATTTTATGATTTCAAAGTAAACGTGTGTCAGTTTTCTCCGTGTGCTTTTGATTATTTTTGTCAATATTTTGGTGGTTTTCTCCGTGTGCTCCTGATTATTCTTATTAATATTTTGATGGTTAATCCGTGTTCTTGCGATCAATCCTGCGGTTTCGGTCAAAGGTCAAGGTCACACCCATCCAAAATGTCCGCCGTGACGTTGCAATCAAGTCAATGTCTATTGGAGCCAATGTCTATTGGAGCCGATGACTATTGGAGCCAATGAATATTGTAGTCAATGAATATTGGAGACAATGAATATTGGAGCCAATGAATATTGGAGCCAATGAATATTGGTGACAACGAATATTGGAGCCAAAAGACTGTTGGAGCCAAAAGACTGATAGAGCATTTTGGAGCCTGTTGGAGCATTTGGAGCAATTGGAGCCATTTGATAATGGAGCCCATGAATATTGGAGCCAATGAATATTGGAGCCAATGAATATTGGAGTCAATGAATATTGGAGCCAATGAATATTGGAGTCAATGAATATTGGAGCCAATGAATATTGGAGTCAATGAATAATGGAGCCAATGAATATTGGTGCCAACGAATATTGGAGCCAAAAGACTGTTGGAGCCAAAAGACTGATAGAGCCTTTTGGAGCCTGTTGGAGCATTTGGAGCAGTTGGAGCCAATTGATAATGGAGCCCATGAATATTGGAGCCAATGAATATTGGAGCCAATGAATATTGGAGTCAATGAATATTGGAGTCAATGAATATTGGAGTCAATGAATAATGGAGCCAATGAATATAGGAGCCAATGAATATTGGAGCCAACGAATATTGGTGTCAACGAATATTGGAGGCAACGAAAATTGGAGCCAATGAATATTGGAGCCAATGAATATTGGTGCCAACGAATATTGGAGCCAAAAGACTGTTGGAGCCAAAAGACTGATAGAGCCTTTTGGAGCCTGTTGGAGCATTTGGAGCAATTGGAGCCAATTGATAATGGAGCTTATGAATATTGGAGCCAATGAATATTGGAGTCAATGAATATTGGAGCCCATGAATATTGGAGTCAATGAATAATTGAGCCAATGAATATTGGAGCCAATGAATATTGGAGCCAACGAATATTGGTGTCAACGAATATTGGAGGCAACGAAAATTGTAGCCAATGAATATTGGAGACAACGAATATTGGAGCCTACGAAAATTGTAGCCAAAAGACTGTTGAAGCAAATTACCTATGGAACTACTAACTGGTGGATTCATAGACTGATGTAGATATTATATCCTAGCTTAACACTGACGATCGCATCCTATCACATTAAACTCGATAGGATGCGAATGTACCTCCTTTTCGTTAAATGAGCTTTCGTTTTGTAGAATGTGCTTCCTTTTTATTGACGTCGCGTCCAAAATGTGCTGCCTTTTTGTTGGTGCTTCTATTTTTAATGTTGATTTGACTCTAGTATTATAATAAATTGATCTTGATTTGACTAGCGTATTATTCCATCCGGTGCATGTATATAAGCGAGTCCTAGACATCGGGTCGCTCAGTTTGTTACTGACGACGTTGTAAGGATCACCTAATTTGATTCATCTGGTGCATAAATCGCGTAATTACTTGATCTTGCGAACTCGATGGTATCTTTACCGACTTTAACGACGAACATGACGGACGTTGTACCATCGTCTACGGGAACCTTGACGTCAGCGACGACGAAGAAGGTGCAGATCCCGTTGGCAACGAGGACGACAACATTGGAGGAGACTTCATCAGTCGTGGTACCACCAGCAGAAGAGAGCCTAATGACTACAGAGCTGGCTGTGCAGGGAAACCACGACAAACAACGATTCGAACTCGATGGAGACTTCAATGGATGCTGATTTGACAACTAACGAACATCGTAGCTGTTACTGCGACAAGATTTTCTCAAACAACAGCAATGCTCGACGACACGAGAAGAGCGAATGTGCTAAGAACCTTTATCGTAAAATGATTGGTTGTGAGAAATGTCATAAGCAGTTTGCTAGAAAAGATAATATGAAAACGCACATGAAGGCATGCAAAGGTCCTGCTGTGTGTCAGAAATTAAAGGTTTCGGCGCAACAACGATTCATTGATGTTCATAAGAGTATGCCTGGAGATGGTAAAATCGTAGTAACATCGACATCTGGATCAGGTCTGAAAGGTTAGTCTTCATCACCATGGTATCCTTGCAGCTACTGTGATATGTCGTTCGCATTTTCTTATGATGCACGAAGACATGAGCGGAGCAAATGCATTAAGAATCCTTCTCGCATGAAGTTTCGGTGTGATGAGTGTCATGAATGGTTTACTCGAATTGATAATTTGCGACGATATGCGAAAAAATGTAAAGGTGAAGTCCGTGCGCCTACTGCAGAACTACCTGCAGAAATTTAGACTCCTCGGTTTAGGTTGAAGGCTTGTGAGCGTACAGGCAAAAAAAAAAATAGATACGCAGCAACCGATTGCTATGGTATCTGGACATGGAACTAAACCTAAGACTGTGATCGAGGCATTACAAGTAAACGATAATGGCTTCTACTTGGCGCAGTCTGCATTTCGTGGAACGTTGAAAGCCTACTATTATTTAAATACGTTCGGTGAGTCGAAGGACTTTTGTACTTTTCTCGATGATATCAGACAGAACATAATCAATCAGCTTACTGATGATGTAGCAACAAACGGACCTTTGAAGTATAACTTGTGGCTGGACTGTTTATATGGAAAGGCATATCCGTTAGATGACAAATTGAAGAAATGTGCATTCAAGACGCCGGCTGCAGTAATATACAGTTCTGACGATGTGAAGCAAACTGTCAAAAACGGTATCCTGAAACTCTGTCAAGAAGAGGAGAACTATGTCAGTAAAGGTTCTGGTTGGTCTCTGTCTAGTATAAACCGATTGGAGCTAAGAATTAGTCATTTCACGCCTATGCAGGGCTAAATGATTATAAGATTGCTGGCTTTCGTAAGTGATCCTGTAGTAGAATAGAAATGATGTAATAAATATTATGTGAGTGAAAGAACTTGCGGTGTTTTATTTCTCGAACCTTACACTTATCTGGTATTTAAATTTATTTTTAGCTTCGACCATAGATCGAACCAAGTATCGAATCAATCATTACTTGAATGAGTGATTTTTTAGGTGAATTTAGGAGTGAATGGTCAATAAACTCCGCGAAAGGTAATGGAAAACAGAATCTAAAATGTATTTAATAATTAGTTACAACTGTCTCTGGTCAAGAATCTAACCGTGTACAGGGATCCATCGATTCAATTTGTAGATTAATAATTGATTTTTTCGGAGACTTTTGGAATTTTTCCCTCATTTATAGCTAAATAATTACATGATTTCAAGATGGCGGCCAAATTTCAAGATGGTGGGCACCTCAGTAATAATAAATGATTACTGCACTCTAGCGGATAAGAATTAAACTAACATGGCATAAGCGCACTCTAGCCAACGATACAATGATGATGGCCTCCAGCAGACGAAAACAAGATGGTGTCCAAGACCACTAGCATGCGGTAGCTCCTGGTAGCATGTACTAAACATAAAATATCGGATCAATGATGGACGTCAAGGTCAAAGTCAAAGATCAAGGTCAAGGACAAATTTCAAGGTCAAGGTAAAATTTCAAGGTCAAGGTCAAATTTCAAGGTCAATGTCAAATTTCAAGGTCAAGGTCAAATTTCAAGGTCAAGGTCAAAGTTCAAGGTCAAAGTTCAAGGTCAAGGACAAAGTTTAATGTCAATATACAAGGTTAAAGGTATGGAGAACAGAACAATATATTAACATGTCTGCCGCCCTCTTCACCACAACCTGGCCAAATACCAAGGAGGTACAGAGGCCAGCAGTGAAAGCATGGGGATCGGGCTCAATGGTGCCTTGTTAGGCGTGTAGAAAATCATGAGAACCTTGAGCCGACTGGGTAGGCCATATTACAGGATAAAATAGTTAAATATATATAATAGTCAAAAGTAATACAAACAGTGGTTTTAGTTAAATGAATACAGCAATATCGTTTCTCTGTTCCTTATATTTTCTTTTCTTTAAATTCTTTTACTTTAAATAATAACAATAACAAGTTTAATATCAATTGATGAGTATACAGTCATACTTATAATAAAAATAAATGTTAAGATAAGGGGCCCCTTTAGATATTTAAGTTAAGCACATTGATTTTGATGTTAAGAATTACATAGGTTAAAAATTACATAGGTTAAGTCAAAAAAAAATTAATTATTAGTCCAAAACAACGCCGAAAATGTTAGGTTAAAATTTTATCTTTTGATATGTGGTGGCTCATGGTTGCTCTTCTGCATGCAGAAAGTAACAAAGAAGATCTTTCCTGATTAGACGAGCTGCATCAGGCACTGAGGAGCACCATGACTCAGGTGACGAAGAAGTTGTGTGTCACGAAGTAATCGCGTCCATGGCCACCCACGCCTTCCGCACACACACTGTACATAAATGTTTTACAAAATAAGATAATTGAACAAAATATCATTTCCACATATTCTTGAAGGAATATGCGATTTTACTCACCACTTGCGGTGTACGGAGAATTAATTAAGACATTGATGTCAAGAGATTAAGAAACGGCCGAAGCTAAGGAACAGTTACATCATGGCCGACATGCTTCAAAAAGAAAGACGTATTATTTTGTGCAACTGAAGAAGACCCTAGAGTTGATACATGAAAGACTGCACATGTAAAACAAATAGAGTTACACTATAGTGCGATTTCCCAAATCAACATTCATTATGGACAGAAGTAAAATTATTTTGTTGTAAGACTAATATAACAATTTTTAACACAGAAACTTGTGCTTTTATAAATATAAATTATGCTGAAATTGTTGGTTACAAGATGATTCACAAATTCAAGAATAAAAAAAATTATGGCTCCCAGTTTGCTATACAAAATAAAATAAAAACAATAACTATAAAATAGATAAAGTGAGCATGCGCATTACTACAAATGTGCAATGGCACACATGATGCCAGCACACTCTAGCAGACGAAAACAAGATGGCGGTCTCCAGTGGACGAAGACAAGATGGCGGACATGACATCATACCAGCTGATGGTAAATACCTTGTTATTGGTGGAGGTAGGTCAGACTGAAGGTGGCTTCTGTGGAGGAAGGATCTGTTGATTTTATATTTTTTGCCCTCACCGGTTTCGAACCAAGGACGGGAATCGATATAATCAGAATTCTATTAAGTTAATTTTTTGATGAATTTTGAACTTTTTTTCATTAAAATCGGATACTAAATAAAGATTTCCAAGATGGCGTCTAAATTTAAAGATGGCGACCATAACGATAATTGCAACATTAATAGGATCCAATATGGCGGTCTTAACGTAAAGTGTAAGAATGACATGGTACTCAACCAAGATGCCGGGTGTAACGAAATATGCAACATTTATATAATCCAAGATGGCGACCGTAACAATAACTGCAACAGTGGTTTTTAAGATTTTTATTTGATTCGATCAAATAATTTTTTTAATGATTTTTAAAATTTTTCCCGATTTTCTAACATAAAAATTGCGGATTTTCAAGATGACGGGCGTAACGAAAATTGCAACGGTGACGTCATAATCCTATAAATGGCTTAACGCTGGCTTGAGTTAAGGATGATTAAGCCAGTTTTAGGAATTTGTGTTCTTTCTAAGGCAAAAGACATTTGTGGTTTTTCAAATTCCTAATTTTCCATCGAAACGGGAATTTTTCCCTCGAAAAAGGGAAAATTTTTCTTAAAACGGGAAATTTTGAGTCATTTTGAGTCAATTTTGAGGAATTTTGAGTCAATTTTGAGGAATTTTGAGGAATTTTGAGTCCAAGATGGCCGCCGTGACGTCACAATCCAAGATGGCGGACAGACAATCACAATCCACGCGCCTGCGCCTGTGCCAGAAAATACTATCCTATACTACTGATCTGCATTACCACAATAATTTTCTTGGCTCTTCCGATCTCGACAAAGAACTTAAATTGAAGGAGGTTGATGATTTACGGAAGAATGAAGACAATGGAAGAATTCTTAACCTGAAAAGTGAGAATATATTCCAGCCGAATTCAAGTAGATCTTTCCTACTTTGTAAAAATATGGCGGATCGGACACACAACACCACAGCCTTAAAGCCTGCCGCAGTAGCCCCTATTTAATACTACTGTTGCATGTTTTAGAGCCCTATCAATAACCTTCCTGAAATCCGGTCGATTTAGCCTTCATCTGGTTTGTTTGCTAATCGAAGGTCGCATCGTGTAAGGTTGATATATGCTCCTCCAGATGATTAGCACTGTCAGTGGTACTGGTTGCTTCTTGAAAAGGACGGCCAAACTTGAATTCAAAGTTTTTCCTCAACTCCTGTCCAAACACAATAGGTACTCACAGGTTTCTCTTCAGTCGAGTCATAAATGACAGTGCTGTATGTCATATGAAATAATTATGGGCACTGATCCCAATCTTGTTGGAGATCAGCTAAAACTCTGGCAAGTTACTTATCCAGGGTTCTGTAAAACCTTTCCACCATGAATCATACTGAGGATGTAAGACTAAAGTGGTGGTTTTCTTTATCCCTAGTACCCGACACATCTCCTGTAATAAAATTAGTTAAGAATTAGGGTCTTGGCCTAAATATAGTACCACCAGTAGCTCATATCTGCAGATGAAGTTGTTGAGTAGTGAGTCTGCCACATCGGTGGCTTCTCGGTTAAGAAGAGCATACGTCTACAGCCACTTACTAAAATAATCAATTCCAAAGACAATATACCTGTTTTATTTCTAGTCTTGCGAAAAAGTCCCGAGAATTCAGTGGCTATCATCTCAAATCGGGTATCAAAATTGTAGAACCTCATTTTTCCACAACTTCGGTACTATGCCCCTTTTCTGTCACACTGTTTACACCCATCCTCTACATCCTTATGATACCTTAATTAATAGTACTATGGCGAATCTTGACTAGAATTTTTTTACTCTAAAATGGCCACCGAGGTCCCATTATACATTTCTTTCAGCTCTTCTGGCCCTAGGATCTTCGGAAGGAGTAGCCCGTGGTAAACAATTTCCCATTTGGACTCTCCCATGCCCTCTTCAATAATCCATCAACGATTATTAAGGAATCTCATGGTGCCTAATAAGCCTGCACTGAGCTTCGGTCACTGCATATCTCATAACATGAAAGACATTATGTATCCCTCTCTAACTATCCTTTAATGTGTCCTGGGTCAGAGTTTTGTATGTGTGCCACTTTTAGACGGGCATGGTCCCATTTAGCCACACTGTTAACGATTTTCGTACGATGGGTGTTTTTGATTTCTTCAATCCTTGCTTATTTGTAAATGTTGCAGTTACTTTGCATGTTCTGCGAGAAAAGATGTCAACAATGGTGTGAATTCAGCCCTTTCTGTGTTAGATTCGGCAATTATACTACACTATATATTTAATAAACCTAGTAAGTTGTCTTTCTGAAGTTTTCCACTGCAACAATCACCTAAGTGCAGCATGGTCGGAGCATACACGGAATTTTCTGACATTAAAATACTTGTGAACAATTCTGCTGTGTCCTAACTACAGCTAAAAGATTTTCTTGTGTTGTAATAGTTGTGTTTGGGCATAAATAAAGCTTTACTGTGATACCTGTTGACTTTTATCTTTCATCATGAAACTGAGAATTAGCAGTATTCAGCCCATTTCCGCTTGTATTTGTCAACGATATACTCTCTATTCTGGTGGGGGTAGGAAACTATACGGGTGAAAAAACTGCACCCTTAAGGAACTGAAAGGTCAGAAGTCAACAAAAACTGTATTTAAGTTTGTCAGCTACTGGAGAGGTCTAGCAATAACTTTAAACCCAGACATGAAGAACCTGTATTTTGTACAAAGTTCTACGATCTCATAATCTAATGTTTATTTTTGGTCAAGTGAACTGCTAAAAAGACCTGATCTTGTCAGGGCCTCTTCTTACTCCATCATGCGATACCAGAACACCTAGGAATGTTACTGTATGTTGGAAGAAGGAGCACTCCTTGGGCTTGAATTGAGTTTTACATGGCCAAGCATTTTTTTTAATTCCTAGAAAATTTGTAGTGGCCACAGTATTTGCCAACACAATAATTTCATCCTGGTATACAGAGCATTTTTCCACATCAGGCCATGCAACACAAGCTCCATAATTCTTTTGATTCTTTTGATAGCTGTATGAGCATTACATGATCCAATTGGCAACACTGTGAACATGGACAATCTTCTTCCTGTTAATAAAGCAGTTTTCTCATTGTGCTTTAGATGAAACTCCACTTACCAGTATTCTATATTAAAGTCCAGTATCGAGAACCACCTAGTTACAGCAAGTGTGTCTAGGAAGTCATTTAAACATGGGAGGGGGTAGCTGTATTTCTGGTGAAGTCATTCAACTTTCAGTAGTCCATCCAAAACCTGAGTTTGCCAATCTTCATTGCATCTTGAAAAATTGAGTACCCACAATTACAGGCTTATGACTTATTACTTCACTCTTAATCACATCTGTGAATATCTTCTCAGTTTTCTCTTTGTTTGCTAAAGGCAGCTGTTGAAATGCCTGCAATATTCGTTCTTAATTTCCTTTGTTGATGCTATGGTCGACTATGTTCGTTCTTTTAGGGTTGGTATCCCCCAGGGAGAACACAACCTGCTTGTTTCGTATTAAAGCAGTAACTTCTACTTCTTCATGGCCGAGGTTCTCCTGAGATTATTTAATAGATGCTTTATTTCAGGGCTCAATGGTGGCAGAGTGGGCTCTTAAGGCTACCTAAAGGACTAGTTCACAGCTACTAAATAATTCTCCTTGTTTCAATGCCATTATTATTATTCCGATTTTGGCGACACTAACTGAAACAATCTTACCCAAATTGGTTATCCTGTGGACGAACAGAATTATCTTCAGGCCTATTGTCTTTTCTGGCTCGATGATATAGACCCTTTTTCCCAAGGTTCTTCTTGTATTTGAACAGATTTTATCTACTCATAGTATTTCCCTCGTAGCATGGCTCTAATCCTGTTCTTTTTGTCTTGATATTGGGGTGCGTGGATGCTTTGCATTTTAATTATTTCTCCAGAGCATAAATTAGAGTCTCGTTACTTTTTATCTGGCAGGCCAATCGAATATTAGCTGGACATCTGCATACGAGAATCCATCTATTAATTCACTAATAATTAGTTGCTGTAAAAACTTTTCAGAGGCCTCCGGATAAGCCAACTGCACAAGCCTCTCTATGTTAGCCTCGAAATCCTTAAGAGTTTAAAGAAACCGCTGCTAGCATGTTTTTTAAGCAGTCCTGTACATCTCACCTATTTTTTGGTTGCGGTACCTTAGCACAAGAGCTTCTACTAATACAGCATAGTAATTCTGGTCTGTTAATGGAATGTTCTGCAATAGTTTGAGGGGAGATCATCGCAGGGTCAAAAGGAGTGCTATAGATTTTCCACCCATTGACTTCTGCAGCTGCCCGGAACTGTCAACTATATACTGCCCATGAAGACAGACAATCAAAGTAGCATGTCTTGAATTTTTTCCTTGACCTCCTCGGTGAAACTAATTATTTTTTTAGCTGCTGTACCTTCCTTAATCATTTGTCGGCATTCTTAAATTAAAGCTGCTACACGCTGTTCGGTGGTTTAGTCAAGTGGAGTTAGCTGTTGTACCATCAATTCTTCATGTTGTATCAGTCATTAGTTCACTCCACATGTCTTCTTGTGACTTATTTATTTTGTCAGTTTTACTCTTTATGTCACTTTTATTTCTTTTTTACAGTTACTAATTTCATTATACATTTAATTATTTGTAAGGTTTTTGAGCACTATAAATTTCATTCTTTATATTTCTTCGCCTGTAATTTTTTTCTTCATTTCCTTCTGGTAACTCTACATTGAATTTTCCATTTCATTCTGAATACTCTCCATTTTATTTTTCATTTCGGCTAAAAAAGCAATTATTTTCTTAACTTCGTCAGGTAACATTTTATTCGTCATCATACACTGATAACATTACAGTCACATATGTGCTACTAAATTATTTAAAACCTCGTTTATCTGGCCCCCGTTTATCCGGTTACTCGGATAATTCAGATCCGAGTTGAAAACATGTTATTTAATGTGCAAATAAAAATTAAAAAATTGTATTTACTACTTGACCGTACTTCATTCAAATGTCGAACGTGTTTAAAACAGAATATATTTTACAAATTCTATGTTATGAAATGATGTAAAAAGACATATTTACATTTTTTGAATTACTTGTAAACAATTTAGGGCATGTATAATATATAATTTGGTTACAAAACATAGTTATTTATCGTAGTAAAGAGTAAGTCAGCTATTCTAAAAAGATATTTTATTAGTACCCATAATGCCTAAATTATCTAAATTTTCGTTTTTCGGATTTTCCTTTAGTTCCAGTAAGTCTGGATACATGAGGTTTAACCATACAATAAATTTCATCGATGACCTAGCCAAAATTCTACTCAAAACTGGCACTTTATTGCCCTTAAAACTTACACTAACTTTATTACACTCAAATGAACTACAGTTTCTAATGCTAGTTTAATTCTCAAGAAGCTAAATTCAAGCCAATATTTATTTTTTTATATTTTTTAAATGCGTTTAAGTTTTAAAAAAATGACTCTTAAATCTATTATAAGCAATGTCCCAATTTCTAAAAACAAATACTATGATTAGGGTATAACATGTCCAAAATGATAACGAGATTGTGTAATTGTATTTTTTTGAATAATTTATAATAACATTGATTATTCAATTACACCAATCCAAAGGTCTGTCCACAAAATAATAATACTATCACAAGTCCAGTATTTGGCAGTGGCTGTCTCCTACCGGTCTCCACACAATGCTTCACACTGCTCACTCGTCCACAACACCGTCCTGGATGCTGCGGCCCCCGATGCTGTGTTCTTCACACACGAATTCCGTCGCCAGCTACCACTCGCCATGGGATCTGTCACCCTCTTCATTCACTACCCTCCTCCTTGGTTATATTCCTCTCAGCACCAACCTGGAAATGTCTCGTAGCCCACAGAAGTGACACGTCATTAGAATCCCCCATTTAACACCCGGAACTGCGTGAACAATAGCTTCGTGTTACTTCACTTCATGCAGACAGGGCTTTGAGGACGTGTTAAACCCTCAAGAGAAGCAGAGAGGTGTCTGCTGATACGATTACTCTGTAGCAGTAACAGAAGTATAGGGTGCAACCTGCTTCACGCCCCTGCCGCAGTCTGACGTGTCAGCTGGCTTGCCAACCTCATCGCTAGCATCATCGTAACACTAAATTTACTTCATAACCCCGCCGACCCTTATTGTTATTTTCACCAAGGGATGCAATTTTAACCAACAACTTCATATTTAATGAGCATCAAGACGTGTGAAATTTTTACAAACCTTTAACCGTATGACCGTTAAGACGTAAGTGGTAAATTTTATTGACTGAGATAAACTAATTTTTAACATATTTTTTAGAATTTTTTTTCCTGCACCTTATTAAGTATAAGTCAACCTCCCATCCCCAATTAACAAGCATGTGTAATCTTTTGCATTGACATTTTTAAGCTACTTTTATAAATGTTACATTTAGTATTTTACTTTCCAGTGAATACTTATAACGATAATAATATTTCGGAAGAATTATTAAAGAGTTTTTAAATTAATGTTACTACAAGTGGGAAAAACGGCTCTTAAGGATAACCCAATTATTTTTTTTTTACAATTTTATTTGCTACTAAAATATACATAACTAATTAAATTACCACTCTTAATGTCTGCAAATTATACAGTTCGCACTCCTCACTAGAGCTGGGCTCGACAGTGGTTCGCTCTTTAGCACGCACATGTCCACTCACACAGTCTCGCGCCACTCAGTCGCACTCTCGCGGTCCCGTCGCTCCGCTTCACGCCACTCACAAAGGGGAGTTTCTCATCCTCCTCGCCAAACTCTCAGAGGGTATCGTCACCGCTTTTATAACCTATGGTCATCTTCCTGGAACTGACTGGAGTGTTTGTGACGTGTCGCGTCATCCCGGGACGACCCGACGCTCGAAGCATCCAGAACAGCGGCGCGTTATTCAAACCACTCCACGCGGTGGCTTCCGACCCTCTGAATTCAAGGCCGCTAAGGGATAGATGACAGTACCGAGGAATGACGACGCGGGAGCAGGCTGGTGGTGAGGCCAGGCCGTCCTAATCCCCAAATGTATGCGCGCATGACGTCAGTGGCCGTGCGGGCCCACCAGGCGGCTTGATAGACTATGGCTTGGTTGGCTGACCAGCAAACTGCAGGGACCACGAAGGTAGCGAGCTGCATCCTGTAGTTCCGACAGCAAACATTGCTCGGCACGGATCGGCAGAACGAAGCTGTGGCCAGGGAACACACAGGGCTGACTCCCTATGTACGATGGGCATAGCCCGCCTGGCAGGCTTCACCTCTAGTGCCGGTTGTGTTTCTGAAAAACATGGGATTTTGAATTGCAAGCTTGCAACATATACCAAAATACGAATAGGTCTTGACTTAATTCACCTGTAACTTTATACACCGACAGTTCCTCTATATTTAACTAGTACTATAGTAGTAGATATTAGAGATTTGTAAATTAGTAATAAGTCCTAGATACTAAGTAATATTCATCAAAAATATATATTTCTAAAATAATAATAAAAAAACTAAAAAAATAATAAAAATAAAAAATATATATATTTATAGTTATTATTTTAGTTTTATCTTAAGCACTGCACGTCCATCCCTGAGTTGGGTGTTTGCATATTTCGTAACGAAATGCCTAGTTTGTAAGTAATTTATCTGTTTCTGTCTTAGTTTCTTAGTTTTTTAGGTGCTGACTGGTGGCGGAGTGAGTGGTCAGTGCAACCACTCACCACCAGGGGCGCTTGCGTCCCTGGTCACTAAATCCAGTACTGGACAAATAGCAAAGCGGACCACGAGTCCAAGTGCCCAACCCCCGCATGGTAGACTCTTTTCTACTCTGTCCAACACTTCATCCAGACCATCCTCTGTCTCCTGTAAATTCCTACACGTAATGCATGCCAATTTGCATCCCGCATGAATGTGCCCAGGGTTTTCCCTGTGTCTATGCAGGTTTTACCTGGGCCCAACCTATCTCTAGTTATAGTCTATATTTAAGAGTGAGGGGAGTTAGTCATGGCGCCAATCGCTGCCATGGCTGGCCAATTCCCTCCTAGCACATGATGCATGCGACCCTCTCCCTGCATGGCTAATCCCAGCATGACTAGGCGTATAGGCTTCGGCCTGAGACGCACCTAGGTCCCTCCCTAACCCGGACCCCTCCAAAAAAACACTTAGTTTTAGTTAGGTTAGGAAAAAAAATCTAAAAATATGCAGCTCAGTAATGAAAGAGCGACATTTAAATGTGTATATGTGAAATGTAAAAAGAGAGATAATGGCATGTTCTCACATTTAACAAATGTAAGTAGACTCTAATAATTCCATCACAAAATGATTGTAAAGAAAATTTGACTAAAGTTTGGAAACTCACCACAGTGAAGTCAGGTTTTATTTGATCCAAAACTCGCGTAAACCAAGAGTGGAAAAATGGCACCTCTCTGTCATACGAAATGAGGCGATACGAAAAAATTAAAATATTACCAGACCTTGATAAGTCAAAAAATATATACCAGCGGTTACAAAGGCTGAGCCAAGCACTGTTAGTATCACTGTTGTCCATTACATTGTTACATGTTGATGAAAGGAATTTGCCATCGTCACTGTTGTCATATAAATTTAATAAGACCTTATCCATTGCCATGTCTATTATGCAATCCCTTCTTACAGTATTTATCTTCTAATTTTTCAACAATATTGCATTAGCCTACCCATTCATCCTTTGTTACGGATTTAACAGCATCCGGTGTGTGCGTCTGAATTTATTGCGCGGAAAACTATCTCAAGGTATTACATTCCCGAATGCACCTCTTTACCTTTGCCCACGCTAATTCAATAGCGTTGAACTCACACGTGTATGGTGGGAGTCGAATCATTTGTTCTCCTGAATTTTTTAAAATTTGATTAACCCGAAAAAATGTTCTCCTTTTGTTTGCGTTTTTCTACTTGTTCTATCGACATACATTTCAGCATGTTTTCATCACACTCTACAATTCTGCGTTTTAACCATGTAATCATTCCGTTTATTGTACTCCACTTTAAAGGAGGCTTATCGTCTTGTATGGAGTGATATGGCGCATTGTGCATACTACAGCAGATGATGGCGGAAAGTTTGTTATAACACGTTCGGACAGCCATTTTTCAAAATTAGTGGTATTCATTTCCCCATGATAATCTCCGACTGTCGTACCTGACTTGTACATCAATAATATCCCTGGGAGAAAGTCAATTCTTAAACCAATACGAACCAATATTACCCTATTGATTGCATTTTCTTTATTTACTACCTTACGTCATTTTTTTGCATTTTCATCATTTGTGTAATTTGAGATAAGTATCCACACACGAATTATCAAGGTAAAACACAGACCTACACTGTATAATTTGTGTGAAGTACTTGGAGTGACACGCCACCATAAGCTCGTTCGATTAACAACCACCACCTGTCTTCGCACCGTTTCCAGACGAAGCCAATAATAATCTCTTGAGGACGAAGCGGTCTCCTGCCAACCTATCTTTTCCTTTAATACGAGAATTAGTTTGCTTACTGTGGGGAAAATTTTTTTAACCGCATAGAATTCCTGACTTGTATCTCTTATAACACGTTTGTGGAAGCTGTAGATCTCAATCTTCCTTTTTTTCTTTCGTGACCTGCACATAAAAAAATATCGCTGTAGCAATATTAATAATCAAAAAGAAACATTTGCACGTCTGTTATATTTTGTACATCTTACATTACAAATGATACATAAACCATTCTTTAACAGTACTGATGCAACATTACACATGTATTAAATGCATGGCTTACCACTTTTTCCCTGGTGTTGTATGCGGTTCGTTTGGCATCGCGAGTTTGTTTCTTCCGAATACGTATCACCGTTGCTTTGCTTACATCGGTATAATTTGCAGCACGTTCCGTTTCTTTGTGAATAGGAATCTAAAGTTTTTTTCAAGGGCTTCTTGATCATATATTTATATTACTTAACTAAATATTTCTCTCATTTCATGTGAATATCTTTATTACTTTGCCTACATATTACATTCGGGTCCATTACTCGTGGCACACTAGCTGCCAGTATACTTCACACGGTTAGTAATACAGGAAGGGAGACTGACAACCCCCGCTACATTACTCTTTCTTCCCCTTTCAACCCCTACTAACCCTGTCTTCCCTCACCTCGTGCTGACAGCTCGCAAGTCCCTGGCCCCTGACACGTGCCACGACCCTGGTTCCAGCACGATTTGTAACAATATGTATCATTTTACACGCAACATCGTCTTGCATAATTCCCAGTTAATCTATAGAATGGTTCTTAAATATATATTAAAATGGGTTCCTGGCTGCCAGCATCCTTATGAGTAGGGAGAGCTATTTTTCGCGAACAAGTCTAAAGTCTCATTAAACTGTAATAAAATATGCCTGCACCAGCATTTAATTGTTTGTTATTTGTGGCCGTCTGCACTTGAAGCAATTCCCTTACTTGGTGAGGCCATTCGTGACTCTTTGTGCTTGAGCAAAACAGTTGCTGTGATTCGCGCTCCAACAGTACACATGTACCGAGAAGAGACTCAACGATCACAAAAACACATACGAATATACAGAATTTTAAACACTCAGCTAATCTCGAAATTTTTTTACAGATATAATTGCTCTTAACTTTTATGAGTAATGTTCAAAGAAAGGTGTTTGGACCTTCCTTTCCTGTTTGCCAGGCGTTATACTAGTGGAGTTCAGTCGTTTAGTTTATAAAGCACATATGGGGATTCAAAATATTGATTGATAATTTGTCAGCGAATTTTTTTATATTAAATTGGTTTGCACCCGCTTGAATCACTAACTGCATTACATTAAATACTGCATACAAAATATGTTGGTGGAAAACATTATTTTCAACCCATTTAGACTCTACAGAAAATAAACATTTAATGTCTATTAGTAAAACGGCAATAATTAGTGCATATAATACTTCTTAATGGTGTATAATCTGAACCGTTATTTATTTCATTATAACAACTTTTATCGACTAGGCAAGCTTTTTCGTGGCTCCGTAATGCGGATAAACCTTTCAAGAGGGAAAAGAGAGGAAGGAATTTTCTTTCCTGTCACTAGTGAAAGGGGGGGGGGGGGGGGAACAGAAGAACATGTAAGATAATCTTTCAGTACTCGTCAGAGATCTGTAACATCGAATCTCGTTAACAAGCAAATACGTCTGTTCTCTGGTTACAAATACACTTATCATTTGAAACTTGGTCCTCGTGTACGTGATTTAACACAGTGTTCTTTAAAATAATGCCAAGCCTGATGAATACACGCAGATTGTGTTTTCAACTTCTTCTCTCAACGCGAATCACACGTATATTCCGCACCGGCCCGGCCTCTAGAATAGGCTGCCGCAGCAGCTATGTTAACTATCGTATTATTAATTTACAGAAAGAAATTTTAAACTACAGTACATAATGTCATAGCTCCGATAAATGCAAAAAAAACTTTAACAAATTAAATTAATACTTTTTATTCAAATACTTCTCATATTGCTAAAGTTCATTAAACAGCCAGCACTATAAAGTGAACTAGCATACTATGAACTTTTCTTCGCAAAATCCGCCACAGATGGTAGGACCACGGTGGTAACACACTTCCGTTCCTTGTCTTCCGTCGATTTCCCCCACACCAAATGCGGTATACCAAGAGCTAAGGTGTAACACAGCAACAATTATACACGTGAGGTTTTAACAGGCTTGGGTCTACCCAAGGGAGGGGGGGGGGGCAGGGGGAGGTACTTTATAAAGACAAATTAACATAATCCCACTACAAACATTTTTTCTAAGATATTACAATTTGCTATCCTGCCCCCGTCCCCCAAATCAGAAGCTGGCATATCCCTGAGTTATAAAAATGTTACATATTCGAACATTATGTACATTTGTTAAAATTTTAAATAAATTATTAAATTACGTGTAATAGCTGAACTAATTTGTATACGTAAAAAAGAAGTGTGAACTTAGGTTAACACGTTAGAAGCTATAATTCTGTTGCATTACTAAAATATTTTGTACTGAAACATTTTCAAACACACATTATAACACTAAGTGTAAGTTTTTTTTTTGCTCAAACGACAGAAATAAGCCCGAAGATACTTCCTCCAAACAAAACCTTTAACTTATTGAGCAGATTAAAGATTATAGATTTAACATTTAAAGTATTATTACGAAATTATTTTATTCTTCACGGCGTCGAATATATGTTGACTAACAAAAATTCAGTGTTAGCTAAGGATTGCCCAATTGTAATGCCATGACACTTAAATATATTTTTTTAAAGTTACTGTTATTTATTTTTATCGCTAAACGTTGTAACATAAAGTATAAAAGATAGTTGCACTATTAGAAACTATAATGTTTGTATACTACCTATGCGCGGTGTAAATTCGGCGAAGATCACGAGAGCAATATATACGGATGAATCACGCGGGTCCACCCTCTTTTCGAGATTTCTGAGACTTTCGCATATGACAGCGTGGTGATCACACATCTCCGTTATAATCGACTTCCATTCCATTCACGAAATTACTCCTACTAAATAAATGCCGTTTACTGAGAGATAAGATGTTACAAATCAAAATTAAATAAACAAATAACTACCGAAGTAAGGGCTAGAATGTTGGTTGTTGATATTTCACCCATTTGAAAGACTCGGATTACTACTAAGAGATAATGTCATATGGTTGAATTCATAATCATCCATAAAAGAATTATGTACGCCCTTCAATGCAACTTCACTAATGTGAATATCGTGGGCAGAAATAATGACTTGTATACAGAAAACTAAAATTTGTAACTGAACTTTAAACGTAAACTTAAGTTTGACTATAAGAACTAAGCTCCAAGCAACATTTTCACCGTTTTGCGGAAATTTATTAAAATAATAACATATTTCGTGTCCAGTATAATATCCCGGCTAGGATGCATAGCTTAATTTGCTTTTCTGAACATTATTTAATAACCCTTTAATGTTATTGCGTTACTTAAAGGTTTCATTGTCCTACATGTTACTATTTAACGTTAATGATTTTCTAGGGATTTTGAAAGTAATGTTGAAACGTCAGTTCGGTACATTTTAATAGAAAAATACTTTAAAATTAAAGCATTTAATTAAAAAAAATTAGAACAACATATTTTTAAAATTTTATTCTGCAGTTCGAGTATTTTTGTAAGCGTAAATTAGTCCTAAGGCTAGTGGATAATCTATTTTGTTTAGTAAACTAAGGTTGTTTAATTAAAAATTTAAAAAAATATCCTTATTTACCATAATAAATGCCTTTTAAAAGATAACTGGTTTGCTTTGAACAAATTTAAATAAATGAATGTTATTCTGCAAAAAAACGAAATAATATGCACTTAGGTTATGTTATTAAACATTCAAAAATGGTAAAACCACTTCTAATTTACTAAGGTTATGGCTTTGATTAAACCATTATTAGATAAAACTGCAAATATATAGTTTAAACATTTTACAGTTAAATGTTGTTTATATAAATTATATTTATTTAATGCGGTAATAAATTTTCTTACATGCACATAATATAAATTAAACATGTATTTACGCAAAGCACAGTTACTGGGAGAAATAAATTATTAATGATACTGTATATGTTCATAAATTTAGATTAAGAGTGCACAGAATAATAATCTGTATATATTACTTGCTTGTTTGCTTTCTTCATAATTCCATTTTATTTCTTGCATAGTAGCGTTGTAAGATAAAGTAATTACAGTTGGTGCATAACGGTTGAAATGTTAATATTTTACTATAAAAAAGAAAAGATTTTATTTTTGGCGAGTCGGCAATCATGAATTTAGTAAATCTGTACTTATTAGATTTGGACTTTTAGCTGAGCTAAGCTTCTAACTTTCGCTTTTCGCGATAAAATAATGCCTGCCCAAATTTTAAAAGCTTTCAGTCAGCGTCAATATTAATATTACCTAAAACTTTAGAGATTAAAGTGAATAATTTTATGTTAAAGCCTTTATTTAAACTTTTTCTTTAAAGCTTGTTAAGAATGCTTAAAATATACAATTATTTTTATTGTGAACTAATAATTAAATATATTATTTGACTAAGTAACTAGTTCCTCTTCTATATAAACCTTAAAGATATTTCGAAATTATGCCAAATAATTACTGAATTATTAGAAATAAATAAATCTAATTTCTAACAAGCAAAGTTGCATATTAAAGAATATTAGTTTTAATCGCAAAAAATTTAATTTTATTATTATAATGACTAGTTTTCAAAAACGTAAGCAGATGGTAGGCCCACAGCTTTAGATGGTTATGCATCGTGCAGGGAAAACAAATATAATGCCATGTTTAAAGTTATGTATTTTCAATAGTCACAGGTTACGAGCTTATAAAAGAAAAAGCAAAACAAAAAGACGTAATTTTTATGCTGACTAAATGCTTAGTACCTATAAAAAAATTGGTTTAGTTCTTAATAACGGCAAATAAATACCTACACATTCGCTAATCGATCATTTCGATAGTATCAAATGATCGAAGTTTTCCTGTAAAAGAGAATCGTTAATATATTAGATATGTTGTTTGTAAGTTTAATGGGCCTCTTGAATAAGTAAAGTATCCTTAAATTCCGACTTGGCATTGATAGAATCCCGCGTACCCCCCCCCCCCCCCCCCCCCATATTCAAACTTAGAGAGCATATTTCATATATATATATAATGCACGCTGAAAGCTCATGAACAGTGTTTCCTCAGAGAACTAATTCAATAACTTAGAATGCGCGATGAAAAAAGGATGAAGAAAAGAAAACTCAGAATGAGATACGAACAAGAGCTCTTTTCCTCTTTAATATTTTTCTTTCAAGTTGTTTAGAATTTGTAATGTGAGATAGTTTAAAAAGTAAAAGTAACGGGGAAACATTTGAAGGTTATAGACCATATTTAAACATTAATACGATATTAAACCTTAAACAAGTCGATTAGAAGAATTTTCATAAATTCTGAACGAAATTTTTATTTTGATAGCAAAGATAATTGGTCATATTGATATATTTTTTAACACATCGGAATTCTAAAGCACTAAACATTGCGTTAAATAAATCTTTCTTACACTTCCAAAAAAATTATTTTGTAAATTTTTTTAATAATGTACTTAAATATAATTTTTTGCGTGTATATTATCACTGTGTGATAAATGACATGCTCTTTATCTCTGAGGTTTTTACTACATACAGAACAAAAAGTACAGAAATCAATAAATGGTTTTGAGAAGCAATAAAGTATATTCTAAGTGTGCTTATAAAGTAGTACCATAGATGGTCGCGCCGTGTCACCGCCACGTGACGGGTTATGGGTTCTGTCCCAACCCAATGAGCACCTTGTGCACCTGGGGGACCTCTTTCGCTTCTTCCAGACCCGGCCGGGCTCCCAACTGCAAACATCATTTAGTAAATGGAACTGATGTAAGATTACAGATGTTTATAATTTTTTTTTATTTACAAAAAAATATATATGTATTACTACAAAATATATTTTGCAGTAATGTTGGATTCGGTTTCATACCTGGGTATATGTGCTGATTGTTGTTCCAGTAAATCCAATAGTTAGTAGTTTCCTGAAAATGTTTGACTATTAATTGCACACATTAATAAGATTAATAAAATAAAATAAAATAATTGAATATTCTTTTATCTTTTCCATGTTTAAAATAGTATGTTAAAATGAAACATAAATTGAAATAAAATATATCCACCGCTTATCACAAGAAAATTCTGAGTATTATCTCTAAAAACGAATTTTTAAAAGATTTAAAACTGCTTCTTCGCACGCACAATTTCAGAGAATAGCTTAAATCTTACCATTGGAAAAAAAAAAAGGTATGTGACATGTGCCAAAAACATTTTCTGAATAAATTGACACAGTAAATTTTTCACGTGCATAAAATATTTATTTCATACCAAAACTGTTTATGAATTATATTTTTAATGTGGATATGCGTAAGCATTTTTATTTATATCAAGTATCTGATTTTATAACTTATGTTTTAGAGTGTTCGAGTATACATATATATTACCCTGATATAATCACACTTACCTCTTTTTCATTACATGAGGTAGACAATTCAAATAAATAACAGTTTAAAAAACTAAAAAACACGCTTTATATAGAAAACCAAACTAAAAAATAGAAAATAAATTTTAATAAATTTGAATTAAGAATAGTGTAAAAATTTTTATAAATATAAATTAATAATAATATATATAAGAAAAAAATTATTTTATTTAAAAAAACCGTGGGGTGCATGGTGTCAATAGTTATAAATATTTTATTGACATATATGAGTAATATGATTATCATATCGATAATATCTTAAAACGCACCCCACGCTTTCTTTGTTGAAATCTTTAATCCACTTTTAAGCATTTGAGTTTCTGCCCGTGAATTTATCAATCATAAAATCTTTTGCAATTTTCCCTAAATTTTGAGTTTCAGATATAGTTTATTTTTTCAAGAAATTTTTCTAACAGTTTTTCCAATTTTTTATTTGATCCACTAGCTATATATTCAACACTTTTTTTTCCTCAATTTCTTCCAGGTAAAAATCCTTAAACTGTAAGTTTTTCTCTCTATCCAAATATATTTTTGATATATCATCTGTCAAACTTAGCCATATTTTCCGTGTTTTATGTCTTTTATTTAATGATTTACTGACCTTGGCATAGTTTGGAGTACTTGTAACTGCTTGGTGTAGATTTGCAGGTTGGTGTTCGAGTGTAATATGAAAAATCTGCCCATCATGTGTAGCTAATGAGGTTATGCATATGGTGTTTTATTTCCCATCTGCTGTTGGTTTCACAGCCAAATCAAACCTCAATTTTTCCATGATTCGTGAAATATTTGCAGAAATTGTTGTTTTATAATAATGTTTCACTCTTGGTTAATTGGTAAAATGAAACAAAGACGTAATTGTCTTTCTATATTTAACGAAAGAAACAACATTGAAAGCCCTTATTTCAGGTTTTTTTCATATTTTTACAAATATAGATAATATTCTCTTCAAGAAAGTATATTGTTCACAAATAATCATAACCCATTCTCACTTTTCATTTAATTAAATGTCACAATATTTAGTAGGCTTTGTTTATATAGCGCCAAAGACAAACTGAAAGAAAAGAGTTCGCACATTGTAAAGAAAACCATTTTGCTCATGTGCGAACTCTTTCTTGTGAAATTATATAAATTGACAAAAATCTTATTTTGCAAATTGATTAATGGAATAATATTATCAAATTAGTGTGTTGTCATCGGTCCTCTATAAATCTACAAAGTTTGAATGAAATCTGGCCGTTCAAAGTGGGTCAAAATCGCAACCAACGGAGTCGGTTACAAACATACCAACAAACATACAAACAAACATACAAACAAACAAACTTACAGGTGAAGCTAATATAAAGTATGTAAAAATGGCTAAAAACGCATCTATTTCATCTTTACTGTGTTTATGCCACCGTTTTTACAAACACTTATATTTACTATGGTTAAAGCCATGCTTAGAAAAGTAAAATTATTTTACATTTCTACAAATACCTCCGAATATTTAAGTATATTTAATAAAGTCGCATCTTCATTTAAAATAAATAATACATATATCAAATTTATCATCTAACGTAAAGGGTGATTATTAGATATTATCTTTGAAAGATTTGTGCAATGGGAGTGCATGACTTGATGTAGGCTTTTGGACATACGCCATTGCTTAGCACATGTATGTCTGCAGAAGAAAACTACAAAAAAACACAAATTAAGCAAAAATTGCTCTTGTCAGAATTTAACTCCACACAATATTCCACAACAGGAATATGGTCAACAAACAAGGAAAAAACAAAGAAAAATGGACTAACAGAACGAAAAAAACCCCACAAATAATGACAGCACAAAAATTCCGAACCCAAAAAAATTCAACACAACAGTTGAAACGAGACAAAAAAACACAGCAAAACGAAAAGACGAAACAAACACAATAGTTTAAAAATATATATATATGATAGCACAAAAAATATTGAACCCAAAAAATTCAGCACAACAGTCAAAACGAGACAAAATTACGACCAAATGAAAAGACGAAACAAACACAACAGTTTTCTAAAACAGAAACAAGCGACGTTTCGGGAACTGCTATCTGCTCCCGTCCTCAGGCAGAGACGCACATGGTACGGAAACACAGGTGCGACTGCAGACATACATGTGCTAAGCAATGGCGTATGTCCAAAAGCCTACATCAAGTCGTGATTATTAGAGATTCTCACCAAAGTTTTTACCTCTCTCCTATTTTCCGACATGGATTCCCATCTAAAATTTATAAGTTAGTGTATATTGTAATATTCGTTAATCAAACCAAAAGCAAACTCATAAGGTTTTTTTTTTCCTTTTACCACTCATGTGAACTCCAAATAATTAAATAAGGTTATATTTTATCTTGTCAAAACTGATTTAATGGATGCCATAACTTTTGTTACAACTTATGAGGTGATATTTCGGAGAATGTTTAATAAGAGAAGGTAGATGAAGGCATGTTTAGTTATCATTTCCAATAAATAATCTGATATTAAGTTTCATGTGATAAATATTTGTTTTTTTAATGTTGAAACCATATTTATAATATTTCAAATTTTTAAAAGTAGATCTTAAACTAACTGTAATATTGAGTTGGAAGGTATGGCTTGTTCGTAAATTATACTACAAAATTAACAATATGCTCATTTGGTTCATAGATAAAACTTTTACAATTAAAAAAGACTGCCCTTTCACCCCTCTTGCGGTCGAAAAAAAAATGATAAAGCTTAAAATATGATATTGAATCATAAATTTCCCGTAATTCTTTCTTAGTTTCTCTCCTTCATCTTAATTTGCGTGGATATGGGATCTATTACTATAAAAACTTACGTGCCCTCGTTTTACTGCTTTTGGAGTCGAATATCGAAAAATGGGAAATGTTCTCTCTGTAATTAATTATTAACGTTATTTATGCTAAGTTTCACACATCAATCTTTGATCGCTATGGAGTTATGAATTCATTTTTATAGTAAACGAAAACTTACCCCCCAATCACACCGTTAAAATAAGATATCCGGAAGGCTTAAAAATACAATTTGTAACTATCTATGCTTAATGTTAATTCCTAAACTCTTACCATTAGATCAAGAAGATTCGAAAATATATATATATTTTTTTCAAACCGAATTTAAACACTTTACCGCCCTTAGGGACGGAATCTTGCAAATAAGTTAAAAACTATTTAACAGTTGTTTTTACCAATAACACAGGTCTGCAAAACTTTTTTTGAACGGTTTTTTTGTTAAATGGTATCTAATATTTGTTTTATTGTCTTAAAAGTGATAGAAAACGGAATTCATATGATATATACCACATCACATTTATCAGATTTAGATGATATAGTTTTTGAATACGAAAAAGAACAAAACAAAAATTTAATAAAATGAATGAGAATCATTTTAGAATATTTTATAAAGTGTTATTGAGTCTAAAGCTATTAAAATACAACATTAAGGTATACATGAAGAAAACAATTAATAATAACGTTTCCTTTTTGCAAAAAAAAAAAAAAGCTGCATTTTGTTGGTTTTCGTTTATGATTTTTTGTTCAACTCTGTGTATCATCCAGCAATAGTCCGCCATCATATTAACGTCCCAAAGGCCTTGATATCATATTTCCATCTATTTTATGTCTTTATGAAACCGTTCACCTTGTTCTTTACTGTAGTAACCTAGATTTTTTTGGGAAACAATCAATGTGGGACTTCAAAAAATGAATTTACAGACTCATATTACAGCCTAAATTTTTATAGGCGTTTAACATTTCCTGAACAATATACGACATTTTTAAAGCGATGCCCGGCATATCGTTCCAAAGTTGTCATTACTTTTTCAAATTCTGTATCCCTAATCAATTTCCTGATATCAGGTCCCGTAAATATTCCCTCTTTCGTCTTCGCATCAGATAAGCTAGGGAAACATGTACAAAGATACCTGAAAGTATTTCCATCTTGCTGTAATGCCTTTACGAACTGCTTGATCAAACCAAGTTTGATGTGAAGTGGTGGAAGCAATATATTTTCGGGATCCATCAAGCTCGGAGTGATGACATTTTTTACTCCAACATTCATTTACATTCTAATTTTCCAATAAGTTTTTCCAATGTAAATTTCTTGCTCTAGGCCTACTGTCCCATTCACAAATATAACAGGGTAATTTTCTGTAGCCTTGTTGTTGACCAAGAAGCATGCATATGATTTTTAAGTCACCGCAAACTAACCATTTGTGTTTGGTGTATTTTATTTTCTCTAAAACATTTTTCAAGTTTTCGTAAGTTTCTTTAAGATAAACTGAATGAGCTACAAGTTTCGATGCAAATTTATCGCCGTTATGCTAAAGGACAGCGTTTAAGCTTCTTTTTGAAAAATCAATAAATAGTCGCCATTCTTGTGTATTGTATTCGATATTAAATTTTTTTATTAAACCGCCAATATCACAGCAAATTACTAAATTATACTCTTTCTTAAAATACTCCATAAATTCTTGTTCTCTGCTTCGATACCAGTAAAATTTAGTTACAGCATCTTATATTTTTTTTTCTTTTAGTCGAGAACCGAGAAGTTCTTTAGCGTCCTTAGGTAATCCAAGATCCCGTACCAAATCATTCAGTTCTTGCAGTTTTAAAGGTCGAGGATCATTTGTAGGATGAAAAATTTCACCACTGCTTTACAGATGACAACTTTGTTCTGAGTTTTGTGATAAAGGAGTTTCGAAGCTGTTAGTGTTAGTAGGAACTGGTATGGGTAGTTCTGTGGAACTGGCTTTGTTACAGACGAAACATCAGGATACACAATTTTGGCGCGGTTTTTAGAATTATATCCTGTTACATTGGTCAAACAAAAAGAACAATCATCTGTATGATTTTTTTGTTCCCGCCACAACATAGGAATACCGAATGACAATGATTTTGATTTAGCGTAAGTCCACTGTCATAACACTTCAACACATAGCCGGCATACTGTATGCGGAACCCACTGTTTGTCTTGGTAACATAACCTCATTCCAAAGTAAGCTTAGTAAGCATTTTTTTAAAAAGTCTGTTATTTTTAATCTTTGCTTAACTATCGTATATTGTCCGCAAATATAGCAAAATACATTTGGATTGATTTTGCAACTCCGAGGAGCCATAGTTACAGATTTAATAAAACAATATTTTATACACTTTTTTTTTGCAGTTTAAACCACTATGATTAGTCATAGACAACATAAAACGGTTTTTTTTATACTTTTTCTCACAGGGAAAAGGCAGGTTAGTAACAATAGACTATTGGATGGTCGGTCATAGAGTATATAATAGAAATATATATATGGGAATCAATTTTGTAAAAAAAAATGAACTTACCGATCTACGAAATATTATATATATATATATGCAAAAAGAATGTGACGTGATACGTTAAAACAAAGTTTATATTTGCTATATACAGACCAACATACATGTTTGTGATAAATTTATTTTGAAAACTTTTTCATCGCAAACCTGTGTAATTTACGTTTTAATTGAGAAGTTTCGGAGATAAGATTTTTTTGTTAATAAACAAAGTCCGACCCTATTTAAACACCCATTAAAAACCAATTTTATAAAACCAAACAAGGAAACAATACGTTACTCTAAATGAAAGTTTTTTATTTCTAACTTATTCTAATTGAATCTGAAGTGTTAGTTTTGTACTTAAAAAAAACATACTAACTATATGGTTTAGATTTCGCAAACTGGTAAAATTAGTGTTTGTAATAATCATATTTTTTCGATTCATACCCAAAATGCTTAGTTATGCTTAATTAATTTAAGAGATATAACTTGTTTTAAAACCATATTTTTTCCTCTTAGGCGTTGCAGTTCGCAAAATGGTACAGTTGTGGGAGGTATATTGCGTATGTTTATTATTATTATCCAATATATTATATTAAGCTCAATTTAATTGAAATGTATATAAACTCTTAAATATATACTACCCTTTTTAGCCTCTTGGTGGTTGTATTTCGCAAAATATAAAAATTGTGGTTGGTAATTTTTGTACGTTTTTTATTGTAACCAAATTTCTTCTATTATTCTTGATTAAATTCCAAATTATACTCACCCCTTTTTTTACCCTTAAGGTTGGAGTAGTATAGGATAGTATTTTCTGGCACAGGCTTCCAGGCTATGGTGCTGTGTGTCCTTTCCGCCATCTTGGATTTTGACGTCACGGCGGCCATCTTGGTTGACCTTGACCTTGACCTTTGACCTTGACCTTGAATTTGATCCTCAAAAATCGCCAAAAATGACCAAAATTGGGCAAAAATTGCCCAAAATTCCTCAAAAATCGCCAAAATTTCAATTTTTTTGAAAAAAATTTCCGCCAAAAAATCTCAAATAATTCCACAGTTCAAAAATTAGGATTTCGAAAATCCTCAAAAGTCGCTTTGCCCTAGAAAAAACGAAAACTCCTAAAAGCGGCTTAAAACTCCTAAGAGCTAGCCGCTTATAAGCCGCCGACCTTGAAAATAAGGATGTCATGGCAGCCATATTGGATGATGATGTCACCGTTGCAAATTTTGTTACGCCCGCCATCTTTAATTTTTTTATTTATTATCCGATTTTAATGAAATTTTTTTTAAAATTTATAAAAAAATTTAAATAATATAAATTTAATAAAATATTTATAAAAATCATACTTTTTAGACACGGAGTTCGGAGTCCTCGGTTCGAACCCGAAGAGTGCAAAAAAAATTAAAAATGGCTACCGTTCCTTCCCTCTCAGTGGACGCAGGCAGACTGACCCCCACCACTTATGTCAAAGTATACATATCTTCACCTAGTATGACGTCATGTCCGCCATCTTGAAATTTGGACGCCATCTTGAAAATCTTTATTTATTATCCGATTTTAATGAAAAAAACTCCAAAATTCATCAAAAAATTAACGTATTTGAATTTTGTTTGATTATATCGATGTACGTCCTTGGTTCGATTCCCGGCGAGAGTAAACGGTTGATCCTTCCTCCATGAAAGCTACCTAGACTGATCTACCACCTCCAGTACCAAGGTATATATCATCAACTGGTATGATATCATGTCCGCCATCTTGTATTCATCCGCTGGAGACCGTCATCTTGTTTTCATCTGCTAGAGTGTGCCGATACCATGTAGTATAATTTTATGTTCACCATACCTTTGTCCTCAACTGTTGACATTGAACTTTGACCTTGACCTTGAAATTTGACCTTGAACTTTGACCTTGACCTTGAACTTTGACCTTGACCTTGAAATTTGACCTTGACCTTGAAATTTGACCGTGACATTGAAATTTGACTTTGTCCTTGAAATTTGACTTTGTCCTTGTCGACCATCATGGATCCGACATTTTATGTTCAGTACATGCTACCAGGAGCTACCACCTGCCAGAGTACTCCATCTTGTGTGTGTACTTGTATTATGGAGTACATTTCCATCTGGTTAATTTTATTCTAACCCGCTACAGTGCAGTAATCATTTATTACCGAGGTGCCCCCGCCATCTTGAAATTCGACCGCCATCTTGAAATCATGTAATAATGTAGCTAGAAAAGCGGGAAAAAATCCAAAATTCATTAAATAAATCACTCATTAACTTACATATTGATTCGATCTGCTCCCGTCCTTGGTTCGATACCCGATCGATGCAATAATGTTTAATTTTATGAAAAAATAATAATTTCAATATACCATGTTCATCATTCTTAAAGAGACTTTAAAACCTCTACTAACATCATCCTATCAGACATCAAGACCACCATATTGGAAATTCATAATTGTAATGTTAGAGATTCGTGAAAAAGTTCAAAATTCATTAAATAAATTTGTAATCTATATACTGATTGATTAAATCGACTAAGGTCCTTGGTTCGATACCTGGCCGATACAAATCAACTTTAATTTTAAAAAAGTACCAGAAAAGTGTAAGGTTCGAGAAATAAAACACCTCAAAGTCTTTTACAAACATAATATTTATTACACAATTTCTATCCTACTACAGAATCACTTGCGAAAGCCAGCAATCTTATAAACATTTAGCCCTGCATAGACGTGCATCGACTACTTCTTAGCTCCAAATGGCTACAAATGCTTCAAAAGGCTCCAAATGCTCCAACAGCTCCAAAAAAAGGCTCCAAATGCTCCAATAACCACCAAATGCTTAACACAGCTCCAAATGGCTCCAAATGCTCCAAACGGCCTCCAAATGCTTGACAGCCTCCAAATGCTTGACTGCTCCAAACGGCTTCAAATGCTCCAAATGTCTCCAAATTGCTTCATATGCTCCAAACGGCTCCAAATGCTCCAAATTGCTCCAAATGTTCCAAACGGCTCCAAATGCTCCAAATGCTCCAAATGCTCCAAACAGCTCCAAATGTTCCAAACGGCTCCAAAAGCTCCAAATGTCTCCAAATGCTTGACAGCCTCCAAATGCTTGACTGCTCCAAAAGGCTCCAAATGCTCCAAACGGCTCCAAATTGCTCCAAATGCTCCAAACGGCTCCAAATGCTCCAAATTGCTCCAAATGCTCCAAATGCTCCAAACGGCTCCAAATGCTCCAAACGGCTCCAAATGCTCCAAATGGTTCCAAATGCTCCAAATGGCTCCAAATGCTCCAAATGGCTCCAACAGCTCCAAAAGGCTCCAAATGCTTCAAAAGGCTCCAATTGTTCCAAGAGCTCCATCTTCAATTGATTCCAACTGATTCCAATTACTTTTCTTATCGAACTTGGCATGGTTACTAACATGTCTTTATTAGTATACATTTTGACTGGCAGTGGTAACGTATTTTGCACCTTTAAGTTATAAGTTTTATTTAGAAATCAGATTTCGATAAATGGTAGATACCATTTGGAAAGAAAATATATTATTTTATCTTCAAGTTTATACACATTTAATTTAAGCCATTATTGTATGTAGCCAGCTTCCCTCAGTTCTTTGAGTATGAAGGATATTTCTTTAATGTTCGAATAGTTTCCTGCACAAAGCGATCCATGTAGTAGTCGTAGCCTGTCAACCAATATGTTAGGATCTTCCCATGAGGTATAATCAAACTCTTCTGCTGCATTCATCATCCTTGCATGTTTATAATAAATATTATTATCTCTGGTGTCTATCGTTTTAACACCAACCTCAAGGTCACTTTCGTCATCGTGACACTGATTATCACAAGCTTGATCAGGATAATTTATTTTATTACGACGTTTCCATCGTTTTGGTCTCAAACCACCATCACAGTCTTCGCTCTTGCATGCTTTTGGTGCTTCAGCACAGTACTCAATCATGTCAGCCTTAGATGTGTCAGCACAGTCTTCGTTCACGCCAGCTTCTGATGTGTCACCACAGTCTTCAATCATGTCAGCACCACAAACTTGATCAGGATAATTTATTTTATTACGTCGTTTCCATCGTTTTGGTCTTAGACCGCCATCACAGTCTTCGATCTTGTCTGCTTTAGGTGCTTCAGTACAGTACTCAATCATGTCAGCCTTAGATGTGTCAGCTCAGTCTTCGTTCACGCCAGCTTCTGATGTGTCACCACAGTCTTCAATCATGTCAGCACCACAAACTTGATCAGGATAATTTATTTTATTACGTCGTTTCCATCGTTTTGGTCTCAGACCGCCATCACAGTCTTCGATCTTACCTGCTTTAGGTGCTTCAGTACAGTACTCAATCATGTCAGCCTCAGATGTGTCACCACAATCTTCAATCATGCACGCTTCAGATGATTCATCATAGTCTTCGACCTTGTAAGCTTCAGATGGTTCTCCATCTTTCTCATTTTCATGGAGACGACTAGATATTGGAGTAAATATATTTTCATTTCTAATGTGGTTACAACTTCCTTCGTTTGTTTTAGATTTTAAATTATTATCTTGATCTAGATCAGTAATTTTAGCATTAGCTTTTTCGCCTTCGTTCCTCTTCCGCGATGTTGTAGCCCAGTCTTCGTTATCTTTATTCATCTTAATTGTACAGGTCTTGTAATGTCTATCCAAGTAATATCTTCTACCAAAGGATTTCTGACACTGACTGCAATGAAATGGTTTTTGACAAGGACCCAAATTACACTCGCTTCTCTCATGTCGTTTAGCATTCTTTCTCAAGGTAAACACCTTGCTACAGTATCTACAGTGATGACGTTTCGATACAGCGTCAGATCCTAAATCGGAATTCATATTAGTTACCGAGACTAATGCCAGATGCAAACTAAGAGTTTTAAATTAGATATATTACTTAAATAGAATTTTTTAATTATTTCATCAGCGAGAATTAATTTATCTCATTCAAAGGTACTTTTTGCAAGTAGTTCTGCTTTTCAACAACAGATGTCGCCACATGTTACTTGCAGGTAAATAATATTTAGTTCTTTTATGCGGGATGCGGGATGCTCACTAACGATCGAAATAGAACGATGGCTTCGCTAGACTCCAAGGAGAAGGAAGTTCGTCCATCCTGTTAGTGCTTCTTAGATTTCTCAGAAATTATTTGACTGAGTAATGATAATTTTTTTTAATTTCCGCCTGATAAAAATATTACAAGTAATGATTGAGTAGCAGAAGTTCACTAATTATATGCAACCTTGAATAAAAAATGACATGCTTCATTAAGTAAAAAAATCCTTCATGCAGAGATAAATTCCTCATCAGTAACCAGAAGCACTCGGAGAAAACCATCAGATGTATAGTCAGGAATAATCAGAAGCACCCAGTGAAAACCATCAAAATATTGTCAAGAATAATCAGGAGCACACGGAGAAATCCATCAAAATATTGTCAAGAATAATCAGGAGCACACGGAGAAATCCACCATAATACTGTCAAGAATAAACGGGAGCACACGGAGAAAACCACCATAATATTGACAAGAATAATCGGAAGCACACGGAGAAAACCGCCACAAGTTTTCTTTGATATCATAAAATTTCAGGAAAAAATAATAAAAAATAAATTAATAACAAATTTAAAAAAATAAAATAAAAAATACATAAACAGATTCTGCTAGCTTGTGAACTTCTCATTGTTGAGCAAAGATATAGTTCTAGTACAAGCCAGAATTTTATGTATTTTTTATTTTATTTTTTTAAATTTTTTATTAATTAATTTTTTATTATTTTTTCCTGAAATTTTATGATATCAAAGAAAACTTGTGGCGGTTTTCTCCGTGTGCTTCCGATTATTCTTGTCAATATTATGGTGGTTTTCTCCGTGTGCTCCCGTTTATTCTTGACAGTATTATGGTGGATTTCTCCGTGTGCTCCTGATTATTCTTGACAATATTTTGATGGATTTCTCCGTGTGCTCCTGATTATTCTTGACAATATTTTGATGGTTTTCACTGGGTGCTTCTGATTATTCCTGACTATACATCTGATGGTTTTCTCCGAGTGCTTCTGGTTACTGATGAGGAATTTATCTCTGCATGAAGGATTTTTTTACTTAATGAAGCATGTCATTTTTTATTCAAGGTTGCATATAATTAGTGAACTTCTGCTACTCAATCATTACTTGTAATATTTTTATCAGGCGGAAATTAAAAAAAATTATCATTACTCAGTCAAATAATTTCTGAGAAATCTAAGAAGCACTAACAGGATGGACGAACTTCCTTCTCCTTGGAGTCTAGCGAAGCCATCGTTCTATTTCGATCGTTAGTGAGCATCCCGCATCCCGCATAAAAGAACTAAATATTATTTACCTGCAAGTAACATGTGGCGACATCTGTTATTGAAAAGCAGAACTACTTGCAAAAAGTACCTTTGAATGAGATAAATTAATTCTCGCTGATGAAATAATTAAAAAATTCTATTTAAGTAATATATCTAATTTAAAACTCTTAGTTTGCATCTGGCATTAGTCTCGGTAACTAATATGAATTCCGATTTAGGATCTGACGCTGTATCGAAACGTCATCCCTGTAGATACTGTAGCAAGGTGTTTACCTTGAGAAAGAATGCTAAACGACATGAGAGAAGCGAGTGTAATTTGGGTCCTTGTCAAAAACCATTTCATTGCAGTCAGTGTCAGAAATCCTTTGGTAGAAGATATTACTTGGATAGACATTACAAGACCTGTACAATTAAGATGAATAAAGATAACGAAGACTGGGCTACAACATCGCGGAAGAGGAACGAAGGCGAAAAAGCTAATGCTAAAATTACTGATCTAGATCAAGATAATAATTTAAAATCTAAAACAAACGAAGGAAGTTGTAACCACATTAGAAATGAAAATATATTTACTCCAATATCTAGTCGTCTCCATGAAAATGAGAAAGATGGAGAACCATCTGAAGCTTACAAGGTCGAAGACTATGATGAATCATCTGAAGCGTGCATGATTGAAGATTGTGGTGACACATCTGAGGCTGACATGATTGAGTACTATACTGAAGCACCTAAAGCAGGTAAGATCGAAGACTGTGATGGCGGTCTGAGACCAAAACGATGGAAACGACGTAATAAAATAAATTATCCTGATCAAGTTTGTGGTGCTGACATGATTGAAGACTGTGGTGACACATCAGAAGCTGGCGTGAACGAAGACTGTGCTGACACATCTAAGGCTGACATGATTGAGTACTGTACTGAAGCACCTAAAGCAGACAAGATCGAAGACTGTGATGGCGGTCTAAGACCAAAACGATGGAAACGACGTAATAAAATAAATTATCCTGATCAAGTTTGTGGTGCTGACATGATTGAAGACTGTGGTGACACATCAGAAGCTGGCGTGAACGAAGACTGTGCTGACACATCTAAGGCTGACATGATTGAGTACTGTGCTGAAGCACCAAAAGCATGCAAGAGCGAAGACTGTGATGGTGGTTTGAGACCAAAACGATGGAAACGTCGTAATAAAATAAATTATCCTGATCAAGCTTGTGATAATCAGTGTCACGATGACGAAAGTGACCTTGAGGTTGGTGTTAAAACGATAGACACCAGAGATAATAATATTTATTATAAACATGCAAGGATGATGAACGCAGCAGAAGAGTTTGATTATACCTCATGGGAAGATCCTAACATATTGGTTGACAGGCTACGACTACTACATGGATCGCTTTGTGCAGGAAACTATTCGAACATTAAAGAAATATCCTTCATACTCAAAGAACTGAGGGAAGCTGGCTACATACAATAATGGCTTAAATTAAATGTGTATAAACTTGAAGATAAATTAATATATTTTCTTTCCAAATGGTATCTACCATTTATCGAAATCTGATTTCTAAATAAAACTTATAACTTAAAGGTGCAAAATACGTTACCACTGCCAGTCAAAATGTATACTAATAAAGACATGTTAGTAACCATGCCAAGTTCGATAAGAAAAGTAATTGGAATCAGTTGGAATCAATTGAAGATGGAGCTCTTGGAACAATTGGAGCCTTTTGAAGCATTTGGAGCCTTTTGGAGCTGTTGGAGCCATTTGGAGCATTTGGAGCCATTTGGAGCATTTGGAACCATTTGGAGCATTTGGAGGCCGTTTGGAGCAATTGGAGCCTTTTGAAGCATTTGGAGACATTTGGAGCATTTGGAGCATTTGGAGCCGTTTGGAGCATTTGGAGCCGTTTGGAGCATTTGGAGCAATTTGGAGCCGTTTGGAGCATTTGGAGCAATTTGGAGCCGTTTGGAGCATTTGGAGCCTTTTGGAGCAGTCAAGCATTTGGAGGCTGTCAAGCATTTGGAGACATTTGGAGCTTTTGGAGCCGTTTGGAGCATTTGGAGCTGTTTGGAGCATTTGGGGCATTTGGAGCATTTGGAGCCGTTTGGAACATTTGGAGCAATTTGGAGCATTTGGAGCCGTTTGGAGCATATGAAGCAATTTGGAGACATTTGGAGCATTTGAAGCCGTTTGGAGCAGTCAAGCATTTGGAGGCTGTCAAGCATTTGGTGGCCGTTTGGAGCATTTGGAGCCATTTGGAGCTGTGTTAAGCATTTGGTGGTTATTGGAGCATTTGGAGCCTTTTTTTGGAGCTGTTGGAGCATTTGGAGCCTTTTGAAGCATTTGTAGCCATTTGGAGCTAAGAAGTAGTCGATGCACGTCTATGCAGGGCTAAATGTTTATAAGATTGCTGGCTTTCGAAAGTGATTCTGTAGTAGGATAGAAATTGTGTAATAAATATTATGTTTGTAAAAGACTTTGAGGTGTTTTATTTCTCGAACCTTACACTTTTCTGGTACTTTTTTAAAATTAAAGTTGATTTGTATCGGCCAGGTATCGAACCAAGGACCTTAGTCGATTTAATCAATCAGTATATAGATTACAAATTTATTTAATGAATTTTGAACTTTTTCACGAATCTCTAACATTACAATTATGAATTTCCAATATGGTGGTCTTGATGTCTGATAGGATGATGTTAGTAGAGGTTTTAAAGTCTCTTTAAGAATGATGAACATGGTATATTGAAATTATTATTTTTTCATAAAATTAAACATTATTGCATCGATCGGGTATCGAACCAAGGACGGGAGCGGATCGAATCAATATGTAAGTTAATGAGTGATTTATTTAATGAATTTTGGATTTTTTTCCCGCTTTTCTAGCTACATTATTACATGATTTCAAGATGGCGGTCGAATTTTAAGATGGCGGGGGCACCTCGGTAATAAATGATTACTGCACTGTAGCGGGTTAGAATAAAATTAACCAGATGGAAATGTACTCCATAATACAAGTACACACACAAGATGGAGTACTCTGGCAGGTGGTAGCTCCTGGTAGCATGTACTGAACATAAAATGTCGGATCCATGATGGTCGACAAGGACAAAGTCAAATTTCAAGGACAAAGTCAAATTTCAATTTCACGGTCAAATTTCAAGGTCAAGGTCAAATTTCAAGGTCAAGGTCAAAGTTCAAGGTCAAGGTCAAAGTTCAAGGTCAAATTTCAAGGTCAAGGTCAAAGTTCAATGTCAACAGTTGAGGACAAAGGTATGGTGAACATAAAATTATACTACATGGTATCGGCACACTCTAGCAGATGAAAACAAGATGACGGTCTCCAGCGGATGAATACAAGATGGCGGACATGATATCATACCAGTTGATGATATATACCTTGGTACTGGAGGTGGTAGATCAGTCTAGGTAGCTTTCATGGAGGAAGGATCAACCGTTTACTCTCGCCGGGAATCGAACCAAGGACGTACATCGATATAATCAAACAGAATTCAAATACGTTAATTTTTTGATGAATTTTGGAGTTTTTTTCATTAAAATCGGATAATAAATAAAGATTTTCAAGATGGCGTCCAAATTTCAAGATGGCGGACATGACGTCATACTAGGTGAAGATATGTATACTTTGACATAAGTGGTGGGGGTCAGTCTGCCTGCATCCACTGAGAGGGAAGGAACGGTAGCCATTTTTAATTTTTTTTGCACTCTTCGGGTTCGAACCGAGGACTCCGAACTCCGTGTCTAAAAAGTATGATTTTTATAAATATTTTATTAAATTTATATTATTTAAATTTTTTTATAAATTTTAAAAAAATTTCATTAAAATCGGATAATAAATAAAAAATTTAAAGATGGCGGGCGTAACAAAATTTGCAACGGTGAGATCATCATCCAATATGGCTGCCATGACATCCTTATTTTCAAGGTCGGCGGCTTATAAGCGGCTAGCTCTTAGGAGTTTTAAGCCGCTTTTAGGAGTTTTCGTTTTTTCTAGGGCAAAGCGACTTTTGAGGATTTTCGAAATCCTAATTTTTGAACTGTGGAATTATTTGAGATTTTTTGGCGGAAATTTTTTTCAAAAAAATTGAAATTTTGGCGATTTTTGAGGAATTTTGGGCAATTTTTGCCCAATTTTGGTCATTTTTGGCGATTTTTGAGGATCAAATTCAAGGTCAAGGTCAAAGGTCAAGGTCAAGGTCAACCAAGATGGCCGCCGTGACGTCAAAATCCAAGATGGCGGAAAGGACACACAGCACCACAGCCTGGAAGCCTGTGCCAGAAAATACTATCCTATACTACTGGTTGGAATTTTAGAAAATGGTAAAATGAGATTGGTAGTTTCTTGCATGTTAATTGTGGTTACCTTGTATCTTTTGTGATGCTTAGTTAGCTTAACAGATTCAATTAATTATCTTCAATTCATATTTACCAATTTTTTACTCCTTATGGTATGAATTTCAGAAAATGATAAAATTGTGGTTGAGAGTAGTTTATGTTTATTATTGGTACCAAAATAAATAAATTACGCTTAATTTTATTCGAATGTATATATATATACTATATATATATACTTATATATCAATCTTAAAAACATGTTTATATTTGTCATTCCCTAGTTGATACATTTCGCAAAATATAAAAATTGTGTTAAGTTATTTTTGTATTTGTATCATCTGTAGGCAACAATTTTTAAGTTTAATATATTCGGGGATATAATAATTAAAATAAAAAAAACATACACTTTTTCGCTCCTTAGGGGTTGAATTTCGCAAAATAAAAAAAAATTGTTTTTCTTTGTACACATTCGTATGTCTTTTTATTAGTATCCAATATATTTTATTAAATTCAAGAATATTTTTATTCCTCTTTAAAATATACCTACCCCTTTTTCGCCCCTTAGTATTTGAATTCCACAAACTTATAAAATTGTGGTTTTTTAATTTTCGAATGTTTATTATTGGTTTAAATATATTAATCTTTAAAACATACGTAATCATTTTACACGCCTTGGAGTTCAATTTTGTAAAATATAAAGATAGTAGCTGGTTGTCTTGTATGTTTATTATAGGTACCAAAAGTCATTCATTACGCTTGATTGAATTTGGTGTTATAATTTTTAATATTAAAAACATACCTAATTTTCCCACCTTAGAGTATAAATATTAAAATTATGGTTATTTGTATTGTATGTTTATTATTGGTGCCCAATATCAATTATTACGCTTAATTAAATACGGAGTTATTATTATTCATCTTTAAAACATACATAACCATGTTTCACCATACAGGGGTTGATTTTCACCTTATTCATAACAATTATTTGGATTTTTTGTTTGATAATTATTGGTACCTAGTATTTTTTCTTTATCTTGATTAATTTCAAGATATAATTAAATATCTTATAAATCCTTTGTCAAGCCCTTCGGGGTTGAATTCTTTAGTTATTTACAGCCTAGTTTTTAAGTTAGGCTTTCCAACAAAAAATAGTTCATTAAAATCCTTTCAGTAGTTTTTGATTGATGTTTGAACAAACAGACAAAAATTATAGAAACTATATCTTTTCAGTTCTCAATATTGTAAATAGCCATTTATTATAGTTTTAACATCATTTAATCCAATGTACTGACTTTATGCCTCAAACAGTTTAATTGTTAGGAAATATGTGAAAAATAACGATAACATTGTGTTTTACAATGATACAATATTTTTGTTATACTATTTATATATTTACTATACAGATTTTTTGTAAATGTGTATCACTGCTATGTGTCAAAAATTAAAAAAAAACTCTTTTAAAAATATATAATTTTTAAATTACATTTATATTTGGAAGGAAATCAATTTAATTAAAACCAGAAAATGTTTGTTTTAAATCTTACCATACGCCCACTAATCATGAATGAAATATCTTTACCTTCTTATAAAATCGCTATCGTGTTTTATTGATATGTATTGGTTGGGAAGCCTGGGGACCGGCTCTTCTACAATTTGCGTGTTGGTTGTGTATTTCCATTTGTTTTTATGTCATTTGTAAATTTTCTGGGCTAAGATACAATTTAGTTTTTCGTTTTCATGGTCCACAGAACCCCAAACCATCGTCAACTCCAAAGTATAAATATATCACAATTTTGTGGATACGATTACTATTGCAAATTTTTCACAAATGATTGGCAACTTTTAGCATAAATGCAGAAAATGCCCACACGTCTTGGCGGCGCGTGGCCGGTGTCCACGCAGCACTTGCAAGCTCCTGGGAACCGCGGCCACTCGGAAACAAGGCGGATCTGTTCAGGACGCCTTGTCTCCTCGCTTTCAGCGGCCTATTGGGTGGAAGGGGGCAGGCGGGGTTAAGATCCGAAATAGCCCGCCGTCATCTCTGATATTAAATGACAGGCGTGGCTTATTTCCCGCTTCGTTTCCCTCCTCCAGAACTGTTCAGTCCCACTGTGTAGGTACATTTTTGAAGTCATACTTCTTTAGGCACGTTATGGAAAAAAATTATGAGAGTGAATTTTTACGATACGCGCGCATAATGCAACGAAATTTTCACAGAATGAAATAAAAAGGCTACACACAAATAAAAATTATATAAGTGCTTTTAAACCTTACATATTAGTGATTGATATTGAATACAGGTACACATCATTGAAAACATTTTTTATTGCATATATCAATGAAGGAAATTGTTAATGTATACTTTTCAACGTGTTCTCAAGTGTATTTATATACGCGAGGTTAGTTTATGCGTCTTTAGGCGCGTTAAGAAAAAGTTAAGAGAATGAATTTTTACGTTGCGCGTTTACCATGTAACAAAAATTTCCAGAATGAAAAAAGGCTGTATATAAATACAAATTATATATGTGCTTTTAAATAATTTACTTTTTTATTGGTACTGAATATTGGACCATATTCATAAAAATATTTATGTGTTTAAGTTATAGTAATTGTGTTTGTAAACATTTTCAAGTGTATTTATATACATGAGTTTGTGTTCCTGTACGTATAATATATTTGAAATAACAATGCATAAATTAATAAATTAATATTATTTAATACAGAATTAAATTTTATTTATTTGATCAAACATTCAGTATATTAATTTATTTTTCATTATTAAATAACATTTATCACAATTATTAAATGTTACTCAAGTGGTGGGTTTTTATTTTCAGTGAATTCCGCGACTAAATTTTGAGAAAACTAATGCAAAGAAAAACTGTTAATGTGGTTCTCCGGAGACATTACCAACACCTGCGTTTTACAGGAAGAGAAATAGTCACATAGTTGCAAACAAGTGTCTGTAAACCAGCTCTGAGCACAGCGCATTTCTCGCCCGCTGCTAAGTCTTCTTCTAAACGTGGTGAAGGAAACTTGTATAGATCGGTTGGAAAACATACTGCCACAAACATAAAGAAGAAGATCTGGGTTATCCTGACACGCTAGGGCACTTTTTTGAGGAAGATCATACACAGAATCTGACCGGGTTACCGCCTTTCCTCACAAACACTCACTCCCTCTCCCCTCCATCCTTGTTTTCCATAATTCGAGTAATAACTGTGCCTGTGACGTTCATCTTGATAGTTCCGGCATTTATTTTTTCACGCGGGCTGGCGGCGATAGAAACGTTCCCTCCTTATACCTATGCGTGAACACAATGTACAAATTAATATGTTTTATTGAATTTTTGTTTTCTGAATTCACTCATTTTATCGATAAACATGCAGGTTAACTCTCAGCGCCAAAAAAAATATAACCTCTAACGCATGTTCATAAGAACAAACCACTTTTTACTTTAAATGGTACAAAAATAATAATGACGTAAAATTAATGATAATTTTTAATAATAGCAAATCTAAAGAAACAAAAATTGTTCGCAGTAATGCTAGGATTTGAATACTTCCCCGGACATTTATATGCTTTTTGTTGTCTCTGTACAGCTAATATTTGTAGTTAGTTTGTTAATGTTTCCCTGAAAACTCAAATTGGTAAATATTTTTCCCCATTGTTTATTATAAATATGTTTCTATAAACATCAATCAAAAATTAGAAATAAGTTCCAGTTTTCATTAGTACGACAAAAAATATCCAGTATTGTTCCCAAAAAAAATATATTTTTTGTACATACACGCAAAACATCCATTGTAAAATTTTGTATGCGACAATTATACTTTTTGCTTTACAAAATTTTTCTAGGCAACCGGTTTCCAAAAGAAAATTTATTAAAGTACAAAATTTTTTCAGTGCATGGGCGGGTATGGAGAAAAAAAAAATAGTTTTCGTGTACTTATGTACGATCTTTTGAAGTTATATTTATTTTGCGTCATAAAAAACAACTTTAATTTTGCATGCAAATATTAAATCAGAATAAAATGATAAGGAACTGGAGTGATATGAAAACTTTATTTCGTAAAGTAAAAATTTAATTAAATTTAAATATTAAAAAATTCTCAGTTTTCGATATTAATATAAATACGTGTATAAGATTCAAAATTTAAATTTGTAAAATGCTCTAGATAAAGGTATATTAATAATGAAAATCAACAAAATTCTGAACATTTATTTTATTATATAAATTTTAATTATTTATAAAATGTTAAAGTTGAATTAAAATTTTTAATGCAAATAAATTATATATTCGGGAAATAATGTCACAAACAGTCTTATGAAAACGACCAGGAGAGTACTAAATCTTCCACAGACAACCCCTGCCTGCAAAAATGGAAGCTTATAAGCATCTTACATCGTTATACATAAGGGACGATAACCAAACTTATAATACACTTAAAAACACAATTTCTAGTACTTATATTAACAAAAAATATATATATTTTATGTCTTGGATCAATATTCAATATTATTCACTAAAGAACAAATTAAATATCACATATAAAATTGGTATATATATATATGTAGAATTTTTTTTTTATCCTGTGAAAACTTTGGTGCATGTTGCACGCGCAAGGTGAAAAATCACTCTCACAATTTTTGCATAAAACGCCTCAAGAAGTAAACTTCATAAAATATATTTTTGACTTGACAACGTCTAATAAATCGATGAACACCGGCTGCACGCACGAATAAGTGTCCCGTTATGCACATTGTTCCGTTACGCTGTGTCCCGTTAAGCTAATTGTTCCGTTACACTGTGTCCCGTTATGCTCATTGTTCCGTTACACTGTATTCCGTTAGGGTGTCGCCGAGTGCAGTAATAATAGGTTATGTTACAAGTGACTAAAAAATTATGGTGATTCAAATAATTGATGAAAGATATTTAATTACAGTTTATTTATATGTAAACTTGCTCATAAATATATTTAAACTTTTAAGCTAAACGCCAGTATTTAAAATTAATTACAAGTCATCTACAGGTGAACTGTTTCAGCGACTGTTTATAAAGTGAAGTGAAAAGTTAATGTGGTTTTCATTGCTTATTACAACAACAATTTCGACAATAAAGGTTAATTATTCTTGCATTTTAAAAATCTGATTACTAGAAAAATTTCAAGTATTTATTCTTTTATTATTAAAATAAAATGATTCAATTTTATTCATAAACTAATGCAATCATTTCATCAATGTTTTGTTATGACTTTGTCACTTTAAACTATCTTCCGTAAACCATCTTTACACACAACCAATTTTTTGTTGTTTGGTTGTTTCTTAAACGCATAAATTCATAAATAACATTCTTAATAACTAAAAGAGGAAATAGTTTTGCAGGGTAATCTTTATAAAATTTTAAGCACGTATTTCTTTCATAAACACATTTGTTTTGCAATACTAATAATATAATTTTCCAGGAAAGATGTCAAAAATGTGTTTATTTGAAGTGACTCATTTTAATCTTATTTATAAGACCGTGCAAAGAAAATATAAAAATGTGCAGTTTCAAATAGTTGCTCACAAATAATCTTCATTCTCAGTTAGTGTAATTCATGACACGCATACTTCTCAACACGTATTTGACTTGACTTATCTTTGTTAGTACCAATTAATTTTCTGACATTATAACTAAATAGCAACCCGCCCCAGCTTCGCACGAGTGCAATGCTGATACTAAATATCACTTACTAATTATACATATAAAAATATACTAAAAACAAAACATAATCAACAAATATCAACAACAAAGATACCTATTCCAATCAATTATTTTTTGAACATAAATACCTTACCTTAAACTACGATTTTCGATAATTGAATAAAAAATATTTTACTTACTATTCGCTCGACTAAAAACAAAAGATAATCAACAATTATCAACAACATGTAACTGCACAAAAAAATGTGTTTGTTTACGACACCACATAAGAAACCTATAAAATTATCAGTGTTTCTCTACTATAATGTAGCAGTGACATACCCGGCGAATCCACCAAAAGTGAAATGTGACATAGTCGGTGACTCCACCCAAATAATAGAGGGGGGGGGGAAGGGGGGTGAATCCGTAACTCTTAAAAACTACACTCGCTTGGCAATAAAAAAAAGGTACATACTAATCAAGACTATTCACAACCCGGAATCTTAAAATAATAGGTTCCGCCCCCTGTACAGGAGGTCTGGAGAGAGAAGGAATTACTTTAAATGAGTTTAAACTTAGTTCTAAAAAAAGTACGTTTATTACACGAGATCTTAAACTCATACAAAATTATTAACTTTAACAATAAACTAAATAAATAAAATCAAGGGCATTCTGACAATCAGTCTTATTAGTTACTTTACAATTAAGTACTTTAACTTGAATGAACCAAAAGAGGACCTTTATTTACAAATGCTTTGATCAACAAGCAGGTAGAGGGTATCAAAATCTTCTACGATGTTAAAATTCATTCTAAGTCCTTAAAGTTAACTTAAACATTATTCTAAATTATCTAAGGTCAATAGTAAAATTTTACGTCTAGCATAAGGTTAACAACATCTACTCAGGTCCGGCCTCTTCAAAAACATCTCAAACATTTCTTCTGCGACCCCAAGCATATTTACATAAACGTAGTGCTGTTCCGGGGCATAGCCTCCCCTTAGTGAGCCTAACATCCCTAACCAACTCGTTACCACAGGAGAGAGGCATAGCCTCCCCCTGAGTGAGCCCCGAGCAACCTCCAGCGGCTGCTTATAAACCCTCTCGACCCGCCGATGTTTCCAGAGAGTCCCGGCCGCCGCCCCCAAACTTCGCAATGAGGGCCCGAGCCCGCGGAACGAGCACCGCTGCGACCTAGCCACGCCAGCAGACCGCCGACTCGCGAGGGTCGATGACCCGCGCGACTCATGAGGAATGTGCAGCGAGGGCAACGACACGCCGCCGGCCGGTCGCTGACGAAACGAGGCCGCTTCTCGCACGGGCGCAGCAGCCCGCTCACAGCTCGCGCCGTGAAAGACAGAAATCTGAACCCGGCCACACCGAGAAATTTCTGGAACGTGACATTACCGTCCGCTAACGAAGCTCGAGCCCCATCGAGCTAGCACCAAAACAAAATAAAAGAATCTTACGTGTTAATGACTAACGGTGATAAAAATTTAAAAAAGAAGAAACTCAAAGAGAAAAAAAAAATAACAGTACAAACTTGAAGGAATTGCTCTATGGGACTAGAGACATCGAAGCGTCCTACCTTTAAGGTTGTGATACCCTCTGTACAATAATTTGTTACATTAAGTATTTAATAACATTACTGTCTTAGACTGTGAATTTTACAACTTCATTCCAATATTTCACCACAAATTACAATGAGTGGGTCCTAATAAAACGATCATTATCTAACGTTCCTTCAATTCGAACAAAAGTAATCTTTTACATTATTTCATCCCTGATTCCTATCTTCAATTAAAACCTACTGTAAAAAAATATTTTTTTAAAAAAACAATTATCATGTCCCCTGTTACAAATACAAAAATTTCTTAGCTGATTTATGTCCGACGTGAGTTCTTTGAACAAAGGTTGTCGAGAAGAGAAAGCGCAGCCACATCAACACAACAGGATGTAAGGGCAGCCCACTTCTCCGCCAACCTCCGCTTCGAAGGTCGCGTCGTCATCACAGCCAATGGAGATGACTTCTGTAACAATATTTACAAGGCATTAACACAGTGACATCACAACAAAGAACACTCCTTAGCCTTTTCTTTAGGCTCCTATTCCAACACAAGTACAACAAGGAAAACAATTTTCAAATTTTATTTTAATTACAAAATAATAAGAGATTTTATTAACATTTTATTCCAGTTTAAAAATTTATTTAAATGCTCTAGCAAAACGTAACTGACAGAGATGAGTACTGGATGCCAACCAAATAAATACATTTAAACAAAATTACAAAATACAAGATAAAACATCAAGTCATATACCCACCCGCAAACCAATCTAAACATGGAACACAGTAGGAATGATAACCACAGGATCTACTTAAAGGAAAGGAACTGGATCTCTAATGGTTATTCCCTAACTTCAACATCGCTTAAAGTTCTCAGTACCATCTCACAGCAACTGCAAAACGAGGTCACTATGGTGCAGGTCTCTTCACACGACCAACCCAAACTCTTCTTATATCGGATGGCAGTCACACTGCCCACCCAAAATAATCTCTCAGTGGTGCCCAACCAGCTACCCCACTAGAGACAAACACCAATAACACATACGTCCAGGAGAAATCCATTTTCTGGTATCTTGACCAGAGCCAACTTCAGCAACATCAGCTCCTGGAATAACAACTGTAGCTCTTCCATACTACAGCACAACTATCTTCCTTTAAGAGAAATCTTCAATCAATATAATTGTGCCCTACACTGTTCAACATGGTACACTGTCGCCGGAAACAAAGTAACGATGGCTGAGTCCAACCCTTGACTGCAACTTTTCTTCTTCTTGAAATGCTTTAATAATTTCGATACAATGGTAGGAAGGATAAGGAAGGACTGGCCAGATCCCACCCCTATCGCAAACCTATTCCATGCTGACCCCAAAATAAAATAAAATTCGTCACTTTAATACAAAAGAAATTGTCTACGTAATTATTATTTTGAAAACCTTCTAATAAAAACTGTTTACTAAACTTTTTAAAATAATATAATGAGATAGGCAACCTACTCATCCCTTATCAGTGAACGATCTTAACAGATTAAGAAAAATATATTTGACTGTCAAGGAAAACTTTATAGGCCTATCCAAAAAAAAAAACTTTTTCTCACTGTTTTGTATAAAACTTTTATACTTAATAAAATACGCACTTTGTGTCACTCTGACACCTCTTAACAAAAGTTCAAGCTCCAAAACCCTTAAACATGAATCTGTTAATTAGAATTGTATAAAGTCTTCTCCTAATTATTTCTCAGAAAATTAAGATACTCTTAAACCCTAACATTATTCACTAAAAGCTCATAACCAAGAAAAAAAAAACATTACCTCCTCAATTCATTCAAATAAATCATAACATTGTTCAACTGTAAAAGTTATTAAATAGTACACATGAATTATTACAACGAAATCACAAAAAATTAATTTAATCTTAAAAATAAATTCTGCCTCGGCCTACTGAAAAAAAAAAATTGGTTCACAAAAATAAACAAACACTGTTATAGCCATTCTGCTTCTGTTTTCGGCTTCTCCAATCTAAAATAAACAATACTAATCCACACTGTTATAAAATGCGTTAAAAAAAATGACAACATAAATAAATTACATTTTACATGACCTTATAGAGTTCATGAATGGGATGTGGTCCTTGGAAATGATGAAAACGTCTTCTTACTCTTCATTTTTCCTTTCAACCTGACAGTCTCTGCTGCCTCTGAATGTAATGGTGGTGCCATCAGGTCCTCCCTGGAGTGCCATCAGCAACACCATCCACAGTCTTCCAAGTCGTGAAGTCAGTTACAGGTCTCCACTGGACTGGGTACTGAAACACTACTTTACAAAACTGATAAGTACCAGGCACCAACAAAATAAATCATTAGGAAAAAAAATGTTTACTCTGCATCACACAACTATTTTTTTTTATCATTTATTAACAAAATAAAATTTCTCATAAATTAATTTATTAAAATTCAATTTGATACTTAGGCAGGTACACTAGCTCACTTCAGCAATGTTTCGCCTTTCCCTTCTTCCTTACTTTAACACAATTTCTTACTTACACCCAGGGAATTTACCTCCAGAACAACAACAATTTCACTGTAGTGCCTATCTGCTATAGGTCCACTACATAGGGGTCTCTACACCCACAAACAAAATTTATTGAAGTGTTACCTTATCCCATACAGGATAACCACATCGGTACTACACTGGGGATCACCTGCCCCATACCACTAACACCTCAGGGTTCTCCCGACCCTTTATCCTGTAGCCAGCCCATCTCCTATGGGTCTGCGCTACAATTATCTCGTCCCTAATCTTCCAGGGACACAACACCTCAACTTGTCCCAGCTCAGCTCCACTGGCTGGACAATAACAAAAAACCTCACATTAGGGTCTCTCACCATAAAGAAAACACTTATTCTACCTCTCTTTTCCCTTGGAGTTAATTCCCTCAACACCCAAATTTTCTTAGGGCTTATCCATTTTACAGTGTACCTCCTAGTGATCCGAAACTCAAAATAAAAAAAAATAATTATCGCCAAAACAAAAATAATTATGACGAAAAATAAATAAATTCTGTTAAACTTATTGTTCTCAACATTACTAATTTTACTTATAAAAAAGAAAAATAGACGGTGTGGTCAATAATGCCCAAAACATTAAAAAAAGCAATAACTATAAAACTCTTTTCTGTATGCGTCACTGCTGTGCCCTTGGAGTCCAGCCGGTCGGAAACTGCCGAATCGGGCCGAAACGTGCCGACCCCAGGCCGTATGCCGCTCAAGGTCAGCGCACAGCTGAGTCGCCTACTGCGTGTCGCGCCCGTCGCACACAGCAAGCCAGCTCCCACGCAGCAAGCACTATCTACAACATTTCTTAGAAATACAAGGTTTACCATCATTCTCGAACCAATATCCCACACACACTCTCAAGTTTCATAACAAAAATTAATTGTGACATAATTAACAAAACTAATTAAGCCGGAGTTAGAATTTACTCAATTAAAAGTTAGTAAAACTTACTAGGTGACCTCATGACTGACTGACTAACTAAAACAAAAACTTTTTATTCCTAAAATGTAAACAAAACAACAGTACCATTAATAGTAAAAATAGGTAAAACATCCGCCGCGTGCTACCACTGGTTTCCTGAATTCCTGAAATATCCTAAAATAAATTATTCATTTCATAATTAATCCCATCAACACATATATCTTAATACACTCTGCTTCACTGCATCACTGTATGCTATTAGGCTTCTCCTATTTTAATTATTTCCCCTAATTCTCTGCTGCAAAAAAAATAACTATTAACTCCTCACATGTCTCACTTCCTCTAGGGCATCTTGTAAACATCACAACACTTGTCCTCGTGCTTTTATAACCCGACAAGAACAACTTCACAGTGGAATCTAATCCCGTACAAGATAGCCAATTAATACCTCCTATTTATCGTGGGCATTGAATATATATAATGTATAGAAGTCGCGAGCCCAGGTTAAATTTTCTGTCCGGTTTCTTAGAAGAATTGTTGTAGTTCCAAGCTCCGCCGCTGCGATCGCTTTCATCGCTGGGTATCGGCCGTATACGCCCCTGGCGGTATTTGGCAGAACTAGGTTAACCAGCCCAGTCGTGACATCATCCTTCACCCCCCCCCCCCTCGAAAATCCCAGACCAACGATTCAAATTACCCGGCAGGTCTTATCAACATCGTTAGGCGACCTTGAAGAGGAGCTTCCCTTACCGTCGTTTGAGAATGATGAAATCCCAAAAGAAGCTAGCCACGGAAATCACTGAATGATGGGATTCTGTACCCGAGTGAAGTGAAAATTAGCTATTAAAACTTTGTATTGGGCCAATAGTTAGTGTTACGTTCAAAATATGGTTTTATTTTAAAATTAAAATACTTATTTAAACTATATTTCGCGTTTGTGCAAATTTACTTTTAGATATTGGCAAGGAAAATCAACATACCTTAAACAACCTTCTCTTATTCAACGTTATCTATTAAGTAGTAAAAGGGGTAGATATTATTTTTAAAAATAAAAAAAAAATTATATAACCCACTAAATCAGTATTGGCAAGATATATATAAATTCAATATTAAAATACGCACATTAAAATTTTTTGTAATTAACTTTTTTCGGTAATAAAAATTCAGGATGATTTCGGTTTAATTGGTTTACGTATATTGCTATATTTTCTAAATCACATAGAAAAGGGAAAACAGTGCATCAGTGAAAATTCAAAAATTTAGTTTAAGTAATACTAGCCATACCAAAAGATCAATATGCGAGATAAGAAATTTGGTAACTGCTCTACATTTCAAATAAAAATGCACTGGTTTCATGAATACTGAAATGTATGCGTAATAAGGCATATTATGTTATTATACTAAGCATGACTATAACTAAAAAAATTACAGTAATTTAAAACGATGGCATTCTTAACATACAATAAGTGCGCGAGTCTTAGTTTATTTTTTAATTGGCTTCTTCGTCAGATGGAAAAGAGTTAAAATTTCATCAAGGAAAAATATATTCTCAAAGTCACTAAACCGGGAGATAGAAAATAAGGTAGGTACTTAATTTTAAATAAAAGTTAAAATAGACTTACGCTAAACCAATTAAAAATAAGTCGTAAAAATATTTTTATTTATTAAATATGTTCTATACTTGACAGTTCTTTGTGTATAATTCTTCAAAAATATTTGAAATTTAATACATATTTTCTTAAAATGGTAGAATATCAGCAATACCCGGAAATTACGTGAGCAAAGCCACGGGTTATTAGATACACTTTTATTATAAAATAAAAACAATTATGCATTTGTAGTTCACGAATGTGATATTTTGTTTATTGCTTCACAACATTCATTTGCCAGTCTCAAATTTCATTGTACCACTTGTCAGAAATGTCACCAAAAATGAGAGATAGTTTTTTTGACGAATTTCAATTACGAGGAAACCTTTCGCAAGACTTTTTTCTTCGCAGTAGTCACTGGGACACCATTAATTTAAATCCACTAAGATAATAAAATTGTATGTATAATGATTTGTTTTTGTATATTTATATAACTTTCCAACCAATTTTTAATGATTTTCATGTGAATAAAAACTTGTAAAGCAATTTAATTAACTGTGTCATAATACTTCTGATTAGATGGAAATACAAACTTTTCATCAGTAATATACGATGATAAAAATATTTATTATTGTAAAATAATATTCACTGTTCAAATGCAAATTTAAATAGATTATTCATACATGTTTCCTGCTAATTAATGGTTTAAAATAATAATTTTTTAATATAAAATCATTTTTCTCTTGTGTTAAAATGGGTTGCTAAAATGAGGAATTATAAATATGTCACTTACTAAGTCCGTGCACAGATTTACACAAAACAGCAATGTAAATAATCTTTTTTGGTAGTTTCTAATTTTGTGCCCTGGATAACATGAATTTGGTTTAATTCATACCAAAGTGAATTTTTTGAACAACTTAAATTGATGTCATAAACAAATATTTATTTTATATTAAAAATCCACAAACAGTTTTTAAAATATAATATTTATCACGCCAGATGTAATAATAAACAAAAAATAGCTCTTATATGTTGTCTGTGTTTAAAGAATAGTATTATATTTCATGGAAATAATATTTACCTTTCGGTTATTAAAAGAAAATATATTTGTATTCAAAATACTTGCGCATCGTTTTTACGAGCATAAAGGCCGGGATACATTCGCAATAGCACGCAAACAGCACACAGATAGCACACACGCACAGAGATAGCACAGAGCTTGATGCTACATTCACGCACAACACAACACAAAATAATACCGGAAGCATTCAAAAAAGTTTTTTAAATGTAAAACTCCCGTTCACAATTTTGGTCACTGAAGTTGGCATACGTGACGTTTGTTTAGATTCGTGTGTTGTTATTGTGGTACGGTTTTCGTTAAACCCAGAAATATTTTAAATATTTCAAAGTTTACGTACAAAACACAATGAGCATTCAAAAATATATATCACTGTTTATTTCAAATCCGGCTTCTTTAACACATTCAGACACAGACTTCCAAGCATTTAATTTAGCTTCTTCATTTTTGTATCCTGCGGATCCCCTGTCATACAAAATATTTTTACTTTCTATTACAGCTATCAAAAAGCTATCAAATGTGCCTTCCATTTTTATGTTATCGCGTGTTTGAAAACAATAACAAACTACTCAAGCCAAGAGCACCAATACTTTCGTGACAATTGTTCTTTTATAAGCCCACTCGAGTAGTACTTAAACTGTTTGCTGATTGGCTACCACCATGGTCGCGCACAGAAAATAACCTAAAAGTTAAAAGTTAATGAACTTTCTGTGCGCCGATCCTGTGCTATTTTTCTGTGCGCGTGCTATTTGCCAATGTGGCAGCTCATATCTAATAGTGTATGTTGAACTTCTGTGCGTCTGTGCTGTTTGCTTGCTATTGCGAATGTAGCCCGGGCTTAACTTGTGTATCTAACCTCAAAGCAAGGAATATAAAGAGTGGGAACTCAATGCTATAACAAACACTCTTATTTTCTTTGGAGATCCGGGAAATGTGCTTTATTTATAAGCAACTTAACATAGTAAATCGTTAACTTTTCAGATCTATGTTGGCAAAATTGATTTTTTTTGTGGTCATTCGCTACTGGGAATATTCACCATATAACGTTTAAGATTATTTATTTTGAATAACGAAACAACCAAAACATTATGTAAAAATGCTTCATCTTATGTTAAAAAAATTATAAACTGCATAGTCACAAAGTATGACATCATACCATTAGTTTCTGTTACTAATAACAACACGTGCACGCGTTTGAACAGTCATCGCAGCCATAGTTGTTTCATAGCTACCAAAATCATTCAACGTTGTCAAGAATTATTCCAAATTATGTTTTGCCATTTTACTCAATGCGCCACTCCGTTAACACAACATTTTATAAATTCTGAACTACGAATGTCAGTGGGAATGTACACTATACTGTACATTCCAATCTGATACGCTTTAAGAAATTTCTGTAGTTTTCTTATTATTAAAACTTAATTTTTGATGTTGGCATCTTTTAACCGCACTTTTTTTTTTTTTTTTTTTTTTCGGTGGCCGTACTCCTCCAATTCAGTTGCGCCCGCCGATATCTAAGCGCTCGGATTTCAACAAAAGGCACCGCCTCTCGATAGAGTGAAACAGAGATTTACGCGCACGACCTTGAAAAAAGCGACGCTACAGCGCTCTGGCGTGGAAGCTGGTAACTACGAGTACCCTCTTGTGGAAAGAAGAGCTGTCTAGCGGCGGAGCTAACAACTACCTCAGTTTTGGATCCGAAAATTGGAATAATAAATCCTATCCCCTCGCGACTTCTATAAGTTATATATATTCAATGTCGTGGGCAACCTGCTCCCCAAAATCACAAATGCAGCTGGGGTATCCTGCCCCCCTGCCTAAATTTCTTCCTCCTACGCGGTTCCTTTCAACTAATTATTTCAACAGATAGCCTAACATAAACACACACATCATTCTCCCAGACTTAGCCTAAAATACACACAAAATTTCTCTTATAACTAAACACATACCTGCCTAAGTTTCCTCTTGTTCTAAAACAAAGTTACATACATAATAAAACTCTACTTATCTAACTTAATCTACGTTACCAGCACCAGGCGTCCACACAGCTGTCGTCAAGATCATGTCTTCACGGCCGCGCCGCAAAAGTGACGTCATCACCCTGCCACTGTCTCACAACTGCTAACTTATAAAGTTCCGCGCTCACCGCCAAGTCGAAGCACATACCGGGGCTTGTGTCAGCTCTGCAGCGCGTCCACTTGCCTCGTACTGCTGAAACCACTCGTTAACACTTCGTTTTACTTACACCTCAATAATCTGGTTCCCTCGCTCGTGATTTAAAGTAACTCACTAATTAATAACGATTAATGATTTCACATCATGCTACTTCAAAATAAACTACTTTTCAGAAACAAAATCCGCCTAACTATTTACACTGGGCACAGACTTAAACCTTAACGTAATTCTAAACAAAAACTTCTTAATTAAATTTACTTTAATTAACCCTTATTTAATTAACTCTCACTAACGTAACCTAAACTTAAAGTAAACGATCTAATTACCATGTGTCTCAGCCCATCAAAATACGGCTAACAAAATACGACGCATGAACTTTCTAAATCAAAAACTTAAACAATCTACAGTAAATAAATTTTAAAACCTCCGTCTCCCACCAGTACTAGAACCTACCCGGCGCTTCCAACCAAATGTAACGGAGAGACATATCCGGCGCTGCCAACCAAATTGTAACAGTATGTCCTACTCGGCCGACTCCACCAAAATGTGGCGTGTGACATACCTGGCGCCTCCACCAAATGTAGCAGTGACATACCCGGCGAATCCACCAAATGTGACATGTGACATAGTCGGTGCCTCTACCCAAATAAAACGGGGGGAGGGGGGGGGAATCCGGAACTCTTAAAAACTACACTCGCTTGGCAATAAAAAAAATGTACGTACTAATCAAGACTATTCACAACCCGGGATCTTAAAATAATAGGTTCCGCCTCCTGTACAGGAGGTCTGGAGAGAGAAGGAATTACTTTAAATGAGTTAAAACTTACCTAATTCTAAAGAACGTACGTTTATTACCCGAGATCTTAAACTCATACAAAAGTATTAACTTTTACAATTAAACCAAATAAATAAAATCAAGGGCATTCTGACAATCAGTCTTATTAGTTACTTTACAATTAAGTACTTTAACTTGAATGAACTAAAAGGGAACCTTTATTTACAAATGATTTGATCAACAAGCTGGTAGAGGGTTTCAAAATCTTCTACGATGTTAAAACTCATTCTAAGTCCTTAAAGTTAACTTAAACATTATTCTAAATTATCTAAGGTCAAAAGTAAAACTTTACTTCTAGCATAAGGTTAACAACATCTGCTCAGGTCCGGCATCTTCAAAAACAATTCAAACATTACTTCTGCGACCCCAAGCATATTTACATAAACGTAGTGCTGTTCCGGGGCATAGCCTCCCCTTAGTGAGCCTAACATCCCTAACCAACTCGTTACCACAGGAGAGAGGCATAGCCTCCCCCTGAGTGAGCCCCGAGCAACCTCCAGCGGCTGCTTATAAACCCTCTCGACCCGCCGATGTTTCCAGAGAGTCCCGGCCGCCGCCCCCAAACTTCGCAATGAGGGCCCGAGCCCGCGGAACGAGCACCGCTGCGACCTAGCCACGCCAGCAGACCGCCGACTCGCGAGGGTCGATGACCCGCGCGACTCATGAGGAATGTGCAGCGAGGGCAACGACACGCCGCCGGCCCGTCGCTGACGAAACGAGGCCGCTTCTCGCACGGGCGCAGCGACCCGCCCACAGCTCGCGCCGTGAAAGACAGAAATCTTAACCCGGCCACACCGAGAAATTTCTGGAACGTGACAATATATTGCATGTCATATATATATATATATATAAACTTTTATCTTGAATCACTCTATCTATTAAAAAAAACGCATCAAAATCCGTTGCGTAGTTTTAAAGATCAAAGCATACATATGGACAGACAGACATAGAGGAAAGCGACTTTGTTTTATACTATGTAGTGATTCCTTAGCAAAAGAACTATTATAGATAAGGTTCCGTTTTAAGCATTGGAAAATTGTATGTTAGTTAGCCTTGTTGTTAATTACTAGTGAACACATGGAAATGTGGTATTAATACAGTGTTGTTGCGACTGGACCAGCAATCCCGCCGTGGAAGACAGCCAACAGCCCGCGCTACGAGAACCAGAGATATTTACAAGAGGAGGGGGGGAAGGTATGTATCTGCTGCGATCACCTTCTGGACGGCCGCAGCAGTGATAACCGGGAGGTTATGTCTTTACCGCGGTCACGTAACAGGCGCGTCGCTGTAGTTAAGTTCCGTGGTAGACCCCGTTGTGGACTGAGTGTAGAGAGAGAGAGAGAGAGAGAGAGAGAGAGAGAGAGAGAGAGAGAGAGAGAGAGAGAGAAGCGAATGAAAGACAAAGGCGGGAAAATAGTTGGAGAGATTTTAAGTGTTTTATGTGTCGTTAATCTAGGCGTTTACGTAGGGCGTTACAAAAGCCACAAAAGATTAACAAGTGATGGAGTTATTTTGAATATAATAAAATTGATTTTCTGTAAAGTCGGTTTACGGACGATAGTTTAACGTGACAATGTCATAACAAAACATTGATGAAATGATTGCATACTTTATGAATAAAATTAAATCATTTTTATTTTAATAATAAAAGAATAAATACCTGAAATTATACTAGTAATCAGATTTTTAAAATGCAAGAAAAATTAACCTTGATTGCCGAAATTGTTGTTGTAATAAGCAATGAAAACCACATTTACTTTTCACTTCACTTGATAAATAGTCGAGTGGAAGAGAGATAGATGTGGCGCAAGCGTACAATGAGCATAACGGGACACAGCGTAATGTAACAATGTGCGTAACAGGACACAGCGTAACGTTACAATGTGCGTAACGGGACACTTTTTCGTGCGTGCAGCCGGCGTTCATCGATATATTTGACGTTCTCACGTAAAAAATTATTCCTTAGATTATAATTAGCGAATAAGGGACACATGGCTTCAAATCCATGAAAAATTTTCTACTTCGGTGAGATGAATACTACAGGTTGATGGAAGATTGAGGAAGGTTCACTGATATATTTAAAGCCTTGGAGGTAGTTTATCGCGGAAAATATGAACGCTCACTAAAAGTTTTTTAAGTATGCTTGTGTTAGCGGTCGACGTTTCTCCCTTTTTAATGGTGATCGTCTGCATTATGTGACATCTTTTAACTAGGCTAGGCAGAACGTTGCTGTGATTCATGCACTGACACAGAACATGTAGGGGAGACCGGGGTAAGTTGGCGAACGGGGTAAGATGACGAATCGTATGTAACTAATCCAAAAACACAGATAGAAGGTTGGCGCCCCTGTGACATTGAGTGTCACCATCTGCACTTACTAGGCAGGTGCAGCGGAATTCTCCAGTCAGTTTGAATGTGGCAGCTTTGAGAGGCTAACTGTTTCGTGTGCCATTGTTGTAATATTGAAGGTATGCATGTTAAGCTATTACAAGAAAAGTGTCCATTTGTATAAAATGTTTATATATGTAAAATGAAACGCTGACTTTTGGGAGTATTTTAATGTATAGATTGTTGAAATTTTTTTTAAAATGTTGTTAGTGATTTTGGTAAAGCAAAAAAAGGGCTGCTGGGGCAAGTTGACGGGGGCAAGATGACGAATTCGTCATCTTGCCCCTGCAATCGTCTACTTTCCATAGGTAATGACAATGTGAGCATTATTTTGTATTAAATGTTTTATTTAAACCAATGATATACAGATATGAAGAACATTTATGTAAAAGCAAAACTAATAATGAAATTATATAATATTATAACTATTTCCTGTGTTAATAGTCGTAACGATTTTGTTTGATTTTTTTTTGTAGATGCCCAGGAATTATAAGCGGAGAACGGAATGGAGTTGGAGTGACGTAGAGATGACTGCTGCTGTGAATTTTTGTCGTGATAATGGTATTGTGATGGTCGGATTACCACCACATACTTCGCATAGGTTGCAGCCATTGGATGTTTCGTTTTTCGGCTCTTTGAAGACATTCTACTCACAAGCCTGTGACAATTATTTGGTGTCACATCCCGGACAACAAATAACTGATCTTAATGTGGCAAATCTCTTCGCTGCAGCTTATTCAAAAGCAGCAACTGTAGGCAATGCCATCAACGGGTTTGAGGCTACTGGGATAAAGCCTTAAAACCCTCAGATATTCAAAGAATGTGATTTTGCTGCTGCGGCTACATTGGAAAGAAAACTTCCCGGAAGTGAAGAACCAATGTTAACTTAAATACCAATTTCATCTGACCATGCATCAAACGATGTGTGGCTAAATTATATGCCTAATTCTTCAGGAGCTGATTCATTAGCCCAGCCAGAAAAAAAAGTGATCTTATCGATGAAGCAGGGCCTTCTTATGGGAAGGTCAATGAAAATTCATGTAGTAAAAAGGCATCGTTTTATGATTTAAAACCATTGCCAGTGGCCCACAGAATAACCGCGACAAGGAAAAGAAGTACAGGATCAGCTTCAGTAATAACAAGCTCGCCAATTAAGAACATGTTGTTACAAAGAGATAGAGAGAAGAAAGCAGAAAGAAGAGAAGAAAAATGAAATAAAAACTAAGAAAACTGAAAAACGAAGCTCTTATCATTCTGTAGCAAAACCATGAAGCCCTAATAGTGTTTCTTGCCCTGCATGTGAAGATGTTTACGTGGAACCTCCAAATGAAGACTGGATTCAATGTTCCACATGTTCTGAGTGGTGGCACGAAAACTGTTCCAATTTTGTGTGTGACTATTGTTAATGACATTATTCAAAGCAAAAAATTGCAGTTTTTCGTTACTATGTGGCAAGGAATTGTATCAAAGTCGTTCAAATATGTTACAATATATCTTCTTTACAGCCTGCATGTTGTTTAGTGTAGGATATCTATAAAACTATTGTGTACTTTGTCTATAAATATATATTTTTTTGTTTCGTCATCTTACCGCAATAGGTTAGTCAACTTACCCCACTCCTGGGGCAAGATGACGAATGTGCTAACTACTTGGTTTCTTGTCAATAACTTCAGAACTACACACATTAATACAACCTTGTTACATTTTTAGGTAGAAAATAGTATATACTTCGTATTGGTACCAAATTAGATATAATAAATGCTTATTTATCTGTTAAAGGCCATTTCAAAGCTTAACATCGTCAACTTGCCCCGGTCTCCCCTACTTCAAAAATAACTTAACCACTCATGGGATACAGACAGTTTTATAACACTCAAAAATTCTCAAAACTGTTAAAAGAAATTTTATAACAAAGTTAAAGATTTTCCCTCGTATTAAATACTCATTCTACTTTGGGGAAACTTTACTATTCTTGTACAGTTGACTTTTCGATGACATATAAATGTTAACATGCCGTTGGTCTAAATTATCAAGATGTCAAACTCAGTGTACTATTTCTCTCTCTTTATTTGGAAAGTCATGAGAGTAAAATTTCCGGCAAGAACAAAAGTTTATGTAACTGGCTACCAAACTGATTATTATATACGTATTAAATACTTTAGATTATTATCCAATTTTGATTATAAAATAATATTCCTGAATGTTAAAAAAATTCCTTACACTTTTTTATTTTGTAAACAATTAGAGAGTGTCATTTGTAGACTAAAAACATGGTGACCAGATTCTAATGATTTGATTGCCATCTTGAATTTAGGGGCTTTTATAATTGTTGAATTACTCGGTAATTTTCAACTTTTGACTTGAAAATGTAACGATTTATGGAGTTAAATTCTCTACAAATTTTGTCATAACAGATTTTACTATACGATCGGAATTTTTGTAAATTAAACTTAAATAAAAACTGCAAAGTAAAAATATTGTATCATCTAGTTTATTGTAAACTTATGGCATTAAACAAAAAAATACTTTTAGGGAATTAAATTTTAGACATGCGATTTTACCATTTGTTTTTAGGATTAATATTTAAGATCCCAAATACCACTGCTGAACCAGTGTCGGAATCATTGCTCCAGGAGATTTCCTGCAGATCAAAACGAATTGTGGAAACATGTGCGGATGTCATGACCCAGGTCTGAAATGTTCTGTGTCAAGTCGAAACTGTAGCTGAGAAACTTGCGAGGATATTGCGGAGATTCTGGAGCTACTTGATGACGGTGGTGATAGTGATATTTTAACTCATAGGATTGGTTAGTTGTGCAGCTTGCGTGCTTTAAATGAATCTGATTTTCTTTCGTTTTGATTGCGTGCTGAACTATTGCATCGTTGCGTTTATTGCGTAATTTATAACTCAGTTTTAAGATCAGTCTTTTTTTTTAGAATTTAGATCTCTAATTTTTTTTTTAATTGGCCTCTCTCTGTAAACGATATCTCTCTAGGAGAAAAATGGGGCTTATCTTTGAAAACTAGTTTTTCTAGATTTTGTCGAGACAATAAAGGTAATTTTTTTCCTATTACAAGTGATTTTTTCATTCAAACCAGGTAAATTTATTGGTAATTTCAAGCCAAATTTGTTCAATAATAAGGTATTTTTAAGCTTAAATTAACTGAAAACTTCATTATCTCAAAATGGTTCCTGGTGCAAAGCCTATTTTGGTTGTAATGAAAAAATAACGGTATTTAAATATTGTTATATAATCATTTTAAAATATTTATGTGAAAGAGAATATATTTTATTCGCTAATAATATAGTTTTATATGATATCTGTGCCTTTGAAACCGTTTGGTAGAACACAAAATATAAAAACAAATTAATCCTATCTTAAGAATGATATTATTTGAAGGCCGTACCATCAACAGGTTTAAAAAAATAATTGGTTGTCTGTAAAGTCAGTTTACGGAAGATAGTTTAACGTGACAACGTCATAACAAAACATTGATAAAATTATTGCATACTTTATGAATAAAATTGAATCATTTTTATTTTAATAATAAAAGAATACTAAATACTTGAAATTATACTAGTAATCAGATTTTTAAAATGCAAGAATAATTAACCTTTATTGCCGAAATTGTTGTTGAAATAAGCAATGAAAATTACATTTACTTTTCACATCACTTTTAAACAGTCGAGAAGAAGAGAGATAGATGCGGCGCAAGCGTACAATGAGCGTAACGGAATACAACGTAACGGAACAATGTGCTTAACGGGACACAGCGTAACGGAACAATGTGCGTAACGAGACACTTTTTCGTGCGTGCAGCCGGCGTTCATCGATTTATTAGACGTTGTCACGTCAAAAATGGTTTCCTGCAGATATAAATAAAATTTTTAGTTTGATTTTTTTTAGATACTTAACTTCTTACGGGGAAAAATGAATTATTTTGCAAGTATAGTTCGAAAATCACATATGGACTGTTCGGATTTGTTTATTTTAATTGTTAATATTTCCAAATATATATCTTGTGGAACTACAATATTAGTGGAGCGGTGTGCCGCAAGCCCGGGGCGGATGAAGACGGCGCGTGTAAGGAATGTAAGGCACGACTACTCAGAGCAGCAGCGCCACTACTCGCCCGGGGACCCAGGGCCGGGAAGTGCCGCCGTCAACACCCGCCTCCTTGGGCCTCAAGGCCACGTCCCCCCCCCCTGCACCCCTCTGGCCCAGGAGGCCGGCAGCCCTCTCGTCCCTCGCCGAGCTACACACTCAGGAGGCCTGTACGCCTAGGCAAGCCTTCTGTCCACAGACGAGAGAGCCAAACGGCCTATCGTGCATCATCGGTTTTTTTTGTACATTAATACTCATGATATCTAATGGTCTATAAGGTTATATTAGCTACATTATAAAAATACTTTAAAACATTGTGGACGGTTGATTTGGTTAGGATAGCTACATTAAAGATACCGTACTGTGAAATCATGTAAACGGTTTCCTAGCCCTGGAGAGCTACATATTAAAAAGTTATTTGCTTAGCAATCATAAAATGATTTTACAGTATTTTTAATGTAGCTAAGCTATCCTAATCGACCGCAAAATTTAATGCCACACCGGTTTATACAATGAGATATAACGGAAAAAAAAGCGTGCATGAACTTCGGGGATCTACGGGTGTGGCTCTCTCGTCTGTGAAAAGAAGGTTTAACTGTACGCCTAGTCGTAACACCTACTGGTAACAGCTAGGGAGAGGGTCGCATACATCGTGTGCTTTGTGCCATTAATAACTACTAGAGATACGGAATGTTCGCGCATTCATTCAGTCGCAAGTTAGAATACAAACCTTCACCCTCTCGCACTGTGTTCGTGATTGGACTGCAGTTATTTGGACACGCCCCTCTACGACCGTGAGCCATAGATGCTCAGCTAGGAGAGAAGTAAGCGAATCAGGTTGTGCTGAATAACAAGGATAAAAATGTTCTCGCTAAGAAATCAACCAATGGGAAAGAAACATGGGTCGAGCACACCTATAACTTTGAATTCTATCCTGAGGCTAGAGGAATCCGCTAAATTTCCGGGTCTCTAATAACTACCCCATCTCAAACTATGATCAGATGGGCCCAGGTAAAACCTGAAAAGACACAGAGCAGAACCTGGGCACAGACGTGCGGGTCGCGAGGGCACAGGAGTGTACAGGGTACAGATGACGGCATGGACGAAGAGTTGGACGGAGACCACCGTGCGGGTGGTTTGGGGACTGATTCGCTGGTTCCCGATCTGCCCCGAGCACTTCCGAGGTTCGCAGCTCACTTTTGCAGCTTCAAGGTCATTAAAATTTAGCGGGGAAAAAACCCCACCGTTTTGAGTGTTTGATATTATTTTTAGAAAATTTTAGAGTATTTTTAATGTAGCTGATACAACCTAAACGAAGCTTCATTTTTTTTACAATAACACATGCAAAAGCTCACGTACATCAAAAACAAATAAATAAAAAAAAGACCACAAGTTTAAATCCTCACTTTCATTTTAAGTATTTTGAATAAACTGAAATTAAATAATTAGGCAATAACTTTAACAACAGCATACAAATTGAACATCCTAAGATGCAATAACATGGTTGTTTGATAATTGGATTCTGGGTCAATTAAACTCTTAGGTTTCCCTCTTGTCACTAAAATAAAAATCACCGATCACTTACCGACGCATGTTGGCGAAATCGTGACCGACCTTCTTTGCCAACTTCTGTGTGTCCAGGGTGTCAATATTTCGAAATATTGTAGATAAAAATTAAAATAATTACAAACTATTTGAACGAATCTTATGTTGTGCCTACGAAGGGAGATACACATTTATTTGTCTTCCAGCCCTTGATTTCTCCACCCCTTGCAGAAATAGTTAGCCATATAAAAAATTATTTCAGACATATTTCTAGGTAATAATTTATGCTTCTTCATAAAATTAGAACTTATCTAATAGTGTAAATATAACGGAAATTATGATATATTTGTATGTATTCTACCCCAGTGTTTTACAACCCCTTACAAAAATGGTTCATCTTATCAATCAAATATTTCTGACAAAGGTTTTATATCAATATTATAAGATTCACAAAGAACCTAAACTAATTCTGTGGTGAGCGTACGAAAGGAGTTATGATTATTTTGTTTTATCCTCCAAACATTGATTTGTCCACCCCTTGCAGTTATTATTGGTCGTGCAATCAAATATCGAGACAAACGTTTTTTCAATTTTACTCCTACGAGTTATAACAACTTCAAAAAGAGGTGATATAATTGATATATAAATATTTATATGATATTAGTTATAGCTACTTTTATGTTTTTAAAAAAACCTTCCCTATTTCTACCCATTTGTTCGGATTTCGCCTATTATCGAACTCGGCCGAGTTTTTCCGTTACTTAATTTTATGTATCAGTTGGAAGATATTTGTTTAAATTAATGGCAGTTATCGCGTACACAAAAATGTGATATGCATATAAATTTTTCAGTTTGAATTTTTAGAAATTGTTTGGAAGTCGCAACATGGTAACGGCTGCAATAGGTTTTATTTCCTTGAAACCTACCTAAAACAGGGTACATTGTACACACGTGTTCATTTTAGCACGAATGCCTGATGTGCCAAAATCCCATCGCGTGTTCAACTACCTTGTCGTTGAACGGGGCCGGCGGAGTGTATTCGAGAGTTCATCAGGTGAACAATGAACACGCAACAGCCAGGATCGGCACGATACGCCAGTCGGCAGTTCTCGTGGCTTTCACTCCGCCGAGTGATGTGGGCGTGGTTAGTTTCCGTTCGGAGCGCGGAAACGTGATCATGTGGGGTCTGCCTGTTTGCCAGGCCACAGTAGGGAAGATACTGGACAGCCAGTAAGCTGATCTTAATTCAACATTTGTCACAGTAATGCTTATGTTTATCTTATTATTTAATCCTCTCATCGTAGCTTACATGATGAAACTAAATGAGGTCCAAATTTAACACATTTATTCATTGGTTTTCTTAATCTAAAATGTTAATAAATTTAACTTTGCAAAATACCATCAGTGCCCATATAGGAAATTTTTTACATTACAAAATTTATACATATATATATTTCAAAACAGTAGGAACATAAAAAACATTTACAAATACAGCTATAACACGTTCAAGTAATATGCAATGTGTTTTAATTTGCGTGATCCGAGTTTTCTTATAATTTATCCTTATTTTTACATTTACTAATAAATTAATGGTTTTTACTTTACATAGGGCTAAGTATATGCTGTACGGTTAGACATTTTTAAAATTATTTCTGTCTAACTATATCTTACAAATTATAATTAGTCATCAATCGTACAATATTATCAAACATTTTTATGTTATATATATGAAACTTTATATCAGTATTGCTTACGAGCTCCAAATGACAGACTAAAAAACTTGTCCTGCATGACTCATGAAACATGTCTTGAAAGTATTAAAAGTTGTCATATAAAGTGACTGCTATACTTGTACGGTTTTTTTAAATCACTTACTTAATATTTTGAAATGGGGTCAGTAAGAAAATTCCGAACGTTTTCGTGTAGAACCAACTCTAAAATCAGATAGCATTTATAAATTACTAAGGTTAATTTCTTTTATATGGTTAATCTTTCAAAGATAAACTTTTTTCTTGCTATATAAATACAATAAAATGTTACTTGTAAAAATAAATCATATTCTAATAATGGTGCACCCAATTGAAAATTTGTGTACAAATTTATTTATACACACGAAAATGTGATGTTTTTATTTTTGGTTTTGATGAAATATGGAAATGTTTACCTCCTGTAACAAAACATAATGAAGTATCACATGCCTACGAATGAATTTTTATGTCATAATGACAGTGATGCCATTAGGGACGGTCGCTAATATTCCAAAGAAGTCACGGGATAAGGAAAGGGATTTGCAAATTGCATACTTGAAAGGATCGCCTCAGCACTTGCCAGGAGTGGGAAGCGAGATTGCCAGAGTGCGTGTTCAGATTTGAAAGGATATCTGAAGGATGATTTTCCCTGAACATATTTTCATTTCTCTGTAAAGCCTTTGTGATGAACCAAACGTCCAACATTGCATATTCTTTGAAAACTCTCTGTTGTGGTACTCGCGGCGTGTTTGAAGTGGAACATGACGCTGAGTTTGAAACAAAGCAAACATAAACTTTGAGCTGAGATATGTGATGTGCTCTGGAAACGTAAAGAATATTATTCACGTTAATGTAAGCACACAAAAATGGTTGTATGGAGCAGAAAGACTTTCTTGTACGTTGAATCACTGTAAAGCTGAACTTCAACTTTTTTTAAAACTGTGAAACGGTTTCATAAATATTCTATTTATAACGAATTGGCTGACCAACAAACTAGAGAGCTCTATTGTGTTTAAAAGCCTGGAGTTGCGACAAAAAATTGTTCGCTGATACGCAGTTATACTTGAGTCATTTCAGAGTTGTTATAACTTTATATATATTGTTACGAACGTGAGCTAGGCCACGACACTTGCAGGCGCACACCTGGCTGATATCATGTGGCCGTACCACATGAGATGTGCCGTGCGCACCTGGGTCGCCGCTTCCCCTCCCTCCAGCACTCAGCTCCCCACGCGGCGCTGTTAGCTGACATCCGTAACCTGACAGCTGAAGAGTTACGCGAGCCGCCGACACGTGTTTAGAGAGATTTCTGCCGGTGGGTCGGCGCGGAATGGCTCCAATCGCGCTCGTGATTTCTGGAAAGCGCCCGGGCTGATATATAAAATGAGGACGCCGGCCTCAGAGTCAGAGTTCAGTCGGGAGTTCTCCCGCGGTGGAGTTTCCGGGGCGATAGTGCCGCGGGTGCGGCAGAGTGGTGAAGTCCATGGACGAAGATTCCAGGGCAGGAGTTCAGTGGAGTCGGGAGTTTTCCCGTGGCGGAGTTTCCAGGCGATAAAGCTGCGAAGTCCCTGGACGAAGGTTCCAGGGCGAAGAGATCAGTTCTGGGTGATAGTGTCGCGGGCGTAGTGGAGTTCCGAGCGAAGTTCCGAGCGAGGCGTCGAGTGGGATCTCGGCGAAGGCAAGTGCGTCGGCGGCGGCGGAGTGCGGTGACGGAGTCCCGTGGCGGAGATACACGAGGGGTGCTGCGGCGAGAGTTGCGCCAGAGGTGCGGCCTAGCGGGGTGTGTGGATTGTAAGAAACGAGTGACTGGGGAAGCAACATTTTTTTTAAGTGCAATTGATTATTTTAAGTGACATAAGTAGTGGCAATAAATATAACTGTAGTGTAATAAAATCTTTAATTGGGATATCCTTTATGAACCCGGTAAATCGTAACAATATATATATGCTTAATTTAAAAGTTTATTAATTTAAGTCAGGGAAATAAATTTGACTATAAAAATGATGTGTAATATTTTAACAAAATATATGTGGCAACGGTGTCACCATCATGTAAGTGTAATTCCACACCAACGCGTGTATTTTAACAAGGGCGGAGACTGCTGCCACATGCATGTGGTGTAACATTACAGTTATAATGGTTTAGTATGTGTGCCATAGCTGTTGGTTTGGTTCAATATTCCTGTTATGTGATTTTAAACTTCCATGCAGGCATTTTTAAATGTAACACATCCACCAGTTAATATAATTTGATTATTTAATAAATGTAGACTAACAATAAACATTGTGATTTGAACTTATTCTAAAAAAAGTATTTATTTTTGTATATTTATATGGTTCTTTAATAATGTGTAGTTTATATGATTATATTTATTTTTGATTTTATCACCTTTTTGTTATAAAGTGAAAACTTTCTGTTAACTGAGTGACCTAGCGGAGGAGCGGGGAAAACTCTTTTTTTTATTGTTCACGACTATTGTACAAAAACAACAATGAATAAATGACAAAACGAATTTCGTAGGCTGATGTTAATAGAATGTGTTTTTTTTAGTATGAAAAGTAAAATACTTTGATTATTAGCAGTTCTTTTGGTCATTGATATTTCATTATGACATTTTTTTCATTATGTACAATTACATTGTACTGACAATAAAAAGGACATTATTTAATTCAGCCCGTATTGCATATGTTATTTCACTTATACAATAAAAAAGTTATTTTACACTAAAGTTACATACAAAAAACTTTAACAAAAATGTATTTTTAATGAAGCCTAAACATATTTTGATTGTGTAGAACAATTGATCTAATATAATACAAACTTAACTTGTTTTTATAACTCCAGTACAAAAAATTATATTACTCAACATATATATTTGCATTTTATGAAATATTAACGAACTAAATCTAAAACTTGTAGAAAAAATTATTAATTTACACTTTCTAGTAGTGTGCAACTTTTCTATAATACAATATGGCGCTTGGAATGATATGTGCAATGGTGTTTTTACATAAATTTGATTAAAATTTTTTAATTAAATATTTTTATGAATTTTAATTTTTTTCCTGATTTTCTAGCGTAAAAATTACAGATTTGTATGATGGCGAGCGTAACGGATATTACAACGGTGACATCATACACGTCCAATATGGCGGGCGTAACATCCTGATTGAGAAAGTGCGGCTTAGAGCGCCTAGTGATTAAAGAATTTAAGCCGTTTTAGGAATTTCGAAGCCAATGGTATTTGTAAGGACTAAAACGGGAAATTTTCCCTCAAAACGGGAATTCTTTACCGCGAAAATGGAAAACTTTAAAGGAATTTTGTGTCATTTGAGTCATTTTGAGGATTTTGAGTCATTTTTGAGTCCAAACTGGCCGACATGACGTCACAGATGTGGTTCATTGACCCGGCACCAAGCACCACAGCCTAGAAGCTGTCCCCGGAGCCCCATTTGCACACTACTAGTTCTCTGTGTATTTTCGCAACATTGTTTTGGTTTTATAATAATAACCTACCTTTGGTGTAAAACTACACGATGTAGTATTTATTGCACAAGAAATATGTGAAAAAAACAAAAACTGTATGTCTTTTTCCAAATTACACGCCGAAAATAAAAATAAAAATTCTCTGTGTAAACATTTTAATAGTTACAAACACCGTGAAATAAACCAACATCACAAACGTTGATAGGACAATTTACATTAACATTGTTGCTTCTTCCAAAAAGTTTATCCTGTCAGCTGCATGGTTAAATCTTCTCGTTGGTAAACGAAGGTGCGGATAGTAGTATGAAAATGACGGAACTGGCACAGGGTCCAGGGTGTGGAGCTGTGTGTCCTTTCCACCATCTTGGATTATGACGTCACGTCGGCCATCTTGGAGGAGTGTAACGGGACATAGCGTAACGGGACAAGTTTGACCTTGACCTTTGACCCTCAAAATTCGCCAAAAATGGGCAAAAATTGCCCAAAATTCCTCAAAATTCGTCAAAATTTACATTTCTGTGGAAAAAAATTCCGCCAAAAAATCTCAAAAAATTCCACAATTCAAAAATCAGGATTTCGAAAATCCTCAAAAGTCGTTTTGCCCTAGAAAGAACCCAAATTCCTAAAAGCGGCTTAAAACTCCTAAGAGCTAGCCGCTCTAAGCCGCCGAGGTCATGACCTTGGAAACTAGGATGCCATGTCAGCCATATTGGATGATGACGTCACCGTTGCAATTTCCGTTACGGCCACCATCTTTAAAATCTTTATTTACTAACCGATTTTAATGAAATTTTTTTTAAAATTTATAAAAAAATTCAATTAATAAAAAATATTTCAAAATCATACATTAACGACACGGAGCTCGGAGTCCTCAGTTCGAACCCGACGAGCGCAAAAAAAATTAAAAATGGCGACCAATCCTTCCCCCGTGGTGACTTTTGGCAGACTAACTCCCACCACTTTTCTTAAAGCATATATATCGTCACCTAGTATGACGTCATGTCCACCATCTTGTCTTCGTTGCTGGAGACCACCATCTTGTTTTCGTCGGCGAGAGTGCGCTGACGCTATGTTAGTTTAGTTCTTATCCGCTAGAGTGCAGTAATCATTTATTACTGTGACACCCGCCATCTTGAAATTCGGACGCCATCTTGAAATCCGTAATTATTTAGCTAGGAATTCGGGAAAAGTTCCAAAATACATTAAATAAATCACTCATTAATTTACATATTAATTTGATCGATTCCCGTCCACGGCTCGATACCCGAACGATGCAATAATGTTTAATTTTATGTAAAAAATAATAATTGCAATAAACCATGTTCAACATATTTAAAGAGACTCTAAATCCTCTACTACCATCATCCTATCAGACATCAAGACCACCATATTGGAAATTCGTAATTTTAATGCTAGAGATTCGGGAAAAAATCCAAAATTCATTAAATAAATTTGTAATCCATATAATGATTGATTGGATCGACTAAGGTCCTTGGTTCGACCCCTGGCCGATACAAAACAACTTTAATTTAAAAAAATACCAAAAAAGTGCTAGGTGTGAGAAAATAAAAACACCACAAGTTCTTTAAAAAAATTTATTACATAAATTCAATACACTACTACAAGTACAAAAAACACACTGACAAATTACTAAAGCCTTTTGGATTCCTCGATTCAAACAGTCTTCTTATTGTACGGACTAAGCCTTTTACATGACTTTAAATGTCTATCCGATCCGTTCATCACCGCAGCCAGAGACGGACTGAAGTACATATCACTTATATAGTCTCATTAGCCGGTACAACACATGAGTCAAATAAATAACCATGTTCATTATACATCTCGGAGCATTTTTTATAATGACGATGTAAGCTATCGAGACGTGAAATTAGTTTATTGCACTTATTGCACTGAAAGTGTATTCTTTGAACATTATTAGAACAACCGCTTCTTTTATGTCTGCGAGCATTTGAGGCGATAGTAAATGATGCGCCACAGTATTTGCACTGATGCGAAGTACGCTCTTCATTAATTGAAGTATTCAATGCTGATGAAACTTCAGCTGATGGTGGAACAGCACATATCGAAGACTCCTCCAGTGTTGTCAGAGGCATTGTCAACGGGATCTGCACGTTCTCCATCGTAGCTGACGTCAAGGTTCCCGTAGACGATTGTACAACCTCCGAGTTCGACGTTAAAGACGGTAAAGATGCTATCGAGGTCTCAAGAACAGATAATTGACACGACTTATGCACCAGAAGAAACAAACTAGGTGATCCTTACACCGCCGACGTCAGTAACAAACTGAGCGTCCTGCTGTCTAGGACTCGCTTATATACATGCACCGTATGGAATAATACGCTAGTCAAATCAAGAACCATTTACAATAATACTAGAGTCAAATCTACAAATTAAAAAAGAGGATCATTTGATCGAAAAAAAATTTCGATCTTTCCAATATACGCCAGGCTCCAAACGCTACAATTCACGTCACCAGATCCATCTACATTTTGCTCCTATGCTTCAATTGACCATTAGCTGCAAGTGCTCCAACAGCTCCATCAGCTCCAACACATAATGTACGCAATGTACGTGCAATACATGCAATTTACACGCAATAAATGTAATGATTACACAGTACACACAGGAAACTAAACGTACACACAGTACACACAGGAAACGGAATGTACACACAGTACACACAGGAAACTAAACGGACACACTGTACACACAGGAAACTAAACGGACACACAGTACACACAGGAAACTAAACGGACACACAGTACACACAGGAAACGGAATGTACACACAGTACACACACACACACACACAGGAAACGGAACGTACACACAGTACACACAGGAAACTGAACGTACACACAGTACACACAGGAAACGGAACGTACACACAGTACACACAGGAAACTAAACGCACACACAGTACACACACAGGAAATGGAACGTACACACAGTACACACAGGAAAAGGAATGTACACACAGTACACACACACAGGAAACGGAGCGTACACACAGTACACACAGGTAACGGAACGTACACACAGTACACACAGGAAACTGAACGTACACACAGTACACACAGGAAACGGAAGGTACACACAGTACACACAGGAAACGGAACGTACACACAGTACACACAGGAAAAGGAACGTACACACAGTACACACACACAGAAAGCGAAATGTACACACAGTACACACACACAGGAAACGGATCGTACACACAGTACACACAGGTAACTGAACGTACACACAGTACACACAGGAAACGGAACGTACACACAGTACACGGAACGTACACACAGTACACACAGGAAACGGAATGTACACACAGTACACACAGAAAACAGAACGTACACACAGTACACACAGGAAACGGAACGTACACACAGTACACACAGGAAACGTAATGATCACACATACAGTACCGGAAACACACACAGGCTTAGTTGGAAATCAGAATACAAGAAATAAAAACATTAAATTTTTACTTTCAATATTTTATTACTTCTCAACATTACACAAATACAACTAAAAGAAGCCATTATTGTATGTAGCCAGCTTTCCTCAGTTCTTTGAGTATGAAGGATATTTCTTTGATGCACGGATAGTTTCCTGCACAAAGCGAGCCATGTAGAAGTCTTAGTCGGTCAACCAATATGTTTGGATCTATCCATGATGTGTAATCAATCTCGTCTACCACCATCTTACTTGCTTGTTTATTATAAATACTTTTAATATCAATCGTCCCAGTGATCATAATAAGCATTATCAGATTTATTTATTATAACCCGACGTTTCCATCGTTTCGGTCTCAGGACATCGCCACATTCTTCGATCTTGTCAGCTCTAGGTGCTTCATCACAGTCTATGCCTTTGTCAACAGCCTCAGAGTCACTGTAACAATCACTGTAGAAGACATCCTCTTCACCCAGATTACCGTATGAATTCGCTATCGATGATGTCGAAGTGTCTTCATCGTCTTCATGCTTCCTTTTTAGGAGTCCATCATTTTTACAAAGAATGGAGTATCTATTGAATATAGGCTTGAATGTATTCTCACTTTTCACGGTGTTGATACTTCCATTAGTTTCAGTCTTCCCGAAGCCATTAGCATCCTTCAATTTATGTTCTTCCCCACGATCGGGTGAGCTAATACCATCACGCTCAGGACAAGGAAAATTATTGTCATGATGCAGATCACTCTTCTTTAGTCTAGTGGATCCATCGGTGTCCTCTATGCCGTAAGTAGTTTTGACTTTACATGTTCTACCATGTCTTTTTAAGCTGTCAATTCGTGTTAACAACCTGCTACAACGATTACAGCTTAACATGTTGCGTAGTGGGTTTCTAGCACAATCATTCTTCTCATGACGTCTAGCATTCCTTCTCATGACAAAATCCTTGCCACAGTATCTACAGGGGCTTCCTTCCGATTCAGCTATATATAACAAACCACGATTCATGGTAGCTTCTGTGACTAATGTTAGATACAAACTGTCAGTTTTCTCCAATTGGAACCATTACTTAAATAGAGTTTTTGAAATATTTGATCAGCGAGAGTTAACTTATCTAATGTTAAGCAAATTGATGCAAGTAGTTCCGGCTGTCGTCAACAGATGGCGCCACGTGTTGCTTGCAGGTAAATAATATATATTTCATTAATGTGGGATGCGGAACGCTCACTATCGATCGCAAAGGGAGGTTGGCTTCGATAGTCTCCAAGGAGAAAAAAGTTCATCCTTCCTGCTGGTGCTTCTCAGATTTCTCACGGTCCGCCATCTTGGATTGCGACGTCACGGCGGCCATCTTGGATGGGTGTGACCTTGACCTTTGACCGAAACCGCAGGAATGATCGCAAGCACACGGATTAACCATCAAAATATTGATAAGAATAATCAGGAGCACACGGAGAAAACCATCATAATATTGGCAAGAATAATCAGGAGCACACGGAGAAAACCACCACAAGTTTTCTTTGATATCATAAAAATACAACAAAAAAATTAATAAAAAAAAATAAAAACGAAAAAAATCCAAACATTCTGGCTTGTACTAGAACTCTATCTTTGCTCAACAATGAGAAGTTCACAAGCTAGCAGAATGTTTGGATTTTTTTCGTTTTTATTTTTTTTATTATTTTTTTTGTATTTTTATGATATCAAAGAAAACTTGTGGTGGTTTTCTCCGTGTGCTCCTGATTATTCTTGCCAATATTATGATGGTTTTCTCCGTGTGCTCCTGATTATTCTTATCAATATTTTGATGGTTAATCCGTGTGCTTGCGATCATTCCTGCGGTTTCGGTCAAAGGTCAAGGTCACACCCATCCAAGATGGCCGCCGTGACGTCGCAATCCAAGATGGCGGACCGTGAGAAATCTGAGAAGCACCAGCAGGAAGGATGAACTTTTTTCTCCTTGGAGACTATCGAAGCCAACCTCCCTTTGCGATCGATAGTGAGCGTTCCGCATCCCACATTAATGAAATATATATTATTTACCTGCAAGCAACACGTGGCGCCATCTGTTGACGACAGCCGGAACTACTTGCATCAATTTGCTTAACATTAGATAAGTTAACTCTCGCTGATCAAATATTTCAAAAACTCTATTTAAGTAATGGTTCCAATTGGAGAAAACTGACAGTTTGTATCTAACATTAGTCACAGAAGCTACCATGAATCGTGGTTTGTTATATATAGCTGAATCGGAAGGAAGCCCCTGTAGATACTGTGGCAAGGATTTTGTCATGAGAAGGAATGCTAGACGTCATGAGAAGAATGATTGTGCTAGAAACCCACTACGCAACATGTTAAGCTGTAATCGTTGTAGCAGGTTGTTAACACGAATTGACAGCTTAAAAAGACATGGTAGAACATGTAAAGTCAAGACTACTTACGGCATAGAGGACACCGATGGATCCACTAGACTAAAGAAGAGTGATCTGCATCATGACAATAATTTTCCTTGTCCTGAGCGTGATGGTATTAGCTCACCCGATCGTGGGGAAGAACATAAATTGAAGGATGCTAATGGCTTCGGGAAGACTGAAACTGATGGAAGTATCAACACCGTGAAAAGTGAGAATACATTCAAGCCTATATTCAATAGATACTCCATTCTTTGTAAAAATGATGGACTCCTAAAAAGGAAGCATGAAGACGATGAAGACACTTCGACATCATCGATAGCGAATTCATACGGTAATCTGGGTGAAGAGGATGTCTTCTACAGTGATTGTTACAGTGACTCTGAGGCTGTTGACAAAGGCATAGACTGTGATGAAGCACCTAGAGCTGACAAGATCGAAGAATGTGGCGATGTCCTGAGACCGAAACGATGGAAACGTCGGGTTATAATAAATAAATCTGATAATGCTTATTATGATCACTGGGACGATTGATATTAAAAGTATTTATAATAAACAAGCAAGTAAGATGGTGGTAGACGAGATTGATTACACATCATGGAAAGATCCAAACATATTGGTTGACCGACTAAGACTTCTACATGGCTCGCTTTGTGCAGGAAACTATCCGTGCATCAAAGAAATATCCTTCATACTCAAAGAACTGAGGAAAGCTGGCTACATACAATAATGGCTTCTTTTAGTTGTATTTGTGTAATGTTGAGAAGTAATAAAATATTGAAAGTAAAAATTTAATGTTTTTATTTCTTGTATTCTGATTTCCATTAAGCCTGTGTGTGTTTCCGGTACTGTATGTGTGATCATTACGTTTCCTGTGTGTACTGTGTGTACATTCCGTTTCCTGTGTGTACTGTGTGTACGTTCAGTTTCCTGTGTGTACTGTGTGTACGTTCCGTTTCCTGTGTGTGTGTACTGTGTGTACATTCCGTTTCCTGTATGTGTGTGTACTGTGTGTACGTTCCGTTTCCTGTGTGTACTGTGTGTACGTTCCGTTTCCTGTGTGTACTGTGTGTACGTTCCGTTTCCTGTGTGTGTACTGTGTGTACATTCCGTTTCCTGTGTGTACTGTGTGTACGTTCCGTTTCCTGTGTGTGTACTGTGTGTGCGTTTAGTTTCCTGTGTGTACTGTGTGTACGTTCCGTTTCCTGTGTGTACTGTGTGTACGTTCAGTTTCCTGTGTGTACTGTTTGTACGTTCCGTTTCCTGTGTGTGTGTGTACTGTGTGTACATTCCGTTTCCTGTGTGTACTGTGTGTCCGTTTAGTTTCCTGTGTGTACTGTGTGTCCGTTTAGTTTCCTGTGTGTACAGTGTGTCCGTTTAGTTTCCTGTGTGTACTGTGTGTACATTCCGTTTCCTGTGTGTACTCTGTGTACGTTTAGTTTCCTGTGTGTACTGTGTAATCATTACATTTATTGCGTGTAAATTGCATGTATTGCACGTACATTGCGTTCATTATGTGTTGGAGCTGATGGAGCTGTTGGAGCACTTGCAGCTAATGGTCAATTGAAGCATAGGAGCAAAATGTAGATGGATCTGGTGACGTGAATTGTAGCGTTTGGAGCCTGGCGTATATTGGAGAGATCGAAATTTTTTTCGATCAAATGATCCTCTTTTTTAATTTGTAGATTTGACTCTAGTATTATTGTAAATGGTTCTTGATTTGACTAGCGTATTATTCCATACGGTGCATGTATATAAGCGAGTCCTAGACAGCAGGACGCTCAGTTTGTTACTGACGTCGGCGGTGTAAGGATCACCTAGTTTGTTTCTTCTGGTGCATAAGTCGTGTCGATTATCTGTTCTTGAGACCTCGATGGCATCTTTACCGTCTTTAACGTCGAACTCGGAGGTTGTACAATCGTCTACGGGAACCTTGACGACAGCTACGATGGAGAAGGTGCAGATCCCGTTGACAACGCCTCTGACAACACTGGAGGAGACTTCGATATGTGCTGTTCCACCATCAGCTGAAGTTTCATCAGCATTGAATACTTTAATTAATGTAGAGCGTACTTCGCATCAGTGCAAATACTGTGGCGCATCATTTACTATCGCCTCAAATGCTCGCAGACATGAAAGAAGCGGTTGTTATAATAATGTTCAAAGAATACACTTTCAGTGCAATAAGTGCAATAAACTAATTTCACGTCTCGATAGCTTACATCGTCATTATAAAAAATGCTCCGAGATGTATAATGAACATGGTTATTTATTTGACTCATGTGTTGTACCGGCTAATGAGACTATATAAGTGATATGTACTTCAGTCCGTCTCTGGCTGCGGTGGTGAACGGATCGGATAGACATTTAAAGTCATGTAAAAGGCTTAGTCCGTACAATAAGAAGACTGTTTGAATCGAGGAATCCAAAAGCCTTTAGTAATTTGTCAGTGTGTTTTTTGTACTTGTCGTAGTGTATTGAATTTATGTAATAACATTTTTTAAAGAACTTGTGGTGTTTTTATTTTCTCACACCTAGCACTTTTTTAGTATTTTTTAAAATTAAAGTTGTTTTGTATCGGCCAGGGGTCGAACCAAGGACCTTAGTCGATCCAATCAATCATTATATGGATTACAAATTTATTTAATGAATTTTGGATTTTTTCCCGAATCTCTAGCATTAAAATTACGAATTTCCAATATGGTGGTCTTGATGTCTGATAGGATGATGGTAGTAGAGGATTTAGAGTCTCTTTAAATATGTTGAACATGGTTTATTGCAATTATTATTTTTTACATAAAATTAAACATTATTGCATCGTTCGGGTATCGATCCGTGGACGGGAATCGATCGAATCAATATGTAAATTAATGAGTGATTTATTTAATGAATTTTGGAACTTTTCCCGAATTCCTAGCTAAATAATTACGGATTTCAAGATGGCGTCCGAATTTCAAGATGGCGGGTGTCACAGTAATAAATGATTACTGCACTCTAGCGGATAAGAACTAAACTAACATAGCGTCAGCGCACTCTCGCCGACGAAAACAAGATGGTGGTCTCCAGCAACGAAGACAAGATGGTGGACATGACGTCATACTAGGTGACGATATATATGCTTTAAGAAAAGTGGTGGGAGTTAGTCTGCCAAAAGTCACCACGGGGGAAGGATTGGTCGCCATTTTTAATTTTTTTTGCGCTCGTCGGGTTCGAACTGAGGACTCCGAGCTCCGTGTCGTTAATGTATGATTTTGAAATATTTTTTATTAATTGAATTTTTTTATAAATTTTAAAAAAAATTTCATTAAAATCGGATAGTAAATAAAGATTTTAAAGATGGTGGCCGTAACGGAAATTGCAACGGTGACGTCATCATCCAATATGGCTGACATGGCATCCTAGTTTTCAAGGTCATGACCTCGGCGGCTTAGAGCGGCTAGCTCTTAGGAGTTTTAAGCCGCTTTTAGGAATTTGGGTTCTTTCTAGGGCAAAACGACTTTTGAGGATTTTCGAAATCCTGATTTTTGAATTGTGGAATTTTTTGAGATTTTTTGGCGGAATTTTTTTCCACAGAAATGTAAATTTTGACGAATTTTGAGGAATTTTGGGCAATTTTTGCCCATTTTTGGCGAATTTTGAGGGTCAAAGGTCAAGGTCAAACTTGTCCCGTTACGCTATGTCCCGTTACACTCCTTCAAGATGGCCGACGTGACGTCACAATTTAAGATGGTGGAAAGGACACACAGCTCCACACCCTGGACCCTGTGCCAGTTCCGTCATTTACTTACTACTGCGGATTTCACTTTCCGGCCTGAATGTGGAGTATTCAGCTGTCTAAATATTTTTCCTTGTTTCTAAACCTGCTGTTGTGGTGTGTGTTGTCCTTTCAAATATGCGTTGCCAAAGACGAAGAACTACGCCTAGGTAGTGGCATGAGTTGGCTAGGACTTATACTTACATCTTCAAACGGAACGAGTGGCATTTTAATGAATTTAATCTGTTTCCAGTGGGAGGAGTGACAATGGTGCCGATTATTTATAAATGGAAACAAAAGAACGAACTAAATACATTTAAAAAAATTCCTTTAGTATCTACTTGTCAGAATTGTGTAATATTTGCTACGGTAACGAGCAAATTCTTGTGTTCACATGTTGAAAATAACTTATAATATAATACTCGGACAAGAAATTACACTTAGAATTCTTTAAAATAATGCCGCAAGTGAAAAAGATATCAAATTGTGTTTTTATATAAATTTCTTGACGTGAATCACTCGCCGGTAGAATTCGCTGCCGGAGCAACTACGTCGACTAGCGAATAGTTCCATTTTCAGAAATAAAATGTTTAAACTACAGGATGTGGCGTGGAAACTCGGTCATTCTAAAGGCCAATAAAAATAAAGTACTAGATATATCATTATAATTTAATTTTTCTTGAAATAAATATCACCTAAAATTTTTCCATTTTATAGTTTTGAAGATGACATCCATCAAATGACGGTCCCCATTGTCAATGCATCTGAAGATCTGTCCAACTCGTTCAAGCATGTGGACGGGTATGTTGGCGATAGCTTGGCGTATGTGGTTTTTTAGATGAGGTAGCGTCCTTGGATGGTCATTGTAAACAAATGATTTCAGATAATCCCATTAAAAAGTTGGTTGTCTGTAAAGTCGGTTTACGGACGATAGTTTAACGTGACAACGTCATAAAAAAACATTGATGAAATGATTGCATAGTTTTATAAATAAAATTGAATCATTTTTATTGAATTTACACTATTTTGTATGGATACAAAGAAGGAGTAAAATGAAATCTACAATTTAATTGATAAATTTACTTTTATTTGCACTCATTAACTCAAATATGTTTATTACTTTAGCAAAGAGATTATTTTTTAACTATAACTTTTATACATGTTTGCTATTTAACTTCTTCCAATCTGTGTTGTTCTGTTAAAGATATGACTATGATAGGAAAAGTAGGAAGCGAATGGGAGTGTTTCAAGATTAATGTGCCTCGAAAAAGTCAAATCGATGGTGGTTCCAATCCAGTGGAAGAGAGATAGATGCGGCGCAAGCGTACAATGAGCGTAACGGGACACATCGTAACGGGACAATGTGCGTAACGGACACTTTTTGTGCGTGCAGCCTGCGTTCATCAATTTATTAGACGTTGTCACGTCAAAAATGTCACATTGAGCCCAATCAGGGGAACGGGCGGGCCAAACAAGGTCGCCTCTCATTGAGATAAGGCACTCTGCGAAATGTTGATTTCAAAATATCCATTGAACATCGCGCGGTGTGTGCCGTGGCTCCATACTGTTGAAACCAGACATCCCCAACATTCATTTCTGCGAGTGCAGGCAGACCAAATCCTTCAAACATTTGTGTGTAACGAGCCGCAGTCACCGTGACTGCGCGTTCATTTTCCTCAAAGATAAGGACCAATTATCCCCACTCTGGACACTGCACACCACTTCGTTCACAGTGAAGTGGTCGCATATGAAGTTCACGCAGATTGTTACCACTCCAATAACGCTTGTTCTGCTTGTTTACACTGCCCGAAATGTGAAAGTGAACCTCATCACTGAAGAACACGAGTGCGTCATGAGCCAAGTTTTCACGGAGCACTTCACATGCATTTCGGCGAGCAATAAAATCGCGTTCACTAAGAACTTGTGTCACAACCATTTTGTAGGGATAAAATTTCAGTTCATTGTGAAGAATTCGTCTCACACTGCGATCCGAAATCACCAGAGCAGCGGCGTGTTTACGTGCTGAACGCCGTGGAGAGCGCAAAAACGACGGCCTCACTCTCTTAATGTTTTCGGGGGTAGTGACCGTCCGCGGACCTCCTGTCCCACTTTTCATTACACTTCAACTCACCCTAAGTCTGTCTACCCACGTAACAGCCAGTAACTGGACCTGCAGGACGAATATTGAACCGAATACGGAACACTCATTGAGCGGCGATAATGGAAAGGTCATTAGTAGAGACCGGAAAAATTCGCGGTTTCAATAGCCTTAAGGATAGACTGCACATTCCCCTGTACACTTGGGAAAATAAAGCCAGTTCATTGGCTGCTGAATTGTAAGTCGTCTCAGCTGGTTTGTCTGTGATTCGATCCATCTTTGGTTGAGGGTTTATAATTGGTTGAGATTCGTACAGATAAACAATAAGCCAATAGCAAAATAATCTAAAAGGCATATGTATTTTACTTCTAGCCTATCCCCGAAAGAATCCGCGAATTTTTTCGGTCTCTAGCCATTAGAAAAGTAAGCCTCGACGGCAAAAGCGCGTTGCTCGTTGGTCCAACGCATTGCAGCAACTGACTAGACGGGTGACAACACCTCATGGACTTCCATTTCGAACGAAACCCTCCCCACCCTTCCCCGACCCCATCTCACCACTTGAAGCGAAATACAAATCAGCAAGTTTCCGCGCCGAAACCTGTACATAATGAAACAGCTCCTTTGAAAGCGACAAAGACTTGAAAATATTCTAAACCCCGGTTTTGAACCTGATGTTCGACAAGGAATTTTATTAAAATACTGACCATCTTGTAATTAACTCAAAATATTTAATGCTGTAAAGTTTCACTTTGTCTCTGTGAACTTTGTTCCGCGCCATTCGCCACAGATGGCTGCGCCAAGGTTATACATTTACTGTTCATTCTCCTGCCAATTGTGGTTTATCGAGAAGAAATATAGTACACATGTGTTTAAGTTTGACGTGATAACGTCTTATAAATCGATGAACGTCGGCTGCACGCACGAAAAAGCATGACTCATTGTCATGTTCCGCCTGAGCCCAGCGTGCAAGCGAGAGCGCGGAAGAAGCGATAGAAAGGCAATGAGCAGTTGAACTGGCCAACCACCGTGCGAGAAAATCTTCTATAATATCAAACAGGTTAAGGCAGGCTTTTTAAAAGCAGCAAAATAATTTTTTTTTATTTGTCCAATTTCGTCACTTCAAATTTACAATTTATTGTCATTGATTTTATTTCTTTTTATTTATATAAATTATTGTTCGTGATTATATTTAAACAAATTATTAAAATTAAATTTGCAAAAAACTGTAAAAAAATATTTGAAAATTAAAAAGTATGCAATTTTCATCAATGTTTACTTATGACGTTATCTCGTAAAATTATCGTCCGTAAACCAACTTTACAGACAACCCCCCATTTTTTTTAGAAATTTAGCTACATCTCCTTGTGTCTTTATGTTTCGTTAGGTGAGAGACAAGTGGGAGGATGATCTGACCATACGGCGAGTGGCTGAGGATTCAAGGCCACCTCCGGGCCGCCGCAACACGCAAGCACCGACATGTCGACGGAGACGGTTCCTCGGAAAGTGATCGCGAGGAGAGTCCCCGTCAGCGCGACGAAGCTCGCCGCAGCGACTCGTCAATTAGCAGTCGCTAAAGATAAACCTCCGCGAGCGAGCCGTCGCAGGAGGAGGAAGGGGGGTGAGGAAAAAAATGTTTTCCGCGCTTCTCGCGTAAAAATAGTTCCATCAGCGATATTCGGCGGTGAGCGCGCGCCGCTAATCAAGCGCTCCAAGATAAACAGCGCGGCGACCGGGCGAGGCGCTTTGAGGTCGGCGGATTGAAGACCCCCTCCCGCGGTCAGCTGCCCGCCGCTCCGACCGCTCGCAGCAGGCTCCAGGGGCTCCCTAGCCCGGTGCGGAGTCGACGTGGTGAGCGACGACACAGCTCCGGTGCTAGCCCAGACAACTAGGCCTCCACCGGACCACGGGTTCACCGGGTCCTAGTGTGATGTAGGCTCCAGCAGTGCTGAGGACACAGCTGAGTGCGGTACAGGGGCTGAGGTGGTGACTATGCTGGGTTGGTGGCCCCAGCCACTGGTAATACCCTCCCGATCAACACCAGGGAGCGATCCCTCACAGTTCTGTATATTAAAAGCTCTGGAATGTTTAAAAGAGAACTGGAAGATACTCCCACCCTACCCTAATAGAGCGCATATTGGAAGGGGAACGTGAGTTCGCCGGCCGCAATGTTGGAATAATCTGCTCTCCTCGGGGGTCAGCCACGTGCTGATGTCACCGTCCAGTAGCCGTCTTCCGGGGCGATTCGTTTCAACTGTGATACTGAAGATACGCCATTTTCTGATTCTATTTAATATGTCGATAAGGACCGTGACGACATTGTCAGGTAATTGAACATCGACCTTACGAGCACGACATGCTGGTGCTCTCTAGGAACGAACATCAGATACAAAGGTGTCGGTATCCAAGATAGCGGCCTCCAGCGGAACAGAAAAAAAAAAACCAAACAAACAAGATAGCAGTTTTGACATCATTCAAGATGCATGTCATATAGTGGAGGGCCCTGGGCTGTTTGCTTTTGAAGGGGGATTCAAAAGTGCTTCCCCGGGAAATTTGAAAATTATTATTTTTAAGACCTTTTTTTATATCAAGCCTACCTGTTACTTAAATCTACACTGGGGTTTTGCTAATTTATCTAAAGGGGTAGTTTTACAAATGGTAACGATCAAAGTTCAGTGAAATCGGGTCATATTGGTCAATAAATTCTTGACACTTTAAATTACATGTAAATAACCTTTTATTTATTGCGCTTTCCATTAATGTGCACGTGTTTTACAGAAACGCAAACAAACAAGGAATATAAACACTAAAAGACTTAGCTGTAGGCCCTCGGCTGCCCCTGTTGTCATAGAGTAGACCCGAAGAAAAGTGGCAAAAAGATGAGTATACAAGCACACAAAAAGAAACAATATTTTTATCCTTTTTATAACATACATTGCCCGTTGTAATAAAAAATCTTTAAAACGTGTATAATGACTTCTACAGAATTGTCATGTGCTTTTTAGCATTTTGTAAATGTCTTTTATTTTTGAAAGTTTTTTATTTTACTTTTTACAAGTGGGTGAAAATGACCGGTTTATGCCTAGACAAAAATAAATCAGTGCGCAACAAAGTTATCAACAAATTTTAAGTCCATATTATTGAAAAACTATAAATAATTAGTTAAATATTAAAATTTACTTACCATCCTTTAAACCATCTCACACATCCTCCTAAAATAAACGTGGCGAAACCAAACTGGACAGCGAAATAAAATGAAATCCCTCCTAATGTCCGGCCGCATGGCGCAGACTTCACAGCCAGATGTCGGTCGCCTCCACTGCGGCTGGGTACAGCTTTAGAGGCGCAGTCCACTTCCAGGAGTTGAAGCCTCAGCTATTCTAGGGACCTCTTGCCTTCAACATTTATTTTAAGTTCACTTCTGATTCCGAAAACACTCAACTAGAAGGGAAAGCTTTTATTTATTTGCTCGCTGGAATTCACGCATAAACATTTTGGCAATGCACATCTGTAATAAGATATTATTAAACATGAAGTTGTAACCATGCCCGGTAAATGGGTGGGTTTCTCTGAACCTCGTAAAACTAGACGAGGCGTGTCTATGGACAATCACAAGTTACAGTATATCACCCACGCACGGACTGTTATTTGAATGCTTCCATTGGCTAATGCACCGAGATTCTTCAAACCAATATTGTAACAACGATTTACACCATTAACCTATCAGTTATAAATAACGATTCAATAAAATATAATGTTCTTAAGCTTAATTTATTTCTGTTCGCTGGCACTATTTATTATTATCGTGCACTAAAACGTTATCCTCCGTAAAATGCCTCATTTTGGAAGTTACGTTTAACAACTTTTACAAACAAATTTGAATGGCATCATCAAACCTCAACAATTTGCGATTGAGCACACATTAGCTGTTTTAATAAAAAAATAATTATTATTTACAAGTTAATTCAAAACAGCTGGTCACATGTCAAACACAATTTGAATATCAGACTACACTATTACTCAAACTCATAACATATTTTAACAGCACACTGTAACATACAAGGTTTTATCCTATCCACTGGTAAGTCTTAAATATAGTTTTATATACCTACACAAGAAATACGTGAACGACAGAGTATCACTACATTATGTCTCGCCAAAATATTAATGTTTATTTGCGACTCATACGAGACGTGCTTAAAGACGTCTAAATACGTGATAAAGCCACACAGATAAAGCCCGCGGGGTTATCACCACTGGTAACCAGCAGCTATAAACAAGCGCCGACGCTTGCCTTGTGATGGCCGGCTCGCCGGGCGAGTTCCCGAGGCTCGTTCGGGCAGAGCGAGTCGCCACCGATGTCACTCGCTGGTCCGGGGTCCGCACAGCTGGTGTGAGTAGCGAGTTGTCACTTCCTCGACAAACTCCCTGAAGACTGACTGCGGGTAGTCTCATGATGTCTTCCCTGTGGTGTAGCCAACAGCGTGACCGAGCAGGTTACATCGGCGTCCTTGACATTTCATCAAACCCTCGTGTCGTAGTACGTTAACGGCAGGCACATGGTTGACCCCGTCATAGCAGAGTTCAGTAAACTGTTTTCTCTTGCTCGTGCCGTAATACGTATCTCCATAACCAATTGTAAAAACAAAAAGAGGGAATAATCCCTTGACGTCCTGTTTCAAATTACTTGCTCTGGAAGTTTGAAACTGATCTTTAAGCCGAACCCCAATCTACCCTAAATGGCGCATATTTGGAAGTTATGGTGGAGGATGCCGACCTTCGGTTTGCAAGACAGTTGTAAACACAAAAGTGTTTTTCTTTTTAATTCACCAAAACCATGTAATTTCAATTTTTGCTCCCTTCATGCTGAATGAATTCCAGCATAGCTGTTTTTTTTTCTTTCAAAACCGTAACGACAACTCTCCTTACGTAAGCTACTTAAATCAGCGTATCCTCCTCGTCCTGAGACTGAAATGTCTAAGTGCGACACATCTGTCACACAAACCACCGACTAGCTCGGCTTCCAAACTTGCCAACAGCCATCAGACATCATCCGCACATTATATAAAATACCAACGTAGTTAAATTTCGTAAAACCAAAAGTCCAAAACACTTCGTTAAAGTTAAAGTCCATCCCGTATCAGAATATTTTCCAACTGGGGCTTCTGGGCTATCACCTGAAATTATTGTATCACCAACTCAATTCGTTTGAATAAACTCTAAGTCCAATTTCGACTTAGCCTCTGGCTGTCATGCCATCCTAGCCGTGGCGGTGACGAGAACCGCGTGACGTCTTGTAGAGTCGGAGCGTGGGGGTAGCAGCAAGCTCTAGCGTAGAGGCTCTACGGGCTTCTCCTAGAAGTGCTCTCAGTCGAGGCCCCTTGTGCGATCCTCAAACCATCTAGAAGCATTGGGTAGTCGACCAGCAAATATCGCCGAATTCCTATGAGTTCCTTCCTGGCGCAGGATGTTTTCTTTTATCCTGCGACAATTCTCTCGCGGTCGTACGTCAGGTGGCCTATACCTCAGGCCTATACCACAATGCCGCAAGTCTACCACCCAGGCTTCAAAGTCGCTATGAATAATATCGCCGAAAGGGATATCAGTCACATCATAACAAAGATTAATTTAGATTTTAAGAAATATTAATCGTTTCCTAAGCTTAATATGTTGGTGATATTTGAACATGAATTTTAGAAAAACTTAATTTGAGTATTTTCTAAATTTTTATTCCAGGTGTAAACAAAAATAAACTAGAGTGCTGGTCATCAGGGTGGTGGAAGTGTGATTCACTCTCATGCAGCTTTACCAAGTAATTTTATCACATTTAAACTGATAAAGTTAATTGAAAAAGACAACCAACGTTTATTGAAAGTGCTGATTTAAAATAAATCATTCATTAATGGGTAATGCCTGGCGGTGTGTTATTTGGCATGTTTACACTTCCTTATCCCAGCCTTTTCCACTTCTTCCTCTCTACGTCCTCTGTCAAGTCTGGGTTACAAAACATTTTTCTCTGAATAAACTTTACTGTTTGACATGGCTTGAAACGTCCAAGTAAAAGTTTAAATCTCTCTCTCTCTCTCTCTCTCTCTCTCTCTCTCTCTCTCTCTCTCTCTCTCTCCGTTGCGGTTTCCCTCAAAGTGCAGAGTAATACCTGCGAGTATCCTCCCGGGGTAAAGTTTACGCTCTTATTTTTATTGCACTAAGGGTTAACTACAAACTGGGCCCCCAACAAAAACCAACAACCCAAATTCACATTTAAAAATGTTTAATATTCTGTAGTGCTATCTAATTTTTATTTCCGTTGATATAGAAATGTTGAAATTAAAGGTGAACGTTTCTTTCAGTACTCGCCAGTGATGTGTAACATCTAATATCAGTATTGACCAATTTCATGTGTGTTCAAGTGGCAAATACACGTATAATACGAAACTCGGAAACTAAATATAACTTACAATTCCATAAAATAATGCCAAGAGTAATAAATTCACGCAAATTGTGTTTCCATCTAGATTTCTGGTCTTGAATCACACATAGTTTCTGCACCCACCGCTATAGTTCGCTGCCGGAGCATCTACTTGAACAATCAAAAAATTTGTTTTGCTGACCGAAATCTTAAACCAAAAAATAAATTGTCTCCGATTATTTTTTTTATTTTTGACAAACAATTTATTTCATATACTGCTCTTGTTGTTAAATTCCATTAAACTGTTATAACTATAAAGTTTTCTTTTGTATTTGTGAAGTTTGATTCGTGCTATCAGTCACAGATGACAGTATCTAGGTTTTTAGACTTTTTTTGTTGCTAGACTTCATTACATTCACAAAATCACTCCCACCAAATACCGTATAACGAGAGCTAAGATATCAAACTTAAAAATTACTGCACCAAATACATTGCTTTGTTTTCGTTTAAGTAATCTTCAATTTTTATTTTTTTACTGAACAAATATTTTTTGTCGTATTTTAATCTAAGATACTTTTAGAACACTGGAAAGGGTTTAGGTGTAAAAATACATTTTCTACGTTAAATAACACGTACATTATTTTGTCAGAAACAATTAAAAAATATAATAATATAATTAAGCAATTTAAAAATTCACTGTATTTATCTTGTGATCTTTCTTGTAATATCTATTACCTATACGTAGGTCTCTGAAGTGATAAACTGGGTTTGTTGATCACCAGCAAAAATAAAAAAAATAATTCTTTTCTGCTTGACTGAAGCTGCAGATAGATTTAGAACTACACATTTATTTTGGAACATTCTAAAGAATGCTTAAAACTTTGTAGAAAAAATAATTTTTCGGTTTTTTTTTAAAAATCATAAATGGGCCAATTGAATATTTTTTGCATTTTCCAAATAGCCAAAACTTATTTAAGGTTTATTATTCAGAATATACCTAAATTATTGTCTTCAGAAAATGTTTTAATAAAAAGATTTATACAACACTAAGGAGGTATCATGATTATAATATATGAATGAAATATGTTTATATTCAGCAATTTGTATTGATTGTTTAGGCTTTTTATAAAGATTTTCCCATTTATAAAATCTCAGCCAGATTTTGCCAGTCAACCAACTAAACCTAGATTTTCCATGAATTTTTACATGTATCAAAGTAGAAGTATTGGTACAAAACTGTGGCAGTAAGCAAGTCTATAATAAAGTGTTAGTTATGGTATTGATATGTTATCATATTCATTATAATTTGATAATATTTGGGTTAAAATAAGACTCCATTTGATAATATGCAAGAAGAGTTAGTGTGTATATTTTTGGATCGATACAACTATCCTGCTAATCATGACACTCTTTAAAATAATATTTTATAATTTAATGTGTAAATTTAATTACGTTGCTGTTATATAAGTTCGTAAATGCCGCCATGTTTAATAGTTACAGAAACGCTCTGATATTCGGTCGCTACTATATTTATCTCACTGTATGGTCGAGTACAGTGTTGTAGATTCAAGGCCAAATCAGCTAACAGCAAGTATTTCCCCTATACCGAATATTCTCATATCTGCATGTTATTTTAAAATTACCTGATACATTTTTAAGCTCGTAAACTTTCTTACTAAGAAATGGCCCAAACCTTAAAAAATATGTTTTAAAAATAAACTCTCAGTTAATATTTTTATCAATTTGAGGACTGTCCTATGAAACATTTTACCGAGGTTTATAATAATTTAAACTACTCAGGGCAATAATTATTCAGGCTTGTTCTTAAATATTTTTTGTTAACATAAAATTATACAATCATCTAAATATTATATAAAATATTTACAATTTTACTCATCTTTTTCTAAAATGAATGACACGTATAAAATAAAAAAGCTGAAATTTTTTTATTTGCAACTATGAAGCTTCATTATTGTAGTTTATTTTGTTCCACTTAAAAGTGATCTCCCAAAATCTCTAAATCGTAAATTTGAAAGCTAATTTATATATAAACTATCATTATATTTCAATGTTTGTAAAACTTGTGCAACTGAATATGGCTAGAGATAAAAAATTATTATTAAATGATGCATTAAATTATTATACTGAAAGTTACGAAGCAGCTGTAAAATAAATGCGTCTTTCTCTCGACTGACGCACCCCGTTGCCTGTTGTCTATGCATTTGTCATGCCCTGCCAGACTCTTTCGACTTTTTTGTATTCGACGAAACGTCCAACACGAAACTGAATTTCAAGCTCAAAAAAAAAGAGAAAAAATGAAATCCAATTAAAATCCGCCCGATGCAGGTGACGAACGTTCGGACAATGCCGGCTGTCACAGAACGTCGATAATCGCCATCGCGTGGCCAGTTCCAAGGCTTTCTGTCTTTAATCATCAGGAAGAGGGACTTCTTAATTACGGGAACTAAAACATATTTTGAATATTTATTTTTTATTCGCATTAACTTCAGGTTCATAGCATCAATTTTTCCGCTGAAACGCAGTAAATTTAATAAATAACTGTTTCATTACTTTAAACATACATAATTCCGATTATTTTCATCATAAACCTATAATTTTGCTTACATATTTAATAATAAACTGTAATACCCCAAGTGTCTTAAAGAATAATTAAATAATAAGGTTAAAAGATTTGGAAGCTTTGATTACTGAGGCCCTCAATTAATAACTATAAAAGTCAACAACAGAGGCGACACTAGGAGTAAACAAAGAAAATTTAGGGACTCCCTACAAATACTTGGGAGTAAAAGGATCGTTATTATATATTAAATAAATAAAAACAACTGTTACGTCTATAGACTTCCTTATTTTATTAATCATTGTTCTTTTTTTTTTTTTTTGATAGATTAAATTTTCCTTAGTAAAGACTGTTTTTCATTGATAAGTGATCTTATTTGCATAACTCACAATTACACTTATTATATGATATTCCTTAACGTTATTTACGATAGGGCCGGCCCTGAATGTATAACAAAAATTAAAATATTTAAAAACAAGAATGAAATTAACATTGGTAACTTTAAAGATTGTACATATAGTCCTTCCAAAACATAATATAAATTTCTTCTCCTCGAACTGCCTTTTACTGTCCGCTGTCTTAACTGGGTTACACTAATCTTGGGTTCGTGAATAAAAAGATAGAATTATGCGGGTATCACCCGGGGCTGTAGGTAGATGGTGATCAAGGTAGTAGGCCTAATGATGTTGGATTCTGCGCAGGAACCGACTCCAGAGGTTCTGGCAGAGGATTTTGGTTGCCCCAAACTTGGAACCCTGTCTGAAACAAAAGTCCAAATTCCAAAGAATTAGACCTGTTTCCAGACAGTATACTTAAATGGCGCAAAAGGCCAATAGAGGGAAATTAAAGTAGGGGGGGGGATGACGTCAAGACTTACCAAAACAGGGTGTTGGTCCTGGCGCTCAGGAGAGGGCGTCTCGTTTCCGCAAACTCGAACCACGATTCGCGGTAGCCACGGAAGTCATCACGAATAATTAAAAAAAAATAATTTATATAAAAATACTAAGTTTCTCTACTTTCAACTAAACTACTGACTGGTTAATAATTTTAGCTAGGGACTCCATCCCTTTAGTCTGAGAAGACTACATAATATACGATGTCGATGATTCGCAGAAGATCGCAGATACAAACGGTACCAGTCAGTCAGGAGGCGCGCACCGAAGTAAGTTCAGAGCAGGATCTCACCAGGATATCATAAGCGCGGGGTCTCTAGAGAATGGGAAGGGGGGGTAGGCTCTGAGCCGAAAATTATCGAGCCCACCCGAAGGTGTCCGGCATAAAAAAATTAGATCTTACTGGAGTGACTGCGCGACTGAGGCGCTATCTTTTGGTGGCGAGAGGAAGTACTAATAAATCGACTAGTGACCGACGAGAGTGTCAAGCTAGGGGGTAATGGAGTAACCAGTGGTGCCACCTAGCGGCCTGAGACATAAGGAGGGGAGAGGTTGTCGTTACCTCCGCGCGAGCGCGGTAGTGTCGGCGCTGCCGACGCCTCACAAGTGGCATTAGTTACCACAGCCGTCGCTAGGTGTCGTTAAGGTGCAGAATCGTAACTGCGGCTGTCAAGCCTGAGATGGCCTTGACTTCGGTTAACGCACTCGAGCGGTCGTCGCTCCTAGCCACTTCTGAGAAGAGAGGGTGGGTGAGCAGGCGGGGGGTGGATTCAAAAAACGCATGGTCTGTGGGACACAAGGCCCACGGGATCCTCCTGTCGTGTCTTGCTGCTAGTGAACCTTATACCGATTCGTGACAGAGTTAGCAGGGCTCAGCACTGCTTCACAAGCTGCTCTTAGCAAAAGGTAGTCACGCGAAGAAATAAAGTTACCGGCCCCGACGTGCCTGGAGGCGGGAGAAATATTAGACAGAATGCTAGCCTAGCATGAGGCTGGGAAAGAAAATCTGCTCGCCTCTGAGAACAGAGGCTGAGGGTCTGGCCGTAAAGAAAATAAGATGAGAGAAAAGGAAAGAAAAAAAATATATTTTCAAAAATATTTAATATTACAAAATTTTAAATAAAACGTGCCTAAATCCCTAATACACGGCACATACTCCTCCGCGTTAAAACGGAGCTTAGGGGAAAGCAAAAACAAGAAACCAAAAACTTCAGTAGGACGAGTTACCAGGTTCGCCTGTATCCTACTACTTACATGCTAAAACACAAAAAAAATATTAAACACTCTTAGGAACTAATGTGCACATTCTTAATGACTAACATGATTAAATTCATTATCTTAAATAAAATTATTAACTTAAGTGGCCACTTAAACTAACACCTTATATTAAGTTTTCTTACAAACTAGTACCATGGATTTTTATTGTTACTTAATGTTACTACCTAGGTTTTGTATCCTTCAATTAAACTCCTTATTGAGTCTTAAATATATATCTCTGGCATGCCAAGGCTTAGAGAAAGTTATCGCTCCTATTTTAAATTCGGATGCGCTTTCTTAAGGTGGGAGATGTGCGCTCGTGTCACATACTCTCCGGAACTGGGGTCGGCTAGACTCACAGTCACTGGGGTTAGAAACCGTTGGATCTGTAATGGTCCAGTCCAGCGATACGATAACTTGGCCGATCGCTTATCGATGGCCTTACTCTGCGGATGTGCTTTGCACATTACCGTGTCACCTACCCTGTAGGGGTTAGGGGAGCGGTACTTATTGTACCTTCTCTGACTTGTTTGGTGAGCCAAATTTAAATTCCTACGCGCCTTTCTCCAAATCTCCGCGATGTCCTTGGGATCATCCGGCAGTAGGTCTTCGAGAGACCAAAGATTGGAAAGGGGTGTGTTGGGCTTATAAGTAAACATAATCTCAAATGGGGTGGATTTGTGTCCTTCATGTCGGGCATAATTAAATGCCATCTGTAACCACACCAAATTACTGTCCCATTTTTCCTGCGCATTCGCGTGGAACGCTATGAGCGCCGAACGAAGATTTCTATTAAATCTCTCCGCGTGCGAGGGTTTAGGGTAGTATGGCGATGTCGTCACATGCTTTATACGATGCGAGAAACACATGTTCTTGAAAGTTCTGGATGTAAACTGTGTTCCGTTGTCGGATACAATTATGTTCGGTAATCCTGAAGTTTTAAAAATATGATTTTGTAATGCACGCACAGTGGTGTCAGCTGTAGCCTTACGGAGTGGGATAAGCCAAACAAATTTCGAAAAAGCATCTATGCCCACAAGAAGCATAGAGTGTCCGGATTTGGATCGAGGAAATGGCCCTACAAAATCAATAAAAAGTTTTTGCATAGGTCTTTCGGCTACTTCTGAGGCAAGAAAACCGTACTGTGTATTTTGTGCAGGTTTACTTAGTGCACATAGCTTACATAACTTAACTCGCTGTGTAATGTCCCGGTGCATTCCTTCCCAAATAAAATGGCGTCGGATACCTTGAATGGTTTTATAAATACCTAAATGGGCACCGAGAGGTGAACTATGGTAATATGTGAAAATCATATCACGCAGATTTTGTGGAAGTACAATTTTAAAGTGCCTTGTCTGTTGTGTACGTTTTTGTAGGAGACCTTTAGCTAACTTATAAAATTTCGGAGCTGTACCCGCTTTAACTTGTTCAATTATTTTTGCCAAATATGGGTCGGCTTGTTGATGTGTTTGTATGTCCTGAAAAGCTAAGGGGAAATCGGTTAGGAGTGCCTGACACGAAATCTGAGGTTCCTCCTGAGATATTGTTTCGGAGGGGTTCTCGAACATTCGAGAAAGTGTGTCAGCCACAATGTTTTGAGTACCGCGAATATGTTGAATATTAAATTTGAGAGAAGAAATTTTGGTGATCCACCTTCCAAGTTTTCCTAATTGTTTAGGGTGAGATAACAGCCAAGCGAGCGCCTGATTATCAGTTTCCAATAGAAATTCCCTATGTTCCAGAAACTGTCGGAATTTATCAATACCAAAAACTACTGCTAAACATTCCAATTCATACACTGAAGATGCTTTCCTTTCCTGAAAAGTTAATGTACGTGAGGCAAAGGCAATGGGTTGCCTGGCACCATCTATTTCCTGGGACAATACCGCCCCTATAGCAACACTTGAGGCGTCTGTTTGTAAAATAAAGGGTTTACTAAAATCTGCCATGCGCAGAACAGGTGGATTCGCTATGGCTTCTTTCAAGAAATTAAATGCCTTGTCTTGTTCAGGACCCCAAATATATTGTGTATTTTTCTTACGAAATGCATTCAAAGGTGCCGCATGCTCGGCGAAATTTGGTATGTATTTGGCATAAAAATTAGCCATGCCAATAAAACGAGCTATGCCCTTTGTGTCTTTAGGTGGTTTGAATTCCCTGATCGCCTGTGTTCGTTCTGGATCAATTGTAACACCTTTGTGTGATACCAAATGTCCAAGAAAAGATATTTCGGAAGCAGCAAATTTTACCTTTCTTGTATTTACAGTGAGGCCTGCCTTGCGCAGTCTTTCAAGGACAAGAGTCAGATGCTGGATGTGTTCCTCAAAACTTTCTGAATAAATTACAAGATCATCTAAATAATTGTAAACAAATTTAAATTTAAAATCTCCTACTACTTGTTCAAGAAGTCGTGTGAGTACTTGAGCACCTGTGGCCAAGCCAAAAGGTACCACATTATACTGGTAAAGATTCCAAGGTACGCAAAATGCGGTAATAGGTTTTGAGTCTTGCGTGAGTGGGCTCTGATGGTACGCCGAATTGAGATCGAACACACTGAAATACCTGGCCTTACTAAACCAATGAAAGGCCGAGTTCAAATCTGGGAGGGGTGTTTGCGGTATTTTAATCTGTTTGTTCAGTTTTCGATAATCAGTGACGAAACGTTGTTCCGTGCCCTTGGGTACTAGAAATGCAGGTGAACTGAAAGGAGAATTAGAAGGTTCTATTACCTTATTATCTAACATTTTCTGTACGTGTTTTCTCATAATTTCCATTTTAGGACCTAAAAGTTGATAAGGGTGACTTTTGACTGGCGTGGTATCAGTCAATTCAATTTGATATTCAATTAGGTTAGTTCGACCTAATTTCTTAGTTAGCACATCTGAAAATTCATTACACAAATCTCGAATAGCAACTTGTTTACTGGGCTCGAGATGATCCAGGGACAAAGACTTTCTCTCGTCAGTGTTGGTAGAAACATTAGTAATTTGTCCTGACCTTTTATTTTCAGGTTCCACGAATGATATGACAAGATTTTTACTAAATTTAAATACAAAACTTCCTGCTTGTAGATCAATTAAAATACCTGTTTTAGCGATGAAGTCGGAGCCTAGAATAAGCTGCGTGGCTAAGTTTTCTGCCACAAGGAAAGGGAAATTCCAAGTGAATAATTCTATCCTGATTTTCACTATAGCCACTTTGGATTTACTAATTGGTTCGTCCGCTGCAGTAAAACAGCGCACATCCGTGACTTCTGTTTTCAGAACCTGCTTGTTCTTCTGTAATTCTCTAAACAAATCGCCTGAAATAAAACTACGAGTAGCTCCTGTATCAATCAGACCAATAATTTGATTTTTGCCAAACATTGCTTTAGTGTATGGTAATACAGTTCGGACGTGACCGAAAATGTTGTGACACTTACGTTTTTCCTTGTTAGTCAGGCTAACACATGTTTTGCAAATTCTTGTGAATATCTCAGAATTTTCTTTATGATTAATTTGCTGTGTTATAATCTTCTGTTTGTGTTTCCTGTCTTTTTCTGTGTATTTCTTTCGTTTATTTTTCTTGTGTTTTTGTTTTCCTGTGTTATGCCTTTGTTGATTTTTGTTTTGTTGTTGTGATTCGTTAGTATACACATTATGCACTGAAAAATTCCTCTCGGATGAAGTTTTAGGTGGACCAGGTAGAAATTTGCCTGGCCACCGCCTTACGCGTTTTTTGCCTTGTTGAAATTTGGTTTGAAATTTTTGTGGTTACATTGCTCAATGTAATGTCCTGTTTGCTTGCAATAATTACAGAAAGGTGTTTGTTGTTGTATGTTCTTGTTTGAACCATACTTATTATTTCTGTAGTAGTTTGTTTTCTGTTGTGGGTGGCTATTTTGTTGTTTCGTGTATGGAAAACTATTTGCAGTTTCTGCCTGAGAATCATGCTTATCCACGGACTTCGCTGACCTGTTTCTCTGAGTGTCTGCATATTCGTAACTCAAGGCCTGTATACAGAGTTGATCTAGTTCTACAAAACTCCGTGGCCTAGCCTGGAAAACAGCACGTGAGCGCTCTGCCTGATTTAGTCCGTCTACTATGCAACTAACTATTTCGCTCTCTGATACGCCCAATCTGAGAACCGCCGCGGCTTCTCTGATTGATGCTACATAGTGTGGCAATGCTTCATTACTTCGCTGTAGCCTGTTGTACCATTCCAAACGGTAATTTGTCAAAAGTCTGGCAGGTATAAAAAAATTCAAAATTTCTTCGTGGTATTTGTCAAAAGAGTAACTATTTTCTATTGCTTGACTCGTTCTTTCACTCAGTGGTGGTTGGGTGTAGGGAAAAACTATCTCCAACAACTGTTTGTCAGGAATGCCCCCTTTCTGTCTGATTTTAAGTAAGTGCCTTATGAATTCGATTAATTTATCTGGGTCAAGACCACTTGTTTCTGGAAAACCAACAAGTAATCTCTCGACTAGATGGGCAATTTTCCCATAACAGCTATACTCAGCCGCCCTTGGCGTAACTGGTAAAGTTGTTTCTGGTTGATTCTGCGTTGATGGCGGAGGTGGGGGTGAAGGATGTGCAATTTGCGCGGTGGGGATGGTAGGGATTGGAGTTCCTTGCCCGGATGTCAATAAAGAATGAAACTGGGAATATGGATTAAAATATGGCTGGTTTGTGGCGAATGGGAAAAACAAATTTTGTTGTGTTAAAGGATGTGGATTTGCAGGCAAGTTACCGGAAAATGTGACACTGGTGATGGGAGCTGTAGAAGCATGCATGCCTGAGGGAATTTGAGTGGTGGCTGCTGGGATGGGAGGGGTTGAAACTGCGAAGAATGATTGAGATGTTGAGGAAATGGGCGGAACCTGCCTTGTTTGGCACAAAGATACTTGTGTGTCGGGTTGCCTTGTTTCCTGAGAAAATTCCGGATTTTCACTCTCTACATTTCTTAGTGTTTCCATTCCTAGGTTTTCTGCCTGGGCAATGTTGGCCCGGAGGTCCTGTTGAGTTTCTAATTGGGCTGCCCTAGCTTTCAATTTAATTTGGAAGGCGTTTGTCTGTTGCAGACAACGATTTAGCTCTGTTCGATAAACACCATTGAGTACATCTGCGGAAAGTACCACAAGATTTTCCAGTCGTCTGGTGACATGCTCTAATCGCATAATGTGTCGCTTTACATTGGGCAAATTCTCTTCCACATCTGAATAACTTACGAAAGCAGCTATGTCGTAAAATTTGGAGCAAGCTATGTTGAATTCCTCGAGTATTTCTAAATTTAGATTATGTACCGAGGTAGGTAACTTATCACGTACTGCGGCTCGAAGCCTTTTTCGCAGCTCTTGCGCATTTCCAGTAGTTGGTAAATTACGCAACTGCAACTCGTAACTTAATTCATCTACTAGTAATAGCTCCGGAGTAATCATCCTGTCCGGATTCATAGTATTACACAAAACAAAACAATACCCTCTTAAAATTATCTCTTAAACTTTAAACTTAGGTATACACTTAAATATATCTTATGATTAAAACAATTGCTTTATTGCGTGGGAAGTATGTGCCTTCATAATTTATTATTATAATTACTACGCGCGTCGGGAAATGAACAGTATACTCGGGGGTAACAAGCTGTCGGGTTAGCTTGCACAACAGGGTACCTACAAGGAACGTCACTTCAGCCGGCAGGACTGACCTTGGCGCGCAGCGCCTTTAACTAGGTGGTGGGGGGGGGAGGGAGTATCTTGTCCAGCGGACACGTCTCTGTTGATAAGCCACGCGCGCGGCCCGAGTTGCATGGGCGGGCAGCCAGCCAGCTGCTCACAGTGCGCGCTCAAACACACAAAACTTATGTTAATTTTAAAATTCAAGGGCCAATTTAGCTACTACGTGTATCAGCGGACAGTTCACAAATTACTTACTACAAAAAGATTCTAAGTGACAAAAAAATATAAAAAAAATTTTTTATTCAATTTTTTTTTTTTTTATTTTAATTTTAGGTATGACCTTTCAACTTAGATATGCCTATAGACGTAACCATGCTCTGCTACCATTTTGTATTACCCCAAGTGTCTTAAAGAATAATTAAATAATAAGGTTAAAAGATTTGGAAGCTTTGATTACTGAGGCCCTCAATTAATAACTATAAAAGTCAACAACAGAGGCGACACTAGGAGTAAACAAAGAAAATTTAGGGACTCCCTACAAATACTTGGGAGTAAAAGGATCGTTATTATATATTAAATAAATAAAAACAACTGTTACGTCTATAGACTTCCTTATTTTATTAATCATTGTTCTTTTTTTTTTGATAGATTAAATTTTCCTTAGTAAAGACTGTTTTTCATTGATAAGTGATCTTATTTACATAACTCACAATTACACTTATTATATGATATTCCTTAACGTTATTTACGATAGGGCCGGCCCTGAATGTATAACAAAAATTAAAATATTTAAAAACAAGAATGAAATTAACATTGGTAACTTTAAAGATTGTACATATAGTCCTTCCAAAACATAATATAAATTTCTTCTCCTCGAACTGCCTTTTACTGTCCGCTGTCTTAACTGGGTTACACTAATCTTGGGTTCGTGAATAAAAAGATAGAATTATGCGGGTATCACCCGGGGCTGTAGGTAGACGGTGATCAAGGTAGTAGGCCTAATGATGTTGGATTCTGCGCAGGAACCGACTCCAGAGGTTCTGGCAGAGGATTTTGGTTGCCCCAAACTTGGAACCCTGTCTGAAACAAAAGTCCAAATTCCAAAGAATTAGACCTGTTTCCAGACAGTATACTTAAATGGCGCAAAAGGCCAATAGAGGGAAATTAAAGGGGGGGGATGACGTCAAGACTTACCAAAACAGGGTGTTGGTCCTGGCGCTCAGGAGAGGGCGTCTCGTTTCCGCAAACTCGAACCACGATTCGCGGTAGCCACGGAAGTCATCACGAATAATTAAAAAAAAATAATTTATATAAAAATACTAAGTTTCTCTACTTTCAACTAAACTACTGACTGGTTAATAATTTTAGCTAGGGACTCCATCCCTTTAGTCTGAGAAGACTACATAATATACGATGTCGATGATTCGCAGAAGATCGCAGATACAAACGGTACCAGTCAGTCAGGAGGCGCGCACCGAAGTAAGTTCAGAGCAGGATCTCACCAGGATATCATAAGCGCGGGGTCTCTAGAGAATGGGAAGGGGGGGTAGGCTCTGAGCCGAAAATTATCGAGCCCACCCGAAGGTGTCCGGCATAAAAAAATTAGATCTTACTGGAGTGACTGCGCGACTGAGGCGCTATCTTTTGGTGGCGAGAGGAAGTACTAATAAATCGACTAGTGACCGACGAGAGTGTCAAGCTAGGGGGTAATGGAGTAACCAGTGGTGCCACCTAGCGGCCTGAGACATAAGGAGGGGAGAGGTTGTCGTTACCTCCGCGCGAGCGCGGTAGTGTCGGCGCTGCCGACGCCTCACAAGTGGCATTAGTTACCACAGCCGTCGCTAGGTGTCGTTAAGGTGCAGAATCGTAACTGCGGCTGTCAAGCCTGAGATGGCCTTGACTTCGGTTAACGCACTCGAGCGGTCGTCGCTCCTAGCCACTTCTGAGAAGAGAGGGTGGGTGAGCAGGCGGGGGGTGGATTCAAAAAACGCATGGTCTGTGGGACACAAGGCCCACGGGATCCTCCTGTCGTGTCTTGCTGCTAGTGAACCTTATACCGATTCGTGACAGAGTTAGCAGGGCTCAGCACTGCTTCACAAGCTGCTCTTAGCAAAAGGTAGTCACGCGAAGAAATAAAGTTACCGGCCCCGACGTGCCTGGAGGCGGGAGAAATATTAGACAGAATGCTAGCCTAGCATGAGGCTGGGAAAGAAAATCAGCTCGCCTCTGAGAACAGAGGCTGAGGGTCTGGCCGTAAAGACAATAAGATGAGAGAAAAGGAAAGAAAAAAAATATATTTTCAAAAATATTTAATATTACAAAATTTTAAATTAAACGTGCCTAAATCCCTAATACACGGCACAAAACTAAAATTGTATATAATTAGAGTAGTGTTACTCAGAAATTTTTATTTTATCTCTACGTGATTTGTGTAGTGCTGTTCGCACGGCAATAATTATTATATTGTCGACCATATATATATATATATATATATATAGAGAGAGAGAGAGAGAGAGATGAGAGAATGAGAGAGGGGGGGAACCTAGTTGGATGCATTTCATTTTACTAGATTTTATTGAAAGTTATTTTTTTTTAAAATAAACATGTATTACCACAATGCCACATCTCAGTAATCTGTAGTGTGTCAAACCAAAAAAAAAAGGGTAGAAATAAATTATCCTAAGTATCGTATTAAATTGTTGGTTTAATTGTTCTTTGTTCAGTTATGAGAGAAAAACCAAAGACCTCATTCCAATTATATCACAACTCCGACTGCAGCCTTGCAGGCCAGCAAGCTGAATGCCGTGTTCTCATGCATGTTTGAAATCATTGTTGTGTGCTAAGAGACTTTACTTCGTTAAGTCTTCCTGGAATTGGAACCCAAAGCAAATTTAATTTCGTACAAAAACGAGAAGAAAAGAACATTTCGAAATGGTGAGTTGTATATAGTAGTTCCTTCTGGGACTGGAGCTGTAGCTAGGAGCGTGTGTCCGTCCGCCATATTGGATTGTGACATCACGGTGACCATGTTAATTATGAAGTCATGATTGCACTTTTCGTTACGGTCGCCATCTTGAATTATAATGTCACGGCGACCACCTTGGATGACCTTGACTTTTGACCTGAAATTTTGACCTTTGACCTATGATTTTTTAATTTTACCTTGAACTTAACCGTGGCCTTTACCTTTTCATTGAAATTGAACCTTTACCTTTGACCTCAGTGGCCATCTTTGATTCCGCTATATTGTCATTGAATGCCCCAATCCCCGAACATTGCAATTTTCGTTACGGCCGCCCCATTAAAATCTTATTACATGTACATCATGTTGGATCTTATGTCACAACCCTTTTTTTAAGATTCTGATGTCATGTCCACCATTTCATCATCTCGAGGCCGCCATCTTAGATAACGAAATTACGTCAATCGAGATTTTTTCTGTTCCGCTGGAGGCTGCCATCTTGGATACCGACATCTTAGTATTTGTGGTTTGTTCCTAGAGAGCATCAGCATCGCTGTAACTTATGCACCTAAGGTCGATGTTCCATTACTTGATAATGTTGTTGTGGTCCTTATCAACACATTACATTTTATATATTATACAAAATACATGGGAAGTGCTGTGACTCTAATTATTACAGCTCTGGCCTATTGGTTGTAATACATAGGCCTTTAACCTCAAAACCAACTTGTCAATTACCAGACTGAGAAATAGTTGAATGTTTATAAAAGTTAAAATTTTGATTAGTACTTTTTTTAATATAATAAATAATATCATCACCTGTTTTAGACTGAGCTTTTTTTTTTTCAATTAATGATACCAGGAGTGCTAGTTAACACACGTCACATGCTAGAAAGTGCTCCTGCTTTCTTGGTTTCAGTAATTGTAACCAGGAGCGCTAGTGTCACGAAGTACATATATTTGGCCAGAGGGCGGTGTCACTATATTAGTTTCATTTTTACATGCTAGAGTGCAGGAATAATTGATTACTGTGACGTCTGCCATCTTGACGTTTAGGTGCCATATTAAATTCTCTAATTATTAAGCTAAAAATAAGGAAAATATTCCAAAAATCATCAAAAAATTACTTGCTAAATTATTAATAAATAGGATTTATTTCCGTCCTTGGTTCTATTCTCGCTCGTATAAAAAAATTGATGATTAAATTAAAGTTAACAAAAAAATACATTATCGAGAAAAAATTACAATTAAAAATTTTATTACAGAAATTAAACAAGTACAAATAAAAGAACAAATAACGACTGTTTTTCGATGTCTGCAGTCTTCTTAGAAGGCGAAGCGAGTCCTTTGCATGCCTTGACATGTGTTTTCAGGGCATCTCTGCATGACAGCCATGTCCAGTCGGTGGCCATGAAGGTACATCCAGTCTGCTGTTCAGGCAGAAACGTCAATGTGGTGGCAAGGTACGCCCAGTCAGTGACCATGTACATCGGTCAGTTGGCCAGACACGCGCGACCAGTCCGTTGGAAAGGCTATCATGCCCAGTTGGAAGCCAGCCACTGCCATTTGGTAGCCAGGCGCCCAGTAGGTGGTCAGAAACATCCAGGCAGTAGACAAGAAGTATTTTACGACGACACCTGAAGAATATATTAAACAGTTCATGTACAATATTAGGCGTATATGACAAGCGTCTCCGAACCAAGAGGTATTTTTGGACGATACTCAACGAAAATGTTAAATAGTCCATGCTCATTTTCAGGCGTTTAGACAAGGTATCTCCCAACTATGAGGTCAATCATGACCTGACTATAGTCTTTTCAATGAACATTCAAAATATAATGTACATTAAAAAACAGACTCAGACTAAAATAAATACAACGGAAAGGAGGCACAAATGTAAACACAGTCAACGAAAAGGAAGCACAATTGTAAAAACAATAAAAAAAGGAAACAGAATAGTATGCTCAATCAAAAGAGGAAGCACACTTGGAAGCACAAGCTAAAAAGGAAGCACATTTAGAAGCACGTTCTGAGAAAGGAACCACATTAAGAAAAGGAAGCACCTTTAAAAGGTCATCAGAAAAAGGAATCACATTTGGAAGCACATTTAAATAAAAAGAGCTGTATTATGATTACTACGTTTCAGTTAGAAGAAGATATAAAGGAATAAAACAATCATATTTAAAGCCAAATATAATTTTTTTTTATTTTATAAAAATGGAGGTAAAAAAGTCATTATAAAATATAGGCAGATTCCCTCAGTTCTTTGATTATGAAGACTACTTTGTTGAGGTGCGAGTTGTTTCTGGTCCTAAGTGAAGCCATCAGTAGTCTCAGTGATCGACTAATATGTTAGGATATTCCCATGAAAGTAATTAACCTCTTCTACTGCTGTCATCTTCCTGGAATGTTTGCTATTGATATTTAGAAGATAACTACTGATCCACTGATCATCGCAAACTTAATCATAATAATTTATATTATCGTGTCGTTTTCCTCGTTTTGGTCTCAGGCCTTTATCACAGTCTTCGAATTTGACAGCTTTAGGTGTTTGATAACAGTTTTTGGTCTTGTCACCAGCATCAAAGTCAATCTCGCCACTATCGTATAAGTCAGCGCCTTCGCCAGGATTGCTGTAAGCACACAAAATTGATAATGTAGAAGATTCTTCATCGTCCACAAGCTTCCTGGATGATCTACTTAATATTAGCTTGAATCTATTCTCACCTTAAATGCTAATGATACTTCCATTGTCTTCAGACTTCTTTAAATCATCAAGGTACTTCAATTCAAGTTCTTTGTCTAAATCAGGTGAGCTATGAACATAATTACAATCAAGATAAGGGAAATAAGTGTCGTCATGCAGCACATTCATCTTTAGAAAAGTAAATACAGGACAACGATGGAGTTTGGTGTTGGGTTAGACATTACAAGTTCTGCCGTGTCCATTTGTGCTCTCTCTCTCTCTCTCTCTCTCTCCCTCTCTCTCTCTTCGTGTTAACGACTTGCTATAGCGAGCACACTCATCATTTTGCGTAGTGGGTTTTCAATAAAGTTATTCTTCTCGTGTTGTCTAGCATTCTTCCTCAGGACAAACTCCTGGCTGCAGTATCTACAACAGTGTCCTTTTGATACAGCTACAGAAAACGAAACAGGATCCATGTTAGCTTCTCAGGGTTGATTACAATATCATACTGAGTTTTTAAACAGACACCTACATAATAATTTGAGTAATCCAGCAGTTGAAGTTAAGTTTCAAATTTAAAGCCTCATACCAAAAAGTTATTATATTGCTACATTATTAAAATAATTCATGCAATGGGGAATTTTGATTTAATAGAATTTTTTTACATACGTCATTACAGTTTTGCACTGTTTTTCAAGGAAAAATTTCAGGAACACAAATTAAGAAATAAAAACGAAAACATAAACCCACAGAGAAAATGTCAATCAGCTATGCCATACAGACAAACCCAACGATCAACCTGAACAAGTATTACGGACAACACAACGAAGACAGAGCACAGACAAACTAATTCAAACTTAAATAATTGTGTTTTTAATTTTGCTGCGTTGTCCAAGTTTTTTTGTCTGCCTGCATTTACTGTAATTGTTGAAAAAATCTTGTCGATATTAGTTCACTGTGTTCTTCCGTATCGTTATTATTATTTCATGACTAAATTCCTTCCACGAAATTCTTGTGCTGCATGATATATAATTTTGTATGTGTTTTTTCTGTGCTATCGTCGTCGTGTTATCCTTAGTACCTGTTTAGGTACATCGTTGTGTTTATCTGTTTGACATAGATGATATAGGTTTGTTCTATGTGAGTTAATGTTTTATTTTTTTAGTAGTGTGTAAATGTATGTACTGCGCCTGACGCCGGTGCGTGGATTGTAATTGTCGGTTAGCCATCTTGGATTTGTGACGTCACGGCGGCCATTGTAGACTCTAAATTCCTCAAAATTCCTGAAAAAAGGCTCAAAATTACTCAAAAATTACCGCTTTAAGAAAATAAAATCGTTTTCAAAGGAAAAATTCCCGTTTCGAGGGAAAATTTACCATTTAGTCCTTAAAAATACCAGCAGTTATAAATGTCCATATGTAGGCTTAAGCATTCATGTCTACAGCCTCCGATAAGCCTCTGACGTCATCATGGATAATGACGTCACCGTTGCAGTTTCCGTTACCCCACCATCTTTGACTTTTTTATTTATTATCCGATTTAAATGATTTTTTTTTAAAAAATCATAAAAAATTAAATAATAGAATGAAATAATAGAAAATCTTAAAAAACCAATGTTGCACTTATCGTTACGGTCACCATATTGGATTATATAATTGTGGCATATTTCGTTACACCCACCATCTTGGTTGAGTACTATGTCATCGTTACACTTTATGTTATGACCATCATATTGGATCCTATTAATGTTGCAATTACCGTTATGGTCGATATCTTAAAATTTAGATGCCATCTTGGAAATACGTAATTTTTATGTTAGAAAATTGGGAAAAATTTCAAAATTCATCAAAAATATTAACTTAATAGAATTCTGATTGATTATATCGATTCCCGTCCTTGGTTCGAAACCGGTGAGAGCAAAAAATTAAAAAAAAAAAACATCAGATCCTTCCTCCACAGAAGCCACCTACAGACTAACCTACCACCAATATCAAGGTATATATTGACAGCTGGTATGACATCATAACAGCCATCATGTCTTCGTCCGCTGGAGACCGTCATCTTGTTTTCGTCTGCTAGAGTGTGCTGACGACATGTTAATATAATTTTCTGTTCACCATACATTTAACCTCGTCTGTTGCATTGAACTTTGTCATTGGCCTTGAACTTTGACCTTGACCTTGAACTTTGACCTTGATTTGAACTTTGTACTTGACCTTGAAATTGGACCTTGACCTTGAACTTTGACCTTGACCTTGAACTTTGACCTTGACCTTGAACTTTGACCTTGACCTTGAACTTTGACCTTGACCTGGAACATGGACTTTTACTTTGAAGTCCATCATGGATCCGTGATTTTATGTTCAGTACATGCTGCCAGTAGCTACCACATGCTAGTAGTCATTGCAACCATCATGTTTTCGTCTGCTGGATGACACCATCTTGTGTGTACTCGTCTTACCATCATGCTAGATTTATTCTAACCTGCTACAGTGCAGTTATCATTTATTACTGAGGTGCTCGCCATTTTAAAAATCGGCAGCCATCTTGAAATCATGTAATTATTTAGCTATAAATGCGGGAAAATTTCCAAAAGTCTCCGAAATAATCAATTATTAATTTACAAATTTTATCGATGGATTCCTGTCTATGGTTCCACTCTTGACCAGTGACAGTTGTAACTAATTATTAAATTAAATTTAGGTTCTGTGTTGCATTACCTTTCGCGGAGTTTATTAATCATTCACTCTACGAAAAACAACTCCATCAAGATACCTGACCAACGAATTAATACAGTGCCGATTAGCCTATTATAAATGTCTAATTTTTCAATAATCAGAATAACATATAACCCTTCATGTACAAAGCCACACATACAGGCCAATTGTCTTCAGACTAAGAGACCGAGTCATGAAAATTTCAGACGTATTGGCAAGTCATTTCAGGTCCGGATGACCTTCGTCGTTACCTAATTATATTCAATTAGTCCATCGTGACATTTTTGAGAAATACTAAAAGACCAAGTGACCTTGAAAAATATTTTAGTAACACCAAGAGGTTTTGAACTAGTAAATATTCAATCACTACATTTTGTACTACGCACAATCAAAAAAAATGAAGCACTGACAACGAAAAGGCAGCACCGTCATCGAAAAGTCAGCACATTTGGAAGCACCGACAACGAAAAGGCAGCACCGTCATCGAAAAGGCAGCATATTTGGAAGCACCGACAACGAAAAGGCAGCACCGTCATCGAAAATGCAGCACATTTGGAAGCACCGCCAACGAAAAGGCAGCTCATTTGGAAGCACCGACAACGAAAAGGCAGCACCGCCATTGAAAAGGCAGCACATTTGGAAGCACCGACAACGAACAGGCAGCAGCGTCATCGAAAAGGCAGCACATTTGGAAGCACCGACAACAAAAAGGCAGCACATTTGGAAGCAACGACAACGAAAAGGCACAACCGCCATCGAAAAGGCAGCTAATTTGGAAGCACCGACAACGAAAAAGCAGAAACGCCATCGAAAAGGCAGTACCGTCATCAAAAAGGCAGCACAATTGGAAGCACCGACAACGAAAAGGCAGCACATTTGCAAGCACCGCCAACAAAATGACAGCTCATTTGGAAGCACCGCCAACGAAAAGGCAGCCCCGCCAACGAAAAGGCAGCACATTTGGAAGCACCGACAACGAAAATGCAGCACCACCTACATGTCTTTGAAGCTACAAGAATACAAGTCAACTCGGCTCCAACTACTCCGGCATTATGTTACTAGATTACATGACTACTTGTTTACGTATCTACAAGTTTACGAGGCTAAGCTACGAAGCTTCTAGAACACGAGTTTATGCGACTGCGAGGATAGAGAACTACAAGTCTGCATGAGTACTTGAATACGAAGCTACTCGACTACAAGGCTTCAATTGACGCATCTGTCTTCGTCGAAATTTTCTCTTTATGTCCAACTGCACTATAAGCATTATGTTATAAGATTACAAGGCTACCTGCTTACGTAGCTTCAAGTCTACGAGGCTCCAATGCATCATGACTACGTGACTACGAGCCATGAGGTTACGAGACTATTAGATTGCGAGTCATGAAGGTTAGGTGATCGCGGGTGTATAGGACTGCGTAGCTTTCAGAACGCATGGTTACGAGACTGTATGAGTAATTGACCGCGTGGCTACGAAACTTCATGATTCTAACTGACTACTATAGCACCATTCAGTGGTGAGAGTTAATTTATCTCATGCAAAGGTACTTGTTGCATGTAGTTCCGCTTTTCATCAACAGATGACGCCAAGTGTTTTGTGCAGGTAAATAATATATTTTTTGTTTGCTGCATGAATAATTGGCCTCGTGGATACGAAACTTCATGTCTCTAACTGACTACAATAGCACCATTCAGTGGACAAAGTGGCTACGAATCTTCAAGTTTACGAGACTGTGAAGCTACAGAGCTACGAAGCTTCTAGAAAACGAGTTTACGTGCTTGCGAGGATACAAGACTACAAGTCTGCATGAGTACTTGACTACGAAGCTACTCGTCTACAAGGCTCCAATTGCGGCATCAGTCTTCGTCGGAATTTTCTCTTTTGCTTCAACTACTCCAGCAGAATTATGTTATAAGATTAGATGACTACTTGTTTACGTAGCTACATGTTTACGAGGCTACTTGAATACGTAGCTACAATTCTACGAGGTCCCAAGACATCATGACTACGCAACTACGAGCCATGAGGTTACGAGGCTACGTGACTACGAATCTTCAAGTTTACGAGACTGCGAGGCTACAGAGCTACGAAGCTTTTAGAACACAAGTTTACGTGACTGCGTGGATACAGGACTACAAGTCTGCATGAGTTCTTGACTACGAAGCTACTCGTCTTCAAGGCTCCAATTGCCGCACCTTTCTTCGACGGAATTTTCTCTTTACTCCAACTGCACCATCAACATTATGTTATAAGATTACAAGACTACTTGCTTACGAAGCTTCAAGTCTACCAGGCTCCAATGCATCATGACTACGAGACTACTAGCCATGAGGTTACGAGTCTATGCGATTGCGAGTCTTCAAGGTTATGTGACCGCGAGGCTATAGGACTGCGAATTTTCCAGAACGCATGGTTACGAGACTGCATGACTAATTGGTCGCGTGGATACGAAACTTCATGTCTCTAACTGACTACAATAGCACTATTCAGTGGTGAAAGTTAATTTATCTCATGAAAAGTTACATTTTGCAAGTAGTTCCGCTTTTCAACATCAGATGACGCCACATGTTGCTTGCAGGTAAATAATATTTATTTCTTTTATGCGGGATGCGGGATGATCACTATCGATCGCATAAGAAGGATGGCTTCGATAGTCTCCAAGGAGAACGAAGTTCGTCCTTCCTGTTAGTGCATTCTCAGATTTCTCACGGTCCACCATCTTGGATGGTGACGTCATGGCTGCCATCTTGGATTGGTGTGATCTTGATCTTTGACCAAAACCGCAGGAATGATAACAATCTCACGGAAAAAACCATGAAAATATTGATAAGAATAATCACGAGCACACGTAGAAAACCAGCTTAATTTTGCAAGAATAATCAGGAGCACACGCGGAAAACCATCATAATACTGGCATGGATAATCGGGAGCACACGGAGGAAACCATCACACATTCTCTTTCATAACATATAATTAAATAAAAATTTGAAAATTAAAAAAAAAAGTTACTAAAATACATAAAATTTTGGCTTGAGAACTTCTCATTGATGAGCAAAGATAGAGTTCTTGTACAAAACGGATTTTTTTTGTAATTTTTTTTTATTTTTAATTTTTCTAATTTTTATTTAATTTTATGTTATAAAAGAAAATGAATGGAGGTTTTCTCCGTGTGCTATCGATTATCCATGTCAGTATTATGATGATTTTCCCCGTGTGCTCCTGATTATTCTTGCAAATATTATGCTAATTTTCTCCGTGTGCTCGTGATTATTTTTATCAATATGTTGAGGGTTTTTTTCCGTGTGCTTGCGATCATTCCTGCGGTTTCGGTCAAAGGTCAAGGTCACACCCATCCAAGATGACAGCCATGACGTCACAATACAAGATGGCGGACCGTGAGATATATGAGAAGCACTAACAGGAAGAACGAACTTCGTTCTCCTTGGAGACTATAGAAGCCATCATTCTTATGCGATCGATAGTGATCATCCCGTATCCCGCATAAAAGAAATAAATATTATTTACTTGCAAGCAACATTTGGCGTCATCTTATGTTGAAAAGCGGAACTTTTTGCCACATGTTCCTTTGCATGTAATAAATTAACTCTCACCACTGAATAGTGCTATTGTAGTCAGTTAGAGACATGAAGTTTCGTATCCACGCGACCAATTAGTCATGCAGTCTCGTAACCATGCGTTCTGGAAAATTCGCAGTCCTATAGCCTCGCGGTCACATAACCTTGAAGACTCGCAATCGCATAGACTCGTAACCTCATGGCTAGTAGTCTCGTAGTCATGATGCATTGGAGCCTGGTAGACTTGAAGCTTCGTAAGCAAGTAGCCTTGTATTCTTATAAAATAAAGTTGATGGTGCAGTTTAAGCAAAAGAGAAAATTCCGTCGAAGACAGTTGCAGCAATTGGAGCCTTGAAGACGAGTAGCTTCGTAGTCAAGAACTCATGCAGACCTGTATTCCTGTATCCACGCAGTCATGTAAACTTGTGTTCTAAAAGCTTCGTAGCTCTATAGCCTCGCAGTCTCGTAAACTTGAAGATTCGTAGTCACGTAGTCTCGTAACCTCACGGCTCGTAGTCACGTAGTCATGATGTCTTGGGACCTCGTAGAATTGTAGCTACGTATCCAAAGAGCCTCGTAGACTTGTAGCTACGTAAACAAATAGTCATCTAATCTTATAACATAATGCTGCTGGAGTAGTTGAAGCAAAAGAAAAGATTCCGACGAAGACAGATGCCGCAATTGGAGCCTTGTAGACGAGTAGCTTCGTAGTCAAGTACTCATGCAGACTTGTAGTCCTGTATCCTCGTAGTTACGTAAACTCGTGTTCTAGAAGCTTCTTAGCTCTGTAGCATCGCAGTCTCGTAAACTTGAAGATTAGTAGTCACGTAACCACAGAATTGCGCCAATGTAGTCAGTTAGAGACATGAAGTTTCGTAGCCACGCGCCAGTTAGTCATGCAGCAAGAAATAAATATTATTTACCTGCAAGCAGCACATGGCGTCATCTGTTGATAAAAACCGAACTAATTGCAACAAGTGCCTTTGCATGAGATAAATTAACTCTCACCACTGAATGGTGCTATAGTAGTCAGTTAGAATCATGAAGTTTCGTAGCCAAGCGGTTAATTACTCATGCAGTCTTGTAACCATTCGTTCTGGAAGCTACGCAGCCCTATACCCCCGCGATCACGTAACCTTAAAGATTCGTAATCGCATAGTCTCGTAACCTCATGGCTTGTAGTCACGTAGTATTGATGCATTGGAGCCTCGAAGACTTGAAGCTAAGTAAGCAAGTAGCCTTGTAATCTTATAACATAATGCTAATGGTGCAGTTGGAGCTAAAGAGAAAATTCCGACCAAGACAGATGCGTCAATTGGAGCCTTGTAGTCGAGTAGCTTTGTAGTCAAATACTCATGCAGACTTGTAGTTCTCTATCTTCGCAGTCCCGTAAACTCGTGTTCTAGAAGCTTCGTAGCTTAGCCTCGTATACTTATAGCTTCAAAGACATGTAGGCGGTGTTACATTTTCGTTGTCGGTGCTTCCAAATAAGCTGCCTTTTCGTTGGCGGTGCTGCCTTTTCGTTGTCGGTGCTTCCAAATGAGCTTCCTTTTTGTTGGAGGTGCTTATAAATGTGCTGCCTTTTCATTGACGGTGATGCCTTTTCGTTGTCGGTGCTTCCAAATGTGCTGCCCTTTCATTGATGGAGCTGCCTTTTCGTTGTCGGTGCTTCCAAATTACCTGCCTTTTCGTGGGCGGTGCTTCCAAATGTGCTGCCTATTCGATGACGATGCTGCCTTTTCTTTGTCGGTGCTTACAAATGTGCTGCCTTTTCGATGGCGGTGCTGCCTTTTCGTTTTCGGTGCTTCCAAATGTGCTGCCTTTTCGATGGCGGTGCTTCTAAATGTGCTGCCTTTTCGATGGCGGTGCTGCCTTTTCGTTGTCGGTGCTTCCAAATGAGCTGCCTTTTCGTTGTTGGTGCTTCCAAATGTGCTGCCTTTTTGATAGCGGTGCTTCCTTTTCGTTGTCGGTTCTTCCACATGAGCTACCTTTTCGTTGTCGGTGCTTCCGAATGTGCTGCTTTTTCGATGATGGTGCTGCCTTTTCATTGTCGTTGCTTCCAAATGTGCTGCCTCTTCGATGGCGGGGCTGCCTTTTCGTTTACGGTGCTTCCAAATGAGCTGCCTTTTCGTTGGCGGTGCTTCCAAATGTGCTGCATTTTCGATGACGGTGCTGCCTTTTCGTTGTCGGTGCTTCAAAATGTGCTGCCTTTTCGATGGCGGTGCTTCTAAATGTGCTGCCTTTTCGATGACGGGGCTGCCTTTTCGTTGTTGGTGCTTCCAAATGTGCTGCCTTTTCGATGACGTTGCTGCGTTTCGTTGTCGGTGCTTCCTTTTTTTTGATTGTGCGTATTACAAAATGTAGTGACTGAATATTAACTAGTTCAAAACCTCTTGCTTTTACTCAAATATTTTCAAGGTCATTTGGTATTTTAGTATGTCTATAAAAATGTCACAATGGACTAATTGAATATAATAAGCTAACGACGAAGGTCATGCGGACCTGAAATGACTTGCCTATACATCTGATTTTGTCATGACTCTATCTCATGGTCTGAATACAATTGGCCTGTATGTGTGGCTTTGTACATGAACGGTTTATATGTTATTCTGATTATTGAAAAATTAGACTTTCATAATAGGATAATCGACATTGTGTTAATTCGTTGGTCAGGTATATTGACTTGAGTTGATTTTCGTAGAGTGAATGATTAATAAACACCACGAAAGGTAATGGAAAACAGAATATAAAAAATTTAATAATTAGTTACAACTGTCACTCGTCATGAATCAAACCGTGGACACGAAACCATTGATTAAATTTGTAAATTAATAATTTTTTTTCCGGAGACTTTTGGAAATTTTCCCGCATTTATAGCTAAATAATTACATGATTTCAAGATGGCTGCCGATTTTTAAAATGGCGGGCACCTCAGTAATAAATGATTACTGCACTGTAGCAGGTTATAATAAATCTAGCATGATGGTAAGATGAGTACACACAAGATGGTGTCCTCCAGCAGACGAAAAAATGATGGTGGCAATGACCACTAGCATGTGGTAGCTCTTGGTAGCATGTACTGAACATAAATTGATGGATCCATGATGGACTTCAAGGTCAAAGTCCAAGATAATGGTCCAACATCAAGGTCGAGGTTAAAGTTCAAGGTCAAGGTCCAATTTCATGGTTGGTCAAACTTTAAGGTCATGGTCCAATTTCAAGTTCAAGTACAAAGTTCAAGGTCAAGGTCAATGTTCAATGTCAAGGTCAAAGTTCAAGGTCAATGACAAAGTTCAATGCCAAAAGACGAGGTTAAAGGTATGGTAAACAGAAAATTTTATTAACATGTCCTCAGCACACTCTAGCAGACGAAAACAAGATGACGGTCTCCAGCGGACTAAGACAAGATGGAGGACATGACATTATACTAGCTGACTATATATACCTTGATATTGGTGATATGTTAGTCTGTAGGTGGCTTCTGTGGAGGAAGGATCTGATGTTTTTTTAATTTTTTGCTCTCACCGGTTTCGAACCAAGGACGGAAATTGATAAAATCAATCAGAATTCTATTAAGTTGTTTTTTTGATAAATTTTGGAATTTTTCCCGATTTTTTAACTTAAAAATTACGGATTTCCAAGATGGTGACCATAACGGTATTTGCAACATTAATAGAATCCAATATGACGGTCGTAACATAAAGTGTAACGATGACATAGTACTTAACCAAGATGGCGGGTGTAACGAAATATGCAACATTTATATAATCCAAGATGGCGACCGTAATGATAAGTGCAACATTGGTTTTTTTAAGATTTTCTATAATTTAATTCGATTATTTAATTTTTTTTTGTGATTTTTAAAATTATTTTTATTAAATTCCGATAATAAATAAAAAAAAGTTAAAGATGGCGGGCGTAACGGAAACTGAAACGGTGACGTCATTATCCATGATGACGTCAGAGGCTTATCGGAGGCTGTAGACATGGATGCTTAAGCTACATATGGACATTTCTAACTGCTGGTATTTTTAAGGACTAAACGGTAAATTTTCCCTCGAAACGGGAATTTTTCCTTTGAAAACGATTTTCTTTTCTTAATACGGGAATTTTTGAGTCATTTTGAGTCATTTTTTTTAGGAATTGTGAGGAATTTTGAGTCAAAAATGGCCGCCGTGACGTCACAAATCCAAGATGGCGGGCCGACAATAACAATCCACCCGCCGGCGCCAGGCGCAGTACATACATTTACACACTACTTTTCTTATTATTTGCGTACTTTAGTTTTATCCTTGTTAAACAGTGCAAACGTGCACTGGCATATTTCCAAGAAATGTTATTAATTTAAAGTGTTTGTTATATTAAAAAATTTCCAACGGGTGCCTAACAGCTAAATTGTAGAATCACACTGAGCTTAACGGCTGGTAGCAGGCTTGTCGTGATACTCGTCAGCCCAGTGGGGCGACACCAAGGGCCTTATCTTATCTGCGTCTGAAGGGCCACCATCTGCGGGCTCTGGTTGGCAGTCGAGCAGCACAACTTGAGCACGCCTCTTACAACTGGGGCAGTTAGGAAGTCGCTAAGAGCGCTAACAGCATTTCAAAACATCATTACAGTCGCTGCAAGTCCTCAATCACCTACAGAAATTTAAAATTTTTTTTTATTATAAAGGTTTAATTCTTTTAATAGAAATGATATATTTTACAAACATATAATTGTATTATAGTGGTGTAGAATAGCCAGTCTGGGCACAAGCGTAGGCAGGCTATGGTGCTTGCTGCTTACAGCCATCTGACTTCGTGGCGGCCATCTTGTATGACCTTGACCCACCTTTCACCTCGACATTGACCTTCAAACTTTGCCAAAAATGACCCAAAATCTGGCAAAATTTCCGGTTTTGTGAAAGAATATTCCGCCAAAATAAAATACATTTTTTTTTAAATTAAAAAAATCTCTTTCGAGGGAATAATTCCCGGTTCGAAGGAAAATTTCCGGTTTTAGTCTTTAAAAATGCCCACAGCTTCAAATGTCCATATTCAGGCTTAAGAATCCATATCTACAGCCTCCTATAAGCCTCACATGACATCTTTGATTATGATGTCACCGTTGCAATTTTCTTTACGGCCGCCATTTAGACAATTGTTATTTATAATCAGATTTTAATAAAAAAAGTTTCAAATTTATAAATTTTTAATAAAGTATTATTCAAAAAAACGCAAAGACAACCAGAAGTCCTCGGGTCAAAACCAGTGAGAGCAAAAATAAAAAAATGACCTCACGTCCTTCCCTCACGGAAGCCGCCGGCAGACTGACCTGCCACCACTAATGCCAAGGTATATATCGACAGCTAGTATGACAATGTCCGCCATATTGTTTTCGTCTACTAAAGTGCACTACCATCATGTTGGTTTATTTTTGTACAATATAGTACAGTATTCATTTATTATTACTGAAGCGCCCGCCATCTTAAAAATTTGGGTGCCTTCTTGGAACTAGAAATTCCGGAAAAATTCCAAAATTAATTTTAAAAATCTGCAATTTGTTTACTGTTTGATTCGATGGTATTGATCCAATACCTCATCAATAATTTAAATTAAAAAACAGATCGTGAAATAAAACATCACAATAGTACAAATAAAAATATATTATCTAATTTCTAATCTACTACAAAAACACTGGCGAATGTTATGAATCTAATGAACATTAAGTCTGCATTGTCATAAAATGATTAATTCTCAGCTCCGATCGATTTATACTAGACAGAGACAGATCCTTACTGACAAAGTCTTCCTATTTTTGACAGATTTTCTGGACACTGATTTTAACAGCTTGCTTTACATCGTCAGAACTGTAAATTACAGCAGCCGATGTATTGATAGCTCACTTCTTTTTGTTCTCGAACGAATATGGTTTACTATATATACAGTTCAGCCACAAGTTATATTTTAAAGGACCGTTTGTTGCTACATCATCAGTAAGCTGATTAATTATGTCCTGCCTGATTTCGTCAAGGATAGTACAAATGTCTTTCGACTCACTGAACGTATTTAGATAAAAAAAATGCCTTTCAATGTTCCACAAAGTGCAGACTGCACCAAGTAGAATCCCATATCATTCACCTGTAAAACACCGAACACAGTCTTGGGTTTAGTTTCATGTCCAGACGTCATAGCAATCGGTTGCTGCACATCTGTTTTTGGCTTGTACGCTCACGAGTCTCCAACGTAAACCGAGGAGTCTAAAAGTCTGCCAATAGTTCAACAGTAGGCACATGGACTTCACCTTTACAGTTTTTTACATGTCGTCGCTAATTAGCAATTCAAATAAACTAAACAAGGCTCTCATCACAGTGAAAACTTATGCGAGAAGGATTATTCGTACATTTAATCCTCTCGTGTCTCCTTACATCATGAGGAAAAGCAAAAGTCATATCGCAGTAGCCACAAGGATGTATAGTTGAAGACGAACCCAAACCAGATGCCGATGTTGCTGCAGTTGTAACATTTCCAGACTTACTCTTATGCACATCGATCATTCGCTGTTGCACCGAAACCTTTAGTTTCTGCCGCGCAGCAGGGCCTTTGCATGTCTCCAAGTGATTTTTCAAATGAATATATCTTGTAAACTGTTTGCGACACATTTCACAGCCAAACATTTTACGAGAAAGATTCTTAGCACATTCTCTCTTCTCGTGTCGTCGAGCATTGCTGTTGTTTGAGAAAATCTTGTCGCAGTAACGGCATCGATGATCAGTAGTTGTTGTCGAAACAAAGCCATTCAAGTATCCATCGAGGGCGAAACGTCGTTCAACGTACTTAACTGTGTAGCCAGCACTGAAGTCAATACTCTCTCTTCTGCTGGTGGTACCACAACTGTTGAAGTCTTCTCCAGTGTTGGCGTCGACGTTGCCAAAAGGATCTGTGCACCCATCGTCACGGAAGCCAGGGTTGCCGTAGTCTGTGGTACTACCTCCGTCGGGTTCGACGTTAAAGACGTTAATTTGCCATCGAGTTCACAAGTACATGTAATTACGTGACTTATGCAACAGATGAGATAAACTATGTTATCCATACACCGCAGTACGCCAGTAAGTCTCGCCATCTGGGGACTGACTTATATACCTCCAACCGACGTAATTATAATAGTCACCACAAGAATCATTTACTATTATTCAGGAGTCAGTCTGTAAAGTAGGTTTACGGACGATTATTTACTTGATAACGTCATAAGAAAACATTGATAAAAAATTGCATACTTTCTAATTTTCAAATATTATTTACAGTTTTTGCAAATATAATTTAAATAATTTGTTTAAATATAATCACGAACAATTGGTTAAAAAGCCCGCCTTAACCTGTTTGATATTATAGAATATTTTCTCGCACGGTGGTTGCCCGGTTCTTGCACGCTCGGCTCAGGCCGAACGTGACAATGAGTCATGCTTTTTCGTAAGTGCAGCCGGCGTTAATCGATTTATAAGACGTTATCACGTCAAAAAATTAACATAATCGAAACAAAAAAAATAAGAGGAAATGAAGCAAAATTGGAAGCACAATCTACGAAGAGGAAGTACAATGTCGAAGTCTCTTACCGTTGGATTGGTCGTAATGGTCGAAACGACAGAGATATTTTACACTGTCTCCACGTTCGCCTGACAAAATTCAATGCAATTTATTTATTTGGGACTTTATTAAAGATCTTATCTACTTACCGCCACTACCTAATGCTTTTCCAGAGTTAAAACACAGAAATTACATTACTTTACATAACCCCGGAAGTGTTAACCAAAGTTTGGAAAAAATAATAATTTAGGTAGGTAGCGTGGATTTGATTATAACAGAAGTTGCACATAGAGAAAATAAAAATAATAATAATTCGTTGTCTGTAAAGTCGGTTTATAAACGATAGTTTAACGTGACAACGTTATAACAAAACATTGATGAAATGATTGCATACTTTTGTGAATAAAATTGAATCATTTTTATTGAATTATCACTATTTTGTATGGGTACAAAGAAGGAGTGAAATGAAATCTACAAGTTAATTGATAAATTTACTTTTATTTGCACTCATTAATTCAAATATGTTTATTACTTTAACGAAGAGATTATTTTAACTTTAACTTTTATACATGTTTGCTATTTAACTTCTTCCTATCTGTGTTGTTCTGTTAAGGATAGGACGATGATAGGAAAAGTAGGAAATGAATGGGAGTGTTTCAAGTTTAATGTGCCTCGAAAAAGTCAAATCGATGGTTGTTCCAATCGAGTGGAAGAGAGATAGATGCGGCGCAAGCGTACAATGAGTGCAAGGGACACAGCGTAACGGGACAATGTGCATAACGGGTCACTTTTTCGTGCGTGCAGCCTGCGTTCATCAATTTATTAGATAATGTCACACAAAAAAATTAGTATAGTTTACCTTTAATTTTATATATGACTTTTTGTAAATAGTCTTAACTAAAATGTTTTAATATACCATTGAACAGGTACATTGTTTCATAGACACTGTGTATAAGAGTGAAAATAATTGTATAGGTACTTAATTTTCTTAAGTGCTCTTCCCAATACAACACAACTATTTTCCAAACCATTACGCTGTTTGCCTGGAAGTACCTGAGAAGCACGCATATCCCTTGCATGTGGCACAGCTCCAGTGGAGTCCCACCGGGGGAGCTGAATTGTTGTCCCTTGGATGGGCAGCCCTTAGGGATTTTTCTGACAGTGGTTAGTTTAGGTTAGGTTAGGTTAGGTTAGGTCACTTTACAAACTAACCACTGTCAGAAAAATCCTGATGGTCTGCCCTTCCAAGGGGCAGCGTCCCACCCGGCAGTATCACTTCTGGCGAGTCCAGACACTGCGCATGGGGCCTGTGACGTCACCCGCGCCAGACCGAGAGGCGAAGCAGTGCTCCGAGAACACTCGTCACGTAGCTGTTATTGTTTACGCTCGCACGTCTGCACTTAGCAAGAGAAGTAGTGTTCTTGAAGCCGGCACGGCTTTCCCGGGATGTTAGTCTCTCTCCATTTAGCAGCTTTCTTAGATATTATATCCCGTTAAATGTCATTATTTTGTATTTACGTTCCTCATGGTTAAAGTTCCTCGAACTCTCAAGTGGTTGAAAATACACAAAATTATAAAAGCGATAGGTATATAAAGCATACTTATTACATAATTTGCTGGCAAAATTGCATTTTTAACGTTTTTGTGTTGTGTGGATAAAGAGAATAAAATTTAATAAAAAACTAAATCTTTTTAGGTTTAAAATAAATTTTACTGGCAACTTTGTGATATAGTTTAATTCCTGTTCATAACAAAAATATTTAGTTATCCAACCTTTTAAATTCCTCATAATTTTTTAGATTTTTTAAGGCTGAATAAAATGTAATATTATATTCGTGAAATAAATTTAAACCACACCATTATCTTTAAACACAAAAAAAAAATATTTTTTTTATTCGATTTGGTTTTTCTTATCCTTTCTGCACAAAATTATTAAAAATATATTTTGCATTTTGTTGAAGTTCTGGCACCCAATATGTCCACAAGTTTAGATGTGTTTTAAGTAAATATAAATAAATTGCCTGGAACGGGACATACCACTTAAAATTTATATCCAATAAAATTTATATACTCAGAAAAATGTATTTTAAGCTTGGCGTTACAACGGTGATCTAATTTATAATTATTTGAAAGTAATTACACGCATTAATACGTACTATTATAAACACTAGTTGTAAATACTGACCAAGGATTTCAGACCAAAAGTCTAAAAGTGTACTAGAGATTCAAAAAAAAAAAAGTTGTAAACAAATAAATAATGTGGTTAAAATTTTACTATTGAAAAAGCATTAAAATTAATTTAAATATTAAAACATCTCCAGTAGTATATGAATGGGGCTCCTGCGGCAGGATTCAGGTTGTGGTGTGTGGTGGCGGTGTCAGCCATCTTGGATTTGTGACGTCACGGCGGCCATTTTTGACTCAAAATTCCTCAAAATTCCTCAAAAATGACTCAAAATGAATCGAAAATTCCCGTTTTAAGAAAAAAAATTCCCGTCTTCGAGGGAAAAATTCCCGTTTCGAGGGAAAATTTCCCGTTTCAGTCCTCAAAAATCCCAGCGGCTAGAAATGTCCTGAAAGAGGCTTAAGCATCCTTAACTCAAGCCTCAGTTAAGCCTCTATCAGGATGTGTCATTGACCTTTGACCTTGACCTTGACCCCGACGGCCATTTTGGATCCGCCATATTGGATGACGTCATTTCGTTTTCTCGAACATTCCAGCATTTTGTTATCCGACATTTTGAATTATGACGTCACCGTTGCAATTTTTGTTACGGTTGCCATCTTTAACTTTTTTATTTATTATCCGATTTTAATGAAAAATAAATAAAATTCATAAAAAATCCATTTAGTAAAATTTAAAAAAAATATTTAAAAAAACAAACTTTTACGACACGGAGTTCGGAGTCCTCGGTTCGAACCCGGTGAGGGCAAAAAAAAAAAAAAAACATCAGTTCCTTCCTCCACAGAAGCCACCTACAGACTGACCTACCACCACCAATAACAAGGTATTTACCATCAGCTGGTATGACATCATGTACGCCACCTTGTCTTTGTCCGCTGGAGACCGTCATCTTGTTTTCGTCTGCTAGAGTGTGCTGGCGACATGTTAATATAATTTTCTGTTCACTATACCTTTAACCTCGTCTGTTGACCTTGAACTTTGACCTTGAGCTTGAACGTTGACCTTGAACTTTGTCCTTGTCCTTGAACTTTGACCTTGACCTGTAACTTTGACCTTGACCTTGAAATTTGACCTTGACCTTGAAATTTGACCTTGGCCTTGAAATTTGACCTTGACCTTGAAATTTGACCATGACCTTGTTATTTGACTTTGACCTAGACGACCATCATGGAGCCGTCATGTTATGTTCAGTACATGCTACCAGGAGCTACCACATGCTAGTGGTCATTGCCACCATCATGTTTTCGTCTGCTGGAGGACACCATCATGTGTGTACTCGTCTTACCATCATGATAGTTTTATTCTAACCTGCTACAGTGCAGTAATCATTTATTATTACTGAAGTGCCCGCCATCTTGAAATTTGGGAGCCATCTTGAAATCATGTAATTATTTAGCTAGAAATGCGGGGAAAATTCCAAAAGTCTCCGATGAAATCAATTATTAATTTACAAAAAAAATCGATGGATTCCTGTCCACGGTTCGATTCTTGACCAGTGTCAGTTGTAACAAATTATTAAATAAATTTTATATTCTGTTTTCCATTACCTTTCGTGGTGTTTATTAATCATTCACTCTACGAAAATCAACTCAAGTCAATATACCTGACCAACGAATTAATACAATGTCGATTATCCTATTATGAAATTCTAATTTTTTAATAATCTGAATAACCTAAAAGCCGTTCATGTACAAAGCCACACATAAAGATCAATTGCCTTCAGTCCATGAGACCGAGTCAAGTCATTATCAGACGTATAGGCTAGTCATTTCAGGACCGCATGACCTTCGTCGTTAGCTAATTATATTCAATTAATCCATCGTGACATTTTTATACATTCTAAAGGACCAAGTAACCTTGAAAAATATTTTAGTAACACCAAGTGGTTTTAAACCTATAAATATTCAATCACTTCATTTTGTACTACACACAATCAACAAAAAGGAAGCACCGTCAACGAAAAGGCAGCTCATTTGGAAGCACCGACAACGAAAAGGCAGCACCGCCAAAGAAAAGGAAGCACATTCGGAAGCACCGACAACGAAAAGGAACCACATTTGGAAGCACCGACAACGAAAAGGCAGCACCGCCAACGAAAAAGCAGCTCATTTGGAAGCACCGACAACTATAAGGCAGCACCGCCAACGAAAAAGCAGCTCATTTGGAAGCACCGCCAACTATAAGGCAGCACCGTTAACGAAAAAGCAGCACATTTAAAAGCACCGAAAACGAAAAGGCAGCACCGCCAACGAAAAGGAAGCACATTTGGAAGCACCGACAACGAAAAGGCAGCACCGCCAACGAAAAGGCAGCACCGCCAACGAAAAAAAAGCTGATTTGGAAGCACCGACAAGAATCAGGCAGCACCGCCAACGAAAAAGCAGCTCATTTGGAAGCACCGACAACTATAAAGGCAGCACCGCCAACGAAAAAGCAGCACATTTGGAAGCACCGACAACGAAAAGGCAGCACCGCCAACGAAAAGGAAGCACATTTGGAAGCACCGACAGCGAAAGGGCAGCACCGCCAACGGAAAGGCAGCACCGCCAACGAAAAGGCAGCACCGCCAACGAAAAAGCAGCTCATTTGGAAGCACCGACAACTATAAGGCAGCACCCCCAACGAAAAAGCAGCACATCAGGAAGCACCGACAACGAAAAGGCAGCACCGCCAACGAAAAAGCAGCACATTTGGAAGCACCGACAACTAAAAGGCAGCACCACCAACGAAAAGACAGCACATTTGGAAGCACCGCCAACTAAAAGACAGCACATTTGGAAGCTCCGACCACGAAAAGGCAGCACCGCCAACGAAAAGGAAGCACTTTTGGAAGCACCGACAACGAAAAGGCTGCACCGCCAACGAAAAGGCAGCACCGCCAACGAAAAAGCAGCTCATTTGGAAGTACCGACAACTATAAGGCAGCACCGCCAACGAAAAAGCAGCACATTTGGAAGCACCGACAACTAAAAGGCAGCGCTGCCAACGAAAAGGCAGCACATTTGGAAGCACCGCCAACGAAAAGACAGCACATTTGTAACACCGACAACGAAAAGGCAGCACCATCGACAAAAAGGAAGCACATTTGGAAGCACAAGTTACGAGAACTAAGTTTTAGTTAGAAATCAGAATACAAGAAATAAAAACAATAAATTTTTATAATTCAAATTATTTATTTTATTTCTGAACATTATACATATACAAGTAAAACATACCATCATTGTATGTAGCCAGGTTTCCTCAGTTCTTTGAGTATGAAGGATATTTCTTTGATGCACGAATAGTTTCCTGCACAAAGCGAGCCATGTAGAAGTCTTAGCCGTTCAACCAATATGTTTGGATCTTTCCATGATGTGTAATCAATCTCTTCTACCACAATTTTACTTGCTTGTTTATTATAAATATTATGATCTCTGGTGTATTCCGTTTTAACACCAACCTCAGGGTAACTTTCATTATCGAGATAGTGATCATCACAAGCTTGATCAGATTTATTTAATATATCTCGACGTTTCCATCGTTTCGGTCTCAGGACACCGACACAGTCTTCGATCTTGCCTGCTTTAGCTGCTTCATCACAGTCTATGTCTTTGTCAACAGCCTCAGAGTCGCTGTAGCAATCACCGTAGAAGGCATCATCTTCACCCAGATTACCGTAAGAATTCGATGTCGATGATGTCGAAGTGTCTTCATCGTCTTCATGCTTCCTTTTTAGGAGTCCATCATTATTACAGAGTAGGAAAGATCTACTTGAATTTGGCTGGAATGTATTCTCACTTTTCACGTTAAGGATTCTTCCATTGTCTTCATTGTATCATAAATCATCATCATCCTTCAATTTAAGTTTTTTGTCGAGATCGGAAGAGCCGCGAACATAATCTCTTCCAAGACAAGGAAAATTATTGTCGTAATGCAAATCGCTCTTCTTTAGCCTAGTAGAGCCATCGTTGTCCTCTAGCTTGTACGCAGGCTTGGCGTTACAGGTTCTGTCATGTCTTTTTAAGCTCTCTCTCCGCGTAAACGACTTGCTACATCTAACACAACTTATCATATTACATAGTGGATTTTTAACACAGTCATTCTTCTCGTGTTGTCTTCCATTCTTTCTCAAGATAAATTTTTTGCTGCAAAACTTACACCTGTGTCCTTTCAATACAGCAACAGTCACCGAATCAGGATTCATATTAGTTACTGAGAATATTGTCAGATGCAAACTGAGTGAATTAAATTAGATACATTACTTAAATAGAATTTTCTAAATATTTCAACAGCAAGAATTAAGTTACCTCATACAAAAGAAATTGTTTCATGTGGTTTCGATTATTAGCATGAGATTTTACCACGTGTTGTGTTGAGTCATAATTTATTTAGCCCTTTTATGTGGTATGCGGGATGCTCACTAACGTTCGCAAAACAAGGTTGGCTTCGCTAGACATCAAGGAGAAGGAAGTTTATATTTCATGTTAATGCTTCTCAGCTGTCTCAAAGAATATTATTTGTCTGAGTAAAGTTATTATTTTTTAAATCCACCTGATAAAAATATTGAATGTTCTGATTTATTGACAGAATTTCACTGATTAAATGTAACTCTGAATAAAAATGACATGACTCAGTAAGTAAAAAATTCTTCATGCAGAGATAGATCTCTCACAAATAATCAGGAGCACTCGGTGAAAACCATCGGATGTCTAGCCAGGAATAATCAGAAACACTTGGAGAAAGCCATCAATATAATATCAAGATTAATCAAAAGCACTCGGAGAAATCCATCAGATGTCTAGTTAGGTTTAATCAGAAGCACACGGAGTAAACCGCCATAATATTGTCAAGAATAATCGGAAGCTCACGGAGAATACCACCATAATATTTTCAAGAATAATCAGGAGCACACGGAGAAAACCACCATAATATTAACAATAATAATCAGAAGCACACGGAGAAAACCAACATTATATTGACAAGAATAATCGGAAGCACGCGGAGAAAACCACCGCAAGTTTTCTTTGATATCATAAAAATACAGAAAAATATTTAATGAATAACAAAAAAAAATTAATAAAAAATTTTAAATGACAAAATAAAATACAAAAATACATAAAATTCTGGCTTCTACTAGAACTATATCTTTGCTCAACAAAGAGATATTCACAAGCTAGCAGAATCTGTTTATGTATTTTTGTATTTTATTTTGTCATTTAAAAAAATTTTATTAATTTTTTTTTATTTATTTATTAAATATTTTTTCTGTATTTTTATGATATCAAAGAAAACTTGTGGTGGTTTTCTCCGTGTGCTTCCGATTATTCTTGTCAATATAATGGTGGTTTTCTCCGTGTGCTTCCGATTATTATTGTTAATATTATGGTGGTTTTCTCCGTGTGCTCCTGATTATTCTTGACAATATTATAGTGGTATTCTCCGTGAACTTCCGATTATTCTTGACAATATTATGGCGGTTTACTCCGTGTGCTTCTGATTATACCTAACTAGATATCTGATGGATTTCTCCGCATGTATTTTAGTCGCAAAATTTTTATGAATATTCGTTGGTGTATGCATATATATATATATATATATATATATATATATATATATATATATATATATATATATATATATTTACTCCGTGTGCTTCTGATTATACCTAACTAGACATCTGATGGATTTCTCCGAGTGCTTTTGATTAATCTTGATATTATATTGATGGCTTTCTCCAAGTGTTTCTGATTATTCCTTGCTAGACATCTGATGGTTTTCACCGAGTGCTCCTGATTATTTGTGAGAGATATATCTCTGCATGAAGAATTTTTTACTTACTGAGTCATGTCATTTTTATTCAGAGTCAAATTTAATCAGTGAAATTCTGTCAATAAATCAGAACATTCAATATTTTTATCAGGTGGATTTAAAAAATAATAACTTTACTCAGACAAATAATATGCTTTGAGACAGCTGAGAAGCCTTAACATGAAATATAAACTTCCTTCTCCTTGATGTCTAGCGAAGCCATCCTTGTTTTGCGAACGTTAGTGAGCATCCCGCATACCACATAAAAGAACTAAATAAATTATGACTCAACACAACACGTGGCAACATCTCATGCTAATAATCGAAACCACATGAAACAGTTTCTTTTGTATGAGGTAACTTAATTCTTGCTGTTGAAATATTTAGAAAATTCTATTTAAGTAATGTATCTAATTTAATTCACTCAGTTTGCATCTGACAATAGTCTCAGTAACTAATATGAATCCTGATTCGGTGACTGTTGCTGTATTGAAAGGACACAGGTGTAAGTTTTGCAGCAAAGAAATTATCTTGAGAAAGAATGGAAGACAACACGAGAAGAATGACTGTGTTAAAAATACACTACGTAATATCATAAGTTGTGTTAGATGTAGCAAGTCGTTTACGCGGAGAGAGAGCTTAAAAAGACATGACAGAACTTGTAACGCCAAGCCTGCGTACAAGCTAGAGGACAACGATGGCTCTACTAGGCTAAAGAAGAGCGATTTGCATTACGACAATAATTTTCCTTGTCTTTGAAGAGATTATGTTCGCGGCTCTTCCGATCTCGACAAAAAACTTAAATTGAAGGATGATGATGATTTATGGTAGAATGAAGACAATGGAAGAATCCTTAACGTGAAAAGTGAGAATACATTCCAGCCAAATTCAAGTAGATCTTTCCTACTCTGTAAAAATGATGGACTCCTAAAAAGGAAGCATGAAGACGATGAAGACACTTCGACATCATCGACATCGAATTCTTACGGTAATCTGGGTGAAGATGATGCCTTCTACGGTGATTGCTACAGCGACTCTGAGGCTGTTGACAAAGACATAGACTGTGATGAAGCAGCTAAAGCAGGCAAGATCGAAGACTGTGTCGGTGTCCTGAGACCGAAACGATGGAAACGTCGAGATATATTAAATAAATCTGATCAAGCTTGTGATGATCACTATCTCGATAATGAAAGTTACCCTGAGGTTGGTGTTAAAACGGAATACACTAGAGATCATAATATTTATAATAAACAAGCAAGTAAAATTGTAGTAGAAGAGATTGATTACACATCATGGAAAGATCCAAACATATTGGTTGAACGGCTAAGACTTCTACATGGCTCGCTTTGTGCAGGAAACTATTCGTGCATCAAAGAAATATTTTTCATACTCAAAGAACTGAGGAAACCTGGCTACATACAATAATGGTTTGTTTTACTTGCATTTGTATAATGTACAAAAATAAAATAAATAATTTGAATTATAAAAATTTAATGTTTTTATTTCTTGTATTCTGATTTCTAACTAAAACTTAGTTCTCGTAACTTGTGCTTCCAAATGTGCTTCCTTTTTGTCGATGGTGCGGCCTTTTCGTTGTCGGTGCTTCCAAATGTGCTGTCTTTTCGTTGGCGGTGCTTCCAAATGTGCTGCCTTTTCGTTGGCGGTGCTGCCTTTTAGTTGTCGGTGCTTCCTAATGTGCTGCTTTTTCGTTGGCGGTGCTGCCTGATAGTTGTCGGTGCTTCCAAATGAGCTGCTTTTTCGTTGGCGGTGCTGCCTTTTTGTTGGCGGTGCTGCCTTTTCGTTGGCGGTGCTGCCTTTTCGTTGTCGGTGCTTCCAAATGTGCTTCCTTTTCGTTGGCGGTGCTGCCTTTTCGTTGTCTGTGCTTCCAAATGTGCTGCTTTTTCGTTGGCGGTGCTGCCTTATAGTTGGCGGTGCTTCCTTTTCGTTGTCGGTGCTTCCAAATGTGCTTCCTTTTCGTTGGCGGTGCTGCCTTTTCGTTGTCGGTGCTTCCAAATGTGCTTCCTTTTCGTTGGCGGTGCTGCCTTTTCGTTGTCGGTGCTTCCAAATGAGCTGCCTTTTCGTTAACGGTGCTTCATTTTTGTTGATTGCGTGTAGTACAAAATGTAGTGATTGAATATTTATAGGTTTTAAACCACTTGGTGTTACTAAAATATTTTTCAAGGTTACTTGGTCATTTAGAATGTATAAAAATGTCACGATGGATTAATTGAATATAATTAGCTAACGACGAAGGTCATGCGGTCCTGAAATGACTAGCCTATACGTCTGATAATGACATGACTTGGTCTCATGGACTGAAGGCAATTGATCTATATGTGTGGCTTTGTACATGAACGGCTTATAGGTTATTTAGATTATTGAAAAATTAGACTTTTATAATAGGATAATCGACATTGTATTAATTCGTTGGTCAGGTATATTGACTTGAGTTGATTTTCGTAGAGTGAATGATTAATAAACACCAGAAAGGTAATGGAAAACAGAATATAAAATTTATTTAATAATTTGTTACAACTGACACTGGTCAAGAATCGAACCGTGGACAGTAATCCATCGAATTATTTTGTAAATTAATAATTGATTTCATCGGAGAGTTTTGGAATTTTTCCCGCATTTCTAGCTAAATAATTACATGATTTTAAGATGGCTCCCAAATTTCAAGATGGCGGGCATTTCAGTTATAATAAATGATTACTGCACTGTAGCAGGTTAGAATAAAACTATCATGATGGTAAGACGAGTACACACATGATGGTGTCCTCCAGCAGACGAAAACATGATGGTGGCAATGACTACTAGCATGTGGTAGCTCCTGGTAGCATGTACTGAACATAACATGACGGCTCCATGATGGTCGTCTAGGTCAAAGTCAAATAACAAGGTCATGGTCAAATTTCAAGGTCAAGGTCAAATTTCAAGGCCAAGGTCAAATTTCAAGGTCAAGGTCAAATTTCAAGGTCAAGGTCAAAGTTAGAGGTCAAGGTCAAAGTTCAAGGACAAGGACAAAGTTCAAGGTCAAAGTTCAAGCTCAAGGTCAACAGACGAGGTTAAAGGTATAGTGAACAGAAAATTATATTAACATGTCGCCAGCACACTCTAGCAGACGAAAACAAGATGACGGTCTCCAGCGGACAAAGACAAGATGGCGTACATGATGTCATACCAGATGATGGTAAATACCTTGTTATTGGTGGTGGTAGGTCAGTCTGTAGGTGGCTCCTGTGGAGGAAGGAACTGATGTTTTTTTTTTATTTTTTGCCCTCACCGGGTTCGAACCGAGGACTCCGAACTCCGTGTCGTAAAAGTTTGTTTTTTAAATATTTTTTTTAAATTTTACTAAATGGATTTTTTATGAATTTTATTTATTTTTCATTAAAATCGGATAATAAATAAAAAAGTTAAAGATGGCGACCGTAACGAAAATTGCAACGGTGACGTCATTATTCAAAATGTCGGATAACACAATGCTGGAATGTTCGAGAAAACGAAATGACGTCATCCAATATGGCGGATCCAAAATGGCCGTCGGGGTCAAAATCAAGGTCAAAGGTCAATGACACATCCTGATAGAGGCTTAACTGAGGCTTGAGTTAAGGATGCTTAAGCCTCTTTCAGGACATTTCTAGCCGCTGGGATTTTTGAGGACTAAAACGGGAAATTTTTCCCTCGAAACGGGAATTTTTCCTTCGAAAACGGGTAATTTTTTTTTAAAACGGGAATTTTGAGTCATTTTGAGTCATTTTTGAGGATTTTTATAGAATTTTGAGTCAAAAATGGCCGCCGTGACGTCACAAATCCAAGATGGCTGACACCGCCACCACACACCACAACCTGAATCCTGCCGCAGGAGCCCCATTCATATACTACTATCTCCTACATCTCCAGAAAATTCAGTTTGCCCACAAGTTTACTCAGAACTGTAAAAGCCTGGTGCCATGATATATTTGTTCCTGCAATATGTGGCGTGAATACCAGTGGTTGTTCCTTGTTTATGTAAAGTTTTACATTAAAGGTGGGCTGAGCAATTTTTAGTTTATTCAAAATATTTTTATTTAGTGAATAAATATTTTTTTTAACATGAAACTAGTTTATTCTTATACGTTGTCTGTTAGAACACTTACTATGTATACTTTCACTGTTTTCCGCTTCTTCAAATTATTACTGTCAGAAATCAAAACGAAATTATTCAGTTTGTCTGGAAACTAATACAAAAACGGTTATGTCTGATTCAGTTTATGATAGAGACAAATAGCAAATAAATAAATGATATTTTTTTATTTAATCCTAAGTAGGTACGCTTTATTCGGCAAATTTTACTTACGGTCAGAAAATTCTTTTTTAAACCACCAAATGCTATTTAATATCCAACAAATGCACAGAATTTAAGACAAGCATAGTTGTAAGTGTGTACTCGTTTTTCCACGGGAAATATGTTTAAGTGACTGGAATAAAAAATTCAATGTTTTGTATAACCAATCGTATATTTATATAATTCTTTCTTTTACAAACATAATTACCATAATAATTTGAATGTGTTAAATGCCAGCTGTTCAGGTTTGAAATATAGTAGCTGCTTGGAATTAAATGTTTAAGAACATTGGGAAAGTTCATGGTTTAAATTCCGTATAGGTATACACTATTCATGGTGTAAATAAATAATCGTTTTTATTGGTTAATGAAGACATTCTGTGTGTTACAGTATCTTTGGGATCATTCGAATATAAAAAATGTGAGGCAGCATTAAGTCAGTGTTAAGCAAGAGCCTTACTTCTGGATTAATGTTTGTTATTGAGAGTTTATTGAGTAAAATTTTGTTTGTGGCTGAACATGTATCTCCTCGTTGCTTATTAGTTATTACCAAACTTACCCAGTTTTCGGGATGGGCAAAAATAAACTCGGTACTCTAGCTTAAAAAAATATTTACATAATTTAAATGCAAAATGATATTCAAGATAAGTTCCGAAACTAAAACAATATTTTGCTAACACGAAAGAGCCAGATCGCTGATATTATAAAATATGTTGTGGTGTCGATACAACATAATTGGTGTAGAACGATTCATAATCAGTATTTTGCAATGTTCACAATTTTGTGTTTAGTTTTTTAGTACATGCAAGATTAATTATGAAAACTACCTTTAATAAGTGGCATGACATAGTTCTCGTCTGGCAGTAGAATAAAGTTGAGCTGGTTAGAAGGAGCGATGTGTGATGGGGCGAGGCGCGGCAGAGGAGCACAAATAAACACGTGTCCGAGAGAGTTACGTCTTCCTGGCCGCCGCGAGACACGTCTGCGACACGAAGCGAGACTGTATACCGCTCGTCTCCCGCCCGAAGAGGACGCACATTGTCGGGCCATACGCAAGTTGGGCCAGCAGGGTGAAGCAGGGCGAAGCTGGGTGAATTTGATTGAAGCAGGGTAAAGTAGGGTGAATCAGGATGAAGCAGGTTTAATCAGGGTGAATCTAGTTTAAGCAAGGTGAAGCAAGCTGAAGCAAGATGAATTAGGGAGAAGCAGGGTGAAGATGTAAAGCAAGGAGAAGCAGGGTGAAGCAGGATGAAACAGATTGAAACAGGTTAAAGCAGGATTAATTAAGGTGAATGAGGGTGAAGCATAGCGAAGCAGGGTGAAGCAAAGCGAAGTAGTTTGAACCAGCGTGAAGCAATGTGAAACAGGGTGAAGCAAGCTGAAGCAAGATGAAGGAAGGTGAAGCATGGCGAAGCATAGCAAAGCAGGATGAAGCAGGTTGAATCAGTGTGAAGCGAGGTGAAACAGGGTGAAAAAGGGTGAATAAGGGTGAAGCAAAGTGAAGCAAGGGGAAGCAGGCTGTAGCGGTATATGACAGGGCAAAGCGCAGGGTGAAGCAGTAAATCAGCCACTGCGTGCAGTGAGAGCGAAAGTTGAGTCGACAATTTTTTAGCCACTGCGTGTCTGTCACTTGCGCGATAACTGCAATGTATATTGAACCTTTACAACGTTCGTTATCCGATTATGACTATTTCGAAGACGAAATAAGTGCAATGTTTCATTATGAACAGTTTCCTAAAATGGGTAATTGAAAGAAAAGTAAGCCATACAGAATTCATTATTTAGGATGGATTTTCTAATGAAAGATAATAACTTTTCTCGTGTAACAACTGAGAATATTTCTTATTGCATGAAATCATCAATAGAGCTTATAAATGCTATAGGGTTTAATGCGTTAAAGGCTGCTGGAACAGGAGGAAAAAAAAACCTTTTTATTGATGTAAGATATGTTTTCATTTCCTTAAAAAAATGATAAAAACTGGAAAGCTAATAAAATTCATAGAAAATTAAAAATAAGAGTAAATGAAAGTGAAACAGATGTAGAGGTTAACACTAATTCTTTAAAAGAGACTGTACTGCGAGCAAGTGGCAGTCACTAGTGAGGAGTCACTTCGCACCTCACGGCGCGCTGGAAGTGAGTCACTTCATCTGCGGTGGACATTCGCCGCGTTCATGTCTGTGCTTCACAGACACTCACGCTTTAGCGCCGCGTTTTTAAACTACTCTGGGTCACATGAGAATTTTTATTCACGCCGTATCGTATTTGAAAATGTTTCCATTTGTAAACAGGAACCCTGGTAGTTACAATGCGCAGCTTTTCCTAATAGCATTGATTTTATATTTGTTCCTAACCTAAGTTTAAAACTAAGAGTGTTTGGGATTGGTCTAGATAGGGAAGACTAAGTGTCTCTCAGGCCGAAGCGTATACTCTCTAATCACGCAGGTTTTAAGGGAAAAGGAATCATGTGCGAGGAAGGGATTTGCCAGCCGTGGCATAGATTGGTGCCATGATTAACTGCCCTCACTCTTAATTCTGGACTAAGTTTGGCTTACGTATATCTTGCACAGACACACGTAAAACCCTGGGCTCTTTCATGCGGGGAGAAAAAATCGTGCATTTTGCAAGCAGGTTGGTTGAAGGAACCAGAGGGATGGTACAGAAAGAAGAGTTGGTCGGGTAGAAAAGAGTCTAACATGCGGGGGGTTGGGAGCTTGGACATTGCTATCCGCATTGGTTTTCAGGGGCGTCTCTTTTCGTTTCCCACCAGGCTGCCAGCGAGCATATACTTAAATTATGAAGGGGAAGAGTATTTGGCGCCTATTTATTATTTACCAACCTAACTAACGCGACCGTGCGCAATTCGACACTCGGCACTTCCCGCCTGAGCATTCCAGTAGCGGTGAGTTCAGCTTCAGTGGTGTGTGTTTCCACGCCAGTTGTCTACCATTGTGCGGTGTGGTATCCTTATATTCACAGCGCTGCGATCCATCGTGTGCACGCAGGTCTGCCAACTGTCACTCTGTCTCTCCCGCCAAGATCACTGTCACAGTTTCATTCCGCTACTAAATGTTTGGTGTGGACTTGTACTCATGTGAGATGTAAGTCAAGGTTGAATGTTTTATTATTGAGGTGAAATTGGCGTATTTTGAAATCAGTGAATTTAAGAAGCACCAGTTTTTGGTATGACTGTATTGGAGATATGCCACCACAGCTGTCATTAGCATTGTGAATTAAAGAGGCCTAATCACAAGGCTGTTGCAGTGACGCAGTCATTAAATGGTGCAACAACAATCGTAATATTTGAGTGCTAACCAAACCATATTATTACGCAAAATTAAAATAAATTTTGTAATGCAGCCATCTTGATGTCAAATTTATCCAAAATTCACAAAAAAAAATTGTCCCAAATATTTCTAGAAAATTTCCTATTTCGAGGGAATAATTCCCGTTTACAGAGAAAATTTTCAATTTTTTCCTCAAAAAAATCAAGAGGGGCCAAATTTCCTAAGTAAAGCAATTTTCCTCAAAAGCCCCAGCATATGACATGACCTTGAACATGACCATATACTTGAAACTTTAATTTTTGTCCAAAAAATTCCGAAAACATTACATACAATAAAAAATAAATTGCTTAAAATGTTAACTTACTGAATTCATTTTGGTTCTTGCTTCGATTCTCGGCAAGAGTTAACATGTAATTTATTTAAAAAATTAATAATATTCTTAGTTACATAAAAATAATAATAAAATGCTTGCTTACATCTCACGAGCCATATTGGTTCCTACAACCTTCCGCCATTTTGTGTAGTGACGTCCCGTCGACAATCTGGATTTTCTTTACTTAGTTAGCTAGAAATTGACCAAAAGGAAACACATTTGGGAGCACAATCAACAAACAAAAAAAGAACCACATTTTAAAACGCAGTCGACCAAGATGAAGCACAATCGACAAAAAAAAGCACATTTGGAAGCACATTCCACAAAAAGGAAACATATTTGAAAGCAAAATAAAAAAAAAGGACGAACACGTGGAAGCACATTTACAAAACCGAAGCTGTTACGAGAAATAAGTCTTAGAAAGAAAAAGATTTTAAGAAATAATACAAAAACTTTTGTTATCTAAAAAAGTGATTTATTTTTCAATTTTATTTACATGCAGGTGAAACCAGTAAAACAAGTCATTATTTTATGTAACCTGCATTTATTAGGTTTCTGAATTATAATTCGTTAGGTGCGAAAGGTTTGTTTTTACTAAGCGAAGCAAATTGAAGACTTAACCTGTCGAATAATGTGTTAGGATCTTCGCTTTTACTGCTGTCATCTTCCTACAGTGTTCATTATTAATATTTTTTTTTAATCTCTGAAGTTTTATGTTTAATCATCAACCTCAAAGCCATTGTCGCCATGATCGTAGAAGTCAGCATCTTCACCTGGATTACTGCAATAATTTGAAATAATTGACTTTGAAACATTTTCATCATCTTCAATCTTCATTTTTAAGAGTCTTTTTTTTAACTCAGTATGGAGGATCTGCAAGTATTCTAGCTTTTTAAAGTAATGATATTTCCATTGTCTTCACGTTTCCTTAAATTATCAACATACTTTAATTTAATTTATTTTTCGAAATCATGAGAGCTATGAACATAATCATGTTCAAGACAAGGAAAATTATTGTCGTCATGCAGCACACTCTTCCTTATAGTAGTAGCTCAATCGTTGTCCTTATCTCATAATTGGGCTTGGGTTAACAAGTTCTGTCGTGTCTTTTTAAGCTCCCTCTTCGCGTAAACGAATTGCTACGTCCAACACAACTTATCATTTGCGTAGTGAGATCTTAACCACGTCATTATCCTCGTGTTGGCGAGCATTCTTTCTTGGGATAAATTCCTGTCAGCAGAACTTACAACTGTGTCATTTCGATAATGCTGCAGCAATCGAACCAGGATCCTTATTAGCTAATTACAGATGCATACTGAGTTTTTTAAAAAAGATGCTTAAAACCCCAATATTGAATAATCCATCAGCGAGAGTAAATTCTCCAATTTGAAAGAATCATGACCAAGTTGTTCTGCTTTTCAACAGATGTCACCACATGTTGCGTGGAGGTAAATATTATTTATATTTCCGTGTGGGTTGCGGGATAATCACTCACAATCGCAAGAGAAGGAGAGCTTCGCTAGACATTAAGGAGAAGGAAGTTCGTATTGCATGATGGCGTTTCTCAGTATAAACCTATTTTGTGTGCGTTCCAAAAAAACCATTGAAAATGCTGATTTTATACCAGAATTTTTTTCCTATAAAAGGCAACTCTCAATACAATATCAGGTCTCATTTCCAAAAAAAAATGCATTCAGTGAAATTGTACTTAGAAATAACCAGGAGCACACAGACAACACCAACAGCAATCTTGCCAGAATAACCTGAAGCACACGAAGAAACCTAACAAAATATTTTCACAAATATTCAGTAGAAAACCAACATAAATCTTGCAAATTCTGCTCACTAATATGCCTAGCACATTAATATATATATATTTATTTATTTATATTTATACATATATGTTCTATTCATATGGAAATTTGTAACAGATAAATGCTAAGCATATAATTATGCAAAGCATACTTTATATAATTAACTTTTTGCATCGATCAAGTATCGAACAGAGGACAGGAACCAATACAATCTATCAGTATATTAATAAGCAATTATTTTATGAATTTTATATTTTTTTACGAATTTATAGCTATATAAATACATATTTTCAAGATGGTGGCTAAGAGGGCCGACAAGATGGCTGATTCTATGACGGTATTATGATTGGCACTCTGGCAAGTAAAAATTAAATCAATATGGCGGAGGTTCCCTCTAGCATATGTCGTATGTACTATGTGACACTAGCGCTCTTGGTATCGAGTATTAATATGGCTGCCTCCAGCAGACGAAAAAACTATAATGGCTATGCTGTCATAATCCAAGATGGTGGTATCAAGCAGACGAAAACATGATTGTGGCTGTGTTGTCATAATCCAAGATGGCAACCTCCGGAATACGGAAAAAAGATGGCGAACGTTACGTCGTTATATAAATGCCGTAATATGTATATACATTGGTATTAGTGGCGGGAGGTCAGTCTGTCAGTGGCTGTCCTGGAGGAAGTATCCGTCGCCATTTTTTTTTTTTGCCCTTACCAGGTTCGAACCAAGGACTCCAAGCTACATGATGTAAATGTGTTTTTTTAAATCAAAGTTTTATTAAATTTGCATTTTATTAATGTTTTTATTTTATTAAAATTTTGTGTCAAATATTTAGATAATAATTACGTATTTTCAAGATGGCGGAAGTGTCGTCATCATTTCAAAATGGAGGTTCTGCCACAAATATATTCAACTGATAGGTATTTACTTAGGGAAATTCATATCATGGATGTAAAAAATTGCGTAAATATTTGTAACTATTAATACTTGCGCAATTCTTTACATCTATGGTATTAAACAAATAGCAGAACATCATATTGAAGAAAAGTTTGGAGTTAGATACTTATTACACACCCTTACAAATGTTAAATAACAACCACGTGTTTAGTGCTGTCTGGAAGCGCAGGGGCGCTACGGGAGACACACACGCCTCTCCGCCCCTGCTTTCCAGCGGTCTCCGAGCCACGTGTTTAGTGCTGTCTGGAAGCGCAGGGGCACTACGGGAGACACACACGCCTCTCCGCCCCTGCTTTCCTGCGGTCTCCGAGCCACGTGTTTAGTGCTGTCTGGAAGCGCAGGGGCGCTACGGAAGACACACACGCCTTCCCGCCCCTGCTTTCCTGCGGTCTCCGAGCCACGTGTTTAGTGCTGTCTGGAAGCGCAGGGGCGCTACGGGAGACACACACGCCTCTCCGCCCCTGCTTTCCTGCGGTCTCCGAGCCACGTGTTTAGTGCTGTCTGGAAGCGCAGGGGCGCTACGGGAGACACACACGCCTCTCCGCCCCTGCTTTCCTGCGGTCTCCGATCCACGTGTTTAGTGCTGTCTGGAAGCGCAGGGGCGCTACGGGAGACACACACGCCTCTCCGCCCCTGCTTTCCTGCGGTCTCCGATCCACGTGTTTAGTGCTGTCTGGAAGCGCAGGGGCGCTACGGGAGACACACACGCCTCTCCGCCCCTGCTTTCCTGCGGTCTCCGAGCCACGTGTTTAGTGCTGTCTGGAAGCGCAGGGGCGCTACGGGAGACACACACGCCTCTCCGCCCCTGCTTTCCTGCGGTCTCCGATCCACGTGTTTAGTGCTGTCTGGAAGCGCAGGGGCGCTACGGGAGACACACACGCCTCTCCGCCCCTGCTTTCCTGCGGTCTCCGATCCACGTGTTTAGTGCTGTCTGGAAGCGCAGGGGCGCTACGGGAGACACACACGCCTCTCCGCCCCTGCTTTCCTGCGGTCTCCGATCCACGTGTTTAGTGCTGTCTGGAAGCGCAGGGGCGCTACGGGAGACACACACGCCTCTCCGCCCCTGCTTTCCTGCGGTCTCCGATCCACGTGTTTAGTGCTGTCTGGAAGCGCAGGGGCGCTACGGGAGACACACACGCCTCTCCGCCCCTGCTTTCCTGCGGTCTCCGAGCCACGTGTTTAGTGCTGTCTGGAAGCGCAGGGGCGCTACGGGAGACACACACGCCTTCCCGCCCCTGCTTTCCTGCGGTCTCCGAGCCACGTGTTTAGTGCTGTCTGGAAGCGCAGGGAAGCTACGGGAGACACACACGCCTCTCCGCCCCTGCTTTCCTGCGGTCTCCGATCCACGTGTTTAGTGCTGTCTGGAAGCGCAGGGGCGCTACGGGAGACACACACGCCTTCCCGCCCCTGCTTTCCTGCGGTCTCCGAGCCACGTGTTTAGTGCTGTCTGGAAGCGCAGGGGCGCTACGGGAGACACACACGCCTCTCCGCCCCTGCTTTCCTGCGGTCTCCGAGCCACGTGGTTTGTGCTGTCTGGAAGCGCAGGGGCGCTACGGGAGACACACACGCCTCTCCGCCCCTGCTTTCCTGCGGTCTCCGAGCCACGTGTTTAGTGCTGTCTGGAAGCGCAGGGGCGCTACGGGAGACACACACGCCTCTCCGCCCCTGCTTTCCTGCGGTCTCCGAGCCACGTGTTTAGTGCTGTCTGGAAGCGCAGGGGCGCTACGGGAGACACACACGCCTTCCCGCCCCTGCTTTCCTGCGGTCTCCGAGCCACGTGTTTAGTGCTGTCTGGAAGCGCAGGGAAGCTACGGGAGACACACACGCCTCTCCGCCCCTGCTTTCCTGCGGTCTCCGAGCCACGTGGTTTGTGCTGTCTGGAAGCGCAGGGGCGCTACGGGAGACACACACGCCTCTCCGCCCCTGCTTTCCTGCGCTCTCCGAGTCACGTGTTTAGTGCTGTCTGGAAGCGCAGGGGCGCTACGGGAGACACACACGCCTCTCCGCCCCTGCTTTCCTGCGGTCTCCGATCCACGTGTTTAGTGCTGTCTGGAAGCGCAGGGGCGCTACGGGAGACACACACGCCTCTCCGCCCCTGCTTTCCTGCGGTCTCCGAGCCACGTGTTTAGTGCTGTCTGGAAGCGCAGGGGCGCTACGGGAGACACACACGCCTCTCCGCCCCTGCTTTCCTGCGGTCTCCGATCCCCGTGTTTAGTGCTGTCTGGAAGCGCAGGGGCGCTACGGGAGACACACACGCCTCTCCGCCCCTGCTTTCCTGCGGTCTCCGAGCCACGTGTTTAGTGCTGTCTGGAAGCGCAGGGGCGCTACGGGAGACACACACGCCTTCCCGCCCCTGCTTTCCTGCGGTCTCCGAGCCACGTGTTTAGTGCTGTCTGGAAGCGCAGGGGCGCTACGGGAGACACACACGCCTCTCCGCCCCTGCTTTCCTGCGGTCTCCGAGCCACGTGTTTAGTGCTGTCTGGAAGCGCAGGGGCGCTACGGGAGACACACACGCCTTCCCGCCCCTGCTTTCCTGCGGTCTCCGAGCCACGTGGTTTGTGCTGTCTGGAAGCGCAGGGGCGCTACGGGAGACACACACGCCTCTCCGCCCCTGCTTTCCTGTGGTCTCCGAGCCACGTGTTTAGTGCTGTCTGGAAGCGCAGGGGCGCTACGGGAGACACACACGCCTTCCCGCCCCTGCTTTCCTGCGGTCTCCGAGCCACGTGGTTTGTGCTGTCTGGAAGCGCAGGGGCGCTACGGGAGACACACACGCCTTCCCGCCCCTGCTTTCCAGCGGTCTCCGAGCCACGTGTTTAGTGCTGTCTGGAAGCGCAGGGGCGCTACGGGAGACACACACGCCTCTCCGCCCCTGCTTTCCTGCGGTCTCCGAGCCACGTGGTTTGTGCTGTCTGGAAGCGCAGGGGCGCTACGGGAGACACACACGCCTCTCCGCCCCTGCTTTCCTGCGGTCTCCGAGCCACGTGTTTAGTGCTGTCTGGAAGCGCAGGGGCGGTACGGGAGACACACACGCCTCTCCGCCCCTGCTTTCCTGCGGTCTCCGAGCCACGTGTTTAGTGCTGTCTGGAAGCGCAGGGGCGCTACGGGAGACACACACGCCTCTCCGCCCCTGCTTTCCTGCGGTCTCCGAGCCACGTGTTTAGTGCTGTCTGGAAGCGCAGGAACGCTACGGGAGACACACACGCCTTCCCGCCCCTGCTTTCCTGCGGTCTCCGAGCCACGTGTTTAGTGCTGTCTGGAAGCGCAGGGGCGCTACGGGAGACACACACGCCTTCCCGCCCCTGCTTTCCTGCGGTCTCCGAGCCACGTGGTTTGTGCTGTCTGGAAGCGCAGGGGCGCTACGGGAGACACACACGCCTCTCCGCCCCTGCTTTCCTGCGGTCTCCGAGCCACGTGTTTAGTGCTGTCTGGAAGCGCAGGGGCGCTACGGGAGACACACACGCCTCTCCGCCCCTGCTTTCCTGCGGTCTCCGAGCCACGTGGTTTGTGCTGTCTGGAAGCGCAGGGGCGCTACGGGAGACACACACGCCTCTCCGCCCCTGCTTTCCTGCGGTCTCCGAGCCACGTGTTTAGTGCTGTCTGGAAGCGCAGGGGCGCTACGGGAGACACACACGCCTCTCCGCCCCTGCTTTCCTGCGGTCTCCGAGCCACGTGGTTTGTGCTGTCTGGAAGCGCAGGGGCGCTACGGGAGACACACACGCCTCTCCGCCCCTGCTTTCCTGCGGTCTCCGAGCCACGTGGTTTGTGCTGTCTGGAAGCGCAGGGGCGCTACGGGAGACACACACGCCTCTCCGCCCCTGCTTTCCTGCGGTCTCCGAGCCACGTGTTTAGTGCTGTCTGGAAGCGCAGGGGCGCTACGGGAGACACACACGCCTCTTCGCCCCTGCTTTCCTGCGGTCTCCGAGCCACGTGGTTTGTGCTGTCTGGAAGCGCAGGGGCGCTACGGGAGACACACACGCCTTCCCGCCCCTGCTTTCCTGCGGTCTCCGAGCCACGTGTTTAGTGCTGTCTGGAAGCGCAGGGGCGCTACGGGAGACACACACGCCTCTCCGCCCCTGCTTTCCTGCGGTCTCCGTTCCACGTGTTTAGTGCTGTCTATCTAACACGTAAATTACTGTGTTCTTAGTTTTACGTTCTTAAAAGCGCTAGTTTAAGTTGAAATATCTGTTCAAAAAAATTAATGTTTAAAACCAAAATACGATATAAAATATGTCTGTTAAAATTTTAAAAAAAATTATGTCTATTATGGCCATGAAAAAGTGTAATACATTTTATGAATGTATATTGTTTTGCTTGTTTTGTAACAATTTCTTTAAATTTCTACTGAAGACTGTAGTTGAAAGTAAAACGAAATATCTGACAGAGGTGTGAATTTATTTGTATTTTAACCACAAAGCTCCAATTCAAACATTATTTTCCAGTTTTTGGCAGTTTGAGGAAGAAGTAAATCTAACCCCAGAACCCTGTGTTAACGGTACAACATGTAACTGGCTAGTTTAATTTGAGATCAATAAAATACACAAACTTCAGTAAAACTTTTTTTTTTTAATTGATCAACGAATTGAATATTTAGTTCATTGTCATAAAAACTAAGATCGTTTAAGCTTTAAGTTACATTATATAAAATGAGTAATATATACATTAATTCCTGTCAATATTTTTAGCTTTCAGGGTTAAGTTTGTATTCTTTCTACGAGATAAATTGTTACACATGTTTAGAATTATTTTTTATATAAAATACAAGGAAAAATTAAATAGGCCTATGGTGTCATTGACGAATCATGCACTAGCTTTTATACTCAGATCATAGGTAGCGAAGATAATTTGTTTCCATGAATGTAAATAAGGTTGTTTTATATTATAGTTTTCAAAAAACTCGTAAAGCTTTCGTTCACAACTGAGGGTGTGCCAAATACTTTAAAAATAAACTTCATTTGGTTTGAAACAACAGTCGTATCTTCAATATTTATAAATTCGCAAAAGCTCAAGGAAAAAATTTTGCGTTCGTAATTCACTGCCAACAGTAAAGTGTAAAATAAACGATGAATGTTTTTGACGTGATAACGTTTTATAAATCGATGAACGCCGGCTGCACGCACGAAAAATTGTCACGTTCCGCCTGAGCAGAGCGTGCAAGATCCGGCCAACCAGCGTGCAAATAAATCTTCCATAATATAAAACAGGTTAAGGCGGGCTTTTTAACTAATCGTTCGTGATTTTATTTAAACTAATTATTTGAATTGAATTTGCAAAAACTGTAAATAATATTTGAAAATTAAAAAGATTTTTTTTTTTTCATCAATGTTTTCTATGACGTTATCACGTAAAATTATCGTCCGTAAACCAACTTTACAGACAAACCCCCCCTTTTTTTTTTACGAACTGGTTCATGTCTTGACTCCGTTCACAATAATGTGAAAATAATCTTTACACCTACATAAACTCTATTCTCATTCTATACTCTATTGTCATTTATCCAGCAGCCAATGAAAAAACAATCAACATGAGGGTACCATTTTGAAGCTCATGTTATTTTATCTTTCAATGCTTTTTTTTATTTTGTATTCAGGTTTTAAAGTAATCCTTTAAGATTTCAGTTAAATTATTTTATGTATCAAGTTAAGTGTTTTAAATTTACTGTCGCTGAAGTTTTCGGCTGCTTGTAGAAATATGTATACAATATTTCATAAGCCCAACTATTTCGTACCTTGAAATTTGTCGAATATTGTGCAGTATGAAGCTTAAACCTAAGCTAATACACGTTTGAATCCACGTTGTCGGTCCTGCTGTGTTTATATTCTACCTTTAATTCATATAACATTTATCGACCCAAATGGTTTTAAATATTATATGTGACAACACTCAAATATCCGACGTTATTTAAAGTAAATACATACGTGATCAACATTATCAACACTGTCGTGCAAATATCGTAACTTAAATTAATTTTGATTGGAATCAACACATATGGTTTAATTAAATGCGTCATTCACCAAAATGCCAGTAGTAGATGTATATAGTTCGTATGAGGGCACCGGAGGACGGAGGGGGATCCGGGGAACCGCGGCAGCCACCTTAAGGCTTCGCTTCATCAGCCATGTTGGTTTACGTCACGTCCGCCGGCCATACACACACAAAAAAGTGTCCCGTTACGTTCATCAGTCATGTACGCACGAAAAAATGTCCCGTTACAGTAGATGGAAAATACCGATTCAAGGACAGGCGCAGGATCCAGGAGCCGACCTTGAACATTGACTTTGACCTTGAACATTGACTTTGACCTTGAACTTTGACCATTAGCCTTTAAGTTTAACCTTTACCTTTAAATTTGACCTTGACCTTGACCTTGAAATTTGACCTTGACCTTGAAATTTGACCCTGACATTGAAATTCGACCCTGACCTTTAGCCTTGCGCCCTTCTATGTTACCAACCTGATGACGTCATCTAATCCGTATGCTAATCCATATGCTAACCTAACCTAACCTAACCTAACCTAACCAAACCTAATCCATATGCTAATCTATGCTAACCTAACCTAACCTAACCTAACCTAATCCATATGCTAAACTATGCTAACCTAACCTAACCTAACCTAACCTAATCCATATGCTAATCTATGCTAACCTAACCTAACCTAACCTTACCTAACCTAATCCATATGATAATCTATGCTAACCTTACCTGACCTAACCTAACCTAACCTAATCCATATGCTAATCTATGTAACCTAACCTAACCTAACCTTTCCTAACCTAATCCATATGCTAATCTATGCTAACCTAACCTAACCTAACCGTCATATCCACCATCTTGAAAATCAATAATTTTTATGTTAGAAAAAAAGGAAAAAATTAAAAATAATTTAAAAAAATAACTAATCGAATTAAATAATAAAAATTAAATAAATTATTATTTAAAACCACTGTTGAACATATCGTTATGGTCGCCATTTTGGATTATATTTAATTGTTGCATGTTTCTTTATGCCCACCATCTCGGTTGAGTACGATGTTATCTTTACACTTTACATTATGATCGCCATATTGGATCCTATTAATGTTGCATGTTTCGTTATGGCAGCCATCTTGGAATTGTGTAATTATTTAGCTAGAAATTCGGGAAAAATCCATAATTAATTAAATAAATCACTCATTAATTTAAATATTGATTCGATCAGTTCCTGTTCTTGGTTCAATACTCGATCGATAAAATAATGTTTAATTTTATGTAAAAAAGTAATTTCAATAAACTATGTTCAAAATTCTTAAAGAGGCTTAAAATCCTCTACTATCATCATCTTATAAGCCATCATGTACGCCATCTTGGATATTCGTAATTTTAATACTACAAATTCGTAATTTCAATGCTAGAAATTCAGGAAAAAGTTCAAAACTCATTAAATAAATTTTGCAACCAATAAAAAGATTAATTAGATCGACTTAGGTCCTTGGTACGATTCTGGATGCTGAAGAAAAAATTAATATAACAACAATTTAACATAATAGTGACAGGTCCATAAATAAAACATCGCAAATTCTTTCACAAAATAAATCTTATTACAAAATCTTATTTTACTACAGGATCACTTACGAAAGCCCTGCATAGGCGTGAAATGACTAATTCTTAGCTCCAATCGGTTTATACTAGACAGAGACCAACCAGAACCTTTACAGACATAGTCCTCCTCTTCTTGACAGAGTTTCTGGATACCGTTTTTAACAGTTTGCTTCACATCGTCAGAACTGTAAATTACTGCAGCCGATGTCTTGAATGCACACTTCCTCACTTCGTCTTCGAATGGATACGGCTTTCCATATATACAGTCCAACCACAAGTTATATTTTGATGGACCGTTTGTTGCTACATCATCAGTAAGCTGATTGATTATGTCCTCTCTGATATCATCAAGAAAATTACAAATGTCTTTTGACTCACCTAACGTATTTAGATAATAGTAATCTTTCAATTTTCCACGAAATGCAGACTGCGCCAAGTAGAACCCATTATCATTCACTTGTAATGCACCGAACACAGTATTAGGTTTATTTTCATGTCCAGACGTTATAGCAATCGGTTGCTGCACATTAGTTTTCTTGCTTGTACGCTTACGAGTCTCCAATATAAAGCGAGGAGTCGAAATTTCTAAAGGTAGTTCTTCAGTAGACACACGGACTTTACCGTTGCATTTTTTCACATGCCGTCGTAAACTATCAATACGTGTAAACCATTCATGACACTCATCACAGCGGAACTTCATGCGAGATGGATTCTTCTTGCATTTACTCCTCTCATGTCTTCGTGCTACATGAGAAAAAGTGAACGACATATCGCAGTAGCTGCAAGGATACCTTGCTGATGAAGATGAGCCTTTCAGACCCGATCCAGATACTGACGTTGCCGCAGTTGCGACATATCCAGGCATACTCTTATGAACATCGATGCATCACTGTTGCACCGAAACCTTTACTTTCTGCCTAACAGCAGGACCTTTGCATGTCTTCATGTACGTTTTCATATTATCTTTTCTGGCAAACTGCTTATTACATTTCTCACAAACAATCATTTTACGATATAGGTTCTTGGCACATTCTCTCTTCTCATGCCGTCGAGCATTGCTGCTGTTTGACAAAATCTTGTCACAGTAACAGCACCGATGTTCGTTAGTTGTTGTCGATTCGGCATCCATTGAAGTCTCCATTGAGGCTGAAACGAAGTTCGTCAAGTTTTCCTGCACAGCCAACACTACCGGCATTAAAGTCTCTTCTGCTGGTGGTATCGAGCCTGATGAAGTCTCCTCCAGTGTTGTCGCCGTGGTTGTCAACGGAATCTGCTCCTTCTCCGTCGTAGCTGTCGTCAAGGTTCCCGTAGACGATGGTACAACCTCCATCGAGTTCGTCGTTAAAGTCGGTAAAGATGCCATCGAGTTCGCAAGAACAGGTAATTACATGATAAATGCACCAGAAGAAACAAACTAGGTGATCCTTACACCGATAACGTCAGTAAAAAACTGAGTGACCTGCTGTATAGGACTCGCTTATATACATGCACCGTATGGAATAATACACTCGTCAAATCAAGAACCAATTACTATAATACTCGAGTCAAAACTACATTAAAAATAGAAGCTCACTCAACGAAAAAGGCAGCACATTTGGAAGCAAATTCGACATATGAAATGGACACGCAATGCACGCACTTGCAGATTTCATCACAAAGTTAACATTTAAATTTCATTCAAGCGAAGTAGCAAGCCAATGTCACATCATCATATTAACATCCTATTGGTCATACTATCCTCAAAATTTCACAGTATTATAAATCACACCAGTTATAGACGGACTTATGGTTTCTAACACACAACATTTCAGTCATTTTTCTTTTATAAATTCATATTTTAAAATGCAAAATATACATGGTAAACGAAGAACCAGGTACGTAAATATTTTATATACTTTATGTACACTGTAGACGTCAAGAGCTTGAAAGTCCATATTTAAGAAAGATATTTAATAAAACTCATATTAAATTGTATATTTATTCCCATTAATACACATCAGATCAAAAAAAGTAGGTTTTATTATATAAACCTCGAATTTCTTAGTTCATGTTTCTTTGAGGACGCATAAATTTTCAGCATTTCGCGAACCAAGTAGAAGTTTTAGTCTATTTTTCAATCATTTAGATTGTCTCTCGATGAACAATTGGTCTCATGTGCTACGGCTTCCATCTTCTTTACATAATTGTTATTATTAGTCTTAAAATCCACGCATCCGTGTCACTATCACAGACGCAAAGTTATCATCATCATCATCGTAGCTGTCATCAATATTATCATGAGCTGCATCAATATCACTAATTTTATGATATCGTTTCCGCATTTCAGTTGTCAGAGATTTACCACAATCTATGATCTTGTGAGCTTCACATTATTCTCTATTGTTTTGTAGACATGGTTAGTTCCATTCTCGTTTTCTTTAAAAGCCTGTGTGTCCAGTTTTATTATTTAATCCTTCAACCCATCATCTCAAACACAATTAAATCATCGTAGTATACAGAAAAAAAAATCAACAAAGTTCCTTTCATTTAATCTTAGGAACCGCATCATCCTTTCCACCTATAGTATAGTTTCTTGAGCCCAAGAGTCTTTCATTATATACCATGCAGTGTTCTTCAAGAGATGTGGTATACTTCTAGTTCTACATAGAAATCCATCCTATCATTGATTTGTTGACACATTAGAAAAAAAAACCTTAAAGTTAATTTTTACGTGTTTTATTAAATTATCAATTCGGCTAAAAATAATTACCACACATAGTGTGTTATTACATTTCCTTCTTCATCTGCAATGCTAAGTTCCTTGATAATAAATCCATACTGACTAGAGAAGCCTTGGAGGTTTACACATTTCGTCATGGTGGTCGAGACGAGACTAAGCCGGTAATGTACTGTCAGGTCTTAGATAATAGACGACACAATCTACCTTGTTGCAGGATGTCTCGATGATGTCCGGAGCCTCCTCGTCACAATCACTAGTGCAGTGATGACCGAAGTTGCAGACCTCTAGTTGGAAGTAACCATCCTCGGTGACGTAGTGCACACGGCGGAATCCGGGCGTTACTTCCGTGTACTTTGCAGTTGGAACGAACAGCATTTGCTTGAATTTGTAGCAGCAGCTCTATACACACACGACTATGTGTTGACTGCTGTGTCTAGGGTGTTGACCTCAATTTATTCCGCTAGGACCACCCTCCAGTCCAGTCACATGTACCTTTGCTTCCGTTGTTGTCCCCTGCCTTGCTGGCGACCTCCAACATCCACACACGGTGATCAACCATCCAAGCCCTAAGCATGCTAGCATTGTGTCTTGAGATCGGACCTGAACATCCAAGTTACAAAGAGTATAATATACTCTGAAATACATAATAAAGAGAAAATTGATATAAATAACATTATACTTTGCTTAATAGTTCCAGAAGTAATGAACGCACTGCTTGACGAGTGACAGGTGCAACTAAATATTAAATATATTTTATATTTTATTTTCCATTACCTTTCGTGGTATTTATTAATCATTCACTCTACGAAAAACAACTCAAGACAATAAACCTGACCAACGAATTAAATACAGTACCGCTATGCCTTACATGAAAGTATAATTTTTCGATAATCTGAATAACCTATAAATCGTTCATGTACAAAGCCACACATACAGACCAATTGTCTATGGACCATGAGACCGAGTCATGACAATATCAGACGTATAGGCTAGTCATTTCAGGACCGCAGGACCTTCTTCGTCTTTAGATAATAACAGTCATTTAGACCATCATGAAATTTTTATACATACTAAAGGACCAAGTGACCTTGAAATATATTTTAGTAACACCAAGAGGTTTTAAACTAGTAAATATTCAGTCACTACATATTTTACTACGCGAAATCAACAAAAAGGAAGCACCATCAACGAAAAGGCAGCACAATCAAAAAAGGCAGCACATTTGGAAACACCATCAACAAAATGGAAGCACATTTTGGAAGCAACATCAACGTAAAGGCAGCACATTTTGGAAGCACAATCAATAAAGGCAGCACATTTGGAAGCACCATCCACAAAAAGGAAGCACATTTGGAAACACCATCAACAAAAAGGAAGCACATTTTGAAAGCACCATCAACGTAAAGGCAGCACATTTTGGAAGCACAATCAATAAAGGCAGCACATTTGGAAGCACCATCAACAATAAGGAAGCACATTTTGGAAGCACCATCAAACAGGCAGCACATTTGGAAACACAAGTTACGAGAACTAAGTCTTAGTTAGAAATCAGAATGCAAGAAATAAAAACATTAAATTTTTACTTTTAATATTTAATTTATTTCTTAACATTATACAAATAGAAGTAAAATAAGTCATTATTGTATGTAGCCAGCTTTCCTCAGTTCTTCGAGTATGAAGGATATTTCTTTTATGCACGAATAGTTTCCTGCACAAAGCTAGCCATGTAGAAATCTTAGCCGGTCAACCAATAAGTTTGGATCTTTCCACGATGTGTAATCCATCTCTTCTACCACCATCTCACTTGCTTGTTTATTATAAATACTTTTAATATCACAATCGTCCCAGTGATCATAATAAGCGTTACCAGATTTATTTATTATAACACGTCGTTTCCATCGTTTCGGTCTCAGGACACCGTAACATTCTTCGATCTTGTCAGCTTTAGGTGCTTCATCACAGTCTATGCTTTTGTCAAAAGCCTCAGAGTCACTGTAACAATCACTGTAGAAGACATCCTCTTCACCCAGATTACCATATGAATTCGATATCGATGATGTCGAAGTGCCATTATCTTCTTCATGCTTAATTTTTAGGAGTCCATCATTTTTACAAAGTAAGAAAGATCTACTTGAATTCGGCTGGAATGTATTCTCACTTTTCACGTTAAGGATTCTTCCATTGTCTTCATTCTTCCATAAATCATCATCGTCCTTCAATTTAAGTTCTTCGTCGAGATCGGAAGAGCCACGAACATAACCTCTCTCAAGACAAGGAAAATTATTGTCGTAATGCAGATCACTATTCCTTAGTCTAGTAGATCCATCGTTGTCCTCTGGCTTGTACGCAGGCTTAACGTTACAAGTTCTGTCATGTCTTTTTAAGCTCTCTCTCCGCGTAAACGACTTGCTACATCGAACGCAAATTATCATATTGCGTAGTGGATTTTTAACACAGTCATTCTTCTGGTGTTGTCTCCCATTCTTTCTCAAGATAAATTATTTGCTGCAAAACTTACACCTGTGTCCTTTCGACACAGCGACAGACACCGAATCAGGATTCATATTAGTTACTGTGACTAATGTTAGATACAAACAGACAGTTTTCCAATTGGAACCATTACTTAAATATAATTTTTTTAAATATTTCTTAAGCGAGAGTTAAGTTATCTCATGCAAAGGTACTTGTTGTAAGTAGTTCTGCTTTTCAACAACAGATGACACCACGTATTGCTTGCAGGTAAATATTATTTCTTTCTTTCATGCGGGATGCAGGATTCTCACTAACGATCGCAAAAGAGGGATGACATCGCTAGACTCCAAGGAGAAGGTAGTTTGTTCTCCCAGTTAGTGTTTCTCAGATTTCTCAGGGTATATATTATTATTTGACTGAATAATGATTTTTTTTAAATTCCACCTAATAAAAACAAAATATAAGTACTCAGAGAAAACCATCAGGGATGATGTCGTTTATAAACATCATAAATAACCATTTTTTTTAAAAAGTCCAAATTTAATCATGCTTAAGCAACAAAAGAGTTCACAAGATCGCTTGTGCTAGAACGGATGCGTGGATTTTAAGACTAATAATAACAAATATGTAAAGAAGATGGAAGCCGTAGCACATGAGACCAATTGTTCATCGAGAGACAATCCAAATGATTGAAGAATAGACTAAAACTTCTACTTGGTTCGCGAAATGCTGAAAATTTATACGTCCTCAAAGAAACATGAACTAAGAAATTCGAGGTTTATATAATAAAACCTACTTTTTTTGATCTGATGTGTATTAATGGGAATAAATATACAATTTAATATGAGTTTTATTAAATATCTTTCTTAAATATGTACTTTCAAGCTTTTGACGTCTACAGTGTACATTAAGTATATAAAATATTTACGTACCTGGTTCTTCGTTTACCATGTATATTTTGCATTTTAAAATATGAATTTATAAAAGAAAAATGACTGAAATGTTGTGTGTTAGAAACCATAAGTCCGTCTATAACTGGTGTGATTTATAGTACTGTGAAATTTTGAGGATAGTATGACCAATAGGATGTTAATATGATGATGTGACATTGGCTTGCTACTTCGCTTGAATGAAATTTAAATGTTAACTTTGTGATGAAATCTGCAAGTGCGTGCATTGCGTGTCCATTTCATATGTCGAATTTGCTTCCAAATGTGCTGCCTTTTTCGTTGAGTGGGCTTCTATTTTTAATGTAGTTTTGACTCGAGTATTATAGTAATTGGTTCTTGATTTGACTAGCGTATTATTCCATACGGTGCATGTATATAAGCGAGTCCTATACAGCAGGTCGCTCAGTTTGTTACTGACGTTATCGGTGTAAGGATCACCTAGTTTGTTTCTTCTGGTGCATTTATCATGTAATTACCTGTTCTTGCGAACTCGATGGCATCTTTACCGACTTTAACGACGAACTCAATGGAGGTTGTACCATCGTCTACGGGAACCGTGACGACAGCTACGACGGAGAAGGAGCAGATTCCGTTGACAACCACGGCGACAACACTGGAGGAGACTTCATCAGGCTCAATACCACCAGCAGAAGAGACTTTAATGCCGGTAGTGTTGGCTGTGCAGGAAAACTCGACGAACTTCGTTTCAGCCTCAATGGAGACTTCAATGGATGCCGAATCGACAACAACTAACGAACATCGGTGCTGTTACTGTGACAAGATTTTCTCAAACAGCAGCAATGCTCGACGGCATGAGAAGAGAGAATGTGCCAAGAACCTATATCGTAAAATGATTGTTTGTGAGAAATGTAATAAGCAGTTTGCCAGAAAAGATAATATGAAAACGTACATGAAGACATGCAAAGGTCCTGCTGTTAGGCAGAAAGTAAAGGTTTCGGTGCAACAGTGATGCATCGATGTTCATAAGAGTATGCCTGGATATGTCGCAACTGCGGCAACGTCAGTATCTGGATCGGGTCTGAAAGGCTCGTCTTCATCAGCAAGGTATCCTTGCAGCTACTGCGATATGTCGTTCACTTTTTCTCATGTAGCACGAAGACATGAGAGGAGTAAATGCAAGAAGAATCCATCTCGCATGAAGTTCCGCTGTGATGAGTGTCATAAATGGTTTACACGTATTGATAGTTTGCGACGGCATGTGAAAAAATGCAACGGTAAAGTCCGTGTGTCTACTGAAGAACTACCTGTAGAAATTTCGACTCCTCGCTTTAGATTGGAGACTCGTAAGCGTACAAGCAAGAAAACCAATGTGCAGCAACCGATTGCTATAACGTCTGGACATGAAAATAAACCTAATACTGTGTTCGGTGCATTATAAGTGAATGATAATGGGTTCTACTTGGCGCAGTCTGCATTTCGTGGAAAATTGAAAGATTACTATTATCTAAATACGTTAGGTGAGTCAAAAGACATTTGTAATTTTCTTGATGATATCAGAGAGGACATAATCAATCAGCTTACTGATGATGTAGCAACAAACGGTCCATCAAAATATAACTTGTGGTTGGACTGTATATATGGAAAGCCGTATCCATTCGAAGACGAAGTGAGGAAGTGTGCATTCAAGACATCGGCTGCAGTAATTTACAGTTCTGACGATGTGAAGCAAACTGTTAAAAACGGTATCCAGAAACTCTGTCAAGAAGAGGAGGACTATGTCTGTAAAGGTTCTGGTTGGTCTCTGTCTAGTATAAAACGATTGCAGCTAAGAATAAGTCATTTCACGCCTATGCAGGGCTTTCGTAAGTGGTCCTGTAGTAAAATATAGATTTTGTAATAAAATTTATTTTGTGAAAGAATTTGCGATGTTTTATTTACGGACCTGTCACTATTATGTTAAATTGTTGTTATATTTATTTTTTCTTCAGCATCCAGATTCGTACCAAGGACCTTAGTCGATCTAATTAATCATTTTATTGGTTGCAAAATTTATTTAATGAGTTTTGAACTTTTTCCTGAATTTCTAGCATTGAAATTACGAATTTCTAGCATTAAAATTACGAATTTCCAAGATGGCGTACATGATGGCTTATAAGATGATGGTAGTAGAGGATTTTAAGCCTCTTTAAGAATTTTGAACATGGTTTATTGAAATTATTTTTTTACGTAATATTAAACATTATTGCATCGATCGAGTTTCGAACCAAGGACAGGAACTGATCGAATCAATATGTAAATTAATGAGTGATTTATTTAATTAATTATGGATTTTTCCCGAATTTCTAGCTAAATAATTACACTATTTCAAGATGGCTGCAATAACGAAACATGCAACATTAATAGGATCCAATATGGCGATCATAATGTAAAGTGTAACGATAACATCGTACTCAACCGAGATGGTGGGCATAACGAAACATGCAACAATTAAATATAATACAAGATGGCGACCATAACGATATGTTCAACAGTGGTTTTAAATTTTTATTGTTTAATTCGATTAGTTATTTTTTTAATGATTTTTAATTTTTTTCCCATTTTTCTAACATAAAAATTATTGATTTTCAAGATGGTGGATATGACGGTTAGGTTAGGTTAGGTTTTCATAGATTAGCATATGGATTAGGTTAGGTTAGGTTAGGTTAGGTTAGGTTAGCATAGATTAGCATATGGATTAGGTTAGGTTAGGTTAGGTTAGGTTAGGTTAGGTTAGCATAGATCAGCATATGGATTAGGTTAGGTTAGGTTAGGTTAGGTTAGCATAGATTAGTATATGGATTAGGTTAGGTTAGGTTAGGTTAGGTTAGGTTAGGTTAGGTTAGCATAGATTAGCATATGGATTAGGTTAGGTTATGTTAGGTTAGCATAGATTAGCATATGGATTAGGTTAGGTTAGGTTAGGTAAGGTTAGGTTAGCATATGGATTAGCATACGGATTAGATGACGTCATCAGGTTGGTAACATCGAGGGTTGCAAGGCTAAAGGTCAGGGTCGAATTTCAATGTCAGGGTCAAATTTCAAGGTCAAGGTCAAATTTCAAGGTCAAGGTCAAATTTCAAGGTCAAGGTCAAATTTCAAGGTCAAGGTCAAGGTCAAAGTTAAAGGCAAAGGTTTAACTTAAAGGCTAAAGGTCAAAGTTCAAGGTCAAAGTCAATGTTCAAGGTCGGCTCCTGGATCCTGCGCCTGTCCTTGAATCGGTATTTTCATTCTACTGTAACGGGACATTTTTTCGTGCGTAAATGGCTGATGAACGTGACGGGACACTTTTTCGTGCGTGTATGGCCGGCGGAAGTGAGGTAAACCAACATGACTGATGAAGCGAAGCCTTAAGGTGGCTGCCGCGGATCCCCTGATCCCCCTCCGTCCTCCGGTGCCCTCATACGAACTATATACATCTACTGCCAGTAGGTAGGCTATTTAAAATTAATCGGTTATCATTTAAGTAAAAAAATACCAATATCATTTTATTCCAATAGCTACTTACTAAAACCAGGTGTTAATGCATGCTACTCAGTTTGTATCTGTTCACCATATTGGGTCAGTGTGGGTTTATGAAATCCAAATTAATTCTCAACAAAGTCAATGAATTTTTTGATGAGTGATTTCAGAGTCAATTTGTTTGTTTATAATAATAAAATATGTATTATTTTTTATATAAAACCTTATTATTAATTTTATATATTTTAGCCAACTGCGAAATCACTTTTATTTTTTTTAAAGTGTAATTATTACTTAAGCCAAAATAAATAAATTTTGAATGATTGTTGGAATTTTTTAAAATATGATGAATTAATGTGGATATTCGTCGCAAAAATTAAAACAAATATACAATTGTTTTATTTTATGAGAAAAATTCCCGGAAATACAGTTAAATTAAAATAATGAAATGCAAATTGTAAAACCCCAATGTTTAAGTGAGATCTGTCGTGAAACTATATTTGTTCGCATGAACCGAGTATTCACATACTCAAAGGTCATATTCTTGTATCTGCGGGCACATCAAACATGGCGGCCGAATGCCACATTCAAAACCACCAGAGACAGCTCTATTCCGACAACACAGACTTGAGTGGGAAAAATGACCTAGTGGCAAATCATGTGATCGAGAAAAACGTAAAATAATTTTTAAAATTAAATATTTAATTATCTAGTGTGGAAAATAATTGAATCTTTTTAAATTAGAAACAAGGAAGGTATATTTCTCCCTCTAAATGTATATTATAACTAAAGAAAGATTTTCTAATAGACACATATCTATCAGCATGGTCATAATGCTGGTACTACATGTAGTAAACATATACATGGTTCCAGCTGGGCATACCGTCTGCCACAACTCGGTCTGACGCGACTACAACGCTAGGTGCTGTCTGCTGTCAGTCTCCAGTGTATTCAGCACAAGACTGCAGCTGTGGCGAGCACTGAAATGACAGCTCACAACGTGTGGGAAGCCTACGATTCACGCGAGTATTCGACATGCCCGAAGATTACCGAATACCTGCCATCGGTGACTTCGGAATTCTTTTGTTTAGGTGAAAAAACGCACTTTTTATTTTACCGTGTGTTCGTGAATGCCTAATTAATTAAAATGGTCGATTAGGTCAGGACAGTTACATTATAAATACTTTCAAACTAAGCGGACATTAAAATAATATGAATTATTGTTAATGGTTGTTTAGTTTTAAAGTACTTATAATGTAACTGATGTGACCTAACAAACCGGGACAAAAGATGAAAAGTAGGAACTCACTTTTTTTTTTTTACTTATTACTTGCGCAACAATGTCCAAACAACAAATAAATCTTAAGTTAATTACATCGCATTTTAATTTGATGACATTGCAAGACGTATGTAAAAGATAAGAATGTTCGTATATTTACTCAAATATTAGTCTTGTTTTTAATGGCTTAATTTGTATTATTGTTATGAAACTTCCTACCTTTATTTGTTTATGCCCGACATTTAAAACAGACGTTTTTTCAACTAAACAAAAGAATTTCGAAGACACCCGAAGGCAAGTATTTGGAAATGTTCGGGCATGTCGTAGGCTTCCCCACAACGTGTTGTATTTACCCCCCCCCCCCCCCCCCTTCGTGACGTGAGGACTCGGCGTGGAAAGAGGTCGGAACCTAGCACTCCCGGGGCTGAGGTCGCATTGAGCGGGAGTGGCGCGGAGGATCGCTGACCTTTGACCCCGGTCGGCCCGGCCTCAGCTCCCAGCGCTTCGTCTTCACTCAGCGAAACTTCATGCCAACCTGAACAAAATTACAAAACATAAGTTTTTGCCATTATCTATTTTACAAAAAAAAATACCGACGTACATTAGAGATATGCAAATATACCTAATAAAGGGGAGGAAATGATCGCTAACTAAAGACGACGTAAGTTTTAAAAATTTTCAGGCCATTCCAATTTTCTGTACTATATTTTTAGTATTTCGTTCTGCTAAAACATTGTAAAAACTTGGATTCCCTTAATTTTAACATAGTTGGCTGTTTCAAGTAGTTAATCCTGTGAAGTCATTGTCACGTGATATTTATTGTAATTTTCGATAGTAACTACAACTTTAATGATACTGTTAAAGCTCGTACCACAAAGGCACGCAAACAGGTGGATCTCCTGAACATTTCACTGTGGCGTCTGTTGCTTCCCCATCGTACGGAAACGTAACAAATGACAGCCAATAATATTTCCTTGCAAAGGTTACGAAATATAATTTAATTTTAAAATATTATTTTTAGATATTAAGACAGGGGCATAATTTATGTATATAATAAAAATAGACGACAAATACATAATATAAAACTAGATATTATTGTACTCGAAACTATGTTTTACATTTTAAGAACATAAACATGGCTACCACTGCAGCCAAGTACTCTGCTTCCATTGGTCGCGCGGAGCAACGCAGCATTGCCGAGCTGATTCGTGCGGGTCCGTCTCTCAGTGCTGTTGCATGTGTTCCGTCTCCTTTTACGTGGCATTGTGGACCAGGCCTAAGCAGTCCATTCTTTTTTGTCTTGCCTAAAACTTGAAAAATTTGATCATTTTAAGAGATACGCTGAATATCTTTATATATATATTTCTTGTGTGCGTGTGTATGTCACTGAACTCCTCCTAGACGGCTGGACCGATTTTGATGAAATTTTGTGTGTGAGTTCACGGAGATTCGAGGATGGTTTAGATTCACAATTGGATATTTTATCTCGATTCTGAGTTAAGAAAAACTAAAAAAAAACACGCTTTAAAAGCAAAAATTGCAACGCATTATTAGAAGCCATTAAGTTTTTCTATTGTAAGGAACTAAGTAGAGTAAGAAAAAAATAAAGATCCTAACAGTTCATAGTGTCGCCATATTTGTTTAAATTTTCAATACCCTTTTTGTATATTACAATTTAAATTGCAGAAATAAAATCATGTTTCATAGCCACACAAATAGTGAGGATGGTTTAGATTCACAATTGGATATTTTATCTCGATTTTGAGTTAATAAAAACTAAAAAAACACGCTTTAAAAGCAAAAATTGCAACGCATTATTAGAAGCCATTAAGTTTTGCTATTGTAAGGAACTAAGTAGAGAGTAAGAAAATAATAAAGATCCTGACAGTTTATAGTGTCGCCATATTTGTTTCAATTTTCAATACCCTTTTTGTATATTACAATTTAAATTGCAGAAAAAAAATCATGTTTCATAGCCACACAAATAGTGAGGATGGTTTCGATTCACAATTGAATATTTTATCTCGATTCTGAGTTAATAAAAACTAAAAAAAACACGCTTTAAAAGCAAAAATTGCAACGCATTATTAGAAGCCATTAAGTTTTGCTATTGTAAGGAACTAAGTAGAGAGTAAAAAAAAAATAAAGATCCTGACAGTTTATAGTGTCGCCATATTTGTTTCAATTTTCAATACCCTTTTTGTATATTACAATTTAAATTGCAGAAAAAAATCATGTTTCATAGCCACACAAATAGTGAGTGTGTGTCATTTCTCTATGTCCACGAGGTCTCGCCGCGTCAATTTTCTCCTTGGAGCGAACCCGTCCGCTTGATTAAATAAACAGCTTTTATCGTTGAATGATTTCATGATTTATTTAATGAAAATATGCTCTCATAAAAAAATTAGTTAGATAGACATTCAATAGGTGTCTTTCTCTCACTCTCTCTCTCTCTCTCTCTCTCTGAAATGTATGTAGCTTGCTCGCGGGTCAGTAATGCAGACAATCTTTACATTCTAGCTCAAGACGGAAAAAACAGTAAATGTGGTTTACAAAGACATTTTATGAAGTGTCTTCCCGTCATTAAATTTGAAAGTAGAAACATATTTACTCAAAATTTAGGTAGTAACATATTTTTATTGCAAAGACTGAAATAGAGGTGAGAAAAATTATCATTTGTGAACATAAGAAAACTACTACAACTGTATCAACTGTTATGTTATAATGTTTAAATTTCTAAATGGTGCAAGATAATACAAAATTCCATGCGGAAAAAGTCGTGGGCAAAAGATACGTATAGTAATAGGTGTGGGGCTATGCATGCTGATTTTTCAGCATCTATCTTACTATAATAAAACAGTACTTTTTCTGTCTGTCTGTACGCGATTTTGATGAAATTTTGTGTGTGAGTTCACGGGGATTCGAGGATGGTTTAGATTCACAATTGGATATTTTATCTCGATTCTGAGTTAAGAAAAACTAAAAATACACGCTTTAAAAGCAAAAAAACTAAGCATTGTTGATAATTAGCCTCCATGGCAACGGGCTTTTGCATTGTTGTTGCCTTCTGCGTAACCATGGGAAAGGTTTTTGGTAAAGGCAGTGGCGTGCCCAAGAGGAGGGGTATGTATAATGAGAAGATACAAAATGTCCAGCGTAGAAATACTTACCGCCATATCCATATCTCACAAAAAGGACATTTGGGCAGGACAATGTCTGTCGGGTCCGCTAGAAAGCTATATAGAGAGATAGAGATATAAATAGAAAGATAGAGAGAGTTATAGAGATATACATAGAAAGATAGAGAGAGTTATAGAGATATACATAGAGAGATAGAGAATTAGAGAGATAAAGAGAGATGCTTAGTATACGTTTAAAAAATTACAAAAAAAATTGATTGAGGCAATGCAACGCATGCCGGGCATTATCTAGTGTTAAATAAAATGCTCGGGGGCTTTCTCCGTGTAGAGTTTACATTGTTTCTTACATCAGTATCGATATTCTTAGTACTGCTAATTTTTGACGTAACAACGTCTAATTAATTGATGAACGCCGGCTACACGCAAGAAAAAGTGTCCCGTTACACACATAGTCCCGTTACGCTGTGTCCCGTTACGCACATTGTACGCTTGCGTCGCATCCTTCTCTCTTACACTCGATTGGAACAACCATCGATTTGACTTTTTCGAGGCACATTAAACTTGAAACACTCCCATTCGTTTCCTACTTTTCCTAACATCGTCCTATCCTTAACAGAATAACACAGATTGGAAGAAGTTAAATAGCAAACATGTTTAAAAGTTATAGTTAATATAATCTCTTCGTTAAACTAATAAACATATTTGAATTAATGAGTGCAAATAAAAGTAAATTTATCAATTAAATTGTAGATTTAATTTCACTCCTCCTTTGTATCCATACAAAATAGTGATGATTCAATAAAAATGATTCAATTTTATTCATAAAAGTATGCGATCATTTCATCAATGTTTTGTTATGACGTCACGTTAAACTATCGTCCGTAAACCGACTTTAGAGACAAGCAATTTTTTTATAGCGATTATCGTAATTAGAATAAAATTGATTTAGATTTGTATTTGAGTAAACTATGTGAATTATATCATGTAAAAATTCAAATTATATGTCTGATGTATGATTCTGGAAACAAGCTTCCTTTTTTTAATGTGTATAATAATAAAGAATAATTTTAAATAATGTCTTTCTTTTAACAGTGATACATTTTTTGCGATGTATATTTATTGTTTTTTAAGGTTTATGTACTTTACTGAATCATTCCATAACTATATGATTTATACCAAGTTTAAAGTCTGTACGGAAATAATATAAAATAAACACTTGACACCGAAATACGTGGCTCTTGACTCCCTGCTGGAGACGTGAGTGGAATCGAACCCGCGACCCTGGCAACACGAGAGCGTCGCTCTACAGAGCCCAGCCACGGACAATCCTGCAGGATCAAGTCAGAATCGCACCTGGCCTCCCGTCACCAGGACACCAACAACTCGTTAAAAAAGGCGGTTGTCTGTAAATTCGGTTTATGGACCATATGTTTTACGTGATAACGTCATAATAAAACATTGATTAAAAATTGTTTACTTATTGATTTTCAAATATTATTTACAGTTTTTGCAAACTTAATTTAAATTATTTGTTTAAATATAGTTACATACAATTAGTTATTAATGTCAATAATTTGTTAATTTGAAATGACAAAATTGGACAAATAAATCAAATTTTTTAAATTGCTGCCTTTAAAAAGCCCGCCTTAACCTGTTTGATATTATAGATTTTCTCGCACGATGGTTGGCCGGTTCTTGCACGCTCGGCTCAGGCGGACGTGACAATGGGTCATGCTTTTTCGTGCGTGCAGCTGGCGTTCATCGATTTATAAGACGTTATCACGTCAAAAACTTTGTTGGTGTGAGATGGTAAGCTTGCCACCCATAAACTTTCCCGCGCTAGCGAGATGCCTTAGCGAAGACGGCCTCTGAGACTGCAGCAGTCTGCGATCCTCTTCAAGAGCGAACAGGAACCCAAACCTTTCTGAAGTCACGTGGCAAGCTGGGATCCAACCTGAGAAAGCAACAGTTTCTTACGAACGGAAAATGTGTTATGTTTAAACACTGGGCCTAATGATTTACCTGGACAAATAAGAACAATAAAAATAAAATATTTAATTATCCAGGAGACACTCTTTAGTTTTTCCCCCTTAAAATTGGGATGTATTTATTATTTATAAAATTTGAAAAATGAATTTACAATTTTGGTTTCCAAATATTTTAAATGAGACTACTAAAAAAAATATGTAACTTTTAATGTAGTATGTATAGAGAACGGAAAAATTCGCGGATTCATTTCACGGCAGCCTAAAATTCAAATAGTTATACCTCAGTGCTGCCTCTGCTATTGGCTCGCAACTCACCTGGATGACTCTGGGCCAGTGAGAAACACTCAACCGAAGCTGTATCGAATCACAGGCCGCTACGTTGGGACACCTTCACAAGACAGCAGCCAATGAGATGGTGACATTTGACCGAGTGTACGTAGAATTATAAAGTTCATCCTAGAGGTCATTGAACCCGGGAATTTTTCCGGGCCCTAGGTATATAAGGTTGGTGACACTAGCCGGAGTGTATGAAATGCTTGGCGAAGTGCAACTCCCTGTAGCAGTAATGCAGGTCTCACGAGGCTGGCTCTATGAGCACTATTGTGCCGGGGGGGGGGGGGGGGGGGGCAGGAATGACGGTAAAAGCCCGCACTTGACGGCCAAGCCGTATTGTTCTACAAGTCTCTTGAGTGCTACAGCTCACCTCGTCGTGTGGTGAGTATGTTAAGTAACATATATTTGGTAATTTTATTTGGCTATGAACTGTAAAATAAACATTTTCGCAAGTAGTTGGAAATAGGGGGTTCAAGCACAGGCGGAGGAGCCAGGAGCCCGCCATCTTGGATGACGTCATCGGCGGCCATCTTGGATGACGTCATCGGCGGCCATCTTGGATGACGTCATCATGACCTTTGACCTTGACCTTTGACCTTGCTAATCTATGCTAATCTATGCCAATCTATGCCAATCTACGCTAATCTATGCCAATCTATGCCAATCCATATGCTAATCTATGCTAATCCGTATGCTAATCTATGCCAATCCGTATGCTAATCTATGCTAATCTGTATGCTAATCTGTATGCTAATCCATGCCAATCCATGCTAATCCATCCGCCATTTTGTATTTCTAGAAATTTCCACCAACTTCGAATCGTGACGTCACCGTTGCACTTTGTGTCACGGACGCCATCTTGGATTTGAATTTTTTTTTCGAACTTTGAAATTCGATGTAAACATCAACCGCCATATTGTTTTCGTCTGCTGGCGACCGCCATCTTGTTTTCGTCTGCTGGTGGCCGCCATCTTGTTTCGTCTGCTGGAGGCAGCCATCTTGCGACGTCATATAGTTCTGTTGGTCGCCACCAGATAGCAGCAGGGATTATTTTATTTTTTTTCTTTAACTAAAATAATTTCAGTGCCGAGGCTGGGATTCGATCCATGGGACGTGAAAACGTCCAGGATGTCGTGGTTACGAGGCGGACACCTTGACCACTAGACCACGAGACCAATTGGGATATGGTGGAATAAATAATCTATATATGCCACGTACTGACGTCAAGTTTTATGATAAAAGGGGGGAGGGTGTCTTTGCCTTCCCAAATGCATGAAATTCAAATTATTATTATACCATCGCCATCTTTAATTCCAGCACAGACTACCAGATGGCGCCAAATTCAAAAATTAGTTGCCAGAGGCGCCGCCATCTTGGTTCTCAAGTTGGCTGGCAGGTGTCGCATGCCGCCATCTTGGTTCTCAAGTTGGCTGGTAGATGTCGCTAGTATCGCGCGCCAAATTCAAAAATTAGTTGCCAGAGGCGCCGCCATCTTGGTTCTCAAGTTGGCTGGTAGATGTCGCTAGTATCGCGCGCCAAATTCAAAAATTAGTTGCCAGAAGCGCCGCCATCTTGGTTCTCAAGTTGGCTGGTAGATGGCGCCACCGTCACCATATTTTAGTTCATACAATCGATACCAGATGACGCCACCATCGCCATCTTTAGTTGCTAGTGTTGATACCAGAGTGTGCCACCGTCGCCATCTTTAATTCTTAAAGTTACTGCCGGAGTGCGCCACCGTCGCCATCTTTAATTCTTAAAGTTACTGCCGGATGGCGCCAAGTGTTATGCAATGTGTAACCAGTCGAGATAAGTTTGGAACCTGTAGCCATATTATTATTATTATTTATTAATGTATGTTTATTAAATATGATAGAGTATTTATAAAATATTGGTGTTGTGTAGAGTCTCTCTCTCTTCTCGTAGTGGCGGAAGACATCTCGAAGGTAGTGTTAGAATTTATGTATTAAAGCAATCACTCTAGCTGAGGAGACTAATAACTTATAGTTACAATTCAATAATAGCGGCAATTAAATGTTTTGAAAGTAAAGCAAACAACGTAAATGTTAAACACATATTTATTTAAATCTTATTACAAACAGCAAGGGGTAAGAACAATCGATGATTTAAAAGAAGTAAATAACGAGTAATAAAATCACTTAATATTCACACACTACACATCATAGTGACAAAGGCAACATTAACTCGAGACCCAATTATACATAGTAGTATGGGTGGTCGAATAGCCAGAATTTAAGTAGCTGAACATTACAATGGGCGCAATGGAATTTGCCATACAGTTTTATACATTTATCCAGGCGGTTTCCATAAGTCTTTAAAAGTTTGTTGAAGCTAGGACAGTTTCTTTCATTATGTAAATCAACAATGTTGGCACTGCACAGTTCACTAAAGATACTTTTCTGTTTGTCTCCTAGGACGTATACTACATCTCCTTCTTCAGGGTTGACGATGTCACATAACACTGATGAGATTTGGTCAAAGCTCACTTCACCTTCGTTCCACGAGAGTCCATGCACTTCATAAGTCAGTTTACGATTCTCGCTTTGCGACAGCCTGTCTAGTTCGGACCAGTCACATGGTGGTTTGAATATGTATTCATAGGTCCTCAATACATCACCGTCCTCGATGAACATTGCTGCAAGTTGCTTAACCACATACCCCTTTTGTGATGTGAGGCACTGAATGTTGCAGAGAAATAATGACATTTTTTTTGCCAGTACTCACGATAACTGATGTGTGAAGCTGTGCTAGCTCTGCAAGGCTGATGCTAGTTCTACAGGTATGACTGCAAGGCTGCAGTGCTGATGTTGTCTCTAGGATGCTGAATGTCAGACTGGTTGTAACAACCTTTGGTGTCGTAGTACACACAAATTTACAATTCGTCTTCATCACTATCCCCCAAGCCACTATCCGTTCCTTCATCCACATCTTCGTTCACCTCTTGCGCTTCCTTTGCGGCCTCGATGCAGGTCATAACAGCATGATATAAATAGGTAATAAATATCTCTTCCTCAGGGAACTCAGTGAGAATGTAGAGGGTGGAGGATGTAAGGTGGTAATGTATATCATTAAAGTCCATACCTATGTAGCGACGTACTACATCCATTACAAATTCCCGAACATCGTCCATCGTAACACTGTTTAAATTACAATCGCAAACACTCTCCGCGTAAACACTGGTGGAAGCCATGATGATGAGAGCGTGGTTAGAAGCAGACTACCACGTTAGCGGAGCGATGCTGTGAGGCCCCAGAACTCGCTCGAAATAACCTGCACAACACATTCCAAAAACATGACGTAGCCTATGGTTGACGGCACAAACACCCTGAGTGGCTCTGCGTGTTTCCTCCTGCCCGAACACGCGCTGCTGTGAAAGCCTCTTCCCGAGCACAGACGTCACTCCCGCAGCAGACAAAACAGGCGTATGCTACAGGAGATAGAACAATTGAATAGCCAAATATATATTTAGACTACCCAACTTCATAAATGACATGAGATAATTCCTGTGCGATAATCATACTTTAAATGTTGTAATGTATGTATAAACAATAATCATGACTAAGTACTTGAAAAAAAATGTAAGTGAGGTGTTATTCACCTTTAGCGCTTCTCGATTTCTGTATCTGCTACCCACGAATTAAATTGAGACGGGAAACCCCACCATTTCACAAAAGACCGACCATTTCTTCGTTTGAGAACTTTCTCCACCAAATATGTGTCCGGATACATCGTAGACTGGATCTCTTCAGCATAGAAGCCACCACGAATAGGCTTGTGGTCCAAGTCTTCGAGGTAGTAGGTCCTGGGTTCCGATTCACGAACGTGTGTCACACGGAAAAGTTCAGAACTCCAATTCGCCGTGAAACCTTTCTCAAAGACACCTTTCTGCTTGGAGATTCTCACAATGTCACCAACATTAGCTTTATGCTTGCGTGTATCTTTCTTCTTCGTGTTGGTGAATACAGCCCCAAGTAGACGATCATCCTTTACATCTTTAGGCTTCATTTTCGTGGTAGAATGCACTGTGGAATTATATTCACTTATAAGTTTCGACAAAAGATCCAACCAAAAACAACTCGAAGTCTTTTACAAACATAATATTTATTACTCAATTTCTATCCTACTACAGAATCACTTGCGAAAGCCAGCAATCTTATAAACATTTAGCCCTGCATAGACGTGCAACAACTACTTCTTAGCTCCAAATGGCTCCAAATGCTCCAAACGGCCTTCAAATGCTCCAACAGCTCCAAAAAAAGGCTCCAAATGCTTGACAGCTCCAAATGGCTCCAAATGCTCCAAACGGCTCCAAATGCTCCAAATGCCTCCAAATGGCTCCAAATGCTCCAAACGCTCCAAATGTCTCCAAAAGGCTCCAAATGCTTCAAAAGACTCCAAATGCTCCAACAGCTCCAAAAAAAGGCTCCAAATGCTTAACACAGCTCCAAATGGCTCCAAATGCTCCAAATGGCTCCAACAGCTCCAAAAGGCTCCAAATGCTTGACAGCTCCAAATGCTCCAAATGGCTCCAAATGCTCCAAATGGCTCCAACAGCTCCAAAAGGCTCCAAATGCTTCAAAAGGCTCCATCTTCAATTGGTTCCAACTAATTCCAATTACTTTTCTTATCGAACTTGGCATGATTACTAACATGTCTTTATTAGTATACATTTTGACTGGCAGTGGTAACGTATTTTGCACCTTTAAGTTATAAGTTTTATTTAGAAATCATATTTCGATAAATGGTAGATACCATTTGGAAAGAAAATATATTAATTTATCTTTAAGTTTATACACATACATTTAATTTAAGCCATTATTGTATGTAGCCAGCTTCCCTCAGTTCTTTGAGTATGAAGGATATTTCTTTAATGTTCGAATAGTTTCCTGCACAAAGCGATCCATGTAGTAGTCGTAGCCTGTCAACCAATATGTTAGGATCTCCCCATGAGGTATAATCAAACTCTTCTGCTGCGTTCATCATCCTTGCATGTTTATAATAAATATTATCTCTGGTGTCTATCGTTTTAACACCAACCTCAAGGTCACTTTCGTCATCGTGCCAGAAATTATCACAAGCTTGATCAGGATAATTTATTTTATTACGACGTTTCCATCGTTTTGGTCTCAAACCACCATCACAGTCTTCACTCTTGCATGCTTTTGGTGCTTCAGCACAATACTCAATCATGTCAGCCTTAGATGTGTCAGCACAGTCTTCGTTCACGCCAGCTTCTGATGTGTCACCACAGTCTTCAATCATGTCAGCACCACAAACTTGATCAGGATAATTTATTTTATTACGTCGTTTCCATCGTTTTGGTCTCAGACCGCCATCACAGTCTTCGATCTTACCTGCTTTAGGTGCTTCAGTACAGTACTCAATCATGTCAGCCTCAGATGTGTCACCACATTCTTCAATCATGCACGCTTCAGATGATTCATCAAAGTCTTCGACCTTGTAAGCTTCAGATGGTTCTCCATCTTTCTCATTTTCATGGAGACGACTAGATATTGGAGTAAATATATTTTCATTTCTAATGTGGTTACAACTACCTTCGTTTGTTTTAAATTTTAAATTATTATCTTCATCTAGATCAGTAATTTTAGCATTAGCTTTTTCGCCTTCGTTCCTCTTCCGCGATGTTGTAGCCCAGTCTTCGTTATCTTTATTCATCTTAATTGTACAGGTCTTGTAATGTCTATCCAAGTAATATCTTCTACCAAAGGATTTCTGACACTGACTGCAATGAAACGGTTTTTGACAAGGACCCAAATTACACTCGCTTCTCTCATGTCGTTTAGCATTCTTTCTCAAGGTAAACACCTTGCTACAGTATCTACAGTGATGACGTTTCGTTACAGCGTCAGATCCTAAATCGGAATTCATATTAGTTACCGAGACAAATGCCAGATGCAAACTAAGAGTTTTAAATTAGATATATTACTTAAATAGAATTTTTGTAATTATTTCATCAGCGAGAATTAATTTATCTCATTCAAAGGTACTTGTTGCAAGTAGTTCTGCTTTTCAACAACAGATGTCGACACGTATTGCTTGCAGGTAAATATTATTTCTTTCTTTCATGCAGGATGCAGGATTCTCACTAACGATCGCAATAGAGGGATGGCATCGCTATACTCCAAGGAGAAGGTAGTTTGTTCTTCCAGTTAGTGTTTCTCAGGGAATATATTATTATTTGACTGAATAATGATTTTTTTTTAAATTCCACCTAATAAAAATAAAATAGAAGCACTCAGAGTAAACCATCAGGGATGATGTCGGTTATAAACATCATAAATTACCAATTTTTTTTTTAAAAAAGTCCAAATTTAATCCTACTTAAGCAAAGAGTTCACAAGCCCGCTTGTGCTAGAACTCTCGTGTTGCTTAAGCAAAGAGTTCACAAGCCCAAGCAACACGAGAGTTCTAGCACATGCGGGCTTGTGAACTCTTTGCTTAAGCAACACGAGAGTTCTAGCACAAGCGGGCTTGTGAACTCTTTGCTTAAGTAGGATTAAATTTGGACTTTTTAAAAAAAAAAATTGGTAATTTATGATGTTTATAACCGACATCATCCCTGATGGTTTACTCTGAGTGCTTCTATTTTATTTTTATTAGGTGGAATTTAAAAAAAAATCATTATTCAGTCAAATAATAATATATACCCTGAGAAACACTAACTGGAAGAACAAACTACCTTCTCCTTGGAGTATAGCGATGCCATCCCTCTATTGCGATCGTTAGTGAGAATCCTGCATCCTGCATGAAAGAAAGAAATAATATTTACCTGCAAGCAATACGTGTCGACATCTGTTGTTGAAAAGCAGAACTACTTGCAACAAGTACCTTTGAATGAGATAAATTAATTCTCGCTGATGAAATAATTAAAAAAATTCTATTTAAGTAATATATCTAATTTAAAACTCTTAGTTTGCATCTGGCATTAGTCTCGGTAACTAATATGAATTCCGATTTAGGATCTGACGCTGTAACGAAACGTCATCACTGTAGATACTGTAGCAAGGTGTTTACCTTGAGAAAGAATGCTAAACGACATGAGAGAAGCGAGTGTAATTTGGGTCCTTGTCAAAAACCGTTTCATTGCAGTCAGTGTCAGAAATCCTTTGGTAGAAGATATTACTTGGATAGACATTACAAGACCTGTACAATTAAGATGAATAAAGATAACGAAGACTGGGCTACAACATCGCGGAAGAGGAAAGAAGGCGAAAAAGCTAATGCTAAAATTACTGATCTAGATGAAGATAATAATTTCAAATTTAAAACAAACGAAGGTAGTTGTAACCACATTAGAAATGAAAATATATTAACTCCAATATCTAGTCGTCTCCATGAAAATGAGAAAGATGGAGAACCATCTGAAGCTTACAAGGTCGAAGACTTTGATGAATCATCTGAAGCGTGCATGATTGAAGAATGTGGTGACACATCTGAGGCTGACATGATTGAGTACTGTACTGAAGCACCTAAAGCAGGTAAGATCGAAGACTGTGATGGCGGTCTGAGACCAAAACGATGGAAACGACGTAATAAAATAAATTATCCTGATCAAGTTTGTGGTGCTGACATGATTGAAGACTGTGGTGACACATCAGAAGCTGGCGTGAACGAAGACTGTGCTGACACATCTAAGGCTGACATGATTGAGTATTGTGCTGAAGCACCAAAAGCATGCAATGTGAAGACTGTGATGGTGGTTTGAGACCAAAACGATGGAAACGTCGTAATAAAATAAATTATCCTGATCAAGCTTGTGATAATTTCTGGCACGATGACGAAAGTGATCTTGAGGTTGGTGTTAAAACGATAGACACCAGAGATAATATTTATTATAAACATGCAAGGATGATGAACGCAGCAGAAGAGTTTGATTATACCTCATGGGGAGATCCTAACATATTGGTTGACAGGCTACGACTACTACATGGATCGCTTTGTGCAGGAAACTATTCGAACATTAAAGAAATATCCTTCATACTCAAAGAACTGAGGGAAGCTGGCTACATACAATAATGGCTTAAATTAAATGTATGTGTATAAACTTAAAGATAAATTAATATATTTTCTTTCCAAATGGTATCTACCATTTATCGAAATATGATTTCTAAATAAAACTTATAACTTAAAGGTGCAAAATACGTTACCACTGCCAGTCAAAATGTATACTAATAAAGACATGTTAGTAATCATGCCAAGTTCGATAAGAAAAGTAATTGGAATCAGTTGGAACCAATTGAAGATGGAGCCTTTTGAAGCATTTGGAGCCTTTTGGAGCTGTTGGAGCCATTTGGAGCATTTGGAGCCATTTGGAGCTGTGTTAAGCATTTGGAGCCTTTTTTTGGAGCTGTTGGAGCATTTGGAGTCTTTTGAAGCATTTGGAGCCTTTTGGAGACATTTGGAGCGTTTGGAGCATTTGGAGCCATTTGGAGGCATTTGGAGCATTTGGAGCCGTTTGGAGCATTTGGAGCCATTTGGAGCTGTCAAGCATTTGGAGCCTTTTTTTGGAGCTGTTGGAGCATTTGAAGGCCGTTTGGAGCATTTGGAGCCATTTGGAGCTAAGAAGTAGTTGTTGCACGTCTATGCAGGGCTAAATGTTTATAAGATTGCTGGCTTTCGCAAGTGATTCTGTAGTAGGATAGAAATTGAGTAATAAATATTATGTTTGTAAAAGACTTTGAGTTGTTTTTGGTTGGATCTTTTGTCGAAACTTATAAGTGAATATAATTCCACAGTGCATTCTACCACGAAAATGAAGCCTAAAGATGTAAAGGATGATCGTCTACTTGGGGCTGTATTCACCAACACGAAGAAGAAAGATACACGCAAGCATAAAGCTAATGTTGGTGACATTGTGAGAATCTCCAAGCAGAAAGGTGTCTTTGAGAAAGGTTTCACGGCGAATTGGAGTTCTGAACTTTTCCGTGTGACACACGTTCGTGAATCGGAACCCAGGACCTACTACCTCGAAGACTTGGACCACAAGCCTATTCGTGGTGGCTTCTATGCTGAAGAGATCCAGTCTACGATGTATCCGGACACATATTTGGTGGAGAAAGTTCTCAAACGAAGAAATGGTCGGTCTTTTGTGAAATGGTGGGGTTTCCCGTCTCAATTTAATTCGTGGGTAGCAGATACAGAAATCGAGAAGCGCTAAAGGTGAATAACACCTCACTTACATTTTTTTTCAAGTACTTAGTCATGATTATTGTTTATACATACATTACAACATTTAAAGTATGATTATCGCACAGGAATTATCTCATGTCATTTATGAAGTTGGGTAGTCTAAATATATATTTGGCTATTCAATTGTTCTATCTCCTGTAGCATACGCCTGTTTTGTCTGCTGCGGGAGTGACGTCTGTGCTCGGGAAGAGGCTTTCACAGCAGCGCGTGTTCGGGCAGGAGGAAACACGCAGAGCCACTCAGGGTGTTTGTGCCGTCAACCATAGGCTACGTCATGTTTTTGGAATGTGTTGTGCAGGTTATTTCGAGCGAGTTCTGGGGCCTCACAGCATCGCTCCGCTAACGTGGTAGTCTGCTTCTAACCACGCTCTCATCATCATGGCTTCCACCAGTGTTTACGCGGAGAGTGTTTGCGATTGTAATTTAAACAGTGTTACGATGGACGATGTTCGGGAATTTGTAATGGATGTAGTACGTCGCTACATAGGTATGGACTTTAATGATATACATTACCACCTTACATCCTCCACCCTCAACATTCACACTGAGTTCCCTGAGGAAGAGATATTTATTACCTATTTATATCATGCTGTTATGACCTGCATCGAGGCCGCAAAGGAAGCGCAAGAGGTGAACGAAGATGTGGATGAAGGAACGGATAGTGGCTTGGGGGATAGTGATGAAGACGAATTGTAAATTTGTGTGTACTACGACACCAAAGGTTGTTACAACCAGTCTGACATTCAGCATCCTAGAGACAACATCAGCACTGCAGCCTTGCAGTCATACCTGTAGAACTAGCATCAGCCTTGCAGAGCTAGCACAGCTTCACACATCAGTTATCGTGAGTACTGGCAAAAAAAATGTCATTATTTCTCTGCAACATTCAGTGCCTCACATCACAAAAGGGGTATGTGGTTAAGCAACTTGCAGCAATGTTCATCGAGGACGGTGATGTATTGAGGACCTATGAATACATATTCAAACCACCATGTGACTGGTCCGAACTAGACAGGCTGTCGCAAAGCGACAATCGTAAACTGACTTATGAAGTGCATTACCTCTCGTGGAACGAAGGTGAAGTGAGCTTTGACCAAATCTCATCAGTGTTATGTGACATCGTCAACCCTGAAGAAGGAGATGTAGTATACGTCCTAGGAGACAAACAGAAAAGTATCTTTAGTGAACTGTGCAGTGCCAACATTGTTGATTTACATAATGAAAGAAACTGTCCTAGCTTCAACAAACTTTTAAAGACTTATGGAAACCGCCTGGATAAATGTATAAAACTGTATGGCAAATTCCATTGCGCCCATTGTAATGTTCAGCTACTTAAATTCTGGCTATTCGACCACCCATACTACTATGTATAATTGGGTCTCGAGTTAATGTTGCCTTTGCAACTATGATGTGTAGTGTGTGAATATTAAGTGATTTTATTACTCGTTATTTACTTCTTTTAAATCATCGATTGTTCTTACCCCTTGCTGTTTGTAATAAGATTTAAATAAATATGTGTTTAACATTTACGTTGTTTGCTTTACTTTCAAAACATTTAATTGCCGCTATTATTGAATTGTAACTATAAGTTATTAGTCTCCTCAGCTAGAGTGATTGCTTTAATACATAAATTCTAACACTACCTTCGAGATGTCTTCCGCCACTACGAGAAGAGAGAGAGACTCTACACAACACCAATATTTTATAAATACTCTATCATATTTAATAAACATACATTAATAAATAATAATAATAATATGGCTACAGGTTCCAAACTTATCTCGACTGGTTACACATTGCATAACACTTGGCGCCATCCGGCAGTAACTTTAAGAATTAAAGATGGCGACGGTGGCGCACTCCGGCAGTAACTTTAAGAATTAAAGATGGCGACGGTGGCACACTCTGGTAGCAACACTAGGAACTAAAGATGGCGATGGTGGCGTCATCTGGTATCGATTGTATGAACTAAAATATGGTGACGGTGGCGCCATCTACCAGCCAACTTGAGAACCAAGATGGCGGCGCTTCTGGCAACTAATTTTTGAATTTGGCGCGCCATACTAGCGACATCTACCAGCCAACTTGAGAACCAAGATGGCGGCGCCTCTGGCAACTAATTTTTGAATTTGGCGCGCGATACTAGCGACATCTACCAGCCAACTTGAGAACCAAGATGGCGGCATGCGACACCTGCCAGCCAACTTGAGAACCAAGATGGCGGCGCCTCTGGCAACTAATTTTTGAATTTGGCGCCATCTGGTAGTCTGTGCTGGAATTAAAGATGGCGATGGTATAATAATAATTTGAATTTCATGCATTTGGGAAGGCAAAGACACCCTCCCCCCTTTTATCATAAAACTTGACGTCAGTACGTGGCATATATAGATTATTTATTCCACCATATCCCAATTGGTCTCGTGGTCTAGTGGTCAAGGTGTCCGCCTCGTAACCACGACATCCTGGACGTTTTCACGTCCCATGGATCGAATCCCAGCCTCGGCACTGAAATTATTTTAGTTAAAGAAAAAAAATAAAATAATCCCTGCTGCTATCTGGTGGCGACCAACAGAACTATATGACGTCGCAAGATGGCTGCCTCCAGCAGACGAAACAAGATGGCGGCCACCAGCAGACGAAAACAAGATGGCGGTCGCCAGCAGACGAAAACAAGATGGCGGTTGATGTTTACATCGAATTTCAAAGTTCGAAAAAAAAATTCAAATCCAAGATGGCGTCCGTGACACAAAGTGCAAAGGTGACGTCACGATTCGAAGTTGGTGGAAATTTCTAGAAATACAAAATGGCGGATGGATTAGCATGGATTGGCATGGATTAGCATACAGATTAGCATACAGATTAGCATAGATTAGCATACGGATTGGCATAGATTAGCATACGGATTAGCATAGATTAGCATATGGATTGGCATAGATTGGCATAGATTAGCGTAGATTGGCATAGATTGGCATAGATTAGCATAGATTAGCAAGGTCAAAGGTCATGATGACGTCATCCAAGATGGCCGCCGATGACGTCATCCAAGATGGCCGCCGATGACGTCATCCAAGATGGCGGGCTCCTGGCTCCTCCGCCTGTGCTTGAACCCCCTATTTCCAACTACTTTCGCATGTTTGGTAATTTTTGAAGTGAAACTTCTTTGCTGAGGTGGATACAATTTTCGAGAGTTAAAAAAATTCTGATCGCATGAGGGGAATAGTTAGGAAACCGTTGGGGGGGGGGGGGGGGGACCGGTATAGTTGGAGAATACGTCAGCGGCGACGACACTCCAATGCATGCACTAGCGGTCGAAGGGGTAATAGTCAAGGGAGGAGGGATAGGTACGTAGCAGAGCATGCTATATGCTAGTTGTAACGGCTGGAGGTGGAGACCGCAGGAGATAGGTAGAAATAACGCACCAGCGATACTACGGAATTCTCCTTATGCTGCTTGTGTTTGTCTAATCCTCAGTTTATTTTAAATAATACCAGCATCCTTACTTATTCTCAAATAATTATCTATTGTTAAGTAGAAAAATACTTATAATTTATCTCTATTAATAACTAATGAGCAAGAAGCTTCACTTATGTCACAAGTAAACTCCAAGAGCACAATTTTTTTTTTTATAAATAATTTGTGTTTTAATTGGTTATATTTTTTTTCTCTCGTTGTCCAATTAATTCTGTTTCATAAAATTATCTTATGCTTTTTATAAGTTAACATTTGTTACTTTCTTCACTCAATATTTCTTTTAGTATTTTATTAGTTACTAGCTGCAATACCCCGCGTTGCCCGGGCTGAATACAGGATGAAGGGGACCTTTTTCGAAATCAGATATAGTTAGTAATTGTCATCTTTATTTTAATGCCAAGTGTGAAAATTATTTATATCACTTTCAGACCCCAAAAGACGTTGTTCTGCTATTTTATAGTTATTTACCTGGTCTGTATGTAATTAAGACTTTATAAAGCAATATAGAAAAAAGCTGAAAAATAAGAGATTACTAATTCTGAAAAGATTCCATTATCTAGCTAATGCTCGGCCTGCATTGCAATGCCTCATTCAGTTTTGTTTTGTAATATGTTTGAAGTAGTTCCACATATACAAATCATCTATCCATTTCTCTATATATATATCTATCTACATCTATATACATCTATGTATCTCTCTCGCTGTATTTATCTATTTATATATACATATATACTTCCCACTATCTCTATATCTTCTATATATAAGTCTATATATATCTCTATACATCTATAGGTATATTTATTTATCTAACCCATTTCATTCTCTATACCTCGCTCTATCTCAACTTATCTCTCCGACTCTATATCACTCTATTTCTGTCTCTCTTTTATATTTAAATAAATTGTGTCATGCGTGTGCACTTATACAACAAAAACAGACGAAGTGCCGCTATATAAAATGGAATAAACACATTTTTTGACACGATTCGTGCTCCAACTATTGAAATATTGTTATACCGTCTCAGTAACCTTCATGGGCATGCGCATAACAAAACACCAAAATTTCATCGCAATCAGATGAATGGTATAGGTACGCATACGGCACAAACAAACGAAAATTAAAGACATGACAAACGCATCAAACGATGGTGCGTTTAAAATTCAAGGCAACTCTATCTATTGACGAAGTTAAGAACAAAATAATTGTTATTAGCGCCTTTATTTTGCTAGCCGCTGTGAGCTCCACTAAGCGGACTGGTCTCACCAAGGAGTAAAATATTAATTTACTAGACCTTACTATGTGTATGATCGTGTGTCAGACATAGAGAAATGACACTCACTCACTATTTGTATGTCTGTGACCTAGGATTTTTTCTGTTATAAAACGTAATTATCACTTTTTCACTCCCTTAGGGATAAAATTTCATATAAATATGGTGTCTATGTGTTAATCCAGGTTATAAGCTAGCTGTAGGCCAAATTTCATTCAAAACCATTCAGTAGTTTTTACGTGAAAGGATAACAAACATCCATCCATCCATACTTACAAACTTTCGCGTTTATAATATTAGTAGGATTCGTATTTAAGTGGTTTCACACTGCAGGTTGATAGCAACGAGCGATCCCTCTCCTGCAGGCCTGAAGGAGCGGTAACTCTCGCAGTTACAGTGAAGCAGGGCTTCACTAAACTCACGACTCAAACAATGTCTGTAGAGGTACACTTCACTTACAAAGCTGGTACTCCTGGTACTCAGAATCTCCGACCTCCGCTGCTCGCTGGCTCTCGGTGTCGAGGGGCTTCGGGTTCGAGTCCCGAGCACGAGGTGGGTGTGAGTTTGCTTCATTCAAACTCGCCACGCGAGTATCAAAATAAATAAATATTTCAATCCAAACATGTGGATGTAAATGTGGAGGTATAATTGGGGGATGTCTGACTCATTGTTGAAAATTACAAGCGAGATAAATATTTTATATAAATAAATTAACATTGTTAATCGCCCCTCACAAACTTTCTAAATTAATTTTAATTACGGTACCTTTTTCTTTGTTTAAAAAAGTTAGCTTTAAAGATTATCGTTTAAAATATAATATTTTACGCCTATATTGGTAATAAGTACTCAGTATTATCTCGAAAAACGTAGTTCATATATGCCAAAAAAAACATAGGTAAGTGTTCTACTACTTGTTTTATTAAAAAATACTTCTTGGTAAATATTTTCCAAATGAATCTTTTGTAATTTGAATCTTTCCGGATTGCCGTCCAATACCTCGAACCATGAGATCGCTGTATCGTCGTGTCTGGTCAAGTTTCTTCCGGGCAGGAGTCTGCAGCACACAAGATCACAATACTTGAGCGTGGCGCGCAAGCAGAGCGTCCTGGCTGTCTGAGAGGACAGCTGCGGAAATATCTGCCGCCGGCAAGCCGTGTGTTGCAGTCTAGCGCGCTCCGCCGCCCACACCTGCTGTGACACCACGCTTGCATTCGTTTAGTGTTCTACGTATTATTAGTAGGGACCGGAAAAATTCGCGGTTTCAATATCCTTCAGGATAGACTGCACATTCCCCTGTACACTTGGGCAAATAACGCCAGTTCATTGGCTGCTGACTTGTGAGTCGTCTCAGCTGGTTTTTCTGTGATTCGATTCTTCTTTGGTCGTGGGTTTATAATTGGTTGAGATTCGTACAGATAAACAGTAAGCCAATAGCAAAATCATCTAAAAAATATATATGTATTTTACTTATAGCCTATCGCCGAATAAATCCGTGAATTTTTTCGGTCTCTAATTATTAGTGTATTTCCTACATGAGACCACATGAATTTGCTCGTTACCGAGGTAAGATGTCACGCCTTTATAGCGGGTACTGAAAGACTCGCTTACAGTTTTTTCCTGTTGCATTCTGGTATTTCTGAGGTTTTTTTGACGCGATAACGTCTTGTTAATCGATTAACGCCGGTTGCACGCACGAAAAAGCATAACTCATTGTCACTTTCCGCCTGAGCCGAGCGTGCAAGAACCGGCCAACCACCGTGCGAGAGACCATATTCTAAAATATCAGATGTTAAGGCGGGCTTTTTAAAAGCAGCAATTAAAAATTTTGATTTATTTGTCCAATATCGCTATTTAAAATAAACAATTTATAGACTTTGATTTGATTTCAGTTTAATTCTATAACTTATTTTTCGTGATTATGTTTAAACAAATTATTTAAATTAAATTTTCAAAAACTGTAAATAATATTTGAAAATTAAAAAGCATGCAGTTTTTCATCAATGTTTTCTTATGACTTTATCACGTAAAATTATCGTCCGTAAACCAACCTTACGGACAACCCCCCTTTTTTTAATATTCTTGATTTCACGTCGCTCAGACCAGGAGCTCGTTGGACGGACTAACACCAGCCATGTGAGAGAGACCCCGGGCAGCAGTCGGCCATGTCTTGTTGCCTGTTGTTGCCTGGGCAGCCACTCGACTCCGGCGCCCGCGTTCACCCGCCGCGCCCAATCAGATACAAGATACTTTAAAGCTTTACAGTCAGAAGTCAAGTATATTAACATTTAACTGTACAGCAGAAATGCAATTTGTAATGCTAGAAAAACCGGAAAAACGCAAAACTTATATCGTATTATGAGACGATTTTCTCTACGTGCTGGAAAACTTAACTTCACTGATGTAGTGGTCAGCGTGTATATTCACGTAACAGTGACTGTCGAACTGCGATAACACAAACACAATAACTGCGCGAGCACATGGGAGGTCCCGCCCCCATTTCACAGAGTAGACTTGTTGTCTCTGGACGTTTATTCACCCACACGTTTATTTTTTAAAAAATAATAGTTACATCTTAAGTTATAGTATATGCAGTTACGTAATTTTTTTATGTTTTACAAATAATGTAAAATCCGGGAAGTAATATTTGACACAATTTAAAATCGAGTATTATTTAAATAACAATTTCTATTTCAAAGATTTATCGGCATAAAGTAAGTGATTGGTGTTTCTCTTAAACTAGAATAGGAAACGTATGTACTCACCCACCGATAAAATACTGGATGACAATGCAAATGAAGAGTCTTCCCGAGGCTGAAAGGTTTGATAAAAGGTTTCGTTATTTGAAACGATGTGAGTCCTAAACATTGCCTGTCCCTTTCTGAATGGATGCTTCCTGGTCGATAAGCAAAGGCTTCTAAACTTCAAACAATATATATTTTTATTGTTTTTTAGTCACAGGTATTCATTGCGTCGCGAGATAGGCTAAAAACACACATTGGGAGTTCTGTGGCAGTCATTGTTGCTAGGGGGATTTCTGGCGTGCAATTTTGTAGGAAACACACATGAGAGAATATTTTATCTTAAAAAAAATATTTATTTGATTTGAAACCGAAAAAATTCTATTTATGTTTACAAAGAAAACTTTGTTCATGCAATTCAACAAGAAATAAAAATTATTTGCTTAAAAACTATTATTTTTAAAAGCTTAATTTTATAATATACAAAGAATATTTTTCTAAGCAACAATAACGATTACGCTTCAAAAATTAGAACGTCTTTTTTTCATCAAACATTTAACCATCATTACGTTTGAATACAATAACTACGTGAAAATATATTTATTTAACATTAACTAACATACGTACGTAAAATTTGCTTTGTTTATTAAAACTTTTATATTTAATTTATTATAGAATATATCTTATTTCATTGATAATATTATAGTATTAATAAGATAAAAGTAATGAATAACTTTTATGTGGCCAAAATTATAAAACATTCCTTAAGTTTTTTTAAAATGCCGATTGAAATAACTATTATAGATATTAATTTGAAATAGGGTAAATGCGGGATAGACGCCACAGCGGGAGTGATGCCAAACACAGCGTAGTTCTCAGTTCACTTACTAGATTGTGCGGTCATTGCTTCCATAGTATCCCGACAGATGACACAGTAATACTCTCGCAGTCAGAGGCGCTTCTGTGAACGAGTAAGACCTGCGCTGGCGTTTATTCACTCGTAAGTACTGTTTTTAGCTTTAAAATATTTTATTATATGTTCGTTATTTTGCATTTATTGAACAACAATTAAAATATATCTCAATACTATAGTTGTATGTGTTTGTTCCGTTCTTGGAACATACTATGGTAGTATAATTTGATATATCATCACTGTTAACACACTTTGGTGTAGTATGGCGTCTTTCCTTAGATTTTGGGAGAGATGCCACAGCTTGTTATGGGGAGAGATGCCACATCGGCTATATAAAATCACGCCTAGGGAGGGATGCCACATTTTTTATATGACTTAATATTCTATGGAAAAAATTAATAATTTATCTATATAGTAAATTTATTTACCAGATTACCTAAGCACATATTCTCCCATGTCAGAAAAATGACCGCTTATGCCTGGCTATCTTCATTCTTGGAGAGGAATTCTGAAATATATGTGCGTCAAGCTGAGGGACTGTCGGTAGCCAGGGCCAAAGGCCAAAGGCATGTCTCGTCCAGAAGCAGATGGCTTTTATAAGGTGCTGAAAGAAGTCATGGTTAGTCAAAATTTGATGGATAAGCCTCAGAATATTTTCAACATTTATGAAAGTGGTATCCAGTTGACAAAAAAAAAAACAGGGAAGGTTTTGACAATGAAAGGTGCCAAGAATGTCCACATTTTGACTCCTCGTGAGAGAGGCAAAAACATAACTGTAATTGCATGTTGCAATGCAGAAGGAGTATTTCTACCACCAGTTCTTTTGAGGGAAGGAGTGAATAAGAAAAATGAATTAGGAGATGGACTCCCTCATGGATCAGATGTTTACATGAATCCAAAGTCGTCGTTCATAACCACAGAATTGTTTTTCAAATGGGTTGAGGAGCATTTCCTACCCCGGAAACCTCCTGGTAAGTCTGTTTTGATTTGGATGGCTTTGCATCACATTACAACGCATTCGACATGTTGAATCTGGCTGACAAGAATGATGTGATCATAGTATTTTTGCCTAGTCACACAACACAGGCTCTCCAGCCACTGGATAGTTCAATTTTTTGGTCTGCTTAAGGTCTATTACAACGAGGCCAAAGTGTGGATGCAACATTATAAGGACAGAAATATCACTACATATCAAGCTGGATATCTCATTGGCAAAGCCTGGGAGAAGGCAGCATCAGTTGGTAATGCAGTTGCGGGGTTCAAAGCAACAGGATATATCCCCTTAATCCCGACATTATACCAGAGCACTTTTATGCCATATTAAATGCATCTGTTTCCACATTGACAACTATCAACACGCCTCTTACTTCTAGCAGCCCTGTTTCATCAGCTTCCACAACTAATTCTACAGCACTTTCAGCTGCCATTCCATCAACATTTCGAGCTTCAAATTCAACCCCATCAGGAGCTTCCACATTTGTTTCAACAACTTCAACCCCTGAAAGTGAATCTCTCCATACACCAACGAAATATCTTCATGAGGCTAGTACGGTGCCAACTGCTCCAGTTTCTCTCAGCAAGAAAAAAAAACAATCTGCAGCAGTTTTGACATCGCCAGGACACATTCAGAAATGCAAAGATTCCAAAGAGAAAAAGCAAAATAAACTATAATTACAGATCAGCACCAATAAATGTAAGAAGAAGGTACCAAAGAAGAAAAGTAAACATGCGAAAGTCGAAGAAGCAAGTGATGTTTACAAATTTTGTATCAACGATACACTTGCTACAAGTGAAGATGATGTGAGTACCAACAATTGTGTAGAATGCTGGGAAAATTACTACACCACCAAAGAGAAGGCAGACTGGATTCAGTGCGAGGTGTGCCACAAGTGGCTCCACGAGTCATGTACGATGTATGGGCCAATGTGCAACACTTGCGGAAGAGAAGTGAAGAGACAGGACGTGAATAAAGTAAAAAACATCAAGTGAGGCATCTCTCCCGATTTCCGTGGCATCTCTCCCTTAGCCTGTGGGAGCAATGCCCAAAAATAACTTTCATTGTTAATTTTTTATTGGGTTCTTTAATTATGTTATTATCGTTTTTTATTTTATCACAGTGAGTACACTTCTCTAACATTATTTGAGAATTTTTTTTAATGCATTAAAAATATTTTTTTAGAATTTGAGATTTTTTTCAAAATGTGTGGCATCTCTCCCGCAATTACCCTATGCATTTGTTACAAAATATAATTACAGTCATTCATTAACTTTTATTGCAAATATTTATAACATTTATTTAATTAAAATAATGTTTGTTTCTTGCAAATACATTTATAGTTTTAATATAAAATATTAAATATACATCAATAAATTTAGAACAACTGAATAATCATTGCAATGAAAATAAATTTTAAAATAAGCTAGTCATGAATAAAATAGAACTTAATATTCTGTATCAAAATATAAATTATAATAATTACTTCAAATCTTCTTGTATTCTGACATGATAGGTGACAATTTTTCGAACACTCCAAAATATCTAAATAAAAAAATATATATAAAGGTCACAATTTAAAACATTTGTTGCAATTATTGCAACCCACACTCGTTATGTAAGAGAAATATACACTGTAATGTGTTCCAACTACATTTTTTAATAATATAATTTGAGATAAAATAGGAATTTACAGCAGTGTCAGATTTCCGATCCTCTGATCATAGCTTTAAACGCAAGCAGTGGAACTAATTGAGCTTAATTGGTACAATCGGTTCACGTACGGTAGCAGATAGCATGCGAGATGTCAGGCGCACAAGGGGCTCTGCAAAACAGTAATACATATGTTAAAATATTGTTACGTTATTTAATTTGATGGTACTTTACTCTTTTAGTCAAAAGCTTTTGAATTGAAATTTAAATTGTAGAGTAGGGCAAATTTTGTTACGAATCTGCCAAGATATCCGATTGAAAATTGTTTCTCTAATAAAAATAAGCTTATTCAAAAATAAATTTAATCATCAGCCCTAAAAATGTATAGTTTTAGACGTCTGAATATTTTCTGTAACACTTACTAGAGTTTCGATTCCTTTCAAATAAAATATAATAGAATGTTCGTTTATATATTTTGTTGTAAAGATGAATATATTTTAAGAATTAAATGGGTGAGGCTTAATAATGAAATAATTAAAATGACTGGTTAAGATAAATTTAAAATTATAAATAGTTAGGTACTAAGTGATATACAGTGACCCAATTATTAAATATACTCCATGAATACTAAAAAGAATTTTAAAAATATAATATTCGTAAATTAAGATAGTCTTTAATCTAAATACCTTGTAAAGAAATATAAATAGGGGAAAGTCCTGACTATTACCAGTGCAAAATATACTTCCTATTACATATGTACATTAATGGGCGTACATTTTTCAATGGTTGTCACACAAACCATCTGAAACATTTTTTTCCCTTGCTTCACAAAGTCTTAATACTAAAAAATTATATTATTTTTATAAATGCCCAACACGTTTACACATAACGATAAAATAAAACTGTTTAAAATGTTACATTTTTCATTTCCTCAGATACCTTATCGCCAGAGATAACATTATGGCCAAAACTTTGACTAAACGGCCAAATATATAAATACTGAATCATCAGGTTAAACGAATTATATTTTTTTAGAAACTTATTTTCCTTCAGGAACCGACCAACACTTTCAACACCATATATTACGGGAGGGAACTCGGAAGGGTAATTTATTATCGTTTTTATCAAGAACAAGAGGTTTTGAATCAGTAAATAATAAAAGTTACTGCAGATTTTAGTACGCAAATTTAACGAAACGACACTCACAAACACAAACCCAGGTCACGCAATGAACACACAGTACACACAGAATTTAAAATTAATTTAAATATTAGTTACTCTTATCACGGACTAAGAATCGGACTATTATTATTTTAATGATTAATTTTATAATCATTTATGGAATTTTCCGATTTTCCAGGTAAATATTATGAGTAGTAGTATGTAAATGACGGAGCTGGCACAAGTTTCTGGGTGTTTTGGTGGTATTTTCCGCCATCTTGGAATTGTGACGACACGGCGGCCATCTGGACCTTCAAAAATGACTCAAAAACAATAAAAAATTATTCAACATTCCTAAAACTTTCTCTTTTTGAGGGAAAATTTCACGTTTTATTCCACGAAAATTCAATAATTCAATTTTCGTAAAACCTAAAAAAAAAAAATAAAATAAAATAAAAAATTGCCTTAGAAAGAATACCTACGTAATCCTAAAAGCGGCTTAAAATTCCTGAGCTAGCCGCTCTAAGCAGCTGACGTCATCTAGGATTATGACGTCACTGTTGCAATTATCGTTTCGAGCGCCATCTTAAAAATCTTTATTTACTATCCAATTTTAATGAAAAAATTAAAATTTGTTAAAAAGTAATAAATAAAATTTTAATAAAATATTACTTAAAAACAACGTTGCACAATTCGTTTCGTCACCATCTTGGATTCTAGAAACATTGCTTGATTCGTTACGCCCGCCATCTTGGGTGGTATGTAGTCATCCTTATACTTTTCGTTACGACCACAATATTTTATTCTATAACGTTGCAATTTCCGTTACGGTTGTCATCCTGAAAATTCATAATTTTTATGCTCGAAAATTTTTATAAATTAAAAAAAAGTAAAAATATTTAATTAATCAAAATTTAATACAACAATATTTAAAAACATACAGTACTGAATCCTCGGTTCGAACTCGGTGAGGTAAATCAAAATGGCGACAGATCCTTCCTCCATGCAAGCCACCGGCAGGCTGACCTCCTACCACTAATTCCAAGGTAAATTCATCGCCCGCTAGTATGACGTCATATCCGCCATATTGTTCTCGTCTTCTAGAGACCGGCATCTTGTTTATGTTTACTAGAGTGCGCTACAGTTATATTAATTAAAGTTTAACCCTCTAGAGTGCAGTAATAATTTATTATTACTGTGGCACCCATCAACTTGACATTTGTACGCCATATTAAAAATTCATTATAATTAATCTAGAAATTCGGAAAAAAAATTACAAAATTCATTAATTAAACTTGCAATTCATCTACTGATTGATTCGATCAATTCCTGCCCTTGGCTTGTACTATATCTCTATCCTTTCTCGACAACGGAGAAGTTCACAAGCTGGCAGAAGCTTTTTTTTTTATTTTTTAATTTTTTTGCTTCTATTTTCAATTTTTTCTGTGATTTTGTGTTATTAGGTTAAACGTGTATTGGTTTTCTTTGTGTGCTTCTGATTATTCTTGTCAATATTAAAATGGTTTTCTCCGTGTGCTCTCGATTAGTCTCGTCAATATTATGATGGTTTTCTCCGTGTGCTCCTGATTATTCATGTGGTTTCTTCAAGTGCTTCTGGCTATTTCTGAGAAAACGATCTCTGCGTTAAGGATTTTATACTTAATGAGAAATGCCATATTATTCAGTGTTTCATTTAATTAGTGATTTTCTGCTACCAAACTTTCACTAGCAATATTTTTATCAAGTAAAATTAAAAAAAAAACAATCATTACTCAGTCCAATAATATGTGATAACACGGATGAGAAACACTATCACGAAGGACGAACTTCCTTGTCCTTGGTGTCTAGCGAAGCCTTCCTTCTTTTGCGATCGTTAGTGAGCATACTGCATCCCACATAAAATAAATAAATAAATTTTCATTCAACACAACTCATGACGACATCTCATGCCAATAATCAGGACAACTTAAAACAAGTTCTTTTGCATGAGATAACTTAACTCTCGCAGCTGAATGGATTCCAAGACAGTTAGAGCCAAGTAGTCTCGTAGCCACGTAGCCTTGTGTCCTGGATGTTACGTAAACCTGTAGCCTCGCGATCACGTAACCTTGTGTTCTGGAAGCTTCGTAGTCATGTAGTCTCGCAGTCTCGTAACCTTGTATACTTGTAGTCGCGTAGTCTCGTAACTCCATGGTTCGTTGTCGAGTATTCATGATTACTTGGAGCCTCGTAGAATTGTAGCTACGTAACTAAGAAGCCTTGTAATCTTAAAACATAATGCTGCTGGAGCAGTTGAAGCCAAAGAGAAAATTCAGCCAAAGACAGATGTAGCAATTGGAGCCTTGTAGACTTGTAGCTTCGTAGTCAAGTACTCATGTAGACGAGCAGTCCTGTAGTCTCGTATCTCCGTAGCCTCCTAGTCTTGGAGCCAAATGACTGTCTGAACCAATGAGCGTTGGAGCCACTGAGTGCTGGAGTCTATGAATGTTGGAGCTAATTTCTGTTAGAGGCATTGTATCATAACGTAAAATTAACGAATGCGACCTGCTGATTTGGATGTTGGTGAAAATGTTCGTCCTTTTCGTTTGATATGCATCCTTTTTGTTGATTGTGCTTCAGATTGTGCTTCCTTTCGTTGTGATTTCAAATGTGCTTCCAAATGTGCTTCCTTTTTGTTGAAGGTGCTTCCAAACGTGCTTCCTTTTTTGGTGTGATTCTTTTTTAAATGATGTTTTGACTCGTGTGTTATATTAAATTTGATTTGACTAGCATATTATGTTTGCGGGGATATAAGCGAGTACTCAGGCGGCGGGACTTAGATTTTGTTACTGTCGTTGACGGAGTAAGGATCACCTAGTTTGTTTCATCTGGTGCAAAATTCGCGTAATTACCTGTTCTTGCGAACTCGTTGAAATCTTTACTGTCTTTAACGTCGAACTCGATGGAGATTTTATCTCCGAAGTCAGCGACGATGGTGTCGCAGATCACGTTGGCAACGTCACCGTCAACAATAGAGAAGACTTCAACAGTCGTGGTACCACTAGCAGAAGAGAGCTTATTGACTTCAGCGCTGGCTGCACAGGAAACCACGATGAAAGATGTTTCGCCCTCTATGGAGACTAAAATGGTTGGTGATTCGTCAAAAACCAACGAACATCGGTTTCGTTACTGCGACAATATTTTCTCAAAAAAAATAACAACAATGCTCGACGACACGAGAAGAGAAAATGTGCTAAGAATCCTCCTCGCAAAATTTTTTTACGCTCTGAGAAATGTTATAAGAAGTTTGTCAGAAACTATAGCTTATATGAAAACGCACATGATGAATTGCAAAGGGCCTGCTGCGCGATTGGAAGTAAAGATTTCCGTGCAACAATGAAGCCTCGATATGCATAAGAGTATGCCTGGAAATGGTACAACTGCAGTTACATCAGCATCTGGTTCGGGTTTGTCTTCATCACCACGGTATCCTTGTGGCTACCGCGATATGGCGTTTGCATTTGCTCATGATGTACGGAGACATCAACGGAGTAAATGTAAGAAGAATCCTTCTCGTTTAAAGTTTCGCTGTGATTAGTGCCAGGAATGGTTTACTCGAATTGACTGTTTGCGACGACATGCAAAAAACTGTAAAAGTGAAGTCCGTGTACCTACTGTTCAACTACCTGCAGAGATTTCGGCACCTCGCTTTATATTGGAGACTCGTGAGCGTACATCCAAAAAAAAAAAAAAAAAAGATGTGCAGCCATCGATTAATATGACGTCTGGCCATGAAAATAAACCTAAGACTGTTTTCGGTGCATTGCAGGTGAATTATAATAGCTTGTACTTGGTGCAGTCCGCATTTCGTGGAAAATTGAAAGACTACTATTATCTAAATACGTTCGGTGAGTCTAAAGAAATTTGTACTTTTCTTGGCGATATCAGGCAGAATATAATCAATCAGCTTGCTGATGACGTAGCAACATTTTTTTGATTGGACTGTATATATGGAAAGCCATTTCCGTTCGATGACAAAGTGAAGAAGTGTGCATTCAAGACAACCGCTGCAGTAATTTACAGTTCTGACCTTGTAAAGCAGACTGTTAAACATGGTATGCAGAAACTCTTTCAGGAAGATGAGGACTATGTCAGTAAAGGTTCTGGCAGGTCTCTGTCTAGTACAAACCGATTGGAGCTAAGAATTAGTCATTTTATGCCTATACAGGCCTAAATGACTATAAAAATTCCGGTTTTAACAAGTTTCGTGTAGTAGAATAGAAATTATATAATAATATTATGTTTATAAAAAACTTGTGTTTTATTTATCTAACGTGTCACTTTTGTGGTATTTTTATTTTAAGTTATTTTTTTACATCGATCAGGTGTCGAAGCAAGGGCAGGAATCGATCGAATTAATCAGTATATAATTGCAAGTTTAATTTATGAATAATGGATTTTTTCCTGAAATTTTAGGTTAATTATAATGCATTTTCAAGATGGCGTCCAAATTTCAATATGGTGGGTGCCACAGTAGGTAATAATAAATGATTACTTACTTTAACTAATATGTATGTAGCGCACTCTAGTAGACATAAACAAGATGTTGGTCTCCAGCAGACGAAACAATATGGCGGATATGACGTCATACTAGCGGGTGATATATATATATATATACCTTGGAATTACTGGTGGGGGGTCAGTCTGCCGGTGGCTTACCTGAAAGAAGGATCTGTCGCCATTTTTTTTTACCTCACCGGGTTCGAACCGTGGACTCAGTACCGTATGTTTTTAAATAATTATTATTTTTTAGCTTTGGCGAATTCCGAATATTTGAATTTTCGTCGAATGAAACGTGAAATTTTTCCTCGAAAAGAGAAATTTTTAGGAACCTTGAGTCATTTTGAGTCATTTTTGGTAATTTGGAGTCATTTTTGAAGGTCCAGATGGCCGCCGTGTTGTCACAATTCCATGATGGCGGAAAACAACACCACCACACACAGAACCCAGTGCCAATTCCGTCATTTACATACAACTATTATGAATTTTCAATATGGCGAAAAATATGCCATTATTGTCTTGCTACAGGCTGGTAGTAGAGATATTTAAGTTGCTTTTATTGTTTTCCCTACAGTTTTTAGAAAGATTATTTTTAAACTTAAATTACCTTATTGGATAGATCAAGTATCGAACCAAGGAGAGGATTCGATCGAATCAATTGTATAATATTTGCACAATTTTTAAACGAAGGTTTTTTCTTCGACTTAATAGCTAAATAAATACGCATTTCCAAGATGGCGGACAAATTTCTTTAGGGTGGGCGCCACAGTAATCAGTGTTTACTGCACTCTGGTGGACAAAATTAAACTAACATGGCGGCAATACATTCGAGCAGGCGAAAACAAGATGGCGGCCTCCAGCAGAAAAAACCAAGATGGCGAGCATGACGTCATACTATCTGACATTAGTGGTGGAAGGTCAGTCTGTCGGTTGCGTCCGTGGAGGAAGGATCTTTCTTCTTTTTTTATTTTGACTTTACCAGGCGAACTAAAAAAATCCATGAAGAAGGTGCATTTTAAAATTAAAATTTATTAATATTTTTATTCATCTCAAAGTTATAGCTTACAATTTATAGGTTTTCAAGATGGCGGCTATAGCGAAAAGTTCAAATTTTTAGAATTCAAGAAGGCGGGTGTGACGTTCGCATGGAATTTTCTAATTGTAATTGAATTTACCATTCAATTCATTGAAAAATTTTAATAAATTATATCTTTTCTTTCACCGGGAATATTACGGAGGACCAAAATCGATTAAGTAACTAAAAATGTGATGAAAGCATTATTGTTTATACATTTTTGATTCTTTCGGTACCTATATTTTGGTCAAAACTTAAAAACTTCCAAGTTACCGGTCAAGGTCAAAGTCAGAGTTATTCACCAGAGGCTTATTGGAGGCTTGTAAGTAGTTGGAAATAGGGGGTTCAAGCACAGGCGGAGGAGCCAAGAGCCAGCCGCCATCTTGGATGACATCATCGGCGGCCATCTTGGATGACGTCATCATGACCTTTGACCTTGACCTTTGACCTTGACCTTTGACCTTGTCAATATATGCTAATCTATGCCAATCTATGCCAATCTACGCTAATCTATGCCAATCTATGCTAATCTATGCCAATCTATGCCAATTCGTATGCCAATCTATGCTAATCCATATGCTAATCTATGCTAATCCATATGTTAATCCATGCTAATCCATGCTAATCCATCCGCCATTTTGTATTTCTAGAAATTTCCACAAACTTCGAATCGTGACGTCACCGTTGCACTTTTCGTCACGGCCGCCATCTTGGATTAGAATTTTTTTTTCGAACTTTGAAATTCGATGTAAACATCAACCGTAATCTTGTTTTCGTCTGCTGGTGGCCGCCATCTTGTTTCGTCTGCTGGAGGCAGCCATCTTGCGACGTCATATAGTTATGTTGGTCGCCACCAGATAGCAGCAGGGATTATTTTATTTTTTTTTCTTTAACTAAAATAATTTCAGTGCCGAGGCTGGGATTCGATCCATGGGACGTGAAAACGTCCAGGATGTCGTGGTTACGAGGCGGACACCTTGACCACTAGACCACGAGACCAATTGGGATATGGTGGAATAAATAATCTATATATGCCACGTACTGACGTCAAGTTTTATGATAAAAGGGGGGAGGGTGTCTTTGCCTTCCCAAATGCATGAAATTCAAATTATTATTATACCATCGCCATCTTTAATTCCAGCACAGACTACCAGATGGCGCCAAATTCAAAAATTAGTTGCCAGAGGCGCCGCCATCTTGGTTCTCAAGTTGGCTGGCAGGTGTCGCATGCCGCCATCTTGGTTCTCAAGTTGGCTGGTAGATGTCGCTAGTATCGCGCGCCAAATTCAAAAATTAGTTGCCAGAGGCGCCGCTATCTTGCTTCTCAAGTTGGCTGGTAGATGTAGCTAGTATCGAATGCCAAATTCAAAATTTAGTTGCCAGAGGCGCCGCCATCTTGGTTCTCAAGTTGGCTGGTAGATGGAACCACCGTCACCATATTTTAGTTCATACAATCGATACCAGATGACGCCACCATCGCCATCTTTAGTTCCTAGTGTTGCTACCAGAGTGTGCCACCGTCGCCATCTTTAATTCTTAAAGTTACTGCTGGATAGCGCCAAGTGTTATGCAATGTGTAACCAGTCGAGATAAGTTTGGAACCTGTAGCCATATTATTAATATTATTTATTAATGTATGTTTATTAAATATGATAGAGTATTTATAAAATATTGGTGTTGTGTAGAGACTCTCTCTTCTTCTCATAGTGGCGGAAGACATCTCGAAGGTAGTGTTTGAATTTATGTATTAAAGCAATCACTCTAGCTGAGGAGACTAATAACTTATAGTTACAATTCAATAATAGCGGCAATTAAATGTTTTGAAATTAAAGCAAACAACGTAAATGTTAAACACATATTTATTTAAATCTTATTACAAACAGCAAGGGGTAAGAACAATCGATGATTTAAAAGAAGTAAATAACGAGTAATAAAATCACATAATATTCACACACTACACATCATAGTGACAAAGGCAACATTAACTCGAGACCCAATACCTAAATATTTATTATAACTACAAGTTACATAGGGTATAATATACTCTGAAATACATATTAAAGAGAAAATTGATATAAATAACATTAAACTTTGCTCAATAGTTCCAGAAGTAATGAACGCACTGCTACACGAGCAATTTCAACAGTTCTTTCATCACTAGTGTTTTCTGTGGAACATACTTGAGTGGTGTCTTCACTGATCGGACCTAGATGACTGAGATCTCGGGTTCGACTCTTTCGAGATGTAGGAAGGAGAAGCTGACGCCTGCGTTTATGCTGGACTGCTACTGATTTAGTAGGTGCTGGCGATGTGGGACTCATCTGGGTACAGCTAGATGATGTCTGGACTGAAGAAGTCTGACCACATGCAGATGCTGGCGGTGACTGAATAGTTGGTAGGTTGAATGCATGTGCGAAAACCTCTTCAGGCGTTGCAGGGAGAACTGTATCGTCTCTCATCATATTCACACTACAATTTCCATAGCCCAGACAGTTGATAACTTCTAGAGGCGTATCTTGAGGTCCTGGGTTTAAAACCTGTTTCTCGTGAAACACAGCGTCACAACTCTCCGAAAAATGTTTTAAAACACCGTCGATCCACTCACTATAATCAACAGTGCATAGCCCAGGTGTTACACTGGAGTATATCCTGTTCGGTTGGAAGTTAGACATCTCTGTTAACTACTTCTGCGGTAGGTCCTTACACCACCACAGGTTCAGCTCGACTGCCAATGTACTGTCAGGTCTTAGATAATGGACGACACAATCTACCTTGTTGCAGGATGTCTCGATGATGTCCGGAGCCTCCTCGTCACAATCACTGGTCCAGTGATGACCAAAGTTGCAGACCTCTAGTTGAAGTAACCATCCTCGGTGACGTAGTGCACACGGCAGAATCCTGGCATTACTTCCGCGTACTTTGCAGTTGGATCGAACAGCATTTGCTTGAATTTGTAGCAGCTCTATACCCACACGACTATGTGTTGACTGCTGTGTCTAGGGTGTTGACCTCAATTTATACCGCAAGGACCCCCCTCCAGTCCAGTCACGTGTACCGTTGCTTCCGTTGTTGTCCCCCCGCCTTGCTGGCGGCCTCCAACATTCACACGAGGTGATCAACCATCCAAGCCCTAAGCATGCTCGCATTGTGTCTTGAGATCGGACCTGGACACCCAAGTTACATAGAGTATAATATACTCTGAAATACATAGTAAAAATAAAATTGATATAAATAACATTATACTTTGCTTAATAGTTCCAGAAGTAATTAACACACTGCTTGACCAGTGACAGGTGTAACTAAATATTAAATATATTTAATTTTCCATTACCTTTCGTGGAATTTATTAATCATTCACTCTACGAAAAACAACTCAAGACAATAAACCTGACCATCGAATTAAATACAGTACCGCTATGCCTTACATGAAAGTCTAATTAGTCGATAACCTATAAATCATTCATGTACAAAGCCACACATACAGGTCATTTTTCTATGGACCATGAGACCGAGTCATGACAATATCAGACGTATAGGCTAGTTATTTCAGGACCGCAGGACCTTCTTCGTCTTTAGATAATTACAGTCAGTAGTATAGGAATGTATTTCCTGAAACTGGCTTCTGGCTGTGGAGACGGGAGACGGTCCGCCATCTTGGATTGTGACGTCACGGCGGCCATCTTGGATGAGCGTTACGGGACATAGCATAACGGGACATAACGTAACGGGACAAGTAGATCACGGCGGCCATTTTGGATCCGCCATCTTGTATCCGCCATCTTGGATGACGTCATTGTATTCTCGAAAATTCCGGCATTGTGTTTTCCGCCATTTTGAATGATGACGTCACCGTTGCAATTTCCGTTACGGCCGCCATCTTTAACTTTTTTATTTATTATCCGATTTTAACGAATTTTTTTTTAAATTTATAAAAAAATGAAATAATAAAATTTTAATAAAATACTTTTACGACATGGAGTTCGGAGTCCTAGGTTCGAACCCGACGAGTGCAAAAAAATAAAAATGGCGACCGATCCTTCCTCCGCGGTGGTTGCAGGCAGACTGACTCCCACCACTTTTTCAAAGCATATATATCGTCACCTAGTATGACGTCATGTCCGCCATCTTGAAATTTGGACGCTATCTTGAAAATCTTTATTTACTATCCGATTTTAATGAAAAAAATTCCAAAATTTATCAAAAAATTAACGTATTTGAATTTTTTTGATTATATCGTTGTACGTCCTTGGTTCGATTCCCGGCGAGAGTAAATGATCGATCCTTCCTCCATGATAGCTACCTAGACTGATCTACCACCACCAGTACCAAGGTATATATCATCAACTGGTATGACATCATGTCCGCCATCTTGTCTTCATCCGCAGGAGACCACCATCTTGTTTTCGTCTGCTAGAGTGTGCCGATACCATGTAGTATAATTATCTGGTCACCAAACCTTTGACCTTGACCTTGAAATTTGACCTTGACCTTGAACTTTGACCTTGACCTTGAAATTTACCTTGACCTTGAAATTTGACCTTGACCTTGAACTTTGACCTTGACCTTGAAATTTGACCTTGACCTTGAAATTTGACCTTGACCTTGAAATTTGACCTTGACCTTGACCTTGAACTTTGACCTTGACCTTGAAATTTGACCTTGACCTTGAAACTTGACCTTGACCTTGAAATTTGACCTTGACCTCGAACTTTGACCTTGACCTCGAACTTTGACCTTGACCTTGAAATTTGACCTTGACCTTTAACTTTGACTTTGACCTTGACCTTGAAATTTGACCTTGACCTTGAAATTTGACTTTGTCCTTGAAATTTGACTTTGTCCTTGTCGTCCATCATGGATCCGACATTTTATGTTCAGTACATGCTACCAGGAGCTACCACCTGCTGGAGTACGCCATATTGTGTGTGTACTTGTATTATAGAGTACATTTCCATCTGGATAATTTTATTCTAACCCGCTACAGTGCAGTAATCATTTATTATGGAGGTGCCCCCGCCATCTTGAAATTCGGCCGCCATCTTGAAATCATGTAATAATGTAGCTAGAAAAGCGGGAAAAAATCCAAAATTCATTAAATAAATTAGTAATCCATATAATGATTGATTGGATCGACAAAGGTCCTTGATTAGATCCCTGGCCGATACAAATCAACTTCAATTTAAAAAAATACTAAAAAAATTGTTAGGTTTGAGAAAATAAAAACACCGCAAGTTCTATTTAAAAAATTTTATTACATAAATTCAATACACTACTACAAGTACAAAAAAAAGCACTGACAAATTACCAAAGCCTTTTAGATTCCTCGATTCAAACAGTCTTCTTATTTTACGGACTAAGCCTTTTACATGACTCTAAATGTCTATCCGATCCGTTCATCACCACAGCCAGAGACGGACTGAAGTTCATAGCACTTATATATAGTCTCATTAGCCGGTACAACACATGAGTCAAATCAATAACCATGTTTATTATACGTCTCGGAACATTTTTTATAATGATGATGTAAGCTGTCGAGACGTGAAATTAGTTTTTAGCACTTTTTGCACTGAAATTGTATTCTTTGAGCATTATTCTGACAGCTGCTTCTTTCATGTCTGCGCACATTTGAAGTTCTAGTAAATGATGCGTCACAGTATTTGCACTGACGCAATGTACGCTCTTCATTAGTTGAAGAATCCATGGCTGACGATGAAACTTCGGATGATGATGGTATCACATCTGTTGAAATCTCCTCCAATGTTGACGTCGTCGTTGCCAACGGGATCTGCACCTTCTTCATCGTAGCTGTCGTCAAGGTTCCCGTAGTCAATGGTACAACCTCCGAGTTCAACGTTAAAGACGGTAAAGATGCCATCGAGGTCTCAAGAACAGCTAATTGACACGACTTATGCACCAGAAGAATCAAACTAGGTGATCCTTACACCGCCGACGTCAGTAACAAACTGAGCGTCCTGCTGTCTAGGACTCGATTATATACATGCACCGTATGGAATAATACGCTAGTCAAATCAAGAACCATGTACAATAATACTAGAGTCAAATCTACAAATTAAAAAAGAGGATCATTTGATCGAAAAAAAAATTCGATCTCTCCAATATACGCCAGGCTCCAAAAGCTACAATTCACGTCAACAGATCCATCTACATTTTGCTCCTATGCTTCAATTGACCATTAGCTGCAAGTGCTCCAACAGCTCCATCAGCTTTAACATGTAATGTACGCAATGTACGCGCAATACATGCAATTTACACGCAATAAATGTAATGATTACACAGTACACACAGGAAACGGAACGTACACACAGTACACACAGGAAACGGAACGTACACACAGTACACACAGGAAACGGAACGTACACACAGTACACACGCACAGGAAACGGAACGTACACACAGTACACACACAGGAAACGGAACGTACACACAGTACACACAGGAAACTAAACGGACACACAGCACACACAGGAAATGGAACGTACACACAGTACACACAGGAAACTGAACGTACACACAGTACACACAGGAAACGGAACGTACACACAGTACACACAGGAAACGGAACGTACACACAGTACATAAAGGAAACTAAATGTACACACAGTACACACAGGAAACTAAACGTACACACAGTACACACAGGAAATGGAACGTACACACAGTACACACAGGAAACTAAACGTACACACAGGAAATGGAACGTACACACAGTACACACAGGAAATGGAACGTACACACAGTACACACAGGAAACTGAACGTACACACAGTACACACAGGAAACGGAACGTACACACAGTACACACAGGAAACGGAACGTACACACAGTACACACAGGAAACGGAACGTACACACAGTACACACAGAAAACGGAACATACACCTAGTACACACAGAAAACGGAACGTACACACAGTACACACAGGAAACGGAACATACACACAGTACACACAGGAAACGGAACGTACACACAGTACACACAGGAAACGTAATGATCACACATACAGTAGCGGAAACACACACAGGCTTAGTTGGAAATCGGAATACAAGAAATAAAAACATTAAATTTTTACTTTCAATATTTTATTACTTTTCAACATTACACAAATACAAGTAAAAGAAGCCATTATTGTATGTAGCCAGCTTTCCTCAGTTCTTTGAGTATGAAGGATATTTCTTTGATGCACGGATAGTTTCCTGCACAAAGCGAGCCATGTAGAAGTCTTAGCCGGTTAACCAATATGTTTGGATCTTTCCATGATGTGTAATCAATCTCTTCCACCACCATCTTACTTGCTTGTTTATTATAAATACTTTTAATATCACAATCGTCCCAGTGATCATAATAAGCATTATCAGATTTATTTATTATAACTTGACGTTTCCATCGTTTCGGTCTCAGGACATCGCCACATTCTTCGATCTTGTCAGCTCTAGGTGCTTTATCACAGTCTATGCCTTTGTCAACAGCCTCAGAGTCACTGTAACAATCACTGTAGAAGACATCCTCTTCACCCAGATTACCGTATGAATTCGCTATCGATGATGTCGAAGTGTCTTCATCGTCTTCATGCTTCCTTTTTAGGAGTCCATCATTTTTACAAAGAATGGAGGATGTACTGAATATAGGCCGGATGTATTCTCACTTTTCACGGTGTTGATACTTCCATTAGTTTCAGTCTTCCCGAAGCCATTAGCATCCTTCAATTTATGTTCTTCCTCACGATCGGGTGAGCTAATACCATCACGCTCAGGACAAGGAAAATTATTGTCACAATGCAGATCACTTTTCTTTAGTCTAGTGGATCCATAGGTGTCCTCTATGCCGTAAGTAGTCTTGACTTTACATGTTCTACCATGTCTTTTTAAGCTGTCAATTCGTGTTAACAACCTGCTACATCGATTACAGCTTAACATGTTGCGTAGTGGGTTTCTAGCACAATCATTCTTCTCATGACGTCTAGCATTCCTTCTCATGACAAAATCCTTGCCACAGTATCTACAGCGGCTTCCTTCCGATTCAGCTATAGATAACAAACCACGATCCATGGTAGCTTCTGTGACTAATGTTAGATACAAACTGTCAGTTTTCTCCAATTGGAACCATTTCTTAAATAGAGTTTTTGAAATATTTCATCAGCGAGAGTTAAGTTATCTAATGCAAAGCAAATTGATGCAAGTAGTTCCGACTGTCGTCAACGGATGGCGCCACGTGTTTCTTGCAGTTAAATAGTATATATTTCATAATGTGGGATGCGGGATGCTCACTAACGATCGCAAAAGAAGGATGGCTTCGCTAGACTCCAAGGAAAAGGAAGTTCATCTTACATGTTGGTGCTCCACAGATGTCTCATAGCGTAATATTAATTTGACTGAGTAATGATATTTTTTAATTCCACCTGATAAAAATATTGCAAGTTTTGATTTAGTAGCAGAAATCATCGAATTAAATGTAACTCCAAATAAAATGACATGTCTCATCAGACAAAAAAAAAATCCATGCAGAGAGTGGTTTCTTAGAATAGTCAGAAACACTTGAAGAAACCACAGGAATTATTGCAAGAACACGGGAAAAACCGTCAAAATATTGACAAGAATAATCACTAGCACACGGAGAAAACCACCATAATATTGACAAGAATAATCGGAAGCACACGGAGAACACTGCCACAAGTTTTCTTTAATATCATAAAATTTCAGGGAAAAAAAACAAAAAATAAAAATAAATTAATAAAAAATTTAAAAAAATAAAATAAATAAATACATAAACAGATTCTGCTAGCTTGTGAACTTCTCAATGATGAGCAAAGATATAGTTATAGTACAAGCCAGAATTTTATGTATTTATTTATTTTATTTTTTAAAAATTTTATTAATTTATTTTTATTTTTTGTTTTTTTCCCTGAAATTTTATGATATTAAAGAAAACTATTGGCGGTGTTCTCCGTGTGCTTCCAATTATTCTTGTCAATATTATGGTGGTTTTCTCCGTGTGCTCCTGATTATTCTTGTCAATATTTTGACGGTTTTTCCCGTGTTCTTGCAATCATTCCTGTGGTTTCTTCAAGTGTTTCTGCTATTCTGAGAAACCACTCTCTGCATGGATTTTTTTTTTGTCTGATGAGACATGTCATTTTATTTGGAGTTACATTTAATTCGATGATTTCTGCTACTAAATCAAAACTTGCAATATTTTTATCAGGTGGAATTAAAAAATATCATTACTCAGTCAAATTAATATTACGCTATGAGACATCTGTGGAGCACCAACATGTAAGATGAACTTCCTTTTCCTTGGAGTCTAGCGAAGCCATCCTTCTTTTGCGAACGTTAGTGAGCATCCCGCATCCCACATTATGAAATATATACTATTTACCTGCAAGCAACACATGGCGCCATCCGTTGACGACAGTCGGAACTACTTGCATCAATTTGCTTTGCATTAGATAACTTAACTCTCGCTGATGAAATATTTCAAAAACTCTATTTAAGAAATGGTTCCAATTGGAGAAAACTGACAGTTTGTATCTAACATTAGTCACAGAAGCTACCATGGATCGTGGTTTGTTATCTATAGCTGAATCGGAAGGAAGCCGCTGTAGATACTGTGGCAAGGATTTTGTCATGAGAAGGAATGCTTGACGTCATGAGAAGAATGATTGTGCTAGAAACCCACTACGCAACATGTTAAGCTGTAATCGATGTAGCAGGTTGTTAACACGAATTGACAGCTTAAAAAGACATGGTAGAACATGTAAAGTCAAGACTACTTACGGCATAGAGGACACCTATGGATCCACTAGACTAAAGAAAAGTGATCTGCATTGTGACAATAATTTTCCTTGTCCTGAGCGTGATGGTATTAGCTCACCCGATCGTGAGGAAGAACATAAATTGAAGGATGCTAATGGCTTCGGGAAGACTGAAACTAATGGAAGTATCAACACCGTGAAAAGTGAGAATACATTCAGGCCTATATTCAGTACATCCTCCATTCTTTGTAAAAATGATGGACTCCTAAAAAGGAAGCATGAAGACGATGAAGACACTTCGACATCATCGATAGCGAATTCATACGGTAATCTGGGTGAAGAGGATGTCTTCTACAGTGATTGTTACAGTGACTCTGAGGCTGTTGACAAAGGCATAGACTGTGATAAAGCACCTAGAGCTGACAAGATCGAAGAATGTGGCGATGTCCTGAGACCGAAACGATGGAAACGTCAAGTTATAATAAATAAATCTGATAATGCTTATTATGATCACTGGGACGATTGTGATATTAAAAGTATTTATAATAAACAAGCAAGTAAGATGGTGGTGGAAGAGATTGATTACACATCATGGAAAGATCCAAACATATTGGTTAACCGGCTAAGACTTCTACATGGCTCGCTTTGTGCAGGAAACTATCCGTGCATCAAAGAAATATCCTTCATACTCAAAGAACTGAGGAAAGCTGGCTACATACAATAATGGCTTCTTTTACTTGTATTTGTGTAATGTTGAAAAGTAATAAAATATTGAAAGTAAAAATTTAATGTTTTTATTTCTTGTATTCCGATTTCCAACTAAGCCTGTGTGTGTTTCCGCTACTGTATGTGTGATCATTACGTTTCCTGTGTGTACTGTGTGTACGTTCCGTTTCCTGTGTGTACTGTGTGTACGTTCCGTTTCCTGTGTGTACTATGTGTACGTTCCGTTTTCTGTGTGTACTAGGTGTACGTTCCGTTTTCTGTGTGTACTGTGTGTACGTTCCGTTTCCTGTGTGTACTGTGTGTACGTTCCGTTTCCTGTGTGTACTGTGTGTACGTTCCGTTTCCTGTGTGTACTGTGTGTACGTTCAGTTTCCTGTGTGTACTGTGTGTACGTTCCATTTCCTGTGTGTACGTTTAGTTTCCTGTGTGTACTGTGTGTACGTTCCATTTCCTGTGTGTACTGTGTGTACGTTTAGTTTCCTGTGTGTACTGTGTGTACGTTTAGTTTCCTGTATGTACTGTGTGTACGTTCCGTTTCCTGTGTGTACTGTGTGTACGTTCCGTTTCCTGTGTGTACTGTGTGTACATTCAGTTTCCTGTGTGTACTGTGTGTACGTTCCATTTCCTGTGTGTACTGTGTGTCCGTTTAGTTTCCTGTGTGTACTGTGTGTACATTCCGTTTCCTGTGTGTGTACTGTGTGTACGTTCCGTTTCCTGTGCGTGTGTACTGTGTGTACGTTCCGTTTCCTGTGTGTACTGTGTGTACGTTCCGTTTCCTGTGTGTACTGTGTAATCATTACATTTATTGCGTGTAAATTGCATGTATTGCGCGTACATTGCGTACATTACATGTTAAAGCTGATGGAGCTGTTGGAGCACTTGCAGCTAATGGTCAATTGAAGCATAGGAGCAAAATGTAGATGGATCTGTTGACGTGAATTGTAGCTTTTGGAGCCTGGCGTATATTGGAGAGATCAAATTTTTTTTTTCGATCAAATGATCCTCTTTTTTAATTTGTAGATTTGACTCTAGTATTATTGTACATGGTTCTTGATTTGACTAGCGTATTATTCCATACGGTGCATGTAAATAATAGAGTCCTAGACAGCAGGACGCTCAGTTTGTTACTGACGTCGGCGGTGTAAGGATCACCTAGTTTGATTCTTCTGGTGCATAAGTCGTGTTAATTAGCTGTTCTTGAGACCTCGATGGCATCTTTACCGTCTTTAACGTTGAACTCGGAGGTTGTACCATCGACTACGGGAACCTTGACGACAGCTACCATGGAGAAGGTGCAGATCCCGTTGGCAACGACGACGTCAACATTGGAGGAGATTTCAACAGATGTGATACCACCATCATCCGAAGTTTCATCGTCAGCAATGGATTCTTCAACTAATGAAGAGCGTACATTGCGTCAGTGCAAATACTGTGACGCATCATTTACTAGAACTTCAAATGTGCGCAGACATGAAAGAAGCAGCTGTCAGAATAATGCTCAAAGAATACAATTTCAGTGCAATAAGTGCAAAGAACTAATTTCACGTCTCGACAGCTTACATCATCATTATAAAAAATGTTCCGAGACGTATAATGAACATGGTTATTGATTTGACTCATGTGTTGTACCGGCTAATGAGACTATATATAAGTGCTATGAACTTCAGTCCGTCTCTGGCTGTGGTGATGAACGGATCGGATAGACATTTAGAGTCATGTAAAAGGCTTAGTCCGTACAATAAGAAGACTGTTTGAATCGAGGAATCCAAAAGGCTTTGGTAATTTGTCAGTGCTTTTTTTTGTACTTGTAGTAGTGTATTGAATTTATGTAATAAATTTTTTTAAATAGAACTTGCGGTGTTTTTATTTTCTCAAACCTAACACTTTTTTTAGTATTTTTTTAAATTGAAGTTGATTTGTATCGGCCAGGGATCTAACCAAGGACCTTAGTCGATCCAATCAATCATTGTATGGATTACTAATTTATTTAATGAATTTTGGATTATTTCCCGCTTTTCTAGCTACATTATTACATGATTTCAAGATGGCGGCCGAATTTCAAGATGGCGGGGGGCACCTCCATAATAAATGATTACTGCACTGTAGCGGGTTAGAATAAAATTATCCAGATGGAAATGTACTCTATAATACAAGTACACACACAATATGGCGTACTCCAGCAGGTGGTAGCTCCTGGTAGCATGTACTGAACATAAAATGTCTGATCCATGATGGACGACAAGGACAAAGTCAAATTTCAAGGACAAAGTCAAATTTCAAGGTCAAGGTCAAATTTCAAGGTCAAGGTCAAATTTCAAGGTCAAGGTCAAGGTCAAAGTTCAAGATCAAGGTCAAATTTCAAGGTCAAAGTCAAAGTTCAAGGTCAAGGTCAAGTTTCAAGGTCAAGGTCAAATTTCAAGGTCAAGGTCAAAGTTCAAGGTCAAGGTCAAGGTCAAATTTCAAGGCCAAGGTCAAAGTTCAAGGTCAAGTTCAAATTTCAAGGTCAAGGTCAAATTTCAAGGTCAAGGTCAACTTTCAAGGTCAAGGTCAAATTTCAAGGTCAAGGTCAAAGTTCAAGGTCAAGGTCAAAGTTCAAGGTCAAGGTCAAAGTTCAAGGTCAAGGTCAAAGTTCAAGGTCAAATTTCAAGGTCAAGGTCAAAGGTTTGGTGACCAGATAATTATACTACATGGTATCGGCACACTCTAGCAGACGAAAACAAGATGGTGGTCTCCTGCGGATGAAGACAAGATGGCGGACATGATGTCATACCAGTTGATGATATATACCTTGGTACTGGTGGTGGTAGATCAGTCTAGGTAGCTATCATGGAGGAAGGATCGATCATTTACTCTCGCCGGGAATCGAACCAAGGACGTACAACGATATAATCAAAAAAATTCAAATACGTTAATTTTTTGATAAATTTTGGAATTTTTTTCATTAAAATCGGATAGTAAATAAAGATTTTCAAGATGGCGTCCAAATTTCAAGATGGCGGACATGACGTCATACTAGGTGACGATATATATGCTTTGAAAAAGTGGTGGGAGTCAGTCTGCCTGCAACCACCGCGGAGGAAGGATCGGTCGCCATTTTTATTTTTTTGCACTCGTCGGGTTCGAACCGAGGACTCCGAACTCCGTGTCGTAAAAGTATTTTATTAAAATTTTATTATTTCATTTTTTTATAAATTTAAAAAAAAAATTCGTTAAAATCGGATAATAAATAAAAAAGTTAAAGATGGCGGCCGTAACGGAAATTGCAACGGTGACGTCATCATTCAAAATGGCGGAAAACACAATGCCGGAATTTTCGAGAACACAATGACGTCATCCAAGATGGCGGATACAAGATGGCGGATCCAAAATGGCCGCCGTGATCTACTTGTCCCGTTACGTTATGTCCCGTTACGCTATGTCCCGTTACGCTCATCCTAGATGGCCGCCGTGACGTCACAATCCAAGATGGCGGACCGTCTCCCGTCTCCACAGCCAGAAGCCAGTTTCAGGAAATACAACAAAAAGGAAGCACATTTTGGAAGCACCATTAAAAAGGCAGCACATTTTGGAAGCACAATCAAAAAAGGCAGCACATTTTGGAAGCACAATCAATAAAGGCAGCACATTTGGAAGCATCATCAACAAAAAGGAAGCACATTTTGGAAGCACAATCAAAAAAGGCAGCACATTTGGAAGCACCATCAAAAAAGGAAGCACATTTTGGAAGCACCATCAAAAAGGCAGCACATTTTGGAAGCACAATCAAAAAAGGAAGCACATTTTGGAAGCACCATAAAAAAGGCAGCACATTTGGGAAGCACAATCAAAAAAGGCAGCACATTTGGAAGCACCATCAACAAAAGAAGGAAGCACATTTTGGAAGCACCATCAAAAAGGCAGCACATTTGGTAACACAAGTTACGAGAACTAAGTCTTAGTTAGAAATCAGAATGCAAGAAATAAAAACATTAAATTTTTACTTTTATATTTAATTTATTTCTTAAGATTATACAAATAGAAGTAAAATAAGTCATTAATGTATGTAGCCAGCTTTCCTCAGTTCTTCGAGTATGAAGGATATTTCTTTTATGCACGAATAGTTTCCTGCACAAAGTGAGCCATGTAGAAGTCTTAGCCGGTCAACCAATAAGTTTGGATCTTTCCACGATGTGTAATCAATCTCTTCTTCCACCATCTCACTTGCTTGTTTATTATAAATACTTTTAATATTACAATCGTCCCAGTGATCATAATAAGCGTTATCAGATTTATTTATTATAACACGTCGTTTCCATCGTTTCGGTCTCAGGACACCGTTACATTCTTCGATCTTGTCAGCTTTAGGTGCTTCATCACAGTCTATGCTTTTGTCAACAGCCTCAGAGACACTGTTACAATCACTGTAGAAGACATCCTCTTCACCCAGATTACCATATGAATTCGATATCGATGATGTTGAAGTGCCATTATCGTCTTCATGCTTCCTTTTTAGGAGTCCATCATCATTTTTACAAAGTAAGAAAGATCTACTTGAATTCGGCTGGAATGTATTCTCACTTTTCACGTTAAGGATTCTTCCATTGTCTTCATTCTTCCATAAATCATCATCGTCCTTCAATTTAAGTTCTTCGTCGAGATCGGAAGAGCCACGAACAAAATCTCTCTCAAGACAAGGAAAATTATTGTCGTAATGCACATCACTATTCCTTAGTCTAGTAGATCCATCGTTGTACTCTGGCTTGTACGCAGGCTTAACGTTACAAGTTCTGTCATGTCTTTTTAAGCTCTCTCTCCGCGTAAACGACTTGTTACATCGAACGCAACTTATCATATTGCGTAGTGGATTTTTAACACAGTCATTCTTCTGGTGTTGTCTTCCATTCTTTCTCAAGATAAATTCTTTGCTGCAAAACTTACACCTGTGTCCTTTCGATACAGCGACAGACACCGAATCAGGATTCATATTAGTTACTCTGACTAATGTTAGATACAAACATACAGTTTACCAATTGGAACCATTACTTAAATATAATTTTTAAAATATTTCTTAAGCAAGAGTTAAGTTATCTCATGCAAAGGTACTTGCTGAAAGTAGTTCTGCTTTTCAACAACAGATGACACCACGTATTGCTTGCAGGTAAATATTATTTCTTTTTTTCATGCGGGATGCAGGATTCTCACTAACGATCGCAATAGAGGGATGGCATCGCTAGACTCCAAGGAGAAGGTAGTTTGTTCTTCCAGTTAGTGTTTCTCAGATTTCTCAGGGTATAGGTATTATTATTTGACTGAATAATGATTTTTTTTTAAATTCCAGGTAATAAAAATAAAATAGAAGCACTCAGAGAAAACCGTCAGGGAGGATGTCGTTTATGAACATCATAAATTACCAATTTTTTTAAAAAAAGTCCAAAATTAATCCTGCTTAAGGAAAGAGTTCACAAGCCCGCTTGTGCTAGAACTCTCATGTTGCTTAAGCAAAGAGTTCACAAGCCCGCTTGTGCTAGAACTCTCATGTTGCTTAAGCAAAGAGTTCACAAGCGGGCTTGTGCTAGAACTCTCATGTTGCTTAAGCAAAGAGTTCACAAGCGGGCTTGTGCTAGAACTCTCATGTTGCTTGAGCAAAGAGTTCACAAGCGGGCTTGTGAACTCTTTGCTTAAGCAGGATTAATTTTGGACTTTTTTTAAAAAAATTGGTAATTTATGATGTTCATAAACGACATCCTCCCTGACGGTTTTCTCTGAGTGCTTCTATCTTATTTTTTTATTAGGTGGAATTTAAAAAAAAAATCATTATTCAGTCAAATAATAATACCTATACCCTGAGAAATCTGAGAAACACTAACTGGAAGAACAAACTACCTTCTCCTTGGAGTCTAGCGATGCCATCCCTCTATTGCGATCGTTAGTGAGAATCCTGCATCCCGCATGAAAAAAAGAAATAATATTTACCTGCAAGCAATACGTGGTGTCATCTGTTGTTGAAAAGCAGAACTACTTTCAGCAAGTACCTTTGCATGAGATAACTTAACTCTTGCTTAAGAAATATTTTAAAAATTATATTTAAGTAATGGTTCCAATTGGTAAACTGTATGTTTGTATCTAACATTAGTCAGAGTAACTAATATGAATCCTGATTCGGTGTCTGTCGCTGTATCGAAAGGACACAGGTGTAAGTTTTGCAGCAAAGAATTTATCTTGAGAAAGAATGGAAGACAACACCAGAAGAATGACTGTGTTAAAAATCCACTACGCAATATGATAAGTTGCGTTCGATGTAACAAGTCGTTTACGCGGAGAGAGAGCTTAAAAAGACATGACAGAACTTGTAACGTTAAGCCTGCGTACAAGCCAGAGTACAACGATGGATCTACTAGACTAAGGAATAGTGATGTGCATTACGACAATAATTTTCCTTGTCTTGAGAGAGATTTTGTTCGTGGCTCTTCCGATCTCGACAAAGAACTTAAATTGAAGGACGATGATGATTTATGGAAGAATGAAGACAATGGAAGAATCCTTAACGTGAAAAGTGAGAATACATTCCAGCCGAATTCAAGTAGATCTTTCTTACTTTGTAAAAATGATGATGGACTCCTAAAAAGGAAGCATGAAGACGATAACGGCACTTCAACATCATCGATATCGAATTCATATGGTAATCTGGGTGAAGAGGATGTCTTCTACAGTGATTGTAACAGTGACTCTGAGGCTGTTGACAAAAGCATAGACTGTGATGAAGCACCTAAAGCTGACAAGATCGAAGAATGTAACGGTGTCCTGAGACCGAAACGATGGAAACGACGTGTTATAATAAATAAATCTGATAACGCTTATTATGATCAATGGGACGATTGTGATATTAAAAGTATTTATAATAAACAAGCAAGTGAGATGGTGGAAGAAGAGATTGATTACACATCGTGGAAAGATCCAAACTTATTGGTTGACCGGCTAAGACTTCTACATGGCTCACTTTGTGCAGGAAACTATTCGTGCATAAAAGAAATATCCTTCATACTCGAAGAACTGAGGAAAGCTGGCTACATACAATAATGACTTATTTTACTTCTATTTGTATAATCTTAAGAAATAAATTAAATATAAAAGTAAAAATTTAATGTTTTTATTTCTTGCATTCTGATTTCTAACTAAGACTTAGTTCTCGTAACTTGTGTTACCAAATGTGCTGCCTTTTTTGATTGTGCTTCCCAAATGTGCTGCCTTTTTTATGGTGCTTCCAAAATGTGCTTCCTTTTTTGATTGTGCTTCCAAAATGTGCTGCCTTTTTGATGGTGCTTCCAAAATGTGCTTCCTTTTTTCATTGGTGCTTCCAAATGTGCTGCCTTTTTTGATTGTGCTTCCAAAATGTGCTTCCTTTTTGTTGATGGTGCTTCCAATAATGTGCTGCCTTTATTGATTGTGCTTCCAAAATGTGCTGCCTTTTTTGATTGTGCTTCCAAAATGTTCTGCCTTTTTGATGGTGCTTCCAAAATGTGCTTCTTTTTTGTTGATGGTGCTTCCAAATGTGTTGCCTTTATTGATTGTGCTTCCAAAATGTGCTGCTTTTATGTTGATGGTGCTTCCAAAATGTGCTTCCTTTTTGTTGATGGTGTTTCCAAAAGTGTATCCCTTTTATTGATGGTGCTTCCAAATCTGCTCTCTTTATTGATTGTGCTTCCAAAATGTGCTTCCTTTTTGTTGATGGTGCTTCCGTTTTGTTGATTGTGCGTAGTAAAATATGTAGTGACTGAATATTTACTAGTTCAAAACCTCTTGGTGTTACTAAAATATTTTTCAAGTTCGCTTGGTCCTTTAGTATGTATAAAAATTTCATGATGGTCTAAATGACTGTAATTATATAAAGACCTAAAAGGTCCTGCGGTCCTGAAATGACTAGCCTATACGTCTGATATTGTCATGACTCGGTCTCTTGGTCCATAGAAAATTGGCCTGTATGTGTGGCTTTGTACATGAACGATTTATAGGTTATCGACTTATTAGACTTTCATGTAAGGCATAGCGGTACTGTATTTAATTCGATGGTCAGGTATATTGTCTTGAGTTGTTTTTTCGTAGAGTGAATGATTAATAAATTCCACGAAAGGTAATGGAAAATAAAATATATTTAATATTTAGTTACACCTGTCACTGGTCAAGCAGTGTGTTAATTACTTCTGGAACTATTAAGCAAAGTATAATGTTATTTATATCAATTTTCTTTTTATTATGTATTTCAGAGTATATTATACTCTATGTAACTTGGGTGTCCAGGTCCGATCTCAAGACACAATGCGAGCATGCTTAGGGCTTGGATGGTTTATCACCTCGTTCGAATGTTGGAGGCCGCCAGCAAGGCGGGGGGACAACAACGGAAGCAACGGTACACGTGACTGGATTGGAGGGGGGTCCTAGCGGTATAAATTGAGGTCAACACCCTAGACACAGCAGTCAACACATAGTCGTGTGGGTATAGAGCTGCTACAAATTCAAGCAAATGCTGTTCGATCCAACTGCAAAGTACGCGGAAGTAACGCCAGGATTCTGCCGTGTGCACTACGTCACCGAGGATGGTTACTTCAACTAGAGGTCTGCAACTTTGGTCATCACTGGACCAGTGATTGTGACGAGGAGGCTCCGGACATCATCGAGACATCCTGCAACAAGGTAGATTTTGTCGTCCATTATCTAAGACCTGACAGTACATTGGCAGTCGAGCTGAACCTGTGGTGGTGTAAGGACCTACCACAGAAGTAGTTAACAGAGATGTCTAACTTTCAACCGAACAGGATATACACCAGTGTAACACCTGGGCTATTCACTGTTGATTATAGTGAGTGGATCGACGGTGTTTTAAAACATTTTTCGGAGAGTTGTGACGCTGTGTTTCACGAGAAACAGGTTTTAAACCCAGGACCTCAAGATACGCCTCTAGAAGTTATCAACTGTCTGGGCTATGGAAATTGTAGTGTGAATATGATGAGAGACGATACAGTTCTCCCTGCAACGCCTGAAGAGGTTTTCGCACATGCATTCAACCTACCAACTATTCAGTCACCGCCAGCATCTGCATGTGGTCAGACTTCTTCAGTCCAGACATCATCTAGCTGTACCCAGATGAGTCCCACATCGCCAGCACCTACTACATCAGTAGCAGTCCAGCATAAACGCAGGCGTCAGCTTCGCCTTCCTAAATCTCGCAAGAGTCGAACCCGAGATCTCAGTCATCTAGGTCCGATCAGTGAAGACACCACTCAAGTATGTTCCACAGAAAACACTAGTGATGAAAGAACTGTTGAAATTGCTCGTGTAGCAGTGCGTTCATTACTTCTGGAACTATTGAGCAAAGTATAATGTTATTTATATCAATTTTCTCTTTAATATGTATTTCAGAGTATATTATACCCTATGTAACTTGTAGTTATAATAAATATTTAGGTATTGGGTCTCGAGTTAATGTTGCCTTTGTCACTATGATGTGTAGTGTGTGAATATTATGTGATTTTATTACTCGTTATTTACTTCTTTTAAATCATCGATTGTTCTTACCCCTTGCTGTTTGTAATAAGATTTAAATAAATATGTGTTTAACATTTACGTTGTTTGCTTTAATTTCAAAACATTTAATTGCTGCTATTATTGAATTGTAACTATAAGTTATTAGTCTCCTCAGCTAGAGTGATTGCTTTAATACATAAATTCTAACACTACCTTCGAGATGTCTTCCGCCACTACGAGAAGAAGAGAGAGTCTCTACACAACACCAATATTTTATAAATACTCTATCATATTTAATAAACATACATTAATAAATAATATTAATAATATGGCTACAGGTTCCAAACTTATCTCGACTGGTTACACATTGCATAACACTTGGCGCCATCCGGCAGTAACTTTAAGAATTAAAGATGGCGATGGTGGCACACTCTGGTAGCAACACTAGGAACTAAAGATGGCGATGGTGGCGTCATCTGGTATCGATTGTATGAACTAAAATATGGTGACGGTGGTGCCATCTACCAGCCAACTTGAGAACCAAGATGGCGGCGCCTCTGGCAACTAATTTTTGAATTTGGGGCGTGATACTAGCGACATCTACCAGCCAACTTGAGAAGCAAGATGGCGGCGCCTCTGGCAACTAATTTTTGAATTTGGCGCGCGATACTAGCGACATCTACCAGCCAACTTGAGAACCAAGATGGCGGCATGCGACACCTGCCTGCCGACTCCCTAACTAATATTTGAATTTGGCGCCATCTGGTAGTCTGTGCTGGAATTAAAGATGGCGATGGTATAATAATAATTTGAATTTCATGCATTTGGGAAGGCAAAGACACCCTCCCCCCTTTTATCATAAAACTTGACGTCAGTACGTGGCATATATAGATTATTTATTCCACCATATCCCAATTGGTCTCGTGGTCTAGTGGTCAAGGTGTCCGCCTCGTAACCACGACATCCTGGACGTTTTCACGTCCCATGGATCGAATCCCAGCCACGGCACTGAAATTATTTTAGTTAAAGAAAATAAATAAAATAATCCCTGCTGCTATCTGGTGGCGACCAACAGAACTATATGACGTCGCAAGATGGCTGCCTCCAGCAGACGAAACAAGATGGCGGCCACAAGCAGACGAAAACAAGATGGCGGCCACCAGCAGACGAAAACAAGATGGCGGTTGAGGTTTACATCGAATTGCAAAGTTCGAAAAAAAAAATTCGAATCCAAGATGGCGGCCGTGACGAAAAGTGATACGGTGATGTCACGATTCGAAGTTGGTGGAAATTTCTAGAAATACAAAATGGCGGATGGATTAGCATGGATTAGCATGGATTAACATATGGATTAGCATAGATTAGCATATGGATTAGCATAGATTGGCATACGAATTGGCATAGATTGGCATACAGATTAGCATAGATTGTCATAGATTAGCATAGATTGGCATAGATTAGCGTAGATTGGCATAGATTGGCATAGATTAGCATAGATTGACAAGGTCAAAGGTCAAGTCAAAGGTCAAGGTCAAAGGTCAAGGTCAAAGGTCATGATTTTGTCATCCAAGATGGCCGCCGATGACGTCATCCAAGATGGCGGCCGGCTCCTGGCTCCTCCGCCTGTGCTTGAACCCCCTATTTCCAACTACTCTTGTATATGTGGACTTTAAGCTTCTTTCTGAATTTTTGTTCTTTCTAAGGTAAAAATATTTTGTGGACTTACGAATTCTGAATTTTTGAGGATTAAAACGGGAAATTTTTCCTTGAAGAGGGAATTGTTTTATTAGGTTTAGGTAAATTTTATATATTTCCATTTATTTGGTTTTCTATGCGAATTTTTTTCTAAGAAACTGGCAATTTAGGTGTGTGTTGAAGAATTTTGGGCAAATTTAGGGGAAAATTGATCATTTTTAGAAAATTTTGAAGGTCGTCAAGGTCAAAGTTCAAGGGTTCATGGGGTGACAAAAGAGCATATTTGTCGCATAGGAATAATGAAGCTTACTGGTATTGGTTTTAGTGTATTTGATTTTAGTAAATTATTATTTATCGTCATGGTTGTTTATTTAAGACTGCTTTATTGAAGCACTGACTACATCACATAAGCCTAATAGAAATTGGAATGAAATAGCTACTTAAAGTAATAATATTTATGCCTATGAAAGTAATTCTCGGACATGAGTGCAACCGATGAATTCGTAATAAAATAATGTTGGAGTTCCTTTAAGTAATTAGATTTAAGTATATGAAAGTAATACTCATATATGAGTGTAACGAATGATTTCGTTACAAAATAATGCTGGAGTTGCTTAGAGCGCATCTAGTACGTTAACTACGAAATAAGGGATGCATAAAACTATTTCATTGAGTTTTGCTGCTTTCTTATTATGAAAATTCTGAAATCTACTACAAAGCAGTGGAAATGACTGTCAAAGCTACAGAAAACTTTTCATACAGATTCAAATTAATGCAGTTCAAAATATTTTTTTAGGAAATTTCACCGAATTGCAGTAGTTTTGCCGGTTTCTTAATTGAAGATAGAAAAAAATGTTAGAGCATTTAGGAAACATTCTTATTTGCTTTACTCCGTCAAAATTTTGCATGTATGATTCAATATAATTTTAATGCATGCATTTAAATATATATCTAGGCCTACTTTTTTATTTATTTATTTTAATATACGCAATATTGTAAAAACATTTTGACATTGGCGTAATTTAAAAAAAAAATAACTTTTTCGAGCTTAAATAAGCATTTGTGTATTAACAACGAGTAATGAACGTAAATTATTTTGTGCTCTTATAAGAAAAAAATGGGTCGTCTGTAAAGTCGGTTTACGGACGATAGTTTAACGTGACGTCAAAACAAAACATTGATGAAATGATTACATACTTTTATGAATAAAATTGAATCATTTTTATTTAATTATCACTATTTTGTATGGATACAAAGAAGAAGTGAAATTAAATCTACAATTTAATTGATAAATTTACTTTTAGATTTCTACTCATTAATTAAAATATGTTTATTACTTTAACGAAGAGATTATTTTAACTATAATTTTTATACGTGTTTCCTATTTAACTTCTTCCAATCCGCGTTATTCTGTTAAGGATAGGACGATGATAGGAAAAGTAGGAAACGAATGGGAGTGTTTCTAAGATGATGTGAAGGAAAGGCTTACCCAACACCAAGATGCAGTCAAAAATAATATATTTGCGCCACGGACTCTGCAGCAATGCTATGAGGAACGGGTTAACAAAGAGCAATGAAAATGTTACATTGAAATGCATGAAAACAGAATTACGCCACGGACTCGGTCGCAATGCTAGGAGGTTCGGGTTAGCAAAGAGCAATATAAAATGAGCGTAAGAGGACACAGCGAAACGGGACAATGTGCGTAACAGGACACTTTCTCATCCGTGCAGCCGGCGTTCATTTATTTATTAGACGTTGTCACGTCAATTTTTTTTAATTTTATTACACGTTTCCATTAGACCTGAAGTACTGAGAGTCTCTTTCTTTAATAATAAATTTCAAAGTCACTTTTTTGTATTCGAAACATAAATGTTTATAACATTTATATATAAAATTTTGATGTCTATTAATTATGAATCCATAGACTCTAATGAATCTTGTTTTCTGACACTTTCAATGCATTTAGGTAACAATTATTGTTGGTCAACAAGAAAAATCGTATTCTTAGTAACGTTGGTGTGGCATCTAGGGTTCGGGTTTTTTTAATCGGTTAAAGGATATTAGTTTTTATCTTAACATGGCAATTTTATTAAAAACGGTTTCATAATAAAGCTTACACGTCACTCGTGTGTAAGCATGACAGGTCAGATAAGGAAACTAATTATTTGAGGATGCAGCCAGCCTGTCGAGGAAATGTGCATATGATGCACAAATTCAAGGACTGATAAACTTGTCAGGTAGACACAGCAATTAACGCCAAGTGCATTATGTTTTGTTTAAAAATTTTAATGGAACATTTATTTAAGACTTAAGACGTATATATATATAAATACATATACCTATATCTTTGGAAATAATCATTATTTATTCTTTCGGCGTTTTTTTTTCTACAGGTATTAGTTTTATCATTGAATATATATTATATATTCAATGGTTTTATTCTCACCAATAGCTAGTTTTTACTATACTGATAATTTTTACAGCTAATTTACAGAGTCCACACGCTTAAGCAGGAAGCCGGATTGTTTGCCATTCTAACTTCAGTTCTTTCTTTTCTATTTGACACTAGGTTCCTTATAAATTAATAAATAATTTAATTTTTTTTTTCGAAATTATATACTTCCTTAGAATATTTGCAGTCTATGGTTAATTTGCGGAGAAAAATAACTCTGTATTCGTTACGTGGTTACAGAACACCATTCTACCTTGGATAAGGCTGTTTAACACCATTCTACCTTCTGATAAGGCTGTTTAACACCATTCTACCTTGTATAAGGCTGTTCAACACCATTCTACCTGGGATAAGTCTGTTTGAAATTTGTCTTGTTTCACTAGAAAGTATTATCTATTTCTATGGTTTTGGTTTCAGAGCGTGTTTTGTAACAAATATTTTACTAGCGTATTTAGTACGTAGGAAAATGCGTATTTCATTTCCGGATATAAGTATAAAAAATATATTTATTCAAAGCTATACAAGATGGCTTACAAAATGGTTTTATAACTTTCATGCTCAACGCAAAACACCAGCCAGCAATATCAGTGCTAGAATTATGTCATGAACTCACACCTTCACCACCGAAGCCAGCTTTTTAGTTTGACCCATTTACCTTCACGGAGGTTGTATTTATCACAATGTTACCTATAATCATTTTCGGAAATCTCCTGCTTACTTTCTAAAAAATATAAGTAATACGATTATAATTGTCAATATCCGTGAGAGTGTTTTTGTTTTTAAAAGCGAAGAATTTTGAAAGCTTTTATAAGGCATTAAAAAACATTCAATCACAATAGATAGGTATTTCACTCACTGTGTTTATGAACGTATAAATTTGAATTATTAAAGTAAACTTTTACTTTCATTTACATAGATGTGTTCAACTATTGATTGACATTCTCATTCATCTTCATCTATAATTGAGTTTTAAAAGTAATCCTTCTATTAAATCTTGAAAGGCAGCTGGTTTAAAAATTTAGCTTTCCTTATTTCAGTAAGAGCTTCCATTGCTTATTTCGACTACTGCGAAATCAGGACACTAAATAAACCAACCAACCAAAAATGAAACCAACTGTAGCTCCGGTTTTTTTAAATTTTAAAGTGGGAAATAAATTCTCCAGGAGGGAATCCTTTGTCATTTTCAGAATTTTCGAGACATTTCAAGGTGGCGGTGATGATATCATGGTTTTGAGTTGGCTGTCACAGGCTTGTATCTGCGGATAAACAAACAATGCTTAATCAGCATATCGCGATTATTATTTTTTTTCTTTTAGGTGTTTTAGCATAAATATATATTTATTATATTTCATTTGATTAATCTTTTTATCTTCGTTATTATTTTTTTATAAAGGTTTTAGCATAAAAATATGTTAATTGTTTATTTTAAATCAGTGTTTTGTAAGACTTTTTTTACTAGATAAACTATAATATTACTAGTCCTAACAGCAAGAAAACTATAAGAAATGTCATTCATATCGCAATACTATCTCCTATACTAACATCACGTTTCAGTACTATATAATAGGGGCTCCAGGGACCGGGTTCTGGGTTTGGATACAGATGGGGTCAATGACCTAACGACCTCTTACGTCACTGCGGCCATCTTTGAATGACCTTGACCTAGACCTTTGTCCTCATCTTGGATTTGGCCATCTTCACTTAGAGCAGCCCAATCTCTGGATGTTGCAATTTTCGTTAAGGCCGCCACACTGAATTCTACGAACATGCCCGGTATCTGATGTCACAGCCACTTTTTTTCGATTCTGACGTCACGTCCACCATGTTGTCTTCACCTGCTGGAGGCCTCCATCTTGGATGACGACACAAACACATCTTGGTTTCCTGTTCCGCTAGAGTTCACCATCTTGGATTCTGTTGTCTTTGTTTTTGCTGTTTGTTCCTAGAAACACAATCATAGTTCTGTCTCATGCACACAAGGTCGATGTTCCATTACCTGCTAATGTTGTTGTGGTCATTGATACAATTTTTTTTTTTACAAATACCTACATTGGAAACACTGTGATTCAAACCATACGCCTTTGACCACACGGCCAACGAGATATTGACCAGATTGAGAATTTATTAATGTATATAAAAAATAATACACATTCGCACTTGTATTTTTTTTTATTTGAAGGAAAATAGCAATATATGTTCGAGACGGCGCGGCGGTTATGATGCTCCTCAAGATGGGGGATGTCACAGTTATAAATTAATTCTGCCCTCTAGTGGACAAAATTAAACTAATACGGCGGCAACGCACTCTGGCAGACTATGTGTACACTAGCTCTTCTGGTATAGATTACTGAAAACAAGATGGCGGCGATGCCCTCTAGTAGGCAATGTGTGTAAACTAGAGCTACTGGTAGCATGTATTGAAGAAAAGGTAATATGGTGTCTCGGTCTCGAACAGGTAATGCTATTTTCCTTCAAATTTAAAAAAATACAAGTCCGAATGTGTGTTACATTTTAAATAACTTAATTAATTCTGTTTCAATGGCCGTCCGATCAAAGGTTTAATGTTTCCCAACCCAGAGTTCCGAGCTGTCGTGATTCGAATCACAGCGGTTCCAATATACTTTGTAAAAAAAATGAATTTTTGTGTCGATAAGGACCACAGCAACATTAGCAGGTATTGTAACATCGACCTTATGTGCATGAGACAGAGCGATGCTGGCGCTCTCTAGGAACAAACAGCAGAATCAAAAATGACGGAATCCAAGATGGTGGGCATGTTTTAAGAAATCATGATGACGGCAATAACGAAAATTGCAACATTTAGAAATTGGGGAGCTAGATTTCAATATGGTGGTATCCAAAATGGCGACAAAGGTCAAAGTAGAGTTATATGTCATTATCAAGGTCAAATATCAAAATTGAAGGGTCAAGGTCAAGTTCGTCCAAGAGGGCCGCTGTGACGTCAGAGGTCTGTCGGTCACTGACCACATCCAGAATCCAGTCCCAGGAGCCCTTTTTATTTATCTCTCGTTTGCATGTTTTTATAACGAATTGTTAAAATTACTAAGTCTGTAAAAATTCAAACCGTCAGAAAAAAAGTTAGAAACCATTTCTATTTAAGTTTAACTTTTACTGAGTAGGCTAACCACCAAAACCTGAAACTATAATAAAATCCCAATGCCTTAATATAATATGTTAGTATTTCGGATATATAACACACAAGCATAAGTCTATGCACAAAAAATAACACACAACTAAGTTGAATTTGTGTTCTCAGTGAAATTTCCGTGAATAACAAAATTATCTGAAATCTATGTGAAATAAGATTGTACTAATATTAGGCTTTTTCCTTGGTAACTAAATAATTTTTTTTTGCACGTAATCTAGAGACCTGTAAAATTCACGTATTCATTTCGCGATAGGATAGAGTCCAAATACTTTTGACTTTATTTTGCTTCATTGATTGGGCCACAGTTTATCTGAAGGATTCTGGGCCAATAAAAAATTTTTAACAGAAGAATTAGCGAATCACGATCATTCCAGTCAACAGGTGTTACTAGTCGGTAACAAATCAGCACATGTAATTTGCACGAGTGCATAGAGGATCATGGAGTCTATCCTTTAGGGATTTGAAATTGCGAATTTTACAGGTCTCTACCTAATCGTTTAAGACGCAAACAACAGCTGTTGTTGCAAGAGAATTTATTTTAACGGTAGTTGTAGTTCAGTGGCGCTGCTGCCGCTATCCGTGTTACTGGCTGCAAAGAAGTTTCAAGAAAAATATTCAGAACTTTATTTGGGCAATAAAACCAAAAGCAAAGTACAAATTGGAGGTTACTTGAATTTTTGAAACACCTAATTTTAATATATTCAATAATTATCTGAAACATTAAATTAATCCTTATAGTAATCAACGAATTTTTCCAATTGCATCAATTGTATCCTTTACCAAAAACATATATTCAAACCCGGCGCCAACGAGTAATATCCGTTGACTTCGGTACCTATACTCACATTCACTACCCTGTAATTATGTCATCGCTAAAAGTAAATTTGGATACCTAATAAAGATATATTTGGAAAACATTATTGTCTTTCTTATGTTTTATAATAAACACCATTCAAATACTGATATCTATATTTAATCATATACATATAATATAATGCACAAACAATTATATTACTTAAAAGAAAATATTCCACGTGAAAAATAGATTTAATTGGTTTCCAGTTACGCTAAACAAGGCTGTGGACTGAAAATCCAGTTGCTTAACTGATTAAATCAATCAGTTTTGTATAACAGTACTGTTGCAATAAAGTGTTAGTCTAAATTGGGAAGCGTATTGCAATGAGTAGAAGAGAGAAGTTTTGAACGGCTATGTTCACGGAGAGAAGAAAATTACAAAAAAAAAAGTACATATTTTTAAAGATGATACTATATACCTACTAAGTAACACAATAACAACGGAGGATATTAATGTTTTTAAGGCGAGAAATTTTTAAACGTTTACTTGTAAAATGGTAAAATAATCAAGATTGATACTAAATTCTAAACACGGAAAAGAAAAAGAAAAAAAACAGGGGATGTAAAGAAAACTAACAGAAGCTTTTGAATTTTTACGGCCCAGCTTAAAGAATAGTTTGAAAAGAAATATTGATTATAAATAGATATAAGCTACACTATATAGTCACCGGGTGGTTTGGTGGAATGTGTACGCAAGCCTTGTGAAAGGAAGAAAGGGAACCCTCCAGACATCAGGTATGTGCCTCTGTCCGTGCCTGAGCGCCATGGTTGTCTCCGCTATCTCCGCCTGCAAGGCAGCGGGACTCGGCTGAGCTGGCACACCAAAGCTGTATTTGCTCTCCGCACGCGGCATCGGAAAGCCAATGCTTTTGTTGAATGCCGTCGATTCTTCCAGCGAGCGTATCGATTATTTTCTGTTCACCGCTGGACGCCGGAGCTCTGTCTGCAGCTCCGCTGGTGTGGATCAACTGCTATTCCACTTCAGAGCAGTCACCAACTTCCATCCTCTGAAGAAATGATGCAGTGGTTTTGTCAAGACACCTTCACATAAAACTCTAACAGAACGTTTCGTAACTCGTGGTTCATGGGTCAGGAGATGATAGAAAAAAAATTAACAAGCATAAATCACCATGCAGTATATTAGCGGAGTTAAACTGGCGATGCGTTTGTGATGTGCCATGAAATTAAAAGAAACATGATAGAACGAGACGAAGTAACAACATTCCGATGAATTTAAAGGGGAAAAAAAATTCAGAAATTTCAAAAAACTCAAGCTCCACTTCACAGTGACTACTGATTGGCCGACAGAAAAGACGCAATTTCGTCTCCACCCCGTGCACGTGACGCGAAGTGGCCTTCTGGTGATGCTTGTGCACACTAGAGTTGTAGCAAACCCCATGTATTCGGTACTGAGTAACGGGTGCGCCATCTAGTACCGAGTAACGAAACGTTACACACGGCTGCATCTCGTTACTCGCATTTTTCGTATGTTTTACGCATGCGCGCGCTTATTCGATGAATTTCAAAACGTACGTTACAAAGAACGATGTTTGTTTATTAAGTAAAGTATAATTTGTAAATTCGTTGTCCAAGTTTTTTACTGTTTATTCAAGGTATTGTGTGTGTAGACAAAACTTTGTGATCGGAACAGAAACAACGTAAGAAAGTATTTTTTACAAATTAGAAATATGTAGGCCTATGTTTTCGTTTTATATTATCGCGTATTTTCACGTTTTTTGTTCTTATCTTAAAAGAGATAATATAATAAAGCCACTCTAATGAGATTTAATTGTTTCTTGGTTAACAAAAACTGTTAATTATCAAATATTGTTTATTGTTTATATTCGATTTATTATTATTTACGCTACGTCATACTGTACACGTACGCAATACGACTGGATTCGTTGCTGTAACTTAACATAGCATGTTATGCGGTATCAGAAGTAACGAGTAACGATACGATAGTAACGAGTACTAAATGTTATAGTAACGAATACAAACGGGTACGCTTTATTTCGTTACTTTCACACCTCTAGTGCACACCCACCTCGCTGGAGAGCCACAGCTCAGGTGGTGATGTTTGTTGTGCACTGCGCGTTTATGTCATCTTCTGGGAAGCGCCATCTGGCGCATAATCGGTTCTTTTCCGAGGTAAGTTGTAATCCTTTACTTATGCAAGTACCCTTGCTAAAGTAAGCAATCTTATCTTATATTGTATCGACAGTTTGCGCTGACATGCCCAAAAAAAATATATAAAGGTGAAGTCCGTGTGCCTACTAAAGAACTACCTGCCGACATTTCAACTCCTTGCTTTAGATTGGAGATTCTTATGCGTACAAGCACAAAACAGATGTTTAGCAACTAAATGTGATGAGGACTGTACATGAATGTATACCTCAGACTGTTCTCGGTGCATTACAGGTAAATGATAATGGATTCCCCTTGGCGAAATCTCAATTCCTGGAATGTTGAAATACTACTATTATCAAAATAGGTAAAGTGAGTCGAAAGACATTTGTACCTTTCTTGGCGATATCAGACAGCACATTATCAATTAGCTTACTGATGAATTTGCTACATACGGACCTTTAAAATATAACTTGTCGTTGAACTGTGCATATGTCAAACCATATCCATTTGAGAAAAAGTGAAGAAGTGTGCATTCAAGACATTTACAATTCCGACAATTTGAAGCAGTCAAACACAGTAGCAAGAAAATCTGTCGGGAAGAAAAAGAACATGCAGGCAAAGGATCTGGCTTGTCCATGTATTCAGTAAACCGATTGGAGCTAAGAATAATTCAGTTCAAGCCAATGCAGAACTAAATAATAAAAATATAAGATTGCTAACTTTAGTAAGTGTTCCTGCAAATGTGTAGAATTTATGTAATTTATTGTATTTGTAAAAAAAAACTGTTTTTTTTAACCTGTCTTTTTTATTTTACATAGATGTGGTATTTAATTAATTATTTTTCGCATTGACCAGTAATTAAACCAAGAACCAAAATATTTAATTTTTAATGACCAAAAAAGCCAGTTCCGTTTTAATTATATATTTATTTATTTATATACACACACGTCACCGTGACCGCAATTACTATGTGAAATGATGATGGAAATATGACAACACTAAAACTAAATTATATTAAACTTATATTTTTTCTTGCTGCAAGACAAATGTTTTGTTTTCTTCGGACAATCTTGAATTATTTATATACATTTGTGTGGGTAGATTGCCAAATTTGTTGTTCAAAACCATTACTTTTTGGAATTTGAAATGCATGAGCTTGACCTCTCATTAACATAGAGTTAATAAGATTCTAACAAATAAAATGAAAATAGTTTGGAGTACTAACGGAATGAATGGGTGTGAGAAATCAATGTGCCTTGTGGAAACCCAGATACATATATCCTAATAGCCAAATATAACTGTTTGAAACCCGACGAAAATCGAACTATAATCGTCTTTGCGGTAGGCCAGGTATTTTTCCTTTGAAATAAATGTTTTTTTTCCAATGAAGAAATTAAAATTTAATAAGTAAAAAAAGATGATGATAAGTTATTTTTAGTACTATTTTTTTTTAAGACTTTGGCCTACAGTTATATCAAAAAATATAGGAAATACACGTGTGTCAGTTATAACAAACTGTTAAAAATTACATTAGGTTTTAGGATATTTTAGGAAAGAATGAACCAAATATTAACAAAGTGTTATTCGCAGATTCAAATAACTTATTCATTAAAAAAACTACGATATATTCCTTATTCTCATATCGATTTTGTAAACATAGTAGACGTGAATTTAGACGGAAGTGAATGTTTTCTTCTCGATATTTACACATTTTTTGAAGATTTTCGGGCACTCCAAAAAATTCTTGTTAAGTTCGTGTTCGAAGAAAGTAAAACCGATATAACTTTAAATACAAATTATCACTTAGTAATAGTGTGAATTGGTACATTCGGACGCAATGTATTTATTGTGGGACTACGATTTTGGTGGTAGATTGGTGATGGCTGGCCAGTCGTAAGGATTCGGCCATCTTCGGACGTTTCCGTCGCTCGTTGCTTATGATCAGGACCTCGTTGACAATCTTCAGTAACATTTGGATTTTTCATCCGCATTCCTGTCCGGTGGTTCGCTTGTTGTGCTAGTGTCGCCTGCGGAAAGCACTGCCGTCGTGAATAGTTATGTCTTATTTTTTCTCGTTATTGGCAACTTCTAATGTAATAATCTTTTTATTTTAGTTCTTATGGTAGTTCCTTAAAATATTTAAGTATATTAAAACGTTATTCGGTGGTAAACGGATCTGAACCCATGATCTTCCGATAAGCAATTCAGTGAATTGACCACTCGGCTACTAAATCAATAATATCCAAGATTAAGTCGTAATTTCAAACTTTGACCGCTCGATTCTCTGGACTGGAAGTCATACGCCTTTGTATGCAGGGCCACTGAGATATTTACCAGATACAGAATTAAATAAGGGATATAAAAGTAATGCAAATATTCTGAGTTTTTTTTAAGTTGAAAGAGTTTTTGAAATAAGGAATCTTTTCAAAAAATAATGAAAAATTACTTTATAGAAAAATTATTAATTCGATCAATACCGTCATTGTTTAGATTCTTACTCAATGAAATATGGGTATATATATTTTAACTAAAATTAATTAAAAAAATTAGAGGTTCAAGAAAAAAAACAACAAAACAATAAAATAATTTAAATACATAATTTCAACAAGTACAAACAATGAAAATACTAGCGTCTATCGATTTATAAAAGGCTTCTTAGAATGCGAAGCGAGTCCTTTACATGCCTTAACATGTGTTTACATAACATGTCCACATGATTGTCGATCAACCAGCCGCGCCCAGTTGGTAGCTAGGAATGTCTACTCAGTGGCCACGCACGATATCAGCAGCCCACTTGAATACAGTTTATGACCAACCTATCTTGTTATCAGCTGGGCATGCACAGTCAGCGACCAAGACAGGCCAGTTGATGGCTAGACACATTAAGTTGGTGTAATGGTACGTCTATTCATAGACCAGGAAAGCACGTAAAGTACGTGGCAAGACGCATCCAGTTGTTAGCTAGGCGAATCTATTTAGTATCCTGGCAAGTAATTCCAGTCAGATACAGACAGTTTGCGGTCGACATGTCCAGTTATCAGTTAGGCATCATCAATCAGCGACAAGGGCAAGACCACTGGATGGCTAGACACATCACGTTATTGGTAGAGAGCGGAAAAATTTGCGATTTCAATGACCTGTAGGATATACTCCATGATCCTCTATGCACTCGGGAAAATTACATCTGCTCATTGGCTACTGACTCGCGACACCTGTTAACTGGGACGCTAGTGATTCGATACTTCTTTTGTTTAAGTTTTTTCATTGGCCGAGTATCATTTAGATAAACTGTGGCCCAATCACTGATGCAGTAAAAAAGCAAACGTTTTTGCATTCTAGACTATCATGAAATGAATCCACGAATTTTTCAGGCCTCTAGTTATTGGCAAAGTTCTTCCAATCTGTGGACAGGAACGCACGTTTATTGGATGGAAAGATGCATCCAAATGGTAGCTAGGCATGTCTGATCAGTAGTGAGGCATGTAATCAACGTCCAGGGATATTCAGTTTATGATGAACATGTTCAGTTACCATTCAGTCATGTCCAGTCGGCGACCAGGCATGGGCAGTTCTTGCCCAGACACATCATGTTGTTGTCTAGGTACGTTCAATCTGAGGCCAGGTACGTATATTTATTTAACAGAAACGCCTGTCCAGTAGTTGGAAAGGTGCATGCAGTTGGTGGCCAGTTGTGCAATCGAAGGTCAGGCACGTTCAGTATGTTATTAGGCACAACCAGTCGGTGGCCAAACATGTCAATAAGGGGGACGCACCACAACGCAAAAATACCACAACGCCGAACGTACAATAACGCCGAAAACCATAACGACGAATGTCATATTGACCGCAACGCCGACAGCTAGAAAACTGCTGTGTACCACAACGCCGAAATACTGTAACGCCGAAAAATGTTGCTGTGGGAAGGGGGGGCCACAGCAGCAAAATGAAAAACAACTGAATGAATGTGTGTGTTTCTTAAATGTATCTTAACGCCGAAATACCACAACCTAACCTAACCTAGACTAGCCTAAGCTAGCCTAACCTAACCTAACGTAACCTAACCGTACCTAACCTAACCTAGCCTAAGCTAGCCTAACCTAGCCTAACCTAACCAAACATAACCTTACCTAACTTAACCTTTGTGGCAGTCCTGCAATGACATTTTTCGGCGTTAATGTATTTCTGAGTTGTGGTATTTCGGCGTTGCGGTACACAGCAGTTTTCTAGCTGTCGGCGTTGTAGTAAATTTGGCATTCGGCGTTATGGTTTTCGGTTATTGTACGTTCGGCGTTGTGGTATTTCGGCGTTGTGGTGCGTCCCCGATACATTCAGTTGGTGGTTAGGTGCTTCCAGTCTGCGTTCAGGCTAACACGATCATTGGTGCCAGAGACGTCTATTCAGACTATTCAGATTTTATTCACATATTATTTTATTCAAAGTTTGTTTTACATATAATAAGACTTTTTAACATTAATCATAAACTGGTTAGAAATTTGCTTATTTCGTCAACAGTAAGGAATGACATAAAATACTGTCATCAAAGGTTAAAAATTTGGTTGTGGATACGAAAAATATTGAATGAATACACATCTTTAAGAATGCAAATATTTATTTTTTAAAGCAAGTAAATACGGAACGTGTGTTTTCAGATAAAATATTTTTTAATCTAAGTCAGCGTCTTTGTTTAGTAAAAATACTCTTTCGTTTTGCTGCTTCATCTTCTGGTCTTGAGCCTTCACTTATTATTTTTTTTTGAGATTCTTAATGTAAACCACCGTATTAAAAAAAGTTTATTTTACGTGTTGAACTGAATATATAGGTTCAAGTTAAATTTTGTGCAACATATTTGACAAGATAGAAATGGTTACATAGATATCACTGGCTGTATAAATCTTGTCAAAATATAAAGTAGTTAATCCAAAAGAGAAACTCTTAAATAATTTTTAAACGGCAAATCTAATAAAGTATAAAATTGCAACACTGATACAAGTCTATTTAAGTTACAAACTTATTACAGAAAGTACATCCCCAACCAGCTGATCTTCTCGTTGAAGCCGCTTATTTTATTCATTTAGCTCGTCATTATATCGTTTGAACATAACTTTATGTGCTTTTGTTGATAACACACTTCTATGCAAAAGTGATTAATGATTCCTTTACATACATGCTAATGGTGTTTCCTTACATAATGCAAGATAACGTTTACTCAGTGACGTAGAAAAATTGCTTACAATGAACCAAATAGATGGCAGGTAATAAATTATTCGTTATCCGTAATGGACGTATTTTGAAGGAACTGTTTTTTTTTTTTGCGAGATAAAAATATTGTAAACATGCTTATACATTACAAAATAAACACAATATTTTCTAAATAAATATCGAAGAAAATTTTCAGGAGTAAAGATTCAAATACAACAAAATTGTTACCATTATATTTAGATCATTGTTTCCTAATGGCTTGTAATGGCATCTCGTTTGGTGTTGTTATAACTATAAAATTGGATTACGTGTCTCAGTGGCCAAAACTTGGACTTTCTTTTGAGAAAATCCAGGTATTAAATTTAAGTGATGACATTTTTATTTGGGTTTCTGACTTTTTCGAAGTATTTTCATGCGAATGCTACAATGCTTGTTTATCACATACTTAGTATAATTTATCACCAAAATACTGCATGTCACCAGATTTAAAAACTTGCTGTAAAAAACGTAATTTTAGATGAAATATATAGTTTTTATTTCAAACGACGATGCATAACTTCAAAAACAGCGTTCTTTGTTCATGGTACATAAGAATTCATTATAACTGCAGGTTTTAGCTCATTTTGTTAAGTGATTTGAGTGTACAGATTTTTGGAATACTCTTTGGAAAACATTTCATATTAATTGTTTTTAAAAAAAATGGTTGTCTGTAAAGTCGGTTTACGGACGATAGTTTAACGTGACAACGTCATAACAAAACACTGATGAAATGATTGCATACTTTTATGAATAAAATTGAATCATTTTTATTGAATTATTACTATTTAGTATGGATAAAAAGGAGTTAAATTAAATCTACAATTTAATTGATAAGTTTACTTTTATTTGCACTCATTAATTCAAATATGTTAATTACTTGAACGAAGGGATTATTTTAACTATAACTTTTATACATGTTTGCTATTTAACTTCTTCCAATCTGTGTTATTCTGTTAAGGATAGGACGATGTTAGGAAAAGTAGGAAACGAATGGGAGTGTTTCAAGTTTAATGTGGCTCGAAAAAGTCAAATCGATGGTTGTTCCAATCGAGTGGAAGAGAGATAGATGCGGCGCAAGCGTACAATGAGCGTAACGGGATGCAGCGTAACGAGACAATGTGCGTGATGGGTCACTTTTTCGTGCGTGCAGCCGGCGTTCATCGATTTATTAGACGTTGTCACGTCAATAAATAATATTTGTAACAGCAACATAAAAAAGGTTTACGTTAAGTCTACGCGCGACAGAAGTGAAACTTTCCGCTTATTAGTTATATATAGAGATAAATTAGTAATATGATTTAAAACAACAAGATATAGTATTTTCATAACAGTGAGGACGCATGTACGAGCTTACATGAAATAAGTCTTTTCCAAAAAAATAGATATATAAATTGCATATTCTTTAAATAAAAAATTTCTAATTTTTTCTCTTATATTAAAACAAACTTTTATTTTAAATAATAATTCAACTTAAATCATTCCTACAAGAAAAGGACCTAGCTCTATGCCACTTTGCTGAGCCACAGTCACCCCCAGTTACAATCCGATAGAGAAATATTCACGCCTCTTAGTTGAACTTAACGTATTTACACACTCGTAGACTTGTAACTATAAACGGTGTGTGATTAAGTTAATAAAATAATTATTCGTGACAAATAATTACCTATGTCAAACTAAAACGCGAAAAGCATTATGCCAGCAGAAATATTTAGCTACACAGCAAAATAATACTTACATAACATTTTTAGCATTAATTATTTACACAAGTAAATTAATTAATAATACAAACATGAAAGAAGAATATTTTCTTTCAAATATGGCCTGTGGCACGGTGCACAACAATTAAGCTGAAACCCCGCTGTGTTGCCCTCTACCCAAGTCTTATGGCGTCAGGCGCAGGCGGGTCCCTATCCCTGCAGCATGGCAGGTTCTACCTGAGCTGCACGCCGCCACGTGGAGCAAGCTCAAGGCTGCTCCAGCGATCACCGCCCGCACTACGGCCCCGGAGTGGGGATAGCGCGACGCGCCACCCCCAAGAAATAACCGCCCACATGAAAGTATGCAAGTGCGCATGTGCGCGTGTATAAGAGTGCGCGAGAGTGCTGGAGCGCAAGAGTGCAAGTATACTGCATCATTTATTCCTTTCCCTGCCGCCTTCTCTATCGGTTCCCCCAACACGTACAGGACAACTCCCCTCCAATCCCGGTCCCACCACCACACGATCGGAATTTTCAAGATTCTAGTAAATTGCTACACCCTCAGCAAAGAAGTTTCACGTCAGAAAATCAAACCTTTCAATTACCAACCTACGTTGCTTGGAATCACAACTTTCATGTTGGAACGCCTGAACTTAAAAATAATTGTGTGTTAATTATGTGCAGAGCTGTCGTGAGGAGGTTTTGCTAAATAATCTAGTAAAATTTCAATTATAATAAAATCAATAAATTTACTGAATGCTTTAACTTAATTATTTTAATTATATAGAATTAATTATCTTACAAATAATGTATATATATAGATTTTAATATAATTAATGGTAATTATAATTAATATATTAACATCAATAAACAATATATTAATAATGTAAAACTTTATAATTTATAATGCAAATAATTTACACAAACGGGAACATTACCTGAAATTTATAAATACAATTGAAAACACACTTGAAAAATGTAATTGAACACAAATTTATTTCTCTAATATTTACAAAAAAAAATATTTTATATTTAATTATATAAACAATATTCAATATCAATCACTAAATTCCTGAACGTGACTAACACGTAGTTCCACAGCCGCCGCTAGAATGCTCCACCAGAGCAGCTAAGTCAACTGTCAAATTATTCGATTTGCAGAGCGTAAAATTAAACTATATAATAAAAATTCATGACAAAAACAAAAAAGACTTGAACAAAATATGAACCCGAAAAGTGGACTTAATTTTTTCACAGGAATTATATTAAAATGCCGTCCACCTTCTAAAAATTCATTAGAAAGTAAATACTAAATAGTTTCCGCACACATTTCATTACTAAAAATTGTTAAGTATTGAAGGATAGTTGTACTATTTAAAAGTTGTATTTATTATTACCTATGTGAATTTATGGCAATTTATATCTTAACAAACGTCATGAATGTGAAGCGCACAATGACGTCGTACCCGCGTCAAAGGAAGCTCCAGCCAGCGACGGGATAGAATACAAACAGATGTAGAAGTACCAGTAAGTCCTTAGAGATAGGAACAATGTGAATAGCGTTGAGAGTTCCCCTATGTGTTTCAACATTTAATTAAGGAAAACAAAATCAAAGGCAAGGCATATTTATTCATAATAGATGCAGTAGAACAATTTAAGACAAATAAATCATTCTCCACTAAGGTACAATAGTAGTGTACATGGATAAGCGTAATACACACGCTATGTGTCTTGCGTAAGAGACGTATGACTTTCTATTTACTTTACGTATGAAAAGTAATTTCCGTGATACATTTAAAATAAGGAATTCATTGAACATAACAAATAGGCGAAACCTTGCAAAGGATAGGTGCCTAGAAACGTAGTGAACGTATATACAAATAGTGTAGGTATATATGTGTACAATATCTATACGCGTATACAGTATGTTGAATGTAAGAGACGTACTGACGTAGTGTGTGTATGATACAAGTGTATACAGAACTATACATAAGGAACGTATGAATGAAACGTAAGTAGTTAGAGGATGTTACTTACTAATAAGAAACGCAAAACTTATCATTAGAGAATTAACATTATGCGAAATTACGTGTGCAAGGTACAAACAATATGAGAGAATGAGATTAACTATACTCACCCTAAAGTTAGGGTCCTACAAAGCAAGGTTAGTGCATCATTTAAGTTCACGTAAATAATACGCGATGCGTGTCATCCGGGCGCCGATCAAGGGTAATATAACCAGATAGGCCTAAACCAATGCTAAGAGACCCGTGAATCCAAACTTCAATTTTAGAACGTGGTAATGAAACAAAATCTAAACAGTATACAAGAACTAACACGGGTCAATATGCCACTGAGCCACATTACTCGCGAATTTGAACTCAGACACTTACCCATGATCGACCCTAGACCGGCCGAGACAAAAAGATCGTCCAAGGAACATGAGTGAAGTAATTTGAGAGGCAAGTGAGCAAGAGCTTGTAAAAATTAAGCGGGATATAAATCCGCATGCAAAAAATAGTTCCTTAGAAGGGGAAGGAGGGAGGGTCACCAGAAACTGGAGTGGCTGAAGGGGTAAGCGGGATTTGTTGAGGGGAGGGGGTAGGAACACGACACTAACGCCGACGAAGGCCGAAGACAGCCGAAGGCTCATTGAGACGAACACGAGTTCGGCGCAATAGTAATATTACTTAAACTAAATATGCAGGTCATAAGCTTACTTAGTATGATATAATCAGTATAAAATTACATAGCTGTGTTTTTAATAATATTATAGCAATACTATAAACAAATAAAAAGTATTCACGTATATTTTGCTTTATATATACATATATATTAATTTAAATTAATATATATATATATATGAATCTATACTGCCAATTCATTTACAACGTTCCTTTAGCTTATTAAACACTAACCATGACCAATGCACTACGAAGCCTGACAGAACATTGCAATGAGATACTGTAAAATAATTGGTGTAATACAATTGAACTTAGGTTTTTTAAAACTTAATATTACTTTTTACTATGACTTTAAGTTTACCATATATATTCCAAGTTAGTTTTAATATCATAATGTTTCGTTTTGCACACTAATACGTTTGGTATGTCCCTAAATTATTATGAATATATATATATATATGTGTATGTATGTGAGTGTTTATTCATACATGTGAGTACGCCATCTTGCATTGAAAATTTCGTTGCATGAAGCGCGCGTATCATAAAAATACGTTCTTATCATTTTCCCATAGCTCGCCTAAATAATTACCTACAACTTATAACAATTTTAGATATGTAAACATCTTAGCTCACGATAAACGGAAGTTGTTAGGAGTAATTTCGTGAATGGAACAGGTATGAGTAAAAAACTATGCGCCCGCGCCGAAGTCTCAGAAACCTCAAAAATATAGCGTAACTGGGTAATTCATCCGTTCGCCATTATTTTAACAATTCTATGTCAATATATTGTCTGAGTCCGTCTAATGAGATTATTTGCAACATGAACGACATGAGAACGCCTGAACATTCTCGTTACCGAGGTTCCGTGTTCACACATCTCTGGCGAATACCAGCCGAATCGGTTTTTTAAGACACTCGTTTTTCCTTAAAGAGTGTATAAAAAACAAATTCTTGATAGATAAACAAAAAATGGGGCTGTCTGTAAAGTGGGTTTACGGACGATAATTTTACGTGATAACGTCATAAGAAAACATTAATGAAAAAAATTGCATACTTCGTAATTTTCAAATATTATTTACAGTTTTTTGCAAATTAAATTGAAAATAATTTATTTAAATATAATCACGAACAATTAGTTTAAAAAGCCCGCCTTAACGTGTTTGATAATTATAGAAGATTTTCTCGCACGGTGGTTGGCCGGTTCTTGCACGCTCGGCTCAGGTGGAACGTGACAATTGTTCATGCGTGCAGCCGACGTTCATCGATTCATAAGACTTTATCACGTCAATAAATGAAGCTATGTAAAATTCAGTAGTGAAATGAGTTTTTTCGATGCAATGTGTTCCTTTTTCTGAAACAGTTTGTACTTACATGAAGTAAATCATTAAAGCATGCTTGAGGTTTATCTAGTAGATGCCGGGCAGGGGCTGAAAGAACACCAAGAAGCTAAACTCACTTCCTTGCTGTCTCCTTGAGTTTCTTGGCATGGAGGGCTGTCTGTTGCCTGATGGATCGACCTCACTCCCTCATTATGGAAACATGGGGCGCGCATTACGCTCAGCACCCGGCTGCCCCATTTGACAAGCCGCCCGCCGTGTCGCGCCTGCCGGCGGCTTCAAAACGGGAAGCCTTCATTTCACAGACGAGAGAGCAACACCCGAAGTTCCCCGAAGTTCATGCTCGCTTTTTTTCCCCCGTTCTATCTCATTGTATAAACCGGCGCGGCATTAAATTTTGCGGTCGATTAGGATACGTTAGCTACATTATAAATACTTTAAAACATTGTGGACGGTTGGTTATATTAGATAAGTATAGCTACATTAAAAATACTGTAAAAATCATTTCATGTTTGCTTAGCAAATAACTTTATAATATAAAGCTATCCAGGGCTAGGAAACTGTTTACATTATTTAACAGTATCTTTAATGTATCTATCCTAACCAAATCAACCGTCCACGATGTTTGAAAGTATTTATAATGTAGCTAACCTAAACTCTTACATTGAACCAAAAACAACCAAAGATGTACGATCGGGAGTTTGGCTCTCTCGTCCGTGAAAAGAAGGCTTCCCCTTGAAAACGGGACCAGCAGAGGTAGTAGTGTTCAGGAAGCCCCGGAGATACCCTACGAGTTCATGCGATCAGTGATCAGTCATATCTTGCTACTGAGATGTCACCCTAATTTTACTGCATTTAACTATGGGCGTCTCACCGATGAACAACTCATGTATACGTTCTTTAGATAATTCATGCAATGAGGAATTTTATTTAAAACCACTTGTTGGACATTCACCATTGCAGTTTTGCACTGCAATGGAAAAAAAATTGAGAACGCAAACTCAGAAATAAAAAGTAATGTTAAACAGATAAACACAACAATGTACCTAAACAGGTATTATGAACAACACAATGACTACAGCACAGACGAACGCATGCAAACTTAAATATAAGAGAGCACACTAATTTCGTGGAAGGAGTTTAGTAATGAAAAAATAACAGCACAGACGAACACAAAATCTAACAATGCCGAGATAGTTTCAACAACAATAAAGTAAATGCAGGCAAACCCTGGAAAACCCAGAAAATATAGGAACACAACGATGAAGATAAACAGATATTATGGACAATACAATGACGACAACACCGAAGAACACAGCAGGTTTCCTGTGACAAAACAGTTGTGACTCGTCGGGAACTGCCATCTGTTCCTGTCATCACGCAGAAACAGACTGAATTATTTCCGTGACACACAGTGAAAAACTGCAAAAGCGAATTTCCAAGAAATGGTATAAATTTTCTACTCATTTTCTGTATAGCATATTGCTGCGAGAAGTGTATAAATTGGGCTACAAACCGAATGTATATAGACCTGAAAATTTCGCGGATTCATTTAGTGAAATGCTACAATTGAAATAATTATACCTTAGTGCTCCTTCTGCCATTGGTTCTTTGTTAATCTGGAGTTATGAGGGACAATTAGTAGGGACAGGAAAAATTCGCGGGTTCAATGACCTCTAGGATGAACTTTATAGTTCTACGTACACTCGGTCAAATGTCACCCTCTCATTGGCTGCTGTCTTGTGAAGGTGTCCCAATGTAGCGGCCTGTGATTCGACACAGCTTGAGTTGAGTGTTTCTCACTGGCCCAGAGTCATTGGGGTGAGTTGTGAGCCAATAGCAGAGGCAGCACTAAGGTATAACTATATGAATTTTAGGCCGTCGTGAAATGAATCCGCGAATTTTTCCGATCTCTACCAATTAGAGACCCTCCCTCATAGAAGTGTCGAATCACAGGCTACCCTTTCGAGACGACTCACAAGTCAACAGCTAATGAACAGTTGGCATCTACCCAAGTTTGTAGAGGATAGTGGAGTCTATCCTGGAGGTCATTGAACCCACGAATTTTTGCGGTCTCTACTAATGTAGCTTTAATGAGACATGTCTTGATGGCTTGTAGGATTGTTGGCTGACCAATCGTGAGGTCTCGGTCATGTTGGGGCGTATCTGTCACTCGACGCCTATGATCGGAAGCTTAACAAGATCACCTTCGTCTTCTCTGTCCGAAATACTGCCCAACTGTTTACTTCGTTTGCAGTGCAACTTTTCAAGCGCACTATTGTCGTCGGCCGCCATATATTATATTTATTTCGGTATTGCCTAACGTAAAATCGCTTTATGTTAGTCATCATAAATTTGCGAAATCATTTCGCGTTAAGCTGAAATTCGAATATGTTCACCTTTGTGCTGCTTCTGCTATCGGATAACATCTTGTATTGGGGACTCTGTGCTAATGGGAAACACTGACCCGTATAAGTGTCCAATAACAGGCTACTCGGTTGAGACGTCACACAAGTCAGCAACCAATAATTCCTCGAATGTGTAGAGGACTGTTAAGACTATCTATAGGTCTTTAAAAAAGTTATATTCCCAGTCCCTACTAAAATATATTAATTAAAAATGGTAATGAGTTAAGAATACCCCGGAGGTAGGTGGTGTCGAACCCACGACCTTCACGCTCCAGCGCTGAGAAGCAGACCACTTGACTACCGCGCCATAGTTGATGCGAGGACGCTTATTCGGAAGGTATAATTATTTCGGCTCCCGTAAAAACCAACCATGTTAAAATTACCAACAAAGATGTATACCTGCTATAGAAACCTGACTTCAGTAATAACGATTTATACAATATCATTCTTTTTATATATTTACTAAAAGTTTTCAGATTCTTGATAACTATCTTCGCAAATATAATACACCTAGCAGTCATTTTGGTGTTCTATAACTTCCAAATTAACTCAAAAATACATAAAATTCAATGCAATTTCACATTTTCAAGGTAAAAATAATCCCGTTTGAGAAAAATTTTCTCATTATGTTTTTCAAAAATATCGGTGGCTATTAATCTCCTCAAAGCAGCTTAAAAATCTATCAGTTTGGACTGGACCTTAAACTCAGCTGAAATTTGACATATCATGCGATATTTAACACCTCTAGCTTGTTTTTACCTAAAATATAGAATAAGAATAAAAATTATTTTAAAAATATTTAAAAAATATAAAGTAAAAATCACACTTACCCCATATAGTTCCACCTGTTGAGGACAAGATTTCATTAAATAATAAAAATTTAACAAAAATCAAGAATAAATATTTTTCAGTTAAAAATTTTGTTAAAAATTATTTCACGGACTTTGTAATATTCAGTTGGATTCCTGTGTATTTTAATATAGAGTCCTAGGTGTAGAAATCCAGCTGACAACACAATTGGTGTTTTAGCAAAAAATTTCGATTTCATTTTTGACGCGCATATGGATCATCCTCACTACGACCAAGCACTATCTACACGGCAGCTGTTCGGCTGAATACATTTGTTTATCGATGTAATAACGCCTGTCACGGACGCTGAATTGGCTTCAATGTAACACAACTCCAGTACCAACGACAGGCATTTTACCAAAGCATAAATGACCTTATCTCTATACCTAATTGTAATGCCTTTCAAACATAAAATGATCAATGTCAAACATATGGGCCAAGCGTCTTCGAAACACGAGGCCTTATTCGTCAAAGCTTAGTATGTAATACATCGACGAAAAAACCTATGACAAGATATGGGCCAAGCGTCTCCGAACCACGAGGCATGCTCTGCGGAATCACTCAACGTGCTTTACGCTTACGAAAAGACCTATTACAAGCAAATATATGAAGCGTCTTTCAACTGCCAGGCGCTAAGCTTGGATATACCCTGACGTGGAAATGTCATTGCTAAATAACTATTTAAATGATTATTTACCAATGTTTCCGATCACGGAGTTATATAAAAAGCGTACTGAACCATATAAATGCTTTCGTATAACAAAGACACGCTGATACATTGATCCATTTCTAAAGGGTGTAACTTCTCTTATATAGTAATGATCTTTCGGCACTCGTAACTTCGAAAGTACGTTATAATTAAAATTCTGTCATATTTTTGTGTAGGTAATCTGAATTTTTGTTTTTTGAAGTTTCACAAATTTTTAATTAGTATGTTAAGTATACCAATACATTTTTTAATATGGTGTTAGGCCGTCCAAGATCGAGTTAAGTCATGCGTTTGAATTTCTGTGAGTACAAAAAATTTTACCTTTATATAACGTAAAAAGTAATATAATTTTTATAAAAAATAATATTTTACAAAAGAGCATAAATAAATATTAAATACGTGACTGTAAGTCAAGACGAGATGATTTATAAAAAATACAAAAAAAATCCTTATCAATTAAATTACAATGCATCCTTTACTTACTACACATTCAAACTTCAAACATCACACGGCATAAGAATTCCTAGGTAGGAATTTAGTCATGAAAACATTACAGCACATTCGAACACAATGGGCTAACAAGCACGAGACAGTTTCAACAAGAACAAAAAATGCAGACGAAAAAGAAACCTGGACCAAGCAGCCAATATACGAACAGAAGGATGAAAACATAAAGCCATTATAAGGGACAGGAAAAATTCGCGGGTTCAATGACCTCTAGGATGAACTTTATAGTTATACGTACACTCGGTCAAATGTCACCCTATCACTGGCTGCTGTGTTGTGATGGTGTCCCAACGTAGTGGCCTGTGATTCGATACAGCTTCGGTAGAGTTTTTCTCATTTGCCCATAGTCGTCCAGGTGAGTTGTGAGCCAATATCAGAGGCTGCACTGAGGTAAAACTATTTGAATTTCAGGCTGTCGTGAAATGAATCCGCGAATTTTTCGGGTTTCTAGCCATTATATACAACACTTCTGTTTGTGCCTGTTGACGGAAACAGATGCCAATTACGGAAACGTCGCAAATGTTTTGTCATAGGAAAACTACCGTGTTCGCTGGTGGTGTCGTCGTTGTGGTGTCTATAATACCTGATTAGTTTTATTGTTTAATTCATCTATTCGACATCAACTGATTTAGGCTGGTGCTATGTAAGTTTATGTTTTCATTTTTATTTCTTATTTGCCATTCATTAAATTTTTCCATGAGGAACAGGGAAAAAATGCAGATGAGTTTTTCCAAACAAAAGTATTAAATAAGGATTCTACATTGCATGAATTATTTAAATAACGTAAGGTTTTTGAATACTTATTAGGTTTATACCGAAAAATTATTTTTGTTGGTTTTTCAAACAACTATGTTTTCCATCAACTTCCGTACGCATGTAGTAGCATAAATAATCTTACGATTAATTTCTTACAAAATATATTTTTTTTACAATAGCCCCCCGAACATACTTCATTTTGAATGAAAATATGTTTGTCTTGCCTAACAAAAGTTTGGGACTTAGACTTTCAATAAAATGCTTAAGATTTTCTTTGGTTTGTTGTAATGAAGTTGTTTGTTACAAAATTAACTTTTTAAGAAAAAACTTTAAATGAAACCTTAATCTCCAAATTTTAATTACCTTCGTTTGGCTTTCAGGTACAGAAATTAGTATGAATTATGATTACATGCTAATGAAATATTTCAATCTAGTTCAGGCAATTAACATTTTATAATAAAGTATTTTGACGCCTTAAGGCCGGTCCACACGCAACGTTTTCAGCAACGATTTACCCGCGCAGGTCACATCATTGTAGACAAGACATAGCATGTAGACAGGAAAACTGCGCTGTTTTGTGAACTGCGCGGAGACGGAACACGGAGAAGAAAAACCGTGGCCAAGAGCATTTATGTCCGCGCAGTTTAGTCGACCTGCACAGACTTGTCGTAGCGTGTGGACACTTCTTCCGCCTCGGTATTTGTGCCGGAACAGTGTAAGTTGTTCAACGATGACCGATTTGCGACAGTGTTCACGTGAATTTCTAACAGAGTTCATTGATCTGTACAAGTCCTTTCCGTGTTTGTGGTGGGACAAATCAAAAGAATATAGCGATAGGGACAAAAAAAATTCAAGCGTATGAAGCACTTGTGCAAAAATACAAAGAGGTTGACGTCGAGGCTAACAGAGATAAAATAAAAAAAAAACATTAATTTTTTGAGATCGGTATACCGGAAAGAATTTGCCAATGTAAGGAATTCTCGCAACTGATAGAATAAAACTTGGCTGAAAACTGTGTTGTGTGGACACGGCTAAACTGCAACCTTTTGTTTGCACAATTTTGCCTGCGCAGTCAAAACTGTGTACAAAACGTTGTGTGTGGACCGGCCTTTAGACTTCGAGGATACAAACCGTTGGATGCATTTGTTTGCGAGATGTTGTGTAAGGAGCATTAGTTGTGGGAACGAGGGTGGGAGGGTTGTGGTATCCAATGAGAGTGCCTTTAGAGGCTGGCGCAGAGGCCCAGGTTAAATGGATCCTGGCCAATGACGTGAGCTGGAATTCAATTACAGCGGAGCAAATGGGGTGGCGGCCGTCACGATGCGTCAACGAGCTATCGAACGGCCAGAAGTGCATCACCGCCAGTGCGATGCACCGAGCCACTGTCGTGTTGGCGTCTACACCGCCTGTCATACCGTATTATAGCTAGAGACCTGAACAATTCGCGAATTCATTTCGTTAAACGCTACATTTGAAATAATTATACCTTAGTGCTGCTTCTGACATTGGTTCTTTGTTAATCTGGAGTTATGAGGGCCAATTAGAGACCCTCCCTCATAGAAGTGTCGAATCACAGGCTACCCATTCGAGACGACTCACAAGTCAACAGCCAATGAACAATTGGCATTTGCCCGAGCTTGTAGAGGATAGTGGAGTCTATCCTAGAGGTCATTGCCCGCGAATTTTTCCGGTCTCGAATTATAGGTGTACGGGGACATTTTTATTATCTCGTAGGTACTTATTATATCAAATTTCAAACCAAATAATGCCTGCACAAAACGTATACAACATAGTATTGCTGCATGTTACTTTTTTTTAAATATTTAATTCCTTATATTTCCTACTTTTGTTCTCTTTAAAAGTGATTATTCTTTTTAAAAAAATATAAGAAAATATGGCGTTGTTTGTGCACGAGGGTACATTTATGCAATTTTCAGGCTCCAGCAATAAATTCAGTGTTAATAAATGGCGTGAGAATGCCACATATAATTGAAAAAATCACGTTAGCTGGAAAAATTATATTTAAAATTTAATGAAAATTTATTAACGAGAACAGTTAAAAATGAAATCAAAATCCAAATATGTTCTGAATACTGGTACAGAACATTTCGATTTACTTAAATATAACCTATGAGTATTAAGACAGTGTTTAACAAATTATATGTAAAAATCCCACGAATTCCTAGTGTTAAGGAATTCCTTGTGGCGACTAACTGTGTATTTTGTTCAATCACAGATACGCTTTACTCAATCAAAAAATTAGACCATAGGTTCGGCACGATAAATTTGCATGTTTTCATTATTTTAGCGGTGGTTTTTCACAAACTTTTGAGGTAAAAGCCTATAAATAACTAACGATTTTTATATTTGTTTTATAACAGCGGCCTTACATTTATATAGCTAGCTTCGACGGCTCACTTTCATTTATCATTGACATGACAGTGCACTGAAAATCATTCAACAAAGAAAGGAAATCAGAACATCAGTACATGCATCTTGTATCTTAATTTTATTAGTGTTGCATTTGTTGTAGAAACAATTGTAAACAGTTGAAAACCGTTTTTTAATACATACCCTGGAGGAATTCATGTATTTAATGGTCACCTTTTCTAAATTTGAGCTCACTTTGGTTAGCCGAATAAATAATAGCTGTATTGCAAGACTTTTTCTTTCAAAAATTCAATGAAACTGGCTAGTACGAATCGTTTAAAAGGCCATAATGAAGAAAGTATTCCTAAATGAAGATGTTAACAGGACAACAGCAAGAATTAGCGTTACACTTCATTATAAAAGAAATGTAATACTGATTAAAAATTAAAGTTATGAAGTAGTTTTCATTAGCACTTTCAGTTATTACATAATAAAAATTCCACACACCTTCTCTCTAACTTTTTGCCCACTGGTATGAAAAATGTTACAGATAAATTTTCGTTTATTAACATTCTTTGGTTGTAACCACTAATATTTCGTTCCTACTACCACACATTCTTTCCTAATATTTTCTAATTTCAGGAATGACCTGAAGAACCCTGAGATGTGTAGCAAGTTTTGTAATAGGGAAAATGAGAAAACTCAGACTTTTTAACATGGCAAATGCTGGAGACATTCGACAGCAGCGATCCTAGCGGCTCAGCCTGAAGAACGCCCGTGAAATTAAAATTCCCTTATATTACAATGGGCGATTTTCAGCACAAATTTTCTCTTGTAGTTTGAAAACTTGTAGACGGAACGTGACAATTTTTCTTGCGTGCAGCATAAACGTTTCACGTAAAGAGACTATTGTTTTCTGAGCTGCTGTAGGCCGAACGCCTGCTTGGAATGCCTCGGTGCAGGCTGGCGGTGCCAGGAATGTGTAGAACTCTGACTTGCACACGGACCGCTGCCAGAGAGTGTTTTTGTAAAGACACCCGTCGGCACGTGAAGACTGCAGCGTGCATCCGAGGTCAGGCGTTTGGTGTTTATGGTGTGACGAAGAGATTGGAACAGCGTTTGTTGGTGTATGCAATGGCGTTTTCATCTTAAACGCCGAATCTCGAAAAGAAAGTGCGGTGTTTATGTTTCAGTGTTATGTCACTTAGATGCCTTAAATACTTTCCTTGTTTTTAAATATTAATCTAAAGTATTTTTGGTATGGTTGTGAACGTAACATGTATTTAGTAAGGCAATCATATAAGTATTTAAATAATTTTTTTTTGTTACCAAATTAAAAGGTTCAACTTAAATTTATGAACTATGCTCAGAAGTTTGGATACATATATTTATTGCATATAGTAAATTTTAAGGTAGATTTCAAATATATACATCCTATTGTAGCCGTTAGCATGGTGCGATTTCTGGAAAATATTTAAAAAGCATTTCTTTGTTTCATGGTCCATAGAAACACAAAGCCATTGTCAACTCAAAAGTTTATAATAATGTGCAAAAGTTTATAATATTGTGGATAAGATAATTGCCGCAATTTTTCATAAATAATGTCACGGGTGCGCGGGAAAAAGGGGATATGTCAAAATTACTTAAATTAAGATATTAAACATTTAATGTCCTTCCAAGTACGCAAGATCAGTAATTAATAATTCCAAAAGTTCAGTGCCGTAGAATAACACACAAGGGTGCTAGACTTAACCCATTTGGACCAATTTGTAGAGCTTGTTCTCCTTTTTTTATACCATAAAAAACATTTTTGCCAATATTTGACTTATCCCCTTATTCCCGCGCACCCGCGAATTAATACATAAAATCAATTGGTGGAAAATCTCTGTCGGGTTCGTTACTGGGCAATACCCGACAAAAGAAGTAGAAATGGGGAAAACATTTTTGATACGACCAACCGAACTGCAAGAGATTGAAAAAACAAAGGTTTGGGGTCAAAAACAATCATAACTCTCTGAGTAGGAACAACATCAAATTCATACAAATTGTTTGTTGTTTTAAAAATTTTTTCTGTAAAACCTTTGTTTCATATATATATATATATATATATATATATATATATATATATTTATTTATTTATTTATTTATTTATTAGACGAATCATTGCTGTAAGGGGATGAAAAAAGAGGAGTTAAATTAAAAATAAATCGTAATTCCTTTTACAGGAACACTACCAAATCCGTTGAAATAGTTTTCAAATCTTATATTTTTTAACTGAAACTTTTGCCTTCAATAATTTTCATAAGACTTGTCATTTTTTCAAGCTATTGAAAATATAAAGGGCGTAATTTCAAAATATCATACATTCCGTATCTTTTACACTATTGAATCCGTTTTATCTTATTGCAAAACCTTAAATTATTGGCTACAACAATTATCTGAAATATTTATTATATGGCCATTATTTACTGCAAGGGGTGGTATAAACAAGGGTTGAATGACAAAAAATTCATAATTCCCTTAGTTGGTACTCGACCAAATCCGTTCAAACAATTTGTAAACCTTATAGATATTATCAAAACAGAGTCAAATAATTTTTTATACAACGAATCATTGATTAAAGGGTTGGATAAAGAGGGTTTAATAAACAACAAGAAATGAATAATTCCCTTAGAATGTATACCATCAAATCCGTTCACATTCTTTGAAAATCTGATAATTTTTATCTAAAACTTTTGTCTGAAACTATTTTTGATAAGTGTTTACGTGACCATCATATGCATGACGTAAATTAGGTTCGTCCATAAAAAACAAAACTTTGACATTCGCATTGCCACATAGCAAATGTATTGGAATTTGGCTGTATGTTTGACAAAGGGCGAATTTTGTATGTCTTCCCACGGAAAAGTACTCTTGAATCAACCTTGCTTCTCGCACAAGACATTGTCGAAAACAATCATGGAATTGTGTCTTGCTACGCCAGGAGGGATCACTTCTGCATTATCAGTAAACGGAAACTAATCTAGTACTTTCAGTGATTGTATAATCGTAGCTAGGCGCTGGTACATTGGCTGTTGAATCGTCTTGGAAAAAAGGTACACGTTTATGAACCAAATACTGTTTTGTTCTTCCAGAAAACTCAATAGAACTCACGTATTCACGCATTTCGATGGGCCTGCTATGTCAGAATTAATTTTCTTCATGAGAAGGACAAGCAGCCCGATATTGCCTGTTCCTTCGGAAAGAATCTGAAATACAGGCATCGAGCTGACTCGATATGGCACAGCAACCTGAAGATATAAATAAATCACCAAACGCAGGACTTGGAGAGAAAATCACGTTGTGGGGCGTATCCAAAATCATAAAGGCCAAGACTAAATTAGTAATAGGTACTTGTCAAACTACACTCGCCAGTCTAAGGCCCACTCTCACACGCACAAGACTGGTGCAAAAAGCCAAGGGAAAAAGACAGAATCTTGACAAAAATATTACTGGAAGATTTCTACGACAAATTTTTATTAAACTTTTATTTATTAATATTTTAATTTTTTTTCGATTTTGTAGTGTCACAGTGGACATATCCGGCGCTTCCAACCAAATTGTAACAGTATGTACTACTCGGCAGACTACACCAAATGTCGCGGTAAGGACATACCCAATGTGGCGGTAGACATAGTCGGTGCCTCCAACAAATGTTGCGGTATGTTCTACCCAGCGCAACTCCACACAAATGTGTAACGGTATGTCCTACTCGGAGCCTAAACCAAATAATACGAATGGGGGGGATCCGTAGCTCTTAACATACCTACTACTCGCTTGGCAATAAAAATAGGGTACTTTATAATCAAAACTATTCACAACCCGGGATCTTAAAATAATAGGTTCTGCCTCCTGTACAGGAGGTCTGGAGAGAGAAGGAATTACTTTAAATGAGTTAAAACTTAATTCCAAAGAAAGTACGTTTACTACACGAGATCTTAAACGCATACAAAAGTATTAACTTTTACAATTAAACTAAATAAATAAAATAAAGGGCATTCTGACAATCAGTCTTATTAGTTACTTTACAATTAAATACTTTAACTTGAATGAACTAAAAGGGGACCTTTATTTACAAATGCTTTGATCAACAAGCAGGTAAAGGGTATCAAAATCTTCTACGAAGTTAAAACTCATTCTAAGTCCTTAAAGTTAACTTAAACATTATACTAAATCATCTAAGGTCAAAGATAAAACTTTACGTCTAGCATAAGGTTAACAACATCTGCTCAGGTCCGGCCTCTTCAAAAACATCTCAAACATTACTTCTGCGACCCCAACCATATTTACATAAACGTAGTGCTGTTCCGGGGCATAGCCTCCCCTTAGTGAGCCCCGAGCAACCTCCAGCGGCTGCTTATAAACCCTCTCGGCCCGCCGATGTTTCCAGAGAGTCCCGGCCGCCGCCCCCAAACTTCGCAATGAGGGCCCGAGCCCGCGGAACGAGCACCGCTGCGACCTAGCCACGCCAGCAGACCGCCGCCTCGCGAGGGTCGATGACCCGCGCGACTCATGAGGAATGTGCAGCGAGGGCAACGACACGCCGCCGGCCGGTCGCTGACGAAACGAGGCCGCTTCTCGCACGGGCGCAGCAGCCCGCCCACAGCTCGCGCCAGGAAAGACAGAAATCTGAACCCGGCCACACCGAGAAATTTCTGGAACGTAACAATAGCATAAAAAATTAATTTTTAAGAATGTGTTCATAACGATAATTGCAACATTAGGGAGTGGGGAATTTGATTACAAGAGAGCGGAAAGTTCTTGAAAACCAAATGACAGTATTTAAATTGGCAGAAAGTTCCAGAAAACAAAAAAGCGGAACCAAGATGGCCGCTGGGGTCAAGATCAAAGGTCGAGCTTAAAGATCAAGGGCTAAGGCCAAAGTCAAGTTATGGCCGATGTGACGTCACAATAAACAGATGAAAATCCAATCATAATTCCACAGCCAGAAGCCAGTTTTAGTATCGCCAATTATATACTACTGTCTTATTTCTTAAACCTATATATTTTCTGGTATTTTTAATTAAAATAAATGTAATGTATTGATTAAAGGTTATATATATATATACCTACATTGTATGCTATGAAATCAATCATTATTTTAACAGGTGATATATTTGATAATTTTTAGAAAAAAATCCCGAATTTCTAGCTTAATTATTAGATAATTTCATTATGGTGGCCAAACTGGCCAACAAGAAGGTGGTTGGTAAGGGATTAAAAAATACTTTACTCTAGCGAGTAAAAATTAAACTTACATGATGACAGCACTCTCTTGCACAGGAAAAGAAAATGGAGGTTCCAAGATGGCCACCGTATGTCAATCTGGATGATGTAATATATTCCTTGGCATTATTGGTGAAGAGTAAGTCTGCTGTTGGCTTCCGTGGAGATAGGACCTGCGGCCTTTTTTAATCCACTGACCTCACCGGAATCAAACCGAAGACTTTATGATGCAAATATGGTTTTTTATAGAAAATTTGTAAATTAAAAATTTATAAATTTTAAAAGTATTCCTGAATTTCTAGCATTAATAATACGGATTTTTAATATGGCGGCCATAAAGAAACGTGCAATAGTAACATAATTTTAAAATGCCGGAATCGTGCTTCTTTCCCGTTGCAAATGTATAATTTATATTTTATTTTGTAAATAAAAAAAAATATTTCGGATTTTCTAGCATCCAAATTACACATTTTCAAGATGGTGGCAACGTTTAAGGAGTAGGACATTCGATTTCACGGAATAACAAAATGGCGGAAAACCAATTGCTGATAAAAATTCGCAGCTGGGGTCAATTTCATTGTCAAATTGAAGGTCAAGGTCACAGTGACGTAATGGTGGTCAGTCGTTGACCCCAACTCACACTTCGTCCCAGCTCCAGTAGCAGTAGCCCCATTTATATGCTACTCACGTTCACTTAAAATATTGTGCCATTCAATATAAATTAATACAGAATGTGTATTTATTAAAATAAATAATTGTTTTTTAACAATTTACTTAAGAAAAAGTTATATTCAATTTTAAAGTTAAACTTAACTTGTTATTTTAAGTATTTGATTTCTTTCCACTGATTGACTCATATTTCTTTCAAATACTGTTCCTTTCGTGAGAACCGTTAGGTTTACAATTTTCATGCAGAAATAATTTCTTTTGGATCACAGTTTTTTTTGCGTCATTTACAATAAAATATACAATATTCTATAATGTACGATTAATTTAGTAAACAACCATAGAGATGGCTATATTGAAGCCAAAATCATAAAGAAGTATTTTTAATACTATAATTTATTATTTATACAGGTTATATATTTTAAATACTTTTATTCGACAATAATGGCATAAACACAAATAAAAATGAGTATTTTGTAAATGTACATGTTATAAAAATAATAATTTCGCAATAGCTACGTATTATAATATAATTAACACTTAAAAATAAATACCTTTGACATAATAAACCTTATCTTTAGAAACTAAGGCTTTATTAAGCACAAAACATGACTTAGATATTTACATGAATTAATACATAGATTTGAATAAGAGGTAATATTGAAGGTTAAAGAATGTTCATGCAAAGAGGTTGCTAAGAGGTTGCTAAGAGGTTAAAACCAATATCACCACAACCTTATGATTTGCTTTAAAAGGTAGAAAGTTTGTAGAGAAAAATTATTTCGGTTTTTTTTACTGTTTAATTAAATACAGATTTTTTTAAAAAGAGTTTTGTCGTGTATGACCAGACATCAGATCAAAAACTGTTTCTTCTTATGCATACAATTTTTTTTTTTTGCCCAGTGTGTGAGAAAACACAGACCATACAGCAGTGTTTCCCAGCTGTGGTGTAGACCGGAGCTGCCGCATTGCTAGCAAGCACTCCTCGGCCGAGCCAGACGGGAAGCCATGTTTTCACAGACAAGAGAGCCAAACTCCCGATCGTGCATCTTCGGGTTTTCTTTTTTGTTCATTGTAAAAGGTTAGGTTAGCTACATTATAAATACTTTAAAACATTGTGGACGGTTGATTTGGTTAGGATAGCTATGATCATTAAAGATACTATGAAATCATATAAACTGTTTACTAGCCCTGGATAGCTTCATATTAAAAGGTTATTTGCTAAGCAACCATAAAATGATTTTACAGTATTTTTAATGTAGCTATAGTCACCTAATATAACCAACCATCCACAATGTTTTAAAGTATTTATAATTTAGCTAACCTATCCTAATCGACCGCAAAATTTAATGCCACACCGGTTTATACAATTAGATGGATAGAAAAAAAATTGGTTGTCTGTAAAGTCGGTTTACGGACGATAGTTTAACGTGACAACGTCATAACAAAACATTTATGAAATGATTGAATATTTTTATGAATAAAATTTAATCATTTTTATTGAATTATTACTATTTTGTATCGAGACAAAGAATTAGTGAAATGAAATCTACAATTTAATTGATAAATTTACTTTTATTTGCACTCAATTCAAATATGTTTATTACTTTAACGAAGAAATTATTTTAACTATAACTTTGATAAATGTTTGCTTTTTAACTTGTTCCAATAAGTGTTATTCTGTTAAGGATAGGACGATGATAGGAAATGTAGGAAACGAATGGGAGTGTTTCAAGTTTAATGTGCCTCGAAAAAGTCAAATCAATGGTTGTTCCAATCGAGTGGAAGGGAGATATATGCGGCACACGCTTACTATGAGCGTAACGGGACACCGCGTAACGGGACAATGTGCGCAACGGGACATTTTTTGTGCGTGCGGCAGGCGTTCATCGATTTATTAGACGTTGTCACGTCAAAAAAAAGCGAGCATGAACTTCGGGGAACTTCGGGTGAGTCTCTCTCGTCTGTGAAGAGAATGCCTCCCGAGCGAGTCGTGTGGTAGTAGACAAGGCAGCGACGCCATCTTCCCTCGCGTGCAGGAGGCGGGAGCCATCCGTCTTATCTCAGGTGCCAATTACTGCGGTACCGCCACGCCAGGTGAAAGGCTGTTGCGTGGGAGGACTCGCCTCATCTCGTGTTCGCTCGCAACCCTTGACCCTTCACCCGCGCCGACAGCCCGAGCCCGGCGTCCAATAGCAATCAATAATTGCCCTTCGCCTTGACGGCGCGTCAAAATGAATCTCTCCCCGCTGCATTGACCGGTGGGAGGCCTTGCAAATTCCCTGGATAACACATGGAAAAATCTCTACCCTTCTTCTTTTACAACTAATACCGGATTCCATAATAGTATTTATTTATTTGATTAATTTTTTACTTTCCAGTTAATTAAAAAAACTGTTTATCACACCCACACACACACACACACATATATATATATAGTATATATATAGTATATATATATATACTATCTTGCCTCATATATGGAGCCAAGTCTCAGTGATAATATGTACTGACATTTCGCTCTGCATTGCTGTAGGCATCTTTAGGGTGAATTATCAACTAAGGGATTGGAAGTAATACGGCTGTTTGATAAACTTGCTATATATACGTATATAAACATGTGCGTGTGTTTGTGTGTAGCTAATTACGAGATGCCTTTGATAGTTGATTTCTCAACCATGAAGAAGCCTGCTGCAATGCACAGCGAAATGTTTGGTACACTCTACCTCTGAGACGAAGATTCGTTTTGAATGCAATGTATACACGCGAACTGATAAATAATTTGGCTGTTTATAACACTATTTACGAAACCAAGCTTGTCAAAAATTTATTCTTACTGTCCCACAAAAAATACACAAATTTCCTAGACATGTACCCACCCAAAAAAAACAACTTTTTTTTTTCCACTTAGTTGCGTGTTGAATTCAGGAGTCTTAGCACATTTATAAATATAAAATTATTATTTTGGTTTTAAAAAAGTTAGTTTCTAATACAATAATTGGCTCTGAACATTTTAAAGAGACTTGTTGCTCAAATATCATAAATATTACATTTATTTTCCTAAGTAAAAAAAAAATTAAAGTAATCGTGTCATGAGTCAACGCAACCTTTGACACAGAATTACCGCAATATTTTCTGAAGTAATTTCAAGTAAATTTGCAAGACATAAATAGAAATGGCTGGACATTAAATCTTATTTGGGTGCTCATGAATGCACTTCCATTGATTTTCCAATGCGCTTCCTCTATCGGTTCTTAAAATTGAGTCACAGTGGCTATCCTCGAACTAGCGACCTCATCAATTATTACATGAGAGTATGGCTTGATCAACCACAACCACCAGCCATTCTCAATCTTCGAAAGAAGTAGCCACGAGCTTATTTTTAAAATAAACTAGAATATGTAGCTAAAACAGAAAAGATTTATGTAGAAAAATTGATTTTAAAAATTGTTTCGACTTTAACGTAAGCATCTAGAGATGGTATTTTTCAGAAGAAGATACTTTAGCCAGATTTGTGTGATCTAAGAAATATCATAAAGAATTTTATGATCTGAGGCCATTATGCGTCTTTTTATTAGTTAACATGATGTAAGTAAATTTTATTCATTGACTTTGTTGACAAACACGAATTTAGTATAATAATAGCGATTAATATAATGGCATCATAACAGTATATTTTGTTTTTTGAGGTTGATGGTGTCGGAGTGGTAGATAGTAATGTCGGGACACTTGCATTGTTGCAGTCATCATAAGCACTCATATATCACATCTACAGCAGTCACCATCACAATAGAGAGATCAGCTCTGCAAAACAGACCGAAACTTCATGGCGGCTCAACCTCAAAAGCCAAAATAGTTTATTATGCAATGGTGGCAAAGGTTCCATCTACTTAATACCTGTGTCTCATCATTATCCAAAGGCTTGAGTTGTTACAAATTTGATAATATATATTTTTTCCAAGTAGTATATTATTTTGGCACATTTAAGATACTTCCTTACTAAAGCAGAAAATTTAGAAGGAACAAATAATAATTACGACGTTTCAGGAGCTGCATTAGAAACTCATCGGTAGAATTTTTTTATATCAGCATTTTAGAATACTTATTATTTGTAGGTTATGGATTTAATTATTCCTTTGATTTTTTGTAAGTTTCAGAAACATAGAATTTTTTTTATCTACATTAAAATGTATTTTAACTTTCAAGAAATATATACTTTTTGGGATTATTAATATATTGCCCCTAAGTAACCACTTTATCTGTGTAAAAATCTCTTAAGTTCAATAAAAGGGTATTCCTGGTTGAAAACCAGTTTTGCTTGATGAAATTTTATTTGCTTCAAAATTTTTTATTTAACAAACAAAATATTTTAAAAACGTTAATTTTTATTTTAAAAAAAAATTCATCTAAAGTTTATCCCAACACTTTAACTCATACTAAACCTGTGGTAGGCTATGTTGCACAGTCAAATAATAAATATTAAGCTAAAACATTACTTTCCGTAATGAAAAATTAATACCACAATCTTTTTTTATGAAAAAAAAAAATTATCACTTGCCTAAATTACCGTAACATTTCAAACCATCTTTCAGTAGAAAAATAAAAACTTAGTAAAATTAAAATTTCAATTTCTCACTGACACTCAAGCTATTGAGTAATTTTTAAAAAGCTGTAATTAATATAAATAATTCAAATTAGTTTGATATTCTATAAACTTTTTTTCAGTAACAAATGTACATTATCTTATTTTTTTATTGTTTTGAAATGTTTTTATTATATTTTAAGAAAAATAATTTTTACTTTAGTGCAATAATTTAATTTTTCATGTTTCACTTCGGTTAAAATTGCAACAATCGTTCTTTACATACTTTTGAATCGATATGTGCCAGTTTGGTCTATCCAGTTGATGAAACTTTTGTAAGGTTTAAAATATTAATTCCGGTCAAAACGTAGGAGGCAATTTCATATTAGAAAAAAATGTTATGGTTTTTTTTAAATTTTCAATGTTTCATAATGATTTAGTTGTATTATGTATGTCAAATAATATTTTGTGACATTTAAAGTGATAATTACTTCAAAAGTTAGATTGTTTATTAGAAAAAGAATTTTATAAAAATTACTTGAAGTCAAAATTATACTGAAAAGGTTGAAATTGCACAGAACATTGGGAATATTAATTGTTATTGACATATTGTTATATTGTTAAGTAAATATAAATCAAATAAAAACAATATTGTTAAAAACTGTTTCTAAAATAGTTGTTTGATAATTGTAAGCAATTACATTACTCCAAACTTAGGTATACATGTAAAATGCTCAATAATTATTTCAAAGTATTTTTTGGAATCTGAATCCATCCCGCTTCCCTTCTTCATACATCATCGAAATTGAGTGAAAAATCGAGTTTTCGCTTGGAGGTCTAAATAATAGTACGAATTTTAAAAAGTACAAGACATACAGAAGCGAGTATTCTATCACATACTGCCATACGCATACAGGACTACGAGTGACTTATAAATAGCTATGGAAAAAGACACGAAAAGTTTGAAATGGCTGACGACTCACCATTTCTCGCCCTTTTTCCACCGTAACCCCGCTTTTTCAGGCCGCCCTTTTCATTACCTTTCACATCACCTTATCCCTCCCTAGAGTCATTTAATACGCTCATGAAAAATTTATTTTTAGCCTCCGTTGCTTTGAAAAGGAAGGCTTATGAGAAACCCTCTTAAGTCCATGAGCTGGCATGTTGGAGACTCGTGACGCGTGTGTTAACGATTCTTGGGAGCACGGCATCCTCTGAAGAAACTCGGAACTCATGTAATAGTTTTCAATTCGATTTTGAATACGATAAAGATTAAGTAATCAATAACTACCAACAAAATTGTGTCAAAACAGATGTATGATAAATATATCAAATGCATTTACATGGTACATTTTATATTTAAAAAACAGCTCTATGCCTACAATTACAACTACCCCACGTTGGGCGCCAAATAGTTATGTGGGGAAACTTGTGTATAGGCCTTCAAATAGATCTGTGCAGAAATACTTCCTACTTGTGTTTTAAAGGAAATGGTACCACTTGGGTAGCCAATTAGTTATGTGCGGCTGCTTCTCACACACACACTATATATACACTTGTGTGAATGGCCCCACCTCTACGGAGATAAACATACATAACACGTTGGGCTGTGTTAGACTGTGTAAAAATCTAGCTTATTGATGTGGCTCTCCAATGATATGTGAGGATGTTCTGTAGGCCACCTCAATCTCGCCCAATCTACTCTCCAGGTGCTGGATGTGTTCACGCACTTCTTCCTTCGCGTTGGCCTGCCCTCTGTGTTCATTTGCCCTCATGTTTCGAAGTGACGTGACGTGGGATTCTAACCCATCTACTCTACTTTTGTATAAGGAGACCTGCTCTGCAATTTGTTGCATCTCCTCATGCTTCTGTGCGAGCCTAATCTCAATACTGTGTTCAAGATTTTTGATGCTGGCACTTGTCTGCTCCATAGTGGTATTGGTCTAATCTAATTTCGCATTGAGACTTGTGTTGTTTTGTTCCAACTTTTCGGTGAGAGCAGTGTTGTTTTGCTCCAGTTTTTTGGTGAGAGCAGTGTTGTTTTGCTCTAAGATGGCACTGGTTTGGTCCATTTTGGCACTGGTTTGGTCCATTTTCGCATTGCTCTGCAGCGAAATATGCATTAATGCCTCTAAGGTCACTGGTGGTGTTGTAGGAGTGCTGTCATTATATGCAGCTGTGAGAAGGACAGTGTCATTCATGTCTGTATGCTGTGTGGCTATGGGAGACATGGGCCGCCCTAACCTCTCCTCACATGTGCCTCCAGGAGAATTCCCTGCAGATGATGTAGGCTGCGATTCACTGCCTGAACCTTGGGCAGTTGCATACTCCTCACCTACACTTAGTGATCTGTTCATTAGAAAGTAGGACTTTTGCTCGCTGGCCATGGTGGTATGTAATGAAGTAATTGACACAAATAATTGATTATACAAATAGTGCACTTGCACACAAGACTGTTATTTGTAGAGTATTTACACACTAAAATGTTGAGGTGTCCCTTCTTAACCTCAATATTCGGCCCCAACGTATGGGCTCCAAATAGTTATGTGGGGAAACTTGTGTATAGGCCTTCAAATAGATCTGTGCAGAAATTCTTCCTACTTGTGTTTTAAAGGAAATGGTACCACTTGGGTAGCCAATTAGTTATGTGTGGCTGCTTCTCACACACACACTCTATATACACTTGTGTGAATGGCCCCACCTCTATGGAGATAAACATACATAACACGTTGGGCTGTGTTAGACTGTGTAAAAATCGAGCTTATTGATGTGGCTCTCCAATGATATGTGAGGATGTTCTGTAGGCCACAGTTAGGTATTATTTGAATAAAGGTACCAATATACATAGACATACACTAGGGCAAATGACATTAGAAATGACATAACACAACACTAATAAATAAAATATATAATTACTAGCAAACCCGGCGAACTCCGTTTCGCCACCAGATAGCTTCGTTTTATGTAACATTTCGTTTGGTGATTAAAAGATGAAGAAAATTTTTTTTTGTTTTATATTTGAAAAGGAAAAATTTTATTTCATTTCACAACAGTAATGAATTCATTTTGATAACAAAAATGAAGTGTTATTTAGTTGAACTTCTCTAAGTAAATGAAAGTGAATCCAAAGTAAATACTGAATCGAAGCGTTGTCGTAAGCACCTAGTTATTTTAGTTATTTTGGGTTAGTATTAGAAATATAAATATACTATAACTATAATTTTGGTATTAAATTGTATTATAAGCATAAGGTGAATAATGAGTAATGTTTCAATAGAGTGTTTCATGTCTTGTGTATCGAACGATGAGTATGCTTGTCGAAGGTTTACAAGCCTTCTACGTCAGTTGGCTAACCAAATGTTAGCTATGTGTGGTGGTTCAAACAGACTGTTTCCTGCAGAGGAAACTACGCATCACAAGGTTAAACAATGACTGAATCCTTGGACTGAACATGAAACGAGTGTGTAAATGAAAACGACGAATCACGAGAAAGGGTGGGGAGAGAGTGCGCTCTGCCCCGGCAGAAGGAAGCGGACAGACGGAGAGTGTGTCGGGAGACTCCCGAGGAGGAGGTCCTAGGATGGGGACTGAGAGCTTTGTCAGAAGGAACAGACTTGTAGAGTCTTAAGTTTGTACTTGTAATTTCTATGTATCAAGAAGTGGAGGTATAAGCTTTGTAGAGTTTAATACTTGTAACGAGCCAAGAATGATGAATAATAATAAGAGTTGTCCTGTCTGCAGTATTAAGTTATTGCTTTTTATCGCTCCGCTGCCCCACATAGCCTCACCTATAAGGAACCAGCCGCTCGGTCACGACATTATGGTGTCAGATGTGGGGTTGCTGTGAGTGAATACTGCGTAAGGACAGTCGAATACAAATCTACGAGAGAATAAGAGAGAAAGGAAAATCGTCCGTCACTGGTATCAGAGCACCGCATCCCAGGAGCGACGGCGAGTCAGAGTGTTTGAAGAAGATATCAACTTCCGCGAGGCAGCGACTGGACTACTGATAATCAGCGAGGAAAAGACAACAACGTATCCAAACAACATCAACAACGAAGACGACGTAGAGCCCCACTCGTCATACTCCAAGAGTCCAAGAGGATGTTGACATAGCAGATAGGAACAGCCGACGCCGCCAGCCGATGATAGCCCCGCAGTAAGGAAGATGCGACAGCTGCAGACGGCAGCGCGAGAGACGACCAACCGGAGCTACGTGTGAAGAGCTGAGGGCCATGGGTACCCTCACGAAATTTATTATAATAAGGTCAGTACGGCTAATATGTTAAGCATGATACCTACAGTTTGGTATAAATAGGAGGGTTACGTTTACTCCACAATTATGGCTGACAGTAACGAGGAAAGTGAAACTGGGGAAGTTTTTATTTCCGTAACAGAGGCGTTAAAGTTGATAAATCAACCATTTGATGGTACAAAAAACAAACTCAAAGAATTTTGCGATAATGTTGACACGGCTTTTGAACTAGTGAACCCAGAACGTCATAGAGTGCTGTTAAAGTTCGTAAAATCAAAAATAGTTGGGGACGCGAAAGCCAAAATTTTAGTCCGCGAAAACACTGATACTTGGGAAGAGGTAAAAGAAATTTTAGAGGAGAATTATGCGGTTCGCAGAACTTTAGATTTCTACGCTTGTCGGTTATTTAATGCTCGACAGGGATCACATGAGCCTGTTGTAAACTGGGGTAGCCGAGTCGATACAATGGTAACTGAACTTAAAGAGGCGGCCTTAAAGGTATGCACCCGCCCGCAAGAAAACGGGGCAATGGCCTTAATACAACATTTGGCTAGAGCCTGCTTCGTACAAGGGTTATCTGATGAAAGAATTCAAACAGTTATTCGGAGCAAGGGCGCTCAAATTGAGACTCTAGGGTTAGCTGTAGAATCGGCACTAGAGGAGGAGTCTAATATTTTGTCTCTTAAGGAGAGAATTAGACCCCCAATGTTAAAAGTAGGAGATACGGTAACAAGAAGGCCCAGTTGCTCGAATTGCGGAAAAGGCGGACACACACTAGAAAAATGTTTCTTACGAAAACCCGATAAAAATAAAGGATGGAAAAAATATGTACACGTAGGAGAGCTATTTTGTAAAAATTGTAACACTACAGGACACACAGACGCGAATTGTCGACGTAAACAAAGAGATGACAGAAAGACTTTTCAGCCCTACAAAGAGGAGAGAAACAGGGGAAACTCCACATGCTTTGAGTGCGGTAAACCGGGACATTATGCCCGAAACTGCTTTAACAAATACGGAAAATACAACAATACCAATTTTGCAAAAGGAAATGATTACCCAAATCAGTACAGGTATGACCAAAGAAATCACAAGGAATTAGGATATATTAACAAAGGAGGGCGAGAGGATAGACCTTCCTATACTGAATCGCGATTATGGAAACATGGGGAAAACGCGGGAAACTAAAAAGGGGGCATTACGAGCAGCGGTGTATGCACCCTAAGGAGCCAAACACAGACAGCTGCAATAGAAAATCTAGAATAGAGTATGAACAAAGTAACGACGATGCTATCTGTACCAAGAGTAGTATAGTTTCTTTAAAGCTAGACGAAATACGTGAAGCAGTAGACTGCCTTATAGACACAGGGTCCGACATAACACTAATCAGAGAGAATGTTCTAAATAAGAGTATCCTATCGGCCAGTGATAAAAAGGAGAAAACTAAGATTCGCGGTTTAGCCACCGATGTAATGCCTACAAAAGGGACTGTTAATTTAAACTTTTGTTTACCATCTTCCACAGTAAGATATAAATGCCACATTATAGAATCCTGTCCTCATGCATGTATTTTGGGCAAAGATTTTCTAAGTTTTACTAAATCTGTTGTTGATCTCGAATATAATAGACTGATAATCAACAAAGAGCAAATCCCATTTTGTGAAGAAGATCATGCTGTCAAAAATATGAGAATTCATGTACCAGCCAGGTGCGAAAAAATAGTGCAATTAAATGCTAGCAACGAAGGATTAGGACTAGTAGAAAAACGAGAAATAGAAAAGGGAGTTTATCTAGGAGATGGATTGACGGAAGTGATAAATGGCAAATGTTTATGTTCTATATTAAATACTAACGAACACGAAGTAGAAGTAGATATGCCCGTCGTTGAATTAGAGGAAATACCCTCTACAGCGAAATTGTTGAGTATTCAAAATTCCGATAGGGAAAGGAAAGAGAAATTGGCATCGATGTTAAGGGTAGAACATCTACACGACACAGAGAAAAAGCAATTGCTAAAATTATGCAAAGAGTTTGTAGACATTTTTCACTTGCCCGGTGATACACTCACATGTACGCCGACCATTGAACATAGTATCCCTACAGGTGCTGAGACGAGGCCCATTAATGTAAAACCATATCGTATTCCGGAAATTCACAAGGAGGAAATTAAAAAACAAGAGACACAGATGTTAGAACAGGGTATTATCAAACCCAGTCTGAGCCCTTGGAACGCGCCTATATTAGTGATTCCAAAAAAACGAGACGCTTCCAATCAACAGAAATGGAGGGTCGTTGTAGATTTTAGAAAACTGAATCTTGTGTCAGTGGACTCGGTGTATCAGATGCCGAATATTACAGAAATATTAGATCAATTAGGACAAGCAAAATATTTCTCGACCCTAGATTTGGCTAGTGGTTATTTGCAGGTAAGGATGAAACAGGAAGATCAACCCAAAACCGCATTTAGTACCCCGACGGGTCACTATGAGATGTGCAGAATGATGTTTGGGTTAAAGGGAGCTCCTGCGACCTTTACGAGATTAATGAACACTGTTTTGTCAGGACTAAATGGAATTAAATGTCTTGTTTACTTAGATGATATCATAGTACATGGCCAATCAGTAGAGATACATAACGACCGGTTAAGAGAGGTTTTCACTAGAATGAGAGAGCATAACCTTAAGCTACAACCTGATAAATGCGAGTTTTTACGCACGGAGGTAACATTTTTAGGACACATGATTAGCGACGATGGCGTGAAACCAGATCCGGAGAAAGTAATCAAAGTACAGGGATACCCTAGACCAAAAAACGCTAAAGACATCAAAATGTTTTGCGGATTAGCCTCGTATTACCGAAGATTTATACCGAACTTCAGCAAAATTGCAAAACCCCTCTACAACCTTGTAAAAAGTGACGTTCCCTTTATCTGGGGAGACGAACAGGAAACTTAATTTAACACCCTAAAAGAAATCCTGACCTCAGAACCAATTTTACAGTATCCGGATTTTAATAAACCGTTTATCGTGACGACAGACGCTAGCAAACTAGCTATAGGAGCCATTTTGTCCCAAGGAGAAGTAGGTAAGGACAAGCCCGTCGCCTATGCCAGCCGTACGTTGAATAAAGCGGAGGTCAATTACTCGACGACTGAGCGCGAAATGTTAGCGATAGTGTGGGCTGTAAAATATTTCAGGCCCTATCTATTAGGTCGCCATTTCATGGTGATAACCGACCATAAACCTCTACAATATGTTTTTAACGTAAAAGACCCTAGTTCCAGGTTGTTAAGATGGCGGTTAAAATTGGAAGAATATTCATATGAGATTAAACACAGAGCCGGTAAAACTATCATGCATGCCGATGCGCTGAGTAGGCTTTGCGAAGTAAAAGAAATGGAGGAATTGACAACAGACGAATCTCACTCTGTAGAGGATAACACTGAGAAGCGAGAGGGTGAATTATCCACGGAAAGGAAACGGGAAATTATTAAGGAATTTCACAACACACCGATAGGAGGCCATCAAGGGATCGCCCGAACATACGACCGAATAAAACAATATTATAAGTGGAACGGGATGAAAACAGACATAGAAACCTATATTAGAAGGTGCGACTCTTGCCAAAGGAATAAATTAACGCGACCTTACATAAAAATGCCGCTTGAAATTACGGACACGCCTAATGTAGTATGGGAAAAATGTGCTCTCGACATTGTGGGACCACTAGTTGAGACTGCCAATAATCATAAATATTTACTAACGTTTCAAGATCTATTATCCAAGTATACGGTAGCCATACCCCTTTTCGACCAAACAGCCGAATCGGTGGCGCGAGCTTTTGTGAACGAAATAATACTAAGATTTGGTATACCACAAGTGATAATCTCAGATCAAGGAAGCAATTTTACAAGTGATCTGTTTAAGGTGTGTAAATTGTTAAAAATTGCCAAAATCAAAACAACTGCCTATCACCCTCAATCTAATGGGAGTCTAGAGAGATGGCACCATTCCCTCACTGAATTTTTAAGACACTTCATCGCCACCAACCAACTCGATTGGGACGAATGGATAAATTATGCCACTTTTGTCCATAACACTACGCCTCATAGGTCCACGGGATTTACACCCCATGAATTATTATTTGGTACATTACCTAATATTCCTGGCATCCTACAGAAGGACTTTATAGAAAAGAATTATAATTATGAGGATTATGTCAAAACCTTAAAAACAAAATTGCAAGAGACTTTCAAATTAGCAAAAAAACATTTAATCATCTCTAAAGAAATAAATAAAAGGAATTATGATCAACATGTGAACCAGCACATTTTTCATATTGGTGATCAAGTCCTTCTGTATGACGAGACTGTCAGAGGAGGTAGGTCCAAGAAACTGTCCAGCCAATATGTAGGCCCCTATAATGTTGTAAAAGTAGAAGGAGTAAATATAACCATCCTTACCAAACGTAAGAAGCTTGTAAAGGTACATGCAAACAGGTTAAAGCCGTACTTTTAATTGGTATGTTACAGTCAACTCATTTTTACCCTGTTGCTGAACCCTGAACATGTGAGTGGAGTGTCATCAAGACTAGACATTCAAATCACTAAAATTGAAGAAACTTCGGGACTATACTACGAACATAACGGCAATGGACGATTGTATAATACTGAATGGAGATTAATCTCCTATTTAAATTTAAGTCAGCCTGAAAATAATTATAATACTTTAAGACGATATGTAAGTGTTGTAAATGAATTATGTAATAAGGAAATTCCGGTGTATAAGGGTAAAACTCTATGTTCTAATACTATAACAAAATTATCAAACAGGTTAGACGCCACTGCGCGCACCATAGAAATTATAGGAGGTATAACCAAAGACCATGTTAGTCCTAGAGTAAAAAGAAGTTTCTTTCCATTTAACCTAATAGGGCAATTGAGTAAAGTGATTTTTGGTACGCTAGACGAAGAAGATGCAGAATTTTATAATAATAAAATTACGAAACTTGAGAGCGAACAATTAGACTTTCTTAAGCTGAGTAAGGAACAAATTTTTATTGTAAAATCGACCTTGCAAACCATGAACCGAACTGTTAAAGATTTAAATGGGAATCAGCAAATGTTAGCTGACCAACTAGTAAAACTTACAGATGAGATAAACCGCATAAACTCGAATGTAACCGACGCTTTATCTCATCATAACCTACGAATACGAGTAAACGAGCATTTGACTCTATTAAATCAAGAAATTGAAACCCTTTCATTTCAATGTGAATCTATTTTGAATTCCATAATAAATGCATTTAAAGGGATTTTAAACCCCCATATTATAACACCACAAAAATCGTTGAATATTTCAATGCATTTCAATCTACTCATTCTCGAGAATTTAATTTACCATTACCAGAAGGAACAATCAAAGATAGTTCCCTTCTTAACCTGATGGAGCTAGAAGTGTTTAGCAAAAGGAACATTTTATGTTATGTAATTAGACTACCAGTAACTGATCATTTAATTTTTGATATATATAGAATCATTCCATTGCCTGTAAAAATGAAAACTGCCACAAACAAATATGTTTTCATAGATCCGGAAACGGATTATATTATGATGGAACACTCAAAACAGTACTACGCAAAAATAAGCAAGTATGAATTGAGTAAGTGTAAAGTAATAACTAAAACTCTTAGAGTGTGTAGACAAACCTTTCCATTGATAAATACTTATGCACGGGAAGATTGTGCAGCCAAATTATTGTATACTACAGGTCCTATACCTAGCAATTGTGTTAAGAAAATAGTAGAGCTAAAGCAGACCCTTTGGATTCAGCTAGAGCACAATGAATGGATATATATTGCGCCAGATAAAGAAAAAATTACTATAGTTTGCGATCAAACTGGACCTTTTGACGCAACAGTGGAAGACACTGGCAAACTTAAGTTTATAAGTGCATGTAAAGGTTACGGTACCAACATATTTATATCCTCCCAACTGGAGTTAACTACTAACACTAGCACAAAAGATGTTATTCCCAAAATAAATCTTGACATAGATTGTTGTGATGAAACAAACTATAAAGTAACACTTGAGAAATTAAAAACAAAGTTACATTTGAAACCTACAATAACTCGGTTAGACGATTTGAAGATTGCCGGTCACAAAATAGAGGAAGTAGAACATATGATAAATGAAGAGGAATGGAAAATAAAACACACAAACATGATTTCACGAGTATCTGTAATGTCCTATATCATTATCATATCATTAAGTTGTATTTTATGTATATATTGTTGTATAAAATGTGGATGTTGTAAAACTATTGTCGGTAATTGCTACAAGAGGTGTAAGGACGGTGATTGCTGTAATTGTAAAACCATATGTTTTAAACCAACAATTGTAAACACATACAGACCTAGGGAAAGCAATGAGCTGGTCCATTCCGTTAACGAAAGACAGCTAGAGGAAAGGATCGAATTGAGAGGAAACAGTTTACGGAGAACTCAGACTAGTCGTTGATGGCTAAGTCCCATTTCAAACTAAGAGAGGTGTAAAGAAACAATTGTATTTTCTTTAATTGTTTCTTTTTCCCCCGCAAGGGAGGTGTCGTAAGCACCTAGTTATTTTAGTTATTTTGGGTTAGTATTAGAAATATAAATATACTATAACTATAATTTTGGTATTAAATTGTATTATAAGCATAAGGTGAATAATGAGTAATGTTTCAATAGAGTGTTTCATGTCTTGTGTATCGAACGATGAGTATGCTTGTCGAAGGTTTACAAGCCTTCTACGTCAGTTGGCTAACCAAATGTTAGCTATGTGTGGTGGTTCAAACAGACTGTTTCCTGCAGAGGAAACTACGCATCACAAGGTTAAACAATGACTGAATCCTTGGACTGAACATGAAACGAGTGTGTAAATGAAAACGACGAATCACGAGAAAGGGTGGGGAGAGAGTGCGCTCTGCCCCGGCAGAAGGAAGCGGACAGACGGAGAGTGTGTCGGGAGACTCCCGAGGAGGAGGTCCTAGGATGGGGACTGAGAGCTTTGTCAGAAGGAACAGACTTGTAGAGTCTTAAGTTTGTACTTGTAATTTCTATGTATCAAGAAGTGGAGGTATAAGCTTTGTAGAGTTTAATACTTGTAACGAGCCAAGAATGATGAATAATAATAAGAGTTGTCCTGTCTGCAGTATTAAGTTATTGCTTTTTATCGCTCCGCTGCCCCACATAGCCTCACCTATAAGGAACCAGCCGCTCGGTCACGACAGCGTTATACGTGTCCGCAAATTATCCGTTTCATTGAAGTGCTCTTTGGTAAACCACATTTTTTTGTTTTCTGGTATGACGTTAAAACAAACAAAGCGGATGGTTTCCCAACTCGTGAACACGCAACGTATAACTGCCCATGTGAAAAACAATGATTCTCTAAATTTATTCCGCAAACACTAAGCGATTGGCCTTGCGGCTTGTTAATTGTCATTGCGAACGCAAGGCGAACTGGAAATTGCAATTGGTTGAAGTCAAACGGAAGATCAGTCGGAATCATTGGTATTTGAGGAATACATACATTTTCACCCGCGTACTTTCCGTTAATAATGGTTGCCTCAATCAAATTCGGCATAAGTCTTTTTACCGAAAGTCGAGTACCGTTGCAAAGTCGCGGTGAATTCAAATTACGCAATATCATAATAACTGTACCAACTTTGAGTAGCAAGTTATGAGGTGGAAATCCTGGTAACTCCAGAGAGTTCAAAAACTCCGTTGGATAATTTACTACATCATCGGGATTTGTTATGGAATCAACGGATTTGTATGTCACCAAATCGCCAGAAATTTTTGATTGAATGGTGAAATTCAGTGCGTGTACATTATTATTCTTTGCGGCAAGAATTGCTCGTTGACTTTACCAAGCATAATTCTGATAATTCTCACTAATGTTTGGGAAAACATTTTTAATAAGAGCTAATTGAGAGTCTACAAATCGGCTAAAGTCGTTGGTAAGAGTAATTAATCCAGATGTCGCATCAACTGGGACTTTTCCACTTCCAACATCTAACAATTGTTTGGAAAATTGTGCAGCACTTTGATCATTTTGAAGTTGAACTCTCATATTAGTGGTTAGCGATAATGTTTTTACGTTATTCCATAAAGGTGATGCCTTCAGGCAAGCATTCAATTCATCTGCAGGCATTCCACGGGGAATTACTGGCAACGTCTGCCTGAAATCGCCTGCCAACAATATCATCAAGCCGCCAAAGATGTTGTTATTTCGCCGAAGATCCTTCAGTGTGAAGTTAAGTGCTTCAAGTGATTTCTTATGTGCCATTGTGCACTCATCCCAAACAATGAGCTTGCATTGCATCAACAATTTTCCCATTGCACTGGATCGGGAAATATTGCATGTTGGAGTATCAATTGTGTTTAAATTGAGTGGCAACTTAAGCGCAGAATGTGCAGTACGACCGCCATCTAGAAGAGTCGCCGCAATTCCAGATGATGCTAACGCCAAAGCTATGTCACATCTTGATCGAATAGTGGCCAAAATCAATGAAATGACAAATGTTTTCCCTGTTCCTCCAGGCGCGTCCAGGAAGAATAGACCACCAGTATTATTGTCCACCGCTTGCATTAATGTTTCGTATACTTGTTTTTGCTGTTCATTCAGCAACGGCACATTATTTCGAACGAATTCCTGCAATGTATCAACATTGTATTGCAGCTCTCTATTTAATTCTTGGTTGAATGCATCGTGCATCGATCGATTTGGCGCAATCATTCCTACTTCAATCAGTAGCTTGTTTGCAATAGTCAAGCATTGATCCTCAATCAGAATCCATCCTTCATTGTAGATTTCATCGGTTATTTGGATGTCAGGATTATTCGTTTGAATGCGCAAGCGATGCAAGATATCTTCACATATGTCGTCTTTGTATTTGTTCCATAACTGAATTGGTTGTGAAGGAAAACATGTGGTGATGATAATTGCGAACAGAGTTCGTATTTGGTACGCATTTGATGAAACAACTGAATCCGCAAGTGTTAAATCCCAATGAGAATCGTTCTCCAGCAAACCCAATAGTTGACATGCTTCTCGATATGTTTGGCATTGGTGGCCATTCACAGTTTTCAAATGCGCAAATGATTTTGGTCCACGTACATTTACCAACAGCAGTCGCAAATAAAAACATTCATCATTTCTAGGATGAACAGTATACATGCGACCTAGTGCATCAGTGGAAAACACCTGTGGCCAATCTGGAACTGGGGTTCCTTGTTTGCGACGTTGGAATTTCTTTTTTGATTGATTCCAAGTATAATACTTGGGCATTTCAAGGTACATCAGCGTCGCTGCGAATGGATCTGCTTCACACATTGCAAAGAAGCTAGTCAATGTTGTCGATGGTGGTCTCTCAGCTCATTGTGCCGCATTAGCCTCAGTGAAGTAAACTCTTTGGCCATTTTCCAAATGCACTGCTAAATGTACAACTGTGGGATATCTTTCATGAATTTGAAATGACAATAATCGCCACAGTGCTTCATTAGTTGTTTTTTTTTCACAATTTCACAGTAAACATAATACAGGTTTGTCACATGAAATTAACTGAGCAGAGAACAATGAGTAGTTGATTTGATGGTTTCCAATTGAAATGTTAGGAAACGAATAACTTATTTTTTTTTCTTTTTTTTCACAATTTCACAGTAAACACAATACCGGTTTGTCACATGAAATTAACTGAGCAGAGAACAATGAGTAGTTGATTTGATGGTTTCCAATTGAAATGTTAGGAAACGAATAACTTATTTTTTTTAATTTTTTTTTCACAATTTCACAGTGAACACAATACCGGTTTGTCACATGAAATTAACTGAGCAGAGAACAATGAGTAGCTGTCAAACAATGTATCACGCACCGGCGCCATCTACTTAAAATGTTGGTTTGTCCTGAATTTTTCCTGAATTTTCTTTGCTATAAACCTCACGGAGACCGAGACCTTTCCAACGACTGCAAAACCGTGGAAATCGGTTCGTGCGTTCTGGAGTTATAGCGTCAGGAAGGAAAACCCGACTTATTTTTATATAGTAGATTTATTGAACCAAAAAAAAATAGTTTAAAATTTACCCTTATTAATAGTATTTATTTAATAACTTACTATATTCAAAACCTAACTGGTACTTGGCATCATAGATCACACATGAATTCCAATCATCAGGAGTTATGGTGCGCACATTTAAGTCTTAACAAAAGTCTTTATTTGGGTTCGTCGAAATTACACAGTTTTACTATATGTTTTTAGGGATCTTAATTAAATTTTCCTCGGCTAGTAAGGTTCGAAATATCGTCGGTAGAGCTCAGGGTCTCTCAATCTATAGGACCTCTGAGTTGATGTAATAGTGTGTAAAACAGTTAAATTCGTATCAAAATATCGTTTATATCGAAGGATATGTCAAATTACTTCAAAATATCAATGTTTACATTTGTTTTTGACGGCGATGTGACGGAAAACGGGAGTTACGTGACGATGTGCATAAGTGGAGGAAACAAATTTTTGGCACTTTTAATTACTCACGCTTTACAATCCTAGGTCATTTATCTTTTTAGATAAATCCTAAATTATGTTCTAGACTACCTAGAATACATAATTAATCATCCTCGGTTCGGGATGCCTACCGCTCATTAGCTCAATTGTAGGATTTATTACCGTCGGCGTCACAAGCTACAGCTTCTTTAGCTGGCCATTATAGAACTCTTTTTCCTACTAGCTTCTTTAATTAAGCCAGTTAACTTAACTTTCAAATGGCGGACCGTGATTGGCCGAAAACCAAAATCAGTTACATTAAATACTTAATAAAACGTTAAATCCGCACGCAACAATAGCGCGGATTACAAAATTTAACGTAAAATTGAAATCAAAAATTATTAAAATAATAATTTATATTACAAAATAACGGCGTTAACTTTAACGTTTACCGTCTTAAAGTTCATTTAGTCCCTAGAGGGGTTCCAACAATACATATTTCAAATAGTCCAGAAAAAGTCCATTGAGTCAATTTCTCATAGATACACATAAAAATAAATTACCGTTTCTGAAAATAAATAATATATTAGACATAGAGCAAACAATAAATAAATGATAAAAAATAATAATTAATCTGTCAAAAAAAATAACATGTTGCAGTACAACGGCATCCTCTGAAGAAACTCGGAACTCATGTAATAGTTTTCAATTTGATTTTGAATACGATAAAGATTAAGTAATCAATAACTACCAAAAAATTGTATCAAAACAGATGTAAGATAAATAAATCAAATGCATTTACATAGTACATTTTATATTTAAAAAATAGCTCTTTGCCTATTATTACACTAGAGTTTTAAATTTCATATACACAATTATATAAGTTATAAAAATTGGGAAAATTTAAGTGTCAATAAAATCAAATGTTAGTGGTATTGCCGTCTTTGTAACCAAGTTACGTTTTATTCGGAGAATTTTAGTCTGGAATTAAACATCAAATTGAATTTTTAATTTTTTAAATGGTTTAATGAAAAAAATTAATTTATTACATTGAATATTGCCGTGTCAATGTCGACTATTTGAAACTAAATTGAAAACAAATAACTAATTTATTAACATTTATGGTTTAAAATTTCCATCATTGTATTTAACATAGCTGAGATTGCATATTTTTTTCTAGTTTTTTCTTGCTTACAGTTCACCAAAAAGAACTCTTTTTCAGTTCAAATACAATAAATTTGCCACAATTGACTTACCAAAAAAAATTTACCTTTTGTCTAATGACAGAACAGTCTGTTAGTGCCTGTTGAAAAGCATAGATGTTAGTTATCTAAGCGTCGCAACTGTTTCTCTAAGAAAATTTACTGTATTCGTCTGTGCCGTCGTCATTGTGTTGTCCAGACATCTGTGTTGTATCCCAGTCGGACTCGTCCGTTCGTCGCCTAGTTGTTCAATGTTATGTTTGTATTTTCTGTTATTGTTTCTGTTGTCTCATTATTGTCAACCCAATGTTGTCTTCCGTGTGATATTTTTAAGACTTATTTCTTCAACGAAATAATATATTTCTGTCTTTGCATTTAACATTTGACATCGGCTTATTTTGGCTGTTATTATGTAAGTTTTTTTTATTTATCTTTCTTTTTAATCGTTGCGGTTCTTCTATGACACAGTTACAGTTAAAACCAGCAAATGCATATTACCATGAATAAAATTTCAATCACAAATTCCATACTAAACGTCTACAAAATCAAGAAATAAATAACATGTGTTCTATAGGTAACTACAACATCCAACAGCGATAAGAATGATGCGTAGTTTTTCGGGTAGCATTAATAAATATTTTTTTATTAGTTGAAATGATGACATGAATATATTAGTTCAATAGCAGACGCAATTGTAGAAAAAAAAAATAGCCAGTCATGGGGACTGTCAACAGAAGTAAAAACTTAAAATTTGTTTTTAAATATGCAATATGACATCATTTCTACGTCAAATGTACGTAAGAAAATGATTTTGGTATTATGTCAGTACGATGTCAGCATGATATTATTTATCCTTACATCATTTTTTAGTCACAACAGATGTCAGTGGTATGTAAAAATTACGTAAAAATTCATTAACTTGCTATGACTTACCAGTGATGTCATACCTAGGTAATGTATTCACGTTGTCAAATTAACTTCACTTATTGCTACTACAGCACGTCGGTGATGCGAACTCACAATGATTTTACCCATCCAAAATTGAGTCCAACACGCACCTGACAGTCAAGTATAAGTATACAATGTATTAGTGTATATATGCATATACATGTACACAGGCCGCTGAAATTCCTCAGTCTGACGCAACATGTCACTAGCATGTCGGTGACGCGAACTCATAAGTTTTGCCCCCACAAAAAATCGCTCAACGCGGCTAAAGAAAATTTCACTTTAATACAAGAATATTTTTTTTTCTGGTTCGGAGTATAAAACATGAAATATCTAAAAATGCAAAACTAAGTTTTTGAGTCACGTGGTATTGCCAATGTTTAAGGAATTAGGACGTGCAGAATATTTTAACTTAAAAAATCAGCAGAGTTATGATACAAGTAGATATATGACAATATTACTGTGATAGAAATAAGTTTCCAGTTTAGCACTAAATACCAGCATCATAATAATCTGTAATCAAATTATTAAAAACTATACATTAATCTTAAACAAATATGAGGGATATTAAACCTATATTTGAAATTGTTTCTATTTTAACATTCTAGGAATTTGATGGAAAACAATTATTGTTCTGGCTACAGATATACATATTTATTTTGTGTGGTGTGTCCTGATTCACTTGTTCAAGGAATCGGTGCTCATTAACTTGATGATGATTTGGTGCTGGTGTTGAAACAGCAACCATCATTAGGATCGACAATGATTAAGTGCTATGTTTCATTTATTGTAAAGCGGTATGATTAGTATAAAGGCAATATTTACCCTTTATAGAAAGTAAATATTTAATTTCCTTTAATATTTATTTTGTTTAGTTCCATTTTATTCCGTATGTTTATATTTGTAATCTATGATTAATTCAAACTGTAAATTTCTTTGGTTATCGTTTTGTCTATGTATTACTCTATGTTAATTTTTATTTTAAATTATTGTCAAGGCTAGCATAGCAGTATTTTTTGAAACCACTATTAATTTAAAGATAAACACGTCAGTAAAGGGTAGTAATTTTACTAGTTTTGTTTAATCAACAATCTAAAGAAAGTCGTTTATTAGTGACAGGGAAAATATTCTTTTAGAACGAATTGAGACTTGATTAAGGCAACATCTAGAACGCAACGATTTTAATATTAATTTAGAACTAAATATTTATAGAAGAATTGAAAATGGTTATTAAAGCCAATATTGACTGAGATTTCGAAGGAACTAATAATTTTAATCAACGAAGATAAGATTCAGACGTCAAGAATTCAAATAATTACTTAAGAAGAGAGGTCGACGAATATCCAAATTCAAGAGATGGTCCAATGACTGTACATTGTTTTGAAACTACGAAGAATAAATGCCGTTTACCATCCTGAAGAAAGAAGAATCCTGTCGAAGATTGAAAAGTCGCAGTTCGAGCCCGGGAAGGATGACCGTCGCGCAGTCCAGCCCAGTGGCAGCCCACAGCCTGAAGGATGGAGTCGTGACGGCGCGTATTCCTGCCGCCCGCTAGAGACCGAGGAGCAACACCAAGTTCGCAGTCCTGATTGAGTCGAACCAAGGATTCTCCGAGAACCTACACGTCTCGTAGGTATCCTGCAGCAAGGTTTGGTCCTTTACCCCATCACCCGAAGACTAGCTGAATATAGAAGTACCCTAACGAATTACGATTTAAACAAGACTAACATTTTTCACAGAACTAGAATCTTTTATATTAAAGAGCATATTCTTTGTACAGAAAAACCGTGTACTTGTTCATCTTTAGATTTACCAATCAAATTCCGGAATCGCGATCCCGAACTAGATAATATTAGTTAGTATAGATGGAATTTGATATTGAAAGAACGTATTGCTATTTTGGTTGACTGGTACTGCAAGTTACGTACCCAGTAGTCCACGCTCTACCGGACTGAAGTTAGTAAAATAAATAACATACAAATAATTAACATTTGATCGTAACGATAACTTACTCAAGTGAAAGAATTGTTAGATGCTTTGAAGTTGAGAGTAATAACCAATTCCATCTGTAGTTAAAATAAATTATTTTAGTTAAGTTATTTATATAAAGTGTGATTTTGTGCCTGTCGAAGTATATTGTCACCGTCTGCACAAACCTTACACGCAAATATAAATATTACATTTGAATATGTTTACACGTCATTACCAGGTCTAGTCACGAGATTAGTATTTAACATACTTTTGACACACTTTATTTTGACTTTCAGACACAAACTTCTAGATACAATTCTTAAAACTGAGAGAGGTAGGCTAGAGAAACTGAAATTATTAACTACATTAAATAATTTCAATATTTACACCAGCTGACTCTACATTAGTAATAAAAGATCACTTAAGTGTGAATCTGTGCGTATTCAAGTTTAGGTATTACTTTAATCTTAAAGCATATAAATTTAGAATTAGTTGAGAAAACTGTATTTATAATTTTAAACTTTCACCACAAAACGTAATGCTTAGAATCAATCTTTTAAAATTTAAGTAACAAATTTTGTTTTTGTAATTTTTCATTACGTATCAAAAGAAAGTCAGAATTTTACTTTGTTAAACAGTGGCCACAAGTGAACAACCCCAAGAAAACGAGAATTCCGACTTGAAATATAAGTAATTGCAACAGGTAGGTAGTAAAGTAATGTGAATCTTAAATTAATTATTTTTAATGCAAACTTACTCCAAAATTTATTTAGTCATAATATGTTGCTAATATTTAATCTCCAAAATTTATTTAGTCATAATAAGTTGCTAATATTAATTTATTTATAAGATCATTTTAAAGTTTGTTTTTGCAGAATTGTTTTAAAAATGTTAGCTCTCATGACTAATAAAAGAAACTTACTTTTAAGCACATATTTTTTAAGAAATGTACAAATTTATTTTTAAAAGAACCAAGAGGTATAAAAAATACCTATGATAGTTTAATATTTATAATGCCGATATTTTCGAAAATTTATTTTGTATGCGATGGCCACAGAAATATAAAAAAAACGTGGGAAGCTATCGCAGTTGAAAAAGAAGGCTTTTATGTAACATTTCCAGTGGTCGTACAGACGTCGTAAGATCGACTTCCCCACATAAAAGGAATGTAAATTTGTCCCTGCAGCCAGCGCTATTGTGCCTGCAGGAAGGTTGTGGGTGGACAGGCAGGGGAAAGCTATACAGTTTCCGAACGCATTTGTCGTTGTGTTCTGAAGAAATATCATTTCCGGAGTAAATACATTTTTACTCACGTTCACCAACGTTCAAAGCAGCGTTACAGGTAAGCTTTTGACATTTGAGGATGAAATGCGAGGCATTTCTGCGAACGTATGAACGCCTGTAAGTTTGGCAGGCATTTTTTTTTTTTTTTTTTTTTTAAGTAGGCACTTAGAAGTGTTTATGCATTTTCCCCTGTTATAATAGTGTAATGTAAAATGTCACACATTTAACGGGTTCCAAAAGTTTTTTTTTTTGTAATCAAAGTATACGCATGACACTTTTAATCTATCTTCAGTATTTCGAAACGACGTCATGTGATATACAGTCTTCGTAAACAAACAACGTCTGTTGTTTTACAAGTGGCAAATGGAAAATGGGTTTTTCTGTTACCACCTTTGAAAAAAGTTAAATTAGAGACCCCTATCATGATACTCCGTCTTTACGCTGTGTATATAATTCGTTATTCTCTACACAATATTTTTTATTATTTAACATTCTTTAAAATTATATGAAACTCACTTTCGTGAAGTAATTCAATGCTACATTTACAAGTTAAATATTTGTAGAAACGCTAAGAATGGAATAACACAAATAACGAATAGCGTTCGTAGAAAATTAATTAAAGTATGAAATGTTATTTATTCTAATAATAAAACATTTCAAGGTAAGAAGTTCGTAATTAAGATGACGATTTGAAAAAAAATGGAAAAATTTACTAACATTATTTGTAACGAAATTTTTTTAGTTTTTACACTGTTTTTGTTGATTTGTTTTCTGTTTCGGTACAACTCAAAAACATTACAAATTTTCATGAATATATTTTATTATTAAATTCTTAACTTATCTAAAACACAACGCTATATATAATTAAAGATTTCCCTCCATAAGTGTATGAATAAGGGGTGAATTTTTTTTTAAAGAGATTTGTTATATTTCCAAAGCTAACCAATCCAACTAAAATGAATTGGGTACCAATAATAAACACACATAATCACACAACTATCATTTAACCATTTTGCCAAAATCAGCCCCTAAGACGTGAATGAGCGGTTATAATGATTTTAAGACTATTAATTGTATCTTCATGGCTAACCAAACATAATAAAATATAAAAGATACCAACAATTATAACAAATAATATACATTTTAATTATTTTCTTTAATGTAACCCCTAATGGGCAAAAAAATGTGAGAATATCTCCCAAGCTAACCAATTAAAAGAAGTGATATTGGATACCAATAGTAAATGTACCAAAACAACCTACCATAATTTTTTTTAAATTCAACCACTAAGTTATGAAAAAAGGGTTTAAAATGTTTAAAGATAAATCATATCTCCGAATCTGATAAATCATAACAAAATGTACTAAGTATCAATGATAAAAATGTGAAAATTACGGACAAAAAATTTACCAATTGGTGAAAATCAAATCCTAAGCGATGTAAAATAAGTACGCATGTTTAAAAAATAAAAATTAACACTTCTGCTTCAATTAGAAGTAAAGGTCATAAATTAAGAAAGTAAAACTTTCATGTTGATTTTGGTCTTATTTTTTTACATTTATCAAAATTCGTTTTTTTAAGCTGTGAAAAGGTATACGTTAGAATTATTTTTAAGAAAACGTATCTCAGAGACTAATTAACTACAACGAAAATTATTTCATAAAATATAAAAAAAAATAAACCACACATAATTATTAACAATTGTGCGAGATTCCACCCCTAAGAAGTATACATGGGTGATTTTAGTTTAAAGAAAAAAATTAATACTTCCGAATATACTAGATCAAAAGGTAAGAAATTAAGAATCAACAATAATCTAATAGAGATATGAGATAAATTGTTTTTTTTTTTTTTTTTTTTCAATTTGGTGGGCGGGGAGAAACTTATAACTTTAAGTGGTTGAAAAGGGAATAAGATTAGTTTTTTCGTAAGAAAATTTTACATTCATAGCAAATAAAGCAGGTTGTAAGAAACTTATTTTAAATGACTTAAATGATCAATTTATTAAGGGTGATTAACAGTTTTAGAAATTCGACTCGAACGGCAGTGAAACGACTTTTCAATATTCTGCAGATCAAAAAATCATGTATCCAATCAAAATAAGTGTGATGTATGAAACTGTTCTAGAATAACTTTCATTGTATGATTATATAAAATGTTATTCACCTTCACAATGTTTCTTGCTTTCAAAGCTGATGAGTTATATTGTGTAAGGTTTTATAAATTCTTACTATATTATTCCTGTGAAATCACATATTTATATCAGTTAATAAAATCTTATATGAAATAACCACACGTTAATATAAATTTAATTTTCCTATTCCCTTTAATGATCATGTACTTAAAAGACCACTAGACAAGATAGGAAAATAAAGACCAGATGCGCCAGCGCGGGTCCCGGGCCAGGCCCTGGAGACCCTGGAGACCCTGGAGACCCTGGAGACCCTGGATATAAGCCTTATTGGAGTGCGGGATCTCGCAGTGCGACCAGCACTCACGCCGCGGCGATCAGAGAAGAGAGGCCGCCTCTGGGATCACCGACAGCGAAAGAAGGAGGAAAAAAAAATTTTGACCAAATATTTCAGTATTATCTTTGAAAGATTCGTGCAATGGGAGTGCATGACTTGATGTAAGCTTTCGGACATACGCCATTGCTAAACACATGTATGTCTGTAGAAGAAAACTACAAAAAACCAAAAGACAAAAACACAAAATAAGCAAAAAAAATTGCTGCTGTGAACAGTATATATAATATATAATATTTCATAACAGGAATATGGTCAACAAACAAAGAAAAACAAAGAAAATTGGACTAAAGAACGAAAAAACTAAAAAAAAAAAAAAAAAAAAAAACACAAATGATGAGATGAACCCCAAAAAATTCAGCACAACATTTGAAACGAGACAAAATCACATCAAAAAAAAAACAACTAAAAGACGAAACAAAGTCAGCACAACAGTTGAAACGATCAAAAACACAACAAAACGTATTTTTGTTTTGTTGTGTTTTGTCTCGTTTCAACTGTTGTGTTGAATTTTTTGGGGTTCAATTCATCATTTTGTTTTTTGTTTTTTCGTTCTCTTAGTACATTTTCTTTGTTTTTCTTTGTTTGTTGACCATATTCCTGTTATGAAATATTATGTGGTTTATATATCCTGTTGACAACAGCAATTGTTTTTGCTTATTTTGTGTTTTTGTCTTTTGGTTTTTTGTAGTTTTCTTCTACAGACATAAATGTGTTTAGCAATGGTGTATGTTCAAAAGCTTACATCACGTCAAATATTTCAGCACTGGCCAGAGAAGTGTGACATCCAGCCTCGGCCCCGAGCAAACCCGTGTGTTCTCGTGCTGCAAGTACACTTCTAACGCGAAACCCGGACACAAAATTTAACGTATGAATTCTTTATAATATTGCCGAGCGTATTAAATGTACGCGAGTGGCCGGGCCAGCTAAATAGACAATTATATAATTTCATTTGAAGAGCAAATGTTTGAACTATGTAATGAAATGGCTCCGATAAAACCTAAAAAGACTCGAAAAAAATTCTAAATTTTGGATTTCAAAAAGGAATCATATGAAAATACTGTCCATTTTGTTGTTATTTATTAAGATGGCAGCCCCATGTGAATTCCGTTTTCATTCGATGAACGACTCCCGTCGAGAGAGCTGAGATGTCGCACAGCAACGAGGACTCCGGCGGGGACTAGGGGCGACAGACTGGATGTGACGATGTCTCCTCTGCGTGGGGAAGGCGCTGACCTCGGTCGCCAGGTGGTAATTGGATTTCCGTTCCGGCGACCGGCGGCAATCAGTCTTCTTCGCGCCGCGTCGCCGATGAGTGAGATTCTTCACGGGACCCTCTCTCGTGAAAGAGAGGAGACCGCGAGCCTTTGGCTTCCCAAGCTCGGAAGACAAAACCAGGTACGAATGAAAGAAAAAGGAGGACAGAGTGAAACGGGGGCAGGGATAAGAAGCCAGCGGCTCATCTGGAAGCCACCCAGGCGGGGCGAGATAAGAGACGCATTGCTGCTCACGCTACAGATTGCCGCTCCTGAGGACAGGGCTTCTCTTGATCCAGGACCTCCACTCACTTCGAAGGCTGACCCACGTCGGAACAAGTTCCACTCTAGCCTGAGCTCGTTCATTGTTGTACAGTTCAATGTGAAAAAATTGGGGAAATAATAACATTATACTATTATAACAGGTTTTCGACCGTCCCAGGGTCCAGGGTTTGGATCGTGTATTGACGACGCCTTATTGGATAGTGACGTCACATTGGCTATCAAAAATGACCTTGACCTGTACCCCAGCGGCCATATAGGAACCACAATCTTAGGTCTGCCATTTAGATTTATATAAATTTCCGAAATTTTGTTTTCCGCCATCTTCGATTCTATAAATTTTCACCATTTTGTTTTCTGACATCTTGGATTTAAGAATTCTTCGCCATTTAGATTATTGTTGCAATTTTCGTCACGGCAACCACTTTGGAAATCCATAGTTATTATCTGATTTTAAAAGGAAGAGTTAAAAATTAATAGAAAAATTTAATATAATATTATTATAAAAACGTCTGCCATTTAAAATTAATAAGTCATCTTGAAAATGTATAAATTTATGCTTAAAATGGGAGAAAACATAAAATTCACAAAAAAATTACTTCATCATTTTTAGAAATTACAATCTTAATAATGTATTGGGTTCGAAGCCGGAGAAGGCAATTAAATGTGAAGGAGACTACCTTGAAACTATCCCCCACCACTTATTCCAAGGCTGATTTTACATCACCCAGTGTACATAACAATATTGCGGTCATGTTGTTTTCGTTTGACGAAGGCCATCTTTTTATATCGTATATGTTTTCTTATTTTAAAGAATGGTGCTACCATATCAGTTTAAATTTTACCCAATAGAAGGAAAATTTATTTATAAACATACTATCAACTGTCGCAAATCACACCATCTTATTAGCCGTCTTGGCGGCCATCTTGAAAATTGGTAATTAATAAGCTAGAAAATCATAAAAATCTAAAACTATTTCAAAGGCACCTCTTAAAATAATGATTGATTACAGTACTCATTCCAATCCTTAACTGATGCAAAAAATTATAATTTAATTAAAATTAGAAAAAAAGACCAAATAAAAAAAATATTTCATAGTTTCCACTTTACTTCAATTACAAAATAAAAATAATAAAAAATATTTTCTGAATCAGTATCAGACGAATTAAAGCGAGGTGGGAAGCACCGCCACTTAATGTACAACAGTCCATTTTTTCGTTTGAGAATTTTCTTCACCAAGTACGTAACGAGATACATTGCAGACTGAATCTCTTCTACAAAGAAGCCACCACAAATAGGCTTGTAGTCCAAATCTTCGAGGTAGTAGGTCATACATAGGCTTCGATTCACGTACATCGGTAACACGAAAAAGTTTGGGACACCAGTTCGCAGTGAAATCTTTACAAAGACGATATTCTGTTTGGAGATCAGCACAAAGTCACTGACGTTATCTTTAGGTTTTCTGAAATATTTCTTCTCCGTGGGGAAAACACTATTCGAAGGAAATGATCATCCTTCATGTCTTTAGGCTTCATTTTCGTGGTAGAATGTAGCGTTGATTTGTATTTGCTTATTAGATTCGGGAATATATCCAGGCACTTGTAATTTTCATTGGACATTAACTGTCATCAAACCTTGGTGTGGGAAGTTCTGTTGAACATTTCGGCAATGGAGGCTTTGACGTAGAGAAGTGTTTGATACCAATCTTCTTCATCAAATTCTTGACGGTCGCATTGTAGAATTTGCAAGTGCAACGGTTCACGTCCATTAGGAAAAATTTCTTGTGGCATTGGTTACATAATTTGCATTATTAGATTTAACAGGTCTGACCGAAGTGAACTTGCTATATACATTTATGATAGTGTACATGTACTTAAAATATTTATTCATTCTGGAATATAGTATCACCTCAACAAAAACCGTCTGGAATAAATCAAGAATTCTAAGCAGTACGACTTTGCGCCGAAGGTATCTACTTCTTCGAAGAGCGTAAAGTTCACGAGCGATTCTGGTTCGATTCATTGTATGTAGCTAACTTCCGTCAGTGAATCGATTATGGAGACTATTTCATTGGTGTGCAAATAATTTCCTGCACGAAGCCAAGCAAGTAAAATTCTTAATTTGTAAACCAATTTGCTTGGGTCGTCCCAACTGAGAGGTCATAGGTTAGCAAATGTGTTAATCTATTCCAAGATGTTGCAACAACCAAAGTACCAGCGCCTTGCTACGATTCTACGGTCATTGGATGGCCTGGAGTATTTTCCATTTACTGATAATGCAGATGTGATGCCTCTTAGTGAAGCAAGATTCAATTTAGTTGTGGTCTTTATGAAGTTATGTGCGAGAAGGAAGGCATAATAAAAGAGTACTTTTCCATGTGCAGATACGCAAAAGAACACTACATTTACGTGTGTCAATCATACAGCGGGATTCCAAAACATCTGCTACGAGACAATATGAACATCACAGTACTTAACGCATGGATAAAATTAATTTACATCATTCTTAAGACGATTAAGTAACCACCGACATGAATTTTCAAGAATTAAGATATATGTGATTCTTGTGCTGGATTAACGAGCATTAATTACTAGTTATAGTCAAAGACTGGCCTCTGTATAAAGACAGGTGCAGACCAAATTTCGATAGTTTATGGTCAAAAATGAGTCATAGAATTTCGAAATTCGGTCGTAACAGTCGCACTACCGAAATGTTCTCTAGTCACACTATCCGATATCCAGAAATATATTTCGCTACTGGCTAACAGATTAAAAGGTACGAAAAACGAAATACTAGAGAACCTGGTATCTATCAATCAGTGCGTGGATGCCCCAGATTCTATAATTTGCGACAAGGTCAAGTATCTAATGCACAAAGATGTGACGCATTAAGGTTTTCAAAGCAGCCTGAATGCAGCACTAACTCACTTGGCAACGAAAAAATATCTTGCTAACTAAAGGGAAGAGGTTTCTGCTGACAAATAAAATATAAAGAAGGAAGTTTTGTAAGATGATTTAGCCATTACAATTCTGACCTGGCCAGTGAACTTCATCGTGCTAAACATTCTGTTCGTTAAAAATATGTAGCCTACTTGCTAGAAAAGCCCGACTTGCATATGAAGTGTTAAATGAAGAGATATTCAGACCACTCACTAAAGTTATGTAAGAACTTAAAAATAAGGAAGAACCACCCATTAATATGAAGACAAAAGATTATGACGAGAGCCTACTGAAAAAAGTAAATATGAACCTCCTTCAGAAGAACATAATTTTATGAGTACAGTGTCTATGCACAAGAAAAAATTACAAAATGTGGACACCAAAATAATGCAATGGTCTGCCCATATCTGAGATCTTTCACGAGTCTGAATAATGAAACGACATACGGAGTGTACAGAAAACATAATAGGAGGTTCTTCGTTAATAAAGTATTTGACTTTTTACCATGAAAATTTTATATGTGTAGAAGAGTACAAAACATAAAAGACTCTAGGTCTATACGAAGTGCTGTTTAGCAGGAAGTTAAAGATTTGCAGGAGTATATGAATCATTTAGACCTAACCCATGCGCATTTTCGGGATAACTATCCATAAAGTAACATGTATAAATATGAAGATCATAAAAAATATTAATTCTAAACAATCTATTTAGTGAAGTAGCAGTACATTGTAATGTTTCAAAAAATCTAGAAAGTGGTCAGAACTTTGACTATGTGTATTGGGACGCCCCAAACGAATCGGTAGACTGGTTAAGACTTTTACTTGCTTCAATTATTGCAGGAAACTATTTGCACGCCAGCGAAATAAGTTCCATACACAAAATACTGAGGGAAGCCGGCTATATACAGTTAGTTAAACAGAATACCTCGAGAAATTTACGCTCCTCCAAAACGTAAATACCTTCGTCGCAAGGTCGTAGTGCCTATACCTACTTGTTGATTTATTCCTGGCGGATTTTATTAAAACTATACTCCCTGATGATGGCGACTGTAATGTTGACCGAAACGTTGGCGAATCATTTGCTAAGGACACGGCTACATTCCAGAAGCCATTTTACTGAGCCTACATTTATCTGCTTTTAAGATTGTGTTTGGTATCGTTCTATTTGTTCTTTACTGATTGTGCTCACTTTTAATGTAACATACAGTTACTATTTTGACATTTATAAATTACATAAATAATTTTTTTTTTTTTTTCGAAAATTTAGTAGTACGTAGCTCTGAATTGAAATTAAATGTTCACAGTGCTCCTCTCTATCCAAAGCAGTTTTTTTTTTATTTGTCTGAAACCACTCTATAAACCACCAATCCCGCTCTCAACTTCTCGAACAATTATTTAACTATACGTTCAATAATGATACTACACTTACGTCTCTTAATGTTAAATGTTTTCGTAGTTAAAATTTTTTATTCTGGTCCCATATGTTTCGGTGCGATTTTAAAGACGTTTCACATTAATAAAAGAACAATATTCGTACAAAACTTTAAGACTTTTCAAAAAAAAAAAACTTTATAAGACAAACGGGGCAAAGACGATATCACATTAACATCAAATCCTCTGTGTCAGCTATCTCCAAAATCATTCACCAAAATAAAAACAGTACATAAAGGCCGAAATGGGCTGAAATTGTATTGAATTATTTGACCCACTTGCGCTTTACGGTCGCCTAACAGGCCTGGTGCGACATAAAAGTTTTGATTCCCTCTGGAATTTAGATTTGCTGGGCACGAAAAACCATTTGAGACTTTTTTTATGTTCGCTTTCTTGTTTGCCATTCGAAACTTACGATCCTCCGGCAATTTACTGTCGTGATTTCAGCGATGACGTGCATCAGGCTTTTACGCCGTCTTTCTTTTCAGCCTCTTTCCCCCAACAGATGGGCGTTCCGATAGCATCAAAAACGTCTTACCACACCTCCTCTCGTGCCTGAAGACAGTTCGTGAAGAATCGATATTTCATTGATCTCAGAGACCAGTAGCATGTAGTTACACTTAAATATTATTTTTCCTCTTTTTATTTTGTATGTCATCTTACGATATTACAAATAGTACAAACTCGCTAGCATTTAACATGTTTTAAATATTATTATATAAGACTCTTGTTTCGATGTGCGTGAAACAAATGTTTAACGGCTATGGCAGGCAAAGGTTTAAATAATCACTAACCCAGCTTTCAAAAATAATAATTGTTTTCATTAAAATTGATATTAACATTTTGCTAATACTTTTTGTACCAGGAAGCGTATTTATAAACACTGCAGCATGTTCCTTATAATATTGTTTTCTAGTACATTATTATTTAAAATACTATATTTTCCTCATGACAGAGATATCAAAACTTTTAATTATTCTTGCGGTTACGTTTAGAATAACACGTACAGTACGTAGTGCTCTATAAGAGTGCATTTGTATTATTATTATTATTATTATCATAGTTACATACTAAAGGAAATCATCCAAACGTTTCCCCTCCCCTAAAAATAAAACCACTTACAATTTAAATGCTATAGACGTAAGCCTCGTGAAGTAAAATAAAACTGCTTTTTTAATAAATAAATTTTTATCTCATCTTTTTTTGACAAAATAGTTTTTAAATAATGTTCCAAAATTACTCATTTATGTAATTGTTGTTCTTTGTATACATTTCTATGAAACTTTAAATAATATGGTAGAATGATTGTTGTTTATCTCAATGAGGACGAAACCTGAAACCAAAATCGCTGCCAAATGGAGGCAGTGTATCCCACAAAAATTCGTTACTTTTGTGGACAGTCTGCGAGATTTTAGCTGCTCTCAGCCATTATCTGAATCTTTTTTTTTCTTAGAACGTACATATGACAGGATCTTGCATGAAAGTTATTGCACACAAGGCTTTAACCAATGGGTTCTAGAGGAGCGTTATTTGTTTCCATCTCTGAGACCAGGTAGTTGGAATCCACTCCACACTCTCACGTCTCACGGCCTTACAGAAAAGTACCTTACATCAATTTCAAGACTGCTTAAGATTTACAACCAGCTATCAGATTCTGTTGGAACGTTCTCTCTGATGAACCGCGAGATAGAGTCCCATTAATCAGCTCAAAAATGAAAGTCGATATTCAGATGGTATAATAATATAAAAGTTTTGCTTGTTATCGTCGAGTAATACTTCCAAAAGTCTATTTACACTGTTGCGGTTAAAACCTAACTTTCTTAACACTACCTAAGGTAAATTTCTGAGAAAACCCAGCAAATTGTCTTAAAAAAAATATGAGCAAAAAAACCGTTAATGAAGTAGGTTTATGATAGTAATCAAATCAAATAACTAACAATTTTGAAAACTTTAAAAAATACACATGCCCAGAGCTGCGTACAAGAGGTATTTTCAGTTAATACTGTATGCTGTATATATATACAATAAAATCAATCAAAATATGTATATATAAATATTGATATAAATAAATTAAAAATAATATGTGACCGAGTTTTTCAGTACTCAACAGAGATGTGAAACAACTAATCTCTGGAATATGCAAATTCGTGTGTTCTCATGTTGCATAAAATGCTTAAAATATATAATTTGCACACAAAATTTAACGTAGAATTTTTTAAATTAATGCTTATAATGATAAAAATATATGAAAATATGTTTTTAATGAATTCTTTGATATGAATGACACGCTATAAAGTTCGTTGTTGGAGCATCTACGCTTAATATTGAATTATTAGATTTGCGGAGTGAAACAGCACCAATTAAATAGTCAAACAAGTTTTGAAAGATTACTGAATTCCAACTTTGGACCTTATTTAGACAAGGAATTTTATTAAAATACTGTCCATCTTGTTACAAATCTCTAAACACTCAGTACAAAACAGTTTCCCTTTGTTTTGGATAACTTTGGTTGACGTCATCAGCCACAGATGGCAGCACTATGGTTACACATTTCCGTTCCAAGCGACTTCCGTTCCATTTACGATATTACTCCTACATAATGCCGTATACTGAGAGCTAAGATTTTACACACAAAAAAGTGCAATTAAGAACTATGTCAAATATATCAAACGTATCTTTTTACCCTCTAAATATTATCCTAAACTTTTCTCTAGAACAAGTTTTCAGACTACTAACCTTTATTATGAGGGATGGCAAAATGTTGGTTTTTGGGGGAAAAAAGTTACTTTCTCAACAGACAGATTATATAAAATATTTGAAGAGATTGCATACATAAAAAAATAATAAATTTTTACTGTCCTGATTTTTATTGTGATCAGCTCTTTCTGCAAATTATAACCAAAACTAGGCCACAGAACTAATAATGTATTACCTCCTTAGTACAAACAGTATTGTTACTGACCTTTTGTAGTTAAAGAAAACTTTATTTTGACTTTGTTACAAAAGCCCTGGAAGCAGATTTAAGTGGGCGAAATACACTACAGTATACTCAGAGGTACACAAGGGAGAAACATAAAAACAGGAAACTCACTTCTCACAATAGGAAGTAGAAAATGGATCATATTTGTAGAAATGAAAAAAATGAAGAGGTTTGCCTAAAGTTTACCATTTAAATTGTTAATTATGACTTTCATTATTTTCTTTTGATAGTTTCAAGAAATACAAGAATACACAGATAAAAGTTAATTGGGGCCCCGACCGTCAAAACGTATCAAAAAAAAAGATTCTTAATTTTACCTGGAACATAAAGCCAACATTTTCCTTTGACATAGTCATGTTTTCACAAAGACTAACATAAATAAGTTAACAAGCATATTTTAAAGTTAAACATTTGTTAGCCTAACCAGTTTGGGACGATGTATATTCTTATTTAACAATATCTGATTGTTGCCTGTTCACTAGCGGTGACTAATAGCGGGAAAGACGCGTAGAAGCCACGTTTATTCCAGAGGGAAGGGTGTAAAATAGTTTAATTTTGGGATGGTCTTGAGTCGGAGAAAAACCTGAACTCGTGCACCATCTCTTAAACCATTTATTGAACCATTTATTGGACCCCACGGGAACCAAAAAGAAAAAAAATGATCCAGTGATCAAGAAAATAAATTAAGTAGACAAGCAACAGGAATCGAGAAGTGTGGGAAAAAGTTAAAAAGAAAGCCAACTTTAGGCAAAAGGCGTAGAATATTCCACTTACCATTCTGGGGGTGGAATGATGAAAATCACTACCTCGGAAGAAGCACTAGCTACGAGATTACAAAGTAATCCGAACGAAAGCGACTAGCAAAATAGAAAATAAAAAAAAATTAGGGATCACTTACGGACTACATGGGATCACATCCCATAAGTTAGTCGCGGTGAGGTTGCTTCCGAATGGAGTCGCGGGCTAGAAGCACCGGAGAGATGCGACCACGGTGGCGACAGAAGGACGAATCAAACAATCCATAGGGCTCAATGCAGTTAAAACTTGGGCTAGGGGCCCAGAGGCCTAGGAAGTAAGGGAAATGGCCTCTGATTGGCTGGAGATAATGGACGGGGGCATCGGAGGGCACTCGCGCTGAAAGCAGCACGCTCCATCAGAGCACAGGAGAAACAGACACGGGTTTAGTTCACAAAAGTCCAGCCGAGAGGGACACGCCCTGTAGGACTAAAAGGGAACTAGAGAGAGGTGTGGTGGCGGCCGCTAGAGTTCGCGGAACTATAGTTAAGTGGTTGTCGTCTTCGCCGCGAGATGGAGAAGGCAGGCATTTCACCGGCCAGCGAGGAGACCATGATTTAGGCTCGCCGGGAGCGGAGGTTAAAGAACTGGCCAGTGACCTGGCTGAGGTTCCTGGACAAGATGGAGGGAGGATCTGCTGGCTTGTGAGAAAAGTGTTAGGGCTAGCGCTACATGCCCGATAGGCCTGGAACATTAGAATGGAGCATGACTGGAGCTGCTAACCTCAGCTGAGCTCTGGGAAGTGGGCTGCCCTGGGAGGACGATGAGGAAAGCACTCTCGGTCACGAAGTCGGACACTGTTACAGGTTGCGTTCGTGGCCCGAGGCGGGAAGAAAAATGACGGCTAATACTTGCCTGGCGAAATCACACCAGGTTCTCAGATGCGTGCTGGGAAAACGTCGCGGGAATCAAGTAGGGAAGATTTCATCAGGATAAACAATGGTCTTACAAAGTTTCTATTATGGAATTAAGGTGAAAGATAAATATTTACCAATTATTTCAAATTTGCGGCACAGTGTAAAACCCTATATAACTTTCAACTTTTTTTACTAATATAACAAATGTTACTAAAACTCTTTATGAATTTTTTCTTTCACACTTACGATCCTAAGTGCACGTGGAGAATAAATTTGTTAAGTGCTTCATTTCAGGAGTAAGTGGGAATGTATTTATTATGGACAAATTTACAAGCAACGCAACACACTTAACACGCCCAATGTCAAATTTTTGGCCGTTTTTATTTTACAAACAAATTTTCTGAAATGTTCTAAATAAAAATGTCCCTTTCAGAACAGCCTACAGGCGTAGGTAGATTTAGAATTAACTATTTCTTGTAGAAATATTTTGGACACTTCTATAAACTCCTGGAACATTTTAGGAGCTTGATGTAGCCTGCATACAATCCTATATGTTCGCCAATATTAAAAAAGATCGATATAAAATTTTCTGATATTCCATGCAGCAAAAATATTTTAATGTTTTTAATTTAATGCATTCAGCATCGAATGTCTGAAAGAATTTTATGTTATGCCTAATAAAGTAATTATGCAATTATATATGAACTCTAAACACTTTTTTGCATACTTTTAGTAACACGTGGTCGTATAAATTTTTTTGGACAAAGGGTTAAGGTAATATTAAGATTTTTATAATAAATTCTGACAAAACTGATACTAATAAAGTATTATAAGTATTATATTATTATATAAGTATTATTTTACAGTATTTAAAGTATTATAAATTTTAACCCCCGCTTTTACGGTCAAAGTTTGTTAATCAAAAATTATTTCAGCCAAAGCTTTTAGATAAACTTTAGGCGTTTAACAATAAAATTTTACGGATTCATTAGTATATATTTTAAAAATAAATGACATTTAGACTTTCTACCTTTTTTGTATCCACCCGTTTCAATAATGATTTGTGATATAACATTTACATTAAGACAAATTTGAAACAATAAATAAAAATTGAATAAAAATAAAAATTTATTCGTATGAGTAAATTGAAGGATATATTTTTTATTTCAACTCTAGGGTTTTTTCAACACTTTGCAGTGATAGTTTTTACTATAAAAAATTGTTTCAGAAAAAGGTTTTACTTAAAAAATATTTACAAACAGTTTTAACGGATTTGATATTGTAACTACTTATGGATTTTTTTAAATTCTTCCCCTTATTTTTGCAACCCCATAGAACAATGGTTTGTTTAATCAAAAATTATTTTAACAAATCTTTTGAATAAAAATTATAAGATTAACATACAATTATACAAATTCGATGCCTACGAAGGGAGTTATGAATGTTTTTTGCCCTCCAATCATTGTTTTTTCAACCCCTTGAAGGTTTGGTTGGTCGTATCAAAAACTTGTTCAGAAAAAAGTTTTCAGTACTACTCCTAGGAGTTATAATACAAAACGGATGTTATATTTTCCATATTATGGGAGTTACAGTGTTTTTTTGTCTATTTAAAAAAAAACTTTTCCCAATTTCTACATCTTTGGTCGTATATAGCCCTTTAACAAACTGGATCGAGATTTTTACTACTAGAATTGATTTATCAGTTTGGAAGTGATTTGTAAATATTTGATGCCGTTATCGTGTCTACAACATTTTAACATATGTACGTATATAAACGTTTTAGTTTACAATGGATTTGTGGTATATGGACCTTGAAACGAAAAATTTGCAAAAACTTTACCGGAAGTCGTGCCATGGTAACGAAATCTACATAAAGTTTAACTTCTTAATCTACCTTTCCGTGCAGGCTGAGCTGAAAGTATTAAAAATTTTGGTAAATAGTCATTTGGTTGTAATTGCTTAGAACGTACCATATCGGAATACAGCTCATAAAATGTTTCAGTGGTAAAGATTTTTTGCCTGTCAATATATATGTTGTTAGGTTGAAATTTATTTAGGAAAGGTTGTTTACTCAAATACCATTTCCAAAACAGTTTTTATGGTTGAGCATTACCCGTAGAAATTTATTGGCTAAAATAAACTTAACGTTATTTTCCGTTAAAAAATCACTCAATTCTTATTCAAACTTTTAAATCACAATAGGCATTTAAGAAATGAAGGACAAAATTTTATTCTTAATATCAATTTGTTGAATCATTTGCAGACTGATGACATTTGACAGATTAACTGAAATAATGCTCATAATTGATTTCTTTTGAAATTTTTTACGTTTATAAATTGTTTAAGTGGAATTTCGAACATAACTTTGAATCTTAATGTAATCCGTGTTTCTGTGCTACATGTCGTGTGCACTAAAGCAGAGCGGGATTAGGCTGGGTGTCAGTGGTGTGCTAAAAGATGTCGGCTATGGCCTTGAAGGACGGTGGGGGGAGAAGGGAGCGGGGAAATTGCATGAGACACGAGTCTAATGGGCCATCCGCCACCACCCACCCTCTCCTAGCTGCGAGTGAACGCGGACCAAATGCAACCATTAGCGTTTCTGGGCGCCAGATGGCGCCCGTTTATCGCTCCCTTCCCCCCCCCCCCCCCTCTGACCGGAAGCCACGCCACAGACCAGCAGCACTGGCGCGCCAATCAGCGCTCGCCAGGTCCCGAGCGGACTGCCCAGTGGCCACGCGCACTGTCTGTCGCACCTGCACTGCGCTGCGATGTCGAGCACTCCACATTAATTTAGAGATCTGTCAAATTCGCGGATTCATTCGGTGATAGGCTAGAATTCAAACACATATACCTCTTAGACAATTTTACTTTTGGCTTACTGTTCATCTTGGGGAATCTCAACAAATTATAAACCTTCAAGCAAAGAAGGATCGAATCACAGACAAACCAGCTGAGACGACTAACAAGTCAACAACCAATGAACTTGCGTTATTTGCCCAGTGTACAGGAGAATGTGCAGTCTATCCTGAAGTCCATCTAAACCGCGAATTTTGCAGGTCTCTAGCACATTGTCTATGTATAGGGTCCGGAAAAATTCGCGGGTTCAATGACCTGCAGGATGAACTCCAAAGTTCTACGTTCACACTGTCAAATGTCACCCACTCATTGGCTGCTGTCTTGTGAGACGTCCCAGTGCAGCAGCGTGTGATTCGATAAAGCTTTGGCTGGGTGTTTCTCATTGGTCCAGCGTCATCCAGGTGAGTTGTGAGCCAATTGCAGAGGTAGCACTGAGGTATAACTATTTGTATTTTAGCCTATCGCGAAATGAATTCGTGAATTTTTCAGGTCTCTATGTATGAAGTGTTTTCTTGAGTACTAGAACCTACGCCTGTCTTATCTGGGGTGAAGCTTCTACGAAAGTGCACGCCCAATTAACTGCTCAAGGCATACATGACTACTTCCACTGATGCACGTTCCACTGGAGTCCCGCCGATTGATTTGGAAATAATAAAACGTGCAAAAATTGAAAAAAAAAAAAATTTCAACTGAAAGCAGGATCACTTCAAAGGAAAGACGAGAACTGAAAATGTTAGTTCTATAAGAATGGCAAGACATTTGGAACAATTCTACGAAATAAAGATATACGTGCAACGTATTTTCCAACGTCTGCGAAAGAATGGCCAAACAACTTGATAAGCGTCGGTAACTATAAAGCACATAACTTAATCTGAAACGGGAATTGAAATACAAATTATACACGTTCAGGCTTTCTATTTCACCTTTATCTGAAACATGCGACATTGAGGATACGCTAAAACATAAACTTAATTACTATCAAAAATGTGAAGACATAACCGAAGAAACAGGGAAAAGTTTCAACGCACCTCCATTGACCCTGGAAGACTTGAAGATGTTTTCAATAATGAAACAGCTTATCATATATGGAATTATATGGTCAAGAACACTGGAAAACCACTTGAATAGTTCGACAACGGGATGCACGATCAAACTGCATAATATAAAAACATGCACATAAAACCTACATGAAATAATCGGAGCAACAACCTTAATATATAAGAATATAATTGAAACATTAATCGAAGAATATAAATAATAAAAAACAATTCCACCCCGTCTAAGAATATATATATATGTATATATATATGATACAGTACCCTGGTGAGTATCTTTGAAAGTCATTCTCACATAGGAGAAATCGAACTATCGGATTTGGATTTCAATATCTATTATATAACTATCAGTTTAACAATTTTGCTGAAATGATGTTAAATAATAGACAAACCACAATTTATAGCAGTATTTTTAAAAATAATCAAGAATCAAGAGTAATGAATAAAGAAACTTCGCACTACTAGACACTTATGAGAAGAAACTTCAAGTACTGTATTAACAGAAGGACTACTGAGAAGATACTGTAATATATGACACAACTTTAAGCTATGAAGGACAGTTCAGTACAGCAACAAGAAACTATAATTATGAAGATAGAAGTTTGCAAACAGATATAGAATGTCCCAACCAGCCCAATGGACTTGTAAATTAGATTATAACTTTACATTACGACAATATATAACTCCACTTAGTATATGTGAATTCGAGGACAATGCAAATTATGAATATAAGTGTGTTCGTGTTGTCTAATATAATAGTATTTTTTAGCAATACTAATATAATAAAGCTAAAGCGTTTTATCGTATGAACGCCCTAATTACTGTAACTGCTGGACAGATTTTAAAAAATTCTTTTTTTTATTTGATAGCCCAATTATTGAGAAAGGGAATATATGCTATTTAACATCACGCTACGACACTTAGAAGCCAAACAAAAAGAAAAATTAAAAAAAAATGCTTAAAAAAGAATGCAATAAATAAGGATGTTGTTCCTATCATGGAATAGATTCGGTGATATTCCACCTCTTCAACATTATAATTATGTTATTGATGGTCCGCTTGCAGTAGACGATGATGACCATGCTTAAGACCTCCAGTTTGATTTTGTGGATATGAATGAAATGTAGCCAAGCACTATATTATAATATTGTTGCATAAAATTTTTCAAACATTTATTCTGTGCACGACATGTTTTCAAAAGAGATAGTTCTGATGATATATAATTCTATGTTTTCTTTGAGTTCATACATTTTTTATTCAAGGAAACTGTGTGATATTTATGCATTTATTCGGTTTTCAAAATGGTTTTCTTTAAGCATTAGTCTGCTCTTCACTATAATACTGTCTACATGTATCAGAGACATTTATGTTTGAATATTGATAATGCTGTTATTTTTTTTTGTTTTCGTTTAGTATATTACAGTTTATTAAATTAATAAATATATACAATCATGTATTTTTTTACATACTTATATTACTTTTTTATTTGTCCTCTTATTAATTTTAATGGCTTCTCCTATTTTTTAACAAACAGAATTCTACCAGTGGCATAACCGGGCAAGTCCTAATTCCGGTTTTAGAATGGGACATGTCCCAATTTTTTATTGTAATCGTACAAGAAATGACAACATATATGATTCATATTAATTACTCCCGTAATCTGACGTATTTATTGACTTATTATTTTAAGCCATCAGAGTTGTATTACATTGATTAGCTAAACTAAAAGAAGCTTGGATTTGTAACATGTTAGCCCTTAGTATACTGTATTTGGTGGGAGTAATTTAATGCGACGGAATTCAAGGAACGAAAACGTGTCAAAACCTGGTGCTGCTATCTGTGATGGATGACGTAATCCAATGTTCACAAAGACAAAGGAAATCTTTTAAGTATTAACTTTTAAATGAATTTTATCAAGATTATCAGAGTTTTAAAGAAATTTATTGCTAGAAATCTGGTAAGATCCGGGGTTTAATATTATTCCAAGACTTTTCACTTTTATCGGGGCCGTTTCATTGAATAGTTTTAAAATTTTGTATTCTAAACAAATGATAAAATATTTGACGGAACTGCTTTGGTACAGAATTATAGAGGCGGGTATTGAATCAACGTGTATTTCTCGTATTTCTTGTATTTCTAGTAACAAACACAATTTGCGTATATTTATCACGTTCGAAAATTTTTTCAATAATTATACATTAATTTAACATTAAACGTCTTGTCGAGTTTCGCATAAGTCTATTTGTAACATAATAACACATGAATTGGTTCGTTTCGTAGTTAATGTGTTATGCAAGACTGGCGAGTTCTGTAAGACTCACTCAAATTTTTAAAATTAATTTTTTTAAGGTTTTTATGTCTGTGGAAAACGCTACAGAATAAGAGAAACAATTAAAACTCATAAATAACATTTCGGCTGCTGAAAGCAGTGACTGGCGTGAGAGCTTGAAGCTCGTGCTAGGAGAGGCGATATTGCCCGCGTGTACTTTGTTATTACGCAACTGAGGCGGGAACCTCTCCCAGAGGCCACCTACCGAGAGCTGTAACGACCTACTTGGATGCCCTTCATAGCGGGCCGAGGAACTCTAGGGCGAAGGGCCGGAGGGGGGAAGAGATGGTAGCCTCTGAAATGAAGTCTTTAATTAAGAGCAAGTTTCCGGAGTGTGGCGCTGTTCATCACCCTTGTGGCTCTGTTCTCCGCCCCAGTGGCGCTGATCTCCGTCCCTGTAGCGCTGTTCTCTGCCCTTGTGGTGCTGTTCTCCACCATTGTGGCACTGTTCTCTGCCCTTGTGACGCTGTTTTCCTACCCTGTTGTACTGTTCTCCATCCCTAAGGCTCTGTTCTTCACCCTTGTGGCGCTGTTCTCCGCCCCAGTGGCGCTGATCTCCGTCCCTGTAGCGCTGTTCTCTGCCCTTGTGGTGCTGTTCTCCGCAATTTTGGCACTGTTCTCTGCCCTTGTGACGCTGTTTTCCTACCCTGTTGTACTGTTCTCCATCCCTAAGGCTCTGTTCTTCACCCTTGTGGCGCTGTTCTCCGCCCCAGTGGTGCTGATCTCCGTCCCTGTAGCGCTGTTCTCTGCCCTTGTGGTGCTGTTCTCCACAATTTTGGCACTGTTCTCTGCCCTTGTGACGCTGTTTTCCTACCCTGTTGTACTGTTCTCCATCCCTAAGGCTCTGTTCTTCACCCTTGTGGCGCTGTTCTCTGCCCTTGTGTTGCTGTTCTCCGCCATTGTGGCACTGTTATCCGCTCTTGTGGCGCTGTTTTTCGCCCCTGTTGTACTGTTCTCCATCCCTAAGGCTCTGTTATCCACCCTTGTGGTGCTGTTCTCCACCCTTTTGGCGCTGTTACCTCCCTTGTGTTGCGGTTCTCCGCCATTGCAGCGCTGTTCTCCGCCCCATGTGGCGCTGTTCTGCGCCCTGTGGTGGTAAACCGACCACAAGAGAGCGATTCTGTGGCTCGGGTATAAGGTAAGCACAGAACTCCGATCCAAGTCTGCTGAATATGCAGGATCGAAACAACGTTTCTTTGTTACGTTTCCTTCCATTCGAGACAGCAATGTAACTTGAATAGGTCTTGCAGACCCACCAAAGAAATCATGGAGAAACTAGTCTTTGGAGCGGGTGTCTGTTCAAAAATTTCAGTTACTCATGTTAGCAAACTGTGCCTGTAATAAGATGTATTCCAAAGTTAAGAACTTCGTAGGAAGACTCGTAAAAATCTCGACTTTGAGTGAACATTTTTTAACAAATATATATTTATAACACGTATGATAGGAAATATGCTAGTAAAATTTGATAAGACGCAGTATAGCTGTCTTATTGTAATTAGTTAAATATAAGGTAACGTAAAATAGATTTCCATACCTATTACAAAATACTAACCTCTTTAAATAAAACAATTTTATAGCTCACAGAAACACATGAATGAGATTAATATAAACTTTAATACACACATTGTAAATTAATTTTCCTTCCAAATTTACTTTTCCGGTTTGAAAAAGGTTTAAAAAAATGGATTTGTTTGAAATGGATTTCTTGTCACCGGGCATCCGAGCTAAAATAGAAAGTAAGGATGTAACCAAAATATTCTGAGCGAAAAATGTCTTTGCCCACTCCCAGTTCACACATATTTTATAGACAGAATTTTTTTTTCCCTTTTGTACTGTGTACCTGAATAACTTGATATAAGCTAGTTAATTTTTTTTGGAATTATTTTGTGTGTATATATATGACTCTGTTATAGATTTATTATAAGTTCTCATATAAAACTGTTTTTTGGTATTTGTATCACTGTGTGTAAATAATATTTATATCGATGGACTGAACTGCATAGTACAGAATACGCACAGAACGTTAAATGACATGTGGATTAAAAAACTAATGGGTGTAGGAATAAATTAATTTACGACCTTATATGGTGGGTAAAGCTTTTTACTCCTGTTTTGCCTAACTTGGTTTTTATTTAAATTAAAAATGTTTAAATTAAAAATAATTAACCATTTTAGTTTTTTACTATCTAATGACTTTTTCCTTAATTCGATAACTCTGTGACTAAACTTTCTTCAGTGATATTACCTTCCTTTTTTAACATTGTTTTACAATTATTTATTTAATACATTTTGCTTCGGCCAATTTATTTTGTTTCTGCAGTAAGTAATTTTACCAAAATTATTAAGTACTTACTTTCTGGTCGTCACAAGTGTTACAACTGGCGTATAGAAAACCGGTTACTGATTACGCCGCTGTGAGGCGCTACTGTCACGGCCAGTGTCGAGCTGGCAAGGAGTTGCGCTGCGGTGCAGGAGGGCTCACCAGATAGCTTAGAAAGTCATCACTTAGAACATTCATGACTTAGATTTCTTAACGAAAACTACGTAACTTCGTAGTAATGTTAGAAAGATCAAAACTTTGAAACATAACTAAGAAACACACAATGTCAAAACATAGTACAACTTATAAACATCGTATCTTAAAAATGCATAACTAAAAACTATCACAACTTATAAACAACCAACTTAGAAATATAAAAACTTATAAACACGCCACTTAAATTGTCACTTCTTAAAAAAAACACGTAACTTAAAAACAAACATCACTGAAACCCGCAACTTAGAAAGTCATATAACTGTGATAACTTGAAAAATTGTAAGTTTAGTGTTACTAAGTGTTGTGTTTCTAAGTTGTGACAGCACCCCGGTGTAGGGCTGTCAGCCTGGGAGCCGTGTTGCCGATATGGCCGCAAGCCTGAGTCTGAGGCTCAGACTCAGGCAATGCAGTGTTGGAGGACTTCACTGCTGCGTTGTTAAAGAAATTATTCGCTTTCCGTGGTTACGCCGCCGAGATGGGTTCACATCGGACTTAAAGGCAAAAAAGTTCTCTCCAAAATGATTCTCAATCCATGCGTGGACATGAAGTCGTCTTCACTGAAGGCGGTGAGAAAATTCAGTGAATGTAACTGACATGAAGAATTAAAGATTTGTATTCCACGTGTCGGAAGCTACGACTGCGTGATGGCTGTGGTTTTGCAAGAGCCTAGTTATCCTGAACTCTTTTGCATTGAAAGATGATATATTTTTCAACTGAAAACTGAACTTGTACCACAATAGATTGTATTGGCCACAATTTTACCGGCTTTTTAAGTTTTTACACGAAAACATAATGAAAGTACATAAGGTGTTTAACAAAATCACTTAAAGTATATTACGTGAACCAATTTACTTAATGTCATTAACTTTGATTTGTGAATCACCGCAAGTGTGTGGGAACTGTTGTATTTGCATTGCCAGAGCCGTGAACTGGTTTGGATGTACACTGAATGACCTTCACGAGATTCCTTACTATGTACACCGGTCTAACGCCATTTTTACGACGTTTAAATGCTGGAAATAATTCTAATGATAATACTTTTAAAATGTATGGTAGTTTTATAATAATTTCAATTAAAACATTCATACAGGAGTAGGCTATAATACAAACATTATAATTATCTAGCCATGGACATTTTTGAACGTTATAATTTAACTGGCCACGTATTTCAATCGTACGGTTTTGTAAATTAAGTAGTAAATAATAATAGTTTAGTTCGCATTTTCGTTTGAGACATTCGCAGTAACGCATGGTTCAGGGTTTTCTTTATTTTGAAATTACTTTTCAGTTGGGATTACTTTGAAGTTGGGTTTCTGATCAATTGTTTCGTAAACTTATAGTTTACTCCTAAATTTTGGTTGTATCAGTATTCACATTATCATCTCAATTTTTACTCGTGGGTCTTGTCCGCCCAAAATTAAGCCAAGTTTGAGCCATGGCAAATTGTTAATCATATTTGTAATTTTCCTTTTTTTTTTTCTGAAACAAATAAGTTCTTTGAAAACCTTTTAAATATTTAGGATTTATCACATGTCCTCGTTTTATAGATCAGCTTGTTTCTCACGAGTTTTCTGAGGTATTAAGCTCTGTATTGTTAAATGTTTGTTTAGTGTTTTTAAATTTTAATTTATTAATGAACTTTTATTTTGCAAAGTGATACCGCCGGATACCACGTTGCTTATGATTGCCAGACGCTAAGTTGAACTAAGTCAACCACTTCATATCGTAGTTAAGTGCCTATTAGAGATTATAAACTGGGAGCGGCGAGGCAGGTGACGTGAACTCAAAAACAAATGAGCGCTGCTACCGGCGGTTGAATCATTTATGAGTTTCCCAAGTACCGGGTCCCGCCTTATCGATCTGTGACGTCACGCAACCTGCCCAGGACGCGATAAGGGCTGTGGAGTAGGAGGTGTGGCTGCTGCGATCCACCGCCAGCAAGGTCGTGTGACGTCACTGCAGCTCCGCCCACCTTTGGGGGGGAAGCCTTCTTTTCTCAGACGAGAGAGCCAAACGCCTGTTCGTGCATCTTCGGTTTTTTTTATCATTGTAAATAAATATGGCGGTGTTGATAAAAGGATACTAATAGTCAATTAGGTTAGGTTAGCTACATCATAAATACTTTAAAACATTGTGGACGGTTGATTTGGTTAGGATAGCTACATTAAAGATACGGGAAAAAAAGCATGAACTTCGGGATTTGGCTCTCTCGTGTGTGAAAAAAGGCTTCCCACATTGGGGATTCACACATCCCCCCCCTCCTTGTCGCCCACCCAACCCAGACCAACGTGAGTGCTCGTCGCGCCGATGGAATCTAAGTGCTCGCCAAACGTACACCGAAACACATGTGTGAATAAGGTTCCTTTATATGAAATTTAAATGATCAATCTACTAGCTGAAGTACCCGGCGTTGCCCAGGCTAAACACATCATGATACAAGGAACACCACTACTGAGGTCAAGTCTGTGGGACATACACTTGAAAAAGGGGAAATATTTATTTATGAAGTCCCATTCATCGCTAAATCTCAGTGCATCAAGGTTTCGCATCAGCCAAACCGTGTACGATAATCTTCAGCTTCATTATCATGGGAAGGCAGGTAACTGCTAGGCAAGACGTAACCAATGTATCAAACGATAGCTGTTACAAATTCGAGGCAACGCCATCCGTAGACGAAGGTCTAAACTAAAATGATATTAACGCCATTACTTCGCTAACTGCTGCGAGTTTCACTATGAGGTTAGGTTTCCTATCCCAGAGGAAGGATATGAAGTTACCAAGAACCTTACTATATGACCGTGTGGCAGACATAGAGAAATGACAAAAACTCACTGTTTATGTTTCTATGAACTACCTCAGTAGGTATATATAGTTCGTCTTGGGGCAGGGGTGGGGATGTGGTGTTTAAGGATTCGTGGCAGCAATCTTTTATTACGCCACATTTTGCGGTAATTGTGGATTACGTCACTTCCAGTGGCAAAAACACCCAAAAAAGCTCATTTTGCACCACAATTTTCCTTTTGACGTGACAACGTCTAATAAATCGATGAACGCCGGCTGCACGCACGAAATAGTGACCCGTTACGCACATTGTCTCGTTATGCTGTGTCCCGTTACGCTCATTGTACGCTTGAGCCGCATCTATCTCTCTTCCATTCGATTGGAACAACTATAGATTTGACTTTTTCGAGGCACATTAAACTTGAAACACTCCCATTCGTTTCCTATTTTTCCTATCATCGTCCTATCCTTAACAGAATAACACAGATTGGAAGAAGTTAAATAGCAAACATGTATAATAGTTATAGTTAAATAATCTCTTCGTTAAAGTAATAAACATATTTGAATTGAGTGCAAATAAAAGTATATTTATCAATTAAATTGTAGATTTCATTTCACTCCTTCTTTGTATCCATACAAAATAGTGATAATTCAATAAAAATTATTTATTTTTATTCATAAAAGTATGCAATCATTTCATCAATGTTTTGTTATGACGTTGTCACGTTAAACTATCGTCCCTAAACCGACTTTAAAGACAACCAATTTGTTTTGGAAGGATAATTTCCTTTTTCGAGAGCTGATTTCCCTTTTAGAGAAAATATTTTTCTTTTTTCCCTGAAAAATATTTGTAGGTGCAAGCTCCCCAGGCGGGTTCCCGAGCTCCCCAAATAGGGTTTATTCTTCCTTTTGTATAGGGCTAGTTAAACCTGTAAATCCCTATACCTGTCATATAGCCAATTTATTCAGGGTCGGAATTAGGGAGTCATGACGGCCATCTTGGATTACGTTAATTCCGGTGTCCATTGTGGATTACGTCACTTACGGCGGCAAAAACACCTCAAAAGGCGTCATTTATTATATACTAAAATTTTCCTTTTTCAATTATAACGTCACGTCTGCCATGTTGTTTTCTATATAATTTTCCGCCCTTTCAAATCGAACGCTCCACTCCTGTGCGTTACACTTTTCGTTACGATGAAATCTTCATCAAACACCCCACTCCTGTGCGTTACACTTTTCGTTACGATGAAATCTTCATCAAACACCCCACTCCTGTGCGTTACACTTTTCGTTACGATGAAATCTTCATCAAACACCCCACTCATGTGCGTTGCACTTTAAGTGACTCTACCATCTTAAAAATGTTTTTTATTAAGAAAGAAATTTAAAGAAATATTTAAAAATAATTATTTAAAATTTAATAAAATCATATCATAGTTGTCTGTTGGAGGCGGCCATCTGGTTTAGTAAAGACCGCCATTTTGATTTCATCTGTTATCGTAATCAAGTGTAGGTTTCTAAAGTACGCCAGTATATATAAGTTCGAGTATCTATCCTCTACCAGCGTTATTATCACACTTATGGATCAGAAAAAAAATCCACAACCAAATTCTTTAAAGTCATAAATTTTAAAGATTTAAAATAAAATATATCTTATCACATATCAAATAAATAATCACATCTATTCGAATGCTATGAATATAGAAATGATAATTTAAAATATATCCACATATTAACTAAATTTAAACTATTTATACTACAATCATAAACCGTTTAGAACCAAAACATTTTCAGAGTTTACAATCACAAGTAATTTTTGTATGGATATATTTTCTAAGCAGGAATATTTTTGCGTACTCATATTTAATATCTGCATGGAATCAGACATTTTAACGTTTGTGTACATATTAAAATTTCTCTATTCTAAGCAGGATCATGTTCGCCTATTCGTGTTTAAAAACCTGCATGGAAGCAGATATTTTAAATGTTCATGTATATATCCATTTCCCTAAAACATTTTCATGAAAGAAAAAACACACGCAGACTTAATCGTGCACGATAATATTATGCCACCAATAAATACGACGATTACCATTTATGCAGTATGAGATGTGCCTTCTCTTCACGAGAGAGACCATATTCAACACCTAACAGTTAATGTTTTATCTTGATGTCTGATAGCTCTAGTGTATATGATGTAGTTAGAACACTCACCTCAGCCATTACTGCCGCAACGACATGCACTTCATATCTAGTGAAAATAGTGCCTATATTTTTAAAAGTCGTGACAAGAATTCGAAGTAAATAAAATATGAAATAAAATTTAAATCTGTTAAATAAAAACACTCACTAAAACCTACACACCATCTTCTCCTCTCGCTAACAAAAAAACATTCTGAGGGCGTAACCGAATCCCTTTACAATAGCTTGCCCACTCAGTAGTACTTTCCATACTAGCCATCAATACTCTGTCAACACAAATATTCGGGCACAGAGCTCCAAAGTGGATAGTTCGGGATACGTGCTTAATATCCCCACCACAACAGCAATATCCTCTTAAGTCAGAGTGGTGGTGTTCACAGGTACATCTATGATGTCTACCCTGGACTCTTCGTCTTCATCCATCGCAAGAGCTTCTTCCTGGCCGCTAGCCTCCTCCCAGCCCACATAGGACTCCTCATAGCTGGCACGACACATCTTACTAGCTCTGTTGATAACTACGAATGATAAGTCCTAAGGCTGCAATGGTTCAACTGTCCCTACCCCTCTACCCTTTCTATTGCAGTCCTGTTCGTGCGTGCCAAGCAAACGCGCCACAGACGCACGGCCTTTGACGTCAGCAGACCTACCCCCTTCCCCTCACCCTGAACCATCCACACCCCAAATAGCTGCGTCATTTAGACCTGTAGCCACACGTCTCCAGCCTCCTAATACCATTTTAAGCACCTTCGACAAACATCCCGGCCTCGTAACCAGTGAAAATTTCAAACAGCACAGGAATAAATATTTTTTTTCATTATTTAAGACTGGCATTTATTGAAATAAAAATTTACAACAGTGCAATAAGTTATAATTTATATACCATCATTAGATTTTAGCCCCTTCACAAACAAGTGATTATCTTTACGATGTATCCTCTTTTTTTTTCTTCAAATAATCGCTTGTGTACCTACTTGTTGGCTGAATTCCTTTCACATAGAATGGGCCATGTATCATCGAACCTCATAGATCTTCCAAATAATAACATATCGGGCGACAATTAAGTATTTTACTATAACGGAAAATTTCGGTCTACCATTTAGAAATACGTACAAATTCTGCTTACACATGGTTTACTTTCATTAAAATACACAGTTCTCAGGAGTGAGTTATCTTTTACATTAACAAGCATCATGCCAATTTTTCTGTGCTTTCTGCAAAATATCATACCACTTATAACCCTCTTTTGCTGTGAACCCTCTTCACATGGCTTCCTTTAGAAAATGATTAAATCGTTCAACCATCCATCCTTTTATCTCGGTGAACATAGTATAATTATTTATTTTTCACATAGTTACAAGGCAAAATGGCTACAAGGATACATCAACCACACAGAATTTTTTTTTTTTATAAAAATACTAACTCAGTTAATTTAATGCTTAATGTAGAGCTGAAACAACTCTGAAATATGTATTTTATGCTTACTAAACGACCAAGAGGTTTTGGACCATTAAATATCCAGCCCTGGCTACAAAATAGACAACAAACATTCAATAAAAAGGACACACATTTGGATATAACATTCAACTCGGTAGGATACTATCACCAGGATACATTAACTAAAATACTAAAGGAAACTATAGGTTCCAGCTCATCCCGGTTACAATGTCCCCATCCACATTTGGCTCCAAATGATTTCAGTTACGAATTTGCTCAAACCCGCCACGATTGCTGGAAAGACATTATTATTACTCTCCATTTTGTTAGTCTTTAATTAAGATTTTTACGTCTTTAAGTTAGAAGATGTACTAAGAGAACCCAGTCTTAATTAGAAAATAAATTAAACTAAATAAAACAACTTTTTTTTTAACCAAAATTTATTTTGTTTTTCACATTTATACACATGCAGACAAAACAATTTATTATTGTATGTGGCACGCACTTCTTATTTCACGGTGTAAAGACCACGTTTGTTTGTTATTAGATAACTTTTCATCATTTTTGATGATCCTATCGACCAATATATAAGAATTGTGGTATAATAAATCTCTTCGGCTGCCACCATCTTACATAAATTTTCGTTACTAATAGTTTTAATATCTCTGAAGTCTCCTTTTTTAATACCGGCCTCAAAGTCATTAAAATTGTAATTGCCCCACTGACCATCAATAGCCTAATCAGATGAATTCATTTTAATTAGTCGTTTCCATTATTTTGGTTTCAGCACTTTATCACAGTATTCGATTTTGTGAGCTTCAAGTTATTAATCATAGTCTTCTTACTAATCATCTTCATGCTGTTCTACAGTGTTCTCAATTTCATAGAGGCAACTAGAACTTGGTGTAAATATATATAAATATATATAAATATATAAATATATAAATATATAAATATATAAATATATATATATATATAATATTTTTTTTGATTTTTCAATAAAATGCTTCTTTCTTCGTTAACTTTCAGTTCCAAATAATTAATAAGACCTGGGATATTACTGTTAGAATCAACATATTCATTTTTCTCGTGATCATTATAGTCATCTAATATTTAACTATCATTCCACTTCCTTGCTTTTATATATACACCCTTCTTATCATTAATCAGTCTTGTTTTACAGATAGAAATCTTTGCTAGACATCAGGGGGAATGATAATCATATTACCAGTAAGTGTTTCTCACCTTTACTTTACATAGTTAGCGAATGAGTAAAATATATTTTTATTCAAGTGACACCTGTTAAAAATTTAGAAATTTCTATTTGGTGTCAGTAATTCACAATACAAATCGATATATCTCAATGTAACCCAAGTCCAATATAAAAAACCAATGAAATATATATGACACAAGAAAGTCTGGATACACATTATTTTTATTAATTTTTAAACTCAGAATCATACACATATACGAACATCGATGTTGATTTTAGTAATGGGCAAATCCAATTAAAATAGTTCGAACACAAATCAAAATACGGAAATAAATAATTCGCATACTTCAAGCATTAATCCAGAAAACCTGCATATTTTATGACCAAGATCAGAAGATCGAAATGATGTTCTTTTTCTTCTGGAGTGACTCGTACTGGTACAATGTTCTGGTTCTCATCGGTGCTATAGATGTTTACGTAGGCACCAGGATTCTGTTTCTCAAACAAAGGGACCTGACGAAGTTGATGTTATTGAAGTTGAACTTCCCCTCCAAAACATGTTAGTGTTGATTAACATGCACAGATGCTCGCCCTCCTTAAACTTGACCAGGATAGCACACATAAAACGTACATACACTTCCAAGTTTTTACAGATTGACCACCGCATATTTTTCTTTGATGCAGGTAGGTAGTTCGATGAAGGAGCTAGATCGAAGTGGATCAAGCTTATTTATTCTCAGTTGAAGTAGCTAAACAGCAAACAAAGTCCATCCGGACTCCTTTCCCATGTAGTCTTCCTGCTCTTTACATATCTTAGAGATGGCTTCAGTAATGGCATCCTCTACCTCATGAATGTTTGAAAGGCCCTCTTGTCTTCACTTTTATCCTCCGACTTTTCATAGTCGCACTCAAGCACGATGTTTTACTTGAGCGGACCTCCATTCTCCCCAATCTCCTCTACAAGTTCGCTTATTAGATTAGCCTTAATTGAGTCCATGTACTTACATAAGTTCTTGGCAGAACTTGTGTTATTTTCTGCCACATAAGTCTTCAAATTACAACATAACCAAACTTAGGCAATGATTTAGTTGTGTGGACATTAGCCACACCTGCTCCGGTAACCACCTTTGTTAGACTGGTTCATGGCTTAGGCGTAACTGCAGGCTCGAGCATCACCAATCTCTGCTTATTGGTCGGCGGTGGTGCAGGTCCCTTGCACACTTTGGTGTGTGCTTTCAACTAACCAACCCTGCCGATTCATTTAGTAAAGTTTCCACATAAATAAGCTTTGTGGTTTGGATTGAGACCACAAGCTATCTTCTCATGTAGTCAGGCGACATCAACCGGGCGAAGGGCTGTAGCAGAAGTAACATAACATTAGTCAATCATAATCGAATGGTACCCCACATATGGCTATAAATGTAGTCAATTCGGCAACAAATGTAACCTTTTTTCTCCATCTCGCTACAATTGAAGCCATACAGTCTATAGCATATAGCCAATGTATTCCGATTAAGTTTACGTCATTATAAAAAAAATAATTAAATACTCTTATTTAGCATGTTGTGAAATCTGTTGGTAAGAAGCAGAACTACTTGATAATGTACTATTTTAAACTCGGAACTAACTTTCACTAATAGTTTATTTAATTTTTTTTTTAGGTTTAGTTTTTTCCATATAAACTCTCAGGTTGCTTCTGATATTTGTCGTAGAAACTAATATGGGTTCTGGATCGATGCTATTAACGACATATAAAGGTCACTGTTGTAGTTATTGTGGCAGGGGTTTTACTTTGAGAAAGAATGATCATGTCAAAACCAACAACATAAAATGTTAAGTTATGATCGGTGTGACAGTTATTTTTCTCTAAAAGAGAGAGCTTAAAAAGACATTGTAAGACTTGTAAAGCTATGCTCTCTTTAGTCTGTGCGGAACTATTGTATGTTCCAGAAGTGAGATAGTATTTCGTAAACAATTTGCACATAAATAAACGGACGTGTACTGGCTTCACATTAAACGATGGTACAGAATACACAGTAAATAGAGGGGATGCCAGTTTTGCGCCGTTTAAGTGTAATATTTAATATTGTGATAGCTGACAAAGTTGCTACGTGATGACATTGTGTTATATGTAGTTTAAAAGTTGTTTATTTGTTTGAATACGCTCTCTTAAAAAATTACAGTTGAAATAATGGCATTGAATAATAATTAATGAATATTAATTTCTGCCAAATTTAGTGTTACCCATGTAAAAAATTACAATTAGTGACGTGTTTTGATGCACTTTAATCGTCTTTCTATGCCGATGATAAAACTGCTAGAATATGAACTTAATAAATTGTTGGCTTAAGGAAAAAGTCAGTGATAACAATTATGTAATTTCGTCTCCCATGATAAATTGCAAAACTGAGGTTGTAATGCATGTCTTTGAACTTTTTAAGGAAAAAATAATAGGAAAAATTCCCTGAACAAACCAAACGCTTAAATACATAGTGTAAAACATGGCTTGTACTACTAAACATTTGTTTTGTTAACTAAAAATAGAAGACCTACAAACTGAATTTGTTTACAACAGACTACACTGATCTGTTAATCAGATAATTTTATTTGGCCAGAAAATAAACGTTCAAACACAATTTTGACTGAAAGCACCATTTGGAGTTTAGTTGGTAACATTGAAACAAAAAAATAGGTTTGCCGATTGTTTACTTTCCATTACACACCCAGTGTTGACATTTAGATGATTGCAGTTTGAGCAAGTACACAGTACGAGTGTAGTATAATATCAACGTAAAAGTGAACAAACATTGCTTCGGAATCTTTTGTTTACCTTTCCGTAACATTAGTTTAACATTAATATATATTAAATCAATTTTCAAAAAATCATAATAGGGTTTTCTTAAGTGTTTTAAAATGTACTCACCATAGCGTTTGAAATGTTTTCGAAAGCCATTTATCAATCATGTGGAAATGATAAGCTAACACTACTGCAAGGCAATTATTGCAACAAAATGTATCATAACAAACACACATGTAGAACATAGTTTAGTAGTTACGGAATTTGGCGCCAATGTGAGGAAGCAGAATCTCCCACCTCGCACGGGCACCAGTTTCCGGACACACCACAGTACACTGCTCACGCGTAACACGATACGAAACCGATTCCAATTAATGGATTTTAATATTCAGAATTACATAGGAAACAAATTGAGGTGCCAGCTTACCTGACATCTGGATTAATGGGATCCGGCTGTTGTCAGGCTTAGATATCTTATAAACGATGCCCGATTCCACCTAGCAAATAACCTCTTTAAAAATAATAATATACCAAAATTATCTACAGTTCAATATTTCTGATAAATTTACTAGGTAGATATAAGACGAGAAAGAACAGAATTTTTATAAGTGATTTATTAAAAAAAATTGTATAAAAATTTTTATAGTAAAAATTATCACTTAAATAACATTTCAAAATTAACGCCACTTTAAAAAAATTAAAAATATGTATAATTTGGATGTAAAGTTTCGTCGACATTGAGACCATTATGAAAGAATAGAACTGATGAGATTAGAATTGAGAGTTTACGGAAAGAATGAACTGAAGGGAAAACGAAAAAAAAAAAAAAGAAAAAAAAACAGAGAAAACTCTCAGGTGTACATCCGAGACGATTCCGACATACGAAAAACAACTTTCCCGTTTCCACCCAGCAGGTAATCGAAGCCGGTTGGCCTTTGGCAAATAGCGCTGGCGTATTGGTAGGGACAGGAAAAATTCGCGGGTTCAATGAACTCTCGGATTAACTCCACAGTTATGCGTACACTCGGTAAAATGCCACCCACTCATTGGCTGCTGTCTTGTGAGACGTCTCAACGTAGCAGCCTGTGATTCGATAAAGCTTTGGTCGAGAGTTTCTCATTGGCTCAGAGTCATCCAGGTGAGTCGTGAACCAATAGCAAATGAAGTTCTGAGGTATAACCATTTGTGTTTTAGCATATCGCGAAATGAATTCGCCAATTTTTCCGGTCTCCAGGTATTGGACGTCCCTAACCTCCTTGGACCCAGCGAGGGCTGGCGGACTTGCGGCCATCGCGCGCCTTCTGGCTCTCGGTGCTGAGAGCAGGTCCACTCTGCTGGGTGCGCCAGCGGCAATACACGACCCAGTTTACTCTATTGATTGACCTCCCTCTCTTGCCTGACGCCACGGGTTGGGGGAGTGTCCCTCTCCGCAGACCCTGTGGCTGTACTCTCTCTCCGTCCCTTCAATACCCTCTTCACCGGTCGCTGCTTGCTCTCCTCTCTGCTCCAGTGCTGGGCGACACACGTCCCGCGGGCCGATACATCCATCAGACACATCACCAATAGGGAATCATTCATTTCACAGACGAGAGAGCCAAACGCCCGATCGTGCATCTTTGGGGTTTTTATTTGTTCATTGTAAATAAATATGATAGTGTTGATAAAAGGATACTAATGGTCAAATTAGGTTAGGTTAACTACATTATAAATACTTTAAAACATTGGGGACGGTTGATTCGGTTAGGAGAGCTACATAAAAGATACGGAAAAAAAGCATGAACTTCGGGGAACATCAGGGTTTGGCTCTCTCGTCTGTGAAAAGAAGGCTTCCCTGATCAAAACGTAACTGCTGTCATTCCTGGTGGCAGACGTTCACGGAGTTGTGCTGGCAGTTGGGAAGCGAACCAAGCCCTAGCTGCACACAAAAAAGGGGGTTGTCTGTAAAGTCGGTTTACGGACGATAATTTTACGTGATAACGTCATAAGAAAAAATTGATGGAAAAATTGCATACTTTTTTAATTTTCAAATATTATTTACAGTTTTGGCAGATTTAATTTAAATAATTTGTTTAGTTATAATCACGAAAAATTAGTGAAAAATCCCCCCTTAACCTGCTTGATATTATAGAAGATTTTCTGGCACGGTGTTTGGCAGGTTCTTGCACGCTCGGCTCAGGCGAAACGTGACAATGAGTCATGATTTTTCGTGCGTGCAGCCTAGCGTTCATCGATTTATAAGACGTTATCACGTCAAAAGAAAAACAATGCTAGACATTCGTTTGGTTACCGAAGAAACTTAATAGGAAGGACCACAAATAGCAATCAGGTAGTGAGCATTGTTCACTAAATGTGATACTAGTAATGTGCATTGACTTATTTTACCCATAAAAACTAATACTTACTATCCAGATAGTACGTGTTCCCTATCATACTAAATTTAATTATTAACATAACGAATATTGCCTAAATACACGCCTTAACTTCTAACCTCCATGAATCAAACCTGGGTTGGCCCAAATGAGAATCAATTCGACCTTCTAGTGATCCAGTGTTATTTTTCTTGAAATTTGTCACTGCAGTACCAGTGCAGAAGTCCTGCCACCGTTCGTCGTAATCTCAGTGTCAACAAAAGGACACTCTAATATTTTTTAAGTTATTCGTAATTGCAATGTAAATAAGCTACATTCACGAAGCCAAATACCAAGTGAAAAACCTATAAAGGTTCATAAATTTCAAAAGTATTTTTAAGGAATGGGGAAATAAAAATTGTAATGTTCCTCCTCACACGATGAATAATAGAATAGAAAACTTGTATTGCTTCAAATATATTTGGACATGTTTTATTTTACCTTAAATCTCCTTTAAAAACTGTCTTACAGAATAATAACATAATATAAAAAAAAATAAACAATTTATTGAATTTTCATCCTATCATGTGGCAAGTAAGTAGTTGGAAATAGGGGGTTCAAGAACAGGCGGAGGATCGAGGATCCGGCGGCCAACTTGGATGACGTCATCTAATCCGTATGCTAATCCATGCTAATCCGTATGCTAATCTATGCTAATCTATGCTAATCCATGCCAGTCTATGCTAATCCATGCCAATCTATGCCAATCAGTATGCCAATCTATGCCAATTCGTATGCCAATCTATGCCAATTCGTATGCCAATCTATGCCAATTCGTATGCCAATCTATGCTAATCCATATGTTAATCCATGCTAATCCATATGTTAATCCATGCTAATCCATATGTTAATCCATGCTAATCCATGCTAATCCATCCGCCATTTTATATTTCTAGAAATTTCCACCAACTTCGAATCGTGACGTAACCGTTGCACTTTTCGTCACGGCCGCCATCTTGGATTAGAATTTTTTTTTTCGAACTTTTGAAATTCGATGTAATCATCAACCGCCATCTTGTTTCGTCTGCTGGTGGCCGCCATCTTGTTTTCGTCTGCTGGTGGCCGCCATCTTGTTTTCGTCTGCTGGAGGCAGCCATCTTGTGACGTCATATAGTTCTGTTGGTCGCCACCAGATAGCAGCAGGGATTATTTTATTTTAACTAAAATATTTTCAGTGCCGAAGCTGGGATTCGATCCATGGGACGTGAAAACGTCCAGGATGTCGTGGTTACGAGGCGGACACCTTGACCACTAGACCACGAGACCAATTGGGATATGGTGGAATAAATAATCTATATATGCTACGTACTGACGGCAAGTTTATGATAAATGGGGGAGGAGGGTGTTTTTGCCTTCCTTAATGCATACCTAAGGCCCCACATTTTAAATTAAAATTATTATACAGCCGCCATCTTTAATTCCAGCACAGACTACCAGATGGCGCTAAATTCAAAAATTAGTTACCAGAGGCGCCGCCATCTTGGTTCTCAAGTTGGCTGGTAGATGTCGCTAGTATCGCGCGCCAAATTCAAATATTAGTTAGGGAGTCGGCAGGCAGGTGTCGCATGCCGCCATCTTGGTTCTCAAGTTGGCTGGTAGATGTCGCTAGTATCGCGCGCCAAATTCAAAAATTAGTTGCCAGAGACGCCGCCATCTTGGTTCTCAAGTTGGCTGGTAGATGTCGCTAGTATCGCGTGCCAAATTCAAAAATTAGTTGCCAGAGGTGCCGCCATCTTGGTTCTCAAGTTGGCTGGTAGATGTCGCTAGTATCGCGCGCCAAATTCAAAAATTAGTTGCCAGAGGCGCCGCCATCTTGGTTCTCAAGTTGGCTGGTAGATGGCACCACCGTCGCCATATTTTAGTTCATACAATCGATACCAGATGACGCCACCATCGCCATCTTTAGTTCCTAGTGTTGCTACCAGAGTGTGCCACCGTCGCCATCTTTAATTCTTAAAGTTACCGCCGGAGCGCGCCACCATCGCCATCTTTAATTCATAAAGTCGCTACCGGATGGCACCACTGTCGGCCATCTTTAATTCAAGGTATTGTCGCCGGATGGTGCCAAGTTTGAATTTAAAAACCTACAAGTGTTATGCAATGTGTAACCAGTCGAGATAAGTTTGGAACCTGTAACCATATTATTATTATTATTTATTAATGTATGTTTATTAAATATGATAGAGTATTTATAAAATATTGGTGTTGTGTAGAGTCTCTCTCTCTTCTCGTAGTGGCGGAAGACATCTCGAAGGTAGTGTTAGAATTTATGTATTAAAGCAATCATTCTAGCTGAGGAGACTAATAACTTATAGTTACAATTCAATAATAGCAGCAATTAAATGTTTTGAAATTAAAGCAAACAACGTAAATGTTAAACACATATTTATTTAAATCTTATTACAAACAGCAAGGGGTAAGAACAATCGATGATTTACAAGAAGTAAATAACGAGTAATAAAATCACATAATATTCACACACTACACATCATAGTGACAAAGGCAACATTAACTCGAGACCCAATTATACATAGTAGTATGGGTGGTCGAATAGCCAGAATTTAAGTAGCTGAACATTACAATGAGCGCAATGGAATTTGCCATACAGTTTTATACATTTATCCAGGCGGTTTCCATAAGTCTTTAAAAGTTTGTTGAAGCTAGGACAGTTCCATACATTTTTATACATTTATCCAGGCGGTTTCCATAAGTCTTTTAAAAGTTTGTTCAAGCTAGGACAGTTTCTTTCATTATGTAAATCAACAATGTTGGCACTGCACAGTTCACTCAAGATAAATTTTTGTTTGTCTCCTAGAACGTACACTAAATATCCTTCTTCAGGGTTGATGATGTCACATAACACTGATGAGATTTGGTCAAAGCTCACTTCACCTTCGTTCCACGAGAGTCCATGCACTTCATAAGTCAGTTTACGATTCTCGCTTTGCGACAGCCTGTCTAGTTCGGACCAGTCACATGGCGGTTTGAATATGTATTCGTAGGTCCTTAATACATCACCGTCCACGATGAACATTGGTGCAAGTTGCTTAACCACATACCCCTTTTGTGATGTGAGGCACTGAATGTTGCAGAGAAATAATGTCATTTTTGCCAGTACTCACGATAACTGATGTGTGAAGCTGTGCTAGCTCTGCCAGGCTGATGCTAGTTCTACAGGTATGACTGCAAGGCTGCAGTGCTGATGTCTCTAGGATGCTGAATGTCAGACTGGTTGTAACAACCTTTGGTGTCGTAGTACACACAAATTTAAGATTCGTCTTCATCACTATCCCCCAAGCCACTATCCGTTCCTTCATCCACATCTTCGTTCGCCTCTTGCGCTTCCTTTGCGGCCTCGATGCAGGTCATAACAGCCTGATATAAATAGGTAATAAATTCCTCTTCCTCAGGGAACTCAGCGAGAATGTTGAGGGTGGAGGATGTAAGGTGGTAATGTATATCATTAAAGTCCATACCTATGTAGTGACGTACTACCTCCATTACAAATTCCCGAACATCGTCCATCGTAACACTGTTTAAATTACAATCGCAAACACTCTCCGCGTAAACACTGGTGGAAGCCATGATGATAGGAGCGTGGTTAGAAGCAGACTACCACGTTAGCATGGAGATGTCGTCAGAGCCCCCCACACCACTGGGTGGCAGTTACGGTGACTCCAGAACTCGCTCGAAATATCCTGCACAACACATTCCAAAAACATGACGTAGCCTATGGTTGACGGCACAAACACCCTGAGTGGCTCTGTGTGTTTCCTCCTGCCCGAACACGCGCTGCTGTGAAAGCCTCTTCCCAAGCACAGACGTCACTCCCGCAGCAGACAAAACAGGCGTATGCTACAGGAGCTAGAACAATTGAATAACCAAATATACTTAGACTACCCAACTACATAAATGACATGAGATAATTCCTGTGCGATAATCGTACTTTAAATAATGCAATGTATGTATAAACAATAATCATGACTAAGTACTTGAAAAAAAATGTAAATGAGGTGTTATTCACCTTTAGCGCTTCTCGATTTCTGTATCTGCTACCCACGAATTAAATTGAGACGGGAAACCCCACCATTTCACAAAAGACCGGCCATTTCTTCGGTTGAGAACTTTTTCCACCAAATATGTGTCCGGATACATCGTAGGCTGGATCTCTTCAGCATAGAAGCCACCACGAATAGGCTTGTGGTCCAAGTCTTCGAGGTAGTAGGTCCTAGGTTCCGATTCACGAACATGTGTCACACGGAAAAGTTCAGAACTCCAATTCATCGTGAAACCTTTCTCAAAGACACCTTTCTGCTTGGAGATTCTCACAATGTCACCAACATTAGCTTTATGCTTGCGTGTATCTTTCTTCTTCGTGTTGGTGAATACAGTCCCAAGCAGACGATCATCCTTTACATCTGTCGATGGTACATCCTCCATCGAGTACGACGTTAAAGTCGGTAAAGATGCCATCGAAGTCTCAAGAACAGGCAGTTACGCGACTTATGCACCAGAAGAAACAAACTAGGTGATCCGTACACCGTCGACGGCAAAACAAATTGAGCGTCCTGCTGTCTAGGACTCGTTTTTATACATTAACCGGTTTGAATAATACGCTAGTCAAATCAAGAACAATTTACTAAAATACTAGAGTCAAAACAACATTAAAAAAATAGAAGTACCATCAACAAATAAAAACAGCAAATTTGGAAGCACCGACTACGAAAAGGCAGCACATTTGGAAGCACAGACTACGAAAAGGCAGCACATTTGGAAGCACCGACTACGAAAATGCAGCACATTTGGAAGCACCGACTACGAAAAGGCAGCACATTTGGAAGCACCGACTAAGAAAAGGCAGCACATTTGGCAGCACCGACAACGAAAAGGCAGCACATTTGTAAACACCATCAACAAAAAGGAAGCACAATCGGAAGCACATTCATAGAAAAGGAAGCACAATCGGAAGCACAATCACAAAAAGGAAGCACATTTGGAAGCACAATCACAAAAAGGAAGCACATTTGGAAGCACAATCCACAAAAAGGAAGCACATTTGGAAGCACATTCAACGAAAAAGGAAGCACAATCATAGAAACAACGCACAATCGGAAGCACAATCAACAAAAAGGAAGCACATTTTGGAAGCACATTCATAGAAAAGGAAGCACAATCGGAAGCACAATCACAAAAAGGAAGCACATTTGGAAGCACAATCACAAAAAGGAAGCACATTTGGAAGCACAATCCACAAAAAGGAAGCACATTTGGAAGCACATTCAACGAAAAAGGAAGCACAATCATAGAACAACGCACAATCGGAAGCACAATCAACAAAAAGGAAGCACATTTTGGAAGCACCATCAACAAAAAGGAAGCACATTTTGGAAGCACCATAAAAAAGGCAGCACATTTGGGAAGCACAATCAAAAAAGGCAGCACATTTGGAAGCACCATCAACAAAAGAAGGAAGCACATTTTGGAAGCACCATCAAAAAGGCAGCACATTTGGTAACACAAGTTACGAGAACTAAGTCTTAGTTAGAAATCAGAATGCAAGAAATAAAAACATTAAATTTTTACTTTTAATATTTAATTTATTTCTTAAGATTATACAAATAGAAGTAAAATAAGCCATTATTGTATGTAGCCAGCTTTCCTCAGTTCTTCGAGTATGAAGGATATTTCTTTTATGCACGAATAGTTTCCTGCACAAAGCGAACCATGTAGAAGTCTTAGCCGGTCAACCAATAAGTTTGGATCTTTCCACGATGTGTAATCAATCTCTTCTACCACCATCTCACTTGCTTGTTTATTATAAATACTTTTAATATCACAATCGTCCCAGTGATCATAATAAGCATTATCAGATTTATTTATTTTAACACGTCGTTTCCATCGTTTCGGTCTCAGGACACCGTTACATTCTTCGATCTTGTCAGCGTTAGGTGCTTCATCACAGTCTATGCTTTTGTCAACAGCCTCAGAGTCACTGTAACAATCACTGTAGAAGGCATCCTCTTCACCCAGATTACCATATGAATTCGATATCGATGATGTCGAAGTGCCATTATCGTCTTCATGCTTCCTTTTTAGGAGTCCATCATCATTTTTACAAAGTAAGAAAGATCTACTTGAATTCGGCTGGAATGTATTCTCACTTTTCACGTTAAGGATTCTTCCATTGTCTTCATTCTGCCATAAATCATCATCGTCCTTCAATTTAAGTTCTTCGTCGAGATCGGAAGAGCCACGAACAAAATCTCTCTCAAGACAAGGAAAATTATTGTCGTAATGCACATCACTATTCCTTAGTCTAGTAGATCCATCGTTGTACTCTGGCTTGTAAGCAGGCTTAACGTTACAAGTTCTGTCATGTCTTTTTAAGCTCTCTCTCCGCGTAAACGACTTGCTACATCGAACGCAACTTATCATATTGCGTAGTGGATTTTTAACGCAGTCATTCTTCTGGTGTTGTCTTCCATTCTTACTCAAGATAAATTCTTTGCTGCAAAACTTACACCTGTGTCCTTTCGATACAGCGACAGACACCGAATCAGGATTCATATTAGTTACTGTGACTAATGTTAGATACAAACAGACAGTTTTCCAATTGGAACCATTACTTAAATATAATTTTTTAAATATTTCTTAAGCGAGAGTTATCTCATGCAAAGGTACTTGTTGTAAGTAGTTCTGCTTTTCAACAACCGATGACACCACGTATTGCTTGCAGGTAAATATTATTTCTTTCTTTCATGCGGGATGCAGGATTCTCACTAACGATCGCAATACAGGGATGGCATCGCTAGACTCCAAGGAGAAGGTAGTTTGTTCATCCAGTTAGTGTTTCTCAAATTTCTCAGGGTATATATTATTATTTGACTTAATAATGATTTTTTTTAAATTCCACCTAATAAAAATAAAATAGAAGCACTCAGAGAAAACCATCAGGGATTATGTCGTTTATAAACATCATAAATTAACATTTTTTTTTAAAAAAAGGCCAAATTTAATCATGCTTAAGCAAAGAGTTCACAAGCCCGCTTGTGCTAGAACTCTCATGTTGCTTAAGCAGAGAGTTCACAAGCCCGCTTGTGCTAGAACTCTCATGTTGCTTAAGCAAAGAGTTCACAAGCCCGCTTGTGCTAAACTCTCATGTTGCTTAAGCAAAGAGTTCACAAGCCCGCTTGTGCTAGAACTCTCATGTTGCTTAAGCAAAGAGTTTACAAGCCCGCTTGTGCTAGAACTCTCATGTTGCTTAAGCATGATTAAATTTGGACTTTTTTTTAAAAAAAATGTTAATTTATGATGTTTATAAACGACATCATCCCTGATGGTTTTCTCTGAGTGCTTCTATTTTATTTTTATTAGGTGGAATTTAAAAAAAATCATTATTAAGTCAAATAATAATATATACCCTGAGAAATTTGAGAAACACTAACTGGATGAACAAACTACCTTCTCCTTGGAGTCTAGCGATGCCATCCCTGTATTGCGATCGTTAGTGAGAATCCTGCATCCCGCATGAGAGAAAGAAATAATATTTACCTGCAAGCAATACGTGGTGTCATCTGTTGTTGAAAAGCAGAACTACTTACAACAAGTACCTTTGCATGAGATAACTCTCGCTTAAGAAATATTTAAAAAATTATATTTAAGTAATGGTTCCAATTGGAAAACTGTCTGTTTGTATCTAACATTAGTCACAGTAACTAATATGAATCCTGATTCGGTGTCTGTCGCTGTATCGAAAGGACACAGGTGTAAGTTTTGCAGCAAAGAATTTATCTTGAGTAAGAATGGAAGACAACACCAGAAGAATTACTGTGTTAAAAATCCACTACGCAATATGATAAGTTGCGTTCGATGTAGCAAGTCGTTTACGCGGAGAGAGAGCTTAAAAAGACATGACAGAACTTGTAACGTTAAGCCTGCTTACAAGCCAGAGTACAACGATGGATCTACTAGACTAAGGAATAGTGATGTGCATTACGACAATAATTTTCCTTGTCTTGAGAGAGATTTTGTTCGTGGCTCTTCCGATCTCGACGAAGAACTTAAATTGAAGGACGATGATGATTTATGGAAGAATGAAGACAATGGAAGAATCCTTAACGTGAAAAGTGAGAATACATTCCAGCCGAATTCAAGTAGATCTTTCTTACTTTGTAAAAATGATGATGGACTCCTAAAAAGGAAGCATGAAGACGATAATGGCACTTCGACATCATCGATATCGAATTCATATGGTAATCTGGGTGAAGAGGATGCCTTCTACAGTGATTGTTACAGTGACTCTGAGGCTGTTGACAAAAGCATAGACTGTGATGAAGCACCTAACGCTGACAAGATCGAAGAATGTAACGGTGTCCTGAGACCGAAACGATGGAAACGACGTGTTAAAATAAATAAATCTGATAATGCTTATTATGATCACTGGGACGATTGTGATATTAAAAGTATTTATAATAAACAAGCAAGTGAGATGGTGGTAGAAGAGATTGATTACACATCGTGGAAAGATCCAAACTTATTGGTTGACCGGCTAAGACTTCTACATGGTTCGCTTTGTGCAGGAAACTATTCGTGCATAAAAGAAATATCCTTCATACTCGAAGAACTGAGGAAATCTGGCTACATACAATAATGGCTTATTTTACTTCTATTTGTATAATCTTAAGAAATAAATTAAATATTAAAAGTAAAAATTTAATGTTTTTATTTCTTGCATTCTGATTTCTAACTAAGACTTAGTTCTCGTAACTTGTGTTACCAAATGTGCTGCCTTTTGATGGTGCTTCAAAAATGTGCTTCCTTCTTTTTGTCGTATATGTGCTTCCAAATGTGCTGCCTTTTTTGATTGTGCTTCCAAAATGTGCTGCCTTTTTGATAGTGCTTCCAAAATGTGCTTCCTTTTTGTTGATGGTGCTTCCAAAATGTGCTTCCTTTTTGTTGATTGTGCTTCCGATTGTGCGTTGTTTCTATGATTGTGCTTCCTTTTTCGTTGAATGTGCTTCCAAATGTGCTTCCTTTTTGTGGATTGTGCTTCCAAATGTGCTTCCTTTTTGTGATTGTGCTTCCAAATGTGCTTCCTTTTTGTGATTGTGCTTCCGATTGTGCTTCCTTTTCTATGAATGTGCTTCCAAAATGTGCTTCCTTTTTGTTGATTGTGCTTCCGATTGTGCGTTGTTTCTATGATTGTGCTTCCTTTTTCGTTGAATGTGCTTCCAAATGTGCTTCCTTTTTGTGGATTGTGCTTCCAAATGTGCTTCCTTTTTGTGATTGTGCTTCCAAATGTGCTTCCTTTTTGTGATTGTGCTTCCGATTGTGCTTCCTTTTCTATGAATGTGCTTCCGATTGTGCTTCCTTTTTGTTGATGGTGTTTACAAATGTGCTGCCTTTTCGTTGTCGGTGCTGCCAAATGTGCTGCCTTTTCTTAGTCGGTGCTTCCAAATGTGCTGCCTTTTCGTAGTCGGTGCTTCCAAATGTATTGCATTTTCGTAGTCGGTGCTTCCAAATGTGCTGCCTTTTCGTAGTCTGTGCTTCCAAATGTGCTGCCTTTTCGTAGTCGGTGCTTCCAAATTTGCTGTTTTTATTTGTTGATGGTACTTCTATTTTTTTAATGTTGTTTTGACTCTAGTATTTTAGTAAATTGTTCTTGATTTGACTAGCGTATTATTCAAACCGGTTAATGTATAAAAACGAGTCCTAGACAGTAGGACGCTCAATTTGTTTTGCCGTCGACGGTGTACGGATCACCTAGTTTGTTTCTTCTGGTGCATAAGTCGCGTAACTGCCTGTTCTTGAGACTTCGATGGCATCTTTACCGACTTTAACGTCGTACTCAATGGAGGATGTACCATCGACAGATGTAAAGGATGATCGTCTGCTTGGGACTGTATTCACCAACACGAAGAAGAAAGATACACGCAAGCATAAAGCTAATGTTGGTGACATTGTGAGAATCTCCAAGCAGAAAGGTGTCTTTGAGAAAGGTTTCACGATGAATTGGAGTTCTGAACTTTTCCGTGTGACACATGTTCGTGAATCGGAACCTAGGACCTACTACCTCGAAGACTTGGACCACAAGCCTATTCGTGGTGGCTTCTATGCTGAAGAGATCCAGCCTACGATGTATCCGGACACATATTTGGTGGAAAAAGTTCTCAACCGAAGAAATGGCCGGTCTTTTGTGAAATGGTGGGGTTTCCCGTCTCAATTTAATTCGTGGGTAGCAGATACAGAAATCGAGAAGCGCTAAAGGTGAATAACACCTCATTTACATTTTTTTTCAAGTACTTAGTCATGATTATTGTTTATACATACATTGCATTATTTAAAGTACGATTATCGCACAGGAATTATCTCATGTCATTTATGTAGTTGGGTAGTCTAAGTATATTTGGTTATTCAATTGTTCTAGCTCCTGTAGCATACGCCTGTTTTGTCTGCTGCGGGAGTGACGTCTGTGCTTGGGAAGAGGCTTTCACAGCAGCGCGTGTTCGGGCAGGAGGAAACACACAGAGCCACTCAGGGTGTTTGTGCCGTCAACCATAGGCTACGTCATGTTTTTGGAATGTGTTGTGCAGGATATTTCGAGCGAGTTCTGGAGTCACCGTAACTGCCACCCAGTGGTGTGGGGGGCTCTGACGACATCTCCATGCTAACGTGGTAGTCTGCTTCTAACCACGCTCCTATCATCATGGCTTCCACCAGTGTTTACGCGGAGAGTGTTTGCGATTGTAATTTAAACAGTGTTACGATGGACGATGTTCGGGAATTTGTAATGGAGGTAGTACGTCACTACATAGGTATGGACTTTAATGATATACATTACCACCTTACATCCTCCACCCTCAACATTCTCGCTGAGTTCCCTGAGGAAGAGGAATTTATTACCTATTTATATCAGGCTGTTATGACCTGCATCGAGGCCGCAAAGGAAGCGCAAGAGGCGAACGAAGATGTGGATGAAGGAACGGATAGTGGCTTGGGGGATAGTGATGAAGACGAATCTTAAATTTGTGTGTACTACGACACCAAAGGTTGTTACAACCAGTCTGACATTCAGCATCCTAGAGACATCAGCACTGCAGCCTTGCAGTCATACCTGTAGAACTAGCATCAGCCTGGCAGAGCTAGCACAGCTTCACACATCAGTTATCGTGAGTACTGGCAAAAATGACATTATTTCTCTGCAACATTCAGTGCCTCACATCACAAAAGGGGTATGTGGTTAAGCAACTTGCACCAATGTTCATCGTGGACGGTGATGTATTAAGGACCTACGAATACATATTCAAACCGCCATGTGACTGGTCCGAACTAGACAGGCTGTCGCAAAGCGAGAATCGTAAACTGACTTATGAAGTGCATGGACTCTCGTGGAACGAAGGTGAAGTGAGCTTTGACCAAATCTCATCAGTGTTATGTGACATCATCAACCCTGAAGAAGGATATTTAGTGTACGTTCTAGGAGACAAACAAAAATTTATCTTGAGTGAACTGTGCAGTGCCAACATTGTTGATTTACATAATGAAAGAAACTGTCCTAGCTTGAACAAACTTTTAAAAGACTTATGGAAACCGCCTGGATAAATGTATAAAAATGTATGGAACTGTCCTAGCTTCAACAAACTTTTAAAGACTTATGGAAACCGCCTGGATAAATGTATAAAACTGTATGGCAAATTCCATTGCGCTCATTGTAATGTTCAGCTACTTAAATTCTGGCTATTCGACCACCCATACTACTATGTATAATTGGGTCTCGAGTTAATGTTGCCTTTGTCACTATGATGTGTAGTGTGTGAATATTATGTGATTTTATTACTCGTTATTTACTTCTTGTAAATCATCGATTGTTCTTACCCCTTGCTGTTTGTAATAAGATTTAAATAAATATGTGTTTAACATTTACGTTGTTTGCTTTAATTTCAAAACATTTAATTGCTGCTATTATTGAATTGTAACTATAAGTTATTAGTCTCCTCAGCTAGAATGATTGCTTTAATACATAAATTCTAACACTACCTTCGAGATGTCTTCCGCCACTACGAGAAGAGAGAGAGACTCTACACAACACCAATATTTTATAAATACTCTATCATATTTAATAAACATACATTAATAAATAATAATAATAATATGGTTACAGGTTCCAAACTTATCTCGACTGGTTACACATTGCAAAACACTTGTAGGTTTTTAAATTCAAACTTGGCACCATCCGGCGACAATACCTTGAATTAAAGATGGCCGACAGTGGTGCCATCCGGTAGCGACTTTATGAATTAAAGATGGCGATGGTGGCGCGCTCCGGCGGTAACTTTAAGAATTAAAGATGGCGACGGTGGCACACTCTGGTAGCAACACTAGGAACTAAAGATGGCGATGGTGGCGTCATCTGGTATCGATTGTATGAACTAAAATATGGCGACGGTGGTGCCATCTACCAGCCAACTTGAGAACCAAGATGGCGGCGCCTCTGGCAACTAATTTTTGAATTTGGCGCGCGATACTAGCGACATCTACCAGCCAACTTGAGAACCAAGATGGCGGCGCCTCTGGCAACTAATTTTTGAATTTGGCACGCGATACTAGCGACATCTACCAGCCAACTTGAGAACCAAGATGGCGGCGTCTCTGGCAACTAATTTTTGAATTTGGCGCGCGATACTAGCGACATCTACCAGCCAACTTGAGAACCAAGATGGCGGCATGCGACACCTGCCTGCCGACTCCCTAACTAATATTTGAATTTGGCGCGCGATACTAGCGACATCTACCAGCCAACTTGAGAACCAAGATGGCGGCGCCTCTGGTAACTAATTTTTGAATTTAGCGCCATCTGGTAGTCTGTGCTGGAATTAAAGATGGCGGCTGTATAATAATTTTAATTTAAAATGTGGGGCCTTAGGTATGCATTAAGGAAGGCAAAAACACCCTCCTCCCCCATTTATCATAAACTTGCCGTCAGTACGTAGCATATATAGATTATTTATTCCACCATATCCCAATTGGTCTCGTGGTCTAGTGGTCAAGGTGTCCGCCTCGTAACCACGACATCCTGGACGTTTTCACGTCCCATGGATCGAATCCCAGCCTCGGCACTGAAAATATTTTAGTTAAAATAAAATAATCCCTGCTGCTATCTGGTGGCGACCAACAGAACTATATGACGTCACAAGATGGCTGCCTCCAGCAGACGAAAACAAGATGGCGGCCACCAGCAGACGAAAACAAGATGGCGGCCACCAGCAGACGAAACAAGATGGCGGTTGATGATTACATCGAATTTCAAAAGTTCGAAAAAAAAAATTCTAATCCAAGATGGCGGCCGTGACGAAAAGTGCAACGGTGACGTCACGATTCGAAGTTGGTGGAAATTTCTAGAAATATAAAATGGCGGATGGATTAGCATGGATTAGCATGGATTAACATATGGATTAGCATGGATTAACATATGGATTAGCATGGATTAACATATGGATTAGCATGGATTAACATATGGATTAGCATAGATTGGCATACGAATTGGCATAGATTGGCATACGAATTGGCATAGATTGACATACGAATTGGCATAGATTGGCATACTGATTGGCATAGATTGGCATGGATTAGCATAGATTGGCATGGATTAGCATAGATTAGCATAGATTAGCATACGGATTAGCATGGATTAGCATACGGATTAGATGACGTCATCCAAGATGGCCGCCGGATCCTCGATCCTCCGCCTGTTCTTGAACCCCCTATTTCCAACTACTCAAGTATAATAGGCATCAGTCTACTATGGGCACGTTCTTTGTTTTGTAATACAGAATTTAAAACAAAATTTAGATAATATAATTTAATAGTATTGTATTAAGAATATAGCAAATAACATACAAGAAAGGATACTTTCAGGCGCTTCTAGAACTAAATGTATAAAAAACATAACTTTTTATAAATAATAAGTTAGTACGCCATTCGTATTTAGCTTTGAGACACCACCTCTTCATTAATTTTTTTTAATTATTATGTGCTTTTGGAGATTTTCTATTAAATTTAGAGTGTATTGGTTGTATCAATAATTGACATATATTGTTCAGCAGAAGTGATAGAATGACGGCCCTTGCAATCATTGAAAACCACACAGCTTATAAAAATAATATTTTAATATTTTTTTTATAGGTTTGGTTAAAAGACCCATATTTCCAACCTAGCTCAAAAAACCAGCTTAAAATTATTTTAATAGCAGCAAATTTTTTCCCGCTTTTTAGAATTCTTTAAATATTGGATTGTGAATTTTTTAAAAAGGTTCCATGTAAACGCTTCAATTGTTACTGCTACTCTTACGCTGATGATGGCAATAATTTTGATTATTATGATAATAGTTAATGATAAAAATATTGACAGTTATGATGGTTTGTTGGTTTTTTGATTGCTATGATAGTGATTACGATGATATTAATGTTGCTATAATAGTGATGAGGATAAGGTTATGATAATGATTATGATAATGGTGATGATGGTGGCGGTTTATAGAATTGTTTACCTCTATGGCTGTTAATTACCCACAGAGTATCAAACTTCTTTACTAGAGATCCAAATAGTGTTATCATTGTATTGAATGAAGGTTATCGTAAATACTGTTGTATTTCACGTGAAAATTCGAGTCTTGTTATAAGTAAAATCAAATCATTTAGTTTACGAAACGAGCTAAAAACTGCTGATTATAGTTCAACTCATACTTCACTAAACCAATAGAAAGTTATATTTTATCTTTTTAATATATTTGGTTTATCTAAAAAAAATTAGTTACTAATGAGAATTTTACCTACCATATTTCCAGGATTACCTAAGCTGAAATTATTTTTTGCAAAATATAACCACTTTTACCTTACAGTAGCACATTCACAACTGAACCACAGCTATACATACTGCGCTTAGAGAAAACCTATCTTCGGGAGTAAAAAAGAAAGTTTTCCCACCAGTGAGGCAGCACCGAGACAGGGTTGTATTTTTGAGTAAGTGGAGGGCTGTAAAATGTAGCACGATGATCACTTACATCGCGAAATAAAACTATTTATAACTTTTTGGTTTGCACAACAGTATTTCAACAACATGTGCAAAGTGATTGATATTATTTCGTGTACCAGCGAATAATTCTAGGTTGAATTATCTGTAAGTCATAAATACTCAAAGCTATTCTCTGTAACGTCTGAGATTATGACACCAACTGTAAGTGTCAATATTGTTAGTAAGTAAGTGCGACTGTCATTTCCGACACCACCTGGTAAACTCTGAAAGGAAGGGGTTGCGGAAAGAGAGAGGATTAAGCAGGTTGAAGTTTAAGATCATAGTGGACGAAATTCTGGATCTCTGGATTTTCTCACTTCAAGGGAGTAAAATGATAAGGTTAAATAATATTCCATGCCTGTTCGGTTCGTTAAACACTATTTATTGCTGTCACGCGGATCTACATTTTACAGATTCGATCGATGGTGACTCCTACTCTCTCTAGCTTAAACCGGAGACCCTGGAGTACACGACTATCGGGTATGTGACCCGCTCCACTCTACTATTAAAGTATTGTTTATCCCCTCCTGCTCTCGCTAAAACACAATTGTGCTGTCTCCAGTAGTTCATCACGTTCTTCTCCTTCTGCCCGCGTGACCCCTCAACCCCTCCACTCGGAGCCCGAACAACTGCCAGTCAGGGTGGTACTCCGACAACAGAAGGTAACACACGCCTGACGCGGTCGCAGCCAATAGAAGCGACGAACTCAGAGCTGACGATGCGAATACACACATCCGCCAGCCATGACTACCTTATAACATTTTATATTTTAAAAATATAAATACACCTTTAATTATTTTCCACAGTTTCTGCAAAGCGTAATGAATATTTTTCTTTTCTATTTTAACAAGTTATTTATAAAACTAGTAATATATTTATTTTTTAGTAACTGAATTGGTGAGAGCTGACATATCTTGCAAAAAATTGATATTTGAATTTTGTAGTTCTTAAAGAAATAATAAAATTTTATAAATATTTATAGGCACATTTAAAAAATAAATTAAATAAATTATTAAATTAATAAAAAAAATTGATTCGAGTTCTACTGTTCCGTTCACGAAATGTTAGTTAAATAATAGATGTAGTGAATAAGCTCCAAATTGACGGATATTATTTTTTTAAAAAAAGGTCATTTAGCCCTGGAAGCCAAAATGATTGTGTAAACAATCAGGGTAAATTCCCCCGGCTGCTTCAGTTGCCAAGTAAACAGCGCGGGACTCCAGCTACCCGATGCCGTGCAGGATACCTCCTCCGAGCTACTAATGCTTATCTGTCTCGGCAGTTTCCGCGAGGGAAATGACGATCCCAGCGGGAGAGACCTCGCCTTTATTGCGTCTCGGCTGCCGGAAGGAGCCCGAGCGTGACGGATGTTACACGGAGGAAGTGGTGCCGAGGAGGAAGAGGTTCGTGTCCGGTGACACCAACTCATTCGCCGACGCCCCCTGGAAGAAGTTGCGGTTCGGTTGTAAATGATGTTGACTGTTCTCCGTTCACTCTTACCTGAGTTTTGGAATAAACAAAGCCTCTTGCAAACAAACATTTTCATTGGCTGCCAGCCGCCGCGCACATTATTCGTGCGCAAGAAATAGTCCCATGGTTACGTACCATTTGTAAGTATTTTTACACTGCCTTTTTTATAACAACTGTTTTTGTATAGCATTATAGCGTTTCACAATTAATATCCAATACAGTTTAATGTGTCAGCAAGTATTTACTTACAATTATGTTAGCAGACGCCGTGTGTACAGTGTACAGTTGGTGCCCGGCGCAACAGTTGTATTTCGGATTCGCGCGCGCACGGTTTGTTATGGCTGACGCCGGACCGAGTTTTGTAAAGCACAGAACGGGAAAACCTTTGAAAAGTGCACAGAAAACTATTGTGTTGAATGTTTTTAAAACATTTTCAGACAAATATCCGGATTGTCATGTGAACGATATCGCGAGTTTACCTACGGAATTTACAGGTGTTTCGAAGAGCATTGTGCTTCGTGCAAGGAAAGAATTACAGGACACTCAGACATTTACATCTCCCGGAAAGAAAAGGAAACGTGAGTATCCTGTAATCAAAACTTGTGATGATTTTGTGAAGACGGCTATTAGTCGTAAAGTGCATAGTTTTTTCTTCGCAAATGAACCACCTACGCTGAACAAAGTGCTACGGTGCTTCCTGTTATATTACTTATCCGTTATTTTATTAGCACCGACTTTACTGAAGTGTGTGTGTTGCAACTAGTGCTTGGCGCGCAAGATGAATTAAGCCTATCACTTGCTGACGCGGCGCAATGATACGACGGTGTTTGTTTCTTTCAAAACTCAGCTAAGAGTGAACGGAGAATCGTGATGTAACGAATGTACATTTTTAGGCATTCGTAAGTTCGAATGCGATGCGAATGCGTATATTTGGTTTTAAAAATCTTAGGTTAGTCCGGATTGTTGGCGGGATTAATACTTGCCCTAGCGTCACTAGCCGGTACTACCGGTGAAGTCACCTCACATTTATCCCCGTTTGCATATTGTTACGGGGATCCCGAACTGATCCGAGACTAGCCGATTTTTTGTTTCTTTATTTAAAAAGAGATCGAATTAGGATAAAGTTAATTTTGAGGTTAGAGTGTAATAAGTGAATTTTTAAGATGAGTAAATCAAATTCTAGTGAAATTCAGAGTTATTCTACACTATACGACACTGAACGAAGCAAAATGCATGCTGTGTAACAAGGAATATTAGCGAAAAGGAAGAACTACAACGGCTGTGACAAATCATTTTATGTCTGTGCATAAATCCGAGTTTTTTTAATTGGAAAAATGCGAGAAAGGAAAACGTTATCCAACCAAAGTACTAAATATAACATTAAACAGCTGGTTGAATTATAATTTTGGTTTTCTTTGTTTATTTAAAACAAGCTGCAGTACCCAGCTTTGCCCGGGCTGAACACCGGGTGATATATTATCCGCGAGCTACAGCAAAATGGATAGCGATATATCCAGTGTGGTGGACATTAAGAAATGACACATAATTACTGTATGTGTATCTGTGACCTATGATTTTATGTTTACCCATGGCGATCGGTTGAAAGGTTTAGAAGTTGTTGCGCTACAGCACCATCTAGCGGCGAGTTACAAAAAAAATGTATAGCATAAAAACCTTCTCCATGATAAAACCGTTTCGCTGTGCCAACTTTCATGGCGATCGGTCAAACAGTGTAAGAGTTTATCGACGTCATACATGCCAACATCCAATTATATATACCTATTCTTGTATTTCGAAATTTTGGAGCTTTCACTTCTGAGGAAGAAGGGGAGGGGGGGTTTTGAGGTTCAGGACCTTGAATGGAACACTCCATCTTGAAAGAAATATTTGAAATTCCTGAAATTTTCGAAATTTTGGGCCTGAATGGCAGGGAAACACTAAAAATCGAAAAAGAATGATTTTTTAAATTTTTTAAATCTTGGGGTTTTGACCCCTGAAAGGTGGGGGGGGGGGGTGATGTTGAGGACCCTTATTGCTCGTGAACACTCCAAATCGAAAGAAAATAGATTTCCGAAGATTTGGGAAATTTTTTAATTATTGGGTCTTTGACTCCGTGTGGGGGGGAGGGTATTTTGAGGACCCCGAATGGCTCGGAAACACTCCAAATAGTAAAATAGTAAACTTACATATCAAATGTTTTTTTAATTTTTCGAAATTTTGGGGTTTTGCATTCCCCCCCCCCCCCCTTCCCCTCAATTTTGATGGGGAAGTCGATTTTGGGTAAAAGTTCCACCACGCCCCGGACACTTTAGTTCGTAATGACTTAATTTTAATACAATTTCATCAAATTTTTCGAACTTTTGCGGCTTTCACTTTTGCGAAAAGGGGGGGGGGGGGGGGGGAATTGGTTGCTCAGGACCTGGAATGTTTCTGAACACTCCATCTCGAAAGAATAGATAATTTATTTGAAATTCCTGAAATTGTCGGAATTTTGGGGCTTTGTTCCTTGAGGGGGGCGGGGGTTTCGAGGACCTCAATGGCTCGAAAACACTTAAAATCGAAAGAGAAAGATTAAAAAAAATGTTTAAACTTTCGAAATTTTGGGGCTTTGACCATCTGGGGGGGGGGGGGGGTGATGAGGACCCCGAATGGCTTGGAAACACTCCAAATCGAAAGAGATATAAAGGAATATAAGAATTAAGGTATTTACTGTACTCCTATCTACCATAATAACAATATTGACGAATAGAAAAACTTATTACCTACCTATCAATAATTTTCTAAATAAATTAACAAATAACTCTATGTTTAAGAATTTACGTACATACATAATTTTAAACTTCAAACTATACACACCAATAAAAAATCTAAGGATGTTTGTGAAACTATTTTTTATTAAGTCATAATGTTAAAAAAATTGAAGGATTTGTTTATATGTAAAACTGTGGTGGCCATATTCCGCTTATCCAAAGTAGTATAGAAATTAATAGAGATATTACTTCTGTACACACCACAAATCTTTGAATTAAGTAAAAAAAAAAAAAAACGTAGTCCAAAAGGGAAACAAAAAGTATAAATAACATCTAATTTGACAAAAAAAATTATACAACTGGAATGACAATGTTAACATCCACCTGAAATTTAATAGAAGTAGGTTGGTACGAATATATATAAGAAATTAAATGAAATTAAAACATACATAAATATGAAACAAAGTATAAATAATGACCAATTTGACCAAAAAAAATTGTACAACTCGAATGACATTGACAACATACATGTGAAATTTAAAAGAATTATGAGTGGCCTAGGTAGGGAGAAAATATATATAGAAGAAATTAAATAAACAATCATATATAAATAAATTTACCTTGCGATCCACCAAATAAAATGTAACCATTTTAAAATACGTATTTCTAGAGGAATTTACTAATTCCACTGGAAACGTACATAAAAATGAACCTATGTCACTCTCCAGCCCATAAATTATCTCTATGCAAAATTTCTTGGCGTAGCAAACAAACACTCGCTTTTATAATATTAATTAGGATGTGCAAAATATAAAACGATTAAAAAAAAAACAGTGAAATCTACTGGTGTATTGAGGTACTACGATGAAGAGCTTTAATTTTTCTTACTCTCTACTAAATTTCTTACAATAGCAAAACGAAACGTAATGGCTTGAAAGTTATTGCTCGGCAGACATAGAGGAATGACACTAAGAGTTTGTATATCTATGACACACATTACATAAAATTAAGATATATATTTTTTAACCCGTTTAAAATTTATTTTTATTAGACAAAAGATAGCCTATGTCCATCCCCAGGATATAATCTATCTCCTTGCCAAATTTCATTACGATCCGTTCAACCGTTCAGCCGGGAAAAGGTAACAAACAAACAAACAGACAGACAGACAGACAGACCGACAGACAGAGTTACTTTCGCATTTATAATATTAGTATTGATACTAAGTTACGTAAGCTCTATTGCTTATTAACTAATGTTAAATTGAGGCTAATATGATATATAATTGCAGGGTTACCTTTGTGAAAATTATTAAGGTTTTTTAAATAAAGCAATAATAAAGGAATTTTTATAATAAAATTCCTAAGAAATTCATATTTTTTTTCCTATTTAATATTATTTTCAAACCAAAAATAAGCTTTTAGCGATATTTATATGAGGAAAATATTCGCATAAATTTGGCGAATGTCATGAAAAATTTTAATATTCGTTACATCTTTAGTGTTGTCACTTGCTGGAGGGGTTAGACGGATACATATATATACATTTTTTTTTTCTCTCGCCAAACTTTGAGTTAGTCTTCCTGCAACACTTTTCTAGCTGGAGACTTTTTTTTTTTCCTTCGCCTCGAGCCGCGAAAATAAAAGACCGGCTAAACTTCTCGAAGCACGCGACGCTCCAGTTGATGCGAATTAACTGGTTCCCTGATAAGGCTCTTCGGCCTGAGGGATGGCAGGTCTCGGCGTTTATCCCTGTCGTCGGGATAAACCGAATTGTAATTCATACACCTGTTCAGTGAGAATTCGCATTTTCGATTTTAGAAGTTATGCAATCCTTAGTTAGTATTTTATTTTGTATCACTGTTTTAAATTGTTTTAGTTTTGCACAGTAATAACAGTATTATTTAGTGTTTGGTTGATTTATTTAAAAAAAAAAAAATTATGTGCCAAAATTGCATTTATTCAATCAGGAACAAATTGGCTTTCTTTAATCTTAAATTTATATTTGAATATACGTTTCTTAGTTGTCAAATACTTTAAACATGAACTAAACAACATTTAAAATGATTTAAAACTATGTGGCTCTGATGTGGATGTAAAATTGAATTCGCAAGGCATTGTGAAATTTGTTGTAGACCGCAGACTGGGAAACAATACAAGAGATCCTGCATTTTAAACAAAGCTTGTGACTCAACTAATTCATCAAGAATTATATATCTAAAACTTTTGAATAATTTGTAGATACAGAAAAAATTTGTGCTGACCCATATTCTCGTCGATAAAATAATTTTAAATGCGTTTTGATCTTAGAGTAAACAACATATATGTGTTAATCACTCAAACAATAAATACGAGTTATATTTATTACTTTAATTTTGTGTGGAAACAATCTGTCTCATTTTACAGTCAGTGACAGAAAAAATTAAAGAATTCCTGATTTCTTATTTATCTGGAAATTATTTTAATTCATAATCGAAACTTTTTTGAATTTAAAGGAAAAAATTTTTGTCGTAAAATAGGCAAAATAATACCCAAGACCGAAAATTTCCAGTGTAATAAAAAATCAAATGTTAGGAGTTTACTGTTGGGTCTCTTTGCTGGCTGCTCTGTCCAATCGCCGCGGGGTGTTGAGTTGGTCGGTAGGGGGGGGGGGGCTTAGAGTATCTGAAGCGCGAGGCTGGCTCGTACACTGCAGGCATGCAGAATGGACGAATTCCTTTGTAGTTTGTTTGTTCGGCCTTACATTTTTGCAGTCTCTGTCCACGGTTAAAGGGGCGCACTTGTGCAGACTCTGACCTTTGTTACCGGGCGCACTTGTGCAGTCTTTGCTGTGTTTACCATAGCTGTGTGGTGGTAGAATAGAGCAGCGAAGAAATTTTTTTTTTTTAGGGGAAATCTCAGCGGCTCACGGGTGTCGACTTCTGTCTACCTGGTAGGGCTATGCCACATGTCCAGATGTTCTCAACATCGAAAACTGGGTCTTAGTTAATTTTTTTAATTCTCGTCGTTGGTTTGTTCAATAAGTCGAGTGAGACCTGTCAAGATGAGTTTATTTGAAAAAAACATGTTCATTTCCGATTATTAATTATTTTTACATAAGATTTTAATTTATTATAGGATTGCCTGAATAATAGTATCTCAAATTTTAACTTCAATTCGCAATATAAAGTACAATAGATCAGGACAGAATAAAAGTATTCGATGTTGTGAATTAGTTACTTTGAGCCTAACTTCCGGGACCGTTATGTCGAGATCCATATCTCGAGATGCGTATGTCGTAACACATATGAAGATATTTAATGTCGAAGCTCATAAATCAGGACACTTTGGTTAAGATAAATACGTCGATAATCCTTGTGTGACAAATATGTTAATACACATATTTTGAGGCATATATGTCGCGACAATTATCTCGAGACCCATATGCCGAAGTCTCATTGACGTAACCCTCATTAGACCTTATTCGTCTAGACTCATATGTCAAGACCCTTATTCCTAGATATTGATGTTTCAACCTATATGTCGTGATCCTTAGGTCGAAACACATATATTAAGATTTTTATATCAAATCAAATGTCAGGACATAGCCTTTATCAAGATCAAATGTCGAGACACATGTAGAACCTTAAATGTCGTGACTTTATTTCAAGATCCATCTGTCGTAAACATCACATTGTTTTATTCCTGGAGACTCGTATGTTAAGACCCATATGAAAGACCTTTATGTTGAGAATCATTAGTAGAGACGTGAAAAATTCACGGATTCATTTCGCGTTATGCTAAAATTCAAATAATTTTACCTAAGTGCTGCTTCTGCCATTGGTTCACTGTTAATCTGGAGGACTGAGGGCCAATTAGAAACCCTCACTCATAGAAGTGTCGAATCACTGGCCACCCAGTCGAGACGACTCACAAGTCAGCAGCCAATGAACAGTTGGCATTTGCCCGAGTGTGCAGAGGAGATTGGAGTCTATCCTGAAGGTCAATGAACCCGCAAATATTTTTCCGGTCTCTAATCATTAGGGACCGGAAAAAATCGCGGGTTCAATGACCTCTAGGATGAACTTTATAGTTCTACGAACACTCGGTCAATTGTCACCCTCTCATTGGCTGCTGTCTTGTGAAGGTGTCCCAACGTAGCGGCCTGTGATTCGATACATCTTCGGTTGAGTGTTTCTCACTGGCCCAGAGTCGTCCAGATGAGTTGTGAGCCAATAGCAGAGGCAGCACTGAGGTATAACTATTTGAATTTCAGGCAGTCGTGAAATGAATCCGCGAAGTTTTCCGGTCTGTACTAATCATTAGTGAAGACTGGCCGACATCGACACGTGGAGGAGGTCGAGGACGACGGGGCAGGCTGCTGTCGCCGGTGGAGCGGCCAGGCCTCGGGACCCGGGGCGGGCCAGAGGGCAAGTATTCCCGGGCGGAGCGCGGGGTAATGTGTTTCCGATAGCAGAACACGCGGCGCCGAGTATTTACCGGTATTGGCAGGCCTCCCGCCTGTTGCACACCGCTGCATTCCGCCTCACCGAGGGGTCGTTTGGGAGCACATCCAGTCCTGCATGACCCCTATCGGCACTGAGTGGTGCTGGCGGGCGACATTCCAGAAGTGCAGGTGATTCGCGAGGACTGCCACCACTCACAGGGCTTGTCCTTTATCGCCTGGAGCAAATATTTATTTTTTAATGTGAGTCCCATTCCCGATATATACAGAATAATAAATACCATAACAGAATTTTTTTACGTGACAACGTCAAATTAATCGATGAACGGCGGCTGCACGCACGAAAAAGTGTCCCGTTACGCACATTGTTCCGATACGATGTGTCCCGTTACGCTCATTGTACGCTTGCGCCGCACCGACAGAAGTGAAAACTTAAAACTTTGTTTATAAATGTGTAATATGAAATAATTTCTACGTCAAATGTACGTAAGAAAATGAATCTGATAACTAGTATAATTTCAAGTATTTATTCTTTTATTATTAAAATAAGTAGCATCTGTCGGCGAGTGCAGTAATAATAGGTTATGTTACAATTGACTAAAACATTATGGTGATTCATATAATTGATGATAGATATTTTATAACAGTTTATTTACTTATATGAAAACTTGTTAATAATTATATTTAAACTTTATAGCTGTTCCGTCGACTGTTTAAAAAGTGAAGTGTAAAGTTAATGTGGTTTTCATTGCTTATTACAACAATTTCGACAATAAAGGTTAATTATTCTTGCATTTTAAAAGTCTGTTTACTAGTATAATCGCAAGTATTTATTCTTTTATTATTAAAATAACAATGATTCAGTTTTATTCATAAAAGTATGAAACAATTTCATCAATGTTTTGTTATGACGTTGTCACGTTAAACTAACGTCCGTAAACCGACTTTACAGACAACCAATTTTTTTGGTTGGCGGTTTTTCATTGGCTCATAATCCTTCAGATAAACTGTGAACCATCAAAGAAGCACTGTGAATGTCCACGTGTTTGGATTCCAGCAGAACGCGAAAAGAATCAACGATTTTTTTAAAATAATAACCTATTGGCAGGTTAATACACCTGACCATATTCTTTGGAAGGTGAAATTCATAATTGCTTGTCAGAAGCTTACAAAAGATGTTGAACAACTTTTCTGTTTGCTTCCATATCATTGTCCGCACGTTTGCGTACCGCGTATGTCACTCGGCGTCTCTGGTGTTTATTGTATTTCACTGTAATTCACTGTAGGCATGCGTGATACCGGTTGACGTATTGACAAAAAAAAAAAAAACAGACTGAACAACAGTAGATACAAAATATTTTTTTTTATTATTAGTAAAATGATTTTTTTTTTTTTTAGTTTCATTATTCGTAAGAAATTCATAAATTAAATTTGATTTTTATGTGAGTTATTTTAGTATTGGTTTACAATCACTGCAATATAAATCGAATGGTTTGGGGCGTTAACCGATTCAAGGTTAGTGTTTTTCCACATTATATGGAGAAAATTTGCTACAGTCCATGACAAGTAAAACGTAACATAGCAAAATAAGTAATAAGGAAACTTGTAACAAAGCTTATTTCAAATGGTAACTTTCACAATAATATCCAGTGTAGTGTTTTTTTTTTTTTTTTAGGCTTTGTGTGATCCTAAACAACTCAAACCATAATACACTTTTAGTAGGTCAACAAGTCACCAATAAAACACTTTTAATTAAAAAAAATTTCATTTCAAATTTGCGAATGAATCCGGCTATTGTAAAGGTTTACCAATTTGAGTACTTCTTTTTTCAATTTGACTTAAATTCAAAGTGATTTCAATACACAGTAACATACAGTGACACCAACCGAGAATAACTGGAAAGGAATCGGCGATGTCCTATTGTGAGGAACGTTTCAGTATTTGCCAGGGGATATTTCGGAAAATCATGAGAACCTGGAACCATGCGGGCCGGATCCGAGTTAAAACCCAGATTCCCTGGAATGCGAGTCCAGGGTCTCGCCTCTCCGCTTACTTGCTTCAAATGTTATTGGGATGACTACCAATAAGCAGGAAACAACGTGGCGAGGTACATGGCACAGCAATAAAGTTAAAAATATTATTTAATGCTGAAAACGACAATATAAATAATAGGCATGTATAAAGATCGCAGGCTTTCACGCCCATTGTTCTTAATTTTCTTGGCTTCTGGGTGTAGGCCGGATCAGGTAATTGTCTTGTCACGTTTTGGTAGCCATTGCAGCTGCCATCATCAGGTAGACTAAGTCTGACTGACTGGTGCAGAGGATGCGGGTCCTTTTCTGGTTGGCTGGGCTGGTCGGCCAAAACAGACGTGTTGGCTCCTGATTGGCTGCTGTGTTTGGTTTCCATGGAATGTTCTGCTATGGCTGACTGTTGTTTCTCGTATTTGTAGGTTCTGGTATTTTCTTTTATTCTGGTTGTTATTCTTCTGCCTGTTTGGCCATGTACACTTTCCCACTTTCGGACATTTTGGTTTCGTACAAACTTGTCACTGTTGATTGCCAAAAATGGTGCACTTCATACAGCAGGTGAGAAGATAATTTTGCCAGCTGCTAAGCTTATTTATGCATCTTTGTTTGACGAAAAAGCAACGAAGAAAATAAGGGAAATGCCTCTATAAAATAACATGGTTAAAAGGAGAATAGATTAAATGTCGAAAATTATACATCAACTTATTTCGGCTTTGGAACGAAGTGACATTTACTCCTTACAATTGGATGAAAGCACTGATATAGCTGATAACGCCAGTTTATTAGCTTTTCTAAGATTGGAGACCAATGAATCAGTAGAAAAATTAATGTAATTTTGCAGACCTTCACCTACCAGTACGACTGGGGCTTATATTTTCAACTGTTTGCATGGTTTTATGAAAGAAAACGAAATTGGCTGGCCTAAGTGTGTCGGAGTAACAACCGGTGGAGCCCGTGCCATGTCTGGCAAAAACTTAGGACTAGCAGCGAAAATTTAGGCAGTTTCTCCATTACTTAAATGGGTTCGCTGTTGTATTCACAGAGAGACTTTAGCAATGAAAGTAATGAAATAAAACTTCAAAGACACAAAAATGACTATTCTGTTAAAATCGTAAATTTAATCAAGTCCCTACCTAAAGACTCAAGAGTATTTTGTATCTTGTGCGATGAAATGGGTAGTAAGCATAACTACTCTTGCATTTTTAAGTCCGTTGGCTATCCTGAGGAAATGTTCTAGCCAGATTGTTTGATCTTCGTGATAAGGTACGGTTGTGATTATCACAATTGCAAGCAAAAGACCAGTTGAATGCTCAAGTCTTTTTAGACAACTGCCTTAATGATGAGATTTGGTTAATAAACTTGGTTTATTTAGAGGATATTTTCAGTTGTCTAAATACTATTGATTTGAATTTACAAGGAAAAGATGTCCACAAATTTTATGTGCAAGATAAATTTAATGCTACTATCATAAAGATACAACGGTGGTCTGATAAAATCAGAAAAATAAATTTATGCATTCCTAATTCTGGACGATTTTTTGGATGAGAATGATCTTAAAGTAATTGAAGAAACTTAAAAAAGATCTTTGATCATCTCGAAGTCTTGGCTTCTAACCTATGACGCTACTTCCCACCCATAGAACAAGGAAAGCAGTGGAGTAAAAATTCATTCGATGAGGACCACTTAAAGAATCTTAACCTCACTACCTCCGAGGTAAGCTTTAAAATCTTAAAATATTACCGTAACCAAACATATGTTTTATTTTATTTTATTAATTCGAAATTTATAACTAATAACAATCATAAAATGTTAAAGCACTAATTAAAAATGTTTTAACAAAATTGATTTCTTTCTAAAAATAATACTGTAATAAAGTATTAAAAAAATATTTTATTGCAAAATATGAAGTCAGTTTTGTAAAGTTTTATATTCATATACTATTTTTGAAATGTGAGGCTATATTAGCTTCATCTTTATTTTTTGGGGTGTGTTTTTTTAAAAAAACGAGTAATATTATTTATCTTTATTTTACAGGAAAATAAACTCATTGAAATGTCTTGTGATTTCATGATGAAGTCAGTCTATACGGAGAACGATTTAACAACATTTTGGATGGAAACGAGGACAGAATATCCAACAATATCCGTAACTGCATTGAGGTTTCTGATGTTATTCACCACTACGTATTTATGCGAACTTACTTTTTCAACTTTGGATTTCCTAAATACCAAATACAGAAATCAAGTCAATTTTGAAAGTGACTTAAGATTGAAAACATCTTCATTCAGTTCTGACATTGACGTGTTAGTTCAATCGAAACAGTACCAAAAATCGCATTAGGTACTACTGTAAAACAGCTTTTCTACATACTGATATATTGTGATAACCATTTTCTTAACTGTAATCATAACAAAGCTGTATGAATGTTTTTGCCTAAAAAATTAATATGGTCTTTGTGTACTTTTACAATTGTAGTTTTTAACTTCACCTAGGAACACTTTTTAGGTAGACCCTACTATAAAACCACTTGCGGCATATATTGCAAACATATTGTACTGCAACTATGTATATTTCCAGCCCAGATTAAGCTAATAATTTATTTTAATTTATATTTCTTCGTTCCATGTTTTTTTTTTTTTTGTTATTTGAAAACTCTTTGTATTTAATATGTATATCTATGTAATTGAAATCTATGACTGGAACGAACTTTTGAGACTAGCAAATGCAAGGACCCCTCTAGGAACCATTGAAATTTAAACGGTAAATTGCTAACTTACACGGTGTTTATTAATGTAAAATGTTATTACTCTATGTTTTATTTTGAATTTGATGTGAGATTTTGTGTTCCGCGCTATTGTTGCGCGTGGAATTGATGTGTTTTATTTAAAACAATGTAACTATCATTAGTTCTCGGCCAATCAGGAGCCGTATTTTAAATGTGGCACGCATTGTTAGATTACTTAAATTAAGAAGGTTTTTAAGAAGAATGTAATGGCCTATTAATGGATGGAATTTTATCCTGAAAAATAGTTAATCAGAAATAGGCATCCGCACCAAAGGATGGAATAAACGTATTGTTAAAGCGTCAGTGAATATTATTAGGGCTTTATCCAAAAGGATAAAGATACTAGGAGTGCATAATTACGTGAGTAAGAAATGACTGTGTCTGTTACTTCATTTCGTTAGAACTAAACACGTATCACATACATACTTAGTTATTCTGCGGCCTTATTTCAAGAAAGACATTGATAAACTGAAATATTGTAAAAGAAACGTGAATCTAATTTGACACTCTTTTTAACACACAACTGTAAATACCCAGTGGTCTGGGAGAGAGAGCATCAGAGCTCTTCCGACTTAAGTTATTTTGATTTAGCCGAGGTAAAGACTTATGTAAATCATAACTATATACTGAATCTGAGTATAATATTTTCGAACCCGAACAAAAGAGATACTTTATTATTTAATAAATGTGCGCATCGTCACTCGAGACATTTTCCTATATATATATATAAATATATATATATATATATATATATATATATAGGTGTGTGTGTGTCTGTGTGTGTGTGTTATGCAGTGCCAACAATGGTTTAGGATTTTGGAAGCAATATATATATTTTTTTTTATATAAACCTGTAATACTTTGAATTTCTTTAATAAATAATTAAATTTATCATTGTGTTTTTATGATATTGTAATCTAGTTATTACCAACTGTATCCCTATCTATAAATGTATGTGTATACCTATATATGTGTCAATACAAGTAAACAGCAACAACAGTTAAACTAGTAGTTAGCTTATAGCTATCAGCACATAATAAATTGACTTACATATCAAAGTGGGACCTCAGAAGGAGCAGCACATAGTAAACTGTCGCAGAACTGTGATGCAATAGTAGTTAGCTCATAGTGAGAAGGAGCCCTACAAAATATCTATTTTTAAATAAATAACTGTTTTGCTATAAAGTGCATATATTTTGCCAGCCACTTTCAAATCAGAACACAACTTTTTAATCAATAATCAATCTGTATCTTCCAAAAAGATATATATAAAATATTTGATGGTTAATGATATATAAATAAGGAAGGGATACGATACAAATAAGGTTTTATTATTCCACCGTGGTCCGATTGACCGTGGAGGTATTTCGATAAGGAAATGTGGGTCGTTAGCTAAAAAAAAATGTTGGTAACCACTGGCCTCAGCTTACTGTTGTTTGTGTAAATAAAATTTAATTTTCTTTAATATTAAATATTAGCCATTTCTTTTCTTATTCACGTTTATTGTCATTGTGTAACTGATATTCCAAAACAAACCCTCCCCTATAATAAAGGCATATCAAATTGAGTATTATATTTGATCTGTGCACACTTAGCCATTTATTCTTTACAGTAATAGAGGGAGTGAAAATCTTTATATGTTTGAATACATCTGAAGCAAGCATTACACTGTAAAATAATTTAATAAATTTAAATTTCCTTTTCATTTCTTTTACAGATAATAGTGGATGACTAGTTCTGTTTCCGGGTTTATTTCTCAATCGGTGAGTTTTGAAGAGTAAAAAAATGGTTTAAATGGGTGTAATCAAAATAATTTTCAAACATTAAACACCCGGTTAAGATTCTTGAAAGCACTCAAAGGATTTGCATTACAGCTTTGTGTTCATTTCCACGCCGTATGATTTCATGGTTACCACTCAAATCTTGTATGTTTCAAGTGCACGACGAGAAGACTGCGCGCCAGTTCCAGAGCTTGCTCTTAGAAGCGACACCACGCTATAAGGGGTCGTTACCACAACGCCGAAATACCATAACGCCGAATGTCAAAATTGACCACAACGCCGACAGCTAGAAAACTGCGGTGTACCACAACGCCAAATTATCACAACGCCGAAATACCAAAACGCCGAATGTCAAAATTGACCACAACGCCGACAGCTAGAACACTGCTGTGTACCACAACGCCGAAATAACAACTGAATTAATTTGTGTGTGTTTCTTAAATGTACCTTAACGCTGAAATACCACAATCAAACCTAACCTTTCCTAACCTAACCTAACCTAGCGTAATATAGCCTAACCTAGTCTAACCTAACCTAGTCTAACCTAGTCTAACCTAACCTAACCTAACCTAACCTAACCTTTGTGGCAGTCCTGCAATGACATTTTTCGGCGTTAGTGTATTTCGGCGTTGTGGTGCGTCCCCCGCTAGAAGCACCATCACCCCGCCTCTCCGACTTAAGGCCCTGACTAGGCGGCCCCTTGCTCCCTCTCTCGCGGAGTGGTCGTCGCCGCACGTGAGGCTGCCAGAGTCCTGTGTATTTCAACCCGCCTTCTCTTTCCTTCCCGGCTCCGTCCGCGCCCGTCTGCGCCCGTCTGCGCCCGTCTGCGCGTGTAAACCAGCAATATCCTGTTCCCGGAAGTGGGCCTCGCTTTGTTCGGCGCTGCGCTGGTCCCAGCCCGACTGAGGCCGCTAGGCCATCACCGAGTTAACCGTGCAGTTATTACTTCTTATGGCCGTGTGTGCCGTTCCAGCTCATTATTTCAGATATACATCAACACAATTGAACTGTTATACTTTTTGGATAATCACAAAATAAAAATTATATATATACCGCATACTTTTTGCATAATTATCTCGCAAAAATGCCATTTTTTTTTTATCTTTTTCGACGTGATAACGACTTATAAATCAATGAACGCCGGCTGCACGCACGAAAAATTGTCTCGTTCCGCCTGAGCCGAGCGTGCAAGAACCGGCCAACCACCGTGTGAGAAAAGCTTCTATAATATCAAACATGTTAAGACGGGCTTTTAAACTAATTGTTCATGATTATATTTAAAAAAAATTATTTCAATTAAATTTGCAAAAAATGAAAATAATATTTGAAAATTAAAAAGTATGCAATTTTTAATCAATGATTTCTTATGACGTTATCACGTAAAATTATCGTCCGTTAACCGACTTTACAGACAACCCCCTTTTTTTTGCAGTAAAGGTAAGGATAAGAACTGGAATACAAAACTGGGACATTTTAGATCTAAACACATTTTTACTAACTACTATAAAACATGGTTTAATTTCGTTCAAAAAATATATTTAATTTTCACTAAACTTTAAATTAATAACAATTTTTAAAAATTTAAAAGGCTAAATAAAAAAAATTCTGAAATAATTTTTAAAACATTTAAACGAAGTAGCCACCGCTATTGCTTTAAACCCAAACATTTCGATTTATTTTGATTCCATTTAATTTTCCTTATCCATACTGCACAAAAAATGTTAAATAATTAACTTTTACAAGCCATTAAGGCAAAAAGTATGCAATTTATTAATTTCCTTGAGGTTTGGCCAGTCGAAAAGTTACAAGTTTTTTACTGTGATAAAAGTAAAAATTAAATAACTTCCTTTAACGGGACGCATTCACCCTTTTGTTTTGTAATTTTAATCAATAACACAACAATAGTTCATATTCTTTATGATAAAATAAGCAATGATATTTTAAATACATTTAAAAGGAAAATTAGTTAAAAATATTAAGGAAAATGGAGTGAGCGGATACCTCTACGTTATTTTTCAGCCTATCACGCTTTAAATCATGCCACAATAAATTTTGAAATTTTCAGTAAAAATATGACTACGATTTTAAAATGTACTTTATTAAATTATTTTTGATTTTAATATTTGCGTTCGTATTTTGATAATTCCGTAGCTGAAGAATTTCTTATAGCTATCAGTTCTGAAGTCGTAATAGTTTTGTTAAGTTTAAATTTGTTTTAGCTTAAATTAGTAAAAATTATTTTTAAATATTTTTCAACAAAACAGGGGTAGGTTGTTGGTTGTAATATTAAAAAGATATAAACTATTAAGAACAAATTTGGTTTTTAACAGTAAACTCCTGTCTCAGTGCATCGCTGAGAATCGTTCTTGGTACACGCGCGAGTGCATCTCGGCGCCTGCAAGGCAGTGGCGCAGAAGCAATGTGAATCAGGTGCGTGAGGACACACTGAGGAATACTAGAAGCACTCTCTCATTAAGGCGATTGGTGCATGGAAAATATTACGACAAAACTAATTTAACTGTACATATTTATTTTTGATGCTTCTTTTTAAGACATAATATACCTAGGATATTTTTAACAAACTTTTTTTACTGAGTTATGTCATTTTAAAAGAATTTATTTTTATTCCAAGCCAGAATTATTTAGAAAACACATAATTATGTTAAACTTAAGTATAGTTCAAGAAACAAGTGTACGAATAGGTTTCTGCACCTATAAAAGTAAAAAAAAAATTTCATCTTCAAAATGACAGTTTAATATTGACAATTTCCATTGATCACTGCTGGACTACTTCAGGAGCGATTTAAAGAATAAATTTAAATGAAAATGAAAAGATAATTGGCAGAACACTATTGAGTTATGTATATATTTTCATATCCTTTTGTTTTTGATATAATCCGACTCAAAACACGCCCTCTGGAGTGACAGTTCTAGTGCTGCTTTGTAACCGTGGTGCTGTGCTCAGGAAAACCATAATTATTAATAATAAAAGTCCGGTGTAAGCGTCAGGCTAATTTTCTAAAAGGACTTGCCAGAGGGGCACAGCCCCCTTACAAACACAATTTAATATTAACCTCCCTGACAGTACGAAAGGTTACGTGGATTGTGGTTTCAAGTAGCAGCAAAAGAAAACAATCGTATGGTTTGGTTTCATTAGGGTCTTTTACTGTTGATTAGAGGTTTAGTATCTTTACATTGGCGGTATCTTACATTTGAAAATATCTTACGGCATTACCGCCATTACAAACAAAACTGGTAACAATGTTAGATTCTTATTTTTGATACATTAATTTAGTACACTAACGAATAAAATAAAAAGGGGGGGGGATCACCATTTCATGCTATACTAAGTTCAGTTGTTTAGGAACATTGAGCTCGCAGTCTCATAAAACAAATATATGTGTTTAAAATACAATATTGTATAATAATAAGGAAAACGTCCTAAAACTGGCGGAGTTATAAAGCTGTTCTTCACTTCTTTTTGAGGGGTGCCGAAAGAATGAGGGAGACTCCGTTATAGAGGCTCACGAGTTATATTTTGAGGTGCACAAATCTGGCACCAGAACTGGGCCACCATCTTGAACTGGTCTGGGGTCCTTGAAGCACTCTGGAATTCTTGAGTACTCTGGGATTCTGGAACCCTGCCTATAACCAATAACCTACATGGATAAGGTTGGTTAGCAGGCAGTTTATGCCGGGCAAAGTTAAGTCCAAAAAAGGCAACCTAACAGGTTTGTGTGGGACGAAGTGCAGCTTACCTTAGCTGGCAGGGTGAAGAAAATAGTGGCTGTCCCTGGGGGTGACCCGGGGACGCGCGGCGCGGGAGCTCGCGGTAGCCATAGAAGAAATAATTATGACGAAAACCAAAAAAAAACTAAAGTTAACTTAACTATTTGGGCGGCTACGATGAAAAACTAAAAAAAATCTAGGCGACATGGCCTGACTCAGAAAGCAACGACATTATTGTCGAAAGCGGATCACGATAGCTGCTGGTCGTTACTGCGACCTGTTGCGAAAATACGCGCTGGACGAGAGCTGCCATAAAAAATCCCTGAAATGGCGCTGGGATGCTAACTTAAACTTAAGCCCGGTCGTCTGTTCCTCTGGAGGAGAGGATTGGGAAACCCGAAGTGCTCCGAAGGGCTCCGAAAGGAAAAAAAAAGGCTTCTGCGACCTATCGACTGAGTGTGAGGTCGACTGATTCTCCTGGTGGGGATAGGATGGTCAGTAGTGCGCTCTCGCTCTCAGCTGGTTCGTCCTTTCGCCGATAGATGATGTTGTCATGCGGATCGGAGTCTCGCAGAGACCATTGCGGCACTTGGTGGCCGCCATTTCTCAAGGGGGGATTTTTGCCTTGAAGTCGGTCATTGCCGCGGCTGGCCGATGATCACTGTGGACCAGGACGGGGTGGGGGGTATGTCCGGTGAATGACCTGCCCTGGGAGAGTTCGCCGGCCAGATGTCGGGACGTGCGGCGGAGCTTGAAAAAAGGACACCAAAACGTGTTAGAGACCGAAAACTTCAGCACACCTCCGAGAAGGGGTGGAGGCGACCATGGGAAGCTTAGGGCGGCTACTTTCGTCACGCATAGCGCTAAACTCGTGACGAAACGCGATGGCCAGTGAATACCGTTGCTGATGATAGCCCTGTAGTCGGCTAGACCCAGCAAATTTGGTGGGAAACAGCGGTGAGAGCACTATACTGCTCAACAAGCTAACCTGCCGGTACACTCAACCGAACAAGTTTGGATGGGGCGAAAGCAGCGGGCGAAAGAGTAAAATTAAAGTTATAAAAAAATTTTAAATTTTGTAAAACTAAGAAAATAAAAAAAAAATCTTGCCTAAAGTAGCACTGATTCGGCACATACTTCCCCGCTTGAATGCGGAGCATATAGGGAAAATAAAAAAAAACTTACACTCCTTAGTAAAACTAGTACCAGGTTCGCCTGTATCCTACTACTTACAAAAAAAATTTTACGGTCAATTCGAAGGTGTATTATAATTAATTAAATTACCCTTAATGGTGAATTATGTCATGAGGAAACTTAATCTCAGATGTTGGGAATGGTGTCACGTGACATAAACTCTAAACATGGGCGCTGTGAGGAGGGCCTAAAACACTGGGCCGGAACCGGAACTTGGTCCGTCGGGTGCCAGTAAAGAAAGGTGGGGATTTGTGTACCCCTGAAAATAGTGAAAGTGCAAATGTAAACCCCTGTACAATAGTCTTTCCATAAGAAGCCGAAGGCATTGGGACGCAGCCCTGCACAGTCAGGCGATGTAGAAGACGGTCAAATTTGCTGCTTGCCTGAAGGCGAAACAGAACCTCTATCCCAGAGTGACACAGGACCTTAGGGTGGAATTCCCTTGGCGGAATCTTAAATGAATAGGGCTGAAAACCTCAAAAGATCAACCATCCGTATGAATGAATGAATTTAAAAATATTAAATATTCGATAAATTAGGAAATTTTAGCGAATACCAATCTGATGTTTATTATTATTAACTAATATTTATTATTTAAAAGATTTCTGCAAACAAAATGATAAATTAACGACTCTTCGCACTCAAATTTAAATTATTTAAAGAAATGTAAAATGCAATAAACCAAAAATTATAAATCAAGAAGGGGATAAATTATAATGGAGCGGTTAGATCTTCCATGACTGCTGATAGGCTTCGCACTGCCTGAGAGGGGGTTTGAACATAGGCCGTCCAAAGATGAGTGGTGGGAATGTAACCCATAGAACACTCGAAAATGGTCATGAGATATTTCACTCAGAGGACCTGGTCATGGCTCGTTGGCTCAGAGGACCCTTACTTTTGCGCCGCTCGTTGGCTAGCTTGACCTAGCTATTTTAGAAGAACACATAAAGGAAACCAGTCTGCTGTCTGGAAGTCACGTAGCTCTTACTTAAATAAAGCCTCTAATCGATGACGATGTAAAAGAAAAACAACTTTGGGGTAGAATGCAAAAGAAAAAGAAAAAATGGCTAGATGTGCCAGTTTCAGTGCTCGGAATCTATGTACGTCACTGCACATCACATTTACGTACAAGGAAAATAAAGAAATAAACATGTAAAAGTATTAACGTAACATCAATACAAAAAACACTACAAACATTATTCTTGCTTACTTTACGAATTATGGTTATTAAAAAAAAGGAACGTAATCAGAAATTAAATAGATAAAATCGTCGAACAAAATTAATAAAGATTCAAAAAAACAAAACCCATCAGAGAGGTATTACTAAGTAAAAAAAAATTACAACTCTTTGCGTCAATTAGCTTCTTACAGACTGAACTTACGTATGTAAAAAAAATTAAAAATTAAAAAATCTTAAATTACATCGAATGTGCTAGCCTAGAAACGGGATGCGTAAACATATCCAAATTAATTCAGTGGACCTCTTGTTGGGGGTCAAAAGTATTTCACCACACTCGATGATTTCCTTAAATATTAAAATGAAACTAGTCACCTCGTAGCTGCTTGATTTCGGGGGAATACATATTTTTATATGCGTGATTATATTATTATTATTGAGCAAAAAAAGGATCCCTGTTGCCCTTCTACTTGTAATAGAAGCCGAATTAACTATATGACCCTTGACTGTAACACTTTATGAGTCAAACACAAGGTTAATAATTAAATAGGGTCCATTTAACTTGGTTTGAATTATTATAAATAAATCCTTAAAATCATTTAATAAATAAATATTGAATTCAAAGCTTCAATTTAAAGTACCTGTATGCTTACAACTATTTATGTCTTTGCTATATTAATGAAATGAAATTCATCCCGTTGATCTCAGATTTTGGATATCGTGTAGGAACACAAAATGGGCGCTATGAGAGAGGCCGAAAAGCACTGAGGCCGAAACAAGTGAAATGCGTCCTTGAGCACTCAGTGACTAATGGGGACTGTAACCCCTGTAGATGGGTATGGTAACCCGTAACAGCAGCTCACCGTTTCAGAAATAAATATCCTGACCTTGGCACTACGGATTTCAATTCGGAGGACGATAGCTGGATACATGTGGAATCAAAGGGTAACTTAAAATGTCCCACTAATGAATTTTTTTAATTAATAAAGATAGCTGAAATGTGTTTTGATAATGTTCATGGCAACAATTTGTGCAAAAAAGAGCGGATTTTTGAATCACTGACTAAAATTATTTGCGGAACTACTGAAAATAAATATCCAGAAGAAGTTATATACTGTTTTGTCAGGACAAGAACGTATATGCGTATCAAGTATTTGAACATGAAATATTTTAACGAACAAGACCAAAAACGCAAAGAAAGAAATAAGTCGAGGAAAACTACCCACTAAGATTTTTCAGTGTGATAGTGTCCACTTTCCTTCACCATAATATGTATGTTCATAACTTATTTACGATGTTTTTTAATTACTATATTTAAGAAAAGCATTTATTGTGAATATCGCAGCAATTATGTAGGGCTTAAGGTATTTATTGTATTCCAAATATTGTGTATGTCATTTTTATTGCCTTTATTAAAAATAATATATATGTTAACAATGTAACAAAATTGCGATATTTTTGTATTGATATTGCAATTTCGTTTCTTGTAAACATTATTGTATATTTTTTCATATTGAAATTAAATTTGCTATAGGGTTGTTTGTATTTTAATTTTACAGTTATAAGATTTTTATATGTTGTTTACTGTTTACAAACATTTGAAAAATATTTCCTTAACCATATTTCCATTTCCATGGCAATAGTCTTGTTAGCTTTTCGGGTAACTCTTCTACGTGGATGATAAGATGGTGCGACATCTAAAACATATCACACCACCTTTACATAACTATAAAACTTAGAGGTATTTTCTTTACATAATATTAAAGCACAATGTTTCCTTGTGGCGTAGGTGATTTAGAATTTCCATTTATCTAGAAAAAATGGGCTTTCAGAATGTTTTTTAACACACAGTGTTTCAGAATATTTTTGAAGAAAAAAATTGACTACCCGTGTTATTTTTTTGCAGCTGAATTCGGGCACGTGCATTAAATACAATTATTCCGTAGGAAGCGCAATGGTTTAAAGTATTGATTTTGAAGGTTTAAAAAGATTTATTGAAATAGTGTGAGAGAACGAGCGAGTTGAGTGAGAAGATGTGCAGGAGTGGAGAGGATAGCTCTCAGCCACATGTGCGCAGTTACGGACAAAAAAAAATCCATTCCACCTCCCCATGGCGAAGGATGAGTGAAAGAGAAACCTGCTAAACCTTCCCCTCCTCCGGGCACGATAGAACCTTATCGGCTGTGTGTTAGAGGGAGAGCGAGATACAATCTTCGAGGTTTTGTTAGTTACCGCTAGATGGCAGGCCGCAGAGCGACCACCAGCGAGACCCTTCCCGTATGAAGGCCATCTCGCCACTGACGAGCTGGAACTAAGCTCCTGACCTCCCTACATAGTAACGGTCACCCACATAGGCATCTAGACTCTTTAGTGGGCATATGATACAAAATTCATTGTTTTCGGGCCTGTGACCGTTTTTTACCGTGCACCAATCGCCTTAAGGGGCCCGCCTCGTCAGGGGTGTATCTGTGTCAGTGAGGCGGGATTTTAAGCGCGACGCTCGCTGGTGTTTCTAGCGCGGTATAGCCTCTGTGCGCAAGGCTCTGGACTGGCGCGCAGTCTTCTCGTCGTGACAGGATAGCTGTGAAATTTGAGCGGTGACTGTAACACTATTTTGCGGAGAAATGAAGATTAAAGTATTATGCAAGTCCCTTAAGTGCTTTCATGAAACTGTACTGGTTGTTTTACGCCTAAAAATTACTCTGAAAACATGCGTTTTAGCCATTTTAACTCCTCTAAGAAAACAATTTAAAAACTTCATCCAAAACCAAAAGTACTTTTCGGCCCTCAGCGAACTCTTAAATGCTCTTCGTAAGCGTACCCCACTCGGATGTCTTGAGTAGTTTTGAAATCACATTGGTTTTCATGAAGCTTTGCCACCGTGTGTGTGCCCGGGTAGGCGGAGCCCTTAAGGCGCAGGAGATGTGTCCCTTTTCCGCTATAGGTGTTGGGAAAAAGGGATAGGCAGCGCTGCCAACATTTTGGGGAAAAATTTCCGAAGCAAAAAATAAACTACATACCTTCATAAAAACGTCCAAATAGTTTTCAAACACTACAAGGCAAGAAAAGTATTTTATTTTATCTTTTTCACAATTCGTAATGTTCTTCCCGGGCAATACCCTACCGCTACAGTAACTTTATCGAACCATACTTAGACATGTATTCAGGGAATCCTAGCCGAATTTCTGCTTTGCAATTCTCCACCTCTAATGACATTCTGCCTCTCAGTTTCTGAAAACCCACAATCACATACATTTTTGCAGCAGCTTCTACAATATAACCTACAACAAAGCATTTTAAATTATGGGAAAAATAATACGCATATAAGTTCAGATGTTGACGAAAATAAAAGATATAAACTCGAAATAAAAATTTAGGCTGCTGGAATTTTTTAAACCTAAATTTCCAACTTCATTTTGCTGTCTTTATTTTGACGTCTCATTATAATTTATTAAAAAATTAATACCATAAATCAATTTTTTCGACGAAAGCGTGTTAGCATATAAAAATGGGCCCCGAACTGTGAAAGTAAATATTTTTTCTGTAAATTTTAATTTCATAAATGTATTTATTCAGGGCGTCAATAATTACATGATAAAATAAGATTTAAAATATGTATCTCCAGATTGCTTTAATATTTCCACTATGCAAACCAGATTACCAAACAAAAATTTGGATCAGTTGGAGAATGTTTAGGGGTCCCTATGTATTGCAATTTAAGAACAGGAAAGGTTGACAGCGCAGCGATACTCTGATAGGGTGGAGGAATTACTATGAGTTCCCAAGATTCTCCGTGGGACTTGCCAGGAACCAGCTACTGCTTGCATAAACGATCTGGATGATTGGAACCTGACATAAAGTAGGCGTGCTCTGGATTTGAGACAACAGCTGCCAACACAGGCTTGAAGAGTGGAGAAAGTGTTATTCTTGAAGAGAGTTGAACACTAGTCTTCTGTGGATTACATGTAGGCACCATGTACTTGAAATTGTGCTCTCGTCTACTTTCAGTACAGCTTATAGTGTAACTGGGGGTGCAGGTGTTGCTATATTTAAGCGTTTCAAGAAAAACTGGCCTCAGATTGACAAGGAAATACATTCTCAAGGCAGAAATGATCTGTTGGTTTCCAAAGACCAAACGAAAGAGCTACGGGAAGAAATGGTGAGCTGCTATACTGCCATTTCAGAGGACCCGCATCAGTCAAGCAGCCACGAGATGACTACTTAGAGCTTTTGAATTTGTAGAAGTCTTTCTTGGAGGTACAAGCCCGGGATCAAAAGTAAAGTTCCGAGCCACAGGTGGTTTGCACAACGCACCTTGGATGTAAAATGCTACTTTTTTCAGAGAACAGTTTAATCTTATATCTGGAGAAAAAAATTGGTTGTCTGTAAAGTCGGTTTACAGACGATAGTTTAACGTGACAACGTCATAACAAAACATTGATGAAATGATTGCATAATTTTATGAATAAAATTGAATCAATTTTATTGAATTATCACTATTTTGTATGGATACAAAGAAGGAGTGAAATGAAATCTATATTTTAATTGATAAATTTACTTTTATTTGCACTCATTAATTCAAATATGTTTATTACTTTAACCAAGATTATTTTAACTATAACTTTTATACATGTTTGCTATTTAACTTCTTCCAATCTGTGTTATTCTGTTAAGGATAGGACTATGATAGGAAAAGTAGAAAACGAATGGGAGTGTTTCAAGGATGATGTGAAGGAAATGGCTTACCCAACACCAAGATGCAGTCAAAAATAATATATTTGCGCCACGGACTCTGTAGCAATGCTAGGAGGAATGGGTTAGCAAAGAGCAATGAAAATGTTACATTGAAATGCATGAAAACAGAATTACGCCACGGACTCGGTCGCAATGCTAGGATGTTCAGGTTAGAAAATAGCAATATAAAATGATCGTATCAGGACACAGCGAAACGGGACACTTTTCGTGCGTGCAGCCGGCGTTCATCGATTTATTAGACGTTACCTCATTAATGCCCGGCATTGGAATGAGGTACCGAAGGCTGGGAAAGCTGTTATGAATAGGTAATGTAATTATTTTAAAGTAAATTTAAGTATATCCCAATTGTAGTGATAAGAATGTTGCTTTTGTAGCATTTAAAAGCCGCCTGTGGTTCTTTACTGAACATTTGGTTAGGTTGGCTCTCTTTGATTCCCGTGTCTGTGACACCAGCAAAAATGAGATTGTTTGGATCTTACAGCACCTACCAAAAGTTAAGTCCCTTTAAAAAGTAGAAAGTAAATTGTTAAAGCACGAATGTCCTCTGCAGACATACTTCACACAGCGAACAACATAACTTTTTGACATCCCCTTATAAAGGAAAAGATAAAGCTGCTTCTTTCCTTTCCTAGAAAACTAAGTTGTGGCCTTCTGATCCCAAATCCATTGATCTCAAATAGAAAGTACGCCAAATTAAAGTAGTAAATGATTGTGCCAAAAGAGGCATTGCTCTGATCCCAAAATTCAATACTAGTATCACGAAAAATTAAGAATACTTTCAGTATCTTCTCCGGCACGGAAAACCGATTCCAACACCCAAGAATGTGAAGCTGATGGCCGATGATGTAAGTAATGGTTAGTAAACATATTTTTTAACATTGACATCTGAAATTTGAATTATGGCCACTGTATATAATGTTATATATCTTATTCATAATATTTCTGCATTTATTTGTATTATTAGTACTTTTTAACCTAAATATAAGTGTTTTAATGAAAAAAAATCGTTCTGACCTTTAAAGTTTTAATTCATAGCGACCACTAAATATTGAACAATTCAATTGAATTTTTTCCTCAATTCTGTAATACCATACGGAATAAGGCCAGACTTGTGAAGATTAAAATTTCCGAAATTTTATTTTTTTGGACTACGCTGGTACATAAAAAATCTACCATGTTATAAAAAATTAGCCAGGCAAGGATATTAAAAGGTTTTGTGTTTATCCAACACAAAATTTTAAACAAATTCACCATTTTTTGTTACCGGACTGAAAAAAATACGGATACATTATTTTTCCGCCTTGTAATAAATGCCGAAGCGCTAGCCAATGGGTAAGGAGATCTGGTGCGGGCGACCCTGGGACCAGCTGACCTTGCAGGAGGTGTTGGGTGCGGCGAGTTGCAGCACGTGGGCGCTCTTCCAGCGCTGCATTACACCTGCCTGTAGTTCTCAGCCGGCGTTACCTACCCACAGTCTGTACTGTCAGTTTGTTTTTGACGTGACAACGTCCAATAAATCGATTAACGCCGGCTGCACGCACGAAAAAGTCTCCGGTTACGCACATTGTCCCGTTACGCTGTGTCCCGTTACGCTAATTTTACGCTTGCGCCGCATCTATCTCTCTTCCACTCGATAGGAACAACCATAGATTTGACTTTTTCGAAGCACATTAAACTTGAAACACTCCCATTCGTTTCCTACTTTTACTTTTCCTATCATCGTCCTATCCTTAACAGAATAACACAGATTGGAAGAAGTTAAACAGCAAACATATAAACGTTATAGTTAAAATAATCTCTTCGTTAAAGTAAAAAATATATTTGATTTAATGAGTGCAAATAAAAGTAAATTTTTCAATCAAACTGTAGATTTAATTTCACTCCTTCTTTGTATTCTTACAAATTAGTGTAAATTCAAAAAAAATTATTCAATTTTATTCATAAAAGTATGCAATCATTTCATCAATTTTTTATTATGACGTTGTCACGTTAAACTATCGTCCGTAAACCGACTTTGCACACAACCAATTTTTTTTGTATTGTATTATTAAAATGTAAGCTATCTTAGTTACATAATATTAATGAGTTTTTTCGCATATAAAACATTGTTTTAATTGAAACTTCTTTGCTGAGGGGGCTACGATTTTCGAGCGTTACGAAAATTCCGATGGAATGAGGAGAGTAGTTAGGTTCGTGACGGGGGAACCGCTAGACGAGGAGACGGCAGGGAAAAGGTAGGAATGACACAATGCATACTTCCACATTTGCGTACTTGCACACTTGCGTACATGCACACTTGTATTTCTACACACTAGTGTTCTGGCACACTTGCAAAACTTTCATATTAGCACACTTGCACAATTGAATAATTTACACCTACAAACTTGCAAAATTTACACTTGCACACTTGCATACTTTACACTACCTACTTTACACTTGCGATCTTGTTAACATGCATACTTTTACACTCGCATACTTGCGCAGAAACATAATTTAGCTTTCACATACTTGTACTTCGACCTCAGCCACCCTAATTGTGTTTCCTATAACAAATATTATAACAAGCAAGAAGGTTCACTTCTGCCATGCAGTGTCTCCACGCACACAATTCCTTTAGAGAGGAGGTGTATCTCATGTATGTAACTGGGGTCCCTGGGACAGGTGAAAGGTGCCGACCGCTATCTTGGATTGTGACGTCACATGGGCGATCATGGACTCAAAATTTCTCAAAATGACTCAAAAATGACCCAAGAATATTAAAAATATCTTTTAAAAGAAATCCCCATTTCGAGGGTAAAATTCCCGTTTTGAAAGAAAATTTCCAATTTTATTCCCCGAAAATTCAAATATTAGTAATTCGAAAAACCTCAAAAGACTTTTGCCTTAGAAAGAAACAAAATTCCCTGAAGAGGCTTATATTCTCCAACGACAAGCCACCCTGGTTCTTGATTCGATTCCTAGCGAGAGTAAACATGTAATTTATTATTAAAATATTAAAAATAATTCTTAGTAAAAATTTAAAAAGTAATAAAAAATTATTGTCACAACACCATTTTTAATTATGACGTCACCGTTGTAATTTCCGTTACAACCGCCATAATGAAAATAAAAAATTTTATACGACCAAGTAATATGCAAGAGATTAAAAATAGTGTTTGAATATCAAAAATAATTGCACCACTACCTTAGTAGTCATAATATAAATTTCGTTAAAACATGGATGAATGCATTAAGTTCAAACATTCATAATATTTTCGGAGAATGTAATATGAAAAGATTTTAGTTCGATCTTTGTTGAATATTGGTGAATATTTAGAATGTTATTTTTACTAAATGATGTTCATACTTATTAAGTTCCAGAAGTTTATAGAAGTTTCCTAAATATTTGTGGAAGAATAAGTACTTCGAATTATACCTACGCCTGTAAGCTGTGTCGAAAGGGAATTTTAATTTCTGTTTTCCTATCATTTGCGGAAAAAATTTACTCGTGTTAAGCAGTGGGAAACGACAGTTTAATTTATGCAATATTAAATAAAAGCGTTTCTTGATGATTCTCTTTATAAATAAACAAGAAGCGACAATTTAAATCCTTTTTCATAACGAGATCGGTGAATTAATGATTAATGTTTTTATTTCAATTGTTTAGGGATAACTTTTCAAGGATTATAAATGAGAAGAACATTGGCCCTCTATACAAACCCGAATCTCTCCCATATAGCTATCACTAAAATTAAGTATTTTAGATAAAAAGATATATATATAAACAGGCCTATTAGAAACGCGTTTTGTCAACATTTCGGTCCTTAGTACACAATTAAATATTTACATTTTAAACGAACGAAGAACAATGGAGATAAATAACAATTAGATAGTTACTCTTAAGTTTACGGATATCTTGAAAAACATACGATACTGAGTTTACTTTCTTTGAAGAAAATCACAAGTATCGTCTTATAAATGTGAACAAAATTCTATACAACTGTCACGTCTATAGTGAAAACAGTCTTCTTCTTTTCACGTCTATGTTTCCGCTGTTCACAATTTAGCAACATGCGAGTCGGAATATGCCAGGATTCACAAGAAGAAAGCGTTATTTGTAACCACAAAAAAAAATCAGTTCCTCTGAGATGCATTCTTAGTTTAAAAATCATCCATTTAATTTTTTTTTTTACCAGTGCAGAAATTTTCCTCTCCGTTTTCAATATTCATTGATGTTAGTTCGTGACATTGCTTTGTTTGGGGTCTGGCGGGGAGTTCTGTTCGTGTGAACGTGCGAAACGGAACGGCGAAGCTCACCGGAGTAAAATTTGAGGGAGCAAACATTTATTCGGATTGCATGAGTTCGAGACGTCACATCTTGGATCGCGTGCGGAATTTTGCCGTTCATTCACTCAACTCTCCTGAAGTTATTGTCGTTTTAAACGAAGCGTAACATTGGTCTACATGAACATTTAAATGAATGTTTGGTCAGTTAATTTGGTTTTAGAAATAATCAATATATTTTTACTAGCTGCAGTACCCGGCGATACCCGTGCTAAACACATCGCCATATAAATAACATAGAAGATAGAAAGATAACGTCCCCTTAAACCCTCTGGGGGGATGATTTTCGGAAAAACCGTTCTTAGGGGATATCTAAGTAGCAAAAGTGATATACGTGTTATATTCCAAGTCTTGAAGTGTTATATTTCAATAGAATTTATAAGACAATGATAGGTTTCTCTCTTATTTATAAATATATATTTCCAAAAAAATAATATAATATTAGACAGAATTAAATATCAATAATTTATGTTTTCCTTACGATCATCTACTATATAAAAATAAGTCGGGTTTTCCTTCCTGACGCTATAACTCCAGAACGCACGAACCGATTTCCACGGTTTTGCAGTCGTTGGAAAGGTCTCGGGCTCCGTGAGGTTTATAGCAAAGAAAATTCAGGAAAGTTCAGGACAAACCAACATTTTAAGTAGATGGCGCCGGCGAAATACCACTCACTGACTCACTCATCACGAGATCTCTAAAACTATACACCCGATTGACTTGAAATTTAGCATAGTTACTCATTTTGTGATGTAGACGCTCACTAAAAACGGATTCTGTGGAAATCCGATCCCAAGGGGAGTTTCGGGGGCGTAATATATCAAAATTTCCAGTTTTTGGTAGGAAATCACCATGGCAACGGCTGTTGCTCTGTAAATGCTTAATTCGTCTCTATGGCAACGACTATTTCATTGTTAGTGCAGTCCTCATCACCTTTGAAATTTTGCGGGTACTTTAAATATCGAAAATTGCCCTTTTTCTCAAGTATATATATTTTACATATTTGTAACTTCACAGTAATGTTCCTTATGTTACACAGGATGACATTTTCCGAAATTAGATCCCATGGGTGGTTAAAACAAGGCAACAGTGGGTACTTTGTGTGCATGAGAACAGGATTTTGCATTGTTCATGCCTTCTGCGTCTCCATGGCAACGGGCATCGCGCGGCAGTGGCGTACCCACAAGGAGGGGCATGTAGAATGAGCGGCGCAAGAGTGATCTGCCTGTAGACTGCCGTAGCGAAGTACGGGTACGTCAGTTGTACCTTGCGTGCACGAGTCGGGAAACCATCGGTGCTATTCATTTTCTCTCCGGTACATTATACAGCATTGTAATACATTTTCACTGAATTTTTTTTATTTACCATTACCGTAAATGGGAGGTGTGGCTTAATTTTCTTCAATTGGTATAACCGTGCGAAGCCGGGTCGGGCAGCTAGTTATATATATATAATTATATATATATATTTAAAAAAACTAAAATAATACAACTGGTCAGAATATCACAATTCAAAAAATAACGCAATAGAAAAAAAATTCGTTTTATCAGTGGTTCATTTAACTTCACAGATGATTCAAAAACATATTCAAATATATTTTTATTTAAAAACAAACATTTATTTAGATTCATTTCTTTGTAAAGCTCTTGATTGATTATTTTCTCATCACTTTTCGAAGAATGTCAAAAATATAATGATTTGTTATCCTGCAGAAGGCGAAAATACAAACAGATATTTTATAGTGTAACATTTTGGCCAGTTCAGCAATTTTTATTATTCGCGTTTTTTGCAAAATAATAAAAACGATACTCTTGGAAAGTCATGGAACTAAGCATAATTTTAATCTTTATAAATTAGTTTCAGTATATTAAATACAAAAAGGTTTTTTTAATTATTTATTTATATACGAACAAAACTCAGCACTTGGTCGGTTAAGAGTGGTCATTTTTAAGACCGAGTAAAAAATAATAACTAAATGTGGCAAAGTATACATAGCACAAACTGACAGGCAAATAACCTCAAGGGTTAATGAACATTAGTGACTATATACATGAAAACCCTACGATCAGCTAAAACAGAACATTCCATGCAAACCAAACATGGCATTGAATTCGACCAATTCCCCACCATTGCCAACACCCCACAATACAAGAAAAGATACATTCGAAAATCGATTTAAATATTGAAAGATCTATCACATTTAAATAGAGAGGACGGATACAAATCAAGCGGAATACAGCAAAAACTCTTCGGAAATCCTGAAAACCTATCTCTGCATCAAACAATTGATAGATCGTCTCTGGTTGGCAAACCAAAAGATAAGAGGCCACTGATTGGCCAGCATCCCCAGCCAATCACAGAAGCCCAGCTCCAATTGGCCAACCAAGAGGCCAACCAGAAGAAATAAGGGCTCTGATTGGCCCACAGCTGCAGCTAATCGTGAAACACTTCCTTTTCAGCCGAGAGTATTAAAAGACAGGTGGACTAGTAATAACCTTGATCATAAGTCGACAAATAAAACACCACGTCATTCAGCTCCCAGACCTGGGCAATAAAGAGGCTGTGGGCGTCTTAACATTCGGAAATGGCAATCCCTGTACCATCCTCTCCCTATACGCCCCTCCTGGCAAAACAATCACAACCGCTGACCTAGACTTACTCACCAAAATCTCCCACACTTTCCTCGACCTCGGCGACCTGAACGCAAAACACCCATCCTGGAACTGCGTCGGAACCACCCAGAACGGCCGACTCCTATATAAGCACCAAGAAAAAATTCCCTATATGGTCTGCACGCCATACCACCCCACTCACATCCCTGATGCCACGCACCAACAACCAGATATACTCGACTTCACAATCTACCAAAATACCTCCTTCATCTACGAGCTAGAAGTCCTTAACGAACTCCACTCCGACCAACTCCCCATCCTCGTTCTCCTAGAAAATGCCCACTCTGCGGATACACAATTCTCACCACAGCCTAACTACGACAACGACAACTGGGATAAGCTAAATGCACATCTAAATCGTCACCTCAGGATACAAGAACAGCCTAACACACCACGATCAGTAGACCAATGCGAAGAACACTTCACCTCCTCCCTACAGGCTGCCATAAAACACGCAATACCCAACAACAAACCAGCAACAAACACAGGCCAAGAGATACCACAGCAAATTGCCGTGCTCATTAACGCCCGCAACCACGCACGCCGCCTATGGCAAAAACACCAGCTGACAGCCTAAAAAACTGATACCAACAGGCTACAGAAGAAAATAAAACAAGAAATAACAAAACATAGAACCAAGACCTGGGACACCAAAGTTAAAGAACTAACCGCTGCATCCAGCAGCCTCTGGACCACAACGAAAGGTCTCATGCCAAAGCCAATCACAGTACTACCACTCAAGACAGGAAATTCCACCTCCCCAATAGCCTTCGCACCACAGGCAAAGGCAGACCTCCTGGCAGCGACCCTTGAACAGGCATTCCGCCCAAACACAGCACCATCATCGCAGAAACACACAGAAACAGTGCACCAGCACCTGCAACAGTTACTCTTGCGCCCCCTGCTGAACCAACCTGCCCCAACCACGAACAGGTAAGTCGTAAAAGTAATCAGCAAACTGAAGCCAAAGAAAGCCCCTGGCACAGACGGAATACAAGCCATCGTGTTGAAGAACCTTGGCCCCACAGCGATACAGGCACTTACACTCTGCATAAATGGCATTCTCCACACCTGCAGCTGGCCAACAACCTGGAAGACTGCGAAAGTAATCTTGTTCCCCAAGCCCGGCAAGGACGCCACAGACCCGCAAAACTACCGCCCCATGAGCCTGCTGAGCACCATATCTAAAGTGGCGGAGAAAATTATCATAGCAAAACTCAACACACACCTGGAACAACACAACACGCTGCCAGACCAACAGTTCGGCTTCAGACCGCGCCACTCCACAACACACGACCTGGTCAGAATCACAGAACATATAACTACAGGATTTAACAAGAAACACAAGAAACAATACACTGCAGCAGTCTTCCTCGAAACCGCGAAGGCTTTCGATCGTGTGTGGCACGAAGGCCTGCTTTACAAGCTCCACACCATCAACCTACCAGACTGCTACACACGCCTGCTGGCCTCCTACCTTAGAGACAGAACATTTTACACGAGTCTGCTAGGAGCCCAATCGGCAAGCAGACCTATACAAGCTGGGGTCCCACAAGGCAGCATTCTGGGCCCCACTCTATTCAATATCTACGTACACGACCTACCTACACCAACACGAGCACACACAGCCTGCTATGCCGACGACACCATGGTCTTTGCAAGCTCCACCAGGCCCTACCTTGCAGTCCGAAAGGTTCAGAAAGCCCTCAAAAAACTGTAAATTGGCTCACCGACTGGAAGACAGCAGTCAACATTTCAAAGACAGAAGCAATAATATTCTCTCGCCAACTTGTTCCGGACAATCTACAGTGACTGCAGCTGTTCTACGAGAAAATTGCCTACACAAAATGTGTTAAATACTTAGGGACACACATGGACTCGAAGCTCACATGGAGCACAAACACAAACAAAAAAATAGCAGCAGCCTACTCCCGGATGGCACAGCTCTACCCACTGCTGAACATGAACAGCTCACTCTCGCACAAGAATGGCACACTGCTGTATACGATATGCATCAAGCCCATCCTTACGTACGCAGCACCAGCCTGGGGATATGCAGAAAAAACTCACACTGCGAAACTAAAAGTAGTACAGAACAAGGCGATCAGGCGCATCGCGCAAGTGCCTAGGTACGTTCCCAAGAAGCCCCTACACAAAGAAATTCACATAGACACAATCAGCGACACTATGCACAAACAAGCAGCAAAATTCTACAAGAGTATTCAGGGCCATGAAAATCCACTCATCCGCGCCCTAGGACAATACGAAGAAACAATTCTAAGAAAATATAAGAGACCAAAATACATGCTTGTGCCAAAGCCAACATAGAAGCACAACGAAGGCACAACAACACACGCGCCTCCAGACCACACAAATGAGCCGCGCCAACGAACAACAACTATGCCAAACACCGCACGAATTAATTAATTATCCAACCACTCACAGCAACTGTTCTACTCGCCGAGGAACTTCCAGAACCGCACACGACTCACCACTACACGAGACCCGCAGCCCACACAGGAAGGGAGCAGTGCAGCGAGCAGCGAGGACACCAACCACAGTGCGCGCCAGCCCTCACAGCTGCTCCCCCCCCCCCCCCCTCAGTAACCAACAACCTAGCCCGCGAGTGCACCGAGTGTTTTCAGTGTTAATCTCGCAAACAAATCCCTCTCAGTGCTAAAGTTAGACCGTTCGCAACATAACATAAATTACTCCCTTTGAATTTCTCTACACCCACCATCGAGTTACCCCCGCCCACGCAGCCCAGAGACGCCGCCCACAGTGCCTGGTTCACTCGTGGCTACCTAACACATCACTAAAGTAACAAATAAAAATACAGTGTTTTTTGTTTTTCTCTATTGCTGCAGGAAGCGGTGGCTTGCCCCGCACATCACTACAACAGGCGCACCTGCCGCCCCTACCGGCCAACTGGCCGCAACTCATGCCTCTGCGACATAATTCCGCGTCGCAGGGGCACGACTACCTACCCATCTAACTCCCCGCTCCCATCAATATCCGGACTGATCGGGCGCGGTAACATCGCTGCATTCGGGCCACAGGTTTCCTCTAGTGCGTCGCTGGTTTACTGTAGCCAACCCACTCTGCTACACCCCCTAGGCTGCCGGGGCGCTAATTGCCACGCCCCTGCAGTCTCGTAGGTCGCAGTTGCCTCCCCGTGCGAGTGGGGGAGGCCACTGACCATTCCTTACGATATAACGAAAAGCAGGCCTTCCGCCTGGCACGTAATACGAACCTCCCTTTTAATCACTCCCTATTTTGCAGGAGGGCCCACAATCACTTCGGTTGTGCGCGACTGACTTCAGCGTGGAGGGGCTGTAGTCTAAAAAAAAAAAAAAAAAATTGGTTGTCTGTAAAGTCAGTTTACGGACGATAGTTTGTGACAATGTCATAAAAAAACATTGATGAAATGATTCTTCCAGAAGAAAATGAAATATCCAATTCGGCCTGAGACTGAGCCGTAATAGGTTTTTACAACCAAACCATTTAGGCATTAAATATATGTTATTCTTTGAGGAAGTATTTTTTTAAATTTTTCTATCTTTTGTATGATAAAATATACCTCTGCATACTTTCATGAATAAAATTGAATCATTTTTATTGAATTTTCACTATTAGGTATGGATACAAAGGAGTGAAATGAAATCTAGAATTTAATTGATACATTTACTTTTATTTGCACTCATTAATTCAAATATGTTTATTACTGTAACAGAGATTATTTTAACTGTAAATTTTATACATGGTTGCTATTTAACTTCTTCCATTCTGTGTTATTCTGTTAAGAATAGGACGATGATAGGAAAAATAGGAAATGAATGGGAGTGTTTCAAGGATGATGTGAAGGAAAATAGCTTACCCAACACCAAGATGCAGTCAAAAATAATATATTTGCGCCACGGACTCTGCAGCAATGCTAGGAGGAACGGGTTAGCAAAGAGCAATGAAAATGTTACATTGATTGCATGAAAACAGAATTACGCCACGGACTCGGTTGCAATGCTAGGAGGTTCAGGTTAGCAAAGAGCAATATAAAATGAGCGTAACGAGACACAAAGTAACGGGACGATGTGCGAAAAGGGACACTTTTTCGTGCGTGCAGCCGGCTTTCGTTGATTTATTAGACGTTGTCACGTCAATATATAAATAACCTCAGTAGATAACTGCTCCGTGTTGATGGCGACTGCAATGTCGACCGAAATGCCGGTGATATCTTCGCCTTGCACGCGGCTACAACCCAGAAGCTGAGCAACTTCAGACAATGGCCGCGAAAACCTGTGATCATTACTTTAAAAAAGCAATTTAATTATTTTATTTCCTGTATATTATGAAATACAGTTAACCATAATCGGATAAACATTATCAACACGTCCAACCCTGATTTCACTGATAATGCATGAATATACTCGCTATGTTTGTGTGTAGTTGTAGCCGGTAACTTGTTTTGGGACTGCGCTATACGTCAATGTCGAAGGGAGTCGATCCAAAGATGTCTCGTCTGGTAGCCAATGGATATTTTAAAGAATCTGTTTCAGTTCTTTGGACTCTGAATATATTTTCAAGTTTCTGGTTTATTAAACTTTTTTTTTCTGATCTCTCCTTAGAGAGCTTATATCACAAGAATCTGCTTGATTATCGGAACTAGATGTAATCTTTATTTGGGCAATAGTACATGGTCAGCTTGTATGTTGATGATAATTTCAGACTTAAGTTGTAATTATATTACTTTACATTATAAATGTAAGTATTTTAAACTGCAGAATTTTTTAAATGCTAAAACATGAATCTAAACGGTATAAGATAGGCGATGACATAAGTCAGTCACAAATTTGAATGTCGGAGGGTAATAGATGTTTTAATGTGCACAGGTACCGAATCTTAATATTTTGTTTGTGGGCAGGTTGGATATTAGTTTGCTTTGGTTAAATTTTTATCACATGCAATGACAAGTTTTCTGTAATATCAGCAAGTGTATTGGATGATTATTTATCTTAACATCTTAAGAGTATAGTGTATTTGTTAATTTTTTTCTGAATGGCTAGTAAACATTAAACACATTTAAAGGTGTTGGAAAGGAAACCGTTCACAGTACACCAAATAAGTTAGGTAGTATAATTTAAAACGCAATATTTTCCCACAAACATTATATACTTAAAAATTATTTGCACTGGCGTTTTCTTGTAATAAATTTTAGCAAAAATAGTTTAATTTTGACTTAAATTAAATTAATTTTTTTATATAAAATTGTTTTATTTTTTAAAAAAAATATTTTCCAGCTGAGGTTGTTTGATTTACACAATTTCCAGCATATTTTTTTTAAGACCAACTATTCTATAAAACAATTTATGTAATAAAATTAATGTATATAAAAATATGTAATATGTTGTGATAATACTAAGTATCTCAGAACACTGAAACTTTAGTTTAAATATTTTTCAGTGTTTGTTTATATTATGTCTTTCAATTGTAATAATGTCTAGAGTTTATTTCTCAGAGCAGTAGCAATTTCTCTATGTTTTAATGGCTGGAAAAGAGATCTGATAAAGAGAAGGTGATTTGTCTATGGATCGGCGGACCATTTAAATGGAAAATTTAGGCATTGTTAAAAATTTGACGATATAATTTTGGAGAGAACAATGAAGAAGGAAGTTTTTTTGGTGCCATTTTTGTGGCTGGTGTGTGTGGCCGCATCGGACATTTCCGACGCGGAATTCAGCTAAAATTTTCTGCAGATATTTCACTGAATAAGTGAACTGTTGCGCCTCTGAGCCAGGGCAAATGTTACGGTTATATTTAATTACCGGGGCTACCTTTATCTACGGAAATATAAGGTACGGAAGTTTAATGTATTTAGGCCTGAAGTTTTGTGTTCAGTGAGCCCCTTTTATTAACTGTTTCGGCCTAGTAACTTATTGTTCCTGTTAATGCCTCTGGTTTTCGTTATGGCACAACATGATTATCTTAACTTTCACCTAGTATTCTCGATTTAAAGATTCTTGTGTGATCCAAGGTAACTGAGTTAGTTGATTTTTAATTCACTTTAAGTATTATTATTTATCATAAATGAACTTTTGCTTTCGTTTGTGCCCAACATAACTATATAGATAACTTATATTTTATGTGATTTCATATGAGTTATGGGTAAGCAACCTTGGTTCTCAGTGTAAATAACCTTATGTGTGTCAAACTATTAATATTGGAAATGGGTAACTTTGGGCATAAGCCGCAATTGAAAACCACTTATAGCAGTGGAAATATATATGAGTAATATAGTAATGTTAAAGTGTGGCGCCCGTATAAACATAATAATAATAGTTGTCCTATTACCTATTAGTAACTATAATTCATTCATGAAGTAATAGTTCAATGTTAGTAAAGTAAATCTGTTTGTAGGTCATACATATATTTACACACTGGTTTGTTATGAGACACCAGTTGAAATATGATAATATAATACACACGAAATATTTATTAAAAATGAAATTTCTTTTAATATTGTGCAAATGAATATTATTTATCTTACATACATAACATGATAAAAAAATTTGACAAAAAATTAATTTTATCGAATAACCTCTTAAAAAATTACATTGCATGTTATTTGCCTCCGATCATTTAATAATCTTCCTTGCTGTGGATTCGATTCAATATACACTAGTACTGTAACCATATTGGTTGTGAAATTCGTATGAAAGTTCTCAATTTAATAGAGTTCGCAACAACATTAGCATGCTTAAATATAAATGTGCCATAGCATCTATTCACGATCAATTTAATCAAATTAATAGAGTGTGCTGAAACATGACTGTCCTACGCACAGAAAGTGTTTTGTTTTATTTAAATAACATTTTTTAATTATTATTATTATTATTTATTGACATTTTATTTTTTTGTTCTATGATTATGTATTTGGACGTATCTGCAACTACCGTTCTCTATGGCGTATCTGAATGACGCCGAAGCTCAATTAACAAGACCCCTCTAGGGAACATTGGACTTGAAACGGCTAATTGAACTTTTTATTTATAATTTGTAAAACAGAATTTCCATTGTTGGAAAATCCTATTTTAAATTTAAGGCATTTTGATGTATTAATTTGTTTTGTTAATTGTCTGGGAGTGGTTTTGAACGTGTAATTAAGTCAACAATCTTAGGGTTTCAGTCAATCAGCGACGGTGTTACTTAAGATAAGCGTCACTACAGAATTAACGGTATAGAGTCTTGAATTAATGGCGATGATGGCTGCATAGGCCGGGTTTAAATCCCCTTAAAAATCAACGAAAATAAAAAGCTGGGTAGATCATCCTACAACCAGGAAGTTTGAAACGTCGTCTAAACCTAAATTACATGTTATTTAATTAGGGCACGTCATAACTGACGTGTATTGAGGAGTGTTTTACCGTGAGTAACCAGCGACTCATGATGCCATGTTAATTTAACTGTTCTCTACCTACATACATCGTAATTTTGCCGACGGACTTTTAAATATTACGTTTCATTGTTGAGATAGTCTAAGATCATATTGAGATAAACATTTTTATTAAAACAATCACGCATCCTGTTTTCCACACTTGACTTTGTTCAAACACCCAGAGGTGAACTGAGACAGATGTCTCAAGATGCTCTACCGCAATTATTTAATGAGTTCAGCCGTGGAATATAATAATCAACTTTAAAAACGAACATTACAAATAAATATTATTTTCTCACGCAAATAATCTATTATAAATTGAGGTTTTCAACAGACATTATTATTTTGAACCATATGAACTTTTGTTTCATGCTATCATGTGTGCAACCTAACTCCTGTAATTTTATCAAATATGAATGGCATACCACTGGATCGACTAGAAACTAAAACATACTTTTATTTGATTAAAGAATGTTTATATTAATCATATGTTTCCATGTTGTCATTTTACAGTGTATGTGTATGTGTCCTTCATGATTCCAATTGGTTTGTTGTCTATTCTCATGCCTTGTGAAGATTTTGATAGTGTGAGAATATTTAATCTTTCCCTTGTGTATCATACTACATGAGCCTTGACCTATTAAGGAATTTAAGTAGTGCATAAGGGTGGCGCCCATATATGAATTTTGAAAATTAATCAAAGAATATACTTATTTTTTACAGAACCATTAATATCCACAGAGAATTATTTATTATTTAAACTATAATATCCAAATGACACCATTCTTACACCTATAGACCATATTCAGGAAGTGACAACTATATTTTGTTTCTACCTAACAACACCACACATTATCTGTATAGATAGTGCATATAGCATATATATTTATATAACGAAAACACCACAGAAGAGTGGCTACCACTACGTGGAGCCCACCAACACATTTGAAGAAGGTAACCACTACATAAGAGTGGCACTGAATTCTGTTTCCTACCACTACAAGAGCTGGAAAATTTGCACAATTTTTATATTCATCTTTGCAAGTAGAGGTCAAAAACCTTGATTATATGAAACAGACATACGCGGCCAAAACGTAGCAAACTAAGCGACGGCTCGCTAATTTATCATTGGAAAATGCTAAAACTATCGGCCTCGTCAAAATATGACTCTATGCCCCGATGCATATTATCTTTGCGCCACGGACTCGGCAGCAATGCTAGGAGGAACAGGTTAGCAAAGAGCAATGAAAATGTCACACTCAAGCGCTTCATAACAGAATTTAAACAGCGTTACACAGTCAGTTAGTAAGATAGTGATAAGCGTTTTAATTTCTTTTTATCTCTTTTCCAGTCTAAATTTCTCAAAAACATTTTTAAAATGGTATCAATCACTAGACGATAAACAAATGATTAAGGTAAAATTAAAAATTTACAACAAAATCATAGATAAAACATTCTTTAAAAAATATAAGGCTTCCATTTGCAAGATTTGTTTTGTTTTTGAGATGTTATGTATATATTTTTAATTTCATGTTCACCAGACTAATAATCTTAGCATGATCATGAATAGACTCATCTGCATCACAAGACTAAAAATTTGCAAACAAAGAACTTCGTTCGCGCGCTTCCACTTGAAGGGGTATTTTTTCGTCCTTCATTCTCCGACATCCCAGTGGGTGTGGCCTTAACTTTTCTTACCTTTGTATTCCCGTCGCTGCTCGCACTTTTCCATTTGCCGTGTTTGCCTCGTCTGTTCCTCCGCCGATATTGTACTGTCCCCCGCCGAGACGGTCTCAGATGCCAGCGCGCGTCCCGCGAAGCGCAGTCTTATAAAGTTCCACGTCTGCTTCATAAAGTCCTGTCGTGGCTAATCCTTTCATAATTTATATTCCAGCTTCGTAACAATGTCATCCTGCGGCGGGCTAGTTATATAGAAAATTTAGATGTGCTCTGACGTGAATTTATTACTCCGTGATGAATTCATAATGCGCGTCCACTAATTAACCGCAGATCTCTTTAAACAATATAAAACACTCATAAGATCTGTAAAGCTAGGAAATGACGTGAAATGAATGGCCATCCTTTGAAAATTCATGCTTCTTAAAGTTTCTGTATTCGCTTGGTGCAGGTATTACTATGACGGTTTGTAATTTTATTTTGATGCTAATCGTTCTTGTCAGTGATAAAGTGAGTGATTTTATAACTAAATTAGAATATTATAAAAATTGTCTGAATATTTACATCAATCACTGTAATAAAAATTTCGGAATAACCAATTATTTTGAAGTCTAGAGTAATAGACATATATTGTAAAGAAAATATTTACAATTTTTAAGATATAATTAATTAATGTATGTTTATTGATTATAATAAATTATTTATCAACAACGAAAGTCGATTGTTTTTGATGATTTAAAAAGCTTTTAATGTACTTTAATATTTCAAAAATATATATAATTTATTGTTAAATGTTTATATCACTTGACATTTGTGTAGTCAATGACTCAGAAGCTCTGGAACACTGTTCATTGCGTTGTATTTTGTTGTCTCAAAATGTTCCGAGGCAAGTTAGGAAGAGGGTCAAGGGTTCTGTTCCATCACACGTTCAAATATAAAAAATTTATGAAGAGTCGTCATCACTTTATTAGTCAGGAACTTTATATACTTTTGAAGGTCCCGTCGCCATAAATTTCAGCTAATAAAAAACATATTTATATTTTCAAACAATGATCTAACTGCAGATTTATATGAAATCAAATCACAACATATTTGCGATTTCCTCTTACAGTTATTTAGGCCAGTTCATCCAAAAATGGTAACAATTAATGTACCTACTGGATCATGTTGATAATCTAAGGCAATGGATTAAAAATATTATTATCTCAATTTTTTAGAATGATATATTTATTTATCCAAAAAATACTTTTTTTTTAATTTTCCATGGAAAACGTTTTTAAAATATCGTTTCGGATTTTTTTTACAGATAAATCGTAAAATTTGTTGACAAGGTTTCACTTAGATTAATTTATGTAATTTTCTGACAAAAATAAATTGGTAATAGTTAGGAACTGATCGATAAAGGTACCTTACGATAGAGTTCACAAAGATATAAACTGTGAGAAATGAATAAATATTTTATAAGTCTCCCAATGAATACTAATCTTATAATTTATGTTGTTATACTCTCTCTCTCTCTCTCTCTCTATATATATATATATATATATATATATATATTTAAGAGATTTCCACCTATGTACTGACTCATCACGATATCTCTGGAACTATATGGCCTAGAGACTTGAAATCTGGTAGGAATATTTTTTTCGCCGAGTGGAGGTTAGCTAAGAACGGACTTTACGAAATTCCACCCGCAAGGAGGGTTACGGGGGCGTTAATTAAAAAAAATCCACACTTTCAAAGTATAACTCTTATAGGTATTAAACTTGGCCAGAATATTCTTTTTGGCAAGCTAAAATTTACCAAGAAGGAATTTTGTGAAATCCCACCCACAAAGCGCAGTATGGGGGCGTTCAAAATAAAAAAATGCAAAACTTTTTATCTATAGTTTCTACAGGTTTGCAGCTATCTTCGTAAATTTACAGACACTTAGTTCACTTACTTTCAACTTGAAGCCAAAATAATATTATCATATTGAAAAATTGTTAAAAATATGATTAAGTCTACAGAAAGAACACTATTATTTTTCTCACGTGTGTGTTTATCGTTCTACACAAAAACATCGCCTCAGTGATGACTGTAACTCTGTGACTACGTGTCAAGCACTATTTCTATTTATTCAAATTATTATATCAATTTTTTTCAAATATTGGCAAAAAAAATAATTACTTAGTTTATAATTGGCTATTTTATTTTTATGTTAAATTAGTTAACTATTTTGTAAATATATTCGGTTAAATTTTTTTTGTAAATATAATTGTAAATAATATTAGTTTTGTAATTTGTAAATATATTAATTTTTTTTTCAGGTACTAAATTGAAAAAGGTTATTTATTTGTAAATATTACGGTTAATATTTTATAACTTTATTATAATTATTGATTTGAAGTTATGTTAAAAACAAATGGCATTCATTTTAATACTTTTTTATTATGTCAAAATTAAAATATAACCAGACAGCTGTCAGAATAAATGTTTTCAAAAACTGATCAGATTGATTTAATTAAATCAAGTAGACCGGATTTCAGTTAGCTTAATTAAGTGTTATTAATTATTAATATATAATTGTTCTTATTATTTTCTTCATTTTGGTGATTTTTGTAGTTGAGTAGAATGTTAGTTAATGTAGTAGTTCATAATAATTTAGTTAATTGTTACTCAGTTAAGAAGTGATTTTATTGATATTTAAAGTGATTGAAATCAGACTAAGTGAACTCAATCAATAGGAAGTTATTCTTTATATTATTGCCGTTTTGGTAAAGTTTTTATCCTATTAGTTTTTTCGGTTAAAAGTATATAATTCAAATATACTCTCCTATTTTCTCCATTTAATTTATCACCATATTTTTTAAATAATTAAACTTATGAAGTAATAATTTAAATATTCATTCCATCTCCATCTAATAGTATTTACTAAATTTTTAATTTAATTTAGAAACATCCGTTCATTATTTTCGAAAGTTTATTAAACAGAATTTTTTTAAAAATTTATTTGTTAAGTTATTGATAATAAATATATTTAATGAAATGTTATTTCTGGTTATGATGATAATTTAATTTTTTAACTATTGTTTTCAATTAAATTTATTATAATACTTGCCAAAGCTCAAAAAAAATCATTAACGTTTTAGTATATCAAGATGGCTGTCTCAGGGCTACGTTTGGCGATGCATTAGATGGAATTAAAAGACTAAGATTTACTGGAAACTACAAAAATTGTCTTTATGACGCTTTTGTTCCATTATTTGAACCCCTAAATTGTGATATTACCAAAACATTAATATCAGTATGATGGAGAAACTGTATTCATTCCAAAAATTCCTCTAATTCCACCAGATTACCACTTCGAATTTAAACGCCTGCAATTTCCTGTCAAATCATTATGCCGTGATGATTAATAAGGCACAAGGGCAAAGTTTAAAGATGGCTGTTATTGACTGAAGAAATGACTGTTTCTGTCATGGTCAACTGTACGTCGCATGCTCAAGAATAGTTCACCTGACAGCTGGATCATTCTTCAGCTAATGGGAAAAACGAAGTCGTTGTATATAAACAAGTATTTAATTTTCTATTTTTGACTATATTAATAATTATTTCTTTAAATTAAATATACTGAATCGGAAAATAAACAGTGATATAATCAATAAATATTTATATTCAAAAATATTTTTGGACCTACAGCTAAAGTGGTTTTTCATTCAATTATTTTCAATAGTCTATCCATAAAATAATTAATTTATACTGTTACAAAATAATATTTATCAAGCTTTCAATTTTGTTTAGTATTAATTCATTGGATACATTTATCACCTGAAACAGGATATACATACTAACTAATATATTTTAATAATTTTCAGGTTTATTATAAAGCTAAAACTATGACAATGTGTTTTTTTTTAATTTCAATTTACATTTGTTGCACACAAAATTAGTAATCAATTTTTTTAAAAACTTGAAGAAGAATAACAGTATAAATATAAGAATTATGTTAAAATAGGAAATGCTAGCATTATGCCAAAACGTTCGTAGTTTTAGATTTATAAATAATTAGTCTATTTTCGCTATAATATCTGAGCCATCAGAAATTAAAAACATTTAAAAATTAAAAAAAAAAATGAAGTAAAATTAAAAGGTAGCACTGACTAATGTGCATTGCATGAAGCAAAAGTAGACTACACCACTGAGTTGAAAAAATTAATATGAATGGGCTTATATTAGCTGTTTGGTAAAGAAAGTAACAAAATTTAATTTTTCTTTCGGTTGGCATGTATTTTATGCCACGCGAAGCGGGTGGGGTCAGCTAGTTGTTTATAAATGGATAAGACAAATACGAAAAAAAAATTATGCATGCTATCTAACAATAAAACAAAGAGTAGTAATGAAGAAATTAAATAAAAGCCTTTCATTAAACAAAATTATGAATTTTTTTTTACGTGTTTACTAAAAAGTCGCATGAAAACCGTACAAGCTGTGAAATTATTTTAATTGTTTAGATAATAGTAACGAGATTAATGCGTCTCAACGTAAAAGTTAGTAATTACTGCGCTGTAGTTATTGGTCGTCAGAATGAAGATAAAAAAGGCAGCATGCTGCAATTTCATTTTCGTGTCGCTCTTGATGTGTTCCCTTTTACTACCGAGCGGGCCGTGACGAGACATTTGCCATAAAGACCACGTTGGCTTTAGTTGCTGGCACGATAAAACCCCGCCCTTTCCTGCTCGGACCAATCAAGAGGCCGCGCTCTTATCGTGCAAGCTGCGAGGGCTAGGCTGGCGACCTTGGAGTGGCGTGAAGGTCATGCCCCAGAGAGATCCAGAACACTCGTTGCTGCCTCGAAGGAGGGGGGAATCTGGCGTGTATATAATGTAAGAGCTAACTGATCTCAGATAATATTTGGAAGAACATTTTTATGAAATACTCGTCAGATAATTATTCGCAGTATTAAATAATACTGTATATTTTAATTAACATGAATTAAAAGTAACTTACTAAATTATTTAAAAGTGTATAGAAACTTAATTTCATTAAATCATTTTGAGTAGTATCTTTCCCAGTGTTTGAATTTAAATCATCTGGAAAGACACACATTCTATTATAACATATATATGTATATATGTATATATATGTATATATATGTAAATATGTATATGTATCATACACTAATGTTTTATTTAGTCGATGTTAGTTCAAATCAATCTGTTCCAAGACTATTTGATGCAATAAGATGTATTATTTGGTATGTTTTACTTAACTATTTATTAAGGGAGTTAGCTTATCACGTATAGTCTTTATTATTTTACACTTGCCTCGCAGCTCGGGCTACCACTCAGACACACACCTCGCAGCTGGGAATACCACTCAGACACACACCTCGCAGCTGATAATACCACTCAGACACACACCTCGCAGCTCTAGCTACCCCTCAGCCACACACCTCTCAGCTCGGGCTACCCCTCAGCCACACACCTCGCAGCTCGGGCTACAACTCAGCCACACACCTCGCAGCTCGAGCTACCCCTCAGCCACACACCTCGCAGCTCGAGCTACCACTCAGACACACACCTCGCAGCTCGGGCTACCATTCAGCCACACACCTCGCAGCTCGGGCTACCCCTCAGCCACACACCTCTCAGCTCGGGCTACCCCTCAGCCATACACCTCGCAGCTCAGGCTACCCCTCAGCCACACACCTCGCAGCTCGGGCTACCACTCAGTCACACACCTCGCAGCTCGGGCTACCACTCAGCCACACACCTCGCAGCTCGGGCTACAACTCAGCCACACACATCTCAGCTCGGGCTACCCCTCAGCCACACACCTCGCAGCTCGGGCTACCCCTCAGCCACACACCTTTCAGCTCGGGCTACCCCTCAGCCACACACCTCGCAGCTCGGGCTACAACTCAGCCACACACCTCGCAGCTCGAGCTACCCCTCAGCCACACACCTCGCAGCTCGGGCTACCACTCAGCCACACACCTCGCAGCTCGGGCTACCACTCAGCCACACACCTTCAGCTCGGGCTACCCCTTAGCCACACACCTCGAAGCTCAGGCTACCCCTCAGCCACACACCTCTCAGCTCGGGCTACCCCTCAGCCACACACCTCTCAGCTCGGGCTACCCCTCAGCCACACACCTCGCAGCTCGGGCTACCACTCAGCCACACACCTCGCAGCTCGGGCTACCCCTCAGCCACACACCTCGCAGCTCGGGCTACCACTCAGCCACACACCTCGCAGCTCGGGCTACCCCTCAGCCACACACCTCTCAGCTCGAGCTACCCCTCAGCCACACACCTCGCAGCTCGGGCTACCCCTCAGCCACACACCTCTCTGCTCGGGCTACCCCTCAGCCACTCACCTCTCAGCTCGGGCTACCCCTCAGCCACACACCTCGCAGCTCGGGCTACAACTCAGCCACACACCTCGCAGCTCGAGCTACCCCTCAGCCACACACCTCGCAGCTCGGGCTACCACTCAGCCACACACCTCGCAGCTCGGGCTACCACTCAGCCACACACCTTCAGCTCGGGCTACCCCTTAGCCACACACCTCGAAGCTCAGGCTACCCCTCAGCAACACACCTCTCAGCTCGGGCTACCCCTCAGCCACACACCTCTCAGCTCGGGCTACCCCTCAGCCACACACCTCGCAGCTCGGGCTACCACTCAGCCACACACCTCGCAGCTCGGGCTACCCCTCAGCCACACACCTCTCAGCTCGAGCTACCCCTCAGCCACACACCTCGCAGCTCGGGCTACCACTCAGCCACACACCTCGCAGCTCGGGCTACCACTCAGCCACACACCTCGCAGCTCGGGCTACCACTCAGCCACACACCTTCAGCTCGGGCTACACCTTAGCCACACACCTCGAAGCTCAGGCTACCCCTCAGCCACACACCTCTCAGCTCGGGCTACCCCTCAGCCACACACCTCTCAGCTCGGGCTACCCCTCAGCCACACACCTCGCAGCTCGGGCTACCACTCAGCCACACACCTCGCAGCTCGGGCTACCCCTCAGCCACACACCTCTCAGCTCGAGCTACCCCTCAGCCACACACCTCGCAGCTCGGGCTACCACTCAGCCACACACCTCGCAGCTCGGGCTACCACTCAGCCACACACCTTCAGCTCGGGCTACCCCTTAGCCACACACCTCGAAGCTCAGGCTACCCCTCAGCCACACACCTCTCAGCTCGGGCTACCCCTCAGCCACACACCTCTCAGCTCGGGCTACCCCTCAGCCACACACCTCGCAGCTCGGGCTACCACTCAGCCACACACCTCGCAGCTCGGGCTACCCCTCAGCCACACACCTCTCAGCTCGGGCTACCCCTCAGCCACACACCTCGCAGCTCGGGCTACCCCTCAGCCACACACCTCTCTGCTCGGGCTACCCCTCAGCCACTCACCTCTCAGCTCGGGCTACCCCTCAGCCACACACCTCGCAGCTCGGGCTACAACTCAGCCACACACCTCGCAGCTCGAGCTACCACTCAGACACACATCTCGAAGCTCGGGCTACCCCTCAGCCACACACCTCGCTGCCCGGGTTACCACTCAGACACACACCTTATTGCCCGGGCTACCACTCAGACCCGCACCTCGCAGCTCGGGCTACCATTCAGCCACACACCTCGCAGCTCGGGCTACTCCTCAGCCACACACCTCTCAGCTCGGGCTACCCCTCAGCCACGCACCTCGCAGCTCGGGCTACCCCTCAGCCACACACCTCTCTGCTCGGGCTACCCCTCAGCCACACACCTCGCAGCTCGGGCTACCCCTCAGCCACACACCTCTCTGCTCGGGCTACCCCTCAGCCACACACCTCTCAGCTCGGCCTACCCCTCAGCCACACACCTCGCAGCTCGGGCTACCCCTCAGCCACACACCTCTCTGCTCGGGCTACCCCTCAGCCACACACCTCTCAGCTCGGCCTACCCCTCAGCCACACACCTCGCAGCTCGGGCTACCCCTCAGCCACACACCTCTCTGCTCGGGCTACCCCTCAGCCACACACCTCTTAGCTTGGGCTACCCCTCAGCCACACACCTTATTGCCCTGTCTACCACTCAGACCCGCACCTCGCTGCTCAGGCTTCCACTTAGACTCACACCTCGCTGTCCGGGTTACCACTCAGACACACAGTGGCCCGCCCAAGGCCCGGCTTGCGCAGCAGCATTCCCCGGGCCGGAGCCCGTCTCACCCCGCCTCCAGGGCACGTGGAGCTCCCCTGGGCGCCTCGCCGCCCGGACCAGAGACTGCCGGAGTACCGCCCCGCCGAGCCGACTGCTGCTGGTCAAAGTGGGGAGCCCTCTATCGCAGGCTGAGAGAGGCAAACACCCGATCGTGCAACTTCAGTTTTGTTTTGTTCATTGTAATAGGTTAGGTCAGCTACGGAAAAATACTTTAAAACATTGAGGACGGTTGATTTGGTTAGGATAGCTACATTTAAAATACTGTGAAATCATGTAAACGGTTTCCTAGCCCTGGATAGCTACATATTAAAATGTTATTTGCTAAGCAACCATAAAATGATTTTGCAGTTTTTTTAATGTAGCTATACTTACCTAGTATAACCAACCATCCGCAATATTTTAAAGTATTTATACTGTAGCTAACCTAACCTAATTGACCATTAGTATCCTTTAATCAACACCGCCATATTTATTTACAATGAACAAAACAAAAATAACCGAAGATGCACGATCGGGCGTTTGTCTCTCTCGTCTGTGAAAAAAAGGCTTCCCGGGAGACGACAGCCGACCAAACACACCGAGTGATCAGCGAGAAGCCCCGATCAGTCCCGAACATCTCCGAATAACTCTAGTGCAATTTCGGGATCGGAACCAGTAGCACCATTTTACGGAATGTAAGTATATTTTTTCGCGGCTTTAGAGCTATTTTAATATTATTGATCTTACCTAAACAACCTTTAATCATAGTTATCCTTACCCAGACGACCTAAAATCTACCTTCCTCGGAAAAAATTAATAACAAAATTTGCGAAATTTATTTAAAACCAATTAACGTATTATTTATGTATCTGACGTAACCTAACCAATCACTGTGTTTTGAAGTACGAAAGGTATTCCTTTGAAAAAAATTATAAAGAAAGTATTCTTTGTTTTATTTGATACTAAACCAACTTAAAAATATATCGAACTTTCACTTGTACTGACTGCAAAACATGTTATTAATCCCATGATTTACGAACACTGATTATTCGGAACTCCAACTTGATTTAAGTGAATAGTAGCTTCTCCCGGGCAAAAGCGAGGCCTTATCTCTGCGGTCATGCATGTGCAGTGCATACGTAATGTTTCCCCCCTCCCCACACCACCAACCCACTCAAACAGACCGGCATTTCCTCATGAGTGAGCGTCCCGGCCGTTTATCCACGAGATGGGCCTTTTTGGTCGTTACGGCTTATATGATAACGGAAATGTTAGCGAATTCAATTATCTCTACCACAGACTCCTCATTTCTATGCATTCTCTAGAGATTAATTTTAGATTGTAAGCGCTAGAATATTAACATATTGTGATAAACATTTAGGTTAAGTTTTTAAAAAAAATTAATTTATTGTTCATTACTTGTTCATTATCTGCTCGCCTATTCCGTTCCATTGCCAAACTACTCGTAGCAATTGATGGTGATACAAACTAGCCTTTAGGCTGATCAAACCTTCACCAATATTATCATAATCATCATCTTCAACAACAAAATCTTCTTTCGCAGTATACATTCATGCTTTATTTGCCTACTTAATTTGCAGGTTAATTATTTATTTGTAAAGGTCTATGAAAAAAAAATCATTGTGAAGTTTTTCATATAATTCTCAGTACTTCTTTTGCTAAATAAAAACCAAAAAATGCAGGTTAAAAAATATTATCAAAACATATCTGACCAAAAATATTTGACTTTCTAAAAAAAAGTAAGATATCTCCAACGATATTTTGTCGTCCAGATATTTCGCAGTGTATTTGTCTTGTATTATAAAAAACATTAATCTTACAGACTCATAATGAGATAATAATTTAACAGAAATTATAGTTTATTTTTTTAGCGACTAGTTAAAATTAAAGCAAGTTTGAAATTTGATTTTGTTACTTATAGGAAAAAAAAACTTTTACATTGCCTTCTTAAACTAAAATGATAGTAAAATTTATAATATATTTGATCGATTTATTTTATGTAGTTAATTGTATAAGTGTTATACAGATTCTTGAATTTTGGCATCAGAAAATACACAACGTAAGTGTCTTGATTTAAAACATCTTGTTTGTACCACAAATTTCGTGTGAACCGTAGTGTTTTATAATAATATTTGTTCATAAATTTTCTTCTGAGTGATCGTACGCCAGTAACAAAAATATTAACATAATTGTGAATAAATAATGAAATATGAGGAATTCAAGCATTGAAACGAGTGTGAAACAACAAACAGTTAACAAAAGCGTAAAAATTAAGAGTGGACAAATAATAATTATAACAGTAAGTCTTCTGCTAAATTGTAATGAAAAAATTCACTTCAGACTAAGAAATAACATATTAGTTAAAATTGAAGTCTAAGGTTTAAAGTTAATTTGTGTTTGAATTGCAGCAACAAAAAAACATATACATTTATACCTACATATATTTTTACTCGAATCTAAATCACTAATTCAACATCCAAAGCGTACCTCAAATAAGCCCCTCGAATCCGAATCTAAGTGTTAAGAGTCAATAATTAAAAATGTACAATAAATGAAATATTTTAACTACAGTGCTTTAACATTCTGTCCTTTAAATGGTTGTTCCATGAACAAAGTTTCAAAATATCTATATATATTTTTTATTTATATAATAACACGTAGAAGAACAATATCTTGGAAGAATTGTAACAGATAAGGTATGAAAAATTGACCTATTATACTTTAGTGTTTAAAAGTGTTGAGTATTTCATTTACATTATTTCCTTTAATATTTATTCTTGAAATCTTTTTTCTTGAATAATAAATCCTTGGAATGGTTATGACATTTGATTAATGGTTTGGACCATACCTTATATACATTGTTTTTCAATTTCAGTACCAAAAAATATATATGTATATATATTTACTCCTATCTGAATCTCTTATTTAACATCCAGAGAGTATCTTGAATAAAACCCTTCTAATCTCTTATTTACTTAGATTCATGGCAATAATTGACGTAACAACGTCTAATAAATCGATAAACGCTGGCTACACGCACGAAAAAGTGTCCCGTTACGCACATTATCCCGTTACGCTGTGTCCCGTTACACTCATTGTACGCTTGCGCCGCATCTATATCTCTTCCACTCGACTGTTTATAAAGTGAAGTGAAAAGTTAATGTGGGTTTCATTGCTTATTACAACAACAATTTCGGCAATAAAGGTTAATTATTCTTGCATTTTAAAAATCTGATTTCTAGTATAATTTCAAGTATTTATTCTTTTATTATTAAAATAAAAAAGATTAAATTTTGTTCATAAAGTATGCAATCATTTCATTAATCTTTTGTTATGACGTTGTCACGTTAAACTATCGTCCGTAAACCGACTTTACAAGACAACCAATTTTGTTTCATTAAACTTGTCATATTATTTAACGTTTTCCCGATTCTTAACTGCTTGCTGTTTCGCACTCGTTTCAGTGTTTGACTTCCTCGCATTTCATGATTTATTCGCAATTACGTATGATCACTCAGAAGAAAATTATTTAACACACACAAACACGTGCCACCCACACAAAATCACACACATATATATTTATATAGTTAGTCTGTCTCAAAAGTAGTTTGATGACTTAAAGACGTGTGGAAAACAAGAACACTTTCAGTTACTAAGCAATGCTACCATCTAACATCTAGTCAAAAACTTTATTAGTGTGTATTAAGTGCGGATGCTTTAAAATATTATTTGTAGTCTTCATCCAGGGACAATACAATTTACAATTTAAAACTTTTTATTGGTCACAATATTTGCACTTTACATCGTTTGGTACATGGTGAAGAAGACACTCCAGCACACTGCTCTTTTGTCTAGTTATAAAATTATTTAAAGGTTTACATGTTATTTACATTATGCATATGTTTGAATTTATTTACAGAAAGAAAAAATTTAAAAACCTCCAATCTTGGTTATCTGAGTCTTAGCACTTAGTCTTTGTTTGTTGTATATTACACACTGTCACTGGTTGATACACGAAAATATTTAATTATACAACAATATATTTACATTATGTACAAACACTACACTACGTCACTTTGGTGTGCGTCCGTAGTGAGACACTTCATTGGCACTGTGATTGGTGTCCATTTGCGTGAATGTGTGCTCTGCCTAGTCAGGGTGGCCTGCCTGGGTGATAGTCTGTTATGAGTTTGTGTGGGTGAGGTCTGGCGATGTTGTGTTGTCCAATGTTCTGAATGAGTGGTGTCGGGTGTTGTGCAGTTTTGTGGAAAAATTTGCCTGTGTACTGTGTGAAAAGTGCATTGGCTATTTTAAAAACAATGATAATAATGGGTGCATCGGCTCTAAGCTTGGTTTCTACCTGCGCCACTGGCGGCCTGGACGAAGTGATACCGCGAGGGTCCGCAGTTGCCTTCCGCAGCGTGGAGTGCCAAGGCACAGACCGACACCTCGCGATGGACTCTCAAGTGACCACCAGTCGACCAGTCGACCTCGAACCAGCACCAGGAGGCGCTAACTTACCACTGAGGTCAAGGAACTAACATTGTAAAGAAGTCCGCGTGGTTCTACTTCTGATCACAGTCTGAGCAGGGATAACGTGAGGCTCATATTCATAACTGTTTAACCTTAACGAAATTTCAGAGTGAAAATAATGTTTAAATCAAAGATATTAATTTTTTTATTTAATAAGCCTGATATTTACATAGTAATACTTTTGATTGAACAATGTAAGTACATATTTTTACTATATACTTCCTACTGTTCGTGTTCCTAGAAAATAAATACATAAGTTATAAATTATTGTGTGGCTAAATAAGAATGTTCATAAAATACGATTCTGCGTCAATGACCATTTATTTGCCCAAACCAAATTTGTTTTACGCTTTCCAAAAGTCTTAAGAACAGGACTAACTTCTTGGACGTAACCTTAAAGTTAAAGGTTCACTTAGTAACCATTATGACTTCATGTTCATCCATTAAAGAGCATGTGCGTTTTCAGACGTGTAAAATTTATTCTCATCATGAGCCCAGAGTGTACAACACCATATAAATATTTAACCTAGTTTTAGCTTACTCTGTACTACCAACATTTAAGAATTTACATTAAGATTTTTAATTATTAATTTCATAGTCACATGTACAAAACCTTTTTAAGCAAATGATAATTGCTTTATTTCGCTTGGATATAAATGTAAATCAGTTAATAGATATTTGTATTTATTTTGTCTAAACTGAATGGTTGAACATTCATTGAAAAAAATTGGTTAATTTCAAAGCATTGTACACATTTATAATCTGACTGAGGGAAGTAAGGAAAATATGTGTGGTCCTGAAAGTATATTTGTAAAAAGAAACCACGTTTCGGAACGACTATTAACATTTTTACCAGAATAATGATTCTCCTATCAAACTGTAGTTTTTTACGTTAAGAAGAAATAAATTAGCTACTCATTGGTGGTTGCATACCTCTACATCGAACGCAGGCGTAAGTCTCTTAATCCACTTGTTGACTAATTGTTACAATAAAAATTTTTACCCCTTTTGATCCACAGTGTTACATGTTTTCTAGTGGGGAAGAATACTTGCTCTGTAGAAATAAAGTATTTCCATAATTTAATGTCCCAGTTATATTTTTAATAGTATACAATGTAAGCATTGTAAAGTGTTGGTTTAAGATCACAATGCAAGAAGAAGTCAAATAGTTTTAGATACGGCCATGAGCGAGTACTGCTTTGTTTTATCTCGCATTCAGCGCCAACTTACGCAATATGGCGTATCCTGAGCGTAAAGCTTTTTGTGATCTGCATTTTTCTAGGAGAGAAACTGTAATTTCAGTTCAACATGCAGTTCGCTTGAAGTTTATTATGATTCCCCATGTGGCAAAAACATCCGCCGATGTTATAGGCAATCCGAGACGACAAAGCTCTTTTCCGCTGGCCTCCACGTTCATCTGACATAACGGCATGAGATTTTTTTTCCTTTGGATCTTTAAAAAACGTTCGTGTCTACGTTCCGCCATTACCTAATGGTTCGCTAGAAATGAGGCACCTAATTGAAGAGGCTATAGCTTCCATAACAACAGACTTGTTAACTAAAGTGTGGGAAGAATTGGACTTTATGTCGGATGTGTGTCGTATAGCTGAATGTGCGCATATTGAACATTCGTAAGATAAACGAGGTTACTTTACCTGCAATTCTATATATGATTTGTTGCAAATAATCTAAATTAAACTGTTTTTAATATTCCGTTGAAACTGTGATATTCTTTAATGGTCACGTTGCAATGCGTCGAAAGCCCGTTGAAATTCAGAAATAAAATTCGTAGAAAGTACGTACAACAGTACGTACTTCTAACAGAAGTAAGTTATGTAAAAAAAAATTCCTAATATTTCCAATAAAAAATAGGTACCTGGAAATTAAATGGATATTTTGGGAAATGATGTTATGACTTTCTCTCCTAAACTATTGGGTTTTGTGAGACATGGTGTGTTTTGCCGCTGAGTTGCAGACATGTCGTTAGCCACAAACTGCCAACTGCACCAACAGTTCGGCGTCATCGTCTGACGCGAACAGAGAAAGGGTATCGAGGAGATGGAGAGAGAGGGTGCCAGGGGTGGAAGAGGAGAGAGTGGTGGTCCATCCACTACGTGATAGCACTCAGAGGACCACGGAGGGGAGAGGCGGAGTAATTCACCGGTGATCGGAAGACCGGAAACAGGTTACTGCAACGCGCGGGGGATGTTTTACGACCGCAGCGGGCGCCAACTGAGCACTGGCCAATGGGCTTGCAGCAGGTTCCCTCGCCAGCTTTAGGACCTCTTGCAACACGTGAAGTCAACACCAGTCGTTTCCGCGTCCTTTTTCCGTCTAACCTCCTGGTTCTTTGCTACATTCCGTCACGATCCAGGATGTTTTACAGCTGTAGAGTCGTTTCACGAAAGGTTTCATTTCTAGAACAAAATAAGGGTGTTGTCACTAAAGTCGGTTTACGGACGATAATTTTACGTGAAAACGTCATAAGAAAACTTTAATGGAAAATTGCATACTTTTTAATTTTCAAATATTATTTACAGTTTTTTTGCAAATTTAATTTAAATATATTTTTTTTAATATAATCACGAACAATTAGTTAAAAAGCACGCCTTAACCTGTTTGATATTTAAAAGATTTTTTCGCACGGTGGTTGGCCGGTTTTATGCACGCTCGGCTCAGGCGGAACATGACACTTGTTCGTGCGTGCAGCCGGCGTTCATGGATTCAGAAGACGTTATCGCGTCAAAAAAAACAGGAGGGAAATATTTGAAGTGGTTTCATCGAGGCTAGTATTGAAGGCTCCTGCGCTGGGTTCTGCGTGATGTTTGGTGCTGGGAGCCCGCCATCTTGGAGCGTGGCGTCTCAGTTGCTATCATGAATGATTTTGAACTTACATTTCACCTTGTACTTGACCTTGAAAATTTGACCAAATGTGCCAAATTGACTTAAAGTTATACCAATTGACTCATATTTTTTTCCGTATTTAGGAAAAATTATTCATCAAAAATAACTGAAAAAATCGTAAATTAAAAATTAATTCGCTTTTCGTGAACAAAAAAAAATTTCTTTTTGAAGGACAGTTTCCCATTGTATTTCCCGGACCTAAGTTTAAGTATGGTTACAAGGCTACTTTTGTAAAATGGAGAACTAGTCGATTGAGATTGACCATTATTCTTAACTGAATAATGTGAATAAATAGGATTTCATACTGCTTAGTCCTTTAATTTTTTTATATTTTAAAATTAACTCATTCTGGGGAAATATTTAAACTACAAAATAGAAATTTTTCAAACTAATGTAGATTCTGGATCGTTGCCTGCACTGGTATCGAAAATTCGTTACATTAGTAGTCAGGCTACAAACGGAGTCGAGGCGAGCAGGGCATGTTGTGATTCAGGCATTTGACCAGATGCAGAGGCAAGCTGGCCACGAGGCAAACCGGGCATGAAGCAAGCAGTGTATGAGGCGAGCAAGGCACAAGGCGAGCTGGTTGCGATGCAGGCCGGTAACATGTTCCCGAGTCAGTAAGTAACAAGGCACACAAACTATGTGGTCCAAGTAGGGCGAGAATCAAGCCAATCATATGGTCGAGACGGGTAGGATGTAATCCCAGTAAGTAATCCAAGTAGCAGGCACGAGGCAACGTCACACGATGCGTATCCGGCACATGGCCCAAGCCAGGCAGGAGACAAGCTAGGAACTTGAGGAATGTACGGCCAAATGTGCGTTCATCGTGCATACTTTTTGATGAATGTGCGTCCTTTCTTTTGAATATTCGTCCAAAATATGCGTCCTTTTCATTTTCATTTAGGTGTGCATCCTTTTTTATAAACGCATGTCTTAAATGTGCGTGTTTTTAACCCGACTACGGCGAAGCCAAGAGGAAGGATTATGATTTTAGCAGTCTATATGTAGGTACTAGGTTTAGCCCGCGGCTTCGCTCGCGTTAAGAAGTATAATTATTAATTAGGAATAGTTTTTGCGGCATTACTTTTGTTTAGCGTGTGTAAAAAAATTACGGCCTACTAAACTTCTTTGTACACAATATTCTTTACTAATCTGTCATTAGTCGCTAAAACTATCAAGCTATTGGGTGAACTTACTCGTGAGCAAGCAACATAAACTGTCCATGAGAGAAGCAATGTTCTCTCATGTCAATACCCGCAAATTTTAGAGTTTGCCCCTGAGACTTGTTTATTGTCATGGCAAAGCAGACTTTTAGGGGAAACTGTAATCGCTTAAATTCGAACGGGATATAATTAGGTATTAATGGGATTCGTTGTATAAATACAGTTTCCCCTTTCGCACACCCAGTTAATATAGTGGCTTCCACTATATTGCAATGTAACGCTTTCACTTGCAGTCTCGTACCGTTACAAAGTTTTGGTGGTTTTAAAATTCGCAACAACATAATTGGAACGCCCACACGCAGAATAAGCTTATGATAAGGCAAACCTGGCGGTTTCAATGAATTTAAAAATTCTACAGGGAAATTAGTAGCGTCATCTGTATTAACTACAGTATCAATCGAAGTATAGACCTTTTCTTCGCCCTCAAACGACATGAGCAGGATATCGTTGAGAGCTGCTGCTTGATGGTTCTTTGGAGTAAGTATGGCACGCTCACATAACCATTCAATAGGCTTGTCATGTATATGAATAATATCTGGATAAGCTTAAGATAGCAATTCTTGAACCGTAGTAACAACTGTGCACAATTCTTCCGGGATGGTTATATTTCCATCAAACGATGGAAAATCACCATTACCGATTTTAAGAAGGAGATCTGAAAATCTACCAGCAGACTCATCCCCTCCGAAATGTGCTCTCATATTTTTAGAGAGCTTAAGAATATTAACCTGGGGCCACAAATTAGATTTCTTAATGCACGACTTTACTTCGTCAGCTCTGGTTCCTTTTGTCACCACTGGTAGAGTCTGCCGAAAGTCTCCGGCCATAAAAACTGTCACGCCACCCATTAATTTTGTATTACCCCTTATATTCTTTAGTGATCTGTTTAAGGCTTCAATACCACCTTTATGACAGGACAATCAATTTTTATTTAGCAGAGTCAAAACTTTTCATCCTTTCCAGCTCCTTCATAGACACTGAATTATAAGGGTTGCATAAAATTTCTGCGGGTCCAGATCGCTAATAAATAAACTCTCCTATGTTCTTACCCTACTTAATGCAATGTAAACTTTGCCCTTAGCAATAATACGTTTTCCAACGTCTAAAAATTTGGAAAGGAATGAAATCGGTTAAAATCGAAGTTTAAATGGTAAAATCGAAATCTCCTATTGTTGGAGTCAGTTAAAATGTAGCCTATGTTACCCGGGCCATAATAACAAATCGATTGACACCTTATTCATCAAAATCGAATGAATAGTTTAGGCGCTACGGAGGAGCATATGTAAACACAAACATACATCTTAATATATAAAACTCAAAGGTGACTGACTGACATAGTGATCTATCAACGCACAGCCCTTACCACTTGATGGATCGGGATGAAATTTGGCACGCAGGTAGATGTTATGACGTAGGCATCTGCTAAGAAAGGATTTTGATTAATTCTACCCCCAAGGGGATAAAATAGGGGTTGAAAGTTTGTATGAAACTTTGTCAATTTTAAACCTATCGGGCTAAGACTTTGCATGCATAAAGCTACTATGACGTAGGCATCCCCTAAGAAAGGATTTTGATATGCAGGCTATATAAGATTAGTAACTTTTCAGTTTAAAATATACGCATTTCTGTATGCTAGCGCCATCTACATTGAGTTATTTTTAAAAGAACTTTTAATTAACCATTTTTGTGCATAGTGCATAGATAATATATCGTTATAGACTCTGCTTTGTATTTGGCATTTGTTTTGTTTTCGTTTGGTTTAAGTTTAGGTTTTGTCGGTTAGACTTTTTTAAAATGGCTAAAGAAAATCTGAAAGTTAATAGAGAAGTTGAAGAATGTACTGTCGTCTCTATTGTTGGTGATGGTGCATGTTTGTTTCGTGCTCTCTTTTATTTAATGTACGGAACACAAGATAGAGCGATGGAGGTACGTTCATAAATTGTCAGATATGTGGTTAATGACTGGAGCAAGTTTTCAATTATGAATTACGACAGGAATGGTGATATCTACGTAACATCTGACGAATATATTGCTGATATGATAAAAACTTCTGCTTATGGCGGATTTTGTGAGTTAATAGCAGCAGGATTCAGTCAAGATTTGTCCAGTGGGCATTTTTATGCCTATCTTCCCATAGCAGCACAGAAAATTACTTGGCGTCGTATGGAGGTGGCTGTAGAACATGATATTGGAATTGATACACCTTCGCAACTTAAAGTTGATAAGGGTTGTCAGGAGGTACCTGTTTTAGAACGTGAACATTCACCAATGGTATCTTCAATAAATTATGATGAAAATTTAATAAAATGTTTATTGTCCCAATCTGAGTCTTTGACATTAATAAAAAAAGAAAAACAAACATAAGGCAAGGTTTACTAATTACACACGAAAAGATCAAATAAAAAGGCACAAAAAAATTTGGACAGACTCTACCTGAATCCCACCGTAAAGCTGTGTCTGAATATAAGAAAAAAACCTGATGTACAGAGGCAAGCTGTCGCCACCTACCAGGCTGCACACCCTGAAAAACACAGGCAATCTGTCGCCACCTACCAGGCTGCAAACCCTGAAAAACATAGGCAATCTGCTGCACTATATCAGGCCAGGAATACCGATCTGCATAGAGTGATTCAGTCACGGTATAGAGAAAATATAATCCAGCGTGTATGGAGAAGCAAGTTGCTTTCGGGTTTGGCGTATGACCCAGATATTGCTTATGGAACTGACAGCAGTGTAGTCTTAGGTTCTATGACGTACAAGTGTCAGTGGTGTAACGCCTTGAAGTGTAAAGATGAGACACCTGGTATGTGTTGTAGCGCCGGTAAAGTACAACTTGAGCCATTTAAACAAGTGCCTGAACCACTTTACAGTCTGGTTAATGATTTACACCCAAATCATGTACACTTCATGGATAATATCAGAAAATATAATGCCTGTTTTCAAATTACTTCCTTTGGTGGAAAACAAATAAAAGAAGGCGGTTTTTCACCAACGTTTAAAGTTCAAGGACAAGTATATCTTTTAATTGGAAGTATATTACCGGAACCTGGGCAGGATGCACAGTTTCTGCAAATTTATTTCGTCGGTAAAGATGATAGAGAAGCTAAAATTCGATGTTCTAAATTTCCTGATTTTGAGACCAAATTTAATGAAACAATTGCAGCTTATGTTACATGAAGTGAACCCATACATAAAAGATCTAAAAACAGCCATTGATAAAATATCGCCTTCAGAGTCATGAAAGGTCGTAATACATGCAGATAAAAAACCACAAAGAGAACACAGAGGCAGATGTAATGCACCAACGGCAAATGAAGTGGCTGTTGTATTGGTAGATCAGCATTTTGACCGAAGAGACATTATCCTCGAAAGCCTAAGTAACTGACTTCAGCGTATCAGTGAGATACATCAAGCTTATGACGCGCTGCAATACCCGTTGATGTTTTGCTGGGGGGATGATGGCTATTCAATCAGCATACCACAATGCGATCCCACAACTAAGTTGCCCTTGAAAAAAACAGTCTCTGCTGTAAGTTAATATTCATACAGAATAATGATCAGAGAAGGAGAAGATAACTATTTGGTTAAATATCGCGCTCTTTTAAGTCAATATTTGGTAGATGAATACGCAATAATAGAAACTGAAAGACTAAACTACATAAAAAACAATCAAGCCAAATTGCGCGCAGATAATTATATTAATTTAAAAGATGCAATTGGACGGCAAGATACTGAAGCAAATCAGCTGGGACAAATGGTAGTACTTCCATCATCTTCTACTGGTGGACCAAGATACATGCATGAAAAAACGCAAGACGCCATGACCTATGTTAGACATTACGGTCGTCCCGACCTTTTTATTACTTTTACATGTAACCCACGCTGGAGTGACATAAATGAGCACTTACTTTCAGGACAAAAATCTCATGATCGATACGATATTATTTCGCGTGTTTTTCGATTAAAGGTAAAAAAGGTCATGTATTTGTTGATAAAAGGGAAAATATTCTGTGAAGTGAGATGCTATATGTATTCGACGGAATGGCAAAATCGAGGTCTTCCGCATATTCATATACTTTTATGGCTTCAACATCGCATCACTCCGGATCAAATTGACAATATTATTTGTGTTGAAATACCTAACCCCGATCGTGATCCTGAGCTAAACGAAATTGTTAAAAGTAATATGATACATGGCCCCTGTGGAAGTTTAAACCGAAATTCTCCATGCATGAAAGATAATTCGTGCAGCAAACGTTATCCTAAGGCTCTTAAGGAAACTTTAACCGGTGATGATGGTTATCCGCAGTACAGGAGACGTTCTCTGGATGACGGTGGATTCTCTGTCAATATCAGGGGTGTTACAATAGATAATCGTTGGGTGGTTCCTTATAATCCAGTGCTATTAAGAACATGTAACGCTCACGTGAACGTAGAGTATTGCCATTCTGTGAAGTCAATCAAATACGTTTGCAAATATGTTAATAAAGGGTCAGATCAGGCTACGTTTACTTTAGAGAATGGGAAGGATGGGAAGGATGAAGTTACAACCTACGCAAGTGGACGATATATAAGTTCAGCTGAAGTAGTTTGATGAATCCTTGAATTCCCAATACATGAGCGTTTTCCTCCTGTAGTGCACTTTGCTGTCCATTTAGAAAATGGACAGAGAATTTATTTTAATGAGCAGAGCTTGTACGACAAATTGAGTAGTCCTCCTACAACTACACTCCTCTCCTTTTTCTATCTGTGTAATGTGGATGACTTTGCAAAAACATTGCTATACTCGGAAGTCCCTGCGTATTACGTTTGGAACAAGCGATCGTTTCAGAGATGGAAGAGAGGAGTGAATGTTGACGGATGGTCAGGGGTCAAAAAAGATTTCGTTTTAGGTAGGGTTTATACAGTTCATCCAAACAATACAGAATGCTACCACCTTCGAATGCTTCTACATGAGATCAGAGGCCCAATTTCATTTGAAGCGTTGAAAATTGTAGATGGTCACTTACATCCCACTTTCCAATCCGCGTCCAAGGCTCTAGGTCTACTCGAAGATGATCGGCATTTGGATTCAGCTCTTGAAGAGGCAGCACTTTGTCAAACACCGCATATGATTCGAGAGCTTTTTGCTATCATTTTATTGTTCTGCCAGGTTTCCGATCCCTTATGTCTTTGGGAAAAATACAAAGAATACCTTTCTGAAGACTTTTAAAAACAACTGGAAAGGCAAGGTAACGTGGATGTAGAGCACTCTTCGGACCTGATATTTAACAAATGCCTGTCGGTATTAGAGGATGCCGTATTATCATTAGGCAGCCGTCCTCTTAAAGAGTACGGATTACCTCAATCAATAACATAAATACATTTTGAAAATAGATATTACGTGAAGGAGACCAGTTACGATACAGTGGCCTTAGAAGACGCAGTTAGAAAAAATGAAGCATCCTTGAATGACGAGCAACAGGAAGTATACAATAAAATTATCACAAGTGTAGATGCAAATGACGGTCTAATATTCTTCTTAGACGCTCCAGGTGGAACTGGTAAAACCTTCCTTATTAATTTACTTTTGACGAAAGTAAGAAGTACTCACGGCATTGCCCTGGCTGTGGCGTCGTCCGGCATAGCTGCTACATTACTCGAAGGTGGTCTAACTGCTCATGCTACTTTTAAGTTACCACTCAATTTAATCACTGCCGAGACTCCCATTTGCAACATCTCCAAACAAAGTAATTTTGCTGAAGTTTTAAAGAGTACAAAAATAATCGTGTGGGACGAAATAACGATGGCTCATAAAGGTGGTATTGAAGCCTTAGACAGATCACTGATGGGATATAAGAGGTAATACAAAATTAATGGTTGGCGTGACAGTTTTTATGGCCGGAGACTTTCGGCAGACTCTACCAGTGGTGACAAAAGGAACCAGAGCTGACGAAGTAAAGTCGTGCATTAAGAAATCTAATTTGTGGCCCCAGGTTAATATTCTTAAGCTCTCTAAAAATATGAGAGCACATTTCGGCGGGGATGAGTCTGCTGGTAGATTTTCAGATCTCCTTCTTAAAATCGGTAATGGTGATTTTCCATCGTTTGATGGAAATATAACCATCCCGGAAGAATTGTGCACAGTTGTTACTACGGTTCAAGAATTGCTATCTTAAGCTTATCCAGATATTATTCATATACATGACAAGCCTATTGAATGGTTATGTGAGCGTGCCATACTTACTCCAAAGAACCAACAAGCAGCAGCTCTCAACGATATCCTGCTCATGTCGTTTGAGGGCGAAGAAAAGGTCTATACTTCGATTGATACTGTATTTAATACAGATGACGCTACTAATTTCCCTGTAGAATTTTTTAATTGATTGAAACCGCCAGGTTTGCCTTATCATAAGCTTATTCTGCGTGTGGGCGTTCCAATTATGTTGTTGCGAATTTTAAAACCACCAAAACTTTGTAACGGTACGAGACTGCAAGTGAAAGCGTTACATTGCAATATAGTGGAAGCCACTATATTAACTGGGTGTGCGAAAGGGGAAACTGTATTTATACAACGAATCCCATTAATACCTAATTATATCCCGTTCGAATTTAAGCGATTACAGTTTCCCCTAAAAGTCTGCTTTGCCATGACAATAAACAAGTCTCAGGGGATAACTCTAAAATTTGCGGGTATTGACTTGAGAGAACATTGCTTCTCTCATGGACAGTTTATGTTGCTTGCTCACGAGTAAGTTTACCCAATAACTTGATAGTTTTAGCGCCTAATGACAGATTAGTTAAGAATATTGTGTACAAATAAGTTTTGTAGGCCATAATTTTTTACACACGCTAAACAAAAGTAAAGCCGCAAGAACTATAACTAATTAATAATAATACTTCTTAATGCAAGCGAAGCCGCGGGCAAAAGCTTGTATATATATATATATATATATATATATATATATATATATATATATTCATCTTGTAATATATAGTAGAATTTAATAAAACATTTTTGACGTGACAACGTCTAATAATTCGATGAACGCCGGCTGCACACTCGTAAAAGTGTCTCATCACGCACATTGTTCCGTTACGCTGTGTCCCGTTACGGTCATTGTTCAGTTATGCTGTGTTCCGTTACACTGTCAGTGAGTGCAGTAATAATAGTTTATGTTACAGTTGACTAAAAAATTATGGTGATTCATATAATTGATATATTTTTGATTACAGTTTATTTATATGAAAACTTGTTCAAAATTATATTTAAGCTTTATAGCTGAACGACAGTTTTTAAAATTAATTACAAGTCATCTACACGTGAACTGTTTCGTCGACTGTTTATAAAGTGAAGTGAAAAGTTAATGTGGTTTTCATTGCTTATTACAACAATTTCGGCAATAAAAGTTAATTATTCTTGTATTTTAAAAATTTGATTACTAGTATAATTTCAAGTATTTATTCTTTTGTTATCAAAATAAAAATGATTCCATTTTATTCATAAAAGTTATCAATCATTTTCAAATTTGCTTACAAACTTTCACCTTTATTACTAACCTTACATTTCACACATACTCATATATACTACGTCTGTGCTGTATCTCGCAGCGTTGCTGGTACGCGCTGATAAAGAAGGCGGTTTACTTTATACTATTCCGTATACTGAGCCATTGTTTTATCGTAAATGTCCTGGTCTATAATGTTTAATTATTAGGTATGTATTAATCACGCTATTATATCACTCGTCTTTTTGTTGTCGCATCACAGGTTAAAACGGAAAATATTAGAATCAAGATGTTTAAAAAAACTATAACCCGACTACGGAAAAAAAACACTAAAAGGTAAGAAACAAGGTAGGTGCTGTTTGATATCATTGCCTTATTGAGTAAATCAAGTCATTTTATATGTTAGATATTCATATTTATTTAGTTGTATTAATCTCCTCTGTCACTTCCACATTAATAACATTATAATTCAATTCAAATACCGTAGTCATGCATTGTCAAGTACAGAATATTTTTTTTTTCAAAACTGTAACCCGTTTACGGGAAAAACACCAAAAGGTAATAATCAAGTCATGTATTGATTACTTTTATAGTATTATTAAGTAAGATCATTTTTTAATAATTAAAATCTTCTATCAGTTTGATATAATAACATTATAATTTTGTTTACCATTCTTGTATATCAAACTAAAATGCTTGCTTGTGTATCAAATTAAAATTCTTGCTTTTTATAGTGGAAGTGGAAAACGAGTCGCGAAAATATTGCAGCTAGCGCCATCACGCAGTTACTAATTAACTGTAAAAACCATTGATAAAAATTCAAACCACAAAGTACTCCAAAAATCGAGAATATCTTAACAAGGATACCGTTAGACCCCATGTCTTAAACTCAAATGTTAATTTACCTATAAGTGTTTACTACTTCACAAAACTATACAATTAAAATAAATGGCCACTTAGACATGATAAAGTTCCAAATGTCCGTGGCTAGATTATTAAAAAAAGATTATATTATAGTTAAATATGAAAGATTTGATGTAACGAACAATAAAACTTTAGTGCGTTAGAAAATACAACGGTAGGGTCTAGGACAAGTTAAAATAAAGTGCCAAAATTTCAAGCCAGATAGTTAACAACGAAGGGAAAATGGCTTTTTATCTTAAAAAAAAAAATGGTTGTCTGTAAAGTCGGTTTACGGACGATAGTTTAACGTGACAACGTCATAACAAAACTTCGATGAAATGATTGATCCAGAAGAAAAGGAAATATCGTATTCGGCCTGAGACTGAGCCGTAATAGGTTTTTGCAACCAAACCATTTAGGCATTAAAAATATTATATTCTTTGAATAAGAAAGTTTTTTAAAATTTTTCTATCTTTTGTATGATAAAATCTACCTCTGCATATTTTTATGAATAAAATTGAATCATTTTTATTAAATTATCACTATTTTGTATGGATACAAAGAAGGAGTGAAATGAAATCTACAATTTAATTAACAAATTTACGTTTATTTGCATTCATTAATTCAAATATATTTTTTTACTTTTGAAGTGTCGTGCGCGCCGTATTTATTTTTACAAGTACAATAAAAAAATTCAGCCGCCGGGATTTTCACCGTCAACCTATCCATTGCTGGCAGCGTTGCTAACCGCACAGCCACAAGGCCATATTAAAAACAATTGTTTCAGATGATATAAATTAATAACATTCCACGCACGATATTTGTTTGAATTTCTTTTAACTAGCATATTCTCTGTTGGACTCGAAATATTTACACGCTAGTGGGCTCATAACTATAATACGGTGTGTGATTTAGTTGATCAAATAATAACTTATGACAAATAACTACCAACGTCAAACTAAAGCGTGAAAAGTATCATACCAGCAATAAATATTTAGTTACACAGCTAAAACAATACTCATACAACACTGTTTAAATGTACTGATTTACACTAGTAATTAAAATAATACGTACTTGTAAGAACGCCATTTCCTTGCGAATATACTCCTGTGGCGCGGTGCACAACAATAACCTCGAGTACGCCGCTACGTGCCGGCCGAGTTCTCTGTACCGTCCGCAACATACCAGAGAGATGCCACGCATGCGTAAACAGGACAGTATGCTATGCTAACACTACACTACTTTCCGACACAATGGAAAGAGGCTAATGTTATAGTATTTCATAAGCCAGGAAAAGACAAATCCTTGCCGCAAAACTATAGGCCAATTAGCCTACTAAATACACTCTCTAAAGTAGCAGAATGTATATTATTGAACAGACTTAAAACACACATACGAGAAAATAACATATTGCCTGACGAGCAATTCGGTTTTCGTAGTGCACACTCGACTGTACAACAGCTAGTCCGCCTAACGGAAGAAATAACTAGCGCATTTAATGTGCGGGATTATGTAGTAGCTACATTCCTGGACGTAGAAAAAGCCTTTGCTCGAGTCTTTCACGCAGGTCTAATCTATAAAATGTATGAAACAGGCTTCCCTGACTGTTACATTAAATTAATAACATCTTACTTAGCCAATAGGACATTTAGAGTCACAACAGAAGGCTCTAAATCAGACATAAAACCTATAAATGCAGGCGTGCCACAAGGCAGCATTTTAGGCCCTGTTTTATTTAATATATACGTGAGCGACATGCACACCACCTTGTAAAATTAGGCTGTTATGCGGACGACACAGTCCTCTACAGCCGATCGCATAACCTACAATTAGCCACAAATAGGCTACAAACCGCACTGAGCTCCATGCAAGATTGGTGCACAAAATGGCGCATAAAAATAAACACTACAAAATCAGAAACTGTAATTTTCACGCGTAAAAATCTACCACCCCACGATCGCAGGCCTGAATTAAACCTGTTCGGCGACCAAATTCCCCATAAAGACGTTGCTAAATATTTAGGTGTTAAAATGGATCGCAAACTACTATACAGGATTCACATAGATTCGAAGAAGGGACAGGCACATGGCAGAATGTGTTCATTGTACCCAGTAATGAGTAGGCGCCTCGGAGGCACAGTTAAAAACGGACTGCTGCTCTATAACGCCCTCATCCGCCCAATAATTACATATGCAGCCCCTGTGTGGGCTATAGCAGCTAAATCACACCTTGCAAAACTACAGCGAATACAGAACAGATGCATTCGCATCGCTACAGACGCTCCCCGATACTGCCCAGTCGAGGCTCTCCATCGGGAAACGAACACAGAAACATTACATGATTTTTACGTCCGAACCACACAGACATTTTATGACAAATGTGCAACACACGAAAATCCACTTGTTTCATCACTAGGACAATATGATCCAGATGAAATAATTAAATTTAAGCGACCGAAAATGGTACTTGCGCACCGACCACCGTAGAGCGCTGTGATTGGCCGGACCCTCCGGCCAATCACAGCGCGCGCGCGCCCAGAGTCCGGACCCCGACCAAATGGTTGCGGACTGTTCAGAGAATTCCGTCCAGCGCCGAGTGTGGCTATACTGTAATGGGTGGCCATGCCGCTGGGCACAATACACGAGCCTGCTGGCAGCTCAAACACTTACATCAAGCTCTCACACAGCCCGTACAACACCGTTAGAAATAAAGCGTAGGAGTTGTTGTTAGGGATCCGCGATGAAGGAGTGGGCAATTTCTCTAACCGACCGACTGCCTTTTGCTGGCGACAGGCGATCTGAAGCTATGTCCTCTCCAGAGTGTGTCCCGACACATCAACTTGCGGGTAACACAATACAAATTAATTACTCGTAGCTTCATAGCATAGATGTAGCGGCTAGGGTCTTGCAATGACGGATCAGGTAATTTCTCTAACTGACCGACTGCCATCTTGGCGACAGGCGACCTGAAGCTATGCCTGTTCCGGAGTACGACCCAGTGCCAATACTCGCGGTTAATTAATGCAATGAACAACACCGTGCGTACACAACATATCACTCTTCTTTTTATTTTAGGTACGCGAGCTGACTGGCAGCTTGGTGGGAACAACAACATGTTGCCCCTAAAGACCAGTGCCCACCAAAACAAATGCGGACAAAAGGTCCAAGCTCCCAAATTGCTTAGTAGAATTTTTCTATCTGCCCAACTCTTCTTCCAGGACCATCCATCTTTTCCTGTACTCAACCTGCCTGCTAATAATGCATGATATTTTGCATCCCGCATGAAAGTGCCCAGGGTTTTCCCTGTGTCTATGCAGGTTTTACCTGGGCCCAACTTATCTAGTAATTAGTCTAGAATTAAGATAGGGGAGTTAGCCATGGCGCCAATTGCTGCCATGGTTGGCCAATCCCCGAACAAAGCACACGATGCATGCCTCCCTTTCTGCATGGCTTAAACCCAGCATGATTAGGCGTAAGGGCTTCGGCCTGGGACGCACCTAGAGTCTTCCCTAACCCAGACCCCTCCCAAACAAAATACACTTAGTTTTAGTTAGGTTAGGGAAAAAAAAAAAAAAAAAAAAACAGGACAGTGTCGGTGGTCGTCTCTCGGGGCGTGCGCATCTCTCTCGTGGGCTGTTGGCTGGGAGTTCCCTGCGCCATATTGGGTAACCGAAGGCTGGCAGTGCGTGTGGGATTTGTGTGCGTGCTGGGGGCGGCCTAGCAGCGCCAACTGCTACCGACCGCGTCCCGCGGGTGGCGGATACGGGAGCCCAGCTCGAGAGTTTCAATCTCGCTGGGGTGGCTGTGAATAACCAATAGCAGTCCGCGGACCAATGGGGGCCTGTGGAGTCGTTATCACGGCTGTCGGGGAGAAAAGTAGCCTGAATGTAGCTCGGCGCGTGGCAGAAAGCAGTTCCGTCGGCGAAGGCACCGCAGGGGACCTCGATGTGCCCTGGATGCGAAGTGTAGACGAACTGCGGGCTGGAACTTGCGGAGCTGTGGACTGCCGCGCGCGCAACGGAACTGAACAGCATCGGAATTCTGAAGTAAGAGTCGCCCGCCACTGGGGGTGCATGCGCCCCTGGTTAATAATAACCCAGGAGCTCCCAACTTTAAATGCGGGCCGCAAGGCCCAAGCACCCAACTCCAGCATGGTTGATTTTTCAGCCCCTCCAACTCTTCTTACCTGGACCCTTCTTCCCTCTTGTCCAGTAGTTACCTGTTTGCTTAATGCATGTTATTTGATCCCCGCATGAACCGGCCCAGGGTTTTCCAGTGTCTATGCAGGTTTTACCTGGGTCACATTAGCTAGCTTTTAAGCTAGGCGACCAATGGGGCGTCAGTCATGGCGCCAATTGCAGCCATGGCTGGCCAGTAAACCCCAATAAGCACATGATTCACGCGCCCTTGTCCTGCATGGTTAAAAACCCGCATGGAAGAGTGTATAGGCTTCGGCCTGAGACACACTTAGGTCCTCCCCTAACCTGGACCCTCCCCTACACACTTAGAATTATCTTAGGCCAGGGAAAAAAAATTACAGGACACATTCGTAGTGGGACATCCGTAGTGGGACATCCGTAGTGGGACAATTTTTCCTGCGTGCAGCCAGCGTTCATCGATTTATTAGACGTTGTCTCGTCAAAAAAATATTTAAATCGGGTGAAAAACCAAAGTTAGACAAAAGCAGTATAAAGTGGTAACTGCCACATAACTCTGGATACGTTTCCCAAGAAAGGCATTTAGCATGAGAAGTCAATGCGCAGTCATGCTGTTCCATTTTATTGCTGACCGTTAAAATTATCCGCTTTATTTGAAACGGAGAGGCAAAAGTTACAATTCTTAGAATGATTCAACAAGCCAATCGACTGATTTATCAACGACCGTTCCTTTTTATCTATCTTCGGCCATGTACATCTGACGTAGATCTACTACCCAAACATAAATTTATAGTCTTTTAGCACGTTGCAAACAACTGAAAAAAATATCTTGCTGGTTGTGTTTCATTGCCGATGCAAATAAAATGACGGAAATAGTAAAAGGTCTTTCAGTTTTTTTTTTTTAAATAGTTTTAGTTAGGTTAGGGAAAAAAAAAAAAAAAAAAACAGGACAGTGTCGGTGGTCGTCTCTCGGGGCGTGCGCATCTCTCTCGTGGGCTGTTGGCTGGGAGTTCCCTGCGCCATATTGGGTAACCGAAGGCTGGCAGTGCGTGTGGGATTTGTGTGCGTGCTGGGGGCGGCCTAGCAGCGCCAACTGCTACCGACCGCGTCCCGCGGGTGGCGGATACGGGAGCCCAGCTCGAGAGTTTCAATCTCGCTGGGGTGGCTGTGAATAACCAATAGCAGTCCGCGGACCAATGGGGGCCTGTGGAGTCGTTATCACGGCTGTCGGGGAGAAAAGTAGCCTGAATGTAGCTCGGCGCGTGGCAGAAAGCAGTTCCGTCGGCGAAGGCACCGCAGGGGACCTCGATGTGCCCTGGATGCGAAGTGTAGACGAACTGCGGGCTGGAACTTGCGGAGCTGTGGACTGCCGCGCGCGCAACGGAACTGAACAGCATCGGAATTCTGAAGTAAGAGATGGCGGCGCCTTCAAGTTGGGGCCCTGTTGGAGCCAGTGGTAGCCTGGGCGGCGCGACCTTCAACCGACCCGGGAATTTGGGGGGCAAGAGGGTCCAACTCGCAAGATACTTCATTCGCCTGAACGACTTACCCCCACCCTGGCTTGAAAGGTCGTTGGCTGTTGACTGGAAGAAGGAAGATGAAGATGGCGCAATGTCAGGCTGCATTTCGCTCCGAGAGCCAGCAGTTCGAGCCGGTTTACTGGCTCGTCTGCCCACTTCTGTTTTAACTATGGCTGCCTGGGCAGCTGTGGCTGTGCTGACGCGTGAAGTCGCCCGCCACTGGGGGTGCATGCGCCCCTGGTTAATAATAACCCAGGAGCTCCCAACTTTAAATGCGGGCCGCAAGGCCCAAGCACCCAACTCCAGCATGGTTGATTTTTCAGCCCCTCCAACTCTTCTTACCTGGACCCTTCTTCCCTCTTGTCCAGTAGTTACCTGTTTGCTTAATGCATGTTATTTGATCCCCGCATGAACCGGCCCAGGGTTTTCCCAGTGTCTATGCAGGTTTTACCTGGGTCACATTAGCTAGCTTTTAAGCTAGGCGACCAATGGGGCGTCAGTCATGGCGCCAATTGCAGCCATGGCTGGCCAGTAAACCCCAATAAGCACATGATTCACGCGCCCTTGTCCTGCATGGTTAAAAACCCGCATGGAAGAGTGTATAGGCTTCGGCCTGAGACACACTTAGGTCCTCCCCTAACCTGGACCCTCCCCTACACACTTAGAATTATCTTAGGCCAGGGAAAAAAAATTACAGGACACATTCGTAGTGGGACATCCGTAGTGGGACATCCGTAGTGGGACAATTTTTCCTGCGTGCAGCCAGCGTTCATCGATTTATTAGACGTTGTCTCGTCAAAAAAATATTTAAATCGGGTGAAAAACCAAAGTTAGACAAAAGCAGTATAAAGTGGTAACTGCCACATAACTCTGGATACGTTTCCCAAGAAAGGCATTTAGCATGAGAAGTCAATGCGCAGTCATGCTGTTCCATTTTATTGCTGACCGTTAAAATTATCCGCTTTATTTGAAACGGAGAGGCAAAAGTTACAATTCTTAGAATGATTCAACAAGCCAATCGACTGATTTATCAACGACCGTTCCTTTTTATCTATCTTCGGCCATGTACATCTGACGTAGATCTACTACCCAAACATAAATTTATAGTCTTTTAGCACGTTGCAAACAACTGAAAAAAATATCTTGCTGGTTGTGTTTCATTGCCGATGCAAATAAAATGACGGAAATAGTAAAAGGTCTTTCAGTTTTTTTTTTTAAAATTGAGGTATTAGTTTACTGAACACAGCTCTGAACTGTTTGTATAATTAATAGAATTAATTACACAGTGCTCCAGAGGAATAAAAAAAAGTTTGGTTTTCGATAATGTGAGCTAAAGACAGAATGTCCAGAATGAGGGAAAACATGAATTTTTCACGGACCATTGAATTTATGGAAAGAAAGGAATATACTAGCGAGGGAAATATTTTTTAGGTCTGGGAATTTATTATTAATTGTTAGACAAATGCTCATAACATAAATTCGCTAAAACTTTCACTGTGCAACGAATATTGTGTTTCTGTTCACTCTAAGTTTGCTGCAATTTTAATGTGCCAAGTATTTTGAATGTGCATGCATATATATATATATATATATATACATATAAGTAACGAAGAACTCTTCTTTTATTTCAGGTGAATTCTTCGTGGAAATGCACGCAAATTTACTGTAATTTCTAACATTATAGTTTTTTTCGTCGTCCGACACAGCCAATATAATATGGATAACTTTGTTGCAGGGCCTAGTTTCCATCTTTGCTGTAAACCACTTTTTTTCAATAACTGCCATTCTGACAGATTGTGTTAGGGTTTGAGTCTCGATGTAATTATATGTTTACTTCCTTCAAGCAGACAATTTAAATCAACGCCTGTGGTTTCAGGTGTAACAAGTATTTGGCTAAGCCATATTGGGTCCCGAGGATGAATTTTGTCGCAGTGAAAATGTGTACCGACGTTCAGCTCTGCAATGCTGGTAGATTATCGACCCTGAAGATGCCGGCTGCAGTGCATTTCGAAAAGTCAGTAATGTCTTTCACGGCCATCTCTATCTTGAGAGTCAAGATGGCTTAGACAATTGCCGTTTAAGCATGCAAACTTTTGAAAATAATTTTTTTGTGTAAAATTTTGTGTGCTGAAATGTTGTTCTTTTGTTGCATGTGCGAAAAAATACTTTTTTCTGGCTTAAAATGTTTTATCATAAACATAATACTATTTATTTTGGAGTTTTAGTTCTCATGTTATTGCTACAGCTAAGCCTAGCTAAGCAATGCCAATCGCCATTGCTGTGTAAGCTTGTGAGCGTGCTTTCATATGAACACTGCATTATTACCACGTCTCTTTAATAGGCATAGTTTAGCTCGAGTTGATGCAGTGGTAACGCACTGGACTCCAACTCCTGAAGACTCGTATTTGGATTGCAGGTCAACCGTTCTATTTCCGGTTTCCCAATAGTTTCCAAAGTTCACTCCAAGCAAATGCTGCGGTGGTTGTGTACTAAGACCATGTCCTCTACCATCATGCTTCACACGTGTCATTGTGTAACCGTCTCTACTCTCCTTGATTTGAACAATAAGTTAGCCCAAGTTAATAAAATAAATATATATGTGATATTATGATATAGATGGAGGTCATTTAAAAGCACTTAATATTGAGTTAAATAAAATAAGTGGAAGTTATGAGAATACCTAAGTTATAATTGAAACACCCAATTTTTTAAGTACTCGGAAGCAAAGTTAAGATTTATATTATGATGACAGTGTATGTGGTCATAATCTGTCATCATCGTGACATTGCCTGTGCTGAGTAACCCAGTAACAGGTAAAGGACTCATTGCCACGCGATCCTTTAATTAGTTTGAATTCTGAGAAAAATTAAATTTTCTTTTCTTTAAAACATTTCTTTTTATCGAGGAAAAATTCCAATAAACGGCTCGTATTTCTCTGAAACACGATTGTTGTAAAAAAAAATGGAAGAAAATATTTTTAAGTAACTTTATACGATCATGTATTCCAAAATCCCTTTCGTCACTTATATATAAATATATATAATATATATTAAAAGGTAAACTGAAATAAGAGATAGCGTCCAAATATTTTGTCCCTAAATTTCACTTGATTATTAGCATAAAAACTCATTAAAATTGCTTAAGTGTGTTTCTAATCCACAATGCTCATAAATAACGAGTCCCGCGAATAAATATAACGTTTTGTAAATAGGTATTTTTATTATTTTATATACGGATGATATCCTAACTATGTTTGCTATAAATGCACACACAAAAATGGTATAGTAAACAAAGTAATTTAATAAATTGCTTTTTTTACTTGTGAAAAATTATTTTTATTAATCGGGATGGAGAAGTATTTCAATGTTATCGAGGCAAATATCAAATGCCTATTGCATCTCTGATAAATAGAATAAGAATCATTCATTCAATATTATGCAACCACAGCTACACTAAGTACTACTTTGAAGATTTGCAATTGTACATATCAATAAGTTTCGTAGTTTAAATCCACAAGGTTTTCTATATAGACAAATGCAAAATAAATGTTCATCTGTATTATGGACTCCTAGATGAAATAAAAAAACTTTCGGCAAAAGAAATTGAAAATTTCATTTCGATAAATACATTGATGGTGTATCATCAACTATTTAAATTTATATGTACGAAGGTGCCTATTTTTCACGTACTGTTGCATATGTTCCACAGTTGAAATGAAATGAATGTCGACATGTAGTTTGCTGCCTGGGGCAGGGTCAGCATGGATGGAGAGGGGCTGACACGACACGACCAGAGGGACACACCTGTTGGGGTGAGAGAGTTGTGATGAGAGAAGGTGGGCCTATGGAGCAGAGAGGGGATGCATTTGTGTGGGAAACGGGAGGCCCTCTGTAAAGCCACTTGCAAAATATCCTGGTTTGACCCCGCTAGAAATCGAAGGCATATCGCCTTGCTGGGAGGGGGGCGGCTGTTCTGAACGCTTTTATTTAATGAGGGGCACACTGGCAAGTTTGACAGTCACCAGTTAGCCAGTCATATCCCAGACCTTATTGTTGTTTTTTTTTTGTCTCAGGGCTCAGGACACAGCCAACTGTCTGTTTAGCTGAGTGAGGTAGAGGGGCTGAGGCGGTGACTATGCTGGGTTGGTGGCCCCAGCCGCTGGTCTAATACCCTCCCGATCAGCAACAGGGAGCGATCCCTTTCAGTTCTGTTTTCTTAAAAGCTCTGGAATGTTTATAAAAGCGAACTGGAATGCTACTCCCATCCTACCCTATCAGGGCGTATATGTCGGAGCGGAACGCGAGTACGCCGGCCGTAAGGTCGGAATAATCTGTTGTATTTATTTATGTAGCCCCTAGTCGTTGCATCAACATAGTTGTAGTGGTTGTTTTGTGGTAAGCGCCAAAGAGACGATTAGCACAACACAAATTACATCCATGTGTTACCCGGGAGTCGAACCCAGAGCCCCGCAACGAAACCTAGTGCGTTGCCGACTGCGCTACGCAAGCCGACAATCCGCGCAGCCGCCACACCTGGAGTTAAGCAATTTAAACTAGCCATTTCTTCACGGACTCTTCACTGAACAGCGCAAGCATCTCGTGAAGAAAAGTCGCAGCTTTGCTGTAGGCAGGCATCTTCAACCCTCGGTTGCCGAACTTGGCTCTTCCTGGGCCGCACATGTTAATGGTCTGGAGACATTGGCACACGTCCCAGCTCGGACTATCTGGCAACACCGGCTTATTAGGTCAGGAACTTTTCTGGCTCTCGAATTCATTAGCTTTCAACATATTTTCCAGCAATCGAACATTCTTTTTTTTTAACGAAAGAAGACCGAAAATTTATGATCATAAGTTAATAATTACTCTTTTTTTATATAAATAGATCGGTTTTAACAAAAGAACTGACGATTTATCATCTTTTTTTAGCGATAAAAATAACATTTCTGATTGCTTTATAAAGTGGGGAAAATGTTTAATTACACCAAATATATATATTTTTTATAAAACTGATTTTATATAGAATGATAATTTTCATAAGTCAACATTAAAGTAAGATTATAATCATTTTGAAATTAGGTTTAAATAATCGGTTTCAATATATAGTATGCCCTAAATGCAGCTTGACGGAATAATTCATCTCAATTTTGGCTGAAGATTTTCCAAGTAAGTCAACAGTTAATGTGGCTTGTTTTGAGTTTATAAGTTTAAAGTTGAAACAATAAAGTCTTAAAATGATTTTTCTTAAGAATTCTTCAAAGAAGGATTGTTGAAAGAATAATTTTAGTGGCGAAACAATGAGATTGCGTCAAGTTTCATGAATGTAATCACAACATAGAAACTGAAATTAAGATTTTTTATTAGTAAATTTACTTAAAAGGCTTATTAAATTTTGTATGTTTTAATTTATTTTTCCTTAATTTCATAAGAGGGAATATGTTTTTCTTTATGAACTTGTTTGTGTCGCCAGACCCACACATTATCGTGGCCTCTTACTTCTTGCCATGCTGTGTAAAACTCCACATATAAGTATATGTCAGTACTGAGCCGCAACATTTTAGGTGCAACCGGGCTTTGAAGATCGCTGCAAAAAGGCATACCGAACCATCGAGAACCAATTTTGTTCATGCACGTACCTTTAAACAGTAAGCCAAAAACTAATCAATGATTATTACAACTTAGGTCTACGAACTTGATTTAATTAAAAAATTATAATGTCAAACTTAGCAGATTTGTAATTTTTACAATGAATGAGTTTTATCTTTTTTGATTTTTGCTTGGCAGTCTAACCAGCACGTCCTCGTAGCGAATAACTTCATAGGCAACCATATATACCGTATAATAGATATCAAGTGATTTTGTGTGCTAAAATTAAAATAGTAGTAAGATTCAACGTATTACTTGTGTGCAAGTGTGTATCTCCTTCATACCATCATAACGAACACATAAAATATAAAGGTTAACAAACTTATTATTCTACACAGGTCAATCTTTTTACAGTTGCTTATAATTTTATAAAGAAATAAATATCAAGTACTTTTACAAAATAACATATATTTTTGTACTGTTACGTTATGGCACAAACAAGTCAATATAATTATCCAATTTTTTTAACATAAAAACAGTGTGAAAAATAGTACTAATACTTTCTTTAATCAAATATACATTACGTTAAATAATTTGTCCTGAAGATAGAGACAACCCAGTGTTTTCACTAAGAGCCTCTTTTAGTTATTGTCCTTTAATGTAATAAACAGTAGGTGTTTCTGGCGGTAGTGCTTATGACAGAAACACAAACGTGGTTAGCTAGCTGAATTTCAGTAGCAGGTTCACAGGTCGTCAAACCCAAGACCTCTTTGTAAGTTCCTAATGGAAAAAACAGCAATAAGATAACTGAAATAAATATATAAAGAGTACGACTCAAAGCATCTGCATCAAGAACCGGAATTCAGTGAATTCCGTGGGAGATGCAAAATCCAAAAGACAGAAACGTTCTCACCAATGTCGGACTTTTAGTAACTGCTCAGTTTAGTCTTCATTTGAAGTAATATAATATGGTATCGACCGATCTAATTATGGCGCGGAAGGTACGAATCTTCTTGTCGCTCTTGCATGGCTCTGATGTTTCGGAGACCCTCGCATACATGAACAACGTCTTTACTCCTTAAATGGCGGACCTCTTATCCTTACTTCCTTCTATAATATACTTCTATCGTTCAGTTTGCTTTGGCAACCAAAGAGCAAGGCTGCTAAGAGAACTGGCTGAGACTGAATTTATAACAACTTGAAGTAATGAAACCATCGAATAAAAACCAACGAATAACCTGTGCTTGGTGTATGAAAATAATAAAACGGAATATTCAATCAAAAATATAAATAGATGAGACTCCAACAAAAATTTTAATATAACAAATTAATGACTAGCTGCAATGTGATGTGGTTTCACCAACGTTGCTATAGTTCACTTACATACATATATCATCCGATTAAAACGCAGATTAATTAAAAATACTATTTAGATAATAAAATACGAGAAAAGTATTGTAAACATGTTCACTGCTTACAGGGGGGGATACAAGAAGCGCACACACTCGGTGCTCAGTAGCTCTTCGTAGTGTACCAAGTATGTGCGCCTTAATGCTTCAGAGACCGCCTGAGAACTCCATTACCCGCCAAGCAGGCCCCTGCGAGTGGCGGCAAGCCCGCAGCACATGTAATCCAAGGAGGAACAGCTACCTGGGGAGGGCAACGGGGACCACGCGATTGGAGGCGGCACTGAAAAGGCGCCCTAATTGCACGAGGTAATGCCCGGCTAATGCGATTACCCGCGCCGCGACATGCCCTTGCACCTCCGCGTGTGAACGCAGCCTTGCGTGCGCGAGCTGAGTGGTCTGGTACGCAATCAAGTTACCTGCTTGACTCTCCAAGCTTGCATTACTAGACGTGCTTAGAAGTGAGAAGGATTACTGAAAGAAAGATGTCGAATTTAAGAGTGTCGCAAAATAAACAATTCTCTGCTGCATGATGCTTTTAAAATCCCAATTTTGAAACATATATATAAAATATTTTGCTAAATTTATTGTTATTATAATTAATTTTACTTTTTTATAAAATTTGTAAAATACTTGAAATCATACGTTCAATTATAAAATACCATTGACTGTATTCTTTAAATTTAAAGCAGGAATGTGGCTCAGAATTTGGAGAAAGTTTACCTAACATTTTGTTCTTAGTTATATTTTAAGAACATACATACAAATGTTTTAATAATGTTAGAATGTAAATTCTATTTTATAATATACTGTCATATTGATTTAATATTAATATTATTTAGCAAGTATTGAAAATTCAAATTGTGTTAACGTTGAAGAAAATATCTAATAAGTTTCAACCGACATAGAAATTCCCTTCTTCGAGGTATAAGTTGTGATCCAGAATTTGTCAAAAGAAATTTCAACCATAAACAGATATAATTTCTTCAACCTTGACGCGATTAGGCCTTGAAAGCAATTCCAGTTTATATAATGACCGCAAAAGCTAGAAACTTGTTCTAATTATTTGTCATTATTGATTAACCACTTAATACAAGCGAGTAAATTACTGAATAAAACAACTTTTAAAATTATTTTGTATCGCAAACCGCTGTGTATTTTAAAGTTCCGCAATGCACTATTCTAGCTAACGTACACACAGGTAAATATCCTTATTTCTAAAAGAAATTTTTTTAAGATTTAGTATGTTAGTTAAAATTGAAGGAATAACATTCTAAATCATAACATGTTTAATAAGTTAATCTATATTGGGTTACATGCATTCTTTAATAATTATTTTCACTTTCAACATATGCTGGAAATTGGTACATAACTTACTTTACTGAGCCAGCTGCTCTATCTATGCACCACTATGCACCAAGTTATTTATTTTTCGTTGTGAAGAAATAAATATTGGCCAAATTAATTCCACTGGTTGTCAATTATTCAATTTCTTTTTTGCTATAGATACTATCTGGAAAAAAAACTACAGATATCATTTCGTTAGTTTTAAGTGCCATTGAAAACCAATAATGAGCATGAGGGGAACAGTTAGATACAGATGAGGAGGGGAATAGTTAGTTGGGGGGGGGGGGGGGGAGCTGGTAGTGGAGACGTCAAGGGAGAGGTAGAAATGACAGAGCATGCATGCACATTGGATGCTGGCATACTTGCATACCTTCACACTCGCATACTTGCGCAGGAGCATAATTTAGCACTCACTTACTTGCATTTTTTTAATCTGCGACCTCAGCCAAGGATAATTATGCTACTCGTATCTAATAATAAAATAAGCAAGAAGTTTCACTTGTGTTGCGTGTGGACTCCACAATTTTTTTTCTTCTTTGGCAGAAAAAAAAATTGGTCTTAAAAAATGTGACACTAGAGAGAGGTTAAATAAATGGGTTGATTCAAGAATTAATATGAAATTAAAATTACTTTTAAATTTGTTTTTAAGGAACGGTGTTGCTCATAGATGAGCTATGTTGCCGCAGGTAATGAGGCCGTTGGGAAAACGGAAACAATCATGAGGCCATTGGGGAAGTTCGCACCCCGGCGCGGCTGCAAATAACAACACACAGCCTAGTCACGAGCCCTTGACAAGGAACAATGTTAATTCTAGATAAAAATCAACAAGCTGAAATCGGACATTTTCCCAACCGTCGGCGGACGTATATAACAAGAGATTAAACGTACAGCACTGTATCTTATCTTTTGTTCATTGGGAATCATTGTCCGTGTCAATGAAAGCTTGACTGTGTGGCTTCGACAGTTATTTTATGCTGCTATTGTTATTAAAAAAACTTAATGATATGTATATTTCTTTTACAGGCTCTAACCACCTGTTGGCAGTTACTTTAGAAACAATAGGTATTAATGTTGCACATGATAATGCACATTAATGTATGAAAGTTTTCATGATTTTTTATTTTTTGTTTTTTTTGTGGATATAATGAAGTTATAATTTATTTTTTAACCTACTATTATAAATCCTGGTTGAATGTGATGGACGGCAAATTAATTTTTATTTCTTTCTTTCTTGATAGCAAAAATAATTGAGATTATCCATCCTTCAAGGACTAAAAATACAATATTGCAAATGTATTATAACAGCACATAGAAAAAGTAAAAACTAGGAATCCCCCTGAAATTATAATCCCGAATACATACATTTCATTTTTAATCCTACAAAAACAAATATTTAATGTTATGTAATTTCTGAAAATGATAGAAATTAAAATTTTTTCAAATGCGTTATTTGAGCTTTGGAAGCATTTATATATAATGTCCGACCTTTTTATTTTTTCTTATTGTTTGCCGTTTGTATTGTCGTATGTGTATATATATCTTTATATATATATTTCTTGTGTGCGTGTGTATGTCACTGAACTTCTTCTAGACGGCTGGACCGATTTCGATGAAATTTTGTGTGTGAGTTCACGGGGATTCGAGGATTGTTCAGATTCACAATTGGATATTTTATTTCGATTCTGAGTTAAGAAAAAACTAAAAAATATAATGTGTGTCATAGATATACAAACTGTTACTGTCATTCCTCTATGTCTGCCGAGCAATAGCAAGCCATTACGTTACGTTTTGCGATTGTAAGGAACTAAGTAGAGAGTAAGAAAAAAAAGCTCTTGACAGTTTGTAGTGTCGCCATATTTGTTTCAGTTTTCAATACCGTTTTTGTATATTACAATTTAAATTGCAGAAAAAAATCATGTTTCATAAACATAAATAGTGAGTGTGTCATTTCTCTATGTCCACGATGTCTCGCCGCGTTATTTTCTCCTTGGGGCGAACCCGTCCGCTTGATTAAATAAACAGGTTTTATCGTTGAATGATTTCATGATATATTTCATGAAAATCTGCTCTCATAAAAAAGTTAGTTTTATAGACATTCGATAGGTCTCTCTCTCTCTCTCTCTCTCTGAAAATCAATCTATGAATCGTTACAAATTTATTTCCTTTATTTTTTTAGTTTGATTTTATATAATATGATTTCACTAAAAATCATTTTCTACCCCTTCCTATTTTCATTTCCACATTACGAAATTTCACTTCTTCTACGCGGAGGGAATCCACGCAATATTTTTGCATGCAATTAAAAACTATTTTCTAATGATGCCAAAGAAGTATAACTTCACATGCGCGTACCTAAGTACACATACCCATTTTTTTTATTTAATTTCATCTATATATATATATTTTTTTTCCTCCATACCTAGGGCACTCATAATTCTTTTAAATTTCACGTGTATGTTTTCAATGTCATTCGAGTTGTACAATTTTTTTTTGTCAAATTGGTCATTATTTATACTTTGTTTCATTTTGGAAACATACATATTTTAGGTATTATGACAAATAAAAAAATTAGTTTCACTAACATTCTTAGGATTTTATTGTATGGATAGTTTCAAGTTTTATATTTTGTAGGTACATAAATACTTAAACTTATAAATTTCTTCGAAATTTATTCATAGGTAGGTAGGGCCTACTAATATTTTCTATTTGTCAATATTGTTATTTTTTTTACGTTACCTACTTATTTGCAAGGAGTTTGGTTTAGTGCTTATAATTTATCTGCTGAGCGTCAAGAGTCTTAGGGCTGCTGAGACCGAAGACCATAAATATTTATCAATTATGTAATATATTGTTGAAAATTTTGAATTTAACTATTTCAGAAAAGTTGATTTTTTTTATTAATTAGAATAGTTACGTGTAATTGCCATCTTCCTTTATTTCATATTAAACATTATGTTTGGTTAAGTGTGAGATAATTTTATTTATGTATGTTTTAATTTCATTTAATTTCTTATATATATTCTTACCTAACTACTTCTATTAAATTTCAGGCGGATGTTAACATTGTCATTCCAGTTGTATAATTTTTTTGTCAAATTAGTTGTTATTTATACTTTTAGTTTCATTTTTGACTATGTTTTTTTTATACTTCATACAAAGATTTGTGGTGTGTACAGGGAGTGATGTCTCTATTAATTTCTATACTCCTTTGCATAAGCGGAATATTGCCACCACAGTTTTACCTATAAGGAAATCCTACAAATGTTTTAAACATTATGACAAATAAATAAAGTTTCACAAACATCCTTAGTTTTTTTTTTGGTGTGTATAGTTTGAAGTTTAATATTATGTATGTACGTAAATTCTTAAACATAGAGTTATTTATTAATTTATTTAGATAATTATTAATATGTAGTGAATAAGCATTCTATTTGTCAATATTGTTATTATGGTAGATAGGAGTACAGTAAATGCCTACATTCTTATATTCCTTTATATCTCTTTCGTTTTGGAGGGTTTCCGAGCCATTCGGGGTCCTCAACGTCAACCCCCCCCCCCCCCCCAGGTGGTTAAAGCCCCAAAATTTTGAAAGTTTAAAAAATTTGAAAAATCTATCTCTTTCGATTTTAAGTGTTTTCGAGCCATTCAGGGTCCTCGAACCCCCCGCCCCCCTCTGGGAACAAAGCCCCAAAATTTCGACAATTTCAGGAATTTCAAATATCTTTTCTTTCGAGATGGAGTGTTCCAAACCATTCGAGGTCCTGAACATCCACTTTCCGCAAAAGTGAAAGCCCCAAAATTCCGAAATATAAGAATCTATATGACATAATATACCTTATATTCAGAAACTAAGGCTTTATTAAGCACAAAACATGACTTAGATTGTTACATGAATTAATACATAGATTTGAATAAGAGGTAATATTGGAGGTTAAACAATGTTCATGCAAAGAGGTTGCTAAGAGGTTGCTAAGAGGTTAAAACCAATATCACCACATTCGCCCCCTCTTCATTTAAGGACATAGTCCTTGAGATATTCAGAAGTTCTAGTATTTATATAAGAACGTGCACACTAGTTTGGTTTTCTTATTCTACAATGTAACTTATTAAATAATTTAAATAATTGCTTTAATTATTACAACGAACAGTTATTGTTGTACAATGGTCTTAAAGCCCAAATGAAAGAGAATAACAATATTTCATTCTGAATTCCTTGTACAGCATATTCTCTAAATCTGGTTGCTAAAAATGCTGTTAGAAGTCTGAAAGATTGCAGTACATTTTTTTATTATTTCCTTGAAAAGCTGTTCGTTTTTTTCATAGTTTCAACGCATCTAATGATCTTATCTTCTGAATAAGGCTTTTAGAAGTAATGACTCAGCATTGACTCACAAAAATCTCACAAACAATGCATAGTTCCTTCAGAGCTGACGCAACTAAGGCACTTAAGCATGACTATCAACAGATTAAGGATATACTTAAATCGATTGCTGATGACTTAAAATAAAGGCTGGTTATGGGACTGTTAACACAGATGAATTATCTGGAAATTGGTGTTCAAAACACCTTCTTGACTGATATCCTGAAAAGAACAAATGTTACTAGTAAAAATCTACAGCACGGAAAACTCAATCTAAATACTGCTGATAGCGTCACTGACCACCTTAAAAAACTATGTCGCATCGAAACGTGACTCCTTCTAAACTTATGAGAAGCTAGGCGAAGATCTGTCTGGTTCTATTGAGTATGTTCAGAGGAAAACTCAACATAAGTGCCTCAAAGTGCGTCTTAATCCATTGGGTTATGGCCACACGGAAGAAGTACAACTCAGCCCTTCTGAAAAATACAGAATAGAAACTTTCTTGCCAGCTATTGATCATATCGCCTCTCTTGCCCAACTTCTTCAAGCATACAAAGATATATCAAGCCAATTTAGCTTTTTTAGCCATCTGAAAGAACTGTCCGCAGATGATCTTAAGACCGTAGCAGAGCAACTTGCCAGGTCTTATTCAGATGACTTGGACATTACATTTACTTATCGATGAACTGTGTCAGTTTGTAACATTTGCCAATATATTCACTGACGAGGAGCCAAACGAATTCAGCACTGAACTTTAAATTAACAAGCTTATCATGAAAAGGAGTGTGCAGGACACTTTCCCAAACATTAAGGTAGCTCTAAGGATAAACATACCTTTGATGATAACAAACTGCAGTGGTGAGCGCTCCTTCTAAAAACTCATTGGCTATCATGAGCATTGAGTCAGATTTACTACGTGAATTGGACTTTAGTGACATCATCAACGATTTTGCAGTACGAAAATCAGGCCAAGTGCCTGGATTGTAATGGTTTTAACATTATAATGCTATGGTTTTTGATTGTTTATTCATTCGCTGATTTGTAATATATTTTGTTTTATTATTTAGGTATTTTATAATATAATGTTTTAGTGAAAAATTGGAATAATTGTAACTGAATTTCTCTGCGTGAATAAATATTGTAAATAAACTTGCGTTTATTTCGTGTTTTTGTATTAGATATTGCCACAACCTAAAAACAATGAGCCTCCAAACAAAAATGAGCCCCAGCCACCCACTTACTAAATCTGGCCCTGGGTATATTATAATTTTTGACGTGTCAACGTCTAATAAATCGATGAACGCCGGCTGCACGCACAAAAAAGTATCCCGTTACGCACATTGTCCCGTTACACTGTATCCCGTTACGCTCATTGTACGCTTGCGCCGCATCTATCTCTCTTCCATTCGATTGTAACAACCATCGATTTGACTTTTTCGAGGCACATTAAACTTGAAACACTCCCATTCGTTTCCTACATTTCCTATCATCGTCCTATCCTTAACAGAATAACACAGATTGGAAGAAGTTAAATAGCAAACATGTATAAAAGTTATAGTTAAAATAATCTCTTCGTTAAAGTAATAAACATTTTGAATTAATGAGTGCAAATAAAAGTAAATTTCTCAATTTAATTGTAGATTTCATTTCACTCCTTCTTTGTATCCATACAAATAGTGATAATTCAATAAAAATGATTCAATTTTATTCATAAAAGTATGCAATCATTTCATCAATGTTTTGTTATGACGTTGTCACGTTAAAATATCGTCCATAAAGCGACTTTACAGACAACCAATTTTTTTTTTCAATTTTGACTACTAAGAACCAACGATATGTAAAATTAAAGGTTAATCAACCAAGTTAATATGTTCATTTTAAATCATACCTACGGTACACATCCGACCTAAAGTACAATTCTTCCCAAACTTTAGTTTACAAGTCCGGAGTGATGGAAGCACTAGCATCTTTAATTATTTGTCTCAACTCTGGAAAAGTAGGTAGTGGCGGAACGTAGATACGATCTTTTTATAAAGCTCCGAAGGAAAAAAAATATCCGCATAACGTTATGTCATTCAGGTGAACGCGGAGTCCAGCAAAAAAGAGCTCTGTCGTCTCGACCATAACGATCAATCCAACGGTCAGGGGCTTCAACGTTCACCCACTTTCGTACGAAGAGATTCCAATGTTGCCAAATAAAGTTAACAGGTAAGCCCTCTACTGATTCTGTAATGAACCACTCTATCAGCATAGGTAGCGCTACAAGCGAGAATACATCAACGCAGTACTCGCGCATGCGGTTATCTAAATCTGTTTGAGTTACTCTTCAATTGCGACCTTGAAGCAACACTCTACGCCACTTGCAGTCAATACTGATTAAAATGTATCTGTGACATTCTTTTGTGGACGTACTGTATTTAAAATGTCATCATAGTTGTGAGGATATTATTACGAAGTGAATCGAGGATCTCCTCCTGCGCCCGGGGGGGGGGGGGGTAGTCGGTCGCGTGACCAGTGACGTCACGCGCAGATATTATAGTTTATCGACGGCCGCGCGGCGCGCTGCCGTCTGCCGCGGCGGGCCACCAGTCACAGCGCGCCGGGCGGCGACTCCAGCTGACGCCTAATGGACGGCCCTAAATTAGGCGCCACTGGGCGTGCGGCCTGGAATTACATCGTAATTGCTCGAGAGTTCTGGCCCGGACATCGAGCTGCCAAATGACGTGTCACGTTGTAAAAGCAAACGTTTCATTGCACTCTTATATATTTTTTGTAAATGTAACAGAAATGTACATTTAAATTAAAATTACACGATAAAAACTTTATCGCTACAAAATAATATTCGCAGTAATACTGGGCTTGGATTCATACCCGGGAATTTATGCGTTGTGTTGTCCCAGTACCTCCATTAGTTAAACATATTTGGATCCTTGAATAACATTCCAGTATCGACTGTACGTATTGATAAATATACTGAAATAAAATAAAGTCAAAATATTTTATAAATGATTATATATTCAAGTGCTAAAAATTTATACTTAATGAAACATTTATACAAATATATTTGCGCAAATGTTCGTGATAAATATTCAGTATTCTTTCAAGAAACGTATTTTATATATGCAGAAATAATAATAAACATTTGTTGTACACACATTACACACATTTTCTGATTCACATCAGTCTACAAACATCAATATGGTAAGTTATAACATCCGTTTTATTAAAAAGGTCGAAATCTATAGTGAAAAGTCATGAAAATGGAATAAGCTGGGGTCAAAATTTTACTCGTTTTTATATATAAATATGTATTGACAAATATTTAAATGTTTTTTTCATTAGCTAAGTACTTTTTCCTTTGTTATCAGGTTATTATATAACACGTTCAGATACATTTTGAAAAATGACAAAATTTTGTTAATAATTGAAAATTCCTAGCGTTTTTGGACGATCAGGCATCTTAGGTTAAAAATTTTACTTATGCTGCTTTTGCACTAAGCAACAGACTTGGAAGAATCTAAATGAAACCTGGTTCAAATGGCATTAAATTTAACCTTAAAACTTTTCCTAACCCACTGAGTTTTTATTTAATTTTTTTGTCATTGAATTTATTTGACGACTTTTGCGGTTATTTTATCACAATTACTCTTTGACATTTGTGTTGGATCACATTCCTTTAAAACCAATTCTTACATTATATTATCTAATAACACTAACAGATACCAGTTTAAAAAAAATTATAGAGATTTGCGTGACCTTTTACAGCTTGAAATATAAGTTCAGAAAATATTCCACCCAAAAACCAATATTAATGGTTTTTTTGCATATATCTCTAGAAAAATATCTTAAACGTTAAGATAAAAATTGTGATCGAGCTTTTCAGGACTCTAACCTTGGTAACAAGCAAATTTGTGTGTTCTCATATTTCAAATTCATTCATACACAAAATTGAGATACAAAATTTAATGTGAAATTATTTAAAATAATGCCGACCGTAATAATTATTAAATAATTGTGTTTCCAATTAAATTAACGCGAATTACAAGTAGTTTCCACACCGGCTGCTAGAACTAGCTTCTCGAACAACTACATTGACTATTAAATTATTAGAATTGCATAATGAATGGTTACATAAACTATGTAATGAAACTGTTAAAAATATAAAAAAGATTTGAAATAATACTCAACCCCGACATTGGACCTGATTTTAGATAAGAAATTTTTTTTAGTGCCCATTTTATTATAATTCAGTAAACGGGTAGTTCTATTAACTTTCTTTTGTTTTCGTGAATTTTGGTTTGAGCTATTCGCCACACATGGCAGAACACGTGGTTACACATTTCATTTTCATTCACGAAATTAATACTTCCAAATGCCGTATACATAGAACTAATAAGATTAAACATAAAAAATACGAACACTGCTATAAAACACAAAGGTCATTTTATCACTCTCAAATGCAAAGTTGAGATCCTTACATAGGCACAGGATGTATATGGTCTTTATTATGGGGTAATAGACTATAAAAATTATATATACTATTAAACATTGTTTTTCTATATAAAACGCAATATGTACCTATAAATAACTTTATCTTATCACAAACCCCACCAAACCATGCAATTGCTCTTATCTTCTAAAGTATTCATTTTTGGGTAAAACTGAGAAAAATTGTTTCCCTTTTTAAAACCTTAATATATTTATGTCTAACATAATTACACTATTAAAAATAAGTATTAACATTACTTTTGCACTGGAGTGATTCTTTCGTTCGTATTCTGGAATGAAATTAAGCTCTGTTTTGTTTTTCCTTTTAAATACACTTAACAGGAAGTATTTCAAAATCCTAAAATAGCTGTAATCGTTTAAGTATATACATTTCAGGAAAAAAAAATCCTCTTTGTAAAAACTAACTATAATTCGGTTTGAAAAAAAGATAAAGTTATACATCTGTGTCATACATAAAATATTTAATTTTAACATTTAAAAACACTTATTTTAACACTTTGTATATATGTATATGTATATTTGTTCAAATGACAGTCATCAGGCTGTAAATACTTTCTACAAACTAATATTAAACTTATTGAGCTGATTAAACGATTTAGATTTAACAGTAAACATTTTCATCACGAAATTATTTTACTTTTCACGGCGTCAAATATAAGTAGGCTAAAATCTATTGTGTTTCTGTAGTATGATGAACGCTGCGGTATCTCTACATTTCAAAGTAATCTAAGCTTTGTAATGTCAGGATATTAAACTTTCATTATTCCTTTTTATAACTTTAAATTATAACATTAAATATAAAAGATAGGTGTACTATTATAACGTTTCACTTTTAATACCTGTGTGCGGTGTAAATTCTGAGATGTTCACGAAAGCAATAAATACGGATGAATCACGTGGGTCCGCCATATTTTTGAGATTTCTGAGCCTTCTACAAATGAAGGCGCCGCGGTTACACGTTTTCGTTCGTTCAACTTCCGTTCTATTCAGAAATTACTCCTCCCAAATGCCGTTTACCGAGAACTGAGATGTCTACGCATAAATTGCTAACTCATGTGAAACTACGTCTTAAGAAAGTGAGCTCATTGGTTATAAGTCCCACCGGATAGTGATGCGTGAAACTAATGCGCAAACTATTTTATTTCAAAAATAAAAATTTACTTTGTACTTTCAATAGGAAATATTTATAATTATCTTTAATATTTAAAAGTATTTTATCCAAAATAAAAATCAAAAAGTAATTATGTTTATACATTAATATGCAAAAAATCTCATTAAGGAATAAGGTAGATAGCAGCCTTTTTAAAACATATCTTGTCATTAAAGAAATATATCCGCACTAATTTAAGATATTTATTATGATTACTCTACACATTTTTTCTCATAATTTAATGTTGGAAAATATTATGTTTTTGGGTACAGCTTTATATCATGGGTGAATAGTTTCTTGATACATGTTAGTAAATTATTTTACTTTATCAATAGTATTTTAAGTTTTGTTTCAATTTGGGGCTGCGTTATATTTTCGTCGGGTATTGCTGAAAAGTAAAACTACAATTTAAATGCGTGAATAACTATCAATTGTATTATTTTAATAAGAGTATTCTGTATGGATATGTACTAAAATTTATTTTTATTTGATAGTCAGCATTTGTGAATCCGTGATAAGGTATCGTTTATTACGGACTAAATGCATGAAATATATTTTTAATTGCTATGTTATGAGAGGATTTGCTTTTATGAAAATTTTCTCAATTTGTGAAAATACACATACTTATTTTACCCGGGTATTCATAAATATTTTGCAAATTTTAAAACACTGTGCTAATCATGAAATGTTTCCAATTAACTACCATCTCATATTAAAATATGTAAATCCTATCTTTATAAATTTATTCAATCGGCACACGTCTACAGCGAACGGGTAATTATGAACTAATAAAGTATGTCGTTTTTGATAGTTGTTTTCTTTCGAAATTTTTTTAAGAAATTTTCTTTGTAAGTCACTTCTTTTTCTATTTGTTGCTCTCGTGTCTGCGTACCTTCCAAAAAAAAAACCTTCACTTAGCACACCGTGAGCCATAATTCATCCAATTCAATAAATTATACATTTTTCTCTGAACCTACTGCCGTTTTTAGAAGTAAATATTATAGTAAATAATCATTTTAGAAATATATTTATAATACAGTCCATAAAATTAAATGTGCTGAAAATCTAACTTTTTTCCGCCCACTAACAAAACTTTTTTAAACCAAATCATAACTTGGGTTACATATTTAAGGATGCTACTTTTCGTTAGTTTATTAACTATATTGACGGATTTAACTAAAAGTTTTCATTTGCTTGAACATACTATAAATTTCCCCGGTGAAATATTACCTCGCAGGATATCCATATGTTATAAACTCTGGTTTTTGCACGTATTTGCACGCAGAGTCTCAATACTCTGGGACATCAAGGAACGCCAGAAAACATAACAGAGAACAAGCTGATGACATGAGTCATACGAAACCATGAACTGAAAGTTCCTGCAGTCTTGTTCAGCTGATTCAAAGTGAACATCAGCGTCGGTGCGCTCGACAAACGGAATATTCATCAACTTTTTCCTCGGTTGTTGGAATGGGGGGAGGGGAAAAGTAGAGGAAAGACTAATCTTTATTCAAAGCAATCATAAGCATGCAAATCCGGTTCCGATCACTAATCCTTTTCTTAATTGAACTATCATCCTTATCTCAATCACATGTTCCTTTAACTAAACGCTGGTATTCTTTATAAGCCCGTGTGTGTAATTACGAAATCGTGAATATTGAACGACGAGGGATATAATCAATCGTTTAATTATTGAGGCCTTAAATAACCGCACGCAGATTTATAATGAAGGAAATCGGGTTTTGCGACGTCAGGGGTATTAAAATCTACCAGAGCTGCTACGAACACAATTAACAACTTTAACACGCTGTGAAAATAACAGACATGTATCGAAAAAAAAAACTCTGGATAGGCTTTATTTTGGACTATAGCCATAAGAGGTTCGTTTCATGAATTTACTTTGCACTGAATGTAAATGTTGGGTATAAAATAAATAAATATAACAAAATGGATATTGGTTTTATTTTTGACGTGAATTCGATGAACGTCTGTCTTACTTGATTGTCGGGCGGCCGCTCCAGAAAAATTAAAACCCCAAATCGCAAAAAACTCGGCCCATCGTTCACAAACACTGAATAAACTGACTCCATGTCAACATGAGAATCACCAGAGAGCATATCCTTGTCCATTACAAAACAATTTTCTCCATTTCCCTTCGCTTCTCGCGAGAAAGACGGTTGAGGTTAGCTCATGTGAAAATTTCGTTTTGTCCCACTGGCTCATTTCTCTCTGCTACGTTTTGCCTCTTTCGATACCTATGACACATCTTTTCATTTTTTATTGGTTCTGCACAGGCTATTTAACTTGTTTTCTTTATTTTATTCAACATAACCCGGTTTAGCTTATGCATTTTGGGATCAATGACTCCAAAACCAAAGTTAGCAACTTTATAGTTATTCCACTCGACTAGCGCCACTCAGAGGTCACTCACGAGCAAATTAAGGTTTAAATCACGCCAAACAGTCTGGTACTCTGTAAGTCACAGCTCTTACTGACTTCAGTTCAACGCTCTCCACAAACGCTCATTACGTCATCACTGCAAATGTTAACCGCGAGAGTCATACGTAACGACCACGAGCAAAGTATGCTCTACTGAGATATATTTACTTCAACTCTGTAGCTTTCATAGTTAACAAGTTATAAACATTGTTGAATCCTCAGCTGAAGAGACGTCCAACCCTATATTGAATACATTAATATTCCTGTATGAATTAATGTCAAAATTATGGCGTTGTAATAAAACAAACTGTTTTATGGTTAATGTCATAGATATTGCGAATAACGTTTGCACACACAGTGTTAAGAAACTCAAAGTCATTGGCAGGTATTGGTATCTACTACTTAAGAAGTTCAGTGAATTAAAGTTTAAATAACTTTTTGAGCTGCATTTAAACCAGGCTGGTGTTGCGTTTAAAATAGGTGGGTACACACGAACTAATTCCTCTTAAAGAATGGCTATTCTCATTGTAATTTAAACAGTTTCTTTATATGCTTGAGATTTTCTAGAGCAAAACCAAAATAAGACCAAATATTTAATTTTCTGTTAAGTTTATGGTAAAATTTATTAGTTAACTGTTTCCGTCCCTACTGCTTACGAACCAAAGTAGATCATGAAGGTTAATTTAGCGGTACAATTTAAACAGGGGCATCTAGAGCTCAGTAGGCTACAAAATACTTTACAGCCATATATTTCCGTTTTTATTTATGCAATTTGATCAAGGGTTTTCTGGAGTTGTCAGTTAATTGTAATGTTAGATATCACATCCATTGAAGACCAGTTTTATTTACATCATTGTTTACCATTAATTTAAATCGCACGACGGATAACTTCTTTAAAGTCAAACTGTTGAAGTGATCACCAAATAGTCTTCAACTAGAGACCACATTGACACTAAGTGGAACATTTTCCATTCTGATCGACTGAACAAGAAAGTCAACTGTAAATAACAGGGAAAGCATTGCGGAGGACGGAGGTTTGGCTCCACTTCCAGTTAAACCTGCAATCTTTTTCAGTTCTTTCCAAGATTTTCTTCATAAAAATGCTGGATTGGTTACTTACCATAGGCTACGGCTGAGTCTTTCCAATTGCCTTAGTATTTTCATTGTGTATATTACACTTTGTATCTTCCTTTTTGAAAATAGTTTAAACTTAACAATTAACTTACTGTATTACTTTTTATATCGTGTCAAATGTATGTGGTAAAATTACTGAAGAAATTTCGAAGAACAAATATTAGTAGTTTATAAAGCCGAAGAAAATAATAATACATTTTTGACGGGTGTTTAATAAATGAACATAAACAATTGAAATGTATCTATTGAAGTCAACGGCATTTGTCAAATGTCCGATTACAAATTACTAAAGCTTTCTCGGTTTTAAAGATGTTTGACTGGCTCAATCACTTTCAAGCAAACAAATTAAACTTATAAAAACTGTTCGTGTAACACAAAAGTACAATTATTAAATACAAGCTGTGCCCGCGACTTCGTCCGCGTGGAAAAGTGTCTATGGGTAGCATTTTTTAATAATGCGTTTTCTAGGCATACTAGCTGCCCGACCCGGCTTCGCACGGCTATACTAATGGAAAAAAAATAAGCCACATCTCCCATTTACAGTAATGGTAAATAAAAAAAATCAGTAAAAATTTATTACAATGCTGTATAATGTACCGGAGAGAAAATGAATAGCACCGGTGGTTTCCCGACTCGTGCTCGCAACGTACAACTGATTTACCCGTACTTCGATACCGCAGTCTACAGGCAGATCACTCTTGCGCCGCTCATTATACATGCCCCTCATTGTGAGTACGCCACTGCCGCGCGATGCCCGTTGCTTTTACAATTTACAAAAAATTATTTATTTCAGTGACCAACACCATTAAATTTAATCTGGTATTTGAGTCAGTTTTTAAATTACTGCTTAGAGAGCAGATTTTTAAAATTTGCTTCGTTGTGAATTTTTCGTTACGTGGTATTCATTTATAAAATGTGAATAAACCGGTTTTTATGATAATAAAATAAAATATTTTCTATTTTTTAAAATGAAAGTATTACAGACATTATTTCAGTTAACTTTAATTCATAAATCGTTCTTGATTGTTTAATTTGATTAATTTAATTAATTGTAAACTTTACCAACCTTATTTATAATATCACTCCAGTCATTTTAATTATTTTATTTCTTTTAATTATTTGTTTGCATGTAAAAATAGTAAGTTTTTTATTATTTTTTATTCTGAGCGTACTCAATTAAATAAACATGATTAGGCTTAATATTAATATAAATCTGTGTATACAATTATTATTCAATTTATTTTTAAGTGGAGATAAATTACAATTACTAATGGAAACAATAAAAACACTGAAATTTAATAATAATGAAATAATTTATAATTTGTATAGCGAAAAAAAAACAAATACGGTAACACAACCAAACGTGTATAAAGACACTTGAAAATACACTTGGAAAAATTTATAAACATAACTTTTATCACTAATATTATCAATAATTAAATGTTTTTCATTATATGGACCAGTATTCAATATCATTCACTAAAAAAGGTAAACGATTTAAAAACACACACATATATATATATAATTTCTATGTAGACTTTCCCCATTTTATACATAATTTGTTGTATGCTGCGCGCGCATCGTATAAATTGACTGTCATATTTTTTTCCATAACAGAACTAAATAATTATAACATAACCTCACTTACATATAATTTTTATGAAGCCTGTTTACATCCTGTCAATTTTTTTGCATGCTGCTTGCGCATCATAAATATTCACCCTCATCATTTTTCCATAAAGCGGCCAAAGAAGTGTAACATAAAAAAATATTAATATTAATTTTAATTTAATATTTAATTATTTACGTAATTTTAGTTACCTGTAAGTCACCATTTGAAAATTAGAGACAATAAACAATTAAAAAAAAATCAATTAATTTTAATATATTATAATAAATTGCAAGTGCATTAATTGTCTCTGGTGATACAATAATCTTCCTTGTTGTTGATTGATTCAATACACACTTTTACTTGACTTGCAACTCTTGATCGTGACAAAGCCACATATATGTGGTCGTGTGGGTATATATTGAAAAATAAAATACTAATTTCATATTTCATTGTATATAAAGGTGATACCAACAAAAAAGTAAAGACCATTCATCCACCTTATGATATTATTCTAACACAGAACGACATAAGGAAAGTTAATGGGCATACATATGGAAAGATAAAGGTCATGTTTATGGGAACATAATGATCGAAAACACATTCATTCACACACAGAATCATACAAATCATCTAACACACGGAATAATACATTTAAGATTCTTAACTCACCGATGATATGCAGAAATGTGGCTTACCCAACACCAAGTTGTAGTGAAAATATTATATTTGCGCCATGGATTCAGAAATACGAGGAGGAACAGGTTAGCATAAAGCAATAAAATCTATATAGTCTTCAGTGTTACGAGATCATTAAATCAGTGATGAGATAACTATATATAGGATGATGTTATTCCTATAGATAGTAGTGATAAGGAGAGAAGATTGGACACAAATTCGCCTCTTACGTCAGAAATAATAATATGTAATATACATTGGTAGTAGGAGGATTAAATAAATAAATAAATTCATTTCTTATATATTTATAAATTTCAGCTTCCTAGTACCAAATGTTTCGAAATTTGTGGCTTATAGAAAAGGATAAATAATATAGAATAAGATAGGGCGTAATTATTTTATCTAAGTTTTTTTGCATTCAACAATAGCAGTTGTCTGCCTTTTGTGCATGGGCTGAATCAACCTGTTATTACATCAGTCAGTGAGTGTGTGTTGTTAATTGAATGTAAATGTGAATGTTATCAGTTGTAGACTTCTCGTGCTCTGCAAAAAGGTGAACTAAAGTTTTATTTGTGATTTGTATTTTATTGTAGATTTTAATTCACTTCTTAAACAGGCTTACATTAACTAATGTATGGCTAATAAATATCCGAAATTTTAGAGTAGGTCTCATATTCATCAGCAGTGGTAGTATAATTTAACTTTCATTTTTTCAAAGAATTTTTGACGTGACAACGTCTAATAAATCAATGAACGCCGGCTGCACGCACAAAAAGTGTCCCGTTATGCACATTGTTCCGTTACGCTGTTTCCCGTTACGCTCATTGTACGCTTGCGCTGCATCTATCTCTCTTCCACTCGACTGTTTATAAAGTGAAGTAAAAAGTAATGAGGTTTTCATTGTTTATTACAACAACAATTTCGGCAATAGCGGTTAATTGTTCTTGCATTTTAAAAATATTATTACTTGTATAATTTCAAGAATTTATGCTTTTATTATTAAAATAAAAATGATTCAAATTTATTCATAAAGTATGCAATCATTTCATCAATGTTTTGTTATGACGTTGTCACGTTAAACTATCGCCTTTAAACCGACTTTACAGACAAGCAATTTTTTTATTTTAAAAATCTTTTAAATGGTTATTATTTTGTCATGATATAGAAATTTTGTTGGATAGTGTAAGAGGTCCTTGTTCTTGTTAGCGTGGCTTTTTTCGTAATCGCTTGCGGGCCTGGCGCGTTGTTTGCGACACTCGGGTTCTGTATATCTGCTACTCTGTAGGACTGTATATGTTTACATATAGTCTGGGCAGGTGGGGTGACGCCTGCCTGTAGCACGGCCGGCTGTAGTCAGCTGTAGCGCCACCGAGTGCCGGGGTGCAGTGATGCCAACTCCTACAGAGTGTCCCACCTAGGACACACTTCAAATTTCCCTAGATATTGATAAAAAAAACCTAAAGTTTTCAATGCACAACCTGTTTGAGAACTAAAATTATTTTCTCTTGAACCTCGTTTTTCACTTTCAATATTGTTTATGCGTGTTTACATCTTTTTTTTCTGCCCAAAGCAGAGCATAATAATATTAAAAAATAAACATTCAGTATCTATAATTTTCTATATGTACGAATTTAATTTCCGTTTAATCAATAAATGTTAACTAACCTTTAAGTTTTGTAACGGTCTCCCAATATTTGCATATTTTTGCTGATTTTTGTTTTCTTTTGGCATTTTGGAAAAGACTTGAACATGAATAATTATTTATTATTCGTGTATTCTATATTCCTTGGCAACACAGTAACAAATTGGTTGTCTGTAAAGTCGGTTTACGGACGATAGTTTAACGTGACAACGTCATAACAAAACATTAATGACATGATTGCATACTTTTATGAATAAAATTGAATCATTTTTATTAAATTATCACTATTTTGTATGAACACAAAGAAGATGTGAAATGAAATCTACAATTAATTGATAAAGTTACTTTTATTTGCACTCATTAATTCAAATATGTTTATAACTTTGACGAAGAGATTATTTTAACTATAACGTTTATACATGTTTCCTATATAACTTCTTCCAATCTGTGTTATTCTGTTAAGGATATGACGATGATAGGAAAAGTAGGAAACGAATGGGAGTGTTTCAAGTTTAATGTGCCTCGAAAAAGTCAAATCGATGGTTGTTTCAATCGAGTGGAAGAGAGATATTTGCGCCACGGACTCTGCAACAATGCTAGGATGAACGGGTTAGCAAAGAGCAATGAAAATGTTACATTGAAATGCATGAAAAGAGAATCACGCCACTGTCTCGGTCGCAATGCTAGGAGGTTCAGGTTACCAAAGAGCAATATAAAATGAACGTAACGGGACACAGCGAAACGGGACAATGTGCGTAACGTAACACTCTGTCGTGCGCGCAGCCGGCGTTTATCGATTTAATAGACGTTGTCACGTCAAAAACATAAACAACTTACTTACTTTGCAATCCAATAAAACTCGCAAATAGACAAAAAAACTAACGGATACAACCTCAACGTGACAACTAACAACGTGAAAACGTTTAACGGTAAAAGGAAAAACGGAACATTTGTCATGATAACCAAGTTACTCTTGAACCTGAAGTGTCTGCCATCCACGCTACACTCCTGCGTAGCGGGTGTACAACCTAACAGGCGCTCCACGCGCTCGCGCCCAGCCAGAGCCGCCTAGTGGGGAGGGGGGTAACCACGTGACTGAGGAGCGTTCACGTGACTAATCACATGACTCCCTTCCCCCCCAACAATCCAGAGTGAAGTATAAGTGACGACGAGGTTCTGGATGGACGGAGAACTTAGGGGAAGGCGACCCGAGGGGTATATAAACCCCCGAGCTCGGTGCTTAAGCCGCAGACCATCAGCCGCAGACTACCAGCAGACCACCAGGCGACCAGAGGAAGCACTGCACCGCCGCAAGAAGACCTGCCGTCGCCCTGCCTGGATCACCAAGAAAACCGTCACTCTGCCCGAACAGACACCGAAATCCAGTATGGGACTTAGCCTCTGCGAAGGATAGGCTGAACTTAGTCATACTTCTTCGTCAGTCGGACTTGGCCCAATTCGCAAGGAGCATCAACGAAGCACAACGAGCTGCACAGCGACTATGTGCCAAGGTATTCAACAACGAGTAGAGTGTCGCCTGTGTGGCAACCAAGAGTCTCATTGCAAAAGTTGTTAAGGAAGGCACTTTGTATTCGCGTGTCCAAGACGGAGTCAAAGAATAACATTGGGAAAAGATACAGGCAAGTGCATGTAGGTGACAGTGTGGTCAGTCAGAGGAAGGCAAACCAAGGGAAGTGAGAGACAACTAATGATTTAGGCTGAAGTACATCAGTATTCACACGCATATCATGGAGAAGTGTGCACTTTGAACTTACGAGACACTAGAAGGTTTGTGCCAGGTGCGGACAGCATGACAGTCCGGCCATGGGGGTTCGTGGCCTGTCCTTCGCACCTGTCTTCGCTGTCGTCAGGGGAACTTGAGGTTCCGAGACAACAGCGAACCAAGGAAGTCCATCCACGGCGTGGTGAGGGAAGCAGGTGCTGCCTGCAGTGTCGACTCGGCGAGTGTTGCCCGGGACAGGACCACCACCGAGTGTTGATGGAGTGTCCAGCCGTATTGGACCCGCTACCACCAGGGGTCTATCACATTTAATTTTGTTTTAAGTCACAAGATGGCTTTGAACTTAAGACTGATAAAACATAATAATATTTTGGAAAATCCAAGACTTAAAACTCTTTTGAAATTTTTCATACAGATATTTATATAAATACTAGCTGTACCCTGCCACGCTTCGCTGTGGCACATTGTGATGGAATAGTTGAGAAATGAGAAACAAAACAAAGAATACATTTAATATAAGTTTAATTTTTAAATACTTGTGAATATACAATATTTTTTTTGTTTTTCCACTGTATGCGTAAATATAAAGACTATCTGGTTTTCCGACTCGGAAACACGCAACATACAGTTGCCCATGTGAAAAGGAATCCGCATCTAAATCTAAACCACACAATTCTATAGATTGACCTTGAGCTTGATTGATTGTGGTTGCAAATGCCAATCGAATTGGGAATTGCATTCTTTTAAATTCAATTGGTGTATCGGTCAGGATCATGGGTATTCGAGGAATGAGGACATCTTCACCTTTGAAAGGCCCCGTTAAAATCGTTGCTTCCACTACGTTATTCATTAATTTCTTAACTGAAAGTCGCGTGCCGTTGCAGAGTTTTGTCTGATTAATATTCCGCGAGAGGATACTATTTCCAATTTAAGTATGTGTGATGGTATCCCTGGCAGATCAAGTGAGTTTAAAAATTCCGTTGGATAAATAACTACTTAATCTGCTTCCACAACGGTGTCTATCGACCTATATGTAATTTCATCACTTTGAATACTGGATTGAATAACATTATTAAGTTGATAGACATCTTTATTCTTTGCGGCAAGGATAACTCTTTCACTGAGCCATTCGTGATTTCTATGATTTTTTTTAATGTCAGGAAATACTTTTTCGATCAGTTCTTCTTTCGATGTTACTAAATTACAAAAATGATCGGAAAATGATATTCGTCTAGACTTCTCATCGACTGGCAGCTGTCCGTTTCCAATTTCCAGTAACTGTCGTGAGTATACCTCAGCTGATGGATCATCCTGCAACTGGACACGCATATTCGTAGTCAACTCCAAGGTATGTACGTGCCGCCATAGTGTTGAATATTTCAGGCAAGCATTTATTTCGTCTGCTGGTGTCGATCGAGAAATTACAAGCAATGTTTGATTAAAATCTCCTGCGAGCAATATCAATGCATTCCCGAATGGTTAAACGTTTCCACGCAAATCTCGTAACGATCGATCAAGAGCTTCAAGCGATTTTTTATGTGCCATCGTGCATTCATCCCAAACAATTAGTTTACATTTTTGTAATACTTTTCCCATACCGGATGCTTTGGAAATATTGCACGTAGGAGTCTCAATGATTTGCACGTTTAATGGCAACTTTAGAGCTGAATGCGCAGTTATTCCACCTGGTAACAATGTCGCAGCTGTTGCAGACGAAGCAAGAGCTAAGGCTATGTCATTTTTTGATCGAACCGTTGCTAGAATCAATTTAATTAGGAATGTTTTCCCAAATCCTTCTGGCGCATCCAAGAAGAAGATTCCCCCAATTCCGTCATTTATCATTAGCATTATGCGATCATAAATGCCTTTCTGTTCACGCGTTAATTTGGGAATGTTCGATTAGACATATGTCTGAAGATCATTAATGTTATAACTCTGTTCACGGCGTAAATCTACATCAAATGCAGCAGTCACAGTTCGGGTTTTTGCTGGCATTCCTAATTGACTAAGAACTTCATTTGCAATAGCTAAACACTTGTCTTCAATATTTATCATTGCTTCGTTGTAAATGCCTTCTGTTAATTCTAAGGTCATATTGGCATTTTCAAGGCGTACATTATGCAAAATATCCTCAGCCATATGAGATCGATATTTTCCCCATAAGTCTGTGGGAGATGAAGGAAAGCAAGCGGTCAATAGAATTGCGAATAATGCGCGAATTTGGTTTGGATGTGCAGTGTTGCACGCCTCATTAATGCATATATTCCACTGTTGGTCATTTTCTAATAAATTCAGAGCTTGACACGGAGCGTGGAAAGTGGCATGTGTGGCGCCGTCAACTATTTTTAATTGCTGAAAAGATGTAGGACCAGGCACATATACCAATAGCATGCGAAGAAAAAAACATTCATCTTGATTGGGATGCACTTTATAAAGTCTACCAATTGTATTTTCTTTGAAAATGCCAGGTTTACCGTCAACTGGCTCCCCTCATCTGCGTCGTACGAATACTTTTTTAGTTACGTTCCACGTGTAATAAGAAGGAACTTCTGAATACATCAGTGTTCTGGCGAAAGCGTCGTCCTGGCATAAGGTGAAAAAAGCAGTCAGAGTTGTACCAGGTGGATTAAAAGATCTTTCTTGCACATTGTCATCTGTGAAATAAAAACGCTGTCCATTTTCTAAATGTACTGCCAAGTGAACCCCAGCTGGATAGCGTTCATGAATGGTAAATGAAAAATTCGCCATGCTGCCTCATTGCTGCTTATGTATCTCCCAGCCTGGTACTGAGAAATTTCATCGATATCTCGTACTGCATTTTTGTCACTATTATATGATTGCACACTAAAAACTGCCATATCACTGCCTCTATTAATATATTTACAGATGTATTTAATGGATTTGACTAAATTACAATATTCTACGTTTTTGTGGGCGTTATATGTTTTTGACAGCAAAGGAAGAATATGGAACCACCCAACGGTTGTCTACATCAATATCACCATTTTGCATGTGTATAGCTGCCGAATTCCCACCATCATCAGTTGATCGTCTTCTATACCGAAGATATCCAACGTGGCCTGTTACTGTGTTGGCTGTGAATGCTCGAGGATATTGCTTAGAGCATTTCCCATCTACCATGCATGGTGAATCAGGATTTAGTGTACCACATGGTCCATGTATCATGTTGTTGATAATAACTGAATGCAAATCCTAATCGACGTCAGCCCGTGGAATCTCAGCGCATATCACATCGTCGATTTCGTCTGCAGTTATTTTATTGTAGAACCAGATTAGTATATGCGCATGTGGCAATCCTCTATTTTGCCATTCCACTGAATATATCCAGCAGCACACAGATCCAAATACTTCATGTTTCACGATTAAATTCTTCAGCGATTTAAGCTTTTGTCGAAAAACACATGCTATCATGTCATGCCTATTGACGTGTGATTGGCCAGGAAGTAACAGCTGCCGTATCTCGTCCCAAGCTGTATTGCATGTGAAAGTGATAAATAAATCTGGACGCCCGTAATGACGAACATATGACATTGCATCTTGAGCATAATCTAGCATGTGACGTGGACTGCCAATGTATGAAGATGGCAAAATAGTTAGCTTTACAACGTTGGTTGTATTAGCGTCATTCACAACTGCATCTCGCAAATGAACATATTCTTTAGAGCATAGTTTAGTGTGATTCAAACGGAGAAATAGCAAACATTCCGTTTCAATTTTTGCATACATATGCACAATATACTGGTGAAACAACTGACGGAATTTGAGAATATAATTGTCCTCGTTCCTCCGAATCATTAAGTGGTATGCGTAAAAGTTCATTGAGCTGCAATTTTTACTGATTTCTGCACAATTTACTGGATTTATCATTTTCACATTGAAATTATATCCATCGGCACCATCCCAAAAGATCAATGGAAATTGTAAAGCATCGTAACAACGGTGAGTTTCTGCTACATTTACCGATTGATTATTTCTTTGATGGAGAACAATATCTATAGGTTGGAACTGATCTCCGACTATGACAATTGCTACTTCGTCTATAGTTGGAGCATTATATCTCCAGGAATGTTCTCCAGCGGGAGTTTTGTCTGCGTGAATAATAATTTTGAGGGTATCTGATGGCATCATATCAATTGCTGTTTTGAACAAACACACCAAAATGTTTCTTTCGTGAAGAAGCTCCTGCAGTTGCGAAATAATGGATCTTCTTAGCGAGGTATGTATTCCACAACGTGCATCTACTTCATCTCTATCATCACCAATGAAGTACATTTGTAGGAATTTATGGTCAATATTTGAGAACGGGAGCAGGTAGCCAGCTTTGTGATATATTTGCCCTTTTATTTTAAAAGTTGGCATGAATTGAGCAGTTACTATTTCCGCACCAAATGACGTCATTTGGAAGCAAGAGTTATATTTCCTAATGTTTGATAGGAAATGCTTCGATTCAGCGGTAGAGGTAGATCCAGCAAGTAAAGTTTTCAATGGATCTGGTGGTGCATCAAGTTGAGGCAATTTGATTTTTCCGCCAGCGCAACACATCCCTTTCGTTTCATTATTAAACTTTAGAGCCTGGCAGTAGCTACAGACATGACTCATCTGACCAATGACAACATGCTGACTTGAACTATAATCAACAGCTGGATTGTACCGGAACGCAAGAAGATTGTATTCCAGATGCAGATCAGCTGTTCTTTCGGTTCGTGTTTCAGCTATCCTCACCCTTTCGCGTTCATTCCGTTCAAAACGATCCAAATTTGTTGCTGCAGAACGCGACTGACGTGCTCGCAATCGTGCATCCTCAAGCCTGGCTGCTTGTCTTTCTGCTGGTTTCACGTTACGTGTCTGGATGGTGCTTAGTCTGTTCCTCTCTCGTACGGATGCTCGCTCTTCCTCAGTCATATTTGAAAGCCGTCTTCTTGATCCTTCTGTGTGGCGAGTGTGACGGCCCAAATTTGACTTTCTGCGAGGCATTATTTCGGTTTTCACTGAAACAGATGAAAGGAATGAGATTATAACTTATTATGGCTCTCACAGCTCTTATATTCTCCTATCTCTCGTGATTCTCATAGCTGCAGCTCGACAACAATGAGTCACATGATAGGTAGACAGCATTGAAAATTAATAATATATTTACTGTCCATCATTTAATTGGAAACGAATATTGTTTCTTGTGTGACTGCGCCATTACTATTGCGGTTGTCAGCGAGTGCTTTCCTCGATTGCGGCAGATGGCGCGGTCACTGGTACACAGCTAATAGGTAAAAAAAAACTGTTTTTTCGCACTTGTGCAATGAATGTGATACAATTGTTGTTATTGGCGATATAACATTTTAATTTATTAAAAATTTAAAAAAATGGTTTAGAGTGTACGGAGTTCAAAAAATGAATCGCCTAGAACCATCTACACGCAATCCCACATCAAGTGGTGATAGACCCATACAAAACATAACCTCTACTTACGATTGATTCAATTGTTGTTATTGGCGATAGAACATATTAATTAAATTTTAAATTAAAAAAAAAGGTATAGGGTCTAAGGCGTTCAAAAAATGAATAGCCTAGAACCATCTACATGCAATCCCACATCAAGTGGTGATAGACACATACAAAAAATAACTGCGCAGCTCAATCGAGACACGATCACACTAAAGTACCTCATTCATATTGTATAATTTGTCCCATACCGGTACGCTTAGTCATTTTTTAATTATTGCACCTCACGATAAAAGCATTCGCATTGTATATAGCCATTTCCCGCTCGCTTCACTTGACATAGTTTTTTCCATTGCTAAGAGAAATCCTTTGGCATGGAGAAACGTTTCCATAACAGAAAATGCGTGTTTTTTTTGTTTTTATTGGTGAGAAAACATTAATAAAATGGCGCAGTTACTTTTTCGCTGTCGCGGGTATGTTGCTGACGTGAAAAGAAGATAAAAACAATCCTTGATGCGGGTTGTATATAGATTTAATGTAATTTGTGACTTGCTATTGGTACTTACATGAAAGTAAGCTAAAAAATTTCTGAGTTTTTCTATTCTTTGTACCAGTTAAATATGCTGCCATGTGTTGTATAATATTAATCGTTGACAAATGTCGTATTTTTGTATTGACAGCCAGAAGTCGTATTCAAGTGTTACAAGTCCAAGAATGAGTAATATCCCATTAGAATACAAGCTGAGTGTATGGCATTAACATGTAAATTTTTGTTCTATTGCTTACTTTCTTAATATTAATTAAATTTTCTACAACCACAACATAATTTTCTTGTGTCGCTCTAATTAACTCCCTTGTTTCCCCTACACGGGGACAAAAAGTTGCTTCTTCTGGGATAGCGGCCACATTGTTAGAAGGATGCCGTACAGCACATTCAGAGCTAAATTGTTTTACCTTAGAACTACTGAACAACCGACATGTAACATTGCGAAACTATCCGAAAAGGCAAAGTTTTAGTAGCATCTAAATGTAATCATCTGGGATGAATGCACAATGGTGCACAAACGCACATTGAATTTTTAAAGTTCTGCGGAATGACTCGAGATGTTTTGGAGGCGCAATGATTTTACTGTCTGCCGATTTCCACCAATACTGCCAGTCATTCCAAGATTGAATGCTACTGATTAAAAAACGCTTGCTTCAAATCATAAAATATGTGGCGTCATGTGAAGAAACTTCAGCTGGCAGCAAACATGACAGTTGCATTGCTGAACGATCTATCTGCTGAAGATTTCTCCGATCAATTGCTGACTATTGGTAATGGCCGTGTTCCTGTCGACAAATCGAGTGGATTGATATAATATCCTTCTAACTTTTGCAATTTCGTCTCATCGAAAGACGAGCTTATCAACAAAGTGTTCCCGAACATCATTGCTAACCACAAAAATAATAAATGTTTGCGTGACCGAACAATTTTGGTGGCTAAGAACAAATATGTGGATAAATTAAATTCGTGATTCAGAATCAGATTATAAGTACTCTACATTCAGTCAAATGTATTGATTATGTAAAAAACGAAGATGCAGCCACAAACTATCCAAAAGAATTTTTAAATTCCTCGGATGTGCCTGGGTAACCAACGCACAATTTACAAATGAAGGTTGGCTTGGTAGTCATCATGCTTCGAAATATAAACCAAAAAAATTATGCAATAGAACGCGTTTAGTGATAATGAAACTGATGATCAATTTGATTCACGCAATGATACTCCAAAGAAAATTCAAAGGTGAGGAAGTTCTCATCCTGAGGATTTCGATGAGCCCAACCGATATGGCCTTTGAGTTTATACGAATTCAGTTTCCGATTAATCTTGTATTCGCAATGACGTTTAACAAATCACAAGGCCAATCCTTAAGTGTTTGTGGTCTGAATCTAGAAAAAACATTTTTTTTTTCATTCTCAATTGTACGTGGCATATTCACGAGTCAGCAAACCATACGCTTTATTTGTCCTTGAGCCTGATAACCAAACGAAAAATGTCGTATACCGCAAGGTGCTTCACTGAAGAGAATCAACCCGAGTGCAACACATGCATAAAAATACATAGCTTCAATAAAGCAAATGTCTTGCTAACAAACCATTTAGTTAATTGAATTTTGAACTTTTATTGATTTTTAGTTATCATTTTATTACGTAAATAAAATCATTAAGTAAGTTAAGCTAAAAGTTAACACTACATTCATTGACTGTTAGGCGGTACGAAGTTCACCGGGTCAGATAGTATACAATAAAACAGAAAGAAATATTCCTATCGGTCTTTAAATAAATATTTCCTAAGACAGCTGCCAATACGAAGAACACTTTGCTCAATAATTCGACTTTAAATCATTTTGAAACTATTCATTGACATATAGATCACATTACTAGAGAATAGTTTAATAAAGTGATCTTCATCCAGTTCAAATGTGGAATATGAGTAGTCGTAAGTCTCGCTAAGCTGTCAGTAATGCCACACCTTGATGTTAACCCTTTGTGTGTAGCACTTTATAAGTTACACATTAGGAAAACAAAAAGTTTACATTTATCATAACTACTTAACATTTAAATTCTTCAAAAACATTAAGACACTATTTAAAACTTGTATTACAATACATTACATGACGTTTTGCTATGGACAGCCTGAGCTATAAATTTGACAACTTCATAATGGTAGACATCGTTGAAGGGTTACGATTACCCATATTGTTTAATTGATATGATTGATTGATATGAATAATTAATTTCGGTCAAAATATATAATAATACAAAACGATGTTATATCTCATTTAGAACCAAGCGAAAAACATTCAACTTTTTCATAAGCGATAAAAATCAACTGCTTGCAAAATGGTCATTTACTCAATGATTAAACAGATTCAATATTTAAAAACTCGCGTCAGCTAGGTATTGCTCAAATCACATCATGACAACGCAAGATTTTCTACAAAGAGAATATTTTATGAAACTTAAAAAACACAATGAGTTCAAATAAAATGCTAACCATTGAAACGTTCACAACTTACACTTAAAACTAAAGGAACATTATTTCAAGAGTAGATGTATTTGGTTAGTTCTGGGACACCGGAGGAGGGAGGGGGATCCGGGGATCCGATCCAGACACCTTAAGGCTTCGCTTCATCACCCATGTTGGATTATGTCACTTCCTTCGACCATGCACGCACGAAAAAGTGTCCCGTTACGTTCATCAGCCATGTACGCACGAAAAATGTCCCGTTACGAGTAGATGGAAAATACCGGTTCTGGGACAGGCGCAGGATACAGGAGCCGACCTTGAACATTGACCTTCAACCTTGACCTTGACCTTTGACCTTGACCTTGATATTTAACCTTGACCTTGACCTTGACATTTAACCTTGACCTTTAACTATGACCTTGACCTTGAAATTTGACCTTGAACATTGACCTTAAACATTGACTTTGACCTTGAACATTGACTTTGACCTTGAACATTGACTTTGACCCTGAACTTTCACTTTGACCCTGAACTTTGACCTTGACCTTGAAATTTGACCTTGACCTTGAAATTTTACCCTGACATTGAAATTCGACCCTGACGTTTAGCCTTGCAACCCTCGATGTTGCCAACCTGATAACGTCATCTAATCCATATGCTAACCTAACCTAACCTAACCTAAACTAAACTAAACTAAACTAAACTAAACTAAACCAAACTAACCTCACCTAACCTAATCCATATGCTAATCTATGCTAACCTAACCTAACCTAAACTAACCTAACATAACCTAACCTAACCTAACCTACCCTAACCTAAACTAAACTAAACTAAACTAAACTAAACTAAACTAAACTAACCTAACCTAACCTAAACTAAACTAAACGAAACTAACCTCACCTTACCTAATCCATATGCTAATCTATGCTAACCTAACCTAACCTAACCTAACCTAACCTAACCTAACCTAACCTAAACTAAACTAATCTAAACTCAACTAAACTAACCTAACCTAAACTAAAGTAAACTAAACTAACCTTACCTAACCTAACCTAATCCATATGCTAATCTATGCTAACCTAACCTAACCTAACCTAACCTAACCTAACATAACCTAACCTAACCTAAACTAAACTAAACTAAACTAAACTAAACTAAACTAAACCTAACCTAACCTAACCTTACCTAACCTAACCTAACCTTACTTAACCTAACCTAACCTAACCTAATCCATATGCTAATCTATGCTAACCTAACCTAACCTAACCTAACCTAACCTAACCTAACCTTACCTAATCCATATGCTTATCTATGCTAACCTACCTAACCTAACCTAAACTAAACTAAACTAAACTAACCTAACCTTACCTAATCCATATGCTAATCTATGCTAACCTAACCTAACCTAAACTAAACTAAACTAAACTAAACTAAACCTAACCTAACCTAACCTAACCTAACCTAATCCATATGCTAATCTATGCTAACCTAACCTAACCTAACCTAACCTAATCCATATGCTAATCTATGCTAACCTAACCTAATCCATACCAATCTATGCTAATCTATGCCAATCTATGCTAATCCATGTCAATCTATGCCAATCCGTATGCCAATGTATGCTAATTCGATACCATTCTATGCTAACCTGTATGCCAATCTATGCTAATCCATATGCCAATCTATGCTAATTCATATGTTAATCCATGCTAATCCATTTGCCATTTTGTATTTCTAGAAATTTTCACCAACTTCGAATCGTGACGTCACCGTTGCCCTTTTCGTCACGGCCGCCATCTTGGATTCGAATTTTTTTTTTCGAACTTCAACATTTCGAAATTTGATGTAAACATCAGCCGCCATTTTATGTATTCCTTAATACATACCTAAGACGTCACATTTGAAATTAAAATTATTATACAGCCACCATCTTTAATTCCAGCACAGACTACCAGATGGCGCTAAATTCAAAAATTAGTTGCCATAGGCGACGCCATCTTGGTTCTCAAGTTGGCTGGTAGATGTCGCTAGTATCGCGCACCAAATTAAAAAATTAGTTGCCAGAGGCGCCGCCATCTTGGTTCTCAAGTTGGCTGGTAGATGGCGCCACCGTCGCCATATTTTAGTTCATATAATCGATACCAGATGATGCCACCGTCGCCATCTTTAATTCTTAAAGTTACTGCCGGAGCACGCCACCGTCGCCATCTTTAATTCTTAAATTTACTGCCGGATGGCGCCAAGTGTTATGTAGTCAGTCGAGACAGGTCGGGAACGAGTCGAGACAAGTCTAGACAGTCGAGGCAAGTCGAGGACAAGACGAGACAAGTCGGTAGCCTGTATTCACCAAGTTCTCTGTTGCCGCCATCTTTAATTCATAAAGTCGTTACCAGATGGCGCCACTGTCGGCCATCTTTAGTTCAAGGCATTGTCGCCGGATGATGCCAAGTTTGAATTTAAAAACCTACAAGTGTTATGCAATGTGTAACCAGTCGAGACAAGTCGAGATAAGTTTGGAACATGAAGCCATATTCTAAACTACGTTTAATATATATATGTATGCATTTATATGTTTAGGTTTGATGATAGAGTAATGCAAGGGAATGGCTTTTCATTTATATTTGCAACAAACAAACCATCCATCCGATTACATTATTCCAAGTGGCCATATTGGATGATGACATCACCGTTGCAATTTCCGTTACGGCCGCCATCTTTAAATATATTATCCGAGTTTAATGAAAAAAAAATTTAAAATTTATAAAAAAAAAACTTTTACGACACAGAGCTCAGAGTCCTCGGTTCGAACCTGGTGAGGGCAAAAAAAAAATGGCGACCGATCCTTCCCTCGTGGTGGCTGCAGGCAGACTGACTCCCACCACTTTTTTTTTCAAAGTATATATAATGTCATCTAGTATGATGCCATGTCCGCCATCTTGTCTTCGATGCTGGAAGCCATCATCATTGAATCGTCAGCGAGAGTACGCTGACGCCATGTTTGTTTAGTTCTTATCCACTAGAGTGCAGTAATCATTTATTACTGTGACACCAGCCATCTTGAAATTTGACCGCCATCTTGAAAATCCGTAATTATTTAGCTAGGAATTTAGGAAAAAGTTCAAAATTCATTAAATAAATCACTCATTAATTTACATATTGATTCGATCCGCTCTGTCCTCGGTTCGATATCCGATGGATGTAATAATGTTTAATTTTATGTAAAAATAATAATTTCAATAAACCATGTTCAACATTCGTAAAGAGGCTCTAAATCCTCTACGACCATCATCCTATCAGACATCAAGACCACCATATTGGAAATGCGTAATTTTAATGTTAGAGATCCGGGAAAAAGTTCAAAATTCATTAAATAATTTTGTAATCTATATACTGTTTTATTAGATCGACTTAGGTCTTTGGTTCGATCCCTGACCGATACAAAACAACTTTAATATTTTAATAAAGTACCACTAAAGTGTCAGCACAAGCCCGCTTGAGAACTCTTTGCTTAAGCAACATGAGAGTTCTAGCACAAGCCCGCTTGTGAACTCTTTGCTTAAGCAACTTGAGAGTTCTAGCACAAGCCCGCTTGTGAACTCTTTGCTTAAGTAGGATTAATTTTGGACTTTTTTTTTAAAAAAAAATGGTAATTTATGATGTTTATAAACGACATCATCCCTGATGGTTTTCTCTGAGTGCTTCTATTTTATTTTTATTAGGTGGAATTTAAAAAAAATATCATTATTCAGTCAAATAATAATATATACCCTGAGAAACACTAACTGGAAGAACAAACTACCTTCTCCTTGGAGTCTAGCGATGCCATCCCTCTATTGCGATCGTAAGTGAGAATCCTACATCCCGCATGAAAAAAAGAAATAATATTTACCTGCAAGCAATTAGTGGTGTCATCTGTTGTTGAAAAGCAGAACTACTTACAACAAGTACCTTTTCATGAGATAACTTAACTCTCGCTTAAGAAATATTTTAAAAAATTATATTTAAGTAATGGTTCCAATTGGACAACTGTCTGTTTGTATCTAACATTAGTCACAGTAACTAATATGAATCCTGATTCGGTGTCTGTTGCTGTATCGAAAGGATACAGGTGTAAGTTTTGCAGCAAAGAATTTATCTTGAGAAAGAATGGAAGACAACACCAGAAGAATGACTGTGTTAAAAATCCACTACGCAATATGATAATTTGCGTTCGATGTAGCAAGACGTTTACGCGGAGAGAGAGCTTAAAAAGACATGCCAGAACTTGTAACGTTAAGCCTGCGTACAAGCCAGAGGACAACGATGGATCTACTAGACTAACGAATAGTGATCTGTATTACGACAATAATTTTCCTTGTCTTGAGAGAGGTTATGTTCGTGGCTCTTCCGATCTCGACGAAGAACTTAAATTGAAGGATGATGATGATTTATGGAAGAATAAAGACAATGGAAGAATCCTTAACGTGAAAAGTGAGAATACATTCCAGCCGAATTCAAGTAGATCTTTCTTACTTTGTAAAAATGATGGACTCCTAAAAATCAAGCATGAAGAAGATAATGGCACTTCGACATCATCGATATCGAATTCATATGGTAATCTGGGTGAAGAGGATGTCTTCTACAGTGATTGTTACAGTGACTCTGAGGCTGTTGACAAAAGCATAGACTGTGATGAAGCACCTAAAGCTGACAAGATCGAAGAATGTTACGGTGACCCGAGACCGAAACGATGGAAACGACGTGTTATAATAAATAAATCTGGTAATGCTTATTATGATCACTGGAACGATTGTGATATTAAATGTATTTATAATAAACAAGCAAGTGAGATGGTGGTAGAAGATATTGATTACACATCGTGGAAAGATCCAAACTTATTGGTTGACCGGCTAAGACTTCTACATGGCTCGCTTTGTGCAGGAAACTATTCGCGCATAAAAGAAATATCCTTCATACTCGAAGAACTGAGGAAAGCTGGCTACATACAATAATGACTTATTTTACTTCTATTTGTATAATGTTAAGAAATAAATTAAATATTAAAAGTAAAAATTTAATGTTTTTATTTCTTGCATTCTGATTTCTAACTAAGACTTAGTTCTCGTAACTTGTGTTTCCAAATGTGCTGCCTGTTTGATGGTGCTTCCAAAATGTGCTTCCTTTTTGTTGATGGTGCTTCCAAATGTGCTGCCTTTATTGATTGTGCTTCCAAAATTTGCTGTCTTTACGTTGATGGTGCTTTCAAAATGTGCTTCCTTTTTGTTGATGGTGTTTCCAAATGTGCTTCCTTTTTGTTGATGGTGTTTACAAATGTGCTGCCTTTTTTTTTGATTGTGCTGCCTTTTCGTTGACGGTCCTTCTATTTTTAATGTTGTTTTGACTCTAGTATTATTGTTGATGGTTCTTGATTTGACTAGCGTATTATTCCATACGGTGCATGTATATAAGCGAGTCCTAGACAGCAGGATGCTCAGTTTGTTACTGACGTCGGCGGTGTAAGGATCGCCTAGTTTGTTTCTTTTGGTGCATGAGTCGTGTCAATTAGCTGTTCTTGAGATTTCGATGGCATCTTTACCGACTTTAACGTCGAACTCGATGGAGGATGTACCATCGACTGCGGAACCATGACGTCAGCGCCGACGATGTTGGAGCAGATCCCGTTGGCAATGCCTCTGACAACACTGGAGGAGACTTCGATATGTGCTGTTCCACCATCAGCTGAAGTTTCATCATCAGCAATGGATTCTTCAACTAATGAAGAGCGTACATTGCGTCAGTGCAAATACTGTGACGCATCATTTACTATCACCTCAAATGCTCGCAGACATGAAAGAAGCAGTTGTTCTAATAATGTTAAACTAATACAATTTCAGTGCAATAAGTGCAAAAAACTAATTTCACGTCTTGATAACTTACATCTTCATTATAAAAAATGTCTCGAGAAAGTAAAGTGCGAGTATAATGAACCTGGTTATTGTTTTAACTCATGTGTTGTACCATCGATGAGACTATATAAGTGAGACCCTGGTGATATGGACTTCAGTCCGTCTCTGGCTGCTGTGATGAACGGATCGGATAGTTAAACTTGTATAACATAATATCTAGCTATTCTTGAGAACTCGATGGCATCATTACCTCTATCTACACCAACCTGGATCGAAGGTCTACCATCATCAGTGCAGAGCACGATGACAACAACGTCTACAGCTACACCTGCTCTCTCAGCACAGCAGGAGATTTCGACGTGTGCAACATCTTCCGCAGAGCAGACCTCAACGGCTTCAGAAGTTAAAATGTCAGCAGTGTTACAATGGTTGTCAACAGTTCCAGTGGCATTGATGAAGGAAGGAGCAACCAGCGGTGTTCCATCACCCGACTGCACGTACTGTGAGAAGATCAAAAACATGAAATTATGGGATTATGTAATACACAATTGTAGTAATAACTCTGAACGCATTAAATATGAGTGCAACAGGTGTTTAAGCAAGTTTGTACAATATGGAAGATTAAAACGGCACCTCAGGAATTGTGATAGACTGGCTGCACATTCATCGGAATCAAGCTGTATATTTTGTAACAAAACATTGGCAAATATACGAAGTGCACAACGACACGAAATATATCACTGTCCTTTTAATGAAGTCGATAATTCGACTTTGTGTGCAAATTGTGGTGTACCAATATGTCGAGCTGATAAACTGAATAGACATTTAAAGTCATGTAAAGGACATAGTCCGTATAGTAAGAAGACTGTTTGAATCGAGAGATCCACGAAACTTTGGTAATTTGTCTGTGTGTTTTTTGTACTTGTGGTAGTGTATAATATATGTAATAAAAGTTTTTTTAAAAGAACTTGCGGTGTTTTTTATTTTCTCAAACCTGACACTTTAGTGGTACTTTATTAAAATATTAAAGTTGTTTTGTATCGGTCAGGGATCGAACCAAGGACCTAAGTCGATCTAATCAATCAGTATATAGATTACAAAATTATTTAATGAATTTTGAACTTTTTCCCGGATCTCTAGCATTAAAATTACAAATTTCCAATATGGTGGTCTTGATGTCTGATAGGATGATGGTCGTAGAGGATTTTGAGTCTCTTTACGAATGTTGAACATGGTTTATTGAAATTATTATTTTTACATAAAATTAAACTATATTACATCGATCGGATATCGAACCGAGGACAGGAGCGGATCGAATCAATATTTAAATTAATGAGTGATTTATTTAATGAATTTTGAACTTTTTCCTGAATTCCTAGCTAAATAATTACGGATTTTCAAGATGGCGGTCAAATTTCAAGATGGCTGGTGTCACAGTAATAAATGATTACTGCACTCTAGTGGATAAGAACTAAACAAACATGGCGTCAGCGTACTCTCGCTGACGATACAATGATGATGGCTTCCAGCATCGAATACAAGATGGCGGACATGGCATCATACTAGATGACATTATATATACTTTGAAAAAAAAAGTGGTGGGAGTCAGTCTGCCTGCAGCCACCACGAGGGAAGGATCGGTCGCCATTTTTTTTTTGCCCTCACCAGGTTCGAACCGAGGACTCTGAGCTCCGTGTCGTAAAAGTTTGTTTTTTTATAAATTTAAAATTTTTTTTTTCATTAACTCGGATAATATATTTAAAGATGGCGGCCGTAACGGAAATTGCAACGGTGATGTCATCATCCAATATGGCCACTTGGAATAATGTAATCGGATGGATGGTTTGTTTGTCGCAAATATAAATGAAAAGCCATTCCCTTGCATTACTCTATCATCAAACCTAAACATATAAATGCATACATATATATATTAAACGTAGTTTAGAATATGGCTTCATGTTCCAAACTTATCTCGACTTGTCTCGACTGGTTACACATTGCATAACACTTGTAGGTTTTTAAATTCAAACTTGGCATCATCCGGCGACAATGCCTTGAACTAAAGATGGCCGACAGTGGCGCCATCTGGTAGCGACTTTATGAATTAAAGATGGCGGCAACAGAGAACTTGGTGAATACAGGCTACCGACTTGTCTCGTCTTGTCCTCGACTTGCCTCGACTGTCTAGACTTGTCTCGACTCGTTCCCGACCTGTCTCGACTGACTACATAACACTTGGCGCCATCCGGCAGTAAATTTAAGAATTAAAGATGGCGACGGTGGCGTGCTCCGGCAGTAACTTTAAGAATTAAAGATGGCGACGGTGGCATCATCTGGTATCGATTATATGAACTAAAATATGGCGACGGTGGCGCCATCTACCAGCCAACTTGAGAACCAAGATGGCGGCGCCTCTGGCAACTAATTTTTGAATTTGGCGCGCGATACTAGCGACATCTACCAGCCAACTTGAGAACCAAGATGGCGGCGCCTCTGGCAACTAATTTTTTAATTTGGTGCGCGATACTAGCGACACCTACCAACCAACTTAAGGACCAAGATGGCGTCGCCTATGGCAACTAATTTTTGAATTTAGCGCCATCTGGTAGTCTGTGCTGGAATTAAAGATGGTGGCTGTATAATAATTTTAATTTCAAATGTGACGTCTTAGGTATGTATTAAGGAATACATAAAATGGCGGCTGATGTTTACATCAAATTTCGAAATGTTGAAGTTCGAAAAAAAAAATTCGAATCCAAGATGGCGGCCGTGACGAAAAGGGCAACGGTGACGTCACGATTCGAAGTTGGTGAAAATTTCTAGAAATACAAAATGGCAAATGGATTAGCATGGATTAACATATGAATTAGCATAGATTGGCATATGGATTAGCATAGATTGGCATACAGGTTAGCATAGAATGGTATCGAATTAGCATACATTGGCATACGGATTGGCATAGATTGACATGGATTAGCATAGATTGGCATAGATTAGCATAGATTGGTATGGATTAGGTTAGGTTAGCATAGATTAGCATATGGATTAGGTTAGGTTAGGTTAGGTTAGGTTAGCATAGATTAGCATATGGATTAGGTTAGGTTAGGTTAGGTTAGGTTAGGTTTAGTTTAGTTTAGTTTACTTTAGTTTAGGTTAGGTTAGGTTAGCATAGATTAGCATATGGATTAGGTAAGGTTAGGTTAGTTTAGTTTAGTTTAGTTTAGTTTAGGTTAGGTTAGGTAGGTTAGCATAGATAAGCATATGGATTAGGTAAGGTTAGGTTAGGTTAGGTTAGGTTAGGTTAGGTTAGGTTAGCATAGATTAGCATATGGATTAGGTTAGGTTAGGTTAGGTTAAGTAAGGTTAGGTTAGGTTAGGTAAGGTTAGGTTAGGTTAGGTTTTGTTTAGTTTAGTTTAGTTTAGTTTAGTTTAGTTTAGGTTAGGTTAGGTTATGTTAGGTTAGGTTAGGTTAGGTTAGGTTAGGTTAGCATAGATTAGCATATGGATTAGGTTAGGTTAGGTAAGGTTAGTTTAGTTTACTTTAGTTTAGGTTAGGTTAGTTTAGTTGAGTTTAGATTAGTTTAGTTTAGGTTAGGTTAGGTTAGGTTAGGTTAGGTTAGGTTAGGTTAGCATAGATTAGCATATGGATTAGGTAAGGTGAGGTTAGTTTCGTTTAGTTTAGTTTAGGTTAGGTTAGGTTAGTTTAGTTTAGTTTAGTTTAGTTTAGTTTAGTTTAGTTTAGGTTAGGGTAGGTTAGGTTAGGTTAGGTTAGGTTATGTTAGGTTAGTTTAGGTTAGGTTAGGTTAGCATAGATTAGCATATGGATTAGGTTAGGTGAGGTTAGTTTGGTTTAGCATAGATTGCCATGGATTAGCATAGATTGACATTAATTAGGTTAGGTTAGCATAGATTAGCATATGGATTAGGTTAGGTTAGGTAAGGTTAGGTTAGCATAGATTAGCATATGGATTAGGTTAGGTTAGGTTAGGTAAGGTTAGGTTAGGTTAGGTTAGGTTTAGTTTAGTTTAGTTTAGTTTAGTTTAGGTTAGGTTAGGTTAGGTTAGGTTAGGTTAGGTTAGCATATGGATTAGGTAAGGTTAGTTTAATTTAGTTTAGTTTAGTTTAGTTTAATTAGGTTAGGTTAGGTTAGGTTAGGTAAGGTTAGCATAGATTATCATATGGATTAGGTTAGGTTAGGTTAGGTTAGGTTAGGTTAGGTTAGGTTAGGTTAGGTTAGGTTAGGTTAGGTTAGCATAGATTAGCATATGGATTATGTTAGGTTAGGTTAGGTTAGTTTAGTTTAGTTTAGGTTAGTTTAGGTTAGGTTAGCTTAGGTTAGGTTAGGTTAGGTTAGGTTAGGTTAGCATAGATTAGCATATGGATTAGGTTAGGTTAGGTTAGGTTAGGTTAGGTTAGTTTAGTTTAGTTTAGGTTAGGTTAGGTTAGGTTAGGTTAGGTTAGGTTAGCATAGATTTGCATATGGATTAGGTTAGGTGAGTTTAGTTTCGCTTAGTTTTGTTTAGTTTAGTTTAGTTTAGTTTAGGTTAGGTTAGTTTAGTTTAGTTTAGTTTAGTTTAGTTTTTTTAGTTTAGTTTAGGTTAGGTTAGGTTATGTTAGGTTAGGTTAGGTTAGGTTAGCATAGGTTAGCATATGGATTAGGTTAGTTGAGGTTAGTTTAGTTTAGTTTAGTTTAGTTTAGTTTAGGTTAGGTTAGGTTAGGTTAGCTTATGGATTAGATGACATTATCAGGTTGGCAACATCGAGGGTTGCAAGGCTAAATGTCAGGGTCGAATTGAAATGTTAGGGTAAAATTTCACGTTCAAGGTCAAATTTCAAGGTCAAGGTCAAAGTTCAGGGTCAAAGTCAATGTTCAAGGTCAAAGTCAATGTTCAAGGTCAAAGTCAATGTTCAAGGTCAAAGTCAATGTTCAAGGTCAATGTTCAAGGTCAAATTTCAAGGTCAAGGTCAAAGTTTAAGGTCAAGGTCAAGGTTAAATGTCAAGGTCAAGGTCAAAGGTCAAGTTCAAGGTTCAAGGTCAATGTTCAAGGTTGGCTCCTGGATCCTGCGCCTGTCCCAGAACCGGTATTTTCCATCTACTCGTAACGGGACATTTTTTCGTGCGTACATGGCTGTGAACGTAACGGGACACTTTTTCGTGCGTGCATGGTTGAAGGAAGTGACATAATCCAACATGGGTGATGAAGCGAAGCCTTAAGGTGTCTGGATCGTATCCCCGGAACCCCCTCCCTCCTCCGGTGTCCCAGAACGAACCAAATACATCTACTTTCAAGGATGAAAAAACCAAAGAAAAAAAGAGTCGTTCGGGTACAATGTGTATATAAATATAAACATAGCGTTTTTAGCAAACGTGTTTATAAATTTTAAAAGATATATCACTCTTTAATATATTATGTATTGTTATAATAATTAAACTCTTGCACACAGATGGGACAGGTATAGTAAAATTATTAATATATATATAATTGAACGTGTGTGTGCTTATATTTCACTCAGCAACCAAAACCATACACCACAGACGAATGGTGTTTGTGCGAGGTAGTAGCCCTAAGTCTCTCATCATGCACTATGGTGGCTGCGCGTCGATAGCTATTAGGGTGTGGAAGATTTGGGGCGCAAATGCTTTAATTGATTTTTAAAAAGTGTACGAATAAAGGGAATAAAGTAGAACGTGAAAAAGGACGAGCGACGCGTGAAAATTAAAATCATAAATAAGAATAAATAAAAAACAGTTACATAATATTCTAAAAATGTCGGGGACTGTGTGAGTAGTGAGGATAATATGTAAGGCGAAATGTGACCCTTTAGCTTCAGTTTATTTTTTATAAGAAAAAGTTTACAAGCAAAGGTAAAAAGTATGAAGTGAAAAAGTGAATACTGAAGTGTTAAAATTAAAAATATAAGAAAGCCAAATGTAGGAAAGAATGTTCATGGTCTCGGATGATATTGTAAACACAACAGATGGCACGGAGAAATGAAACCACGGAAAAGAGAAGCCGGTCTAAAAATGCTAAAGCGTAGGAAAGAATTTTCTATAACATTCTAGAACAGTAGGAGACTATGTGTGGGTAGTGGGAATGGCTTCTGCGACTATATAAGACGAAATGTAACGCACATTATTAAGTTGATGTTTGATGAGAAAATGTATACGAATAAAATCCATTTGTGTATGCACCAGACAACTAATCAACTAATGTAGTGTATAAAAATGTATTCAATACAATTATTTAAATATATTAGGTATAAGAGTTCTCTTAGTATGTAAGATATTTATAAACTTATAATAAAAAGAAGAAAAAATTAAAAACGTAGGTTTTTAATTCATGACATCTATACAAAAGAAATCTCCATAAGACATAAAAAATTAAATGTAAGAAAAAAATACCCAGCGAAGCGGGTACTAACAGCTTGTATATTCTATAATCGGAACTGCCAGCACATAAAAATATTTCATTTAAAGACATACAAAAATACAATGTTATTTATTTTATCACAATCAAATTAATTTTAGATAAAAATTTGATTACAAAAAAATAATATTTTTTTTGTCACTTAATGTATATAATTTAAAAAAAACAATGCATAAGATTTATTTTAAATAATTTTGATAGTTTGAAATATATTTAATACACTCTTTAGAAAAATTATCCTCGATATAAACTAATGAAATATTTTTATTCACACATATACGCCCAACAAGAAGTAATTTTCTGTGTAGTCTTACAAAAAAACCGCTCTTCGTAACTTCTTTAGTGGTGAATTATGTTGAAAAAGAAACCACTGAGAAGACAGAGAGACTTTTATTACATGCAGTCTGGAAGTTTGAAGTAGTTAGCTAAGTTCACAACTGTCAACAAGTTTCGACACTTACCTCATTTCAACATGGTCTTGGAATACACGCAGAAGCAAGATTTATGCAGGCATCAAACAGTTTATTTGTATCTTCTACTCTTTTTTAAGATCATCAGATTTGCATAATTAAAAATTATGGTTTCCACGATGTAATACTTCTGCCGGTATCGTTTTATAAAATATATCTTTATTCAGAGGATAACTTTTGTGAGCTTATAGGTGATATATATATATATATATAATGCAAATACAGTTAGTTTCCAAGTGGATACTTTAAAAAAAATATTTGATACCTGTGGCTGTAGTAAAATTATTACAATTTTTAAATTGGCTATTCTTTTCTCTGAAAATAGCCTGAACAATGTGACATTAAAATTATTTATTGTAAGAAAAAATATGTAACTTTACACAAGTAGATAGTAACATTATTCTAAAGAACTATTGATATATATTAATAATACTAGCTCTAAAATATTTCTTCACACATTTTTATCATAAATTTTAGATTCAAAGTACGTTCATATTATGAGCAAAAAATTATAAAATTCTAGTTTTACATTTTACAACGATACTAATGGGATCTGTGACAACCAAGTAATAAAATTAGTGATGATTAACTGAAATTCCGTTTGCTTGACATTAAGCAGATAAATGTGATGAGAATAATTTTCAATAGATAATTTATACATTTATAAGTAAACAAGCATTATTACCGTTAAGACATATTTACACAAAATATCTTGTACGCTAGTAGATATGTTTGGTATGTTCTGGCACACCGGGTCCCGGGTCGGGATCTTGGATCAGCGGTGGTCATCTTGGATGACGTCACTTCCGGCGGCCATCTTGGATGACCGTACCTTCACCTTTGACCTTTACCTTGAAATTTTACCTTGACCTTTGAGATTGACCTTGACCTTAACCCCGGCGGCCATATTGGATCCGCCATATTGGATCCGCCATTTTTAAATCGGTTGCCCCACTCACTCATGATGTAATTTTCGTTACGGCCGCCATATCGATTTTTTTCTTTTCCGCTGCAGGCCGCAATCTTGGATACAGTCGAATTTTTCTGCTGTTTGTTCCCTGAGAGCACCAGCGTCGCTCTTAAATATTTTTCTGTTCAACTGGAGGCCGCCATCTTGGATACCGCTGACATTGTTTCTGCTGTTTATTCCTAGAGAAAGCCAGCGTCACTCTGTCTCATCACATAAGGCCGATGTGCCATTACCTACCATAGCTATTATGGTCCTTATCGGCATATTAAATTTAATTTTTATACAAAATACATTGGAAGCATTGTGATTAGAACCATCGCAGCTCTGATCTCTAGGTTGGAAAAATACGCCTTTAACCGCATGGCCATCGAGACATTTATCAGACTGAGAATTAAATAAGGTATATGTAAAAATAACATGCATGAATATTCAGACTTGAAATATATTTTTAATTTAAGTATTTAAAGCACCACCTGTAGGAGACAGAACCGCCATCTTGTATTAAGTCACAACTGTTGCTATTCGCGTTATGGCAGCCATCTTGAAAATCCGTAATTTTAATGCTAGTAATTCCGAAAAATCCCAAAAACTATTTTAAAAACTGCACACTACAAATGTTTAGTTGCTTAATTGTTTTCTGTCCTCGGTTCGATTCCCGGCAAGAGTAAACCAGTAATTTATTAATATATTTAAAAAATTCTAAACAAAAAGTAATAAAAATGTTTTACACCACACGCAAAATTTTGAATTATGTCACCACATGTATAAATTATCATTAAGGCGCCATCTTGAAAATATTTATTTATTATCCGATTTTAATTGAAAAATAATCAAAATTCACCAAAAAAAATTACTAATGAGAATACTGATTGATTAGATCGATTCCAGTCCTGTGTTCGAGCAGGGTTAGAGCGAAATTTAAATAAACGACACATCCTTCCTCCACAGAAGCCACCTACAGACTGACATACCACCACAAATAAAAAGTTATATATCTCCAACTGGTACGACGTCATGTCCGACACCTTGTTTTCGTCTGCTGGAGGTCACCATCTTGTTTTCGTCTGCTAAAGTGTTCTGGCGTTATGTTGGTATAATTTTCTGTTCACCATACCTTTGACCTCGACTGTTGGCATTGAACTTTGAACTTGACCTTGACCTTGAAATTTGACTTTGGTCTTGACGACTATCATGGATCCGACATTTTATGTTCGGTACATGCTACCAGGAGCTACCACCTGCTAGAGGACATTGCCTCCATCTTGTTTTCGTCTGCTGGAGGACACCATCTTGTGTGTGTACTCGTCTTATAGAGTACATTACCATCATGCTAGTTTTCTTCTAACCTGCTAGAGTGCAGTAATCATTTATTATTACTGAGGTGCCCGCCATCTTGAAATTTGGGCGGCATCTTTAAATCGTGTAATTATTTAGCTAGAAATTTGGGAAAAATTCGAAAATTCACCAAAAAAATGTACAATCAATGAACACATTGATTCGATCAGTAACTGTTCTTAGTTCGATAATTGAACAGTGAAAAGTGTAACTAAATATTCAATAAATTTTATATTTCGGTTTCCATAATTTTCGCAGAGTTTTTTAATCATTAACTCTACAAAAATCACTAAACAAAATATACCCGATCAACGAATTAAATATTTTATCAATAAGCCTAAAATGAAAGTTTAGTGTTTGATTCTTAGAATAACCTTTAAAATGTTCATGTACAAAGCCATCCATACATATACACCAAGAGTCTTCGGACCGCAGACCGGGTCATGAACAATGTCAGACATATAGACCATGAACACACAGTACACACAGGAAACGGAATGAACACACAGTACACACAGGAAACGGAATGAACACACGGTGCACACAGGAAACGGAATGAAGACACACAGTAGCGGAAACGGAATGAAGACACACAGTAGCGGAAACACACAAGCTTAGTTAGAAATCAGAATACAAGAAATAAAACATTAAATTTTTACTCTTAATATTTAATTTATTTCTCAACATTATACAAATACAAGTAAAACAAGCAATTATTGTATGTAGCCAGCTTCCCTCAGTTCTTCGAGTATGAAGGATATTTCTTTGATGCACGAATAGTTTCCGGTACAAAGCGAGCCATGTATAAGTCTTAGCCGGTCAAACAATATGTTTGGATCTTTCCATGATGTATAATCAATCTCTTCTACCACCATCTTCCTTGCATGCTCATTATAAATACTTTTAATATCACAATCGTCCCAGTGATGATAATAAGCTTTATAAGATTTATTTATTATAACACGTCGTTTCCATCGTTTCGGTCTCAGGACACCGCCACATTCTTCGATGTTGTCAGCAATAGGTGCTTCATCACAGTCTATGCCTTTGTAAACAGCCTCAGAGTCACTGTAGCAATCACCGTAGAAGGCATCGTCTTCACCCAGATTACCGTTAGAATTCTATGTTGATGATGTCGAAGTGTCTTCATCGTCTTCATGCTTCCTTTTTAGGAGTCTATCATTTTTACAAAGTAGGAAACATCTACTTGAATTCGGCTGGAATATATTCTCACTCTTCACGTTAAGGATTCTTCCATTGTCTTCATTCTTCCAGAAGCCATCAGCATCCTTCAATTTAAGTTCTTTGTCGAGATCGGAAGAGCCACGAACATAATCTCCCCCAATACAAGGAAAATTATTGTCGTAATGCTAATCACTATTCCTTTGTCTAGTAGATCCATCGATGTCCTCTATTCCGTAAGTGGGCTTGGCTTTACATGTCTTAAGAGCCTAAAACTAACTAGTGAGTTATGAATGGTGCAGAAGGAAAAGGCTTACCAAATGTGTATGTGTAATGCACCATGATGGCAGTAGGTTATATGAATAGATTATCAATGGTTAATTATAACGAAAAAATAACGAAACATAAAATTAATTTAAATAAACATATTTATTTAAATGCATGTTCAATAAAAAATTTAAAAAATAAGAAACTCAAATGTCTGACATGTGAAGATATGTAAAAAGGATAATTTAAAATTTTGTTTCAAATATCTGACTCTAAGGGAGATGGCCACTCCTTGTCGTCCCTGAATTTGCCCTTGAGCCAAACATATATTGTTATAGTAAGATATTACTTAATTGTGAGGCGTAGAGTAGAACTATTCTAGAAAACTTATATAATTGCTAAGGAATAAATGTTTCACCGTATGTTATAAACTATGGAAGATAGTAAGCAATGATTTAAATGGAAAAATGTATTAATCACATGAGTATATTTGTATTTTAAATTTTTTAAATGTAAAATATTTTATTGTTTTAAAACTAAATATTTAAAAATACATTTTTAAATACATTTTCAAAACTATTTCCAAAAACGTTACAATATTAAAAAGGTTGTACAAGTGATTTAACTTATAAAACGATATTTATAAATATTTTTTTCTGCAATGCAATAAACTTACATTAACAGCATCCCTAATTAAAATGAGACTATTACTAATGCATGTTTCATCCTCTCTTACATTGCAACCCCTTCTGTGATAGAAATGTAGAGGTGGTCCTTGAGAACTTTTCACGGACTTGTCTTTACGTAGACCTTAAGCCATCTCATTTATTCCACGAAAGAAAAACGGGTTCCGAATAATGCGGTTGCTACAAATAATACCGGCCACCCAGCTACCGCCACTCAAGAAATTCCATTTTAAAACTGTAAGAGGATTGAAGCTTCAAACCTGTGGTTAAGTAATTGGATTTGGATAGACAGTCCCAGGAGCTTCCTCTTCGTTACGACCCGAGCTGCAACCGACCTCCCTTTCACCCTCTTCCACGTCGAATTCATCTTCCTCCGTCGACCTTTCTGTAGCGGGAGCGAGCCATGAAAAACGTTTCCTACTGCCTTGTCCAATCACCCCTCCCCCACCAATACACTTTCCACCGACCATTCGAGGCTTAGAGCGCAATTCACCGAGTCCTTATTTGCATGTTGAGGATTTGACAGCGGTCCCGCAGTTCGTAGTCCTTGCGTGACCCCCGAATACATCTGAATGGAAGAACATGCTAGATTCCTCCCCCCTCTTTCACGCCGCACACCGACAGAAAACTCTGGTGTTATCCTCGGGCAGTTATCTTGCTCAAATATTCTTTGTAATGTAACTTATGTTGAATTCGTCAGTTCTCAAAAGAAGGGTAAATGTTATTTTGATTCGTTTACCGCTAGTAGTATACAATAGTGTGTCCAGCTACAGGAGTCAGGTGGCGGAGGTATGTAGCCGTCCACCATCTTTAAGTGTGACGTCACGGCGACTATTTTGGATAACCTTGATTTTGACCTTTCACCATGACCTCGGCGGCCATTTTTCATGCTATAACACTCTGCCTTTTTGTTTTCCGCCATTTTGGGTTTCAGAACTCTCTGACATATTCTAATTATGATATCAAACTAAAATAATCAAAACAGTTTTCGTTGTGATGGTCATTTTGATCCGCCATCTTGAAATCGATTATCCCACTTACCAGGGGCGCAAATCTGTATGATTCGCCAGAAGGGCCCATGTAAATATAGAGGGGACCCGCGTGGGTCGAGAATTTTGCATGTGGGGTTAAACGATGCAAGACATCTCTTAATACTGTGCTTGTATGTTTTATATTGCTCATATTTTGGCCTGCATGCATGCACTAAGCAGAAAACTTTAAAATATATAGAATGTTTTTCATAAAATGTAGTTTCTACATCAAACCCGTGTCACAGTCATGCTTTTGCAAGTGCAAAAAGGCCCTTTCAGTGAGGGGCTTTTTAATTCCAGGGGCCCAGGAACCCTGCTCCTCAAACGGTACCTATGGCCATGCCACTCACCGATCATTGCCCTTTTCGTTACATCCGTCATCTTTAATTTTGACGTCATGTTTGCCACCTTGAATTCTGATGTCACCTCCGCCATTTTGGATCTGACATCACAACCAAGTTTTTCGATACTGATGTCATGATCACCATCATGCTGTCATCTGCTGGAGCTCGCCATCTTGGAAGACATTACGACCGCTATCTTGTATACTACCATCTTTGTTCTACTGTTTGTACCTAGAGAGCACCAGCATTGCTCTATCTCATGCCCGTTAGGTCGATGTTCTCTTAACTACCAATGTTGTTATGATCTTTATTGAAATATTTCATTTAATTACTATAAAAAATATATTGGAAGCGTCTTGATTCGAACCATGACAGCTCGTACAACCGGGTTAGAAAACATTTGCTTAAAACCGCATAGAAATCGAGACCTTTACGAGACTGGCAATTAAATTATATATATATAAAATAAAACACGTATTCATTCTAGTATTTTTTTAATTTTATGGAATAAAGCATCAACTGTTCGAGACCGAACTAAAAAAATTTATACTTTAATATTCGCTACCAAAGGTGCTGGTGTCATGTAGTACACACATAGTCCGCTAGAGGGTGCTGTGCCATCTTATTTCAATACTTAACACCAGAAGCACTAGTGTCACATAGTACATGCGTCATCTGCTAGAGAGCGCTGCCACCTTGTTTCCAATACTCGACACCAGGAGCGCTAATGTACACATGTCATCTGCTAGAGGTCACAGCTGCCAAATTATTTTTAAAAATTTCTGCGAGAGTTCCCTGCGCCATATTAATTAAATTTTTTTCTGCTAGAAAGCAGTAGTGTTTATTACCGTGGCATCGACAATCATGTCGGCCATCTGGAAAATTATTATAAAATATTATTATTTAGTTATAAATTCAAGAAAAATTCCCAAATTCATAAAACAAATCATTCATTTATTTATTGATTGATTTGATTAATTTTAGTCTGGCATGACCTTATTTAGTAAAAAAATATAATAATAATTTACCTTGGAAGTGGCTGGGATTTAAAAAGAAACAGACTAATAAAACATGTAACCCCAGAGGCGACACTAAAGGCCAAACAAAGAAGAAGATAATGCCTCTCTGAAAACACTGTTGAGACTTTTCACAGACACTCCCTGCCAATGACAATGAAAGCTTACACGCAACATGCCATCACTAAACATACGGGAACATAACAGTCAACTAGTCTCCCCCGGCGGGCGGCCAACAGCGACTATCACCCTCTCCAGTAGACTCGGCACAAGGCACTACTTGGAACTGTCCTTCACATGATTTGCCTTGTTGCGTCCACCGAGGGTGGTTCGACTGTCGGTTCCCATGTAGAGCAGTTGGTAGTAGTCCTGCGATATGGGATAATAGGAATAAGCGAAAAAAATTAAATTTAGTAAAGCTAGGAGAAAAGTGGTAAGAAATGATATACCTATTTTAACAGCATGGAGCCTTACAAACAAGGTGCAATCGTTAAGAAAATTTCACGCTTATTAAAAAAAAAATATTCTAACATCATACACTTTGGGAAAAAAAGTTGATTTCCCAAATTGCCTGATGTGAAACCAGCTCTAAAAGATTCTTCACATGGCAATCAACTAGTTGAGAGTCAGCCAGGCAACTGAAATGATTCAACCAAACTGCCTCGCCTGAAAGGGGCCTAAAGGTCGAAGGAAAGATCAAGTGAACTGCGATGAAAGTGTTCGCTCGCCGACTCGAGACTGACAGGTTGTTTGTAGAGGAAGGGAACGACAACCTGACTGCTTAATAAGAGTGGTTTTCTTGAAGCAGCCATCTGATTAAAGGATAGAATTCGTAAGCTATGTTGCAGAAACCGTCTATTCATAGAAAAATGCGCAGAGTAAGTATTTTCTCCATATTCATAAATGTCAAACTGTAGCACAATTATAATGCTTCAAAATATTGACATAATTATCTAACCCTTGCAAAAGGCAAAAAAAAAATGAATTTATGATTTTCTTTGCTCGTTTGGTCTACATTTTAAATAAATTAACTTCTTGGGGGGTTCGGGGAAGTGGTTGTCAATAAATCTTAATCATATTTCTCATATCAATTCGTTTTACTGACTCAATGATCATTTTTACGCTAGGATTCAGGCATAGTCACTAATGGACAGTAAGTAACCTTACACGACCTGAATTTCACCAACGGACTCTCATACCGTTTATTCTCCCTCTCATTTATAATTACATATTTTCTTGAAATATGTTGATGGTAAAGTGGTTTTTACAAGTCTATGTTTAGAGCAAACTTCTAACTTAACACTCATATTTTAAATTATATATTGCTCAAAAATATGTTTCTATTTTTTAATCGCGTAAATCCAACTTTAGAATATAAATGACATTTTGTTTCTGTCGTAAACACCAGGTTATTAATTAGATGAAAGACATAATTTTATTCCTTAAATTATCTTCTAATGTTTATTATTTTATAGTTTAAAAAATTATGTGGTGTACGTGTGTTGAATGAGCATGAGGCTTTTCTATTTCTACTATCATTAGGAAAATATTGATACAAATATGACATAACTCTGATTAACATATAATGTAAACATTTTGTATGTTTACAAGTTATATACTTGGAAACTTATTTGCAAACGAAATCACCTGTAAAACTGCTTGGCAGAGCTTTTTTAAATTAGAGATGGTACAAAACTCTGCTGAGTAGTTCTACAAATGATATCGTTGGCAACTTAGTTTCAAAGAATTTTCCTTCTAAAATTACAATAAATATTACAGTGCATGATATTATGTTTTTTTTTTTTTTTTTTTTTTGCTTTCCAGCTTTCCAGTTGAAATGTGAGACCTCAGAAAGATAATCAGAGAATAACAAATTTACTGATAGGTGAAAAGTATTTGATAAATATTTGTTTTCTTGTTACTGCATTTATTTCAAAAGTATTTCATAATTCTTTATGCTTGAAGTACTTCTAAAAGGCGAAAATTATACCACCGGTAAACGACAACCGGTTGCTGTAAATACTTACGAAATTTTATTTATGTTTTTTAACTTTTATATCGTTTACGAATTAACATTACAAAAACAAAAATTTATGGCCTCTCTGACTACAGAGCATTTTCCACGTGCATTCTAAGTGCGACGGGCAGATCAGACGCGGAGTGAGATGATGCGATGCTCGGGAGGACTGAATAAAGAACACCTCCTTGCCTGAAGTGCATAGGAAGCACTCAGAAGTGGTCCACGCCGCACTCTCTCGGATCATCCGAGCCTCACACAGCCTCATATCTAGCCGTCCTCGAGTATTCAGCTTCACTTCAGCGCTTAGGAATGCTCAGTTTTGTATATGCTTCAATATTTAAAATATGTCTTGATGCTTATTTTGTCCTTTGCTGACGTACGATGGTACTTACATTTCCACAAATAAATATACATAAATATATTTATGTTATTTTGACTCAGAGTTATCACAAAAAATGCGCAAACATTGCAGGAATTAAATATACTCTTATGGTAGTAGCAATATAAATTGAACAGATTGACATAAAATAAGTATATTTTAGCTATCGTAAGTAGGTATTTTCTTATTATTTTTTCCCTACGAAATTGATTCATTATTTCACGTAATGTGAAATACTTTAGCAAGTGTCTTTAAAATTACGAATATATTTTCATAAAAAACCCAAATAAATCTGAAAAATACCTTGTTTAAATAGTTCACATATTTATAGGAAAATTTATTTATAGTGCTATTATCACATGTTGTTTTATTGTCTTAAAAGGTGGACATCGCTGCTTTCGTCACCGGTTTTTAAAAGTAATATTTCTTTCCGAAAGCTGTATAGTCCCACCAGCTGACGAACCTGGCGTCACACGGGCTGTTCGCAGGGTTAATAGGATATTCTATTGAAAACTGGTTGTAGGAAATAAATGGTCCTACTATTTAAAATTTTAAGCTTTAAAAATGAAATGAAGTACTTACAAAATTATAATTCATAGTTTGGTGAGGTGTTACATGTATACATTTTTCCAAATCATATGAAGACAGAAAAAGTACACAATTATTTCATTGTTTCCAATTAATAGGTATTTATAAACAAACTGAGCAGTGTAGTCCGCACGCACGAAGCTGTGGACAGAAAGTTACAATTTAATAAATAATTTTAATTCCATACCACTTTTGAAGTTCTATATTGGTGTTAAAAATGTTGGAACTCACTCTAGAACAGGCCACCAATAACTGCCCATAACATATACTATGTAGGAATGTGCCGGCCACGTTTAACAACTGGTCTTGTGATATATTTATGGTCATTGAAAAGTAAACTTTAAGGGGAGAGGGGTATTGCCGTAGACTGAATTCGAAGTCGCAGTCAGAGGAAGTAAGTGGTATTCGCGGTATGAATACCACTTCCCCCCCTCCCCGCACCGGCGAACACGGGCAAACACAGTGGACTCCATAAAAAAATTTTGGAGTGTCGTCACTTGCAGTCTAGACCCGTTACAAAGCTTAGGCGGGTTAAGGTTGTCTTATAGCATGACAGTTGTTCCAACCATTAGATTGAGTTTGTGAGAAGGAAGACCAGGTGTGTTAGAGCTACTAAGAAACTACCGGATAGTGGACTACTTCATCTGTAAGCAACACTGAATCAACAGACCTGTATTCCATTTACGATCATTCAAAAATACTTATGTATAATGTCGTTAATGGCTGCAGCACTGTTGTTCTTAGGTGTCAGCAAGGCCCGTTCATACAGCCAGACCATGGAAAGCGTCAGCACAACCAAAGTATTAGGATATATTCTATTATTATATCTGGTATCGTTGTCACAACTGGTACCAGGCGGTTAGAAATATATATTTTTCTTTCGAACTCAGAATTATCTGAGTTCCCTAATTTGAGTATCAGCTCAGAAAACTCACCAGCAGAAATGTCGCCTCTGAAATGGGCCATTTTATTTTTTCTTGAGAGACAGTTATTTAAAGTCTCTGGAGGACTTGTAACACCCAGTATGCATTTGTTAAAGTCGTTTTGGTAATATCACAGAGCTTAGATTGTGAATTTATTTTTTAAATACACTATTCGCCACATAAGAAATTTTTTTAAACATAATTAAGATAACTAAATTTGAACTTCGTGGAGATTCTTGCAACAAACATTTGTTTGGGACTTGTGCTCATCGTAGAGGCATTACTATCTGGTTAATTGGATTTTTAATTAAAACAAAAATTGGCATTCTTTTAGAAATTTTTTATTTTGTAACAACTACACGTGTAAGAGTATCGAACTTGGAATCTGTTTTAAATGTTTTCGTATTGTTTGATTATAATTACTTGGTTAAAAATACGTTATTAAATAAATAAAGTTTTATTGTTTCAGTAGATATATAAGACATTGCTTAAGTAAATGAGCTGGAATTTTTTGCTACCAACGACTCGAAAATAAATAAAGAAAAAAATTTTTTTTTTTGGTTTTAGTGTTTGCATTTCCCAAACAGCTGAATGTATTTTGTCTAGGAGAAGTTATACGAAGTTTTTAAGTAATTTTAACACATTTTTTTATTTACCTTACGAACCTTGAACCTTGCCACCCGTTATGTTTAGAGGTTTAAATATAAACAATTTAAATAACTATTTCATTTATTGTTTTGAAGGCAACAATAATAAGTTTCAAATAAATATCTGGCCGAATGAGATTATGTATTTCCATTCTCCCCATAGGAGTTTAATTTCTAAAAATACCTACTTGAATGTTACCTAAATAATACACTCAACATGAACTCCGAGCCTAGAGTTTCATGAGAATGTCAGGACTCTGCATTTAATATGAATAGATGACACGTACCGCGCTCTTAAACAATAATTTCGGTGTAACCTTCAGCCTGTCATTGTCTCTTATATTTCAGAAGGATCATCCTACTATGAAAAGAATGTGCATAGACAAGACGATGAATTTAACGGACGTGCAAGTGTCCCCTTTAATGTCCTCGTGCTAAAAGACATTTTTCTACAATATACCATTCAGGTCCATAATACTTAATATTATTGTAGGTCTCTTAAGAAGAATCCTCTTTAAGTTTACATATATTTGGTTTTTGTATTACAAAATGTTTTCATCGAAGAGTCCTGACCTGCATGTAGTGTCTAGTGGTCTGGTGCGATAATGCATAAACGGCCTAATAATGCACGTCACACATCTACGAGACGGTAAATGTTGCACTATGTTTAAAGCAAGCTGTCATTTTTTTCAACAGTTGCTTCACCAATCATTAAGCATTTGGTAGCTGAATATTGTGACGTCAACGAAACCAACACAGATCCACGTTGCACCAGTATATCTTATCATGTAGCAATCAGTTAATTGGACAAGGATATAGTCTGTCAAAGTTGGTTTATTAGCTGGAACACGTGTCAAAAAAGTGATAAATATCGTGAACAGAGTGTACTAGAGATCTCAGAGTTCCTGAAAGCTGTAGATGCCGTCCGTGCAGCAGTCTGCTAATTGCCGAGTCTGCCACCCAGTGCCTCGATGGTGAAATATGGGGTCGGCGGGCTGCGAGAGTGTCGCGGAAGAAGGAGGGGGAGGTAACTGGGTCATGAATAATTTCCCAAGAGATAAATGGAGCACAGAGATGGAGAGGGGGTAGGCGCGGGGGAATGCCCGCAAGCTTCAGGGTGTAAGGGCGACGTGCAAAGGGCGAGTGAAAGACTCTAAAGGGCTCACAGGAACCGTCTCTCGCTGTCAGGCTGCGTGACACCTTCCGCCTGGCGGGATTCAATAAGATACGCCCTTCACTCCCCCCGGGCGCGCGCGACAGGCGCACAATCCCAGCTCATCGATCTCCCTGGTCAGTGGCGGGGGGAGTGGTAATTACCTGTTCCTTCGGGCGCCACGAGCGACTGTTTGTGTCAGTTCATCGGCGTTTCTTCCCTGTGCTTCATTGGGCTCTGGTTAGGCGTTCCGTGACGGGAAGACTTCATTTCACAGACGAGAGAGCCACACCCGAAGTTCCCCAAAGTTCATGCTGGTTTTTTTTCCCCGTTCTATCTCATTGTATATATCGATGTGGCATTAAATTTTGTGGTCGATTAGGATAGGTTAGCTACATTATAAATACTTTAAAACATTGTGGATGGTTGGTTCTATTAGGTAAAAATAGCTACATTAAAAATACTGTAAAATAATTTTATGGTTGCTTAGCAAATAACTATTTAATATGTAGCTATCTCTGGCTAGGAAACCCTTTACATGATTTCACAGTACTTTAATGTAGCTATCCTAACCAAATTAACCGTTCACAATGTTTTAAAGTATTTATAATGTAGCTAACCTAACCTAATTGACCATTAGTTATCGTGAGTTACAATGAACAAAAAAAAAACCGAAGGTGCATGATCGGGCGTTTGGCTCTCTCGTCTGTGAAAAAAAGGCTTCCTTTCCGTGACATGGGTCGAAGGCGGAATATTACATACATCGTTGATTGATCACAAGAATTAAAAAAAGAACGTGTTCGTGAAGTCCATGGACAACAGAAATGAGACTTTTTTGCTTTTTATATTATATTATAGGTAGGCCTATACAAAACATAATTCTCTTTGACTGAGGTAGCAGATAAAAAAAATGCAAGTATTCGAGTGTTAAATTATGATATTGTGCAAGTATGCAAGATTGGAAGTATGCGAGTGTGCAATTATGCAAGCATGAAAGTATGCGCGTATGCTGCGCATTTCTACCCTTCCCCTGCCGTCTCCTCATCTACCGGTTCCCCAACCACATGCGATCGGAATTTTCGTAACACTCTAAAATTTCAGTTTATTAAGCAAAGAAATTTTACTAAACGCTACCCGATTAAAAAATTTACATGCATCATTAATATATTAACTCAAATGAATAATTATTTTAAGTCATAAATTAAAATCAGTTGGACTGTTGTTCTAAATTAATAGATTTTAAAAGGTATTTTGTCCTAGTATATTTTCAAGTTATTTATCAGCGGTACTATTTTACTTATCTATTTTGCAAGTTCGTTAGTTGATACTGGCCTTCATGTACGGTTTTATATGTATTTTAATTTGTTTGGACGTTACTGACGGTAGTCTCAAAGCATTAATAAAAAAAAGTTAATTAATTCAAGGGATACTGTTACAGATACTTCGATAGCTAACTGGCTGATTCTCAAAAATATTACTCCAAGAGCTCAGAGTTCAGTTAATTACATGGGGAAATAATATTGCTATGATTGATTACTAAACGCATAGAGCAACTTGAAAGGTCGGCGTGGAAGTGGCGTCTAACATCAAACACTGTTGATAATTATAACTTCCTTGTCTCTTACATGAAATCAAATTTATATAGAAGCGTCTAAAGCTAATTTAAAATATCTCAAAGTTTTAGCAACACAAAACTTATTACCACCCATGACATTGACAACGTTGTTTAGTATAAAACGTATAAGTTATTTTTAGGTCATAATTGTAAGCTCGTAGTTCCAAAAAGATGTAATTCCCCTTAACACGAAGCTTAAATTTCCGCCCTCACTGCAGTCCAAAGAAAGAATGAAGAACTAAGACCTGGATTGCACAATATTCACTTTGGAACAAAAGGAAGTTGTTGCAGTTGGTTTACCTTTAAATATTTTAAATATACGAAGATTGTTATTTTTACTTCTCAATACAAGCCAGCCACAATGTTTCCCAGTAAACACTTTAGTATCACTGCATAGTGTTTGTAAACACTTTAGTATCACTGTATAGTGTTTGGAAAGACTGGCTAGCAGTGATTTACACACTGGCGAGTACTAGTGTGCGAGGAGTTTGTCGGTTGCACCCAGGTTGAAGTCACACTGGTTTTTATTTAGTACGCAAAATAAGCCCTACATGTGAAGAGGCTTATATGCAATAAGTTTGTTTGACGAAATAAAGTAGACTTGTTCGCCAGGAAAAATCGTAGACATACCTTTGCACTGTAAATTTTTATAAATGAAACCGAAATATGCGTGTAAAATTACAGATATTAGAAAATTCGTACATTGACACGAAAACAACTTAGCCAAACCAAATATTGATCACAATAACACTGGGTACGGATTCTTATCCGGACATTTATGATTTTTCTTTTCCCAGTACCACCTATATTTGAAGTTATTTGTATACCGTTCACTTGGTAGATTTACAGTATTAACTACCATATAATTAAGCATAATGAAATATAATAAAGATAAAGGTTGAATATTCGAATATCTCTTCCCTAGTTTTAAAAATTATTATTGAATGATACATTAGTTAAAATTACTAAGTATTATCTCGCAAAACTTGGATATATCATTAAATACCCGCATGTTGTGTTGTATAAAGTTAAAATATTTTTTCTTGTAGTGTTAAAACATTTTTTGGCGAATTAGTTCCAAAAAATATTTTTAAGTACAGAAAATTATTTTCTCTGTGTGTATTGAAAGCTATTAAAAATTTTTCAGTCATTAAACATCAACTAGAAACTCCATGACAACCAGAAATTATATGCTATCCAAAAAAGAAAATGCAGACGTTTTCATTTCAAACTGAATTATTTTCAAAGGAAATATTTTAAACACCCACCCCTCCAAAGGCAAGCGAAAATTTACTGTTTGCTATGACAACAAATATCAAGAACGTTAGATGGAATAAAACTCAGCACATTTCTTGCTATTAAAAAGAAATGAATATATTTTTAATACTATTTACAAAACCTATATGTTTATAGTGACAGTTAAAATATAAATTATGATTTTAAACACTCAAGACGAAAATGTATTGATTTGTAAACGATTTTATATACTTATTACCATTTAGTGACCAAATTCATACATGCCACAGAGGAAACATTGTGGTTTTTAAATTGTATCAAATTTAAGTCCTTAATGTAATTCAGTGCTCTGTTAGAGCAACTCCTGCTTGCCAATCATATGACTAACTGCCTTTCGTCAGCGAACTTTCTGCGTGATACTTTAAAAGCTATTTTCTTATTTTATTGTGTATTCGTATATGTAATAAAATCTGTTGACATTTTAAAAATGATCAGCGTTTTATACATAAAATTTATAGTAGAAATATCAACTGGATTGGTAACCAATAGTGTGTCAAACTATATTGTGTAGTGGATTTATTTACACACCTACTTTTACACAGTTCATTTGATAAACTGGCTCCATTATTGAGTAAGCCACTTTGTGTTCATACCTGCCCCTTATTTGCTGAAGTGCTAACAAATACACACATTAACAAAAACAAATCAATTAAAGATGTTGTTTGAGAAAAAAATATATGTTTACGTTTATTTAAAATACATTGTAATTCAGTAAAAAAAATTCATTTAATTAGCCATAGAGCCTTCTTAAAAAAAACTGAAAGCCAATGGTCTATTCTGTATTTAATTTATTTATGTTTGCCAGATTATTATCAACTGTAAGAATAATTATTACTGCCTTTGTAAACATCTCTGAAATATCGAATTGAGTGAGTACGCAGTTTTTTATTCAGTTGCAAAAATTGTTCTTCGTGTGGTAGTAGTTTTACTTAAGATTAAATTTATATTAAATAACACATAACAGTAATATTATTGGGAACATGAAAAATTTTGTCAAAGAATATTCAACTTAACAAAATGGTTTGCTAGTTGAAAATAATAATACATGTCCAATTTTTATAATCAAACAATACGAAAACACTTAAAACAGATTCCAAGTTCGACACTCTTACACGTGCAGTTGTTACAAAATAAAAATCTTCTAAAAGAATGCCAATTTTTGTTTTGATCAAAAATCCAACTAACCAGATAGCAATGCCTCTACGATGAGCACAAATCTCAAACAAATGTTTGTTGTAAGAATCTCGACGAAGTTCAAATTTAGTTATCTTAATTATGTTTAAAAAAACTTCTTAGGTGGCCAATAGTGTATTTAAAAAATAAATTCACAATCTAAGTTCTATGATATTACCAAAACGACTGTTACTAATGAATACTGAGGGTTACAATACTAAATAGTTGTATACCAACTGTCTCAATGTTTCTTAATATTTAAGCAATTCTCAAAAAATCTTGGTCTTAATTTACCTAAACCTTTATGCTCCACGAGAAAAACCCACGTATATACCCTTATATACAGTTCATTAAATTACGATGACTTCACTATGAAGATGTATTTGATTCACCGCAGATATTTTTTGTGGCCTATCCAAATCTAACAATGATCGAGCACTCAACTTAAGACTGTGAAAAAGCCTATTTTATATGTCTCCAGATGCAGAAACAATTAAACTATTACACTCCAACTCTTTAGGCAGCGATGACTAGTCATTTAAACCAACATTTATTTGCTAACTAGCGTTTACCCGTGGCTTCGCTCGCGTTGATGTCCTTAAATAAGTATCAAAGATCATTGCAAATAAAATAAAATATGGTAATTGGTTTTATTTTTTGCGTGACTGGGATCATCAGTATTTAAAAATTCTAACATACAATTTAGCTTAAAAAACTGAATACATGCTTTATGAATATGTTTCACTATTACCAAAAATAAATTACTTTTAGTATTAACCTTTTAAAAAAGTTCAAAGTATTAACGTAAAATAAATTAATTTTTCATTAAAAGACCTTAAATCAGAGTATTATTCTAGGATGCTCCTGTATAACTACTATGTTATGTATTTTTCTGTCCGGTGAAAATATGTGTAGATTTCGAGCATTAGACACACGCGTACAGGCTACATATAGTTGGCCATGGGAAAATCATGGCTTTTCCAAATGCAACCCTGCTACCTGCAATGTTTTCTTTTGCGCTTTCTTGACGGTAACAGCAAAACTAAGCCTGACGGGAAACTGAACTCTTTTGAATTGGAATGGTAGATCAGTGGGGATAATTGGCATTCGAGGTATGATAGCACTTTCTCCTTTACCGACCCTGTTAAAATAGTGGCACCAAGAATATTCTGCCCCAATTGTGTGATCCGAAGCCTCGTTCCCTTACATAGTCGAGGAGCATCTAGATTTCGCATGATTATAACTTGTTTATTTAGTTTCATTTGAAGTTTATGCGAGGGCACACCCGAAAGTTAAAGTGAATTTAATAACTATGCAGGATATAAAGTGCTTTGTTCTGTATCCATAATTGTATATATTGACAAATACTCCTTCATTTCCCCTTGCACCTCTTTTCAATATGAGTTTTGATTTTACTAACGATATAATTATTGACGCCAATATTGCACTTGCACACAACCACTGATCACTATTTAATTTTTTTTGGAAGTCCGGGAAAACTTGAGTACTTAGATTTACATAATTTTCTACTAAATTACAAAATCATCTTAAAAGAAAATATAACCTTTAGCATCAACGACCAAACAACCATTACTGAAGAAAATAAACAGACACCTAACCTCAAAAACTACAAAATTTTAAGTATTGCTTGGCGGTGACAGAAAAATAAAATGAAATAGTTAATTGACCGCCGGTATTATATTAATAAATTTGTGAATTAATTAATTTACGTATTGAAACGCCAGATGGCTTTAAATTTCATTCAAATACTCAAAATCTCAGTAGGACATTCATACATACCAATATCAATTTTTTTGCCTTTCGGAATTTTTTTTAGTTTTTTTTTTATAAAAAGTGTCTTATGTCTTTTTTTATACAATTAAAATTATGCGTAAAAATTTAATGATGATCGGTTAGTAGTTTCCGCGTGAAAGCGTGACTACCAAACAAACTTATATTCGCATTTGTAATATTAGTAAGGATTAAGTGAAATTTTTAGGATTTAATCAAAAACGTCCAGAAAAGGTGCTATTCTGCAATTTCCAATTAAGATTCTCTGTTGGATGTTCAATTTTTTTAATTAAAATATTTATAATTCAAAAGTTAGGACAGTCCATCATTGAGACCGTTTAAATTTCAGACACTGAGGTTGAGAATATAACCAGCCAAAAACAACAAACTGATAAAACAGCGAAGATGTAAACAAAACCACCACTTAAAAAATTTCACAGAATAAATGATAAATATTTTCTCATAATTTTTTTGCACATAATTTACAGTTTTCAAATTGCCAAAATAACGATGACACTTAAATATTTATTTTAGCTGATAGTAACAAAATCAGCTTATGAAGCAAAGCTCCATTTTGGTAATTTTTTTTGTCAAAAGTGAATTAGTAAAAATACATTTCAGCGGTTTTCAAAACAAATTAAAAAAAAGTTTATGAAAGATTATGCAAATTTTTTTATTCTCTTGCATAAAAAATAATGTAGTTAATAAAATAAAAGTAACCAAAATAAGACAGAATAAAAAATAATGCATTTGAATGATTCTTATACTAGGATACCATTTATAAATCAACACAAAATATTAGATTCATTTTAAGAAATACTTTTGATCGCAATTGTTACCATGGTATGACTTGCGGAAAATTTCTCCAAAGATATCGTTTGATGGTTCCTACACCTCCAAACCATCGTCAACTTAAAGGTTTATACATATTTTTTCTAGCATTATAACTTTTTACTGATATGATAACTGCCGTAATTGTAGAAAAATAACTTTCGGACTGACTCATTTATATATATATATATATATATATATATATATATACATACGTACACACACACACACTGAGAATGGAAAACTTCGGTCGAATTCTTAAATGAGCGAAGATGGAAATAGAAGGCTTTGAAAATTTTGGTAACTATCATTTTAACCTCATTAAATATAAAAATTATTCCATAAGGTGAAAAGGGTTTTTAAATCTGCACACATCTCAGCAACAAGAAAACTAGTCATTAAAAATCAGCACATTATTTCTAGCTATGTATTTTTTTTGACGTAACGTCTAATAGATCGATGAACGCAGGCTGCACGCACGAAAAAGTGTCCCGTAACGCACATTGTCTCGTTACGCTCATTGTACGGTTGCACTGCATCTATCTATCTTCCACTCGATTGGAACAACCATCGATTTGACTTTTTCGAGGCACATTAAATTTGAAACACTCCCATTCGTTTCCTACTTTTCCTATCATCGTCCTATCCTCAACAGAATAACACAGATTGGAAGAAGTTAAATAGCAAACATGTATAAAAGTTATAGTTAAAATAATCTCTTCGTTAAAGTAATAAACATATTTGAATTAATGAGTTCAAATGAAAGTAAATTTATCAATTATTGTAGATTTCATTTCACTCTATCTTTGTATTCATACAAGATAGTGATAATTTAATAAAAATGATTCAATTTTATTCATAAAATTATGCAATCATTTCATTAATGTTTTGTTATGACGTTGTCACGTTAAACTATCGTCCGTAAACAGACATTGCAGACAACCAATTATTTTTTGTATTCTTTTGATTTGAAGCTTCTGGAAGCAGCGCCGAGGATCCCGCGTCGGGCACGAGGTGTGACACTGTGTCTTCGCCTGTGCCGGACTCACCCCCCACCCCGCGGCTCGGGCCGTCGTCATGGCGACGGCTGTCAGTGCGAGCGTGTAAATCACACCGCGTCTCCGGCAGAGATGCGCGCGTGCGCACACGTCCCGTCGGGGGCTGTCCCCCCCCCCCCCCCCAATGGGTTGTTATGCTGCGGAGAGTGGACAAGGCCAGTGACAATATTCACTGATAAATCTGACGGCCATTCCTGCGTCACGCATCGGGGCGAGACCGCGCGCATTGAAGCTTCTCTTGCGCCGACGATATTGATGATGGGACGTCGCTGTCGGAATGTGACGGCTATGGGCTTCGCAGGTTTTTTGTGCGTGCTTTGGAAAATATTACATTTTCACGCAAGTGATTCGTGAAAGCTTTATAGCATGGAATATCTTTCACCTTTGAAAGATGGCGACGTATAATCAAAATACAAAATAAAATATCATACAAGTAAAAACATTTACATAAAAAAATACTTTTATCATGTAAAAATTATATGAATACTTGTTTTTATTTTCTTTCGAACCTGAAAATTTTTAACTGTGAAATTCATAAATTTATTTATTTATTTTTGATTTATTTTGATATAGTTATTCTAAAATGAAAAATATAGCAATTGATAATAACATAGATTCTAATCATAAGAATACATTTTAACATCAGATTTTTCAATTGTTGGTTATGTAATCTTTGAATGGCAGCCGAAAAACAACTCGCTATCAGCCGAGCGTGAAGCACAGAGGAAAGCAAACCACACTCGTGCTGTCATCCATCGGATCACTTGCGTGACTCGCATCTAAAAAAAGGCCAACGATCATAATATAGCAATAAAAGTTTGTTACTTCCGCCCATTATACGTACAGTACGCAGCAAAAAAAGAAAAATAAATTTATTTTAATAACCATATCCTACAAATCAATATAAGTAAATAACAAAAAAATTATGGAAATATTACAATAATAAAATTAATATTAAAGCGAAATATATTTACACAAGAAACAATGCAAAAAATTAATAACTTTAAAAACATGCCAATATTAATTACAAAAGGAGCAGGGTATAAATGGTTTCTGCAAAGTAATATCGTTTTAAAATTAGTTAGTTAAAATTTAAAAAAAATTAATAAAATGCAAGAAGAACACGTCACATTATTTGGGCCTTTTCTTGCACCAAGAAAATTGTCAGTTTATAATATTATTAAATAATTGTCATGGCCGGCATGATTGCATTTCGTGAATGAAGGTTGGCCTGCGAGAACTAACATACGAGTAGATGAAATCCATCCTAACTTTACAATAAATCCTTAGTTATAGACCCACATGGCTACTTTGTTCTATGTATTGGCTCGGTGGCTAGATATTGTGACCTCCGAGCTAAGGGTTTGGGTTTCTATTACTGGTCAGGTTGAAGATATTACACCCTGGTGTCAGAACTACATGTAGTGTTAACCCAGAGGCTGTACGCACCCTTTTACACTTTAACTCCTTGAAATATTTTTGAGCTGGCAAGCTAATACGTGGCGAACGTATAAAAGCCATATAGGTTGAACATACGATGCATGTAAATTCCCGAATATATTTTGAAAGGAACATTACCATTCACTCCACCAAAAAGATTCGCTCCAGTTAGGAGGTACATTTTTCAAGCAGTCGTGTCACCATAACATAGTCCTGAAATGTGTTTGTTGCAGTACGAGCTTAGAAAGTTCGCCAGCTGCTTAGGTCGATTTCAAATGTTCATCAAAAATTAGACCGGCTCAAGAAAAATTTCTTTATTCTGTGAGGTTTAACAATGTTCAAAAGTCATTTCCACAAATGCGATATTGATACGCGAATGAGACAAATTAAAAAAAATTAAGGTTACAAAATTTAAAACTATAATTTCTCGTTCAAACGTGTGGAGTTTATTAATATTTTTGATGTGCAACGTGTAATAAATCGATGAACGCCGGCTGCACGCACGAAAAAGTGTCCCACTACGGATGTCCCACTACGGATGTTCCTGTTTGCTCATTGTACGCATGCGTGGCATCTCTCTTCCACTCGATTGGAACGACCATAGATTTGACTTTTCAATCATATTGTCGTCGTTTGAATTATTAATATTATGTAATTTAACGATCGTCCACCGATTTTCAACACAGTCGGTACGGTTATTTAAAAGTAATGTTGAATATTCAAATACGTTTTGAACCAACAATGTTGTTTTACAGTTACACATAATAATTCAAATTACAACCGGGATCTTTTGCACAATGTTTTAAAAAATATTGTAACACCTTATAAATAAGTTTGGTGTATTTGGGATGCGTATTTGTTATAAAATAGAGTTATTAAAACGAAATAATATTATTCCCCTACCGCGAACAAAAATTTTATACAGATATATATAACATCTGAAACTATTAATTATAAAATATGGCCTCTTGGCTGAGTGGTCCGCGGCGCTATTTTACTAATCGTTAGGTTGTCCGTTCGAATCCCGACAAGTGCGAAATTTTTTTTTTGAACTTGTAAAAATAAATACGGCGCACGTAACATTTCAAAAGTAATAAATATATTTGAATAATGAATGCAAATAAAAGAAAATTTATTAATTAAATTGCACATTTCATTTCACTCCTTTGTATCCATACAAAATAGTGATAATTCAATAAAAATGATTCAATTTTATTCATAAAAGTATGCAGTGGTATATTTTATCATACAAAAGATAGAAAAATTAAAAAAATTCTTTGTTAAATTTGAAGTAACTTGACACCAAAATGTCCGTCGTCAAATAATGGTGGGTCTTGGACCCCTCAACACTCCACACCTCAAACTATGGGCCAGTATGCCCATTTACATAGCCTACTGCTCTGAAGGTATAGTGAGTGACACTACTGCACTCTAGCAACGAAAAAAAGCATTACAGCGGAAGTGCACTCTAACATATGTAAACAAAATAGTGAACTTAAGATTGCCAACATGATGCATTCTTGTTGGAGTAATATCTATCCCTCGGTATATTGGTGTTTTTGAGCCAGTTTGCGGAAGAAGGATTATTTAATTTGGTCGTCTTTGAGTTCGAACCGAGAACTCCATGGTCCAAGACATTAGTGCATTTTAATAAAATTTTATTGCAATAAAATTTCAATTTTTTATTTTCTTTGTTATAAGTTTTTGGATATTATTACATAATTTCAAGAAGGCGGACGTGACATAATTAAAAATGGCCAAAAACTATAGAAAAAGATATAATGGAATCCAAAATTGCTGATAAGAACAAGGAAAAAGTCATGTTGCAAGTGTGAAATCCTCCTCCCGGCAGTTTACTGGTAGGCTGGTAGATGGGGAATTCAACCATTTTTAAGGACATTTTAAGCCTCCGACAATATTTAGGAAATAAAAAAATTCCCTCTAAACAGAAATCATTTACTGAAGTAATTTTTTTTTAAATTTTTCGTAAATCCTATTGAATTATTTTTGTGTAAATTAAAAAAAACTATAAATTCTGAGTTATTTTCAGCATTTTTGGTGAATTTCGAATTAATTTTGGTGAATTTTGAAGATGATGGTGAAGGTCTAGGTCAAAGGTTAAAAATATAGGAAAAGTTAATTCAAGAAAGCTGTCGTGAGGTCACAATCCAAGATGACGGCAGACATTCTTCATTCCACACCCAGCATTTATGTCGCATCATTTATTATTTTTAATGTATGTACAATACTTTTTCTGTAAATACATTAACATTATTTTCGTTATACTCATTAAAATATTTAAATACATTTCAAATAGGTATTTAAATCAAGCAAATATGTTTAGATATATTGGTTCAGTGCTGCAAAAGTTATTTTATTTTTATTCGTGCATCATAGAAACACAAAAACTTAGATTTCAAAGTTAATTAGGAAAAAAGTACTCGACACGGCGTTTGAGGGATAAAATGACCCGCTTTCGCCAAATTTATTTGGGTTAAAATACCATCTAGATTGAACCCAGTATTTTTTGCAAGCATAAAACGTGGCGGAGTTTGTGAGTCGGTGGGTTATCTCACATCCACACATTTATTCCGTCAATGCTAGTTCCTGATCTTATCACCCCTCGTCGTCTAGCTGATATGGGTGTTGACGAATCTTTGGATAGCCTAGTTCACAATGACAACCCGAACAGTTCCAAAGATTACCAAAGTAAAATGTTAGGTTAGTTCCGATCAGTTAATAATTAATAGATATCTCTTTTTTCCCTAGAGGATAGGTTAGGTTATCTTATAAAAATTAAATTTTAGGTTAGGTTAGTGTTGTTTAAAGTACTCTATGACCGTAAAATAAATAAACATTTTAATGCGTTTTTTCACAAACGATCGACAAACCTTAAAGAGAAAACGGAACTTTTCGAGCGTGGCTGTCATCCCTGGAAACTGTAGGCTTCCCCGAAACATTACTTAAGTCATTTAGTTTATGGCACACATATATTACAAAGAATAATGTAAACTTTTAAAAGCAATTATATAAAAATCTATTTCAAACATTATTTTCATCAAAATAAAAAAAAGTAAGACATTTTATTTAAAAAAATTGATTGTCTGTAAATTCGGTTTACGGACGATAGTTTAACGTGAAAACGTCATAACAAAACATTGATGAAATGATTGATCCAGAAGAAAATGAAATATCCAATTCGGCCTGAGACAGCCGTAATAGGTTTTTGCAACCAAACCATTTAGGCATTAAAAATATATGTTATTATTTGAGGAAGTAATTTTATTTAATTTTTCTATTTTTGTATGATAAAATCTACCTCTGCATACTTTAATGAATAAAATTGAATCATATTTATTGAATTATCACTATTTTGTATCGATAAAAAGAAGGAGTGAAATGAAATCAACAATTGAATTGATAAATTTACTTTTATTTGCACTCATTAATTCAAATATGTTTATTTACTTTTGTAGTGTCACGCGCGCCGTATTAATTTTTACAAGTACAAAAGTAAGAAGGTATCGCGGCGGTGGGGAATCGATCCGTCATCCTTTATATTGGTAATCAGCGATGCTAACCGCAAGGCCACGAGGCCATATTGGAAATAATAGTTTCAGATGTTGTATATATATTTATAAAAAATATTTTTGTGTTGTGGAAGTTTTAAAAACATATGTAGCCCGCCATGTTTATTTCTTATAGTGGTAGGCGGGAAATTTAAAATATATTGCCGGCTGCTAGTCGGCCTCCATGTTTATACTAACTTCAAGATCGTCGAGAATGTTTTACGCTTTTTCGCAATTACACATTTAACGACGAAGTTTGTTTGTCGTAAAATTAAACGTAGAATTTAATAAAAATTCCCTCACAGTTAATAAAAAAGTATAAATAAGTTTAAGATAGAATTTCGGCTTTAATCTCCAACACAGACGCTCGTGGTGCGCTGGGACAGAGATTAAAATTCGTCGAGAATATTTTACGTTTTTATATCTTCCAGTGCTCAAAATGATATTCAATTGTGGCCCCGGGCACGAAATTCTATTTATAATCATTAATAATTACGTTCCTCGCGATAAACAAAGGAAAATATGTATTAACAGTGTCTGGTTTCCGCGGAAGACAATTAGCATAACGGGACACATCGTAGTGGGACAATGTGCGTAACGGGACACATTTTCGTGCGTGCAGCCAGCGTTCATTGATTTATTAGACGTCATGTCAAAAAGAATTATGAATAAGTTTTAAGTATGTGGACGAGTTATAATGCAAAAGTAATATATAAAATTTAAATAAGCAAATTTTAATTTTTAGTAGAAACTTTTCAAGCTTGTAGAGACATTTAAGTTAGCGTTGGTTTTTAATATAAATAATATTCTGTAATTACAGTTTCCGCATTTGAATTATATAAGTAAAATAATTTCCAAGCAAAACAACAACAAAATAAAATGTGCTTGCAATGTATGTTTTAAAATAGATAGTGATAAATATTTGTTATCACGTAATGATAACTATATGTTTTATCATATATTTTTCATGTTCTGTATGAACCCATGAACTTAAAGTTTCAATTGCAATATTACTGTACATTAACAACTTTTAAAGTGTTTTAATGATATTACCAAATTATGTATATTTAAAAATGTTTTATTATAGGTATGGATAAGTCGTTTCTACATACAGATTATGAACACTTTTTTTGATAAAATGTATAAATTTCTTAAGTTTTATAATTTTGAATATTTAAGCGAACGCCAGTTTATTTAAAACGTATTTCCTGAGAAAAGAATTTGGCTCGTTGTGTCAGTTTGCACATTTAAGTGCAGCGTGGATAAATTTTCACATGACTTATAATTCTCTAGCATAAACTATATTTAAAAACTTGATGCTAAGATTACATATGTATCCAAACGCAGATATGAATGGTCTTATCTTTGTTCCCCTTTCTTATCACGGCTAATTGGCTTTGTAATTAACTGACCTCGGCTTTTTGCCCTACTTCCCGCACTAGTATCTGCAATTTTATTGCCATTAAATTAGAAGCATCTTGCTTGCTCTTGGCCGCTGATAAGAACACAGGTTTGTGCTAACAAGCTGCTATTATCCCTGCACGCAACATTTCCACTGGTAGATTTTAGATTACAGGGCATGTACTATAATACTCCCCAATCGTTATTTTGCCTTGTTACATAGCATTTAAAAGTCTAAAATAGTACCTTAAGTTACAAATTCAAAAATCCATAATCTATGTATGTATATAATAAAATGTCGGGTTAGTTACACTATTTATAACTCAAGTAACGGCTTGGCCAATTTTAATTATCTATGATTAGTTGGATTCGTCTCCGCACCGAATAACGGAATAACTATTAAAATATTAGTAAAATTCACAGAAAGAAATAAAAAATTATAATTTTTTTTATATGTTTAAAACTCCGCCATACTCCGCAATTGAGGGGAAGCCTTCTTTTCACAGACGAGAGCACCAAACGCCCGATCTTGCATCTTCGGTTTTTTTTTGTTCATTGTAATTAAATTTGGCGGTTTTGATAAAAGGATACTAATGGTCAATTAGGCTAGGATAGCTACATTAAAGATACGGGGGAAAAAATGAACTTCGTGGAACTTCGGGTTTTGGCTCTCTCGTCTGGGAAAAGGAGGCTTCCTGCAATTTGACAGCAAATGTCACGGAGGTTGGCTATAGACATACAAAGTTACAGACGTACAAACTGTGAGTGATATTTCTCTATGTCCACCCAGCAATGGCCGCGAAGATATTCTAATGAATAAAGTAGAGAATCAACAAAAACTAAAGCTCTAAACCGTTTGTCATCGCCATAATTGGGACAGTTGTTTTTACCCATTTTGTGATCAATTGTTTACTTTGAAAATTTGAATTAATTAATTTTCTTGAATTGTCATGAAAGTGAATGGAAAAGATTTAGTTTTGATTGATCCATATTTGGCACTTCTTTCCAAAACATCCAAGACACATTGCAACGTTGATTATCACAATTAGATGAAGTCCATCAAATACATCTGCAAATATGTCATGAAAGGCAGGGATGTGGAGGTATCTGGAATCCAAACATCCAATTTCAACGATGAAATTACGCGCTATCAAGTTTGTCGATATGTGAATTGCAATGAAAAGATTTGGCATATATTCTCATTCCCTATTCACGAACGTCCTCCCACTGTTTAATATTTGACCGGTACATATGGAGAATGGTCAAGAGTTTATTTCACCGCGTAGAATTTTTCTCAACGTGCTAATGCATCCCCAGCGATAACATTGACCAGTTTCTTTGCGATTTGCCAAAGCGATCCGTTTGCACGAACATTGCTTTACACAAAGATGCCATGTTATTACACTTAGAACAATTCATGAAGAAATTTCAACGTCGGAAGCAAGGCAATGCGGTTCCTGGTCATCTGTATGTGCTTTCTAATGATGCTTTTGGTCGTATTTACAGAGTTCATCCGAAGAATGATGAATGTTTCTATTTTCGGTTGTTGCTGGTGAATGTTCGTGGGCCAATATCATTTGAATCACTACGAACTGTTAATGGTATATTGTGCTTAACATTTGGTGCTGCATACCAGGAGCTCTTTTTTTCTTGAAAACGATACTCATTGGGACACGACAATCGCTTAAGCAATTATTTCTGCATCTCCAAGTCAGACACGCACATAATTCGACATGCTTTCCATCGAATCCACGCGACCTGTGGAAAAATACAAGGATAACATGCCAGAAGACATTTTACATCGAATTCATGTCATTTCATGAAAAAACCGATCTTGTTTTTCTCTCTTTCGAAGACATGTGTTACCTCATGTGCGGCCATTTGTTAGTCAGGTTAGGAATGCTAGCGCCAGATCGTGAAATGAGTGACGCATTTAATCGAAAATTGGAAAGTGAACGTCAATATTATAGACTAAATAATACTAATCAGTTCAAAAGAATGTACACCTGTTGAACCCCCAACATAAGAAAAGTGTGCGATACGTTATTGAAGGCAATTGATAATGGAAAATTGGCTTTTTTTCCTGTTTGCCCATGGTGGTACTGGGAAGACATTCCTCATGTCGTTGATTTTAGCCACTGTTTGTGCGAGATCTGACATTGCGGTGGCAGTTGCTTCTTCTGGAATAGAGGCCACATTGTTTGAAAGATGCTGTACGGCTCAATTAGCGTTAAAATTCTCGTTAAACCTTCGAACTACTGAACAACTGGCATGTAACATTGCGAAACACTCCGCAATGGTCAAAGTTTTAGTAGCATCTTAAATCATCATCAGTAAAGAATGCACAATGTCGCACAAACGCACACTGTAACCACTGGACCGAACATTGAAAAGACTGCGTAATAACTCGAGATATTTTGGAGGCGCGATGATTTTACAGTCTGCCGATTTCCGCAAATACTACCAGTCATTCCAAGATCGACTGCTGCCGATGAAATAAACGCTTGCCTCAAAACATTAAATCTGTAGCGCTATGTGAAGACACTTCAGCTAAATGCAAACACGAGAGTTGCATTGTTGAACGATCCATCTCCTGAAGATTTCTCCTAGCATTTGCTGACTATCGGTAATGACCGTGTTCCTGTTGACGAATCGAGCGGATTGATTTCATTTCGTCCGAAATTCGTCTCATTTAAAGACGAGCTCATCAACAAAGTGTTCCCGAACTTCATTGCTAAACACAGAAACCACAAATGGTTCAGTGAACGAGCTATTTTGGTGGCTAAGTACAGAAGATGTGGATGATTAAAACTTCGTAATTCAGAATCAAATCGTTGGTACTCTGCATTTATTCAAATGTTTAGACTGTGTTACAAACGAAGAAGCAGACACCAACTACCCAACTGAATTTTTAAACATCTGGGATGTGCCTGGCTTACAATCGCATAATTTACATTTGAAGGTTCGCTCGGTATTCATCATGCTTCGAAGTCTAAACCAACCAAAACTATGCAATTGAACGCGTTTGGTGATAACAAAACTGATAATGTGATTCATGCGATTATACTCCAAGTAAAATTTAAAGGTGAGAAAGTTTTCATTCCGAGGATTTCGATGATCCCAACCGATACCCTCTGAGTTTAAACGAATTCAATATCCGATTTGTCTGGCATTCACCATGATGATTATTAGATCACAAGACCAATCCTTAAGTGTTTGAGGTCTGACTCTAGAAAATGTATGTTTTTCTCGTTGTCAATTGTACGTGGCATGTTCACGTGTCGGCAAACAATCCGCTTTATTTGTTCTTGTGCCTGATAACAAAGCGAAAAATTTCGTATATCACAAGGTGCTTCACTGAAGATAATCAACCCGAGCTCAATCCATGCAGCAAAATACATAGCTTCAATAAAGCAAATGTCTTGCTGACGCGCCATTGAAATACTTGATGTTTTTTACTTTTATGGGATTTTTTAGTATTCTTTTTATTACGCAAATATAATCCTAAATTAAGTTTAGCTAAAAGATTTCACGACTTTCATTGACTTTTAGGCGGTACGGAGTTTGCCGGGTCAGCTAGTTTAGTATAAAACAATTTTGCAAAACTCTTGGCATTCAAACTAAACGTAATTTTTATTTTCTGTACAAATTTTTAATTTTATTCTAAATGACGTAAATAAGAGAATACTTGAAATTTTGTCCAGCTTTTAAAACAGAAATAGCGCCCGTCCTGTCCACGCGTTACGGAAATGAAACTTGCTAGGTAGTCTATATTAAGAATAAATTGTTATTATTTTTTTGTACAAAAGATAAAATATTAGGGATGCGGGTATAGTTTAAAGTGAAAAAAAAACATTTTAAGTAAAGTTATCAAATATATTTTAAAAATATTTCGTTCTTTAATTTGAAAAAAAAATTAAACGATTATGGTCATTAGTTTCTCATTTTTATGAATCATTATATGCAGAATTATCAATGTACATCCTTGTGACATGGCTAGAGACCCAGAAAATTCATGGGTTCAATGACCTCCAGGATAGACTCCAATATCCTCTACACACTCGGGAAAATGCCAACAGTTCATTGGCTGCTGACTTGTGAGTCGTCTCGACTGGGTGGCCTGTGTTTCGACACTTCTATGAGTGAGGGTCTCTAATTGGCCCTTAGTCCTCCAGATTAACAGTGAACAAATGACAGAAGCAGCACTAATGTATAATTATTTGAATTTTAGCATACCATGAAATTAACCCGCGAATTTTCCGGTTTCTAGTAATAGGTAAAAGTATAACCGAAGTAATACTTTCACACTTTTTTTCAAAAAAAAAAAATTAGTGTGTCTGTGTGATTTCCACTGCATTCTTGCTGAGAAAAAATAAAGCCAATTCACCAGAGTACTAAAGTCACTCTCACAGAACTGCCAGAGAAACCACACTCGTAGTTTTCGGCAGACTGACTCAAGAGAGGCACTACAACAGTTCTTAAGCAGCGCAAACTGGACCACGAGTGTTACATGATGCGCAACATTACGATTCCGGTTCTTCATCGTCTAAAAAGTTTAAATGTCCTTAATAACACTGTGATTTCTAACAGCATATTTGATTTTTAAAAAAGGGGGGTTGTCTGTAAAGTCGGTTTACGGACGATAATTTTACGTGATATCGTCATAAGAAAACATTGATGAAAAATTGCATACTTTTTAATTTTTCATATATAATTTACGGTTTTTGCAAATTTAATTTAAATAATTTGTTTAAATATTATCACGAACAATTAGTTATAGAAATAAAACGAAATCAATTCAATGTCAATAAATTGTTAATTTGAAATGACTAAATTGGACAAAAAATCAATTTTTTTAAATTGCTGTTTTTAAAAAGTCCGCCTTAACCTGTTCGATATTATAGAAGATTTTCTCGCACGGTGGTTGGCCGGTTCTAGCACGCTCGGCTCAGGCAGAACGTGACAATGAGTCATGACTTTTCGTGCAGCCGGCGTTCATCGATTTATAAGACGTTATCACGTCAATAAAAACTTGGGGCAGCCTACTTTTCACATACGAGAGAGCCAAAACCCGAAGTTCCCCGAAGTTCAGGTTTTTTCCCGTATCTTTAATGTAGTTATCCTAACCAAATCAGCCGTCCACAATGTTTTAAAGTATTTATAATGTAGCTTACCTGACCTAATTGACCATTAGTAGAGTCATGCAAAATTCGTGGATTCATTTCGCGATAAGCTAGCATCAAAACAACTATAACTTCGTACCGCCTCTGCGATGGGCCCACATTTTATCCTGGGAACTGTGAGCCAATTGGAAACACTAAACCAAGAAAGGGCCGAATTATGGACAGCCTAGTTAAAACGTTTCATGCGTCAGTAGCCAATGAACAGGTAAGTATTCCGCAAGTAGTTCCGCAAGTATTTAAAGGACTGTGGAGTCTATCCTAAACCTAGAGGTCAATGAATTCGCGAATTTTGTAGGTCTCTAACCATTAGTATCTTTTTATCAACACTGCAATTTTTATTTACAATGAACAAAAAAAAACGAAGATGCACGATCGGGCGTTTGGCACTCTCGTCTGTGAAAAGAAGGCTGCCCAAAAACGTGAACCGACACTGCGTATCACAGACCCGCATTCCATGCGGTTATGGGCGAGTGTCCCATCAGACCGGGTCCGCCCAAGAAGGACTGCGACCTGGCAATGGTCGAAAGAGATCATCTGCCGGGGAAGTGGGGGACGACGACAGCAGGGCCGCGCTGAGGCTGATTACAAGGTCGAGGTAGCGGCAGACCTGCAGAGCGACCTCTCTCTCGGGTTACCTCTCCCACTCTCTCCGCGACCACTGAGAGGGTCCTGCCGCCATCGTGACGTCACACCCACGCAAACATCTGCAGTGATCCTGGGTTCCGTTTCTTACCGGGACACATGTGCTTTCGGCTGTCCCAGTACCTCTGTAGCCCATTCCCTACGTAGCTATCCTGTAATAAATGCGCAAATTAATAAGCTTTACAAAACAAAATTGAGTTCAGTTATTGAATATTTGATTATCTTTTTTATGGTTTCAAAAATGCTCGAATGATACAGTAATTAAAATATAAAATTATGCGTTATTTTCGAAAGTAATATTAAGTATTTCCTAAAAAAAAAAGTACTTTAAATATGCAAACATTACCATAGCCATTTGTTGTACAAAGTATTTTTTTTGTAGTATTACAAACTATTTCTAGGCAATTGGTTTTCAAAGGAATCTTTTGTAAAATTATTACAAGTGTTTTTTTTTTGTGTACTGGAATTTAGCTAACGGCATTCACACAAATAATTTGTTTTTAAAATCTTGCTCTGATAGTTTTGTCATTTTAAATGTTTAATTGGGAAAAGTATAACAGAACGAATATACAAAATTTATTCATCAACTCTATTTCTCGTATAAGGTTAATAAACAAAATTGTAGTAATTGCTCAAAAAACATTATAATACATGAATATTTACTTTTCAAAAATAATTAATTTTTTGTGAAAGATAATTATTTAAATACTCAAAAGAACTTTCGATTTTAGTACTTCAAGAAGACTTTACAGTTTAGTGTAAAGTTTCTCATCAAGTACATATTCTTTGGTGTAAGTAATACAATAATTGTGAAGGCCATAATTGGGGCGCTAGATAGTAAATACTAACATGAAATTTGGTTCTCTCACTATTAATTTACTTTAATATATTTATTTTAGTAAAAATTTTCGCTGAAAATAAAAAAAAATAATTTGAATTATTCAGGGAAGATATCACATACGAAAAAAAAATATTAAGGGTTTATTTTGTACAACCTTTATTTCTTGTTACAATTTTATGTCTTTCTCCTATAGGTTTTTTTTGTTTCTATGTTAATTTTCGTGTTGTTATTTGTATTTATATTCTGGTATTAGTATAACGCCAGCCAGCTATTACACTGTCTTTGGCTTTCAGTAATAATCAAATACATATAAAATCAATTAATAATTCATAATTAACATCATATCACGTTTATACATTTTATGCAACGTAGTATTCGGACCTATCATATTCTTTAAATGTAGTATTTTACTTAAAAATGGATTTATGATAGAAAAGTTTAAAACTCTGCTAGATGATTTTTATTGAAAGGATAATTTGACTCAACGCTCTAAGTACAGATTAAAATATTTTCTTAGCTTAAAAGGTATAATGTGCTAAATTGTACACTTGTTGTCAGTAACTTTCATATTCCGGTGTTAATATCACGTGAAATACTTTTGCGGACGTGAAAAAATACATTATTTATTTAAGGCGGTAATAGGCTGGAGTGTGTATGTTTAAACATGACTATTGGAACGTAAATAAAATTGGGAAGTTGTGATTAATGCTAAGTCATGGTTATTGAAATAAGAAGAAACAAAAAAAGTTAATAATCTAATTTGGAGGTGTACGGTACTCGTTAACATCCACTCATAGAGATTTGTAAACGTCGCAGATGCTAAGAGAGAGGCGCCAAAACTTTGCCAGAAAGACCCTACATACGAGGGTTGGCCTGCATCCAATACCCCACTCGCTACGAAGAGAGTATTTGCTGTACGCGCTTCCTTCACAGCCGGGCAATCGATCCAACATTTAGTTGGCCGTTCGCAGGATGGGGTATTCGCACCAGAGCGACGGCAGCGCCGATCAACTCACCGCGTCGGTGGTGGAACTCGGTACTTTCCCACGTAGTTAGAGACTGGAAAAATTCGCGCTTTGGATGACCTCTAGGATAGAATCAACAATCCCCTACACACTCTGGCAAATGCCACCCGCTCATTGGCTACTGACTCGTGACACCTGTCAACTGGGACGCTTGCGAGTCGATACTTTTTTGGTTGAAGGTTTTTCATTTGCTCAAAGTCCTTCAGATAAACTGTGAGCCAATCAGAGGAGGAAAATAAATGTACAGTGGTTTGGATTCTATCATATCGTGAAATGAATACGCGAATTTTTCCGGTCTCTACACATAGTGCATTCTTCTCAAGTCCTAGTTCTGTGAGTACCTTTGTTGTGCAGCGCTACTCAAGATTATTCTTGCAGCAAACTGAAAAAAAAAACATGTCTGTACTTTTACAAAAGATTCCTATGGAAAACCGTTGTCCAAAAAAAATTAGTAATACTACAATAATAATAGTCTAAGTTTGTTCAACACGTGGCTATTGTCATTATTGTCTATTTGAAATATATTTCCTGAGATAATACAAATTAATATTAGGAAATTTGGCGCATAGTTTTATATACAAACTGATGTTTTATTGAAGTTTAATTTTTTTAACCATGGTAAATTTAATCTAATATTCAATAATTGGACTCTAATTTCTTTATTAGGTATATTAATGTGTACAGTTAATACTGTAAATGTTTTCAGAGAAAGGTTTACAAATAACTTAAACTATTGTAGGTACTGGGACAACACAAAGGGTAAAGCTAGGTTACCGTGGAGACGTGGATACAGCGGATACACAATAGCTCAGATTTGTTCGTCAGCAGATAGTGGTTTCAGTGCAAGCGTGTAATATTAGTTTGCTTCTATCCACTTGCGAAGATGGAACCCATAGACGATGCATATTTCCTTGAAAGTCTGATAATAACTTATTTATTAATTATTTTTTAAAAAACCGAATATGTTAACAGGTGGTTTGCTGCCCATGACGATAAAGGAGAGTAGAATATGCTCGTTCATCATATTTTAAGTCAACCAGAATATTACCTAAAATGTTCAAATACCTATACAAATTTTTTTCTTGCATATTCCACTGACACTTATTTTCAAAAACAAGCCTTATTAAGTTTTCAATAACCATTGTCATTACATATTTATTAACCTACAACAAGCACATCTACGCCACAAATAAATGAGTAAAATCGAACTGGTTCAAACAGCCAACTAGTTCTGACGAGTTCATGCGTATCTGCAGAGGCGGTTTCAGGCAGTGTAAACACTTCCATTCATTCTCATTGTTTGATTGTTCTGCCGAATTCGTCACAACATAATTTCGTCAGATGAGAAGAGACCGGAAAAATTCGCGGATTAATTTCACGACAGCCTGAAATTCAAATAGTTAAACCTCAGTGCAGCCACTGATATTGGCTCACAACTCACCTGGATGACTCTGGGCCAGTCAGAAACACTCAACCGAAGTTGTAGCGAATCACAGGCCGCTACGTTGGGACACCTTCACAAGACAGCAGCCAATGAGAGGGTGACATTCGACCGAGTGTACGTAGAACTATAAAGTTCATCCTAGAGGTCATCGAACCCGCGAATTTTTCCGTTCCCTACAGATGAGGCATCAACTGTAACCGTATTCTAAGAATGCGAACACAGTATTTCTGTAAACACTATTTTTGTAGAGATACAGTTGTTTTCGTACAGATGTACAAAGTCACAGATATCTGTAACTATACGTGAACATGCTGACGTGCGGTGCCCTCACGCACGGCTGAGCTCTGCTCTGCGCAGTGCTCCGCTGGTCCGGCCGTGCCGGACTGCAGGACCTCATGGTCGCTGTTTCGACGGAAATACCGTGTGTGGAGATTATCAACTATAAACTTTAACTTTTATAAAACGGTAAACACTTCGCCGAAACGGAAACCAAGGGTATTTCTGAACTATTGCCGATCTGGGAACTCCTCCAGACCGGAGATGCCACCTGTCCGACACTGTCAACATTCTGAGACCTCCCGAGGGAAACTGAACGCCAGCGGCTCGACAGTTGCCGGATTAGAGAATGTGCCCTGTCAAAATTAAATTTTCTCTAAGCAACTAACGATAAATAAACTTTTGTGTCCCATGAACAAATTTCACGAAATGCTAAGAGGTGAATGAACCGTCGTGCCTTTCTTAAATCAGTGGTTTGAACCAGAGAATGATTAAGTGCGTAATTGATTCAGTAAATAGTTTACAAATATCTGGATGATCAGCATAATGTACTAAGAACTCTTACATTGACAAAGAAATCCCATTTAAATAAATGAAAACTGCTTAAAAACATGTGTTCTGTAATAAAATACTTAATTTATCATTAAATATTTTATTTATGTTAGTACTTCTGGAATTTAAAGAAGTAAACTATTTAAAGAAATGGACACTTCATTGGTTGAAAATTTTTTTAAGTTATTAGCGGCTTAATAACGCCATGTTGATCTATCAGTGCTGAGTAATGTTTTGAATATGGAAACCTGCTTCCAGGTCGCAGGGATATCTGTAGCTGCATCGGCGAGTCCTGGGAGCCAGGGACCGGGGGCTTCTGTTGCCACCCTGTTGGGCGGAGTGATCGGGCGGAGGGAAACGGGAGTACTCGGAGAAAACCAACTGAAACACGGCAACGTTCGCCAACGTTCTCACTTGTAATACGTCCGGGTTTGAACCTGCTACAGCTGTAACATTGGTTACCTTGGCGTGGTCAGGTGCGCTGGCCTGTAAAACACTTGTGACATTACTGAGTCTGTATTTTATTTATAAACAATTTTAGAAGAATCGACGAGGAAACTTATTAGTGGGGTTTCTTTTAATTTTTTCGTGCCAATCTATCAACTTAAAAAAAAAATTAAATCCTACATTATGCCTGATCAAGCGAACGAAGAGTGCAAACACACTGGCATGAAATTCGATGCAAGGCCTGGCTTCCAAAACAATTTAATTATCTGCAAAACCACTTTATAGGCATGTCAGACATGCTTAGATCATGATACATTTATCTTTTTTCCACGCTCAAATTAAATTTTCAGGGAAATATCCGTCATTCAGAATTACTTATATTCCTGATACCTAGAGACCGGAAAAATTCGCGGATTCATTCGGCGATAGGCTAGAAGTAAAATACATATACCTTTTAGATGATTTTGCTTTTGGCTTACTGTTTATCTGTACGAATCTAAACCAATTATAAACCTTCAACCAAAGAAGGATCGTATCACAGACAAAACAGCTGAGACGACTCACAAGTCAGCAGCCAATGAACTGGCGTTATTTGCCCAAGTGTACAGGGGAATGTGCAGTCTATCCTGAAGTCTATTGAAACCGCTAATTTTTCCGGTCCCTACTGATACCAAACCAAAAGTATATGCTATGACACGTAAACCTATCTAAAGGGATGGAACGAGGTGACACAGTAGGAGGAGGGGGTTTGAATCCCGACTGTGGTTCCAGGGTCCTCACACTAGACCACGGGAGATTCCTTCCTCGATGTTAATGGTCTGTGTTGTGTGCTTCACTTTAAAATTACTTTAACCAAAATAAAAATAAATAAATAATAATAATTCTAAATGTGTCTTTTGTTAGATTATAACTAAGGAATACCAATTGTCTGTGTGGATTATTGAAGTACGCCTTGGTCACTTGTCAAAAGAGTGAAGAATCAAATTATTATTATTATTTTGAAACTAAGATTTCTTTCGCGAATACATTGCGGTTCTGTATACTTTTAGTGCAGAATGTCAAGCCATTTATAACAAATATATTATATGCATGATTAAATTTAATATTATTTTACTCAGATACTATCACTATCCCAGCATGTAATTGATCACACAACCTATATTTTAAGTAATAATCCATTTAATTTCCTTGTTTACTGCTGAAAATCAGTATATATAATAAATATTTATAAGGTGTCTTTTTTTCATTTGCTAATCGCCCATGGTGCTTACGTATTCAATGACCTTGCTGAAGCCAAAAATCTCTCTCTCTCTCTCTCTCTCTCTCTCTCTCTCTCTCAAACACGTGTATGCATGGAACTTGAATACAGACACGTAGGCTAGAATATTTCGATTGTTGTAGGTATTCTTAAGTCTCTTTATATAAAGTAGTCTCATGTTACTTGTTTTCTGTAAATGTACAAAAATTATCTGGATTGCTCTTTAAAAAGCTCTTATATCTGCTGGTTGATTATTTGCCACAAACGTTTCATTTTTCTTAATGTTTTCTTGGATTTCAAGTCTTTTTTCCTGAATATTATTTTGCAATTTAATGGTTCTAAAATTGCATGATAAACATACTTCTTTATCCTGCCATTAAATTAAACCATAATTTAATGGTTTCTGCTTAATAAGAAACGATGTGCTATTTCCAGTAAAAAAGGTCAAAATATCTTAACATTTATGAACCTAACTGATTTGACATACCCAAATATTTAATAATGTTATTTAGTCAGCCATAAATAAATGTGTATATGCAATGTATCAAGGAATAAGAGGGCCGGTTGGTTTAAATAGGAGATAAGAAATGTAAGCGACTGAAATTTCCTACACTGTTACATGTTTCCTGCGTTGTCAACTCATTGGTGTTAATATCCGGTAATATAGGTGTGAGACTAATGATTTACACCTGAAATAGTAGGCCCAGCATTCAAAACTTTAATCTCACTTTTTAAAAAATTATTTGATTTTTTTTTTTAAATTTTCCTTTAGTTAATGATATAATCTATACTAATGTTATAAAGCTGAAGAGTTTGTTTGTTTGTTTGAACGGGTTAATCTCAGGAACCACTGGTCCGATTGGAAAAATTCTTTTAGTGTTGGATAGTACATTTATTGAGGAAGGCTATAGGCTATATAATATTATTAAAAACATTAGGTATCCTTACTAAAAGTCCAATAAGGTAACCCAAGGTGTAAAAAAATGACCCGAAAAAATCCTTACACGGCGTGCGCTGCGAAACCTATTGATTATAGAACAAATAATGTACTACCACTTTGCAGAACATATAATTGTCTTCAAAAAATATCGCGTAACAATATGTCTAACTATTGTAGTTATCTCACAATTAGTGTTTTCTTTAATTTTTTAAAATAATTAAAATGCCGTCGCTTCAAAAACTCTTTATTGTGTACCTTGGTATTAATCCTTATCAAAATAAATTACTGCATATTCAAGACGAATTCAATACCTTTATAGAACTTTTTGAATTATTAAATTCGGATGTTTAATTCAAAAGATATCGCGATATTTAAAATGTAAGTATAAGTGTTGTAGCCAAATAAGTATTAAGTATTGCACGCGCATGTATGATGAGGTGGGCGGTCATGAGGGGCGAGGGGGTGGTAGTCTCTGCGATATATATATAAATTTTATTAGTTTTCATTTTCTGACAGGCAGAATTGTTCACATGGTGTTGATTTGTTTTTTGATGAGTAATGTGTGCCAGATAAGTGATGATAATGGGTCAGGAAGATAATACATATTGGACAAAGAGGAGTCGTGGAATTGGCTGGAGTAAGAGTGTAAAACCCTGCTTTAGATCTCAATTTTAGTTTTTAGTTTGGTTGATTGAAAAATTTGTGGGGTTGACTCATTGGTAGAGACAAAATTATATGGTGAATTGCGATATAACCGAAATAACACCAAAAATAAAGTTAATACACCAAGTGGACCGCTCAACCGATCACCACGGGTAAACAGAAAATCATATGGCATAGACATACGAACAGTATATTGGGTGTCATTTTGCCTATGCCCACCACACTGTCATATGGCGCTACCCATTTGGCTTTAACTCGCGGACAATATATAACCCTGTGTTCAGCTCGGGTGACGCCGGGGATTGCAGCTAGTTATAAATAATCGCCTGGATTACATCTTAAACGTAACAACAATATTATTTTAATATCGGCTTAGTTGACAAACAGGAACGTTAGAAGAGTAAAAAAAAAGTTTTAAATAACTTTAAAACCCTTTTCAATAACTAAACGAGTATCTCCACAATAAATTACGATTTATTATGATCATATTTTATAGTGTGACCAATATTATATAAATTTGATGAAATTTTTACTCTTAAATATCGTTAAAAATATAAGTGATAATTTTTATCTTCCTAGTCTTTTAGTTTTAAGATTTGCATACATTTTAATTAAGTCATATGATAGTTGAAAATTTTCATTATTTAACACAGTTTTTACTACATTTTGTTATTCATACAAACACAATATTTCGCAGTTTACACCGTAAGTAAAAAACGTGAAATTATGTTTTTAAATATTCATCTGAACACATAATCTTATATTTCATAAGAAAATACACTGATATTGATTATATATTTCTTTAAGAGTTTTACGTAAAAAGTATTTTTAGCATTTTAGTCAAAGTATTAAATAGTTTATGTAAATTATTCTAGTAATTTTATTAAAATAATAATTTTATTATTATTATTAATATATTCAATTACAACATAAAATAAGGTAAACTGAAACATGCCATTCATTTAATAAAAATGTATAAAAACGCTAATAATCCTGCCTAAAAATTATAAATATTAATATTTATATAAAATCTTGTTGAAAATATTTAAGAATAACCCTCAAAAGCTGTTACAACATGGATCCGGGGTTTTAGGAAGAAAAACCACTAATTTACTTATTTAGAGAAAGTTACATTTACATGCGTTGACGCATGTACTTTTAATTCTTGAATGCGACATTTTTATTCTCGAGAAAAGTGAAAAAAAAAAAAAAACGCTTTCCAATATAATTATTACATGTGAAGGCATTAAAAAAGAAACGAAAACAAGCTACGTTTCAGCACAAAAAGAAACGTCTTTCGACGTACAATTCATTTTCTAGAAGATATCCATTTCATTATTCTAAACACCCCCTCCTCCGCGCTCCTTGCGTTGTGTAAGAGTGGAAGGAGAGGAAAACATATTTCGCTTTTAGTTTCGTTGCCCGGTTATTGCTTCGCCACGTTCCTACTTTTATTTTTTATGTCATATTTTCCTTTCTTTTCTGAGCGAACTTTTTCATTCAAATAAATACCTAGCCGAGTTGTGTTTCTCGGGCCTTAGGATTTAGTGGATATTTAGTCGTTCAACAAAACTAATGCGATTTTTCTTTTATTCTCTTCTAATCGCTTCTTTACTAATTATTTTCATTTCAGGTAGATTTCAACATATAATGCTCTTCGTTTTATTGAACACAAAGAAGCGTGAACCATAAGATCTGAGCAACCAAGAGAAAATAAAATTACATACTTTTATAATATTTGTAAATAAAAAAATTCATATATTTGTTTATACAGGTATTTAAAACTAATAACATTTGTTTTAATGCAAGACTACGCATTCTTTAAAACACCAATATATGTTTTTTGTTTGTTTGAAGGATTGATAATTGGAACATTCAGATTTAAACACTTAGACCCGAATTTAATTTATAAAATTTTTGTGCTACCCTGACATCTTGTTTTTCAGCAGTATAAATTCTGTGATGTAGTGATTGTTTCTCTGCTTTTTTCTAAGCATACAATTCTTACATTTGTTCAGAGCTATTTAGTTTTAGACATCAAAATGCTTTATTTGGTGCTTAAAAATTGGGTTTCAAGGACAGTGCACATACTTTAGACTAATCCAAGTACTGCATGCTTTACTAAAATATATTTTAACAGGTAAAACCAATTTCAATGATATTTTTAAGCACAGAATATTCTTAGCCCTATCTTCAAATCACTCTTGTTTACATTAATAATATTACTGTCGTCAATACACCCAATGACATGGCGGGAGACAACTCAAATTAATCCAATGTTAGTGCTACTTAGAACTAGAGGATTTCAATTAATTAATCCCACACTAATCAGTAACTCGAGGATCAGAATATTTGTGGATGACTAGTTATCCTATGGATTTATTAAAAACTATTTTAGCGATTTATTCTATAAAAATAAACATTAGTTACTTATTAATAAACTTAACTTATTATATGGCATAAAATTAATTTTACATTTAATTTTATTATTTACCCTTCAGCCTAAAACTTTTAAATATTGACTGACTAAGAGAACTTTTCAAGGAATGTCATGACCATCTATGCACAACTATACGACTTATGCTCAAAAAAGCTTAGAAAAGAGAAACTAAAACCATTCAGAAATTCTTCCTCGCGGGAGATAGCCTCCTGTGAGTGACGTACAACTTATGTTTTACATGACAACCGTGGCTGACGGACTGAAGACTGACAACAGTCTTGAACACAAGTCGGTTCCACATGCTGTCCCCGGCACAGCTGAGCATAGCTCGACCTGTGCATCGCGAACTAGCTACGACTGGCCCAGGTGGCCGAACTGGGCCTAGCTACTACATCCCGAGCTACGACACGCTACGACGGGCACTTTTCCCAACCCTGATAGTGGCACTCTCCAACCGATATATAGGAATTAGGATCTGGTTTAGTAAGAAAATTAGCTAATTATATAACATTAGTATGTAATAATAAACCCATTAGAATCTTGTTTTCTTATCTACTAATAATGCCAATAAAATGAATAATTATTTACATTTCATAATATTAACTATAGCGATATGTGTTAATAATACCATAAAAATTGAAATTTACGAATTAAAAAATAATAATGAAAAATTCTCATAAGTATGACAAAATAATCTTTAATTTTTTATCCGTCAACAACAATAATTAATATACAAACAATTTATTCAGAAGAATATGTGGTTTAGGCATAAATACTATGCTGTAATTCTGAATAATAAATAATTGATTCAAAATGAATATTTTGAAGCTTCGTCGTACATGCCTTGTTGATTTTTGATTTTTTTTTTCCTAATAACATATATTGAAGGGACACTGTGAAAATTTTAACTTCACACCTTCCTTTCATTTTTTGTTATGTGACAAGTATTTTTACGAAATATTATTTTAGTGCAATATAATGAGTTTATTATATTAATTGTTAATTATTACTTGCTTACAATTAATATCGACCCTATAATTTCAGTTGTATTCATTAACAAAAATTGATAAAACATAAGCAACTGACTTTACTGCGGTAACCATTTCAAACTGTTAGTTATTTAAATGTATAATTTTGTTTAAAATATGACAATTTAATATCAATTGATAAAAAATGTGTATGGCTGTTGAGTCTTTTCTGGTGTTTTCTTGATCTTACCACAACCGTTGAAGTTATTCATACAATTTAAAAAACTATAATTTAAAAACGTAGTTTTAAAATATTTTTAAACGCTTACTACGCAATTATCGTTCAAAATTTATTGGATGGATACACATCTTTCTGTTTTGTCATTTATTCTTTCCGATCAATAACTTAGAAGGAAAAATAAATACCTTTTAATCAAAGCGTCCATAAAAGAATGACAAAACTTCCCCAAATTGCAAGTCCAGCACAATATTCAGTTTCATTGATAGCTTGGTTTTTGGCTCATATTATTGTTACGAACGTGAGGAAGGCCGGGACACGTGCAGGTGCAGAGCTGGCTGGCGACTTCCGCAACATGATTTGCGCCACGCGCGCCTGGAAGATAACAAGGATTGTCGCTTTCCCCCTTCCTTCACACCCCTCCCCGCGTGAAGCCCTGCCTTTGACACGTAACTGACACCGTACAGCTGGGTGTTACGCGAGCCGCCGACACGTGTTTCGAGAGATTTCTACCGTCGGTCGTGTCGGTGCGGATTTGACGCGACTGGCCCCGGCCGCTCTCGTGAGTTCTGGAATTGCGCCGGGGCCTATATATATGCCCGAGGACGTCAGTGCAGGGAGTCTGAGTTCAGAGAGTTCAGGTGGGAGCCTTCCCGCAGCGGAGCTTACGGGGCGATAGTGCCGTGGGTGCGGCAAAGTGGCGAAGTACTTGGACCAAGGTTCCAGGGCAGGGAGTGAGTGTGTGGAGTCGGGAGTTTTCCCGCGGCGAAGCTTCTGGGCGATAGTGCTGCGGGTGCGGCGGTGTCCCGAGCGAAGTTCCGAGCGAGGCGTCGAGTGGGATCGCGGCGAAGGGGAAGTGCGGCGGCGGCGGCGGAGTGCGACGACGGAGTCCCGCGGCGGAGACCCACGAGGTGTGCTGCGGCGAGAGTTGCGCCAGAGGTGCGGCCCAGCGAGGTGTGCGGAACGAGTGAGTGGGGAATAGACATTTCTTTAAGTGTAATTAATTATTTGCCATTTTAGAATATTATTTGTGACATAAATAGTGGCAATAAATAAAACTGTATGCTATAAAAATCTTTAATTGGGCTATCCTTTACGAACCCGCGGTAAATCGTAACATTATATTGACATTATTACATCGTCTTGCCGACAGTACTAGTACGTGAGATGATATTTGTTTTAAATCTAAACCATAACTCCAACGCTTTTACGCATCTGTTCCCAGTTTGTTGAAAGTTTGTCAAACAAGTTTTTTTATGGTCAGTTTTGTCACGTACAGTTTTAACTTGGAGGTGGGCAACCTGGAGCTAACATTGGTACTTAGGCACCAGCAGCTCATGTTCGTTCAGACGGCTATAACCAGTGGATATAAAATGTAAGTTCAAATACTGTCAAAACTTACAGTCATGTAAGTATTCTCATATGTAATTTTAGAGTGGGTAGGAATAAGTTCAGATAAACTTCATTTCGGTTTCCTAAGTTACGCGTATTTCTAAGTTATATTACACTAACTTTAGTCTCGGAATCGCCTCTTACTTTGGGTTTCTTGCATTACCATAAAACCGTTTAATTTATTTCAGACCAAATATGATTTCTCTACCACATAAGCTCTGTATGTTGTGTTTTTTTTTATTAAATTTGGTAAGCTCGATCTATGTGACATATTATGTACAAAGTATTGGCAGAATATCACGAGAATATTCAGTTTTATAAATATAGCATTAATATTTTCCTTGTTTTCACATACTTGAAGAAATTTTCTGAGTTTCCAAACGGTAGTAGCCTATACATTTCATTATATAGGCACATTTTCAAAATACATATTCCTCTATAAAACTTAAAAAAAACAAGGAAAAACCCTAAAATGGTTCGGTGAAGCGTGCTTCCATCTCCCTGCGCCGTTGGAACGAACCATCCTCGTCTGTAAATGTGTTTCGCCGCAGGTTCTCGCGAGACTGCTCCCCGGTGAGGTGAGTAGTGGGAGGAGAGTGGTTCGGGGTCAGGTGGCACGCGGGCTTCCTTGTCCCCTCCCGCCGTCGGCCCGGCGGAACTTCCAGGCTATTTCCGGCCGCCATATTGTTCGCCGCAACCCGGGTCTGAACGGCGGGAAGCCTTTTTTTCACAGATGAGAGAGCCAAACGCCCTATCGTGCATCTTCGGTTTTTTTTTTTGTTCATTGTAACTCATGATAACTAATGGTCAATTAGGTTAGGTTAGCTACATTATAAATACTTTAAAACATTGTGGGCGGTTTATTTGCTTAGGACAGCTACATTAAAGATACTGGGAAATCATGTAAACTGTTTCCTAGCCCTGGATAGCTACACATTAAAAAGTAATTTGCTAAGGAATCACAAAATGATTTTACAGTATTTTTAATGTAGCTATACTTACCTAATATAACCAATCATCCACAATGTTTTATAGTATTTATAATGTAGCTAACCTATCCTAATCGACCGCAAAATTTAATGCAACACCGGTTTATACAATGAGATAGAACAAAAAAAAAGCGAGCATGAACTTCGGGGAACTTTGGGTGTGCCTCTCTCGTCTGTGAAATGACGGCTTCCCCTGAACGGTGCGGGCAGACGCCACGCTCAGAGCAACAGCTGAGAGACACGTCTTCACACGGCGACGGGACCGCGCGGCTCAGAGCGGGCGGGCAGAGCCAATACAGTTCAACCTCCTGCAAAATACTGTTCAAACAAAACTCTCATTAATACTTCATGTATTCTCAGTACCTAGAAAACACTTAAAACTTACAGTGCAAAGTGATTTGTTTATTACAAAAGTATGGTTATATTGTAATATAAGTTATGGTTTTGATCCAACAATTAAATAAAATTCACGAAGTAAAGGATTATAAGTACTAATATCCCAGCATAAAGTAAAGAAACAATGTTAAGTTTCAACAAAAATAATACTAATGCTTTTGCTTTCTTTCTGTATAAGTTAAGAGAAAAAAGGTTTAGAAATGACATAATTTCAAAAATGATTGTAGAAAGTTTCTTAATCTTTGCTTTATTATTCTTGTCTAAATCCTTTAAAATGTCGTAGGCCTACTGTACAAAGTATTTTTTCCAAGCCATGGATGTAACCCTTCTAAAATAGGTATATTTTAAATTTTCTACAAAATTACATTTGGTGCTTTATAAAATTTTGTTTCATATTCCTGGCATCATATACTTTGTGTGTGTTATATACGTATAAAGTAATAAAAAAATTTAAAACATTGATTGAATTTCATTTAGGATATATCTGGTTATTACAGAACTCGATAATGAAAAATGTCAAAATTATGGTCCCTTCCGGTTTGCATTTTTGAGGTTTAACTGTAGCGCAGTCTCGATGCGGAACGATCACAAATCAACTGTTCTAAAAATATATATCATCGTAATGACGCTGCTGCGTGTATTTATATGGTCAACGTATTTTGATGGGGTATAGAACCCACAGGAAAATGTCACGCTTAAGAATGTTTTCCAACCTTCTTGACTGCAATCAACTAAACCAGATTCCTCCCCACTATTGAAAATTTATTTAGAAGTCGCCAAGCCATAAGAAAAATTTTGTGCTCTTTTGAAGTTATGACTGCCTGACACAATATGGCATTGTAATCGCCTCGCAAGCTGGTAACGCCGTTGTGCGGTAGGCAGGGGAAAATATTAATACATTCTTTATTCCGTGATTTACTTTGTCTTGGAAATAAAGTGAGCTGGTTTCTTGAATGGTCCAGAAGGAAACAGACCACGGAACAAGCTACCCACTTTCTACTTAGGAATCTGAGATCATGTTAGTTGACTTGACCTTTGATGATTCACGATTGGCGATTGATTGTATGCTTACAACCGGAACACGTCAATCACATATGTTGCTGGTGTCTTGCTATTTTGGGTATGCTGGTTTATTAATGAAACATTGATTTAAAAAAGCTATATTTCAATAATGTTCGCAGGCGTTTACGGCCATTGTCTGAAGTAGCTTGGTAATTACCCTGCCCACCGCACAACGGCGCCACCAGCTTTACGAGGCGATCACAGTGCCATCTCGTGTTGGGCCGTACTACTAGCTCTACAAGTGCACGTAATGTTTGTCATGGCTTGGCGACTTCTGCAAGTATAATATACTCAATGTGCCACTTGCCTTCTGCGCTGCTCGCCACACACGCTGCGCGATCTCTGACAGCTCACAAGGCGTCTGTCTCGCACTGACAACAGCATTCCTGTTGGTACTTGTAGGTCAGCTGTGACAACTACGCGTTGGTAAAGAAAATACATATTTTTGCCATTTTTCAGCTTTAGCATTATATTATCTTTGAAAGATTTGTGCAATGGAAGTGCATGACTTGATGTAAGCTTTTGGACATACGCCATTGCTAAGCACATCTATGTCTGTAGAAGAAAACTAAAAAAAAAAGAATGACAAAAACACTAATTAAGCAAAAAATTGCTTAATTTGTGTTTTTGTCATTTGTGTTTATTGTAGTTTTCTTCTACAGACATAGATGTGCTTAGCAATGGCGTATGTACAAAAGCTTATATCAAGTTTAGCATTAGAGTTTAAACATAGATAAAAAATACATATGAAAGTATTTTACGTGAGCTATATTTTACCGGAAGACATCTTTCATTGTTTAAAATAAAGCAACATTACACTATTATTTTAGATATACTGTGGTACTTAAAATCAGGAGTTGTGTAGTAATGGCTCTTTAAGCCAGTAAAAATATGCTCTATGATAGTCTTAAACTCGCCATTATGTTATTTTTTTTGTTTGACCCATTCCAATATAAGATTATTGTTTTAAAATTTTCGATTTTTTAACTTTCTAAAAATATAGCTCTTCGTAACAAACTTTTACTGTATTTTTAGTCAATTTTGATCAAAAAAACTAACGATATTTTTTTTCATAGTGCAATTTTTAAAATATTTGGAAAAAAAAGTTTGTGCAGTATTGTTTGGCTGAATGACGCAATGACCTTGTTGAAACAATTTTTTAAGTAGTTAAAATATATTTTTTTAATGGACGAATGATGTTTTACCGAATTATATCAAATAATTTTTAATCCTGAAGTTTTCAGCGGCTGTGGGATCCGCGAATCTTGGCCGTGAGTGCGTCATATTTTATATACTTTTATATTTTTAATAACGATTCGTACGTTTTCCAAAATAATCAATAAACTTTCATGCTAAAAATAACTTAATCATACCAGTCCAAATAAATATTTTACCATATACAGACAAATGTAATAAATTACTTCATAAACATACACCAGATGTTTTTCAAGCACTGCCATAATATTTAGGGGTCCTGAATTTGATTGAAAAACAATTTTTCTGGGAAATATTTTTTTAGGAACATTCGTTCGCCTGGTGTCATTACGAAACAGCCTCTAATGCCTAGCAGGTAGGCAGCCCCTGACATGAATAGCAACATACTGTGAGTAAAATACATGACACGAAAGTAGAGAAAACGTTATTATATTAGTTTGTAAAATAAAATTTATTTAGTTTATTCAATGTTACATTAGATTTAAAAAAAAATTGTGCAAATTGTCTTTTTTAATGAACAACGTCGATACGTTGACAAGCTGACAAATGTGGAAAGTCTAGAGTGTTAGAAGCTTCGCATATTCCTAACCTCTTCTTAAAGAAGATTGGACTTCTGTGTTTTGGATTTATACATATCATCATAATTCAAGTTTATGATCAAAGATTTTTAAATCTGGCCTCAAAAAATGACCAATAAATAATAACAGCTCAAAATATTTAATTGCTATTAGAGTGTTAACACCTGTAACCAATATTATATTAAAAATAATAATGACATTTTTATTTGAAGTAGCTTGGCTTCTGGGATGAAGCCGTGTCTTTAGCGAATAATTCACTGAAGTTTCTGTCGAAATTGCAGTCGCCATCATCAGGGAGCAGTTACCTACTTCGCCAAGGACACGGCTACAACCCAGAAGCCATGCTACTTCAGACAATGGCCGTGAAAGCCTGCGAACATTATAACATTTGTATTTTTTTTAAATCTTACCAAAAAATAGTATAGAATAGTTAAGAAACTCCGTATTACATAGTGCGATATGATTAGATTTAATATTTTATCTAGAAATTGATTTACGAAAGCACAAAGTAATATTCCAGATGGAGGGATTAGACGTCACGGCTGGTAGCAGAGGCTTGCCACTGAACAACCAAGCCACTGGCTTCTTCTTCAGTGTCTCTTCCTGGCGAGCCGCAAGCGACCAGTGGGTTCACACGTTTCAGAGACCGCTGCGACCCGTCGCCGCCTGGTGCACTAATCCCCTTACTTATCTGAACAAAACTTTAATTCACTGTAAGTCATTCTTTCAAGCAAAACGTCCTAGACACAAAATTACATTTGTTTACAGCAAACGTGAAGTAAGCCAGAGCTTCGATCGACTGATTTCTTAACGTTTTGTGTTAACAGTTTTACACATTTAGATCTGTTTTTAACTCTTTTTTTTTTTTTTTTGAGAAATTGACTTAAAGAATTGTAACTTTAACCAGTCTAATTTATTCTTCACAAGTGTGATGTCTTACAGGAAGGAAACTTGAGTTAAAGACCTTAGACGATTGTTGCATTGATTAGGTTCTATGTAGCTGCATAGTCTGTGACATTTAGCTGGTCTCAAATTCGACAGATTTGAAAAGTAGTACCAAATATCTACGCATCCTTTTGCCATTGGAATTATGACAATAGTTTCCTTAAATTAATATCTTGTGTTGATTTGCAAGTCAAAATGTAAAATGCGTGAAACTGGTATTACTTGTAAAAAAAATGTTAAATTTCAGTCAAAAAGAATGGTACAATCTATGCCATGATAGGATAGTCAGATGAATGTGTGCGATTTCCTAAATATGCGTCTTCATTACATTGTTTCTCAACCAAATCGAAAACTGTTTCTTATCATACATCTCACTAGTCAACTCTATAAATGTATCGCAAAATAAAGGCAAACATACGGAATTATATAAAGCAGCGTGATTCAATTTTATTTCATTAAATGATTGTTTAGTTTAATAATCCTTTAAAGGGTTTCCGAAAGCTTATAATATAAACGGGCAGAAACCAAGTACGTTTTAGACTATTTATAAAACTTCTGTAACAGCAAAGACCCCACGTGTTCCTCAAGCGTTTTATTTACCAAATTGGTGAAAACTTTCAAAATATTTTTCAAGATAACTAATTTTCCATCTTATTATTGTATTTCATGTGTTAGATTTCAAATTTAAGTAACATCTGTGATTAAAACCTCATATTTTTAAAACAAAAACGTATAACGAAATTTGTAATGTATTTTAATACTATTGTCGAGTTGTGAATATATATATATAACACATATATATGTACACACACACACACACATATATATATATATATATATATATATATATATATATATATATATATATATATATTCATTTCATGCTAGCAGCAGACGAAGAAATATAAACATGTGCAAATACGTGCAAATTTACTTTAACTCGGCAGAGTAGTATAGTTTAAAACCCGTACATTTAAAGTGGTTTCATAGTAGCCAACTTCGAAACCTAAATATAACGAATCGGGAAAGTTTCATTTTTTACTTATTCATTATTTTACAATTAGGGGAACCTGGGGCAGAATGGGGAAGCGGGGCATAACGGGGTACCACGATTTTATCGTCAATAACGTGCTGCCACCTGTTATGTGTAGACGGAACTTAAACTCCAAAGTGAAACACAGCGCCACAGTGTATCCGGAGCCATCTTTTTTTTTTGCAGTTCGTTAGAAGTGGCAGTATGCTGTTTCAGACTGTGTGTTTTGCAATGTTTACGTGATATTCTAGCCAAAGTAACTAAATATACTTACTTATTTAAAATTTATACTTATACTAATTAAAAAGTGCATGTCTTTAGCGAAAATTTATGAATGCCATCTAATGTTTTAGATAAGTACATTTTTAGCTAGAAGGTTGTAACCAAAAATGTTTCTCAAGGGGCAAAACGGGGTACCTACTACCCCATTTTGCCCCATGTTTGTTTAACTAAATACTGAAATGACAATTTGTGATATTCTGCATAGATTATTTATTCTAAAAAATCTACTTATATAAAATGTACAAATCAGTGTCTCTGAAATTCTAAGGCATCCTGAAATTTCTCTTTGAAAACCTGAAGCTACATCGGCGGCACGTGCAATGGGCTTCAATAAAGTAGCAGTATCGAAGTTTTTTGATCTCTTAACAGAGGTTGTTGACAAATATGGCCTCACTGCAGATAAAATATATAATGTTGATGAGATGGGAATCACTGTTAATCCCAAATTTCATTACCGAATTATTTCTCAGAGGGGTAGACGGCAGGTTGGTACTGTGACTTCAGCTGAAAGAGGGGAAACTGTAACAGCAGAAATTTGTTTTTCGGTTGCTGGTGTTTATATACCACCTATGCTAATCTTTCCAAGGAAAAGGATGCAACAAGAGTTTCAAACAGGACTACCTCCTGGATCATGGGCTGAGGTTGAAGATAAAGGATGGATCACAAAGGAATCATTTATTTCATGGTTTAATACGTTTGTTACCTTTCTAGAGCATCCAAACAATCACCAGTGCTTCTCTTGCTTGATGGGCATGCATCTCATACTAAAAACCTTCAACTAATTTATACAGCCCGGGAAAATGGTGTTATTTTATTGTGCTTTCCTCCTCACTGTTACTATAGTCTACAACCACTAGATGTATCATTCATGAAGCCCCTCAGCAAGTATTACGAAGATGAAGTGAGGAAATTGTTGCGTTTTCATCCTGGACGCGTAGTAACGTTATTTCAGCTTGCATCTCTGTTTGGATCAGCTTACTTGCAGGCTGCAACTATAATGACTGCCATCAATGGTTTTCGGAAGACTGGGATCTGGCCTGTTGATAGGAATGTGTTCACTGAAGTAGATGTTCTTCCTGCAGATCTCACTGACATATGTTTACTAGCTGATGGTCCTAGCACTGTACCACCTCTGCAAATTCCTACCACAGATGACCCTCAAGAAGGGTGCTCTAACTCGGCAGATGCAGAATTCCAAACAGCAACTTCAACGCCCTTGCCTGAAACATCCATTCAAAGTAGAGCTACTCTTTTCACTTTCCCAAATTGTTCTCCTGAAAATGTTCTACCTGTCCCCAAAGTAGTACAAGGCGAAAAGAGGAAAACACGTTAAAGGGGAACAACATCAATTTTTACTGCATCTCCCTATAAGGCAGAATTACTAGACATACAGAATAAAAAGACCAAAATTTTTGACACGAACAGCACAGAAACAGCTCAATTTAGATGAGCGAAAAAATAAAAGAAAGAAAAACATAACGTCTCCTCTCCTCAAGTGCTCAATAAGTGAGAGTGAAGAAAGTCAAGATGACGATGCGGAGTGCCTGTACTGCATTGACTTTTATTCTAAGTCAAATGAAGGATGGATAAGTTGTTCAAGATGTTTAAAGTCGCTCACAATTTGTGTGCTGGTAATGACAGTGATGATGACGAAGTGTTTCACATCTGTGAACACTGTGTACACTAACTGCCATAAATTTATGTCTTTTCATTCAACATAATTGTATGCTTTTATTTAATGCTTAATGTTAACTATATATTAAACTTCTTAAACTTATTTAGAAAATTCAAATTATTGGTTTCAAAATTCATTATAACTATACCCCATACCAAAATGCACTTTCTTATTTAAATGATGATTATTAAAATCAATAGTAATTTTTAATTTTTAATTTATGATTTAGTTATTCTTCATGGACTAAAGTATCATTTTACATCAAATTTATCAATTTGTAACATTTCTAACTACTTTTATTACCTTCCAACCATTAGATACCCCATTTTGCCCCAGGTTCCCCTACGTGCCACAAGTCCCTCACAAATCTATATTCATAAACTTGTCGTAAACTTTCTTATTGGAACGCTGGAAGCTTTTCTTTAAAATAAAATGTCATGGGAGCCCTAGGCTTCCCTAACGAACAATCCGGGCCGAAGAAGTGAAACAATTAAATTTTCAAAACTTAAATATCTTAAGGGAATAAAGAAAAGCCATCGAAGCAACGATCAACGTAGGAAAGTTACTAGCTGTAGATTGCCAATATAAATTTTATCGTAAAGTTCATCAGGAAATATTATCAACATACTTAAATTGCGTTTAAATAATGGAAAACCTGTTTTGAAACTATTTTATTTTATAACATGATTTTCCAACAAGAAATTTAATTTGATTTTGGAATTTTTGTTTTTAATATTTGTGTGCTTATTATATAATCATAATCCCTCATTTGGGCCTTCTGATATTAATAACTTCATTAGATTTTCTTTTTAACAAATATAGCCACATTTCACCATCTTCCATTTTGTAAACACTTTAAAAACGCTGTACTTGCCTTTCCAAGTAGTACAAAGTTGGAGATATCTTTGTGTCATGTATCAGAATTGTTCAGTGATTCAGTTAAAGCAAGATAGAAACATTATGTGCTCCATAGATAGCTATTCTCGAATTAACTTTCAATAACATTAATCAAGTTTTTGGCAACATTATAAGGATTTATTTTTAAAAACATATTTTCACCTTATAAACCCAAATTTTATATTTAACAAAAATCAGAAACATGACGCGTCAGGATTCAAACTGTCACCGCCTTAGTTTTTGATGTGATTAATTGACGGCTGCTCAATTGGGCCCCGGGAGATATTTCGCAAGTACATAACAGGTGTGCCACGGTTGGCGAGCCAGGAGAGAAATTAAGTTTCACCCATTCTTACAATATCACTCGCACATTTTACTTGAAAATGAGTGTGGTGATAATGCTTGTAAACTAAAAGTTACACGGGCTGTTATTCACTTTTAAAAAATTTTCGACATAAAAACTAGTTGAAAATAAGTCAATTCCTTTACAGCAAACGTGAAGTATGCCAGCACATCTTTCGTCTGTCAACTTCACGTTTTCCGTTTACAATAGTCACTCATCTAGACTTGGTTTTAAGTCACTTTGAGAAAATTACTCACACAACTGTAATTTTCGATGGTCCAAGTTTTACATTTATTTCTTCCCCATTTTAATTCCCAAGCTTTTAATGAACATCATATAATCCTGTGTCCAAAAAAATTTTTTTTTTTTTTTCATTTCATGTAAGTTTATTCAATTTGACTTGTATTTTGACGTGTCTTGCAGTTTTAAACATTAAAAAAATTGATTGTCTGTAAAGTCGGTTTACGGACGATAGTTTAACGTGACGACATAACAAAACATTGATGAAATGATTGCATACTTTGTGAATAAAATTGAATCCTTTTTATTTTTATAATAAAATAATAAATACTTGAAATTATACTAGTAATCAGATTTTTAAAATGCAAGAATAATTAACCTTTATTGCCGAAATTGTTGTTGTAATAAGCAACGAAAACCACATTAACTTTTCACTTCACTTTATAAACAGTCGAGTGGAAGAGAGATAGATGCGGCGCAAGCGTACAATGAGCGTAACGGGACACAGCGTAACGGAACAATGAGCGTAACGGGACACAGCGTAATGGAACAATGTGCGTAACGGGACACAGTGTAACAGAACAATGTGCGTAACGGGACACTTTTTCGTGCGTGCAGCCGGCGTTCATAGATTTATTAGACGTTGTCACGTCAATATGTAATGCAGTTGTTAGTAAGGACTGGGGCAAGATTCAGGCCTTCTCAGTAATATCGTGATGCGGTCTGAGTGTCACCGCGCGACGTGAGACGCCGCCTCAGCCAAGCTGCAGGACAGATCAGGAAGTATCCCAGGACACGTCGTCCTGAACAACTTACCTGCAATCTGGAATGCTACCAGCACGCGGTTTGTTTAACAGTGCATTGCAACGTTAAATACTGGACGTGTCTTTTGTATCGATTGATACCACTATTTTTTTGTTGTTAAAACAACATTCTGAAGATCCTGAAATTTTACGAGAGAAAGGAATTTTGAAATCTTGGCTTCCTGGAGATAAACTTCAATTACAACAAAGAAAATAGTGAATATATTTTTGGCTAAAAAGTTGTTAGTTGCCTCCATCGTCAGAAGTGTATCTGCTATGATGAGGCAGGATTATAAGGGCTACGCTCTCTGTTGCCACTGGCGCGGTGTCGCCTCTAAGCGCAACACTCGGAACCGGTGCGCAATATGTTTGTTGTGCTACTAAAAAATTTCATTGGTAACCATTATATAAAAGAGTTAATAAATTAAGATTAAAGAGTAATCTAAGGCCCTTTTGGTGCTTTACCGGGCGTTTAAGGTCAAGAAATGCGCCTGTTTTAGCCATTTCCACTCTTCTTAAAATACGGATTAAAAACGAAATAAGTACGGAAACAACACTACCCATCCCCCTCAGCTCATTCTTAAATGCTTTTCGTAGACAGACAACTTTTGATATCTCAAGCAGTTTTGGATTTAGGTGGTTTCTTCTGAAGCTCTCCCCAGGTGGGCAAGCCCCTTAACTGAAATTACTTAATAAATAAAAAGCAATGAATAAATATATATTCTTGGGGTTGCCTTATTCACTTTAATTATGTAACCATTTTTTATTACAATAGTAACTGAGCACTTAAGTAATCTTATTGCTTCTGGATTTATACATCAATACACTAGTAAATAGATAATTAATTGCTTACAAGTAAGATTTATGTGCACTAGGGGGACTGATAAATACCTGATTTACTTAAACTAGGCCAATGTAAAATTGTTATAACCAGGTTTCATAGAAGTAAGGCTAAGTTCGGCGAATAAATCTAGTCAATTTATAGGCAAAACAGTATTGAAATAAGCTCTCCAGAAACGATTATACAGTATGGTGGATGCGAAGTATGTACATGGAGTTGAAAACCACGGCGAATAAATGTGTACTTTCCAGACGGACGCCGTTATTTCCCGTGCACACGCCGAAGATGTGCCCGGAGTAATGGGAGGTTGTACTACTTCTATTGTGCTAACCTTGCCCTTGGTACGAGAAGTGTAGTACGCTCTCAGCAATTACAGTACATGTATGGTGTTTTCAACAATTGGATCTAGATAACTGGATCATCGTGGAAACTACGCCACGGACTCCAAATTCCGAGTCATCAATTCCGTTACAAACAGCGTAAACATGCACGTTGACAGAATAAGCGTGTTTTAGTTGTTAGCTATCCTGACATAGCAAGTTTATTTAATACTAGCTTTTACCCGTGGCTTTGCTCGCATTGAAGCCATTAAATAAGTATCAGAGATAAATCAATTAAATATATTTCTCGGTAACAAAAATAAATAATTTTGAATTTTGAATTTTTAACCGTCGATAATACAGTGCAACGGTATTACAGTACTCAGAGTTGGAACTTTATAACCGGAATTCTATATGGCGTTAAAGTAGCTAGATTTTGAGATTTTTGACAAACATTTTTTTATCTTTCGTAAAAAAAATTTCGATTAAAAGTATCCTATGTTACTTCTAATACCTCCAAGAAAATTTTGTACAAAGTTTCATGATGATCGGTTAAGTAGTTTTCGCGCGAAAGCGTAACAAACAAACTTACATTCACATTTATAATATTAGTAGGGATTTCAATAACACTTCAAGATGATTAATGTTTGTTTTATTCATCTAAACTAACATTAAAAAGTTTTTGCATTCAATGCAATTATGGTAACATTATTGTAAAGGGCTATTTACATTGTTTGGAACTAAAAAATTGCGTTTTTAAAATTTTTGTCTGTTTCTCTTTTAGTACATTTGTTCCAGCTTCAATTAAAAACTACTTGAAGGATTTTGTGAAAATATTTTTCATTAGTATGCTCTTTGGCTACCTTAAGAGCTAAGCTATATATTATTACAATATTTCACCCATAAGAGGGTTTAAGAGGGGTATTATGGTTTTAATATATTCCAAAATTTATCCGAATTAAATAAAACAAAACAAATGATTTTGGGTACCAATAATTAATATACACAAAACTACAAACCACACTTTTACCATTTTGCAAAGATAACCCCTATGGGGTGAGAAAAGGGTTAACATGGTTTGTAGGTTAAATATTTATATCTTAAAATCTAACAAAATATATTGAGTACTGATAATAAACATAATAATAATACCATACCCAATTTTACCATTTTGCGAAAAAAAAACTACTAACGGTTGAAAAGGAGTTATTGAGTTTCATGATGATCGGCAAAGGAAAGATAAATCTCCGAATCGAATGAAGCATGAGAAAAGAGATAAAGTAACAATAATGTACACAAAACTACTAATCACTATTTCAACATTTTGTGAAATTTTATCACTAAGTGGATGAAAAAGATGTGAATATGTTTTAAAGACAAATTATTATATCGCCAAATATGATAAGTTTGAGAAAATATTTTGAATACCCATAATAAACATATAATACTAGAAACCACAATTTTACAATTTTTGCGTAAGTAAACCCCTAAGGGTTGTAATACTCGTAGGATCATAAATAAATATATCTTCGAATGTAATCGAGCATAAAAAATTAATTTAGTACTAATAAATACCATAATAAACTACCAACCACAATTTTATCGATACTACAAATTTAAACCCTTAAGTTGGTAAACGGGTAGTTATGGTTTTTAATAATAATATTGAACTCCTCCGATTCTTTAAAAACAAAACTTTAGAAACTAAAACAACTTGCATATAAAGTTACATTTATTTTTTCATTTGTCTAAATTCAGGCTTTTAAGGTGGATAATGTGGGTAAGTTTTGATTTATTAAATCGTATCTGCAAAACCAATTAAATAAAAAGTTTTTTTTTGTAAAAAATATATAAAAATAAATTATACGTTGTTTTTTACCACTTTCTGAGATAACAGCCTTAAATTGAGTAAAGGGGTAAGTTTGATATTTAGATAAAGTGCCTACTTGAAATATACTAGATTTAGGGTAGAAATTAGGAACGAAGAACAAACATAATTTAAAGAGTTACAAATTATATTATTTAATTTTTTAATTAGATTTTTAATGTGGTTAAAAGCCTTAGAACTTTGTATCGTAAAAATATAATATATTAATAAAAAATTAATCTGGGTGAAATAAATTAAGTATGAATAACTTACAATTATTCACGACGGGTGATTTTATAATTATTGAAATAATACCCCAAATGCTGTTATTCGTGTATACTTTTTGTTGATGATAAAAACTTGTATATATAAACGTATACATTACATCTAAATTAAGCTGGTAGCAAGACAGTGAGCGAGAATAACGTACATTTTATTATTCCATAGGACGTTTTTTACTTTAACTATATTTGTATATTCAACCGCAAAGGCGTGAAAAGAAGTCAGTTTGATTTTCTTATAAAACTAATATACCTAAAGGTAACCAAGCCGGATGTACTAAATGCGGCATAAACATCGAAAATCTACCAAACTGTTTTTTACTACTTCCTAAAATTCTTGTTTTTTTTTTAAAAAATGGTTTTAACAAACATAAAAGTTATCTTCTAATAAATACAACTTTATTTAATTTTGGCAATGATTAATTAATATAACTTAAACTACCTTATTATATTAAACCTTCTTAGAAATACCAACAGTTAAGTTGTGAAAGGGGTGGATATTATTTAATACAAAAAAGCTGTGAAATCAACTAAATTTGAATTGGTAAGATAAATCTAATTTTATATACATGTAAGTTTATTAAATTTGTTTGACTTCTGCGCCAGAAAAACGGGATGAGTTAAGTTTTATTTCCGTATTTACTTCATCTATAATAATCAATTTTTTCAAATAGGTATCATTGTAGGAAAAGAGCGTAGGGATATAAAATTATAAATTTTGAATAGGCAATACTCAGCAAAACTTAGAATCAACTAATGTGCTGGATAAGAAATTTTATAACAGTACTCTACATTTCAAATAAAAGTATAACTATTTCAAAAATCTTTAAATAATGTAAATGTTATAAAATAAAATTACAACATTATACTTAGTATAGATAAGTACTACTAAAATAAATGAAAGTATTAAGTGCGAACGATAACATATTATTTAAAATGATATATTTACATGTTTCGCCATTTTTTAAATTGGCTACCTAATGAAATGAAAAGGATGTAAATGTGATTTCATCAAGGAAAAATATGGTAATGAAGGCACAAAAAAGTAAATTATAAAATCAGATACCTAATCTAGACTTAAGACATAAAAAAAGACTTACGAATAACCACTTTATAAAATATAATTCTTGAATATTTTTTATTTATTAATAGTTTTTTACACCTGATATGTTATTGTCTTTGATTCAAAAAAAATTGGAATTAATTACACAGTCTCCTTAAAATGAAGCAATATCAGCAATACCAAGAAATCGCGCAAGGAAAGCCGTGGGTTAATAGCTTTTAGTAAATAAACGTAGACAATTCAGGTAGGCATCTGTACATTTACGTGGCTCCCTGGGTATTTTTAACCGGTGTCTCTCGTAAAATTAAGGTTATAATTCTGAGCAGTGTATCTGGAAACCTGCCAGAAGGTGCCGCTCACTTGTTGCCGCCTGGAGCAACGTGTTGCCTCCTGAAGCAACATGTTGCCACGCGTCAGTCACGCCACAGACCTCCTTTTGGCTCCAGCCCAGTAGCCTCCAAACATACGTCCGTCAGACCTGTTGCCCGGGGCCATCCGTCAAACACACTCATTTGTTTCGCAGTAAAAGGTTTGGCCTCCCAAGCTTATGTACAGGGGCTGAAAAAGAAAAGCCCTTAAAGATTAAAGTGGACGTGAATCACAGGGATACCAACTTACAGAGCACAAATGTTTGTCCATTCATATTGTCTTTATTTCAACAACTTGCAAAGTGTAAACACACGCTGTATGCAATAAATTAGCTTCAACCTAAAAAGAGAATAATAATAATTGATCTGATTATACAAAATTATTATTTTTATCTTTAAATGTCCGGACACCAAATTACGTCAGTTATAAATATGTGTCTCAGTATAAATATGTGTCCGACACTAAACCGAATACTTGGTTCATCGAAATATTTCGCACAGAGGTTGACTTTCTTGACCAGTAATTCAACATCGTTATCCAAAATAATTACTTTAAAGATATTAAAAAATATTCTGCGCATTTTGAATAGCAGTGAAATAAATTATATTTTCAAAAGTATTTTTAATATGTTGTCATATATATAAAATCTTTCAATTACATAAATATCAATATATGGATGACTAAGCTTTGCTCCGAAGAATCAGGATATGTAACAATGTGCTTAAAAAAGTTTAACTGCACTATAAATAGTAATGAGCTTACATATTTCGTTTTGATTTTATAAGTTACAACTTGTTTCTACATGTTCTATAATTATTAGACATTGTTATATCTCCCTTGTTAAATACTTTAAAATGTTGAGATTATGTATTTTTAAATTAAATTGAATGCTATATTCAACAATGCTTTAACATTATAATCTTTCTATTAATTAATTGCTAAATGTTGCTTTTTTTTTAGGCAAAGTGTTTATAATCGTCTGAAACACTTGAAGTTACTCGTTATAGTGACGTTCTGCCGCATGCAGTCTTTGTGAATTCAGTGAAATTAAAATTGAATTTCTTGTGATTACATGTTCTTACATATCAAAGTATAATAATACTGTCACCAAACACAACAAAAAAATTAAACATTTAACTAAGATAGTTCATGGTTAAAATATTGCCTTAAACAATAGCCCAAAAATTGAGGGAATATGTATAATTTAGGTAACTAATTCTGATTTAACAATACTTGATATCGTTGACAGTTCACTGGCGGTGACTAGAAGCGAGGAAAAGAGGTTGGCTCAAAGGTTGGCCGGCTGGAAAGACGAGTGGAATTCAAATTCATTCAAGACGGAAGAGGATGTACATTTAGCTGAATTTAGCGATAGACTTGAGTCAGGAGAAAGACCCGAACTCTTGGACCATATCTTGGACCCCACTGGGATCAAACGAAAAGGAGGCGCAGTGGTCAAGAAAACAAATAAAGGGGACAAGAAACAATGATCGTGAAATTTCAGTAAGATATATTTTCAATATAATGTTTTGTTCAAATATCAAGTGAAATATTGAAAGCGTTTATACATACAGTTAAACAAAAAAAATTATGTCTACATTTTTATATGAAATAAAATAAAATAAAAATGTGCAACATTTAACTTTTATAAATAATATTATTTTAGAATAAGTTACTAGAAGTTCTTTTATCGCGAAATAATATAAGTTTCAACGCTATGATTTTTTTTGTTTAAATGTGCACTCACAACGGGAAAATTTATGAGAAGAGCAACTTTCTCAAAAAAGTAATTAGATTTGTTCCAACTTCACCCTTCCTGTGTGTCGCTGGCAGTTTTAAAGTTTGATGGTTTAAAAAATGTGTTTACTTTTTCACAACTTTATGTTTATAATGACGTTTATTTAAACAAAATGATATTCCTAATTATACAAGTTTTTTTGACTCATTTACAAAAAAATATTTTATGTACCTTTCATTTACGTCATGAGCATGCACTCGACTTAACCAAATTTAAATGGAAATGTTTTACGATTAAAATATGCCTGGTTTCGTTGGCTTGAGGAATGAAATAGCCGGAAACCGACCAAATAACAGGAAATAATACACATCGCAGGAAAGGTTTTCCAAGGGTTGTGAAATTCATCAACTAGTTAGTGAGCTTTCATTGAATAGGCTTGATATATTTTTTACTATTTTAATATAGTAATTTAACGTTTCAACTCCTGACTTTGTTGTTGTCTGTTTGCACAGCAAACAATAATTCTTCTGTGGAATTACAAAATATTTCGAAATAAATAATATTGCAGAATGTTTCCACGAGTCTTCTTGTGGCAAGTAAAAACCATGAACAAACACTGATATTTAAATAATTTATCTTCTACTTCAAACCATATGGTAGTGTGGATTTTAACGATATATATTTCGTAAGGAATATACATATTTTGGTTGTCTTTCTGTAACTCAATTACACATTTGTTTAAAATTCTGTATTGAATCGTTTTATAAGCTTTAAAAATGAAATATTCCCAATAGCAAAACCAGCGATTTTAATTAGTTGCTATTTTAATTATTATTATTAATTTGGAATGTATTGACTAATTCTTTGAATCTTGTTTAAGCACAGTAACATGATTATTTAAAAATATTCCAAATTATTTTACTTTTATTTATTATACTAACTTGGCAAATCACACAAAATTACATCAAAATAGCAAAGATTTAATCAATGAGTATCACAGGAATTTGTAGCCAATGTCTGAAGTTTCTTAGCTTTTGTGTTGTAGCCACGTCGAAGGTGAATATTTCACCAACGATTCGGTTGATATTGCAGTCACCATCTTCAAGATAGCATTTATGCATTTAACTTTTACAGTATTTTCAGTATGTAACTGCTACTTGAAGATGGCGATTGAATGGTCAACCGAAACGTCGGTGGAATATTCGACTTCGACGCGGCTAGAACACAGAAGTGAAACAACTTAAAATATTTTCATCGCGTTTACGATGGGCCTCTAAGACATCAGTCACAGCTAAGCTCACTAAGTACTCCAGCGCTTTACTGAGATATCTGAAAAGGAAAACAATTATTTCATTGATCATTCAGCCTTTTTGTAAATATGAGTATATAAACCTTCTGAGTACTAGATATCACTGATGTTTTTATTGCAGTAAGCCAAGCAGGATGTAACACTAGGTGCCCCGCACACCTGGGTCTACGGTGTTCATAGCTTCATAAGAACCCACGTGATTTCAAAATAGCCATGTGTGTCTGTTTACAAAAAGTAGGCTACTTTAAACTTTTTTGTTTGGAACAGCAGTTATTTTTCTTTATTTAGTTTTTAAAACTTTATTCTTTTAGAGTAAAATTGACTAAAAACACATCTTTTCGGAACCAAAATTTATGGTACAAAATTCTTAGAAACAAAAATTGCAAACGTTGGGTACACTTATACGTCTTATTTTCTATGCTATTAATATTTACTGTGAGTGCTCGATATCAGATTTGCTTCATTGCTGACGAGAAGATTGCGTGTCAGTTGATAGCCTTGCACTTAAAGGCGATATTACATTTAATGCACCAGCTGTATTCACGCTTACCACTCCCCGTAACTAACACAATTACACCCTTAACCATGTTTATATAAACAATAGTATAAAACAACAAAATAAACATTTAATGTTCCAAAAAAAATTGTATTTTATAATATTATTGCGTTCAAAAACGCTAAATAAAAGAATATTTTTAAATATTTCCTGAAAATGGTAAACAGAATTCCGAAAATAGTTTTGAAATATTTCAACTAGGGATAAAGTTAATATTATTGTTTATTCTCATTTTCGCTCCCAAACAATTGGCTTCAGCATTACCTGAAGTTATTACGTCAATTTAAACTCAAAATATTGTATATAGATTAAGAAACTTAAGTTTGCAAGGCAGTCGTATGTTACACTGCCACATATTTTATTATTAATTCTTAACTAATGATTTTTGTGTGGTCAAATAATCCCTATATACCTTAAATTACAATGCTAATTAATTATTTTTGGGGGATGGAACAATATAGTTTAATCTAGAAAGGACAAAGAGGACACAAAGATATTACTCTGATTTAACACAAAATAAACTTAAGGGCTAGAACTGTTCGGTTTTTGATGAAGCGTTTTTATCCCAGATATAATTGGTGTGTTATGTACAAAAATAATGCAGTGTGCTAGGAGAAGTATAAACTGTAGTGATTTTCTTAAATAATTGTTTTATAATTGTTTTTATTAGTAAGTAAAGATTTATAATCTAGTTTAATTAAATACTCTTTATGTTTTATATGAATTTCAAATATAATTATTCATTTAATTTAATATGGTGAATTTTAAACACTTAGATATTCCTTAATCAAGTTCAATAAAAGATAAATTCGAAATATTTTTCTAATCGCTAGTAAACACATTTAAAAAAAACTGAGCTTCTTTGTGAACGCACTGATTTAGGTAGACATCTACTCGGGAAATACACGACCTTTTGGGCCACTCGTCTCTTGGATGAAATAAATTGCTACGCGACCCTTCAGACATCTTAGTAGGTAAATTGGGAACAGGGATATCCTTCAGTTAACGTTTTTCCAGCCAGCCTGAAAGGAAACTCCGCAATTTCAGCCGGTTTTTTTTGGAAGCGGTGGAAAGCACAAGCAAAGCGTTTGCACGGACGTAAGCAGAGAGCAGTTCGACATTTCTTCCTTTCAAGGGCCAGTCCCTCCGGCTTGACGAGAGCAGTTCGCCCTCGCCCTTAAGACGCGGACCGGGAAAGCCCTGCTTCGTCTGCGGAAGGGAAGCCGGAGGGAAATGCTGCAGCTTCAGAGCTCGCGCTGGGAGTATGGATTGGGAGCGCGCGCCCTAATGCCGGTAGAGAGAGCATTGCTGCGCATACGAACGTCCAGTCTTCAGAACTTCACATGATCACGCATGGAAGCAAATGCCAAATTTGTTTTCTCTGAGGGACTCCGTAAAGTACTACGCCGTTCCGCAATTTACCATTGACGTGTTACATCTTAGGTCTCGGTATACGGCAGTCAGTTGGAGTGATTTCGTGAATTGAACGGAAGTCTGATGGAACGTGGTGCTATCGAGTACACGTCGTTTTGCCTAAAGTCCTTTAGCCTAAAATGTTCTTTAGGCAAAACGACTTTAGGCGAAATGACTGTAAGCAAAATGACTTTTAGGCAAAACAACTTTAGGCAAACTAACTTTAGGCCAAATGACTTTAGGTAAAACGACTATAGGCAAAACGAACTTTAGGCAAAACGAAGGTGGGGAAACACGATTAGGAAAACGATTTTAGGCAAAACGAAGCACCCCCGCGCTATCATCTGTGGCTGATGGCGTGAACCTAAGTTCTGAAAGCCAAAGAGAGACTTCATAGTTTTAAATATTGTTCAATGAATGTTAACAATATTGACAGTATTTTAATAAGAACTCATGTCTAAATTCTGGTCCAAAGCGGAATTTAGAATTTTTACCCTTTTTTTCGCTTTTATTGGAGAATTTTTATCGTATAGCTTAAAATTTCGTCCTGCAAATTGAACGATTCGATAGATAACATAGCTGCTCCACCAGCGACTTCTACCGGTGCATGTGGAAACTAAGGGAGATTCGCGTCAAACTATCTAGTGGAACAAATATTTGCGTATATATCCTACTAATATTATAAACGCGAAAGTTTGTAAGTATGGATGGATTTTTGTGACTCTTTCAAGTAAAAACTACTGAATGGATTTGAATAAAATTAGGCCTACAGCTAGCTTATAACCTGGATTAACACATAGACCCCATATTAATAAGAAATTCCATCCCTAAGGGAGTGAAAGAGTGATAATTTCATTTTATAACAGAAAAAATCATAGGTCATAGACATACAAATAGTGAGTGAGTGAGTAAATGTCTGACAACGATCATACACATAGTAAGGTCTGGCAAATTAATATTTTTCTCCTTGGTGAGATCAGTCCGCTTAGTGGAGCTCGCAGCGGCTAGCAAAATAAAGGCGCTAATAACAGTTTTGTTCTTAACTTCGTCAATAGATAGAGTTTCCTTGAATTTTATAAAATTCATCCGATTGCGATGAAATTTTGGTGATTTGTTATGCGCATGCCCATGAAGGTTACTGAGACGGTATAACTATTTTTCAATAGTTGGAGCAATCGTGTCAAAAAATGTGTTTATTTCATTTTATATAGAGGCACTTCGTCTGTTTTTGTTGTATCAGTGCGCAGGCATGACACAATTTATTTAAATATAAAAGAGAGACAGACATAGAGTGATATATATATAGAGAGAGAGTGAGATAGAGACGGAGAGATAAGTTGAGATAGAGCGAGGTATAGAGAATGAAATGGGTTAGATAAAGAGACATACCTAAAGATGTATAGAACTATATAGAGACATATATAGAAGATATAGAGATAGTGGTAAGTATATATGTAGATATAAAGAGATTAATATAGATAGAGAGATACATATATGTATATAGATGTAGATAGAGATAAATATATATATATAGAGAGAGATGGACAGATGATTTGTATATGTGGAACTACTTCAAACATATTACAAAACAAAACTGATTGAGGCATTGCAATGCAAGCTGAGCATTAGCTAGATAATGGAATCTTTTCAATATTAACAATCTCTTATTTTCAGCTTTTTTTAATATTGCTTTATAAAGTCTAAATTACATACAGACCAGGTAAATAACTATAAACTGACAGAACAACGTCTGTCGGGATCTGAAAGTGATATAAATTAATTTTCACACTTGACATTCAAATTAAGAAGACAGTTACTAACTACATCTGATTTCTAAAAAGGTCCCCTTCACCCTGTGTTCAGCCCTGGAAACGTCGGGTATTGCAGCTAGTTTATTATATTCGACATTATTTTAAAGAATCTACATTTTCTGATTTACGTATAAGTGTATTTGTGACATGAGAACAATGCAAAACCTCTCTGGCGAGTACTTTAAGATTTTCTTACGTGTTTTTTTAACTAAAATAACTATTCTCAGCAATTTATGTTTATAATATAGACCTTCAATGTACGGTATCAAATCATTTTATTTGGGCAGCATATGGCAGTTTTCTTTGTGAAAATCATGTAAGATTATTTAGAGGCTTTCTTTGTAGAGTAATCCTTATAGATGCCATCATGCTAGGTGAAGTATTAAAGAAATATTGATTAAATAAAATTCTTTTATCTGACTAGTAACTATTTGCTACAAAATATTAAAATTTTATTTGTGCTGTCATGCTCATGGCATATGCTTAAACATTTTAGGGATTAAAAATATAATAAAAATAATTGTTATCTACCGTACTTACGTGACTTTCACGGCATTATATTTGTGATGTTTGATATTAATTTAGAGCCCTAAATGACAGCGTTTTCAGACAACATTTGGCCATTTGGCCACGTGGGGGCATTAGGTATGGCCAGTATATATTTCTTTTAAAACTTACTGAATTCTGTTTCCGTTCGTAATACTATTTGGAATTTACATTTTCCTAAAGACAGGTCACATATTTAGTCAAGGAAAATTCTGGTGCAAGTACTTAATAATGCTACCCGTCTTAATTATTTCGCCGTCAATTATAATGAAGATCAGTACCAGAAGATAATCACAGCAAATAAAAAAACAGAGAAAAGTATGGTAACATGACTTGCACGGGAAATTAAGTATAACTTATGAGAAAACTATCACTTCTGCTAAAGTAAATAAAAAATCCCATTTGGTGCTGCCTACAAGCGTAAGTAGATTTCCAAGACCTATTCATTCTGGAAATATTTTGGAAACTTCTAAAATCTTCTGGAAAATTTTAAGAACTAAATAAATACAACATATTTATCCAATATAAAAAATTATCTGTTAAATATTTGCCCATATTCCATGCAGCGAAAATATTAAGAATATTTTTAACTCAATGTGTCCCGTATTCAATAGTTCACAACGCAGAATTTTAAAGCTTATAATGAATTTCATATTAAATGCCAACTAAGGTAGTTATTTAATTTTTTTGACCTTCAAATAATATTTTTTATTCCTTGCACTAATAACATGGTCGTATCTATATATATTTTTTTCTGCACCAAGGTTTACAATAGTATTAATAGGGTTTAAAATAAATTCCGACTGAATTAATACTAATAAAGTTTTGAATATTTTTTTTAAACCTAGGTTTTTACGGTATTAATTCGTTACATCAAAAACTGTTTCAGCTAAGGTTTTAGATGAAGTTTAGGATTCATAAAATATTATATAATTGATATGATAGTATATCTGTATTTAAAAATATTATTTATTTACTTTTAAACATTGTTTTTTACACCCCTTGCAGTAGTGGTTGGTCGTATCAAAAACGTTTTAAGACAATATTTTGATTTTACTTTTACGATTTATAATGCGTTCAAACGGATGTAATATTTTCCATAGTATGGGAGTTTCAGCCATTTTTTGTGTTTTTCAAAACCCTTTCTTATTTCTACCCCTTTTGTTCAGATATTGCCCATTAACGAACTGAACCGAGATTTTCCACTCCTATATTTTATGTATAAATTTGGAAGTGATCTGTGAAAAATTGCGACAGTTATCGTGACCACAATAATGTGATATTATATATATAAACTTTGGAGTTGACGATGGTTTTAGGGTCTATGGATCATGAAACGCAAAACTATATAAAATGTTGCACCATGGTAACAGCTAAAATATGTAGTATTTCTATGAAATCTACCTAAAAAATGGTGTATCCATAAGTGTCACATGTGATCAGAAATAGGATACTTTTAAGGTAGTACGCATTTTTTTTTGTCATGGAGTATTTTTCTTTTTTAAGAGCGATAGCAAAAAATGTGGTGAAAAATATGTAAATATCATTACAAAAAACAAATGCGGTTCATTTCGTAACCTCGAAACGCAAATGTGGTGCCCAAGACATTCTGCATTCATTAACGTTTTCCCCGTCAAGCTGGAGGTTTATCGTCTTTTTTTTTTCGCCTCGTGGACCGGCGAGAGCAAAGTCGTGCTTTTCCGCGTGTTATTTGTTGTTTTTTTGCAGCACCGCGAGGGCCTTTATTTTTATTCCCCGTGCGTGTAGCTTCCGTCGCTCTGCTGGCTTGACGCGGGAAGAGGGGGGGACTGTCTTGACGCGGGTGGAGGGGGGGGGGGGATGCTGAGAGCGGCGCACCCCCACCCTGCAACCCCCTCATACCAGGGGTTGCTATGGCGAAGGGTTGGCCGGGGAGTATTTATACGGAAGCCATGTCGCTGTCAGTTCAATATCGCGTTTCGCCGTCAGCCCGGCGGTGTCGTGGCGAAAGAACCGTCACGTTCGCCTCCCTCTTAAGTGTCACGCTCCTTTAAGCTCACATGGAAGCTGCGCCCTTAACAACTTAGTTTTTTTTTAATATTTCATATTATTAATGTTTAACATTTCTGTATACTAGGTATTTCAACACTCTACTAGAACATTGAAAACAACTTTCAAATAATCAGCTATGAGTTAATTTCTTCCTTAGCCATATGGTTTAAAAAATGTATCAACATTTATTTAATAGTAATCACAAATAAGCACGATATATATTCTTTTAAAAACGATGAATATATATATATATAGTAAATTAAATATGTTTACTAGAAATGAAAGTAAATTTTTATTAAACTATTTGATTAATTTTTTTAATATTATCTTTCCGCAGTACGTAAAAAAAATGTTTGCTTGGCCCAATTGCAAACATGTAGGCTATTTTTTAATGACGTAAACATATTAAAATTCTGTAATTATTACTCAGATGCGCGCAAACCAAACCAAATGATTTTCAGAGGCTAACTGGTATACATTCCGAACTTTTAATCGTGGCGCTAATTGACAACGTGAATGGCTGAGTATCTAACAAAGCTACAGTTCTGCTGTGTGGAGTTAAAATAAAAATATGTACTTATGTTTATTTTTAAATCATATATAGATTAATATCAACGCAAAAATTTATAATTTACTTAATGACACAGTTTAGTTGCAGGTCCGAAACTGTTTTTAAGACAAAGTTCTAATATAAAAAATTTGTTCTTGGAGTTCACGCGTGACAGAAGTTAAACTTATTGCTTATTAGTTATTTATAGAGATAAATTACCAGCAGAAATATTCAGTTACACTGCTAAAATAATGCTCCCACAACACTTTTAATAACTGATTTACACAAGTAATTAATACATACATGAAAATACAATATTTTCTTTCGAATATGGCACGTGGCGCGGTGCACAATAAGCTCAAACCCCGTGGTGTTATCTTCTGCCCAAATGGCGTCAGGCGCAGGCGGGTCCCTATCCCTGCAGCATGGCAGGTTCTACCTGAGCCGCACGCCGCCACGTGGAGCCAGCTCAAGGCTGCTCCAGCGATCACCGCCCGCACTACGGCCCCGGAGTGGGGATAGCGCGACGCGCCACCCCCAAGAAATAACCGCCCACATGAAAGTGAACCAGAGCGCAAGAGGTCAAGAGCGCAATACGCTGCGTCATGTCTATCTTTCCTTGTCATCTCCTCTATCGGTTCCCCCTACACGTACCTAACTATTTCCCCTCATGCAATCGGAATTTACATAACGCAAGAAAATATTCACCCTCTTAGGAAAGAACTTTTACTTCAATTTTTTTTTCTATATGAACCAGCTGTATTGGTTAGTTGATCTACATTTAGTTTCCTATCAACAGAAATGTATGTGTTAAACTAAATTTAAAAACTTTTTAATTTTTCCTTTTTTGCGTTTAGTTACGTCCTTATTTCAGCCAAATACAAACAAAGCTGTAATGTAAAAGTTGGAATTTTATACGTTACAATTAAACAAATATTTTTTTTAAAATTAATTTTTTAAAATTTTCTCTTTGTTATGTGTAGACAAGAGTAGTGAAATTTTTTCAATGTTTAATAAATCTCCGAATGAACTATACTGGGAAATATGACAAACACACAGATAAATTGCTAATGTAATAACCAGTTATATATGCGTTACCAATTTGAATGCCATCCCTGAATGCTTTAACCAATAATTAGGTTTTGTGTAAATCTGAAATTTTGATATTGCTCTACTCTAAAATGTTGGGAATTAATATCATACTGGTCTTACGATAAAATAATATTTATGTAAGTTAATTTGTAGTTTGCAAGCTAGTAATAAAATAAAATTTCACGCGTGAAGGACATAACATTTTTTGGATAAGGTATGAGAAAAAGTTCTAGGTAACAAAATAACTTAGGGTTGTTACCACGAAAACTAAATAAATAAAATCAAAAATTGGACGTAATGAATTAAATTAAACGTTAAATTTTCAATTAATTTTGTATCGTTTATCAACTCTTTAAAGGAGGTGGTCTTGAGCTATCTTTATGACGCTAGAAACAACATGGTAAAGTGATAATGTGGATAATAACCCTTCTTTATACCAATGTAACTCCATACTGCGGAAAGCAATGGTGTACCACCGCAGTTTGACCTTGCGTTGTTCGTCTCTGTCACGCCAAGGTCATATTTTCGTGGTTATTGCTGGGGTTTATACCACCCTCCAGATTGACCACCCCATCATCAGCAGCATCATAATCATCATAGTCAGTAAAGAGACACAAGGAGAGACAAAAGAGAAGCAGCATTTGCTGTCACGCCTTTATTTATATGTGTATAGTGATTGTATCATTGTGAAAGAGTTCAGTTATAATCGTGCCTTTCTCAAAAAACATTTTTAAAAAATGGCTATACGTCTTATAAGGCAATAAAGAACACAAATAATTTTATAATTTTAGTCAGTATTATTTTATTTTAATCTTTTTCTAAATGAAAAAATTACATTATTTAAAAATTTTCTTGTCATTAGTTAAAAAATAAAATATGTTGTGTTTTTATTTGCCAATAAGATATTCTTGTCATAAAATAGTTCTTTGAAAAATCAAATTACCCTACAAATTGCTTTATCACCGTGAAGACTATATTAATCTCAATAATTTTACGATCGTCACCCAAAGCCACTCTTTTGAATTACTTGTTTAGAAAACTCTAAAGCAGCCTGATAAATTATGTGGTGTAACGCAAGAGTAAACTAACATTTATTATTATTATTTTTTCGACACAGTTGTTTCAAATAGTGTAAGGGTAACTGGTTTTGACATATTCAATTGCACTAAAAAAATAACAAAAAAGTTAATTTCTTACTGAAAGCTACGATTCGCGCGGTTACATCGCCAATCAAAATCAAAATGCTGCAAATGCTCCTGCAATTGAGGAACTTCATTGATCGTTTTCGCACTTGTTCAGATTTGTTTTTATCCACCAGTACATTTTATTATCTAAGTATATGTGTTTTATCTTTATTCAGTAATAAAATTACGTTCAAAATTATAATTTTTAAGAAATCATTACCATAAAAAATTGCATACTTTTCTTACTTTTCCTATTTATGATTACTTTATAGAAATATTTTAAGAAAAAATTATGAATGGTTATTACATGTTGAAAGGAAAAATCTATTGCTTATAACAAAATTTAGTTATTATCCACCAATTAGACATAAAAGCAATTATTACTGCAAGTGGCGTTGTATTATTTTCTGTTGTTTTTGATTGTGAAATAAATTATCATAATATGTTATAATGTTTTTGCTAGTGTAATTAATTCATATTTTTGTTTTGTTGACAGGTACGTATTCCGTGTGGAACCAGACCCACTGCCCATAACAACTTCAGTTTTCATGTCACCGAACAATGGAAATGTTGCAACCGAAAAAGGAACAACTTGTTGTAACCAATTTAATCTAAAATCCAGTGAATGATATTTCTACTAGTATTAGGTAAGTCAAACGCAGTTTTAAAACCTTTATATCATCGATTTAGTACCTGTTCACCTAAATTACGTAACTTATATTAAATCCAGCTTATGATATAATATTTAATTTTAAATATATTACAAATATTTTGATGTTATTTCAATATTATATTATAGAAAATGTAACGATTTTTGTCACAAAACTAAATAATAATTTTATTTAAGTAACACACGCAAAACTACAAGTAGTATGACGTCTCATTCGCATTAGTCATTGTGTATTTTTTTATATTTACAGATATTAAAGTAGTAATGATTTAAGTCAAATAGTTAAATAAATTTAATGAATGTATTTAAGAAAGTATGACATGATTAATAATCACATACCAGCTATTCTTCCAAGATATTTAAAATAGTTGTTTGATTTTTTATTTCAGGGATATTATATTGTGGCATAAAACTCAGTTACAAAATCGAGGAATTTATTTAAACTTAGTTTTAAAAATAAAACATTATTAAATGAACAGCAATAATTATTTTAATCTAAATAAGATATGATTGTTATTTGTATTTAGATGTTAAAAATATTATAATTAATTAATATTTCATTATTGTTTTGCATTGCTCTAGATTCTATAATTTTTTGCTCCTGTTGGATTTAAGCCACACGGAAAAACAATTTTCGAAAAAAATTCTTCAGATATAATATGTAAGCGTTACCAAAAAAAATCAAGCTTTTAATTAAATTTGACGTAACACAAACAGCAACCAATATTTCAATATGTCAGCTCTGTTAAAAACCACAGAGAAGTATAGTGTATAATAAAATAAGATTTTTATTACAGCTTGTTTGCCTTAATGTAACGTTTATTTTTTAATTTTCTTGCTCTATATTTTTGCTTAATGCTACATTTCACGTAATAAAAAGGAATTTGATTTTTCGAAGGATATTAACACAGAAGAAAACTACAATTTTGAATTAATTCTGTAGATTTAGAGAATATGTAATAACTTCACAGTTGAACAATAATAGATATTTGTATAAAATAATTATAAGTTTAATTGTTTAGTCAATAAATAAAAATATTTTTTTCTTGCAAAAATTTATTTTTTTGTTATTGTATGTTGCATTGAGAAAAGTTTTTTTTTGTTCCCATTAAATAAACCGTTAATTTGAATGACAAACTGTGTGGACTGTCAAATGGAAATTAGAGCTCTGGGTTTTAAAACTTACTTACTTAAAAAACAACATGAGTTATTTTTAAAATTTCTGGTACGAATTGCATTCAAGTGCAATTACTCATTCTTCTCGCAATTTTGTTTGATGGATTAATTATAATGTAATTTTAAGTTCTGATAAATATGTTCCAGAATATTGTTAGTGGGATAGGTATTTACAGAGAATTGTTATTTTTTATAATAAAATTATACTGTCGCATTTTAGAGTTACGTATAGGCACGTTACCGACGAAAAAAATTCCCAGTAAAAAGAAATTGCGGAGTTTTACACTAAATGTATGCGACTGCAGAGCTTCTGCCGATATTAGAGTAATTATTTAATTAAACTCAAGAATAAAAATACAGCAACACGTGTAGGTATAAAATCACAGTTACATCGAGAGAGAATACACTGCCACATACATTTAGTGTTAAATTACAATTCCAAAGGCTGTGTGTATATTTTTACTCCGGGTTATGTAAATTTACAAACACGGGCATTTAAAATTACATGCATTCGTAAATTTTACACATTTGCCTGTTAATTTTACTACATCATTACCAAAATCCTACACTACTCTATCATCATTATACCATGCACGATATGAAATTTATTCAAGTTTATTGTGAAAATTCTTAATAATTGATACAACTTTCATCTTAAATAATATTTCAGATGACCGATCATTACTTCAAGGGATAGAAAAAACTGGGCTTTAAATACAATACTTCTTCCTTACTGCATACAGAATCGAATTCGTTCAAAATTATTGTAAACCATCTAAATGTTGTCTAAAATCTTGGTACAAATCCAATTTTTAAACGACACATTTTTAGTGCAAGTTTTAGTTCACTTTTTGTGGTTCCCGAGAACTGGGTGTATTGGAGGAGCATTCATAAACATTTAAAGCAGGTGCGTTAAGCTACAAACACAATTTTATTCAAAAATGTAACCAGCATGAAACTTTCAATAACAAACATGAAACAAAGTAACGCTCTTGCTTGACAATATTTAAATGCTGGCTAAGTCTCGTTACGATTGGTGGGTACTGTAACACTTAAAATGTGTTCATTATATCTAAGCATTACAAAAATATATTTACACACACATTCAATAAAGCATTTATGTAATTCAGACTATAATTTCTCAAAATACTTTTTAACATAGAATTCCAAATAACTGCTTCGCTTTAAAATAAATAAAAAAAAATTACATTGGTTTCATAAGCTAACCGCTTGGATTAAATTTATTACGATTGGTCAAACAAGAATTAAATTATCTAAAACTATTATATAAAAATTGTTTGTATGTAAAGTCGGTTTACGGATGATAGTTTAACGTGACAACGTCATAACAAAACATTCATGAAATAATTGCATACTTTTATCAATAAAATTGAACCATTTTTATTGAATTATTATTATGTATGGATACAAAGGAGTCAAATGAAATCTACAATTTAATTGATGAATTTACTTTTATTTGCACTCATTAATTCAAATATGTTTATTACTTTGACGAAGAGATTATATTAATTAAGTATAACTTTTGTACATGTTTCCTATTTAACTTCTTCCAATCAGTGTTATGCTGTTATGGATAGGACGATGATAGGAAAAGTATGAAACGAATGGGAGTGTTTCAAGTTTAATGTGCCTCAAAAAAGTCAAATCGATGGTTGTTCCAATCGAGTGGAAGAGAGATAGATGCGACGCAAGCGTACAATTAGCGTAACGGGAAACAGCCAAACGGGACAATGTGCGTAACGGGACAATGAGTCATAATTTTTCGTGCGTGCATCGATTTATTAGAAGTCACGTCAAAAAAATTAAAAATAATTATATTGGTTTCATAAGCCTACCGCTTGGATTAAATTTACTACGATTGGTGAAACAAGAGTTAAAATATTAACAAACTATTATACAAAACTTTAAATTATAGTCACAAACATGGCTAACTTGATTCCAAAAGTTTGTGAACAAAGTGTTCCTGGTGAAATGTTTACTTGAAGGGTGTACCTGGGTGGCTCGACGTGGCACGTGAAGCACTCCGGCACGAGCTTCGAGCGGCGAGCCCGCACGTGCTGCGTCTCGTCGGAGCAAGGGTGTGCCGCAACTCGTGTCCGGGGTCTCCAGCCCGCCCGGGCGCCACGCACCCAGCTTCTCCCGTTGTTGCGTTCCGTCAGGACTAGGGATACCAGACGTCCGGCAAAAGGAGGACATGTCCTCCTTTTTATGTATTTTTTTGCGTCCAGCCGGATTTTCCTTAATGCTCCAAAACGTCCGGGTTTTTTCATAAAGTGAGATAATTCCTGCAGTTGCACTCTGAGTAAAGCGCGCGGTGCGCGCTAATGCGCTGTTCGCAGAGTCACCCCACTGGTCAGTAGTTCTATGACAGCTTGACAGGTAGCAGCTCATGCAGAAGCACGTGTGGTGTGTGGCAAGTTTATTGTAAATAATTATAGATGGCAGGAGGATGGACTATGAACGGCCAGCTCAACGCGTACACGCAGGACACAGCGCAGGACGAGCTTCCACGCAACCGTGCACATGAGCACGTGCATTTCAAACACCAGTTACTTACGTAACACCTGTGTCACACACACGCATGGTCATGTATAGCGAAGCGTACAATAGAGCGTCGCTTCTGGGCACTCGTATCCTTCCTGGGACGAGTCTCCCGTAAGGCTGTAACCAATTGTAAACACAAACAGGTGCAAATTAGAAATCAACATAAAGCACCTCTTTTCCATTAATCCTCTTGTATGCTGAGTCAAATGCAGCGTAGTGACTTTCATGATACGTAAACGTTACACCAAACGTATGCAATGTATAAAACTTTACGTAACGCCATAGTTTATCCTATAATTTATCAAAGTCCAATCCAGGGTTATAGCCGCGAATGCCTCCAGCCACAGACAAGATCTTCGACATGAACCACTATCAGGTGTAGATACGTCGTCAAAGTCCATACGTAACAGAGTACACGTAAAGTCCCAAGTCGTTCTGTCTGGCTACAGAAGTTAAATCTCCAAACCAAACTTAGACTAATTTTCCAATCGTCCTGCAGAAATCCGTTGTGAATATTTTCCATCACCTGCAGAACTCGGTGAAATATTCCATGACCAAACTTCACTAGTTCGTGGCGGTCACGCCAACTCTGAACTTCCAGCGATGACAGGCAGCGTGACGTCATATGGCGAGTCGGAGCCATCTTCTTCCGGCGTGTTACTGCGCCTGCTCCTCGAACCTGGCCCTTATGTACTCGTCTGGAGCAGCTATCGAGACGGCCTGGAACATTCTGCTACGAACTTCTGGCTGCTCGCGACAATGGCATTCTCTCCCGCTGTCCATATAGGAAGGAGCCTGTTTTCATCAACGTGACACTTTTTTCTTGGGTGCGCGCGGGGTTGCCTACACCACAGGCTTCGGCATTGTCGATAGCAGGAACTAGCGACACAGTAAGAGAAACATTTAGGCAAGTTAGGGGTAGATGCACTTCACACCAAAACACCGTCATTATACTAACAAAGAACATGAAGTTTTGTTCTACTTCCAAAACTATATTAATTTTTGTAGCTTAAACTTTTATTATATAATGTGTACTTTATATACATCGTTTTTATTTTATCGCCTTTAAACTATAAAGTACCCACTGTTCTGAGGGACCTAGCAGAGAATAGAACCCACGACCTTCTGATTATTAGTCAATAATCTTAACATTACGATCATCTTGCACAGTAAAAATCATAAAGAAATGGAAATACGACTTTTGTAGCCTAATGATAAAAAATTGGTTTTGGTCTGAATAAATAGCAAATAAATTTTACTCTTGACGTTCCTGGGTCGTAGCAAATGTTTCTGCATTTCTGCGTTTCTGTATTTTTTCAATGACAAAATTATGTATATTGACAAAAAATAACACCTTACTTAATTTAACATTTGTTTTAACTGAAATATTACATAGACTTCCAAAAAGGTGATTTTACACATGAGTTATTAAAAATAAGTTTTTAAATTTGTCTATTTTTAATGAAGCATATAGCTTATTTTGGTTATCTGGAAACATTAATGTAAAAATTCATAATCTATACTTGTCTTAAAAATTTGAACTACAAAAAATATTAAATGTTTGTATAATTAATGTATTAGGTTTAAAATACCTTTGTTGTCATCGGCGTCCAACCAATTTAAGTATGTTTACTTTGATTTTGTAACTTAACACGTTTATATTATTTGTGTTATGGCACTGAATTAGATATGAAATCATATGTGTGTATGTTAATGTGTGCCAACATTGGTGGTACTGTAATATCTATGCATACCATGTGCATCTAGTTTTAATAAACACATACACATTATTTACTTACTATGCGTCAATACCAGACTTATCTACTGAGTAAAATGAATAAATATAGAGGATTTAAGATTAAGTGATAAAAAGAGTGTACAGAAAAAATAGTAGTATAACTTTAGGTATATCTGATTTGTAAAACCAAGGACGACAAGCTGTGGATTGTTGCAAAAATTATTTCAAGCATTATAAAATACACATTACTAGAATTCAGTGTGCAGTTTCACATGAAACCTTTGTTACAGTATCCATTCACTTCGCAAATGGTTTAACACGTTTAATCCAAATTGTACTGTGCTGATGTATGTAGGAAACGATTAATTTGCAAAGAGTCTTTGAAAATACTTAATAAATAAAATTTGTATTGTCTCAACAGTATGGAATAGTTACGTGTATAACTTCAGGCATAAATTCTAAGAACATAAATTACTTTAATATTAGATTTGTATTGTCTGCCTAGTTAGTTCATTAAAAAACAGGACGGCTAAATCAACAAGACCATTGAGGTCGAGAGTGATATGACTTATGATGTGTACGGATTTTATAAAATGACTCACTCAAACTGTCACCAGTGATTGTTTGATGACGTAAACAAATTTGCGTATGAGAAATTTTGAAATAAAGTTTAATTCTCTGTACGAGGTCATTAAAGCCATTGGTGTTACTTGACTGTAGTTCATACTGCGTACTTTTATTACTTAAGTAGGATTCCTAAATAAAATTTTGTAAGGAATTGCCTTCTCTATTTCAGTTGACTATAATTAGAAGTTTGAGTGAACCATCGTTGGTACGATGGATGCTTACTTACTAGCTAACACCACTGATATAACCTTAGATAACTTAATTACATCGTTTCAGCATGGCCTCTAGTCACAGAAGAACGTCTTAAGTTAAAACGATTAAATTTTCCATAATATTGTTACGATGGTTCGTAAAGGGATAGCCCAATGAAAGATTTTATTAAACACACAGTTTTATTGATGGCCACTACTTGTGTACATACAAATAATCATCTAAAATGGAAATTAATCAATTGTTTATTAAAATGTTGCTTCCCCAGTCACTCGTTTCTACACACCGCACACCTCGCTGGGCCGCACCTCTGGCGCAACTCTCGCCGCAGCATCCCTCGTGGACCTCCGTCGCCGCACTCCGCCGCCGCCGACGCACTTGCCTTCGAAGTAGGTTCTGCTCGACGCCTCGCTCGGAACTTCGCTCGGGACTCCGCCGCGCCTGCAACACTATCGCCTGGAACTGAACTCTTCGCCCTGGAACCTTCGTCCAGGGACTTCTCTGCTCTATCGCCCGGAAGCTCCGCCGCGGGAAGGCTCCCTCCTGAACTCACTCTCTCTCAACTCTCTCTCTCTGAACTCTCTTGCTCAGGCTGACGTCCTCTTTTTATATATCAGCCGCCATTTCTGGAACTCACGAGCGCGGCCGGGGCCAGTCGCGTCATTCCGCGCCGACACGACGGCAGAAATCTCTCGAAACACGTGTCGGCGGCTCGCGTAACTCCGCAGCTGTAAGGTTTCAGTTACGTGTCAAAGGCAGGGCACCGCGCGGGAAGTAGTGGGAAGGAGGGGGGAAAGCGACAGTCCTTGTTATCTTCCAGGCGCGCGCGGCGCATATCATGTTGCGGCAGCTGCCAGCCAGCTCTGCACCTGCACGTGTCCCGGCCTTGCTCACGTTCGTAACATTATGTAAGCCTGCATTCTGATTGGCTGGCTGCTACGCTGACAAACTGTCACACTGTGACGAAGCATACCCAGATCAAACATAAACATTCAAATGTCAAAATATTACTATTTTCACAACTAAAATACTTGCCAATATTATAGTATAATAAAAAGGTTTTATTGACTATTAACTTGCTCCAAAATATATCTGGCCATAAAGTTTGTTGGTTCATATATGTGTTACAATCTCTCTTAATAACACTGTTGTAGAAAATATAGATAATAACTAAAATGTCAATATATAATTAAAAAAACAAATTTAAAACTACAGCTGTGCCGTTTCGGTACATTTACTTTACAACATATGTTTTAAGAGCTTATACACCCCAGTTCTTGCCTGGTGCATAGGGGCGAAGAGGCGTATGATGCGCGAGCCATTGTTGCCTTAGCGCCCCCGTACGTGGACGCAGTAAGATTTTAATAAAGATATAAAAAAAATTCAAACTAACAGTTTCGCAGGTTTACAGGTTTATTCTCTGCATTTTCTGTACCTGTGGCTTTTAGCCTTTTAAAGGTAGATATAAGATTCTCTCGAGTTTCGCTCGCTATTGCAATTTACATCTTCAGAAAAAAAACTTCTGTGTTTTATTGTAGTTTACGCTTTGTTTGTGAGGTTCTCGGCCATGTTCTGAAGGAAATGTTGATATAAATTTTAAGCATAATTCAACTATTTTAACGTGCGTTAAACCTACTATAAGAGCATATTAACATAAAACTCTTAATAATGTGACGCAGTATTTACACTGTAAAAATATGTTGTATTTCATTAAGAAATTATTGGGTAACCAATCGCAAAAATATTTGTCAGTGAATCTAAAATTACACAAACGCAAATTTTACAGAAAATCTTGTTGAGAAAATATAACTAGAATTTTTTTATCCGAATAAACAAATAATGAAGCATTCTAAACTATTATGAACTTAAGTTCTCATAAAACTTCTTGTTATGATCCACAGTGGTGTTCTATAAAACTTACAATAGTATGTCATGCAGTAATATGTTAAAATACATTTTAACATTTGGTTCTCAGAGGACATCTGTGCTCAAACCACAGTGTGTAGTGCATTGTATTGTGTTATTTTGAAATTGTATAGTTAAGTGTACTGTTGCTTGATGTGAAGCCAACCCATGCGTACTTCCCCTGTTTAATGTTCGTCCGTTGGCCAGATACAGCTGACTTCGAGGTCAAAATAAAAGTTGCGGAAATTTTCTTATTCCGTGGCAACCGCTATTTTTATTTTTGTCATTATTTACCGCTGCAGCATCTCCTACACAGGGGGAGGAAGGGGGGTTGCATTCTGCGCGCGGCGCCGGCATCAGCCCTGGAAGGGGGGCGAGTCCAGAGGGACAGGTCTACTCGCCTGGGACGGTCCTGGAATCTCGCCCCTGGAATGCTTCAGCCGGCCGTCTGGCTCCAGCGAGGCCGCGCTCCACAAGACCAGGAAATACCTCCCATGTTTGGTTATTTCACTGTCACCTAAATACACTCATTCAATGGTTATGAAAACCTTTTGAGACCAAATTATATTTAAAAACAAATTTAATTGAATCCATGAAATAACGTGTTCTAAAATTTTAGTTAATCTTTTGTTTTTAGTATTTTTCATAATTATTTTAATTCCTATGAAATAATAAGCTATAAAAAAATTCTGTCAAAATTCCTGAAATTAACACTTTTCTTGACTCCTTGGGATTTAAAAATGTATTTATCTACTAATGGTTCCCTAAAAATATTTTTTAAATTTTTTTATCACATTTTAACACAATAACCTGTCTTGAATTAAGTTTTTATGTCACAAATTTTCAACGCATGTCCACAGGTTCAAATAAAACGGGTCAAACTAAATGCCGCGCCGGTTTTATTTAATACGAACACTTGCGCGATCTTTCACAACACATTGTAATCCACTTTGTGAATATCAGTTGATAATGTTCGTGGCAGAACAACCGATGCGTGGAAGATCTTCTGTTATAATTTCAGAAATATCCTGTAAATAGTCGTAGATAATGACGAGAAATCATATCATTGAAACGATTTTGCTGTTGCATATATTGTAAATTATATGTTTGAGATTTGTTATTTAAATTTTTTCAAATCATGCATGGTAAAGTGTAGTCATTTTAGAAAACATTTTAAGTTAGTAAGCACGAAATGTTATTTTATCTATTTAGCACAGCATTTGACCTTCATAATTTTATTGGAAGAATAATTTATTAAAGCGTATAAGTAAGAATATTTTAATGTCACAATATTTTACTTATAAAATAAAAAATGCAAATAAAGACAAGATTAATAAAAAATTTGGCACATTAAAATATTAATACATTGTTTAGCAAAAATAACCAACCTATTGTTACGAGTGGGAATAAACGGTTTCGTAAGTACAGTATTTATTTGCTATTAATATGTAAATTATTAATTTAATCACTTCACTTAAAATATTTTCAAAATCACTCGCTCTTAAAAATATATAGTCATTCATTTTTTAATATTTGTCAAGTCCACAGATCGCACTCCTCACTGGAGCTAGGCTCAACAGTGGTTCGCCCCTTACCGCGCGCCTGTCCACACACAGTCTCGCGCCACTCAATCGCACTCCACGGGGTCTCTACTTCTCGGCGAACATGCACTTCACGCCACTAGCCTGATGGATCACTGTAACTCCCGCGGAGGCAGGTGTCATCGCTTTGATACCCTTGCCTAGCACGCTCGTAACACTGCCCCTCTTAAACACATCTCTCCCAGCATATTCTCTCAATTAGCCCAAATGTACCACTTTCATTCGTTTCCCTTTCGTATGCGATAGACCACATTATTTATCAGTTTCAGCACTTCATACGGGCTTTCCCACGCTGTTTGAAGCTTAGGGCACCTGTCCTTCCTTCGCTGCGGGTTGTAAAGCCACATCAAATCACCTTCCTAATAACCAGTAGAGTTAACCTCCTGGTATACCTCGTCTTCATTCGGTTTGTCGCTAGCGAGCTATTGGGTTTCTCCAGTCGTTTCAGGGGCGAAAAAGGATTCATCTGAGGTTCTGTGTGGACTACCAGAAGCTGAATGACATTACCTAAAAGGAAAGCTAACCTCTGCCATGTTTCAATGACAAACTTAATTCATTCTCTGGCACCAGATAGTTCTCTACAGTGGACGAAGAGGTGTTACTAGCAAGTAGAGCTGCACCCCGAGGATAAAGAGAAGACTGCTTTCTCAACAGTAAGTGCGTTGTTACATTTCACTGTGTTACTATTCGGGTTATGTAATACTCCTACAACTTTTGAGAGACTGATTAAACTAAGCTCCCATGTAATTTGGCTACAAGACAACTTGGCTACGAGACTAAAAAACTACGAAGCTACAAGTCTACGACACTGCAAGACTCCATGGCTACGAGAATACGAGGCTGCAAGACTACTAGGCTACAAGTTTACGAAGCTGCATGTCTACTAGTCTGCAAGTATACGAGGCTACGAGATTTCATGTCTCTTAATCTATTTGACTCCATTCAGCAACGAGAGTTAATTTATCTCATGCAGTCTGTTGCAAATAGTTCCTATTATTGCCAAAAAATGGTACCACATGTTAGTTGAGGTAAATATTAGGTATTATTTATGTAGGATGCAGAATACTCTCTTATGGTCGTAAGAAAAAGAGTGCTTCGCTAGACATCAAAGAGAAGGAAGTTCGTCTTCCATGATAGTGTTTCTCAGATTTTTAAGGTGTAGTATTTGACTAGGTGACTGATATTTTTTGTTTGAATTCCAGCTGATTAAAATATTGTAAGTGCTGATTTAGAAATAAAATATTCAGCAATTTATACGAAGTTAAATATGTGCCGGAAATTAGGTATTTTGGCACGTTTTTTTAAATTTTATCATAATTTTAAAATTATTTTTGGAAATAATTTTATTTTCCATATAGATTGGTTTCATAAGGGAGTAGTTTTTTTTAAGTCGACTGTACCGCAACTCGCCCCTGGTCGACCTTAGTGCGTGCCACCTCCGACAGAGGGAAGTCTTTTACGATAGTTCACTTCGAGCCGGACGACGAGAGTTGCCGAAGGTTTCCGACGCCCCTCCACCCTCTAAGACGAAGTCCTTTTTTTAATTAGCGACGCGGCGCGGATGTGAGGGGACTCTTGCTCTGCACTCTGGAACGACCGCGTCGGTAGACCGCTTATCGTGTTTCGGGCTCCGTCCAGTTAAATCAAAGCTGACGCCGAGCAACAGTACTAAGATGTAGTCCGATCAGAAAAGGGATGTTTCCCTATTTACCTTTTGGTTTTTTATTTTAGTCATCCCAGTATAGCCTCTACGTAGTAATCCTAGTTTCTCCGCGAACCAAATTTCTTGTCTGGTGCCGCATATATTTTTTTCTTTTAACCGCGACGTCGGCCGCGCATCGCCCTCCATCTTCCGACCAGGCAACATGGCTGTGCCTAACAACTACTACTACCCTGTTTTGGTAAGTTCTCTCTTCGGTCCTTTGAACTTTGTCTCTCTTGCGGTCGTTTTCTGACCCGACCTTGTTCTGTCTGTGGTGCAGATCTAATTTTTTTTTGGTTTGGTCTGTCCACAGACAGGGTCCTAGACCCCCCCCCCCCCCCAATAGAGAAAGAAACCATCATGGGGAACAAAACAAGCCCAGCGACCTCCAATTTTGAATGGGTGGTTTCGCCAGTGGAAGCCCTCTCTCCCGGCCTTTTCGCCATCAGCTACGAACCGCCAGAAAATCTTCAGTTCGTGAGAGCGAGTGCCAGTGAAAGTTTTATTTTGTAAATTTCCAAATGTAATTTCAGATATCAGATTCGAACCAGTTTAACAGTTTTGGTCTCTTCAGCCATCTCGAAATTGTATATGTGAAATTTTTATAATTAACCAATGATAAGCTAATATGGTGATTACAGATTATTGTAAAATGTTAAAACTTTACGGTTTCTTTAAGAATGATGGGTTGGAAAAATAATTTTCTATTCGCGGCCCGGGTCGGCAAATGATTAGGTAAATTGAGCTCTCTTTAATAATGGTTAAATTATAGAAGTATTTTCTCTTAAAAGCTTGTAACAGAAAATCTTGAAAACAAACCTTGATCTTAAATAAAACGATGCCTATAAACATAACTGTTTGTTTTTATTACTTAAGGCAATAACGATCCACACTTAACTCCCAAGTATTGATAGGGAGTTTACAAATTTTCTTTGGACCCACCCCGTGTCCGCCTCTGATGTTCAAATTTTGTTCTTAATTCTTCTTTTCTGCCCGCCACTTCCAAGGCCTGTTTTGTCGACATCTTGTCAATATTAATAACAAGGACACGAGGGGCGTTACAAATATAAAATTTTGTGCCTCATAAAGTAAAAAGGTTTTTAATGCAAAGAGATTGATTGTTTACGAATAACCAGAAGCACTCGGACAAAATCAACAAAGCATCTCCATGAAATACCAGAAGAACTTGGAGAAACCAACAATATATTGACAAGGATAATCAGGAGCACATGGATCAACCTAAAACCATATTTCCTTAATTAAGACAAGGGATTCAAATAAAAAATATATAAAAATAAAAATAACTAAAATAAACAAATTTCAAAAGAAAAATAGAAACATTTTGGTTTGCGCTACAACTTTATCCGTGCTGAACAATTCACAGGCTGCAGAAGCAGTTTTAATTTAATTTTTTATGTGATTCACCGATCATTTGTATAGTAAAATTAGGAGCTATATGGTTTTAATTAAATTTTCTTGTTTGTTTTAATCATGGATCGAACGAAGTGTTATAGGCTAATCGTTCAAATTGATCCTTATTTCAAAGAGTGATATTTTGATGAATTTTTTAAATTTCCCCGAATTTCTAGCTTTAAAAATACAGATTTCCAAGATGGCAGCCAAGGTTCTGGACAAGATGGCGGATTCCCTGGAAATAATTTATTACTTTACTTTAAAGGCTAAAAATTAAACTAACATAGTGGTAGCACACACTAGCAGATGACAACAATATTTAGTATCCAATATGGCGTCCTCCAGCAGACGAAAACAAAATGGTGGACGTGACGTCATACTAGCTGGCAATGTATACCTTGGCATTAGTGGTGAGAGGTCAGTATTTTGGTGGCATTCTTGGAGGAAGGATCCATTGTCATATTTGTATTCTTCACCGGTTCCAAACAGAGGTCGCCATTACATAAGTGCGTTTTTTAATTCAATTTTAATTTATAAAAATTGTTTATGAATGTTATCATTTTCCACAATTATTTACCATATTGTTTACGAATTTTTATATATGGCGGATGTGACATAATAATTTAAAAATGGCGGAATTTTTATTAGATAAAATTTTTAATAATTTAAATTTTTGTTGATTTTCTAGCATAAAAATTATGGTTTGCCAATATGGTGAGTGTAACAAAAATTGCAATCAGTAGTACATAACAATTGAAAATGGTGGCCGTGTCATTCTAATGGTTGGGGTCATGACCTCGGTGGCTTTGGGCGGTTTGCTAACGGAAAATTAAATACACTTTGAGGATTTTTTTTTCTAATGGAATTTTATTTATTTTCAGTTTTTTATGCTTTCAATTTTTTCCCTGGAAACAGGGAAATTTTTTATTTTTCTGATTGAGCTATTTTTGCTGGAATTTATTCCTAATAACTGGAAATCTTGGCGGATTTTGGCAATTAATTGGCAAATTTTGAGGAATTGTGTGTCATTTTTAGCCAATTTTTCCCCCCAATTTTGAAGGTCAAGGTCTAAGGTACAGTTCGTCTAAGTTGACGGCTGTGACTTCCCAATCCAAAATGGCGGATAGTATCTCCGCCTCCACACTCCGACTCCAAGACTCGACGAGCCATAATACAGTACTTATTATCAAAAATACTTATAATACTATTATTATTAAATATTTTGATATTTTGGATTTTAAAACATGTTTTAGGAAACACATGATTACTGGTCCACTTAATTAAAAATGTATGTCTGTCAGTTTATACCAATCAAAAAAATTGAAACATAAATATCCTAAACAAATGTTAAATATTAAATTTCATATTATTTCGTTAAGGGAGAACAAAAAAATGACGTGCGCCCATTTAACAAAAATGAGGACGGAAAGTATGTATAATTTTGCCAAAAATTGTCATAAAATTAAAATGGAATAAGTATTCATTTGAATTGTTGCTTTAAACTATGTTCAAAAAACCAACTACGGAAACATAGGTTTCATAAAATTATCGTAATGTAGTGACAAACCGAATTCTTTCAGGGCAATTATATTTATGAAATTTAAAATTAATAAGCCATTGTTTCCTAACTGAGATAGTTAGGATGGCATTATTCGACTTCAAACACAGAATAATTTTTAATTTATGCACTTTTTTCATGTCCATTTCGGGGTATATCCGCCCGAGTGTATCCAAGAATTTTATAATGTTGAAGTAGAGTTTAAATAATATTATATTTTGTTTGTTTATAAGTATTTTTCCATAACTAAGTGAGTTAGTAACAGTGGTTATTTATTAATTTTTGTTATTTTATTTGCAGGTCTGGCCCTTCTGGCCAACCAATCAATTTAAGTGGCTTGATAACAATGTATTTGAATTATCTTCCATATAATTATACATAGTTTTAATGTTTGTAGATAATCACATCTTTTTTTAGGCGGTAAAATAACAGAAATATTCGTACATTTTGCATGAGTGAAGCCGCGTATCATTTGCTTAAATTATATTAAATAAAATAATTCGTCTTCTAATACCAACAATACAAAAGTGAAATAATGACATTTCATTTACATAAAACAATTACGAGTAAGAAAAATTTGTATTTGCACAAGTAACACCGTAGTAAAGGACACGTGGTTCATTGATTTATGAAATATGTTTGGCCCCATATCAAAAACCTACATTTTCGCTTTATACTACAGAAAATTATGTTCATTTACAGTAAGCAAAGAAAATAAATATGTCTAGTTTTGTACGGAGGCTCCGTGTGTATACGTGAATATAAAATATGCTATCACGTAAAGTTACAATATTGTGATATTGTATCCTTTACCTTCGAGATGTATAAACCGACACTTATACATCTATATCTATACTATAATAAAACAGTAGTTTTTTTTCTGTATGTCTGTCTGTCTGTCTGTTTGTACGCGGTGTTCCACAAAACTTCTATACGAATTTTAATGGGGTTTTCAAGTTAACTTGATCGTAGCAGAGAAAGAAATATAAGCGTTATTTCATCAAAATCGGCTCAAGAAAAGAAGACAAATCTTAATTTTATGACATACAATATAATCATTATAAGAAGCCATTAGGTTTTGCTGTTGTAAGGAACTAAGTAGAGAGAAAGAAAAAATAAAGATCCTGACAGTGTGTAGTGTCGCCATATTTGTTTCAATTTTCAATCCCTTTTTTGTATATTACAATTTAAATTGCAGAAAAAATCATGTTTCATAGACACATAAATAGTGAGTGTGTGTAATTTCTCTATGTCCACGAGGTCCCGCCACTTCAATTTTCTCCTTGGGGCGAACCCGTCCGCTTAGTTAAATTAAATAAACAGCTTTTATCGTTGAATGATTTATTTCATGAAAATCTGCTCTCATAAAGACACTAATGAATCACCAACATGTTCCATAATAATAAATTGTGATATGGCGAAAGTGTTACAAGATTGCTCTCTAATCGTTTGGGATGAATGCACGATGGCGAATAAAAAGCAGTTGACGCTGTGGACAGGACACTACGGGACATTAGGCGCGATGAAAGGCCAATGGGGAATGTCGCACTACTCTTTTCAGGAGATTTTTGGCAAACTCTACCAGTTGTAAGTCGAGGGAATAAAGCCGATGAAACCAAAGCTTCACTGAAGAATTCTTACCTCTGGCCTCAAATAAAAAAAAACTGCAACTAACAATTAACATGAGAGCACAGCAGGGTGGTAATTTTCATGTGCAAGAATTTTCCGGTGTTCAATTAAAAGTTGGAGAAGGTGCCCTCCCTGAGCAACACGGTCAGGTGACGCTTCCAGAAATACTTGGCAGAGTCGTATCTTCGGAAAACGAACTCATACGTTCGGTATTCGGGGATCTGTCAAACATACTACATCAGGAACATACGTGGTTATGTGAACGTGCCATACTCACTCCAAGAATTGACCAAGCTGCTGCAATCAAAGGAAATTTTTTTAACGAATTGAATGGGGCTGAAGTGGTTTATACATCGTTTAACAGCGTCCTTAATCAGGACGACGCCACTAATTATCCATTTGAGTTTTTGAGTTCTCTCACTGCAAGTGGTCTTCCTGCTCACAAAATTGTTCTCAAAGTCGGTGTTCCAATAATGCTTCATAGGAACCTTACTCCCCCAAAATTGTGCAATGAAACCCGACTTAAAGTAACTGCTCTACAACGAAATATAATCGAAGCTGAGTTTCTTTCTGGATGTGGCTCAGGTAAAATTGTTTTCATACCACACATACCTATCATCCCGAATAACTTCCCGTTCGGGTTCAAGCGCACACAGTTTCCAATAGCAGTTTGTTACGCGATGACAATAAATAAGTCTCAGGGTCAGAGCCTTAAGGCAGCTGGTGTCGACTTAAGGTCTGATTGTTTTTCCCACGGCCAGATGTATGTGGCTTGCTCGCGGGTCAGTAATGCAGACAATCTTTATATTCTAGCTCAAGACGGGGAAACAGTAAATGTGGTTTACAAAGAAATTTTATGAAGTGTCTTCCCGACATAACATTTGAAAGTAGAAACATATTTACCCAAAATTTAGGTAGTAACATATTTTTATTGCAAAGACTGAAATAGAGGTAAGAAAAATTATCATTTGTGAACATAAGAAAACTACTACAACTGTATCAACTGTTATGTTATAATGTTTAAATTTCTAAATGGAGCAAGATAATACTAAATTCCATGCGGAAAAAGCGTGGGCAGCAGCTACGTTTATTTATAGGTATAGGGCTATGCATGCTGATTTTTCATATACTGCATTGATGCGAACATGTAAGCATAATTTATCTTACTATAATAAAACAGTAGTTCTTTTTCTGTCTGTCTGTCTGTTTGTACGCGGTGTTCTACACAACTACTATACGAATTTTAATGTGGTCATGCGTATAACAGTCATTACTTAATGATTTGCCTTCAATGCAGATACCTTATTTCACGTCCAGCGAAGCGGGCGATTTCGGCTAGTTAATAATAAAACTGAGTCAAGAAATCTGTGCATTGTATTTAAAGATGAAACAAACTATTGAAAATGGCTTTTTGCATTATTGAAAACTCAATAATATAGTTTTTAAATATTTGTCAGTTTGTATAGTTTTCTGTTTGTTTGTCTGTTTGTCTGTTTGCCTGTTTGTTCTAGCATCAATCGAAAACAATTGGACAGATTTTAATGAAGATTTTTAAATGGAAATTTCCATAGCCAATTTAGAAATTAGGCTTTGTTTTAATACAGAATTTCATCATTTTGGGGGTGAAATAATGGTTAACATAGTTTAATATTAATTAATTATAGCTCTGAAACTAATCATGATTTAAAAAAACATAATGGTACAATAATTAAGGCTTGAAAACTAACCACCATATTTTTTTTATTTCGCGAATTTCAAACCATAAGGTGTGAAATAGGGGTTAGTTTATTTTAAAAATTAATAATTGTGTCTCCGAATTTAATTAGGCGTATTTAATGATTTGGGTTACCAATAAAAACCATGCGAAAACTTCCAGATAACATGTTTTATTTTGTGAAATTCATCGTCTAAGGGGTGAAAAAGGTGGTAAGTATTTGAGAAACGTTTATAACTATATCTCCAAATTAAATTAAGCGTAAAAAATTATTTTGGGCACCAGTAATAAACATACGATAACTTAAAACATAAGTTTTATATTTTTCGATATTCAAAACCAAATGGTAAGAAAGGGGAAGGTAATTAAAAAAATAATTATATCTCCAATATTAACTATGCATAATGAATTATTTTGGGTTTAAATAATAAACATATAGAAACTTACAAACAATAATTTTAAAATTTTGCGAAATTCAACCTCAAGTAAAAAAAAAAAAGGGTTAACTATGTTTGAAAAATTATAATTAAATCTCCGAATTTAATTAAGCATAATTAATGATTTAGGGGACCTATAAAGACCATTCAAAAAACTCCCATCCGCAAAATTTATATTTGGCAAAATTCAACCCCTAAGGGGTGTAACAAGTGGTAAGTATCTTTTAAAATAATAATTAAATCTCCGAATTTACTTACGCCTAAAGAATGATTTAGGGTATCATTAATAAACATATGAAAACTTACAAGCACAATTTTTAGAATTGGCGAAATTAAACCCCTTAAGGGGGGGGGGGGGTAAATTTTTAACGTTAGGAGTAAAAAAAATAAATATTTCCGAATTTTCTAGATCTAAGGGTTTCATATTAAGAATGAACAACAAGCACATATAGGTACGAAATGTACTTTTTTAGTTTTTCCGGATTTCGTCTTTTAAGGGTGGGAAAAGGAAGTAAGTTACGTTTTATCATAAACATTTCGTAACTCAATATAGCTGGATGTAAAAAACTTAGTATAAATAACTTATTATGTACAGTTATTTCACCTTATTTGATATTCGACTCTAAGCCCAGTAACACGGGAGCTAGTTAGTTTTTATAGAAGTAAATGATATATCCAAGCAATTTAAAAGGAATATAAAAGCAAAGAAAGAATATGGTAAAAATTATTGATTTCATATTTGTTTTAACAGAAACCAATTTTTTCTATAACTTACGTAAAAGGAGTGAAAATGTAGTTGATATTTTTTATTAATAAATTAGTACCTCAGGAACTATTCAAGTGGGATGTAAGTTATGGGGAATTTTTTACAGACATGCAACACCTACCAACTCTTTCTTACAACTTTTTAAAAGGTGAAGTATTTCAATTAGTGTTTGACATTAAATAATAATATACTTTGTCAAATAAAACTTTATTTAATAATAGGAAATGATTCATAAACATCCCTTAACATAATATCTCTTATTCAACATTTTCGAAAATATAATTTTTTAATTTGAACAGGGGCTAATATTGTTAAAAATAATAAATAGTAATGAAATCTATAAAATATTACTGGCAAAATATATTTTAACTCAATATAAATATCAATTAATTATAACTGTTTTGGAGTTCACGGCTGCGGTTAAAAGAAAGAAAAGGGCTGAGTTTGTTTTTTTGTTTGGTTAGTAGATTTTGCCATATTTACTTTGTTCTTAATTTTTACAATGGCATCCCTGTGGGAAAAGTAATGAGGGGTAAAAAATTTGGTAATTTGGTTTAAGTAATACTAAGTAAACTAAGTGTAAACTAATATGTTGTGTAATAAAGTTGATATCTGTATTTTGTATTTTAAATACATTTGCGACTGTATTAAATATCCTAAAATGAAAAGAAGTTTTTGTAATAAAGTGAAATTTTTAAATAATTCTAAGAATATCTCTAACCACACTAAATAAAAGTTTCAGTGTAAACGATGCCATGAACTTTGTTAAAATAATTTATTTGCGAGTTTAAAAATGATTTTTAAGGAGGTTTGTGTGATTTAATTCACATAAATATATATTCTAACACTGTGAAAAGAAGGTTTAAAATCAGATAGTTATTCTATACTAAAAAAAGGTATCTCTGTATTACATTTCCCAGCAATATAATACTTAAAGAGTTATGTTATAAGATATATATATATATTATAAATCTGACAATTAATTTTGTCTATTTATTTAGTAAAATGTTTCGAGTAAGTCAAATAACCTTTTTATTGGAAATATTTTAGCATACTCAGAAATTGTGTGAGCGAAGCCACTGGTTATTAGCTAGTAGCAAATATAAGACAGTGAAAATATCAATACCACTTGTACTCTACTAATGCAAAATTAATTAAAGGTTTTTTTAGAATATGTAATCTTTTTGAAACGATTGGTATTTTATTAAATTTATTGCTTAGGCCGTTATTCGTTAGCGATATTTAATTACAGATCCAAATTAATGTTGCGATGTGTTGAACAAATGTAGATCAGCGCCATTACTTTTTTATTAAAAACAGTGTATGTGTCCTCTGAGGGTGAATATTCGCGGAGGCAGGTTTTAATTAAGCGATGCTTACAGCAGGGTGTTGTTTGGTATCGATGACCCGTGGTCGCGAGCGAGGCAGGACAAAGAGAGCACTCACAAGGCCACAGGCAACCCTCATCGCCCGAAGCAGACCAACTACGGCATAGTTCCCAGAACATGAAGAGTCTGGGTACTCCTAGCGATAACAGTAGCTAGCAGCTAACGCTAACTTCAGGTCAGAAATTAATTATGTTTTATATTTAAAATTAAATTCTGCAGAAAATTATGCATTATATTTCTCAATATGGAACGGTATTTAATAGAAAAAAAATCTATTTCCAAACATTACTAAGAAACTATGTAATATGTGTAGGAATGTAATAATATTAAATATATTCAAAGGTTTGTTATATATTAAATTTATTTACATTTCTTTTATTCATAAAGAAAATGGAAGTCATGCACAAGGCCAAGATCAATAAAAAAATATTACAAATTATCTAACACCCTCTTAATAATTTAAATATTTTTTTTTTACATTGCCTTGTAATGACAACGTCATGTACTTTGAATTCGGCGCGGTGTGGTCGTCACTCCTCCTACCTATTCCCCCTCCTTAACCCTTTAGATACGTCACGATTCCTTCTCCTTCCAACTGGTAATTGATCCCCACCCTTCTGGTTTACAGCGCTTGCGCTGTTCCTCTTATGGGGAGCGGCTTTCGAGGATTTTCCGCGCTGGGTCTCGAGGCCTGTTCAGCTGTAGCCACCGACAGTGTCGGGTCACTTTGCATTTGAGCAGCATGTAGTTCCTTTTGTTACTCTTTAAGTCAGTCCGGGGTACGGTGCTGGCGAGCTCTCGACATGGTAAGCTTCTTCGCGGAACTTGGGTTTGTGTGCTTGGGCACCAACAGGTTGTAACCCTGTACTTAACGTCATGTGATCGTTATGTAGCCTTTTGAAATTTGTTCTAAATTATTTGTTTCGGCTTGCCACTTGGAAATATACGTTTAGAATTTTGCAATAGGGTAACCATGTCAGTTGTCTCATGGTACATACGGTTTTGTGGCTCAATAATTTTTCAATTCCTTTTTTTTTTGTTTGTTTGTCGTAACTGTATCTTGCTTTGCCAGATCTGTATTGTTGTCTGGTCTACGTTTAAGCCGCTTGAGGCATGATGCGCTGTATCTATTTAACTCTCTCTCTTTTTGTCATTCACAACTGGCTAGCTTTGCTTTTCGAGAGTCCGATTACGGGACCTGATAATGTAAAATATAATGGTTTCATGTTATGCTTATAATTTCGTACAAGTATTGAATGTTACAGTTGCAGGGATCAGTATTATACATGTTTGAGCAAATTATTCAACTATGTAAAAGCATTTTGTGTAAGAATCTATTTGTATATATTTATAATGTACCTATTTACAGTTGAAAGTATAATAATTAAAGGATACGTGAATATAAAATTTAACTTTGCTTGTACCTACAATAACACACCTCTAGTAGCCATTCCTAATCCAGCTTAGGACTTTGTTATTTGTTTTAAGGTACATATTTTGTGAGGTTACGTTTTATGTTTATCCATGCGTGGGTTGGAGGTTATTTGCTGATCTGCAAAAACCACCCTTCAGCCTTTTACTATTTTTTCTTCACTTACTATCAAAAAATTGATCTTCAAGAAGCAAAAATTATCATAATTAATTAAATAATAATGCAGACAAGATTTTTACAAAAATTTGAACAGAACTGGTTTTGGGCTCATGATCTAACATAATTAAAATAAATGGTTGTGTTCAGAACATAAGTAAAGTCCACTGAAACGAAAATGGCATAAAAATAACACTAACACAATTTAGTGCTTAAAGTGCTCAGAAAGAATAATCGCTTACTCGCATTACGAGCACAAATTACATGTGAGCCAATACTTTATACTTTTAACAATATGTCGACTTCCAGGTGTACAAAAAATGCGTATTATGCACTATAATAACAAACATTTAGCATTATCTCTTCTCAGTGGTACACTGAGGTTTCGTTGCCACCTTAAACATTATGCATGGCCATTTAAAAATATAATTACCAGACGTAGCTCTCAACACCACCTCCTTTGAAGACTCTGTCACACTCTCCTAACAGCATACTTGTCTCTGCTTGCTGTGTTTATACCCATTAAAATCAATGGCAGTATATACACTAAAAAAAGGCCCTCTTCCGTCATATTACCCTTGGAAATTCTTCAGAAAATCACAACGACGAGAAGCAACTGAAACTTACAGAATTATCTTGGTTAGTCAGTAAATTAATGGTTGCATAGGCGACCAATCAATATAAATGAAGACTTACAAATATATTCCTTCCTTCCATAACGAGGTTACAATTCTTCACGGCTCACGTTGGTATCCATGCTAGTGACTAACTGTGCAATGATCATAGTAGACTCAGCCTACAACGTATATGGTGTTTAAGTTAAGAACACTGTTTTGTACAACTCTTTCAGGCAACAGTTAATTATTTTATTCTACATCCAAACTGAAATCTCTGTTACTTCAATAAAACAAATTTTCGTCATTTGTCGTGACCTTGCAAACGATAAAGTTTATAAAAAATAAGAAAATTTATCATTGGGCAGCCATTTTTAAACGTATCACTTTTAATTAGCCGTTCAGTCTTCAGTACTGCCAATCTGGAAAATCGTAAACCCGGCAGAGTTTACGTTGAGTTACGCGTGGATAAGGGTAGTAAATATTTTTTAAATTTGATTTCATAAATGTAAAGATAAGCCTATATGAACTGTATATGCGTGTTTTCGTGGCAGAAATACTGCTGCATTTTCCTGTTGGAAAGAGAAAGCTGCGAGCGGCCGGTATCGGATAACTACCTCTCTGACGTCATTGTGTGAATATTCCAAGTCGGGCCGGTAACTAATTACGCCATCGTTAGTAAAAGAGCGACGAGAGAGGGAGACAGAAGGAGGGATGAAGCTTGACAGTTGACGAGACATTTGAGGCCCCACATGGTTTCGGAAGAGGGGGTTGGCTCTATGTATAGGAAGGGGTGTTCGTTGTAGGATAATGGACGCGTCCAAAAGAGACGCCATTGGATAAAAATGGAAGCAGAGCCTGTCGGAGGTATGCCTCAACCCAGTTGGGATATTTTGAGCCGAGACCCGAAAGTCAATACTGTAAATGAAATTTGTTAAAGCCTGACTTAAATACGCAATCCAATGGTTGACCTGAATCAGTTTTCTTTTGTTGAAATGCAAACCTTGTAGAATAAATAAAATAATTTTTTTCCAGTTGTTTATGATATTAATTGGAATGTAAATATACAAACTGAGATACACAGTCAGTAAAAAAAACTTTTTTTATCAAGGAGATTATCAATTCTTTGTTGATGATTGGCAATGACATAGTTTTATACTTACATAGTCAGGTTTCAGTTCAGATAGTATTTTGTCGGTGTGAAAGAATGTTAAAAAATTGACATATTTTGAAAACCAATATTTGTGTACAATTGATATTTATTTTATATTTACGGAGGAATCAGGTTTTGCATAACTCGCATCCAAGTTGGAATAAAAGGGTATATAATCTATTAATAACAAATCATTATTGGTCTTATTTTAACTTTATTTTTATTCAGTTAGAGCTCTTTAGTCTTTAAGTGTTTTCTATTGTTTTGCTTTGCATATTTTGCCAAATTCTCTGTTACTGGAAACGTTCCTGCCATTATTGATTTTAGATTAATAAAATACTTGAGTAAACTAATTCAACTGTTTTGTAAACCGTGCAAAAATAAATTATTTTAAATTTTGCTGTAGAGGTTGTTAATAAACGAATATCCTATATTCAATTGTTTCTATCATCAGATTAATTAAGACTTTCTACGACACATCAGACCTAACATTGAAGGTTTACTATCCTAGTTTAGTTGTACGGCACACATCCCCAGACACGAACATTATGGATAGTTGACTCATCGCTGAACACCACACGAGCACAAAAGTCATCTTCCCGCTCAAACACTTGAAGTGCAAAGTTAAAACTTACAGCATATTCATCTGACTTTAAAGCATGTAGCAACTGTAACCAGTATGTACGTACGTGTAAACGTGTTCTCAAAACCTTCCACACGGTCATCGTTGGCAACTCGAATTGAAGACTAGCTTTCTGAACGGTATCTTAGGACTACGCAGGTGACATGCTCTGACATGGTCAACATCCTTTACAGACACTTTTGGTGGTCCCGTGCTTCTTCCAATAAAAACACATCCGGGCGTTTAGAATCACGTATACAATCGGCGGATGTTTCTGCCACAGGGGGGGGGGGGGGGTCAAAAACGAAACATATGATGAACTGAAATTACAGATTCACTTTTGGCTAATTGCAGAACAAAAAAGCTTTACGATCAAGAGTCGCCATTTTGTTTAGGTGTTACTGCAAGCGAGAAAACAACAAAGCAGTACTCGCGCTTATATAAAACGGTTTGAGTTACTATTTAATTGTGACCTTGAACCGAAAGTGGACAATCTTACAGTTGATACTATTAATTTTTTTAAACTTGGAAATTTAGATATGGACATAGTACTGTATTATCATCAAAATAATAAGTATATGTTTTACATAAAATGTTATTGTAGCACTAAACAAAAACCAATTAAGCAGTGTTAACAACACAGGGGTTCAGTTATTGTAAGTGGAAAAGGCGTGTATACCTCTGGCGGAGGGCTGTGATTGGCCACCAGGTAGGGAGTGGGGGTGAGCCTTCTGGGGAGGTCTCTCAGCCCAGGAGCGTTCGGAGAGACGTGCGAGAGAGTTTTATAATGTTAAATATTTCTGTTTTTTTATTAGGAAAATTAATTTAATTTGGGTGAAATGTTCTATCATGAGCTGACCTAGACCGGGACATACATTGTAAATTTCTCACACACGGACAGACTAAATAAATCACTGTGGCAGTGAGGATCCATGCGCATTGATAAGCTTTTCCACTTACGTCAAAAGTAACATAAAATAATTAAGGTGTTGAATTATATTGGTATATGCATTCTGCTGTGTTAATTTACCTAATAACTGTTTGTGGGAAACATTACCACGAGAAAGAGGTTATTTCTGTACTGCTTTTCGTTAAAAACCCTAAAGCTACAATATTTATCTTGGTTATGTTTTCAATAACCCAGGCCTATCAAATGTCACTTTATCATTGGATCCTAACATATATTTTTAAAAATAAATTTAATAGTAAGTATTATTATTGTGGTGGCCAAAAAATTTCATATTAAAAGTACTTAGTGTAAAATTTTATTCTTTCTTTTTATATAATACAAGTTGTGTAAACCGCTTTAAATATAAGAAGAAAGCTTTTCCTTAAATTTTGCTTCGCCGAATCATTAGGCCGAATGTGTATGTGACACGTTAGGAAATGTTTCACTACTACCTCATGTAGGTGTAGGGAAACTTCATGAATTTATTGTGCTAATTCTGCGGTATAAATATCTTTCTATGTCTACAATTTCATAAAAAAAAAGTGTTTGTAACCAATTTTAAGTATAAATATAAAAAATTGACAGTGAACTAGGTTCAAATTAATATGCTACTATTGACATCTAGTAAACCAATGATACCAGTAGCTCACGTTTACAAAGTGGACTCAATTAAATTTATATGGTTTTGAAGTACCTGCAGAAGTAAATGCTCTGTTCAATACATGCATGTTTTAATACGTCAGTGTCTGCAGTTTTACTATCTCCAACTATTTTTCAGCCAACCACAAATATTTTTCATTGCTCTTCTTCTACCTGCAGTAATTTGTTATCCTTGACCTACCGTCATACAATCAATCCGTGGTTACACAGAGCACATCTGTGGTCGATACCCTCCAGTGTTTTATTCCGTGGCTTCTGCAGTACGCGTAAATTCACCCTTTGTGTCAACCCGTACCTTTCATCTCACCCAGTTACGCAGGAATGCAATTATGTGAATTCCGGAACTCCAATTTCCCGTCCAACCGGATTGGTTTACGAACGGGAACCATCTCAAATAACCACCCTGAATACCTTCTTTCAATGAAACCTGATTTCGCTTTTGCGAGATTTCAAGATTCCTTTCATTTAAATCAAGCGTGTGAATAAAAAATGTGTTTCAATAATTAACGGACGAAACACAAAGAGGGAGTAAAAGAGAAAAATACTGACAAAACAATTGAACAATTTTAATAAACAATTTTATATGTACTAAAATCAGAAACGTAATAACGACACTCTATAAAATTACACACTACATATTACATTTCATTTATAATTTTAGTGAGGAAAACGTAAGATTATATGTAAAAATAAAGATTTAAATAAATTATTTGAATGTTTGTTGTAAGCAAAAACTGAGACACCTCATTGCAATACATTGAAAATAACACGACAGGGTTATTTTATCGCTCAGTAGAACAAAACTCAACAGACACACGGCAGAGAATAATCAACAACACTTCTGGTATCTTTGTATTCATTTGCATATTCCGACGAATGCTTTCAGTTTAATTTTGTTGGCGTCGCCACTTCCTCTATGTTCGCATTGCACCTCGCCGACTCGGCTTGATTCACGCTCCTGACAGCACTCCAGTGGAGAGCGTAGTTACATCTGGGTTTCATGTCCAAGACACCGCGACCCAAAGATGAAGAGCAAGACTAGCTACGCCGCAGCACGCTATACTGCATTGTTATGAAAGCTCCTTGTTTGAAGGCGTCCAGATGTCCCTGTGTCGGCGCAACATTTACACACTGCTTAAACTTGAGTAAACATGTCTCATTAAAAAAAGCACTGAAATAGCCAATTGCTTTCTTATTCGGTCTAGTATCTTTTCAAGTTTTTCTTTTTTGCTTTAATGTTTATTTTTGGACAGTGTCGTAAACAGGGTGAATAGAAATAAGGTGATAAATAGAAACAGTCTGCCCAAAGAATCGTTATGAAAACCTTTGGTTTATATTTTTATATTTGGTAAGTTATTTACCATATTATTTAGAGCAAATTAAATAAAAATTTTGCACTTAAAAAGATTCCTAGAGAAGACTGCTCTTATTCTGCTATTTATAATCACAGCGTTTTACTAAAATAAGGGCTTACATACAATTGTTTTCACAGCGAGTTTAGGTATGAAATATTTTGGAACTTTGTTTTGTTTAGCAGTAAAATGCATGGAGCCTTCATATTGAGTATTGATCTGTGAAATTATAAAGTCACTTCTTAAAGTCTCATAGGGACGCGAAGACTGCCTGGCGCGTAGGGGCGAAGAGGCGCGTGATGCGCGGGCCATTGTCGCCCTTAGAGCTCGTGCGCCCGGCCAGGGCGGCACAGCTGGACCGAGCAACACGTGTTTTTACTGCCGCCTCCACACTTCTCGTGGAAGCACTAAGGTGTATTCTTTAAATCCGTTTCCGAAACATATCACAGTCGTCTAATAAATATTAACAGTTACTCTCATAAATAAGTAAACCAGTTTCTTCAATACTCCATACAAACACATACCTGTTTGCTGATTTGTGTAGTAATAATTTAATTTGGAAATCACTCCTGTACCTATAAATTTAAATTATTTTGGTGTTTTAATAAATGTCATATTATGTATATGAAGGCCCACGAAAGACAATTTATAAAAAAAAGTTTATTAATTTTCAACTAAATAACATAGTTATATTTGAATAATATTTTTCTAAAAAAATTATTATAATAGTTTACAAAGTACTTAAACGACAAGCATTGTGTTGAATATTCCAGAATTTTGGAAGTGAGAAATTTTTTTTTTGTTTGTGAACTTTTGAGAATTTTATAGTGTTTTGGTAACAGATATAAAAATATAAATTGAACCAAATTATTACAATACAATAACAGTTAAAATAATAACACGATATGAAATCGTGGTCATAAATCATAACAGAATATTGGTTTGTTGCAGATATCCAAGAATGTCAATGACATTATTTTGTACTAGACAAGAATCACATCGAGAAAAGCTGTTAAAATAAAAAGTAGTAAAGATATAGAGAGTTTTTCAATATTACTGAACTCATTAAATAAAACTAATAGGCACAATGAGCATCATAAGATTAAAAAAATAATGATAAATGGATTATTTATTGAAACGCACAATGCCCACTGCACAAAACATTTAAATAGAAAAAAAATTATGTGCAAAAGTTAAGACAAAAATGATAAAAATGACGACTATAATGATAAAGAAAAAATTTAAATTCCTAAGGTTAAAAATACTATCCCAAATCTAATAAATAATTTTAAAATTTTAACTAACGAAGAAGGAAACACCTACAAGAGAAACGAAAAGATATATACACTAAATTCCATGAAATTGTGAACAAAGGAGAACAACCTGATGCTAAAACATTATCGATGACTGCGATGAAACATCTGAAGCCGACATGGTTGAAGACTATGATGATACATCTTAGGCTGACACAATCGAAGACTGCGATGACATACCTGAAACTCACTAGATCGAAGACTGTCATGAAGCGTTGAGTTCAAAATAATGGTAATTAAAATAAATAATTCTAATCAAGCTTGCGATGATTACTGGGTCGATGACTTAAGTGACCTTGAGGCTGGTATTAAAACGGAAGACTCCCGAGATCTCAACATTAATTATTATAAACTTGCAAAGAAAATGATAGCAGCAGTAGAGATTTACTACGTTACATGGGAAGATTATAACATATTGGACGATAGTTTAAGACATCTACATGCTTCGCTTTGTGCAGGAAACTGTTCGCACATAAATAAAATAATCCTTCACACTCAAAGGACTGAGTGAAGCTAGCTACATACAATAATGACTTGTCTGACTTGCATGTGTATAAAATTGAAAATATAAATTAATTTTGGATTAGAAAAGTGATTGTTTTATTTCTCGAATTATAATTTGTAACTAATACCAAGTTGTTTTAATCCAACTTCTAACTTAAAGTCGTAAAAATCATCATCAATGACTGAGAAAATTGAGAGTAATAATACAGTCAAACCAGCAATTAGGCCAAGTTCGTTAAAATAAATGCAATTTAAATTTATTTGAGTCAAATGTATTTGGAGCAGTTGAAGGACTTAGAGTAATTGGAGCACTTGGAGCAACTGTAGCAGTTGGAGCTGTTGCTAATTAAGACATTTGAAGATTTGATACACTTGAAGCAATTGGATCATTGGAGCTCTTTGAGCAATTGGAGCATTGCAGCACTTGGAACCAAAGACAGTTGGAGGCAATCAATTTTGGAGTCAGTGACATTTGGAGCCACAGACTGTCGGAGCCAGAGACTGTTGGAGGCAAGGGTTTTGGAGCCAAAGTCTTTTGAAGCAACACTGTTGGCTCTAAAGATAGTTGGAGCCCATGAATGTTGGAGTCAATGACTTTTGTAGCCAATGTCTTTTGAAGCCTAAGACGTTTGGATTCAAAGACTTTTGTTGTCAAACACAGTTGAAGACAAAGACAGTTGGAGACAAAGATTTTTGAAGCCAATGACTATTGTAGTCACAGATGTTTAGAGTTAATGACTCTTGGAACCAATGACTTTTGGAGCCAAATACTCTTGGAGCCTATTACATTTGGTGGCATTGTATCCTACCGCATCTTGCAATGGTTCGTATCCTACTTATGATCTGGGTTTTTTAAGTCTGTAGTCATGTCGATTGGCTTCGTGGTTCGGAGATATCTGGTATATAGCATGACACTGTACATGGCCTGGCCTCGTAGTTTGAAAACATTTGATCTTTACTCCTAAAATTGTACAAGATCTAGTTGGAAGGTATTCCAAGAATCGAAAAATTATACTTCCATTAAATAGGCAAAGTGACAGGACGGACAGGTATCTTTTATAGAGTCGTTTCCGCAGAGATAATTATTAATAATCTCAAAAAAAGGTAACGGAAACAGAAATTTAAATTTATTTTAAGCTTTAGTTACACAAATCATTAAACGAGTATCGAACCAAAGACGGGAATCGATCGAGTCAATCAAAATTTTAATAATTAATTTTTTTATTATTTTTGGAATTTGTTTCGAAATTTCTAGCTAAATAATTAATAATTTCCAAGATGGTGGGCAATATGTTAATATAGGCTAGGTTTACTGGAAGATGATAGATAAAAATTTGAATCATATTTTAGGACTTTCTACCATGATAATTGTAATTAATTTTTCGTTTAAAATTGAATTTTTTGATTGATTTTGATTAGATTTTTTGATTTATTGATCCAAGTAATAGAATCGAACGAATAAATCATAATTTTTACACGTAATTTTTTTGATGAAGTGTTTCCCTGAATATCGAACTTAATAAATACATATTTACAAGATGACGGTCAATATGGTTAAAATCCTGCCAATCCATGATTACTGCACTCTAGCGGGTGAAAATTAAACTAACATGGCGGCAGAAACCTTTATAAGGCGAAAACCAAATGGCGGACATGACATACTAAGTGGCAATATATTTATTTACCTTGGCATTGGTGGTGGAAGGTCAGTCTATCGGTAGCTTCCGTGGAGGGAGGATCAGTCGCCATTTGTTTTGCACTAGCTGTGTTCGAACCGAAGACTCCATGACTAAAATGTTTTTTTGATTAAAATCTTATATAATAGTATTAAAAAATTTGTTTAAAAAATTTCGATTTTAAAATTTTTCCTGATAATACTAACGTCATAATTCAAGATCAGATAAATTATTTATTAATTTATTTTATCAATAATTTTTTATTTGTTTTTAATGTTTTTCCTTTATTATAACATAAAATATACGGATTTTCAAGAAGGCGGGTGTAACGAAAAGTGCATTGCTTCTAGTATCCAAGATGGAGGGTGCGACATATGCTATTTTGATTAATTTTATTAATTTGGAATTAAGCATTTTTAAAAAAATTTATTGGTACATCAATTACATATATACATTATTAGGGTATCTAACCGATGACTGGGATGGATTGCACACCTTAATAATTAAAGCAAGCAATTTTTATTTTTTTGGTCAAAAATTAAAGAATTTCAAGTTTATGGTCAATGTCAATGTCATGACCTTGGTGGCTTATGTTGTCTTGTAGATGAGGACCTTAAGCCGTTTTGCGGACTTTTGGGAAAAGTTTTTTGTTGGATTCCGAATTTCTAAATTTTTAATTTTTTGAGTAGTAAAACGGGAAGTTTTAATTTAAAACCTAAATTATGCCCGCGAAATTGAAAATCTAAGATAGGAATTTGGGTAATTTTAGGTCGTTTTTAAGGAATTTAGAGGAATTTGGAGTCCAAGATGTCTGCCATGACGTCTTCCAAGATGTAGGTTCCAATACAGCAGACACCGCCACCACCACCACCACGTACCGGCACTAGGCGCCGCAAATACATTTACATACTACATGCACTGTTATTTGTTTTCTCATTTTAATGTTTATTTAAGTGAAAATTATCTTTAATATTTTGCTTTTTATATTTTGTGGTTCAGATCATGATTTTAACGAATTAATAAAATAATAATAAGGTTTTTTTGTATGATTATAAAAATTAAAAAATTGAATGTTTTGAGAAAATTAGGAGCTTTTCTATATTTACATTCAAGTATGAATAAAGAGAAAGTTAATGTGTGTTAAACAGTTTTGAATTAAACCTTTTATGCGCCCTTTAGTCTTTTTTTACATCACTTGTAAATGAGTAAAAAAATTTAGATTTCCAAAGTACGTTTAAGTTTATTGTTTTAAAGGTTCTGGAAAAAATAATTTTTATATATTTTTCAACTTTTTCTTAGATATATCACATACAAACGGTTTATACAAAATTCTGCAACACGTGATTACATGCTATGAATTTATAATCAAATTAATATTATTTTAAAATGTAATTTAAGGTTTGAAGCCATTTAGTAACACTTAAATAATAAAATTTAAAAAACTATCAACTGAAGTAAAATTATTGATTATATTTTAATCACGGGCAATAACAAAATTTATGATTTCAAATATTTTAGGAAAATGCTTCTTCAAGTTTCAAATGAAAACATTTTAAATTCACTGAAATAAACGTCGAATTGGGCTTAACTTACTTTATGGAAGATAATGTTTGTATTAGGACTGTGTCGTAGAAGCTCAGCCATGACGTATGAAGCTGGACTAAGGAAAGGCTGTGGCAAAATGGAAGTTGACGTAATTGCATACAACGCTCTTGCAGAAATATAAACATACAAGAATTAGTTTTGTTGTGATATCCTGCAATATGACCGACTTAGGTAGTACTTAGTTATGTTTCCTTCTACACATTTTAATAAAGATCATATAATAAAGCATTTTAAAACATTTTAATTTACATTTGTGTCCAATTTCAATACTAAATTTGACATAATAGCACACAGGTAGTTTATTCACGCATGAAGAAAATTATCTCCCCAAAAGGCATGCTCATCTTTTGAAAATTTACGTATTAGGGAATTATGGAGCAAATATTGTTTATAACTCATATATTTGTTACTGTCGGAACTACAGTGTTTAGTTTCGTACACACACATATCTGTTGTTCATTGCACAAACAATTTCGTCGCTATTATTTTTTTGCAACTTCGGTTGGTGTCGGCGGGACACACCTGATCAAAAGGATCCATTACACTGGGTGTGCGGAGCGGGCGTGTCGGGCAAAGCCAGTGAGCCGTGAGCCTGCCTTAATGTAGCATACTGAGGCGTGTTTGAACGACGGAGTGCGATGAAATCTTCAAACAAGAGCTGCCACCAGATATAGGTTTTTTTTTTGTGGCAGTAAACACATTCGTGCTTATTCTCACAAGCAGAGGGGGGAAAAGTTTTTGATGATCAAATTCAATCGTATAAAATATATATAGTTTATAATTAAGAGATAATTATTTAACATACTCAAGAAATGGCATTTGCCATATAGTGACATGATGTTTTAGAAAAGCGGCATTTACTCAACGGTCCGTTTACCATTTTCAGTTCCCCAAAGCTTGGTAGGGGCACACAACAGATCCCAGAAATCACTTCTCAACTGTTAAAGGGAGTAATTTCCTGGTTGTTTTTTAATTTTTTTTTAAATCTTGGATTTGCTTTGTAGATTTCAATTGGATGTTGAACATATAGAGTTTTGAGAGGTTAAGAATGGTTTTTATCACGTTAATAAGTGTTTATGTTTATGGTTTTCAGAACAATTAACATTTAAACACGATCTATATTTCAATTCTACCATGAATTGAAAGCTAGAAATCGTGTGTTATACAACCCGTATATGCCTTCTGAAATGCAGTGAAAACAATCTACCACTTGGACACGTCTGAACTTCGAAATCCAAGATAGTTTGATAGACAATTTCGCACAATGAAATGTTCTAGACAGAACCAAGGTCTGACTACCGAGGCCGTTTGCTGAACGAGTTAGTATTGTCTTGCACGGAAGGCGTTGTCGCGTTCCGATGCCTGCGTTCATAAACGCGCTAGTTATTTTGAAAATGCACGTTCGATGCGTCGAAACTGAACGGACAGAACCTCAGATGTATCCGACTCTTCTCATATATTAACTCGCACGTTATGTTTTCCTTTACTGGCTTTGAAGTTCTCACTCATAAATGTGCACACATCCCTTTTCATAGAGTTTTTCACTATTGATGTGCATAAATCTTATATCTCGGTATAACATCATTTAGTAGAAGTTATTTCGTAGATGGAACGTAAGTCGCATTTAACGGAAAATGGCAACTATGGTACTGCCATCTGTGGCAGATGGCGCGAACCAAAGTTCACAAAGACAAAGGGAAACTTTATAGTATGAATTGTTTATTGAAAATCAGTTCGAAGGTAGGATTTATTTTTTTTTAATTTTCTTGGAACCGTTATATTAAATATTTGAACCTTTTCTCTGCAAATTAAAATGATTCCATAGTCGACGTAGCTGCTTGGGGAAGGAATTCTAGCCGCAGGTGCAGAAACTACATGATATTTGCGTCAATAAATGTAGTTGAAAACGCAAATTATGTAAATTTATCAAACGCGTCATTATTTTAAATAATTATACGTTAAATTTTACTTTCGAGTTTCATAGTATGTGTATTTTCAACATGAGAACACATAAATTTTTTCGTTACTGTGGTTAGATATTTACACATCATTGGTGAGTATTAAAATATTCCCTTATATTTTCTTGTAATTTTTATTATTTCTTAATTATTGTATAGTTATAACATTAATATTTATTCAAATTGACCTGCTCATTTGTACACAAAAAAGTGGTTCTTTATTTTATGTCTTTGTTTGTCCGCCTTGGAGACTTTTTGTAGTTTATGAGGTTTTAAAGAAAAAGTTTCTTTTAGAACTGGCTTCATAAACATTAAAATATGGAAGGGGTTATAAGTTTAGAACTTGAGACATAGATTTGCAGCTGACAAGGTAGGAAAGTTTGTTCGTTATGGGTCGTAAATTCCAAAATGTTTTGGATGGTCCAATCTAGTTGAATCACAGAGCAAATTGGCACGTTTGAAATCAGTAGTACTTTCTCACTTTTAACATTTTGAAATTTAATAATTAAAAATGGTGTTTTATCTGAGACTGGAACAAATGTTGACTCTCAAATGCTCCGTTATTTTGAGCCAATTAAATAATGTTATTCCTTAAGTCAATTACCTTTTATCAGACTGTTCGTATTTCACTTGTGTACAAACCTAATGAAATGTAATTTATTACCTGAAAGAGGAACTTCATTGTTCCAATCCTACGATATGAACATCCAACAACCATTTGCTGTAAATATCTTCGGCATTTATTATTTCCTGCAAAGATATATTATACTTATTAATCTAGTTTCTTTTCAATTATGTTCTTACAACTATGACAAATTTACACCAAAAACTTATATTTATAATAACACGTGTATTTTTTTTCACTTAACGTTTTGTTTATGAAAGAGCTTTCCGTATTTATAAGTTTTTGTGGTTTTATAGAAAAATGTTTCCTCAGTTTTTTACTGTGATGTAAATTTGTGGTTGGTAGATTGGGGCATACCGAAATATTTTTCTACGTCTTATTTTATTAAATTTTTATAAAAACATTTTAAGCTGAAGGAAAAAATACGTTCTATGTTTGGAACAAAAATATATTCAACAATTTTTTATAAATTATATTTTGTTTCAAGCCAAGAGAGTTTGAGTTAAGTAGGAATACACTGATGGTGATACTGTACCTTGTAGCACATAACCACGGTCGGATTACCATTTTTGTGCTGGGTGGATCTTTAAGGTTTCACATTGTATTAGTAATGAACAGAAACAAGGTGTGATTCCGTCTGAAATATAATTACTCCATACTGAGTAAACTTATAACAGATACAAGAGAATATTAACGTACAATATTGATTACATTCTTAAACAGATCTCAGGTATATTCAGAAAGAAAGAAAGAAAAAAAATTGTGGGTCGACCCTACATCCAATTATAAAAAATTTCATTTACTAAAAATACATAAACCAATAAAAAATTACAAATATGTTTAAACTATCCCAGTACCTATAATTAAAGTCCATAAATTATGTTTATCTAATGAATTGCATCTGACGACGTAATTTAAAGAAAGTTCAGAAAAGGGTCAAAAGATACAGAAGTACCGTAGGTCGGGGCTTCGTTTCCCGGAGATCACGCGGGAACATTGTGCCAGGGCGCTTGTGTCCTGTTGAGGAAGGGAGATGAAAATGCCAATTCGGCGTCCGGCTCTTGGACCCTGTCTGGAACAGTCCGAATCAAAACTGATCAGAACTTGTACACAGACAGTATACGGGGCAGAAAATGCCCGGAAAAGTTAAGGGAATGTTGAGGAAAGTCGCGGATCGTCACTCACCAGACAGGGGAGTTGGCTTCTATTTACCGATGCGTCGCCCGCCAAGAACTGGATCCCGCGAATGCGCGGGTGGACACGGATGTTTTCTTCATTTCAAAAGAAATAATTTAAAAGAAAAATAACTATTACTCTTGTACTAAGCAGACGGACTAAACTACTTGAAAAAGATTATAGGGATAGCATCCCTTATTTAGGCGACTACATAGTCGGTTTCGGCCGGATGGAAGTCTTGTAGTGTCTCGTCGACTCGACGATAATCGCAAAATGGTCCGTCTGCAGTCGCGACGCGAAGTGTCTCTCGAAGAACCGCGTCTCGTAATTATTAAAAGTAACTGTTCTATCAAAAGTGGAGGGGGGGGGGGACTGGGAGTCCGGACCGAAAGGTTCCGAAGTTTCCCGAGTGGGCATCATAAAAAAACTCTGACTGATGTCTCGAAGTTGGTAGCACTGGCCGACCTTAGCGCTACCTGTTGAGGGGTGTCTGAAATAAAAAAGAATCGACTCGCCCAAGGCGTCTGCATACCAAGGGTTAAAGGGGCAGTCAGGTGCTACACTCTGGCGGCCAAGATAATAAGTTACTGTTTCTGTCGCGAGATGTCGTGGGGTTGTCCATCTTGGCACACACATTTTTTATGCGAGGCGTCCTTGGAGACGGTCGCTGTCTGATGGGGTTTATGACCGGTCATTGGTCTTAGGCGAATTCTTAGTACTGAAGGGGGGGTGGAGTAAGGGGGGGCAGAAAACGCAACGACGCTGGAAACTAGCGCCCATAACGTGGCTCCAGGGTAGTGAACCTAATACGTATTCGTGACGTTAAAGGCTATGGTCAGCTCGTCTCTGAGAAATGGTAACAGCTCTTCCAGAGCTGCTGTATGCAGTTTTAGTCATGAAGTGAAGTAACGTTACAGGCCTGGGATGTGCCTGTAAGCGAGGGAAATTTTAAGCGAGCTGCCAACAAAGTCTTAGATCTGCAAAAGATCCTATAGGTCTCTGGGAAACGTGCTTCTGTCTACTGGCACAAAGTTTAACTTAGGGGAGTACACCAGCCTAACAAAGTGTAAATCGCCCTTTAGTAACCAAATTATAGAGCAAATAAAATTTCCAAAAATAATTAAAAATTATAATAAAACTAGATAATGCCCGGCATGCGTTGCAATGCCTCAATCAATTTTTTAATTTTTTAATAATGTAATTTTTTAAACGTTTACTAAGCATCTCTCTTTATCTCTCTAATTCTCTATCTCTCTATGTAAATCTCTATAACTCTCTCTATCTTTCTATTTATATCTCTATCTCTCTATATATCTTTCTACATATATATCTCTATATATCTTTCTAGCGGACCCGACAGACATTGTCCTGCCCAAATGTACTTTTTGTGTGATATGGATATGGCGGTAAGTATTTCTACGCTGGACATTTTGTATCTTCTCATTATACATACCCCTCCTCTTGGGCACGCCACTGCCGTTACCAAAATCTTTCCCATGGTTACGCAGAAGGCAACAACAATGCAAAAGCCCGTTGCCATGGAGGCTAATTATCAACAATGCTTAGTTTTTTTGCTTTTAAAGCATGTTTTTTTAGTTTTTTCTTAACTCAGAATCGAGATAAAATATCAAATTGTGAATCTAAACCATCCTCGAATCCCCGTGAACTCACACAAAAAATTTCATCAAAATCAGTCCAGCTGTCTAGGAGGAGTTCAGTGACATACACACGCACACAAGAAATATATATTTATATATAAATATTAAAACAAATCGTGTCGAAATACCAAATTTCCGGCACAACCTACAATAACGTAGGAAGTTTCACTTTTAGACAAGCACTCTCCTGAGCTAGGCGACACTATTCACGGGGTACTTCGACAACACCCTGCGCTCTTGGTGACTTGGTACAGGTGTGAAACTAGGTACTCGTGTCGCGATGCAGGCGACAGTATCAGGGACGATAGAATTGTATCCCTTTGGAAAGGGTACATTTCAAACTTTTGGTGGCGGTAGTGTAGCTGGGTAGAAACTGGAAAGGTATCCTTTCCGATTTCTTAAAATGTTTCGGTTTTTAATGCAAATATGCACTGGAAAGGTATCCCCTTAGAAAGGGTACTTTTAAGAATTTTCTGTAAAATGACACAGCAGAAAATCAACTAGAAATGTACCCTTTCCAATTTCTTAAAATGCATATTATTTTCTGCTTTAAACTCCTGAAAGTTATCCCCACTGGAAACATATCCCAAAATTGCTGCCAGACAAGTAAAATATCGATACAAACACTTAGTTCCTCAATTTCATTCTATGTAGCGCTGGTAGGGTGTGTCCACAGATTACCTTACCTAACCTAACCTAACCTCTATTAAACTCTATAGGGAACTAATAAATTAACATATATCAAATGTGAAATTATAGGTGAAGTCTTTTTACAGATGTTTTTATTTCATGCCATTCTTTCACCTGGCCTGTATCGATACATCACTTGTCTGGCAGCCATTTTGGGATATGTTTCCAGAGGGGATATCTTTCAGTATTTTATGAGCGAGCACAACCATGTTGCAAACTGGAAAGGTTACCTTTCCAAGGGGATAACTTTCAGGATTTTTAAGCAGATAATATATGCATTTTAATAAATCGGAAAGGTTACCTTTACAGTTTCTACCCAGCTACACTAGCGCCACCAAAAGTATCAAAGGTAGGGGAGACTGTTGTACCTTGAGCATAGTGTACCTTGGAACATTGGTGGATTTTAGGAAGTGCTACCACCTAGCAGGCTCAATCCATCACTTGGTTGTGAAGAATAATGCTAGGTGTCTCTGACGGCAGTTCTGTCTCGTTTTACTAGGAATTGTGCGATGTTGTAATAAAACAATTTTTGAAGTTTCGAAAGTAAATATTTCATGCGTCTTTCTTCTAATTTTTTAACGGAAACAAATATGTGTTTGAACACATCATCACATATAATATTTTGCTGAACTTGTGGTGAGTAGATTCATATTTTGTAACCAAAGTTTTCATCTAACCTCTGGTTTAGGGCGCCATGTTTGTTAATTTTCGCTACCTCTTGTGCCTCGGAACACGCATCATCTTGTACCTTTGAACATGTTCCAAGGTACATTAGGCTATCCTTTATTTGTTACAGATCGCTATGCCAAGAAGTAAGTGTGGCGTTAAGAGGGCCCCAGTTGATTCAGCTGCTATGAAAAAGGCTGTAGAAGCTATTTTGGCACCTCCTGAAACGAAAATATCAGTTAGAGAAGCCTGCAAAATATTCAGTGTTAAATTGGCTACTTTGTCGAGACAAATTTCACAATTTCGTAATTCTGAGAGTGAAATTTTTCATTACAAAACTAACCTTGACATAAGAAAAATATTTTCTGATGCTCAAAAAAATTCTTTGCTGAATTACATTTAAAAAGTAGCAAAAATTAACTATGATTTATCTAAAAAAAAAAAAGGTGTGCGAGAGTTAGCATACAAGTTGGCCTGTGCGAATGACATAAAATATACTTTTAGAATTGGGATGAGCAGCAACTAGCTGGAGAAGAATGGATGAGGGGATTCATGAAGTGTCACAGTGACCTATCTATTAGAACCCCGAGACCCATAAGTCTTAGCAGAGCTACAAGCTTCAACAAACATAATGTTGATGCTTTTTTCGATAATGTTGAAAGCGTTCACAATCGCTTTGGGCCCATTTCACCCGACCGCATTTGGAATTGTGACGAGACAGGAATGCCTACAGTTCAAACTCCAGGGATAATCGTAGCTCCAAAAAGAATAAGGCAGGTCGGGAGTGCAACTTCTGCAGAATGTGGTAACCTTGTCACACTCATCACTGCAATCGGTGCTAATGGTAACTTCATACCGCCAATATTCGTTTTTCCCCGAGTGAATTTCAAGGACAGAATGTTGTATGGTGCTCCACCCGGGTCAGTTGGTGATGCTGTAATCTCTGGATGGTCCAACGAAGATACTTTTTTACAATTTTTTGTGCATTTTATTAAATTTGTGAAGCCCTCCAAAGAATATAGTGTTCTGTTTTTCATGGACAATCATGAGACTCATTTGAGCATTAAAGCTCTTGACATGGCATCTTACAAGGGGGTGATAATCGTAACATTCCTCCCGCATACCTCACACAAATTACAGCCCCTTGACTGATCAGTGTATGGGTCTCTTAAGTATTGTTACAATCACTTAGTAAGTGCGTGGCTTGTCAACCATCCAGGTCAAACTTTCAATATCTATGCGGTAGGAAAAGTTATGGGTAAAGCATTTCCACGTGCGTTCACCCCTACGAATATTATGAGTGGATTTAGGATAGCTGGAATTTTTCCTTTTGATAGGGAAATTTTTCGTGACGAAGACTTCTTAACCTCATATGTCACAGATAGTCCTGACATAACTGCAGTTATACCTTCTTGTGAAGTAACTGTAAGCCAAGCCAATGATGGGCCAAACAACGCTACATCAGATGTTTCAGTAGGCTTACAGGAAAGCATACCAACTGACGAAAGTGAACTGACTGCTCCAGGTTTATCTGTTCTGGTAGTTGAGACTACAGAGTCTTTACCCAGCACTAGTAAAGGAGTTAGCCAAAGCATGGCCCTATTGCCAGAAGATGTCATACCATATCCCAAGGCCAAGGCAAGGAAATCTTTTAAGAAAGGAAGAAAACAAGGAAGGACATTGATTGCGACTAATTCCCCGGTAAAGCTTGAAATAAAAATGAATAAAGAAAAAAGAGACAGAATAAAAAGAAAACTTAATCTTAATCCAAATTCAACAAATGTGAATACTAAAAAAAAAACCTTAAAAAATTAGACCAGCAAAAGAAAAAAAATTGGTTCAGAAAGAGCTTCTGCAGGCTTCATCATCTGAAGAAGAAGACGAAGCTGTCACCTTCATTGAAACTGATAGCAGTGAAGAAGAGGCTTGCATTTTTTTGTAATGGAACTTTTAAAGAGGATGCATCAGGTGAACAATGTATTCGATGCACATCTTGCAAACGATGGGCACATGATCTATGCGCTGATACCGGTACCTTTGGGTAGAAAACCTACCTTTATGACTTTTGCAATTTATTTTACATGAAAGAAATAAGTGACGATGGCATAAATTTACAAATTGAACCACGTAGTTTGGGTTATGATATGCATGTACCTTAATATTAAATAGTAAATAATACATAAGATATATAAAAATCACAACTGTATTTGCAGAACTTAAAACTGTATTTTTTACTTATATTTTAAAACTATATCCCCTGTGTTTCAAGGTACAAGAGGGTGTGTTCCGTGGTACATGACCATGTTGTACCATGGAACACTTTGCATGACATTATATAGAATTTTTTTATCTTAAACAGAGGCGTGAAACATATAAACTCAAATAGAAAGTGTTTAAAGGATCTTCAATAGTTATAGCAAATATTTTTTCGGTTCAAAAAAGTGTAATAAAAAATTAAAAAAAAAAATAGAATCAAACAAGTGTTCCATGGTACACCAGTCTCCCCTACCCTTTCCAAGGGGATACAATTCGCCCCCCCCCCCCCCCCCCAACACAGTAACGCACCAATCCCAGCAGCAAAACGAGTCGCGAGGAAATCATTGAAGCGCTTCCAGTGTTACTGCCTTCCTGGTTGTTTTCAGGAAATCATTTTTTTTTTCATAAACTTATGTTCTGGGACTGCCTTTCCTTAATACGACAATATTCCATAAAGTTGGCTTCATTCGCATGGAAGTTGATTTTTTTTTAATTTATCATAGGAATCATCTTCTGTTGTGCTCCATAATATTGGTTGTACGTGTTTTTGTTTATTCGCACGGGTATGATTAAGGGACAGATCTACAAACAAAATGTGTCCTGTAATGACCATAGTTCTGGGTCGCTTATTGATAAGGTCAAGAATGTCCTCGTCAAATCCAAACGAACTATAGAACATCACTCGAAATCTTCATGATTTTGGTGTGAAAAATTTGCTATTGTTGTCACACCAATCCTATAGATGTTATCCTATAATTCCAGTATATATTAACTTTGTATTTGTTAAAGATAAACGATTCAAACTTAACCATGGGATAAAAACATATTTATTTTTCTATCAGCAAATTGTTTTCTGTCGTTATACAAATTTATTTTAAAAATATACCTCCCCTGCTTAAAAATTTCCTCTAAGGACTTTATAAAATATATTATGTCAGATTATAGTACAAAACTCAACTATTAGCAAATAAAAAAATAGAGTGTGTTACTCAGTGTACATGATACAAGTGAAACTTCTTTGGAAATTTAAACATCGATTCGGAAGTATATAGTAAGGGCTGAAGGAGCAGTGACAGGGAGAGAAAAAGAGAAACAAGAAAATTTTCTAAATTATTATTATTATTATAAAAATTATTCACTGTTGAAAACTCAAACTATAAAGAAAAAATGTGCGTGTTACTTTTTATTCAAACAATTATGCCATTTCGAAAAAGCCAAATTTCTGAACGAAATATGACATTCGAACAGGTAGCTCTATCTGTGCGGGAGCTGCAGGGACTGTCTCAACAGCGCTCTCTATACTGCTGGTTGACAAGGAGGAACGCGTATGCCCAGGTACCATGTAGAATCCAAGGAACACACAGCTGACTGTATGAGATAACTGTTTATATGTTCTGTGACAAGCGCATACGCACACAATCATTCTTATTCTTTAGTTCATCTATCTCTTTCGTACCTATATTTTATGAGTGGAGGACGAAACATCGCACAAATAAGAAAATCAAATAGAGCCCGTGAACGTATATAGCATAGTGCACTCTTTAAATCTTTTTAGCCATGAAAAAAAAATTTAACGATCCTCTTCACGCCACAGATTTCACAACATTCTTTCACGAATACCTTGCAATAAATTTGCCTCATAATTTTACTGTCATCATGCCCAAAGAAGTTAAATTAAAAAAAATATTGTGTCATATCATACTACCGGGTTATTGTTAAATCTTTCCCAAATGTTATGGTAAGAGCATTCTTGCAATAGTCTCAAGTGTATTTTTGAATCTGTCTCTAGGTTGTCCTTCTGCCGCGACTCCCATACATTGGATGGAATCTTCACGTGAGCACTCTCCCCTCAAGACGTGGCTACCGGACGAGCAGAGACACATTCCTGGTTGCACTCGCCACTCGCCACACTCTGCTCAGACGATCAGAGACACATCCCTGGTTGCACTCACCACTCGCCACACACTGCTCGGACAATCAGAGACACATCCCTGGTTGCACTCGCCACTCGCCACACACTGCTCGGACAATCAGAGACACATCCCTGGTTGCACTCGCGACTCACCACACTCTGCTCAGACGAGCAGAGACACAACCCTGGTTGCACTCGCCACTCACCACACACAGCTCAGACAATCAGAGACACATCCCTGGTTGCACTCAACCACTCACCACAATACGCTCGGACAATCAGAGACACATCCCTGGTTGCACTCGCCAGTCGCCACACACTACTCGGACAATCAGAGACAAATCCCTGGTTGCACTCGCCACTCGCCACACACTGCTCGGACAATCAGAGACACATCCCTGGTTGCACTCGCCACTCACCACACTCTGCTCAGACGAGCAGAGACACATTTTGGTTGCACTCCCCACTCGCCACACACTGCTCGGAAATTCAGAGACACATCCCCGGTTGCACTCGCCAATCACCACACTCTGCTCAGACGAGCAGAGACACATCTTTGGTTGCACTCGCCACTCGCCGCAACCTGCTCGGACTATCAGAGACCAATCCCTGGTTGCACTCAACCACTCACCACACACTGCTCGGACAATCAGAGACACATCCCTGAGACACAAGGCAGAGGTGATACTGCTACGTGGCGCGTCCCCAGGTGGCGGATAGGGGAAGGCTCGCTGTCAGCCTTGTGCGGAAGAGGGTAGGAGTGAAATAAAATAGCTCCCGCGGACCAAACACCCCAAGCCAAGGAGTTGAGACATCGTGCCGAGGGCTGGATAGTACCAGGGTTATGGTGCTGTAAGCGATTCCCTTGGGGCACCTGGTCCCACCCCAAGTGTACTTCAGTGGCCTTACTCCCGGAGAACTGGATAAGGGAGTGGATCTTTTAGTATCCGGCACACTCGTGGGAACAAGATGGATAAAGCAATAACAAAACCAACGGAGAAGGAGAGCACAGAAAGTGTCACAGAAGGCACCAAGGGTCTAAAGAACCCTGAATATACAAAGGAAGAGCTATGGGGCATGCAAGAGAGGCAAATGGCTGATCTAGTGGACCTGCTCAATGATAAAACTAGAAGACATGTTAATGAACAGATGAGATTCATGATGAGGGCAGTCAGCACTACATTCCAAAGAATGCGACTGCTGGAGAGCCAGCAAGACAAGAAGAGTCCTCTGATGGGAGGTGCAACTGAGATCACCCGTGACTCGCAAATATCGGAAAATGGGATACTGGTGACGCATTCGTCTGGTTCCATTATACTGGACTCAGATTTGAATGAAAATGGGATGGAGAAAGAACAAAGGAATCTAACCGATTTGGTAAGGACGAACGAGCATTGCTCTCCCCCTGCTGGGCGGGAAAAGAAGCAGAAGAGGACAAAAAGTCTAGTAGACTTAGCACAAGCATCTGACTATGATACCCGAGATCGGCGAAAAACGGAGGAAACCGGCTGGCAGCAGGTGAAGGGAAAAAAAGAGCTGCCAAAGCAGAGAAAACGGGACACAAGACCAAACGCACTCCTCATCCGCCCAAAGGATAAGGAGAAATACTCAGACATCCTAAAGCGGGTGAAACAAGATGCGGCCGATGGAGAGTCCCAGCAGTGTGTGGACAAGATCCGGAAGACGACCACAGGGGATATGTTGATTGTCCTCACCAAGGAGAATGCGGATAAGGCCCTCTGCCTGCATGATGCCATAACCAAACTCCTAGGGGATGAAGCAGTAGTAATCAGCAAGACACCAGAGGAAGACCTCGAAATAAAAGATATTGAGGAGACTACAACTAAGGAGGAGATTCTTGAAGCACTACAACGTGCAGTGGGAGAGAATGTCGGAATCCCATCGCAGGCAGTCAAGTCCCTACGCAATGGATATGGAGGAACCCAGACTGCCTTGGTAAAACTACCTGTGGCCTTCGCCAAGAAGATTGTTGGTGAACATGGCAAGATCAAAATTGGCTGGGTCAACTGCCGAATTAGAAGAGTGGAGAGGCCCCTGAAATGCTAAAAATGCTGGGACTTTGGGCATCTTGCCAACAGATGTAAAAGCACAGTTGACCGTTCTAAACTATGCATCAAATGTGGTGAGAATGGACACAAAGTTTATGAATGCCGTGGGGAGGCCAAATGCGCACTCTGCGCTGGGAAAGCTCTCGCAGACAACTGTGCACACATTGCCGGCAGCAACAGGTGTCCGGCTTACCAGAAGGCGCTTCAAGTGCTTGTTGAGAAGCGACAATGAGAATACTGCAACTTAATCTCAACCACTGTGAGGATGCACACGACCTGCTTATGCAGTCGTTGCGGGAGCTGAAGATAGACCTTGTGATTATCTCGGAGCCGTACAGACATCTTAGCATGCAACCCTGGGAAGCGGATGCCTCCACTAAGGCTGTCATCTGGTCCTGTGGAAAGTACCCGTTCCAGAATGTCGTAAACAGTACAGAGAAGGGATTTGTGAGAGCTAAACTGAATGGAATACATTTCTACAGCTGTTATGCCCCACCCAGCCTGACTATAGGTGAATTTAGAGGATTCCTGGACAGACTGATCAATGATGCGAAGCAGTACTTTCCCGTAGCAATCGCGGGAGACTTTAATGCCTGGGCAGTCGACTGGGGTAGCAGGACGACCAACATGAGGGGACAAGCTCTGCTAGAGGCTATGTCCTCACTGGACCTAGTCTTGCTTAACAATGGTGTCAAACCAACGTTTGCCAGAGGAGAGGCATCTTCAATTGTGGACCTCACCTTCGTGAGCAGCATTCTCGTAAGGAGAAATTACTCCTGGGAGGTACTGGATATCTTCACCGCCAGCGACCATCACGCGATATTCTGGGAAGCATCCTCTGGCCGGACTGGTGGGCCAGCACCCAAGAAGCAGTCCAAAACTGTTGGCTGGAAGACAGGTGCCTTCGACCTCAGCACATTCCAAGAGGCATTAGATGACCACCCATCTAGTGGCAGCAATGCCACGGAGATTGCACACGATGTCATGGGGAGAGTCGCCAAAGCCTGTGATGCAACTATGCCCCGGAAACATAGTGCAAAAAAGCTCCCACCAGTATACTGGTGGAATGACTCCATTGCCGCTCTTCGCAAGGAGTGCAATAGAGCGAGAAGAATATCACAGCATGGCAGGAAGAAACTGGACTTCACAGAGCGTGTGGCCAAGTACAAGGAGGCCCGACTGAAACTCAACAAAGCCATCAAGTACAGCAAAAGGAACTGCTGAAATGAACTCCTAGATGAGGTAGATGGGGACCCATGGGGTAGACCATATAAGGTGGTGATGACGAGACTGAAGAGACAAGCGATGCCGTCACCTACGTGCCCCGAGCTGTTGATGAAGATTGTTACAGTGCTGTTCCCACAACAACCGGAACTCAACTTTTCCATCGAACAGTATGACACTCAGGTGATCCCACCAGTGACTGTGGAACAACTAATGGAAGCTTGCGGCAGATTCGGTGATGTCAAGGCCCCGGGTCTAGACCGGATCCTCAACATCGCCCTGAAAGCAGCCATCAAAGCAGCACCAGGATTATTCCTAGAAGTATATAATGCATGCCTTCAGGAAGGAACTTTTCCTGCCAAATGGAAGCAGCAGAGATTGGTCCTTCTCCCCAAAGGGAAGAAACCACCAGATGAACCCTCGTCCTACAGGCCGCTCTGCATGCTGGACACAGCTGGGAAAATATTGGAACGCATCCTCCATAAAATGATTGCAGATGTGGTAGAACCACAGCTAGCCGACAATCAGTACGGTTTCCGCAGAGGCCGCTCTACGCTTGATGCGATCGAGCTGGTTGTTTCCATCGCCCAGGAGGCGATTGCCGGCACTCGATGGAAAGGAGGCAAGAAGAAGTACTGCCTGTTGGCAACTTTGGACATCAAGAATGCATTCAACTCCGTTAGGTGGGACTGCATCATGGAGGCACTCATAAGGATGAATGTACCAGAATACCTTCAGAGGATGGTGGGTAGCTACTTCACTGACAGGATACTGAGGTATGATACCGAAGATGGTCCCAGAGAATATCAAGTCACCGGTGGAGTTCCACAGGGCTCAGTACTCGGTCCTCTCCTGTGGAATATCATGTATGATGGCCTACTAAAACTGGTGTTACCAACTGCAACAAGGCTCGTTGCATTCGCGGATGACGTGGCCCTCATCATAGTCGCAAAACACCTGGAGGAGATAAATTCCATTTTCGACGAGACCTTCGAGATGATCCGCCGATGGATGGCCTCCGTAGGACTGAGGTTGGCAGATCACAAGACGGAAGCTGTCCTCATCTCGAGCAGAAAGAAGTTAGAAACCATCACGCTGCGGGTGGGTGACCATGAAATCACATCTCAGCCGTATCTTCGGTACCTGGGAGTGATTATTGATACCAGGCTCAACTTCAAGCAGCAAACGGAGCATGCTGGGACAAAGGCGTCGGCTGTCAGGACTGTCCTGTCTCGGCTCATGCCCAACATTGGAGGCCCAAAGCAGAAAAGAGGGGCACTACTGTCATCGGTGGTCACGTCGTTTCTAACGTATGGCATCTCTATCTGGGCTGATGCACTCCAGGTGCAAGGAGCCAGGCAGAAAGTGTCACCAGTCTACCGACAGAGTGCCCTCAGAGTGGTCAGCGCATTTCGAACAGTGTCGGAGGATGCTGTGTGTGTCATTGCCGGAATGCTGCCCATAGGAGTGCTTGCCGTAGAACGAAGATACCTATTTCAGCGAAAGGGATCTACCACACCAAGTGCAGAACAAGTGAAGGCAGAGGAAAGGACCAACAGCCTAAACAGATGGCAGCTGCTGTGGGATGCCTCGACCAAGGGGAGATGGACTCACCGCCTAATCCCGCAGGTGGAGAGATGGGTCAACCGACCACATGGAGAGATCAACTACTACCTTACACAGATGCTCACAGGACATGGTTGTTTCCGGGCCTATCTTCACAAATTCAAGCATGAGGATTCCCCGGAACGCCCAGTCTGCACAGGAGTCTCAGAAGATGTGGAACATCCGTTTTTTGTGTGCCCGCGCTTTACCATACCCCGCAACACACTCGAGACTGCACTCGGACATAGGATACAGCCTAAAAACCTGGTGGAAGCTATGCTACGGTCAGAGTCAGCCTGGGAAGCAACCAGCACCTTCGCGGTGGAAATACTAAAGGAATTACGGCAAGCCGAACAAGAGAGAAATAAGGATTAGGGGAAGATGAAGAACAACCGAAAGGAAGGAATCAAGGACTTCAAATCTATGGAGGAAAAGCTGCGGCTGAACCCTCCTCCCGTGAAGTAATGCCTAACGGCGATCCCACAGGGAATAGGAGGCAGGTGATAGAGGATATTTTTTTAGTTGGTACGGGTTGCAAATTGCTGAGCCACCTCCATGGTGGCTCATGGTCAAGATCATCTAAGACCAGACCAAGTCCGACACTGCACTACGGGTATCTTCAACCCGGGTCCTAGTGCGTGCGTAACAGCATTTTTTCACACCTCTAAAAAAAAAAAAAAAAAAACATCCCTGGTTTAACTCGCCACTCACCACATTCTACTCAGACAATTAGACACACAACCCTGGTTGTACTCGCCACTATCCACACACTGCTCGGACAATCAGAGACACATCCCTGGTTGCACTCGCCACTCACCACACTCTGCTCGGACAATCTAAGACACATTTTTATTTGCACTCGCCACTCGCCACACACTGCTGGGACAATCAGAGACAAATCCCCGGTTACACTCCCCACTCACCACACTCTGCTCGGACGAACTGAGACTTATCCCTGGTTGCACTCGCCACTCGCCAAACACTTCACGGACAATCAGAGACACATCCCTGTTTGCTCTCGCCACTCGCCGCACACTGCTCGGACAATCAGAGACAAATCCCTGGTTGCACTCGCCACTCACCACACTCTACTCAGACGGGCAGAGACACATCCCTGGTTGCACTCGCCACTCGCCACACACTGCTCGGACAATCAGAGACGCATCCCTGGTTGCAAACGCCACTCGCCTCATTCTGCTCAGACGAGCAGAGACACATCCCTAGTTGCACTCGCCACTCGCCACACACTGCTTGGACAGTCGGAGACACATCCCTGTTTGCACTCGCCACTCACCACACTCTGCTCAGATGGGCAGAGACACATCCCTGGTTGCACTCGCCACTCGCCACACACTGCTCGGACAATCAGAGACGCATCCCTGGTTGCAAACGCCACTCGCCTCATTCTGCTCAGACGAGCAGAGACACATTCCTAGTTGCACTTGCCACTCGCCACACACGGCTTGGACAGTCAGAGACACATCCCTATTTGCACTCGCCACTAACCACATTCTGCTCAGATAATCAGAGACACATCCCAGGTTGCACTCGCAATTCGCCACACACTGCTTAGATGGGTGGAGACACATTCCTGGTTGCGCTCGCCACTCGCCACACACTGCTCGGACAATCAGAGACGCATCAATGGTTGCACACGTCACTCACCTCACTCTGCTCAGACGAGAAGAGACAAATCCCTAGTTGCACTCAACCACTCACCACACTCTGCTCGGACGAGCAAAGACACATCCCTGGTTGCACTCGCCACTTACCACATTCTGCTTAGACAATCAGAGACACATCCTTGGTTGCACTTGCCACTCGCCACACACTACTCGGACAATCAGAGACCAATCCCTGGTTGCATTTGCCAATCACCACACTCTGCTCGGACAATTAGAGTCCAATCCCTGGTCGCACTTGCCACTCGTCACACACTACTCGGACAATCAGAGACCAATCCCTGGTTACACAAGCCACTCGCCACACACTGCTCGGACAATCTGCGACACATCCCTGGTTGCACTCGCCACTCACCACATTCTGCTTAGACAATCAGAGACACATCCTTGGTTGCACTTGCCACTCGCCACACACTACTCGGACAATCAGAGACCAATCCCTGGTTGCATTTGCCAATCACCACACTCTGCTCGGACGAGCAGAAACACTTCCCTGGTTGCACTGTCCACTCACCACCATCTGCTCGGACAATCAGAGACACATCCCTGGTTGCATTCTCCACTCGCCACACTCTGCTCGGACAATCAGAGATACATCCTTGGTTGCACTCGCCACTCGCCTCACTCTGCTCGGACAATCAGAGATACATCCCTGGTTGCACTTTCCACTCGCCACACACTGCTCGTACAATCAGAGACAAATCCCTGGTTGCAATCGCCACTCGCCACACACTGCTCGTACAATCAGAGACACATCCCTGGTTGCACTCGCCACTCGCCTCACTCTGCTCGGACAATCAGAGATACATCCCTGGTTGCACTTTCCACTAGCCACACACTGCTCGTACAATCAGAGACAAATCCCTGGTTGCATTCGCCACTCGCCACACACTGCTCGTACAATCAGAGACAAATCCCTGGTTGCAATCGCCACTCGCCACACACTGCTCGTACAATCAGAGACACATCCCTGGTTGCACTCGCCACTCGCCACACACTACTCGGACAATCAGAGACAAATCCCTGGTTGCACTCGCCACTCACCACACTATTTCAGAAGTAATTTTTGCTCTAAAATACATTTTTTTTTGTTTTCTTTTTGCGAGGGTATATTTTTGAACGTATTTGTGATCACATCTAAAATCTAAGGTCACTTAGATTAGATCCAAGGAATCACAAATAATAAAAAACTTTAAAATTTATAAAAGAGTTGTGGTATTGTTTTTAAAGTAACCTTTTTTTATACGCGATGGAAGTAAAATTTAATGGCAGAATTTTAATTTAACATTTTCGCTAATACATTGTTGGGAAACCATTTTTGCGCAAAAAGACGGGGAATAGGTTACGGACGGTGCAGAGAACTTGTAAGGACTCGTTCCCTTGAGCGGGCTCCACGTGGCGGCGTGCGGCTCAGGTAGAACCTGCCATGCTGCAGGGATAGGGACCCGCCTGCGCCTGACGCCACACCACTTGCTGGCATATAGTCAGGGAGTATATGGGTAACACAACAGGCTTTGAGCTAATATTTGTGAACCACGGCACGGGCCATATTTGCAAAAACTATTGTATTCTTACAAGTACATGTGATTTATATTACTTGTGTAAACCATCATTTCAAAACAATTTTACATTAGTATTGTTTTAGCCAAGTAACTGAATATTTTTGAAGTGAAACTTCTTTGGTTGCGATATGAGTAAATTTTCATTTACAATTACAGGGCAAGATTTTAATGCAACATTTTCGTGAAAAATTGGTATGAAAAATTTCTGACGTCAAAGAGAGATGAAGAGAACCTAAACGAGTCGAGGTTTGAAATTCCGAAGAAATTCCACTCCTATCACGAGCACTGAGTTACACGCGCTCTTTTCTATTTTCATTCCGACCAGGAAGTTGTGCGTGCGAGTGGGCATCGGGCGCACACTAGGTTTCTGCCGGGGAAGTTGCGTGCTGCCCTGGGAGCTGATGGCAGTCTACCGCTCTACCTTGCCCCTTAGGTTAGGTAAGCCTTTAGTGCAAGGTGAGCAGGAACATGGTCTCAACAATGTGTCATCCTACATACCTATGGCATAATGCCTCACAAAGAAATACATGAAGTAATTACCTTTTGATATTTCGTTAGTTCATACGATATTGTAAGTTCAGCAATACGTCACAAATTTCATATATGATAGAAAAAAATTTACAAACAATCTACCATCACAGTTATATTATTTTGTCTACCGTAACAATTATATTAGTAATTATAAATTGAAAGCTTATCTTTCTATAATTGCCGTCTAAACGAGAGGCCGACTTAAAGAAGTCGGCGGGAACTAAGGTGATTGTGAATTAAATATAACAATACATTCAACAGGGAATATGAAGGTAGTTTCCAATAAAAGAATATTTAAATTCAAGTTTTACTTAAGCCCAGAGCATAATTAAGGTACACAATAAATAATAAAATCATCATAAAAATATCGACTTTTTGGGGGAGAATAGCTCGAAAAAACAATTAAGAGAAATTAAACAACAGAGAATTTAAATCCAAACACAAATTTGTCCGAGGTGGCAGCCGAAAGAGAATTTATACTAATTAGCAAAAAGTTAAAGTTCGCGGATTACATGAAGGCAAGGGCGACCGCCTCACTCATGAGAAATAACACTTACATTGCTTTCCCCCCGAGGTCGCTCTCACACGCCGTTGAAACTCTACTAAAAGACTACCTGCTCATGATAAATGAGAGAAGAAGACCGAATAAAACCCTGACAGCTGCTTGTATGGAATCGGCGCGGCACAGCGCGCATGCGCCAGCCCCGAGAGGGGTGGCGAGGAGAAGCAATACAGAACACTAGGACGGGAAGGAGGGAGGGGAGAGATGCACCGACACCCGCGGCGAAGCGCGAAGTTTGAAGGCAGCGGACCTGACCGCTGCAAAATGATAAAAGAAATTAATCAGCTCTTCAGTTTGCTTTTAAAAAGAAAAGCACAATATGATATTGAGCATAAACCCAGCAAATGCTGAATAATGGCACAGCAGGTCCAAGCTGACTGGCGCTGTCCCAGTCCTTCTGGGAGACAGTGGGCGACTCTCAGCTCGCTGTGCCTCGCTCGTGCAAGCCACGACTAGAGGCGCAGTATTGTCCACACTGCCCGCGCCGAGGGGACTGGGCAGCGGGGAAACCACCCAGAATAGCCATTAGCCGGAACATTTTTTTGACGTGACAACGTCTAATAAATCGAAGAACGCCGGCTGCACGCATGAAAAAGTGTCCCGTTACGCACATTGTTCCATTACGCTATTTCCCGTTACGCGGTGTCCCGTTATGCTCTTTGTTCCGTTACGCTGTGTTCCCTTACGCTGTCGGCGAGTGCAGTTAAAATAGGTTATGTTAAAAGTGACTAAAAAATTATGGTGATAAATAATTATTACAGTTATTTATATGAAAAATTGTTCACAATTATATTTAAACTTGATAGCTAAACGCCAGTTTTTAAAATTAATTACAAGTCATCTACAGGTTAGCTTTCGGCTAAGAAATCTCCAAGCAGTGTCAAGTTTTATTTGTAACCGATCACGAAAGTGGCACTGACATGTTGAACTTGAGGAAGTCTTCCCTGTTGCCACGTAAAATTTCCTAGCTTCTGCGTCATTCGTGCTAAACAAATGAAGGCGGAAATTGGGGCCACTAACCCGAAGAGACGGAAATGGCAGAAAAGAGGGACCGCGCACCGGATATGATGACACGGGTTGGGTTGTGTGGCCGGCCAGGGGGGGGGGGGGGTTGCTTGACAAGGGGGGAGGGGGAAGAGAGGCACGGCGAGGAGAAAGCTTCTCAGAGCCACGTTTTATTGGAACTTAAATAACATAATTAAGGTTTTAAATATTATTTTACTGGCAGAATGAAATCTGTTTACGAAAACTCATTACTCCCTATAAAACAAGACCGCCAGGAGGTTTAACACTTTACTAGACTAAGCCCCCAAAAACAGAGACGCAGTGATTGTTAGCCATGCTGATGTCCTCAGATAGGCGGGCAGCGGCAGTGAACTTCTTGTACCAAGAACCGGAGCAGAAGCAGTCATTTGTTCCCTCGAGCCGCCATAATGTTTGCCCGCTGGTTTGATGGAGGAAATCTGGTTGGAACAGGGTCGAGGCGTTAGATTGTCTGCACCAAAGGATAGCAACAACGAGGCGAGGTTTCATTGGACAAAAGCGCACATGGCTGCAGGAAATTGCGTGAATAAAGCTGGGAAATTATTTGCAAGCATTTATTTTGCAATTTCTTGATAAGTATTGGTGGGCCATTCAGGCAAATAAAAATTAATATCAAAATGAAAGTATCTACATGCTGAAACATCTAGTTTGTAGTAGTCCCTTTCTAACAGCATACGCTGGCTTCAACGGTTTTTCCATTTCATTTCCTGAATTTTTTTCTTCTAGTAATTGTTAGTATTCCTCTCCGTATTCGTCTGGAGTCTTCACTGGAAAAAAAAGTGTTTCTTTCAGCGTCAATTTCAATTAAGAAAACATAATTCGTCATTGGTTGTTAAGGAAAAGTAGAAGAGTTAAGAATATCGCTGAAAACTCGTACAATTAGGAAGAAAACAGTTTTTTAAATGAGACGTTTTGTTTCAGAGAAAATTTCGATTGCTACATGCGCGTATTTTAAGTTTGTGTTACAAAATTTCTCCATGTATACTTCAAGAAATAGTTTGAAAATAAATTATGTTTTGGTAACTATGCTGTTAATAGTTTTTTTTAATTCATCCAACATTGGCTACTAATTATTCAATAAATCAATAATTGTCGTGGTTTCCATTCTTGACCAGCTTATTACTCAATTGTGCTATGGTTGTTAAAGTTAGGGTCCAGAACAGTTTTAAGATTTGAAGGCTGAATTTTCGGGGTTCCCATGCAGCACTTCGTAACAAATTAAACCTAAGTTCTTAAGTGAGCACTGTTTCGATCAAGCCTCTTGTTAAAATACGGTTACAGACTAAAGTTTAAAAATGAAGAGGAAAAAATTTGGTCTTTACTGTTAATAATGTACATTGAAGTCACACACCTAGTATAAATAAAAAAAATTGTGTGACTGTAGACAATAATGTATCTGTTATGTAATTTTTTAAACTACAGCAAAGATGATACTTAATGTAGGTGGACAGAAACAGCGTGTTTTTTCTAGGCCATTATGCATAGAGTAACATAACAGCAATAACGACTTCATCAAAAACAAAAGTTTATATTTTACCACGAAAAATACAATTGTGAAAAAAACCTTGTTACAAGTTATCATCCAAAACCGTTGCATAAATTACCTAACCTGAATGTAAATCTTGAGAACTGCGCCTGCTGGACCTCGAAGCCATGCAAAAACACGTTCCAGCTGCACTAGAATGTTTAACTGCCCTTTTTGTGACGAGAAAATACCTCTGAATTATTTGTAGGCACTCAATTTTGGAAAGCACCGCCCATATAGCCATAAAATATAGGGTCAGTTGTATAATGAAGTTTTATATATTAATCAAATGTTCTCACAGCGCATATAACTGTCAGATCTAGTTAATAATGGTTTCTATAAAAATTATGTCTTGTTGCAATCACTAAAGTATATTTAATGTTTTCTTGTTAACCTGTTACAAAAAATATTATTTGTCCTTTAACTGCTCATTTTCTCAGTGCGTAAACGTCAAATCTCGCCGGAGAAATGTTGACTTAGGGGCCAGTACTATCAGAAATTAATGGCTTAGAGCAAAAACCGTTGTATGATCAACTTTTGTTGATATGAAGACATTTTTTTTTCCTGAAGCATCATAAAACGTTTTGTGTATTTTGCTTGTGTGCAAACAGAGTACGTCCGACTTACAGAAAGATTTTGACCAAAATGTATGCCTTGGTATCACTTCTTAATAAAGTTGAACCTGCTATTTTTGCAGTGTTATCCATGGTCATGTGTCTGCGACTTGCACTAAGTATATTTTACAATGTTGCATCAAATAAACCAATAGTTTTGATAGTTGATAGTCAGGCGAGGCTTTCATGGATGTGAATCCCGTATCTGTCGACTGAAGAGCGCAGGGCTGCAACTATGAACTTGCGTTAATGTATGTTCTTCTCTGCTTTACTCTTACCATTGGCGCTTACGGAAACCTGGCCCTTTGAATTAGCGAGGTTTACTCCGTAATATGGCAGATTGTGCTTGAACATAATAGCTCATATATTTTCAGTTTAAAAAATAAAATATTGGGCACTTACTCAATAAAAGATCTAAGACGTGGTAGTTATAAAATTAAAATAAATATACACTTTTTATTTTACAAACCTATGTATAGTCATATTATTAGTTTTTCTCAAAAAAGGTAATAAATTTTGTATTAAAAAATCTTAAACAAATAATTTCTTTTTTCCAATTATTCTTATTTTTTAATAAATAAAACTCTCTTATTATTTTCTTATGATAAGATATTAATTTATGATTTAAACCACGATCTCATGAAACAAATAAATTTCTTCTGCTTTGGACATTTCTATGTATGTTTGTGTACTCTTGCACACTATCGAGATCGCCGCATGCTTTACTTACTTTACCAGGATCATGCGGGTGAATCCACGGTGGTCCATGCTTCTAACACGAGCCAACGACGTGCAGTTAGGTTTCCTAACGGTCAGTTTAAACTTTCACGCTAAACGACTTTGTTTGGTGATGTCTCCGAAAGTGCCTTATTCTGATAAGTCTATGTGATCCAAACCATTTTATGCAATCTGTGCCGGAATCGAATCAAATACTTTGCCCTAACTGAATGCATTTCATATTAAATTCTCTTATATGTATGGCTCGAAATATTTACCATCAAATACGGCTAGTTTATCGAACAAAGTGTTTGGTATCGGCAACTTGAATTCGGAAACACCAGAACCTGAAAATTAACCTGGTAACCAAACAATCTGCTGCTATTTCTAAAGTAAACTTGCATCAATAAGTTCGAGTTTACTAATCTAGTTCATTTTCAAACAAGAGCCATACAAATATTCAATTCCTGATTTCGTGTGAAAGGATATATATATATATATATATATATATATATATATATATATATATATATATATGTGTGTGTGTGTGTGTGTATGTATATGTATATTTACATATATGTATATATATTTGTTTCATTTAAATTGCTTTCGGTGGTGTAGTGGCTCTTTTTATGATTTTTATAGGTTTAAGTCATATTTATAAAATTTGAATATTTATTGATAAAAGGTGCTTACCTAGACCCAGAAGTGATATAACCTTCTATCAACGCGTGTAAGACAAAACAAAAATAATAAATGTGTGAACGGATTACAAAGTTAATTCTGGAATGGATTAATTTGGTTTTGTTGGGTAATAGGATAGCCATTCATAAACGCAAAAGACTTAACATATTTGAAATGAGCAATTTTACTAATTCATAGCCAATATTTTTTTTTATTTCCAAGAAAAAATATTTTAGAAAATCCTTGACGAAACGCATTCCCTGTAAGCTATGCAAGGCTATAAATAGTATGCATGACATAACAAATTGGCAATTTACACAACGCAATGCTACGTTTTACAAATGTTACGTTATTAGTTTGTGCTTGAATAAATTTTTTTTTATATATAATTGTGTGAGAGAACATTTGCCAAACGTAGGTGTGACCTACCTTCATCTCGCACTTGTACCACATGAAAAATAACGTTAAAGTATGTGTATGTGATATGAATATATTGCACTTAAAGTATTTAAACAAATATAATTGATATAATTTCCATACTTTATGATTTTGTGTATTAATTTGTTATGTGATCGTCAAGTGGTTTGTTTCACGTGAAAGTGTATCGTCTTTGTGTTTGTTTTAATTTGTGAAACTACAGATAAATTTTTAATATAAAATATTATATTTATAGCAGAAGACACTGCATGTAAAACTATTTATGTAGTGGCAGCGTATTGTACGTATTAATATCTAGAGCATATTTTTTCACACTGATATTCTGATACGTCTTATGCAAGTACATGTGCATTAAGAAACAATATTGTGTTCTTAACGCATCTGTTGGTATGCAAAATCTCTTAGATTTTTGACTCCTATGATTTTTTAAAACGAAATTTTGCCTATGTTTGAAGTCGTTTTGCAACGTTAAAATGCCAACGCGCAGTAAGAAATTTTAATATATTTTTCCGTATGTGTGTCTGAAAAATATAATTTGAATGAACTTTAAAAGAAAATTTGACATTGCTGATTTACGTAGTTAAAAAAAAAATTGAATTATAAATATATTTTTTCAAAGAAAAACAAAAGTAATGTTCCTTAGGAAATTAAAGCAAATTGTGTAACAATCGAAATAAATTTAATATTAATAAACAGTAAAAATCATTTTATGTGTAATTATCTTAGCTTTTGATAAACGGTATTTGGTAAGAGTAATTTCAGGAAAAGGTAATTGAAGTCGATTAACGGAAATGTGAGACAAAAATTGTTATCCCAGATTTAGCAAAATTAACACTTATATAGTCACTTTCATTAACATTTAGGGACCTATTTAACGTATTGTGGTTCCAAATTAAACTTTATATAATAGTGAAACAACCCTGAAATATATTTGGTAAACTTAAAATATTAATAGTAAAAATAATATTAAGTTTGAAAATACGTTATAAAAAGGTATAACACAATTGGTTATAATAATTATTCACCTTTGTAAACTCCAATTTTCCCGAAAGTTTAGTGGTAGTTCGCGTGCTTGTTAGCCTATAGTGGCGCGGTTCAAATCTCGCAAGTTGAAAATGTATATGTATATAACATTATAAGTAATAATTTTACATAATAATATTGTAAAATCAGCTCAGTAAAGTTAAAGTTTGTTTGTAGGAAGTATTAACTGACAGATTTCAGTCGTTTAAGCCAAAACAATACTTACAAACATAAACTGTTATAGTAAGAGTTTAAAAAGGTTTCAGGTTAATTTTTCAATAATGCCGCAGACGTATAACTTCTAATATGTGAAGAAACTTTATAGTATTCACTGTTAAATGAATTTTAACAAGATGGCAGTTTTTTGATAAAATTCCTTTCGAAAATAAAATAGAAAGCCGGGATCTATTGAACTGTCATTTTTAGTTTGTAAAATACCTTAAAGATAGCGCCAAGTTCTTAATGCTTTAGAGAACCAACAAAATGTTAAATATCTTTGATACCATAACTGTACCAACACAATTATTCTGGCTAGTAAATTATAAATATTTTTAAATCTGTTATGTCTTTTACTATTTTTAATTTAAAATGAATATGTTTCATATATATTACGCTCAGCATTATTTCTAAGAATTGTACGTTCGATTTAGTGTCCTAATTTCGTTTTATAATTTTATTTGCAACATGAAAATACATTAATTTTTTGATACCGAGTTCGATATTTACAAATCATTGGCGAGTACTGAAAGACTCCCTAACTATTTTTTAAGTCTTTAAATCAAAAATATATTCTTTATTTTTTAGAAACAGAAAATTGGTACATTAAATGATTTTTTTTTCAGTTTAATATTTTGGTTGCCACGCCTCACTAAGATATTCTATGAAAAAGATACACACGTTTCGGAGAAGGACTTATTTCCCCTGGGAGTTAGGCAAGCCAACTCTGCATTATATGCCTCCCGCCACACACTGCTGTTATCGGGCGACATGCACGCCCATTCGCGTCGTGCTATCGACACCTCCCCACCACCCCCTCCCCTGTTCGCTATTCCTGCTCTTCGCCGGGCTAGGAGGCGAGATAAACTCCGGCATCATGCAGCCCGGCGTGCCGGAGCTATAAAACAAACGAGCTACTGCGCACGTGCATCCGGTGACGGAGCAGAGGTTATTGCCCGTATTTCAAGTCAAATGGGACGAGAAAGAGATCGCCAGTCAAACGCCCCAAACCCACCCCAATAATTTATACAGAATCGCTACCACCACTTTTATCTCATCACTCGCAATGTAAACATAAATATTCCTGTTCCATAAAAAAATTTGTTTGTATTGTAACAAACAACTCAGCATTTTTTCTTAAGTTTCCTTTGCACAGTTATATATAAAAAATTACGTGTACGTTTAAGTGGAAGTTATCGTCATTAAATCAAAGCAAAATCCTTTATTTCCATTTTTTGTTCCATTTAAAACTGTAAAATTAACATTTTGAAACATTTTACAAACAAACTTATGCTGATAATATAAAATATTTAAATATTTTTGTAAAAAAATTCCAGTAATAACACTAGAGAAATGTTTGTAATAGCTAAAAATATAATATATTTTTAAGCGAGTTCTGTTCGGTTTCCATGATATGGTATGGTTTTGTTTGGTTTTGTATATATAAAGTAAGCCTATATTGACCTTCTACTATTCCAAAACTCACTTGAAGAAGTTAAAACGTAAAGGGAATGGGAGTTTCTCAGGTGAAGTTTGAAACTATGAAGAGAAGTTCCTGACTCCGTTATTTGTATTTTACCTAAAACAGAACTTTAAATTCAGTCAATTTTATTTGGGCACTTTAAAATAAATGCGTGTGAATAAAATACTAACTACACATACTTATTCAGTAATGTTTATGTTGCATGGGTAAAACCAGGCCATTTTTTTTTTTCATTTCACTGTTAACCATTTGACCATATAGTAAAAGTGATACATTTTAGGCTTATGTGAGCTATATATAGCCTTGAATTTGATTTCATATCAACGTTTAGCACAACACAACTATGCAAACAAATTTAAATTATTGAATTTTAAAACTTTCATAACTCTAAGAATGAAACTATTAAAATTACTGCGATTCAGAGAAAATGCAGTGACTCGTAATAGTTAAATAGCTTTATTTTAAGCGTGTGTGAATTTATAAGTGTACTCAGTGTATTAAAAATTCTAAAACATTTAGAAAACATTTAATGTCACGCGCGTTTACAAATATTAAACAATAACATAAATAAAAATATTTTTTTTAAATATTCCTGGGGGGGGGGGGGGATCATAACTCTTAACATACTCGCTTGGCTTCATACTTATAATTTGTGAAAGGCATTAATCATAATTCCTCTTAACTTACTAAAATATACTTATGTAAATGGCGGCATATATTATATTTATATTTGTTTTCATGTCCATTATGTTTGAATTGTTTACAGGTTTGCCTGTATGTATTTTTTATTGGACACGTACTTAATGAGTCGTTTCAAACGGGTACAATACAAGAATGGAAACTTACACTAGAAAATTATATATTTCTCTTTACAAAATGTACAAAATGATGTGCTGTATGTGTGTTATAAATAATTATGTACCACTGGCACGGAAACGAACATGGCCCTTAAGTGTTTCAAAACAACGTTTTATTTAATTTTCTTTCAATTTAAAAGTAATATTTTATGAATTTGAAAACAAAAGAAATCTTCTGGTTCTATGCCAAAGTTATATGTAAGTGAATTATTGCATGATAAACCATGTATAATGTTGTACCTTAATGTTGTGTTCTCCGGCAATAAATTTCAAATAACTGCCAGCAAGGGGATTATAATTAATTAAATACCTGACGGAATTTTAAACTTTTATAAAAATAACCCATAAAAATATAAAAGAATTTTTTTTAAACATTTGCAAAAAAAATAATTATTTTTAGATCTTAGGATTGACTTGACTAAAACATTTATTTATTAATTTAAGCTGTATTAAAGCAATTTATTCATTCTTTGACTTCAATAAAGTCATGGGCACTAGTAAAGACAAATATATTTAGACGGATTTTAAATGTGTTTCAAATATGTACTTGTGTATCCAAAAAATTATCTGTTTCCGAAACGATGCTCAAGTAATATGTAATGAACATGACGGGGGTGAGGGGCGGACGTGAGCCATGACTCGTGCTACTCGGTCAGTGAGCACCATAGGAAGGGGTAGTTGCCTCGCGGGGTGAGGGGCGGACGTGAGCCATGACTCGTGCTACTCGGTCAGTGAGCACCATATGGAGGGGTAGTTGCCTCGCGGGGTGAGGGGCGGACGTGAGCCATGACTCGTGCTACTCGGTCAGTGAGCACCATAGGGAGGGGTAGTTGCCTCGCGGGGTGAGGGGCGGACGTGAGCCATGACTCGTGCTACTCGGTCAGTGAGCACCATAGGGAGGGGTAGTTGCCTCGCGGGGTGAGGGGCGGACGTGAGCCATGACTCGTGCTACTCGGTCAGTGAGCACCATATGGAGGGGTAGTTGCTTCGCGGGGTGAGGGGCGGACGTGAGCCATGACTCGTGCTACTCGGTCAGTGAGCACCATAGGGAGGGGTAGTTGCCTCGCGGGGTGAGGGGCGGACGTGAGCCATGACTCGTGCTACTCGGTCAGTGAGCACCATAGGGAGGGGTAGTTGCCTCGCGGGGTGAGGGGCGGACGTGAGCCATGACTCGTGCTACTCGGTCAGTGAGCACCATATGGAGGGGTAGTTGCTTCGCGGGGTGAGGGGCGGACGTGAGCCATGACTCGTGCTACTCGGTCAGTGAGCACCATAGGGAGGGGTAGTTGCCTCGCGGGGTGAGGGGCGGACGTGAGCCATGACTCGTGCTACTCGGTCAGTGAGCACCATAGGGAGGGGGTAGTTGCTTTGCGGGGTGAGGGGCGGACGTGAGCCATGACTCGTGCTACTCGGTCAGTGAGTACCATAGGGAGGGGTAGTTGCCTCGCGGGGTGAGGGGCGGACGTGAGCCATGACTCGTGCTACTCGGTCAGTGAGCACCATAGGGAGGGGTAGTTGCCTCGCGGGGTGAGGGGCGGACGTGAGCCATGACTCGTGCTACTCGGTCAGTGAGCACCATAAGGAGGGGTAGTTGCTTCGCGGGGTGAGGGGCGGACGTGAGCCATGACTCGTGCTACTCGGTCAGTGAGCACCATATGGAGGGGTAGTTGCTTCGCGGGGTGAGGGGTGGACGTGAGCCATGACTCGTGCTACTCGGTCAGTGAGTACCATAGGGAGGGGTAGTGGCCTCGCGGGGTGAGGGGGGGACGTGAGCCATGACTCGTGCTACTCGGTCAGTGAGCACCATAGGGAGGGGTAGTTGCTTCGCGGGGTGAGGGGCGGACGTGAGCCATGACTCGTGCTACTCGGTCAGTGAGCACCATAGGGAGGGGTAGTTGCCTCGCGGGGTGAGGGGCGGACGTGAGCCATGACTCGTGCTACTCGGTCAGTGAGCACCATAGGGAGGGGTACTTGCTTCGCGGGGTGAGGGGCGGACGTGAGCCATGACTCGTGCTACTCGGTCATTGAGCACCATAGGGAGGGGTAGTTGCTTCGCGGGGTGAGGGGTGGACGTGAGCCATGACTCGTGCTACTCGGTCAGTGAGTACCTTAGGGAGGGGTAGTTGCCTCGCGGGGTGAGGGGCGGACGTGAGCCATGACTCGTGCTACTCGGTCAGTGAGCACCATAGGGAGGGGTAGTTGCCTCGCGGTGTGAGGGGTGGACGTGAGCCATGCCTCGTGCTACTCGGTCAGTGAGTACCATAGGGAGGGGTAGTTGCCTCGCGGGGTGAGGGGCGGACGTGAGCCATGACTCGTGCTACTCGGTCAGTGAGCACCATAGGGAGGGGTAGTTGCCTCGCGGTGTGAGGGGTGGACGTGAGCCATGCCTCGTGCTACTACAGGGAGGGCAAAGATGAAGGTGGTGGCAAGTGAGTATCTGTGGAAATGACGCAGCAGCGACCTCTTTCGGGCAGCTTTATGACCACCTGGGGCACGGCCGAGCGACCACAGCTGCCCGAGTTGGAGAGTTTTCATGTGGTTTTTAAATGTCACAACTTTATGTCAATGTATGAAATAACATTAGACCGTTTACAATCTACATGGATAATTAACTGTGAACGTTAAAGTATAACCACACACATAAACTAGGAAATACGTGTGTGTGTGTTCATATGTACAAGAATCATACATGGAAAAATAGTATAGTATTTAAACAGCAAATATTTGTGATTTATAATTGTATTTGTTTAAGTATAGCTTAATTTTATAATAATACTTTTAGTAGCTTGGCTTCTGGGTTGTAGCCGTGTCCTGGGAAAATAATTCACAGGTGATAATTCATTAAATTCAAACCATTCAGGTGAATAATTCATAGGTGAATTATTCGTTATGGACGCGGGTACAACCCAGAAGCCAAGCTTCTTCTGACAATGGCCGTAAAAGCCTGTGAACATTAGTAATAATACTTTTACTTTGGTTGTAAAATGATTTAAATTTCATTTCGTGTTTTATGGTTCATTGGTATATAATTTGTTGTTATTGCTGACTGACACAATTCACCAAAATATCGTGTCCCTTTAAACTATCTTTCTTTGTTCAGGCACACGGAAGCGCTAAGGGCTACATTGCCAAGGCCTTCAGTGTACAGTCATCCTTATGCAGGTGGAAGTGAACAATCTTGCAGTGTTTCAGATGTGCTGAGTGTACAACGGTTTTCAATGGAAACTGTTAAGATAGTTTCGTAGATATTCATATAGTACACATACGTGTCCTTGCGTAAGGTAGCGTGGTATCAGTTCGTGGTTAAACGGAAGTCCTGTGATAACGATCAAGTTGGTGATTTTTCACTCTTGGAAAATCTCCTTCCTGGCCTCAGTACTGGTTGTTGCGTAAACCCTTCCACTCCATGCTTCATATGGCGACGGATAACCATCGCAGAACACCAAACATACTGTGTTAACCTCAGATGAGTCAGAACTCCCAACTCCGCAGCGTTAGCTAGTGTCACTATGCTGCTCAGCGTCGACCAATCAAAACTCATCTCTGTGTGCATCAATATAATTTAATTTGGTAATAAATGAGTTACAGCTCGTGCTAGAATGTTTAAGATAGTTTTACGTTTAGGATTTAAATTAATGTTCATCAAGCGTAGTGTAAATTGAAATTAGGCATGCAATTTAACTTTCATCTTTTTGAAGTGTAACATATTTGATCTCGGTATACGGGCATTTTGTAGCAGTAATTTCGTGAATGGAACGGAAGTCGCACGGAACGGAAATGTGTAAACAAAGTGTTGCCATCTGTGACGGATAGCGCGAACTTAAATTCACAAAGCTGAAAGGAAATTTTTTAGTAATTCCTGTTTAATGAAATTTAACCATATGGGCAGTATTTTAATCAAAACACAGTACTTATAAAATAGCAGGTACAAAGTCAGTAAGTCATCGCGTTTTTGTAATGAGGTTTGTAGGTTCGGTACAAATACCACGGAATGATTAATACTCATGAGAAATGTGGTTCGGTGACAACTGAAAACTTGGAGGTCCCGTCTTTTAACGCCTTTATGAGTAGAAGTGCGACTTTAGGTCAGGATTACAAACTACAGAGAAAACCATTTTCTCTACTTTAACAAAAACTTCCGGTGGAAAACAGTTGCCGAGAAATAGTTCTTAACACTACAAGAAATATACTCAAGTTTGTTTAACACAAGGCTATGGTTATTTGTGCATACATGAATCACGTTGTTCGAGTTAAGTCTGAGTAATTTTTACGAAAATAAGCCATAATTTTATTTTTTCTTTATCATGCATTCAAATATGTTTTAATACATGGAAAATATTATATAATATTTTAAAATTTTATTTTACTTTGTTTAATTAAGCTTATTTATGTGCGCAATTATTACTAAAAAGCTAATCAGGGAACGGTTTACAAATAACTTTAACAAATGGAGGTACTGAGACAAAACACAGCATGAACTTCCGGGCAAAAATTGGAACCCAGTATTACTGTGATCACTATTTTATAATGATATATTTGTTTTCATGTAAATATACACATTTACAAGTATTTGTAATTTACAGGAAAAAAATATAGGCAAGAAAAGAGAAAACACAGGAAGCACAAGATGTAACAAGTTAATTAACAACATTTTAGAATACGTCTACAAATGAAACTCATTCGCAAGGCAACCATTGCTTGACTTTAATATTTTTGCGTTTCGACTTTCCGTTTCACTGTCTAAATTTGTAGTTTGATATACTGAAATTTTGAATGATGAAGACTTTATGTGTATAGGATGCTATAACTTTCTTACTTATAAAAGCATTGCGTGTTCACCTACTATAATATGGCACAGTAGAGACAAATTGTTGTTATAAAATATATTTTTTTAAGATTTCACAAGTTTCTGTGAAAAATATAAATTATATAAGATAGCCGAGAATTATTTTTCAGTTTTATATTTAAAGCTGTTATTTTGGTGACTTCAAGCATATTTTTGTAGAGTTAAAAATTATTAAGACCTTGAGAAAAACACTAATAAAGCTAACTGGTTTAACATTAATTCTTTATTTGGTAGTATGATTTTTTCCACCCTTCCCTTTGCCTGAATTTACGAGAAAGTCCAAAGAAAGGTAGTTTACATGGTTATAACTGAGTTTATAAACCTGGTTGAGGAGTAGTGACCTGTTTTGAACAGCTTTTTTGCGAAAAACAATAGTGTCATTGAATTTAAAAATCTTTCCTCATTTAAGCATTATTTTTAATTTCATAAAATCCCTGTGACTATCTACTACGTATAAAACTTTTGCTTGTGAAATATTTGTTTAATATTTAATTTAATTTCTGCTATGTCTACAACTGTAATAATTATGTCATTATACCCTACTAGGACTTTCTAAAGGCGCCTAACACACCTTTTTAAAATGGTGAATTTAATATACAAACATGTTTTACTAAATTTTCAATTTATTTTAATATTATGCAAATATAATCTATTTCTGATATATATGATGTAAAATATTTTACAAAACAGATATATATATATATATATATATATATATATATATATTAAAGTGTATCTGTGTTATTTACCTATAATTTTAGCAGCAAGAAATATTGTGGCCATAATAAAAGAATATTATTTAAAAATTCGAAAAGGCATAACTTAATAGTAGAAAATCTTCCAAAAGATCTTTCTTGCATACAAAATATTTTTTATACATAAAAGAAAAGAATCTTTTTTTTTCGTAAAATTATTTACTTTAAAATTATAAAAATATCTTTAAAAAAAATGATTTACAAAATATTGTTAATACAAAATTCAAAATATCATCAAAAGATTCCCAGTGACGCAAACTTAGATCTCTAAAAAGAAACTGTTTTAACAGTTTTTAGTTTAGAGCTTAACTTTCTGTGGTATAAGCCTTTTTAATTTATTATAGGCATAGTTATTTGTAAGGTGCTGTTGAAAAAGGATTCATATCACCAAAACTTAAATAACTAAGGCGTGTTCCACTTATAAAGATGTATTTTACTATTTTGTTTCACCTCTATTTTATATTTTATACACATCTCTATGGAGTATTTTAAAATTTGTGGTTTTTGATACGATTTTCTCCAAGGTTAACATATTTCTTTGGCGTTACAGAGACAGGTAATAATGAACGTAAATATATATAGGATGATATGTGGTTTTAATACCAATAAAAAAATGCTAACGGCATTAAAACTGTTTAAACTAGTATGGCATCTCGCCCGCGAGACACGTAAGAAAATGTACACCTGGCAACACTGTCCCTGGACTTGTGGGGACAAGCTGCAGGGGACAGGGTTGCCAGTTAGTGATGGTCGCCCCGGGGAGGAGTGGGCAGCGTCGGGACGCCCTCCTTCACGGCGTCGCCGCCAGATGCCTGCTGCGTCTGCACCAATCCCTCGCCGGCTAACTGCCGCTCGTAAAACCCCACCTCACCCCCCTCCATTTCCGAGAGCGAATTAAAAAAAAAAACACAGCGTAAAATATTTCCCCCAGCAGAGAGGATCCGTTAATCACTTTCAAGTGGCAACTGTTCTCCCGTTACCGAGAGAAGAAAAGAAAGAAAAAAGATCTATAACTTGTGGACTGTTGCAGGTTTCACCACGCGAAGGAAATGGACGGGAAAGTCACTCTGCCTGATGACAGAAAATGGCGCCCGAGAAGGGGGGTCATAGTTCAAAGGCAGTTTGTCCCCGCGGAAGAAGATGTGCTCTCCGGGGTTGAAACCTGGTTACGTCACACATTTGGAGTGAGCTGCCCGCGGGGACGCTCCACAACGCCGAAATGCCAAACTGACCACAACGCCGACAGCTATAAAACTGCTGTGTACCACAACGCGGAAATACACTAATGCCGAAAAATGTCATTGCAGGACTGCCACAAATGTTAGGTTAGACTAGGTTAGGTAAGGTTATGTTAGGTTAGGCTAGGTTAGGTCAGGCTAGGCTAGGATAGGCTAGGTTAAGTTAGGTTAGGTTATATTACGCTAGGTTAGGTTAGGTAAGGTTAGGTTTGATTGTGGTATTACGGCGTTAAGGTACATTTAAGAAACACACAAAAATTCATTCAGTTGTTATTTCGGCGTTGTGGTGCAGAGCAGTTTTCTAGCTGTCGGCGTTGTGGTCAATTTTGACATTTTGCGTTATGGTACTTCGGCGTTGTGATAACGACCCCCGCCAATGAGAGTGGTTGATAGTGTAGGCCGGACCGCGGTGCAATGGAGCACGTGTCTGCACTCACCTTGGTTTCGTAATAGTATGGTCAAACATATGCTCAAGAAAGCTTTCAAAAAATTGAAGTAAAATAGTCGAAAATTCCCCTACATATTTTTTAAAATTTTTCATATGGTTGTACAAGTGATTAATTATGATTGTTTTCTTCTTGCGTTGTCGTAATACAATTCACCATAAATATTTGTACTTAATTCTTTAATATTGCAATCTTTATATAATTATGTTACGTACCGTAAATAACATAACCGTGTCCTTCGGGATAGTGCTACAACGATTGTGATAGTAATTATAATGTTTTCTAGATAAGTGGCATTAAAAAAAATATATCAATATATCTAATATTGGTGTTGCAAACCAATTCTTAAGAGTTAAATTCAGCATTCATTTCGTTTCAGTTCAGGTTTTTTAAGTATTGTAAATGTTCTTGAAAAACTCACGCAGGAAGACCACCAAGTTGTATTGGTGGTGAATATTTTCCAACTACGGTCAAATTTTTTTAAATAGGTAGCTGTGAGTGTGTTGGTAGCACTGTTTTGATCAATTGATAGAACTGAAATACATATGGATATACGAACCAAAAAAAACATGCTTGTGTTATTTGTCTATTTCTTCCCTCCTTTTTTTCTACTGTATAGATAATACTATAAATTTACCAGTAGAAGAAGAAAACTTTATGTTATATTCATACCAAAAAAAACAGCATAGGAAATAATTAAGAAGTCGTAACATAAAAATAATTATATTGGCAATGTACTGAAATAAAAACATTCTCCTGGCAAATATTTTCATATATACATTTTATTCTTTAATATTATTTATTAAAGCATGAATACAATTCAGCACTTATACTAATTTACAATTTAGTTTTTTCTTAATTCTTATATTGCAATTCAAAAATCCCAAAAAGTTTACATAAACAGTTACTCAAACACGTAACTTATGTATACACGATATCGCATTTTATCAAATATGGCAAATTTGCTTAAAGTCGGTTGTGAGCTGTTAATTTACGGTAGTAAAATGCCTCATCTATAAACGTGGTCTATAAAAAATGCATTTCAAGATACGCTTTGGAAGTAAATTTCATCACATGTAAAAATAAAAGGCTGTAAAATCTACTTAGGTAATTTGTGTGATAAGTATTGACATACCCTATGCTTGAAAATATTTTTTCACTGGTTTGGTTCATTTTTGACAAATCTCTCACGCAAGTAACGATCACACGTCATACACCTACTAGTTTGCGTCTGCTGCTGATTCAAGGGTACTTGTAGCCTAGTAGCAATTATTCATACCGAACAAAAGTACACAATCATATGAAATATTTTAGAGCAATCAAAAATTTTTTATTTAATAACACATTAGTTTCTTTTAGCAAGATTACTTATGTGTTATAACTAGTGACCTGCAAAATTCGCGGCTTCGATTGCCTTCAGGATAGACTGCACATACCCCTGTACACTCGGGCAAATAACGCAAGTTCATTGGTCCGACTTGTAATTCGTCTCAGCTGGTTTGCCTGTGATTCGATCCTTCTTTAGTTGATGGTTTATAACGGGTTGAGATTCGTCCAGATGAACAGTAAGCCAATAGCAAAATTATCTAAGAGGTATATGTGTTTGAATTCTAGCCTATCACCGAATGAATCCGCGAATTTTGCAAGTCTCTAGTTATAAATAACCTGTTGTTTGTCTAATGTTTAACTTTACAGTATTATTTCCTAGCTATTCAAATGAATTCTTAGCTTGTTTAGGTTCTTTGGTAATGGCACATGTTGGTAGATTTATTTATTTGTTTTATCATTGGTTATCCATTTATGAAGTATGAAATATAAGTTTCGTTACACTTTTTTTTAATATGGTTAAGATATATAATTACCTTGAAAGAAAAATTATTATTTTTTGTTTGCAGTTACACTTAATAGTGGTTTATATAAAGCAAAATGTTTTCTCAAATCTTCAGTGCAAAGAAAAGTCCTTAAATAGTGATATGTGAAATGAGCCGCTCCTCCGCAAAGCTATATTGAATTTTTAAATCTGGAAGTACAGATATGACACTTTTATAAACATAACAACAGGATCGAACCCAGACTGAAGGTTCAGGAGACCTAGGGACTGATCCTGTGACCAACAGGGGACGAACCAGTGGCACGACCAGAAGCCAAGTAACAGGCGTTGTGATTGTGCTCACGCCTTGCTCTGATCGATGTATGCAGCCTATTCCGAACAACGACAAAACTTGGCGGGTATTATTTAAACTTGACAATTTTTTTTAATATATTATATATTATATATATATATTATATATATATTATATATCTTTTAGATTAAAGTAAAATTTTAGAACCAATTTTAAAAAGTTATATAATATTATTTCCCATAAATAACAAGATTGCTTTTCGTATTAAAAAGATAACTGCGCACACAGTAAGCATGATATAAATAAAGTCCATTATTAAATATCTAGTTATATATTTCATGGGTTTATAACTATGCTTAAATAAAACATCAATTAAAATATAAAATTATGCATCAATTTTCGTAAACAATACTTAGTATTATCTTTTTTAACGTGTTTCATACATGCAAAAATAACCACAACCATTTTTTGTATAAATATATAACATTTTTCTTGTAGTATAACAAAATATTTCATGGTAACTGGCATTACAAAGGAAGCTTTTGTAAAATTAGAGAAAAAACATTTTCTGTATAGGAGTGTTGAACCATCTGCGACCAACCCTGTAAGTTAATAACACCACCTCATCGTGAGAAGGGCAACACCGCAAAGGGAAAGGGAAAGGTTCCCGGGCTAAAGAGTTTTTAATTAGTCGCGGAAAAGTTATTGACCTCCGGGGGCGACACGGCAGTTCTGTCTCTTTTATTCCTGCCGTCGACGAGGTTGAGTGGACTGTCCGCCCCTCCAGTTGGGATGGAGGAGAGCATTCGCTCTCTCATGGCCACTGAATTGCTCGAGGATTGTGTAATGCAACTTGTCTCTACCTTGACAGCTCTCCCATGGGTGTGTAATAATAGGCACTTACTTGGCCGAAGGGTTGTCTCACGCAACTTGTCTCTACCTGGACCGCTCTTAAACGTACACTTCACTTTATGTACACCTTAAGTCATTGTAAAAATTGTTATCTCCTGCAGCGACTCGAACAAAGTTGCCAAGGGAGGTAGAGTGGGTTTTAATCTTGCGAAGAAAATTAAACAGTTTCGTGTACAAGACGCTTTTATTGCTTAAAATATAGCACACCACAAACATGCAATCTTGGTACTGATACGACGCCGTTTGCTTCATTAGCCGAAACAGGTTAACTGCAAATGGCTGACGATCTCTGTGAACACAAATTACACACTTTTACTTTGATGCAACGAGCACTAAGGCAAAACAAATAATAACCCTGACATTTAGTGATTTTGTTAGCTATGGCAACAAACAATGTAATTTTGTATTCTATTTTCTTTGAATTAATTTACTGATACTTCCAAATTTACAGACTAGACATAACTTTACTCAATTACACACAAGTCAAAACATACACTTGACTTATACTAAGACCAACGCCGCGAGTATGGGTCCGCCCTCCATTGATATAATAAACATTTAAGTCAGATCCCTAGTGGCGCTTTCGCCTACACACTATTGAGGTGCGGCCAACTCGTCGTCTTTATAGTTCCTGTTATCCGGCGTCTCAGTCCTGTCTCTATCAATTTACTACTCTATGTACAAAGTCTATTCCGGGTAAGTTCGCCATCGCTGCCTATAAACCCCTCTTCGCCGTATGCGGACGATGTAGATGTCGACTCCCACTCTCGTTGCGCCGACTCGCTCCTTCGCCACTTGCTGAGCGAGTGTCCCTAATCAAAAGTCTGCTCCCTTCACTATTTTCCTTCAGGGGGTATTCGCCCACCCCTGAAGACTTCAAATTTATTAGCCGGTTTTTTTTTAAATTACTCGCCGAGCGAGTTCCTACTCGCTCCTGGAGAGTATTAGTAGCGAGTCGTGGCGTCTGAGATTAAGTCCGTTTCTTCGTAAAATGTCGTCTGCGGCTAAGTCCCGATCCAGTGTGAAAAGTTAAAGTTCCACTTACGGCTTTATTGTAATTCGGCTAAGTCCCACCTTGAGTGCGGATGGAGGTGATAGACTCCGGAGATGACGGCGCAGCCTCCGCAGGCAGAGTCCGGTTGGTGCATCTGGGCAGGGTGACTGTCTCTCGTGGCGGAGCAGCGATTCCCTTCTGCCTCGGTTGCGGATTTTTCTAAGTCGGCAGCGTCGTGGAGTAGTGAAGTTCCGGGCGTCGTGGGCGATGGCGGCAGCGTGACGATCTGTTGTCTTCTTCGGAGTGATGTGATAAGCCGAAGCCTCTGGCTGGCAGTCAGGCACCTTCTGCTTGCTGCTTGCTAACAAACCCGTATTTATACCCGGCGAACCCAGAGTGACATCATTAAGTGCCAATCAGCACAGACTTGATGTGACATCATCTAGAGCCAATCAGCGTTCACTGCGTTGTTGCTAAGGGCTCGGTCGCCTGTGAGCCTCGGGTTTCCTGGGGTCTAGGAGTTCTGCAACCTCTTAGACGCCCGTGTATTGCAGTTGTCCTGCCTTTTAGGGAATTCTCGTTAGGTAGGAATTTCCTACAATAACAAAATGCATAAATATTTTGTAGAATAATTGTACTTCTTCCTACGAATGAACTTCAGAAAATGTAACGCAATTTCATATTCATACTGGCTAAACTATATTTAATTATCTAAGCTTACGAAATAGGTATTCACATTACTAATATTGTATATTAGTGCGCAAAATTGTCAACTGGTAAGTTCGCAGTCCAAGAAAATAATATTTACTTGATGTCCACGCGAGTAGTATACGAATGTATGTCCGGCGGCAGGCTTCCAGGCTGTGGAGCGTGTGGAGCTGCACGCTCGAAAAAATGTCACGTTCCGGAGGCCATATTGGATGAGCGTAACGGGACACAGTGTAACGGGACAAGTATTACATTGACCTTTGACCCTCAAAATTTGCCAAAATTGGGCAAAAATTGCCCAAAATTCCTCAAAAATCGTCAAAATTTCCGTTTTGTGAAAAAAAATTCCGCCAAAAAATCTCAAATAATTCCACAATCCAAAAATTAGGATTTCGAAAATCCTCAAAAGTCGTTTTGCCCTAGAAAGAACCCAAATTCCTAAAAGAGGCTTAAGCATCCTTGTCTACAGCCTCCGATAAGCCTCTGACGTCATCTAGGATTATGACCGACATCTTAGATGAGTGTAACGGGACATAACGTAACGGGACACAGTGTAACGGGACAAGTATTACATTGACCTTTGACCCTCAAAATTTGCCAAAATTGGGCAAAAATTGCCCAAAATTCCTCAAAAATCGTCAAAATTTCCATTTTTGTGAAAAAAAAATTCCGCCAAAAAATCTCAAATAATTCCACAATCCAAAAATTAGGATTTCGAAAATCCTCAAAAGTCGTTTTGCCCTAGAAAGAACCCAAATTCCTAAAAGAGGCTTAAGCATCCTTGTCTACAGCCTCCGATAAGCCTCTGACGTCATCTAGGATTATGACCGACATCTTGGATGAGTGTAACGGGACATAACGTAACGGGACATAACGTAACGGGACAAGTAGATCACGGCAGCCATCTTGGATCCGCCATCTTGGATCCGCTATATTGGATGACGTCATTTTGTTTTCTCGAACTTTCCACCATTTTGTTTTCCGCCATTTTGAATTATGGCGTCACCGTTGCAATTTCCGTTACGCCCGCCATCTTTAACTTTTTTATTTATTATCAGATTTTAATGATAAAAATTTTAAAAATTATAAAAAAATTAAATTATTAAAATTTTAATATATTTTTTTTTAAAAAACGTACTTTTTAGACACGGAGCTCGGAGTCCTCGGTTCGAACCCGACGAGGTCAAGAAATTAAAAATGGCGACCGATCCTTCCCCCTGTGGTGGATGCTGGCAGACTGGCCCCCACCACTTTTTACCATGTACATATAACATCATCTAGTATGACATCATGACCGCCATCTTGTCTTCGATGTTGGAAGCCATCATCATTGTATCGGCGGCTAGAGTGCGCTGACGCCATGTTAGTTTGATTCTTACCCGCTAGAGTGCAGTAATCATTTATTATTACTGTGACACCCGCCATTTTGAAATTCGGCCGCCATCTTGAAATCATGTAATAATGTAGCTAGGAAAGTGGGAAAAGTTCCAAAATTCATTAAATAAATCACTCATTAATTTACATATTGATTCGACCGATTCCGGTCCTCGGTTCGATACTTGATCGATGCAATAATGTTTAATTTTATGTAAAAAATAATAATTTCAATAAACCATGTTCAACATTCTTAAAGAGACTCTAAATCCTCTACTACCATCATCCTATCAGACATAAAGACTACCATATTGGAAATTCGTAATAATAATGCTAGAGATTCGAGAAAAAAGTTAAAAATTCATTAACTAATTTGTAATCTATATACTTATTGATTGGATCGACTAAGGTCCTTGGTTCGATCACTGACCGATAAAAAAAAACAACTATAATATTTTAAAAAGAACCACTAAAGTGACAGGTTTGAGAAAATAAAAAACACCACAAGTTCTATTAAAAAAAATTTATTACATAAATTCAATACACTACTACAAGTACATAAAAAAAAACACTGACAAATTACTAAAGCCTTTTTGGATTCCTCGATTCAAACAGTCTTCTTATTGCACGGACTAAGCCTTTTACATGTCTTTAAATGTCTATCCGATCAGGTCATCACCGCAGCCAGAGACGGACTGAAGTTCATATCACTTATATTATCTCATTAGACGGTACAACACATGAGTCAAATCAATAACCATGTTCATTATATGTCTCGGAGCATTTTTTATAATGACGATGTAAGCTATCGAGACGTGAAATTAGTTTATTGCACTTATTGCACTGAAATTGTATTCTTTGATCATTATTAGAACAACCGCTTCTTTCATGTCTGCGAGCATTTGAGGTGATAGTAAATGATGCTCCACAGTATTTGCACTGATGCGAAGTACGCTCTTCATTAATTGAAGAATCCATTGCTGATGATGAAACTTCAGCTGATGGTGGAACAGCACATATCGGTTCGCAAGAACAGGTAATTACGCGGCTTATGCACCAGAAGAAACAAACTAGGCGATCCTTACACCACCGACGTCAGTAACAAACCGAGCGTCCTGCTGTCTAGGACTCGCTTATATACATGCACCGTATGGAATAATACGATAGTCAAATCAATATCAATTTACTAAAATACTAGAGTCAAAACAACATTAAAAAATAGAAGCACCATCAACAAAAAAGGAAGCAAATTTGGACGCACCTACAAAAAAGGAAAAACAAAAGGAAGCACCGACAACGAAAAGGAAGCACCGCCAACGAAAAGGAAGCACATTTGGAAGCACCGACAACGAAAAGGCAGCACCGGCATCGAAATGGAAGCACATTTGGAAGCACCGACAACGAAAAGGCAGCACCGACATCGAAAAGGAAGCACATTTGGAAGCACCGACAACGAAAAGACAGCACCGGCATCGAAAAGGCAGCACATTTGGAAGCACCCACAACGAAAAGGCAGCACCGACAACGAAAAGGCAGCACCGGCATCGAAAAGGAAGCACATTTGGAAGCACCGACAAAGAAAAGGCAGCACCGACAACGAAAAAGAAGCACATTTGGAAGCACTGACAACGAAAAGGTAGCACCGACAACGAAAAGGAAGCACATTTGGAAGCACTGACAACGAAAAGGCAGCACCAACAACGAAAAGGAAGCACATTTGGAAGCACTGACAACGAAAAGGCAGCACCGACAACGAAAAGGAAGCACATTTGGAAGCACTGACAACGAAAAGACAGCACCGACAACGAAAAGGAAGTACATTTGGAAGCACTGACAACGAAAAGGCAGCACCGACAACGAAAAGGATGCACATTTGGAAGCACTGACAACGAAAAGGCAGCACCGACAACGAAAAGGAAGCACATTTGGAAGCACTGACAACGAAAAGGCAGCACCGACAACGCAAAGGAAGCACATTTGGAAGCACTGACAACGAAAATGCAGCACCGACAACGAAAAGGAAGCACATTTGGAAGCACTGACAACGAAAAGACAGCACCGACAACGAAAAGGAAGCACATTTGGAAGCACTGACAACAAAAAGGCAGCACAGGCATCGAAACGGAAGCACATTTGGAAGCACCGACAACGAAAAGGCAGCACCGCCAACGAAAATGCATCTCATTTGGAAGCACCGACATCGAAAAGGAAGCACCATCAACAAAAAGGCCGCACCATCAACGAAAAGGAAGCACATTTGGAAGCACAAGTTACGAGAACTTAGTCTTAGTTAGAAATCTGAATACAAGAAAAAAAAACATTAAATTTTTATAATTGCAATTATTTATTTCTTTACATTATACAAATACAAGTTAAACAAGCCATTATTATATGTAGCCAGCTTTCCTCAGTTCTTTGAGTATGAATAATATTTCTTTGATGCACGAATAGTTTCCTGCACAAAGCGAGTCATGTAGAAGTCTTAGCCGGTCAACCAATATGTTTGGATCGTTCCATGAAGTGTAATCAGTCTCTTCTACCACCATCTTCATTGCTTGTTTATTATAAATATTATTTTCTCTGGTGTCTTCCGTTTTAACACCATCCTCAGGGTTACTTTCATCATCTAGCCAGCGATCATCACAAGCTTGATCCGATTTATTTAATATATCACGATGTTTCCATCGTTTCGGTCTCAGGACACTACCACTTTCTTCGATCTTGCCTGCTTTAGTTGCTTCATCACAGTCTATACCTTTGTCAACAGCCGCAGAGTCGCTGTAGCAATCACCGTAGAAGGCATCATCTTCACCCAGATTACCGTAAGAATTCGATGTCGATGATGTCGAAGCGTCTTCATCGTCTTCATGCTTCCTTTTTAGGAGTCCATCATTTTTACAATGTAGGAAAGATCTACTTGAATTCGGCTGGAATGTATTCTCACTTTTTACGTTAAAGATTCTTCCATTGTCTTCATTCTTCCATAAATCATAATCGTCCTTCAATTTAAGTTCTTTGTCGAGATCGGAAGAACCGCGATCATAATCTCTCCCAAGACAAGGAAAATTATTGTCGTAATGCAGATCACTCTTCCTTAGTCTAGTAGAGCCATCGTTGTCCTCTAGCTTGTACACAGGCTTGACGTTACAAGTTCTGTCATGTCTTTTTAAGCTCTCTCTACGCGTAAACGACTTGCTACATCGAACGCAACTTATCATATTACGTAGTGGATTTTTATCACAGTCATTCTTCTCGTGTTGTCTTCCATTCTTTCTCAAGATAAATTCTTTGCTGAAAAACTTACACCTGTGTCCTTTCGTTACAGCAACACTCACCGAATCAGGATTCATATTAGTTACTGAGACTATGGTCAGATGCAAACTGAATTAATTAAATTAGATACATTACTTAAATATAATTTTTAATATTTCATCTGCAAGAATTAAGTTACATCATACAAAAGAAATTGTTACATGTGGTCTCGATTATTAGCATGTGATGTCGCCACGTGTTGTGTTGAGTCATAATTTATTTAGTTGTTTTATGTGGTATGCGGGAAGCTCACTTACGATCGCAAAACAAGGATGGCTTCGCTAGACATCAAGGAGAAGGAAGTTTGTCTTACATGTTAGTGCTCCACGGATGTCTCATGACATATTATTTGACTGAGTAATGGTTGCTTAATTTTTATTTCCACCTGGTAAAAAAATTACAAGTGCTGATTTAGTAACAGATATTCTCGAATTAAATGTAACTCTAAATAACACGTCATGACTCATTAGGTAAAAAATCCGTCATGCAGAGAGCGGTTTCTCATAATAGACAGAAACACTTGAAGAAACCACAGGAATAATCAGGAGTTCATGGAGAAATCCATCATAATATTGAAAAAATAATAGGGAGCACACGGAGAAAACCATCTCACGTTTCTTTGTTATCATAAAAATACAGAAAAAATATTTAATAATAAAATAAATTAATAAAAAAATTTAAATTGAAAACAAATTAAATTGAAAGCAGGAAATAATCAGGAGCACACGGAGAAAACCATCATAATATTGACATGGATAAATAGATGCACTCGGAGAAAACCACCACACGTTTTCTTTGATATCATAAAATTACAGGAAAAAAAATTAAAAAAAAAAATAAAAAAAATAAAAAAAAAATAAAAAAAAATATTAAAAAAAAATAAAAAAAATGCATAAACAGTTTCTGCTAGCTTGTAAACTTATCATTGTTAAGCAAAGATAGAGTTCCTGTACAAGCCAGCAGAAACTGTTTATGCATTTTTTTTATTTTTTTTTAATTTTTTTTTTTATTTTTTTATTTTTTTTTTATTTTTTTTTTTAATATTTTTTCCTGTAATTTTATGATATCAAAGAAAACGTGTGGTGGTTTTCTCCGAGTGCATCTGATTATCCATGTCAATATTATGATGGTTTTCTCCGTGTGCTCCTGATTATTTCCTGCTTTTAATTTAATTTGTTTTCAATTTAAATTTTTTTATTAATTTATTTTATTATTAAATATTTTTTCTGTATTTTTATGATAACAAAGAAACGTGAGATGGTTTTCTCCGTGTGCTCCCTATTATTTTTTCAATATTATGATGGATTTCTCCATGAACTCCTGATTATTCCTGTGGTTTCTTCAAGTGTTTCTGTCTATTATGAGAAACCGCTCTCTGCATGACGGATTTTTTACCTAATGAGTCATGACGTGTTATTTAGAGTTACATTTAATTCGAGAATATCTGTTACTAAATCAGCACTTGTAATTTTTTTACCAGGTGGAAATAAAAATTAAGCAACCATTACTCAGTCAAATAATATGTCATGAGACATCCGTGGAGCACTAACATGTAAGACAAACTTCCTTCTCCTTGATGTCTAGCGAAGCCATCCTTGTTTTGCGATCGTTAGTGAGCTTCCCGCATACCACATAAAACAACTAAATAAATTATGACTCAACACAACACGTGGCGACATCACATGCTAATAATCGAGACCACATGTAACAATTTCTTTTGTATGATGTAACTTAATTCTTGCAGATGAAATATTAAAAATTATATTTAAGTAATGTATCTAATTTAATTAATTCAGTTTGCATCTGACCATAGTCTCAGTAACTAATATGAATCCTGATTCGGTGAGTGTTGCTGTAACGAAAGGACACAGGTGTAAGTTTTTCAGCAAAGAATTTATCTTGAGAAAGAATGGAAGACAACACGAGAAGAATGACTGTGATAAAAATCCACTACGTAATATGATAAGTTGTGTTCGATGTAGCAAGTCGTTTACGCGGAGAGAGAGCTTAAAAAGACATGACAGAACTTGTAACGTCAAGCCTGTGTACAAGCTAGAGGACAACGATGGCTCTACTAGACTAAGGAAGAGTGATCTGCATTACGACAATAATTTTCCTTGTCTTGGGAGAGATTATGATCGCGGTTCTTCCGATCTCGACAAAGAACTTAAATTGAAGGACGATTATGATTTATGGAAGAATGAAGACAATGGAAGAATCTTTAACGTAAAAAGTGAGAATACATTCCAGCCGAATTCAAGTAGATCTTTCCTACTTTGTAAAAATGATGGACTCCTTAAAAGGAAGCATGAAGACGATGAAGACGCTTCGACATCATCGACATCGAATTCTTACGGTAATCTGGGTGAAGATGATGCCTTCTACGGTGATTGCTACAGCGACTCTGCGGCTGTTGACAAAGGTATAGACTGTGATGAAGCAACTAAAGCATGCAAGATCGAAGAAAGTGGTGGTGTCCTGAGACCGAAACGATGGAAACAACGTGATATATTAAATAAATCGGATCAAGCTTGTGATGATCGCTGGCTAGATGATGAAAGTAACCCTGAGGATGGTGTTAAAATGGAAGACACCAGACAAAATAATATTTATAATAAACAAGCAATAAAGATGGTGGTAGAAGAGACTGATTACACTTCATGGAACGATCCAAACATATTGGTTGACCGGCTAAGACTTCTACATGAATCGCTTTGTGCAGGAAACTATTCGTGTATCAAAGAAATATCATTCATACTCAAAGAACTGAGGAAAGCTGGCTACATATAATAATGGCTTGTTTTACTTGTATTTGTATAATGTAAAGAAATAAATAATTGCAATTATAAAAATTTAATGTTTTTTTTTCTTGTATTCAGATTTCTAACTAAGACTAAGTTCTCGTAACTTGTGCTTCCGAATGTGCTTCCTTTTCGTTGATGGTGCGGCCTTTTCGTTGATGGTGCTTCCTTTTCGATGTCGGTGCTTCCAAATGAGATGCATTTTCGTTGGCAGTGCTGCCTTTTCGTTGTCGGTGCTTCCAAATGTGCTTCCGTTTCGATGCCTGTGCTGCCTTTTCGTTGTCAATGCTTCCAAATGTGCTTCCTTTTCGTTGTCGGTGCTGTCTTTTCGTTGTCAGTGCTTCCAAATGTGCTTCCTTTTCGTTGTCGGTGCTGCATTTTCGTTGTCAGTGCTTCCAAATGTGCTTCCTTTTCGTTGTCGGTGCTGCCTTTTCGTTGTCAGTGCTTCCAAATGTGCTTCCTTTTCGTTGTCGGTGCTGCCTTTTCGTTGTCAGTGCTTCCAAATGTGCTTCCTTTTCGTTGTCGGTGCTGCCTTTTCGTTGTCAGTGCTTCCAAATGTACTTCCTTTTCGTTGTCGGTGCTGTCTTTTCGTTGTCAGTGCTTCCAAATGTGCTTCCTTTTCGTTGTCGGTGCTGCCTTTTCGTTGTCAGTGCTTCCAAATGTGCTTCCTTTTCGTTGTCGGTGCTGCCTTTTCGTTGTCAGTGCTTCCAAATGTGCTTCCTTTTCGTTGTCGGTGCTACCTTTTCGTTGTCAGTGCTTCCAAATGTGCTTCTTTTTCGTTGTCGGTGCTGCCTTTTCTTTGTCGGTGCTTCCAAATGTGCTTCCTTTTCGATGCCGGTGCTGCCTTTTCGTTGTCGGTGCTGCATTTTCGTTGTGGGTGCTTCCAAATGTGCTGCCTTTTCGATGCCGGTGCTGTCTTTTCGTTGTCGGTGCTTCCAAATGTGCTTCCTTTTCGATGTCGGTGCTGCCTTTTCGTTGTCGGTGCTTCCAAATGTGCTTCCATTTCGATGCCGGTGCTGCCTTTTCGTTGTCGGTGCTTCCAAATGTGCTTCCTTTTCGTTGGCGGTGCTTCCTTTTCGTTGTCGGTGCTTCCTTTTGTTTTTCCTTTTTTGTAGGTGCGTCCAAATTTGCTTCCTTTTTTGTTGATGGTGCTTCTATTTTTTAATGTTGTTTTGACTCTAGTATTTTAGTAAATTGATATTGATTTGACTATCGTATTATTCCATACGGTGCATGTATATAAGCGAGTCCTAGACAGCAGGACGCTCGGTTTGTTACTGACGTCGGTGGTGTAAGGATCGCCTAGTTTGTTTCTTCTGGTGCATAAGCCGCGTAATTACCTGTTCTTGCGAACCGATATGTGCTGTTCCACCATCAGCTGAAGTTTCATCATCAGCAATGGATTCTTCAATTAATGAAGAGCGTACTTCGCATCAGTGCAAATACTGTGGAGCATCATTTACTATCACCTCAAATGCTCGCAGACATGAAAGAAGCGGTTGTTCTAATAATGATCAAAGAATACAATTTCAGTGCAATAAGTGCAATAAACTAATTTCACGTCTCGATAGCTTACATCGTCATTATAAAAAATGCTCCGAGACATATAATGAACATGGTTATTGATTTGACTCATGTGTTGTACCGTCTAATGAGATAATATAAGTGATATGAACTTCAGTCCGTCTCTGGCTGCGGTGATGACCTGATCGGATAGACATTTAAAGACATGTAAAAGGCTTAGTCCGTGCAATAAGAAGACTGTTTGAATCGAGGAATCCAAAAAGGCTTTAGTAATTTGTCAGTGTTTTTTTTTATGTACTTGTAGTAGTGTATTGAATTTATGTAATAAATTTTTTTTAATAGAACTTGTGGTGTTTTTTATTTTCTCAAACCTGTCACTTTAGTGGTTCTTTTTAAAATATTATAGTTGTTTTTTTTTATCGGTCAGTGATCGAACCAAGGACCTTAGTCGATCCAATCAATAAGTATATAGATTACAAATTAGTTAATGAATTTTTAACTTTTTTCTCGAATCTCTAGCATTATTATTACGAATTTCCAATATGGTGGTCTTTATGTCTGATAGGATGATGGTAGTAGAGGATTTAGAGTCTCTTTAAGAATGTTGAACATGGTTTATTGAAATTATTATTTTTTACATAAAATTAAACATTATTGCATCGATCAAGTATCGAACCGAGGACCGGAATCGGTCGAATCAATATGTAAATTAATGAGTGATTTATTTAATGAATTTTGGAACTTTTCCCACTTTCCTAGCTACATTATTACATGATTTCAAGATGGCGGCCGAATTTCAAAATGGCGGGTGTCACAGTAATAATAAATGATTACTGCACTCTAGCGGGTAAGAATCAAACTAACATGGCGTCAGCGCACTCTAGCCGCCGATACAATGATGATGGCTTCCAACATCGAAGACAAGATGGCGGTCATGATGTCATACTAGATGATGTTATATGTACATGGTAAAAAGTGGTGGGGGCCAGTCTGCCAGCATCCACCACAGGGGGAAGGATGGGTCGCCATTTTTAATTTCTTGACCTCGTCGGGTTCGAACCGAGGACTCCGAGCTCCGTGTCTAAAAAGTACGTTTTTAAAAAAAAATATATTAAAATTTTAATAATTTAATTTTTTTATAATTTTTAAAATTTTTATCATTAAAATCTGATAATAAATAAAAAAGTTGAAGATGGCGGGCGTAACGGAAATTGCAACGGTGACGCCATAATTCAAAATGGCGGAAAACAAAATGGTGGAAAGTTCGAGAAAACAAAATGACGTCATCCAATATAGCGGATCCAAGATGGCGGATCCAAGATGGCTGCCGTGATCTACTTGTCCCGTTACGTTATGTCCCGTTACACTCATCCAAGATGTCGGTCATAATCCTAGATGACGTCAGAGGCTTATCGGAGGCTGTAGACAAGGATGCTTAAGCCTCTTTTAGGAATTTGGGTTCTTTCTAGGGCAAAACGACTTTTGAGGATTTTCGAAATCCTAATTTTTGGATTGTGGAATTATTTGAGATTTTTTGGCGGAATTTTTTTTCACAAAAATGGAAATTTTGACGATTTTTGAGGAATTTTGGGCAATTTTTGCCCAATTTTGGCAAATTTTGAGGGTCAAAGGTCAATGTAATACTTGTCCCGTTACACTGTGTCCCGTTACGCTCATCCAATATGGCCTCCGGAACGTGACATTTTTTCGATCGTGCAGCTCCACACGCTCCACAGCCTGGAAGCCTGCCGCCGGACATACATTCGTATACTACTCACGCGTGAAAGAAGTGAAACTCCTTACTTAATATTATAACTATGTATAGGTTACATAATTCTCTTTTTTCTGAGGTCAAAGATTTAACATATAAGTATATGTAAGTATGCTTTTTCGCAAGTTGCAAGTCTGCAAGTGTGCACTTATGCAAGTGTTTGAGTATGTAATTATGCGAGTATGTAAGTTTGCAAGAATGTTGCATCATATCTACCTCCCCCCTGCCATCTTCTCCCTTACCAGTTCCCCCCCCCCCAAGTAACTATTCCCCTCTTCCAGGTTCCCCCACCACGTACATAACTATTCTCTTCAAGAGATAGGAATTTCCGTGACGCTCGAAAATTGTAGCCCCCATAGCAAAGAACTTTCACTTCAATAATATGTCCTGAATTCTATGCTACTCTAATTTACTCAGACTAGTGGTATATATTTCCCAACGGTCACTCGCAAAGCAACACTTGCTGTCTAGTGACCACCACATGAAGTTGTTTACAAACATGCAGACCATTGCTACTACTTTAAAGAGCTGTCGAATGAGATGCCAGTTGCGCGAGGCAGTCCCTAGTATCGCACTGCTTGTCCGGGCCTGGATCCGAAGGGAATGTGCCAAAGGAATCTCGCTCTTCCATGCGAGTATATATGTCACTGCGCATCCGCAAATTGTGGAGACCATATCACTTTGCGTCACTTGACTTCCATGGCCCCCGAAATTATTGGCATAAATCTGTACCTGGGTCCAGTTTTGGGAAAAATGCACTTTTAGCCATAAACTTGACCACCATTTGACATTCTTTTAAGTGGCACACAACACTTGGGTCAACGATACTTCAAAACTTCAGATATTTTTTGGTTAAAAATAGTTGAATAAGTAGTTGAAGCACGTTTTAAATACTATGATGAAAATTATGATTTTTGTATAAGTACATAAATAGTTTTAGAACATGTAACAGAGACTCTTTAAGTGTTCCGAAGTAATAGTTTTTCTGTTTCTGTATATAATGATGTGTTCTGTACAGGTGCAGTCTTAATAACTACTACTATCATTTAATTTTATCTGCATTTTGTAAGAAACTATCCCTGATATAGTATTCGTATACTCTCAACGGTGAAAGAATCTGGTGTATCAATAAAAAATATTTTTGTACAGTTTTTTTTTTCCTTTTATAAATTTTCCAACTACTATTTTCAGACCATAAAAATGTTTTAGACAGCAGTTGGCTGAATAAGATAAAGAATTTCGTTACATATTTTACTAAAATATGGCGCTACTTACCCTTCAAGAACCACGAGAATGCACGAAAATACGCGAGTGAATTGTCGCTTACACGAAAGGCTGCATGGGCGATTTTGTAGAGACTTTAAAAATTATCCGGAAAACCACAAAAACAAAAAAGATTGACGTTCGTTATGAAACACTTATCTGTTTGTTTTAGACTGAAAGATTTTTTAAGAAGGTATTCGAAAAAGGGTTAATTGTTTAAATCAAAAAAATTTCAACCAATTTACAATTATATATTTTCGTTGGATAATTCTACTGATTTAGGCCATATTTAATACATGCACAATGAAGTGAACTGGAAACCCAAACGGATTAAGGTTGTTATAAATGCCTAAGTGTTACGAGTGTAATGATGATGAAGATGACTAGTTTTACCCATGGCTGGGCGTCGCGAGCCCAGGCAGTCGTGACTCCCTAGGCTTGCCGAGGCAGGATGATTCTGCGATGGTTTGCCATTGCCTTCCGCGGGATGAAGGTGAAGGGGACATCACAAACACCCAATCTCACATGCTTACGTGAAATAATTTTTTTTAGTATGTTAGTCACTAGCCAAAGTGACTGGTAGTGCAAATTCTTACAGATGGATTCCTGCCATTTATGTAAAATAGGGCATCTTTTTTTAAAGAGGAATTAATGTAGATACATAAATTGTTGCAGTTTGATCGACTGTATCATCAATTTATTATTTATTTAGTTACGTTTTCTGTGACTGCTCGAAAATGAGGGTATGAGATTTTGGCGAAATTATAGCATTCCAATACAAGGAACATGGGCATAGTATTTCCTATGAATTTTGGAACAAAAACGTGTCAACATATGCCTTGAGTATATTTATGGGACAATGAAAAATATAAAATAGAATGACGGTAAAAATAATTCAGTGCAAATCATTTTATAATGTAGTGCTGTACTTAGTACCTAACCTTTTCTTTTTGTATATTGCTTCAAAAGATGACTTTTTATCATATTTGTGGGTTGCGAACCATTTTTTTTACGAATTTTATAAAGATATTCAATAGGAAATAAAAAAAAGCATTCTGACTTTTGACTCAGTGGCTGGAAATTCTGCCTGGTCAACCATGTATCTACGGTTTCATTTTTGAAGGGGTCAGAAATATTAACTTAAAGAAATCTTTTTCACGCGCTGAGGACTTGGTGGTGTCTTATCTTGACTTCTCACAGAGTTAATAGATACAGAGACTCACTTCCATGTTGGCTAAAGTTCGTTGGTACATGTATACTTTTAGCACAGCAATCACAGTGATTCAGTTCGGATTCAAACGCGTCATGAGTGGCTCGGTCAAATAAGGCAACGACGTTTCTCACAGATGGCCGCCAATCACAATGAAGAAACCGTGGGTGTGGTTATACCATGTTGCAGTCTAATAGGCATCCAGATTTATTCGCGAAAAATGCTTGCCCCTACTTATTATTCGTGTGAAATTTTTTAGTGTTTTCCGTTCCTCATACTACTAATATTATAAAAGCGAAAGTTTGTGTATATGTCTGTTACTCCTTGACGCCCGAATCTCTGAACGGATTTGGATGAGATTTGGCACACATCCAGCTCATAACCTGGATTAACACATAGGCCATATGTCACTATGAAATTCATCCCTATTAGAGTGAAAAAGGGGTAAATTCATTTTTATAACAGAAAAACGTAGGTCATAGACAAACAAACAGTTGGTTGTGTTATTTCTCTGTTTCCACCATACGGTCATATAGTATGGTTTGGTAACCTCGTTTCATTCTCCTTGGTGAGACTCGTCCACTAAGTGAAGCTCGCAGTGGTTAGTAAACTAATGGCACTAATAACACTTATGTTTTGAAATTCGTTAATAGATAGCGTTTCCTTAAATTTTAAACGCGCTATCGTTTGGTGCTACAGTCTCGTCTTGCCTATGGTTTGCGAAAGTTTGCGAGCGTGTATGTATGTTGTTTACGTCTTCACGCTGTATAAACACGTAGGCTACTTTTTATCCTTAAAAATTTTAAATGTTCATGTGGGGTCACCGTCACTAAAAAGTTTTTAAAACGTCACTGCCTAACATATGATGTAAAGGTTAATTAAACCCGTTTTTACAAACTAAATACCTTCATACAGAAAAAGAAAGGTCCCTGCAGGATAGTATGACCATCAAGCTCTGTAACAACATAGACTAGAAAGATTTATATAACAATAAATATACAAGATATGGTACAGAGGATATATCAATAAAAAAACTTTGATCAAGTACCTGGTGAAGATAACATCTACACATCTGTAGCCACAGTGATGACAAATGATAACGCAGCTACATGAGTTTTTAAACTAATTATATTTATCAGGGTTGCCATCCCATTAGTTGAAGATGAAGGTTGGTGCGCCTGTCATACTGTTGCGTAACCTACGGTTGTGCAATAGCACTAGAATAAGTATCGCAGAGCTGATAAGGCATATTGTGCACACCATCATTATCACCGGTGGAGCTAAACGAGAGATGGTATTGATACAACGTATTCCTATTGTTAATACTTTCTCATACAGTAACATTAGTATATCTTATCTTTGAAAATAAGTGAAAAATGGCTTTCAGTAAAGCGGTTTTGATAACTGAACTTTTTTCAACTTTTTTTATTACATTCTATCGTAAAAAGTGGTTTCACGTGACAACGTCTAATAAATCGATGAACGCCGGCTGCACGCACGAAAAATTGTCCCGTTATGCACATTGTTCCGTTACGCTGTGTCCCGTTACGTTCATTGTACGCTTGCGCCGCATTTATCTCTCTTCCAATCGATTGTTTATAAAGTGAAGTTAAAAGTTAATGTGGTTTTCATTGCTTATTAAAACAACAATTTCGGCAATAAAGGTTCATTATTCTTGCATTTTATAAATCTGATTACGAGTATAATTTCAAGTATTTATTCTTTTATTGTTAAAATAAAAATGATTCAAATTTATTCATAAAGTATGCAAGGATTTCATCAATGTTTTGTTATGACGTCACGTTAAACTATCGTCCGTAAACTGACTTTTCAGACAACCAAATTTTTTTCTGTAACAGTAATCTTAGTGCGATTATAATACAAAAAACAACAAATAATATAAGTTTGCCAAGTGCCAGTCGGACTCGAGCTAAGTGTTGCATAGTGTAGTGGTACGGCACCCGTGATGTGAGAGTCCAACTCGCAATGTCCGCACTTTTAGTTAAATTTAACTGTTAGACCGCAGTTGTACCGTAGGTAGCAAATTTTAATACTTTATATTTCTAAGCACTCTAAAAATATTATACAGCCATGCAGGGTGGTATTTGGTTCAGATATATTTAAATTTATATATCAAAAAAGAAAACTCTCTCCGAACCACTTTAGTTTTTCGTATCAAATTCGTTTAGTATTTTCAAGTTATGTAGCGATAAAGGACGCTTAAGTATACAGTGCGTTAGACCATAAACATCTGTCACAAAACCAAAATTCCGTGTTCCATTGTGACTATTTCAAAAATTTTATACTCTACACAAAAAATCTGGTAGTTTGATACATTTATAACCACATATAATACTAAAAGATGTACTAAACGCGATTTTTCAGCTGTCAGAAAACTTTTAATTTAGACCGAGGGCTATGCACAATTGAAATAATTTGGGCAGTTTCATTATTTGTAGGGTTTGGTATTAGTAGGGGTCCTGACTTAATAAAAAAACTTCGCAGAACCTATCTTGTGTCAGCACCCAACCTCGGCATCTCCCCTTGGCAGTACCTGTAGGAATTTAAATAATGTTTTTGTTTGATCATATTAATATCCATGTAAATATCACAAGCATAAATTCTATGTATGCGCAATATTGGTTTAATTTTAACAGTTAAATTTTGAGTAAAGCCGAACACGAATTACAAGCTAGCAATTTCAGGGAGAGGAAATAGAAATGTTTATAAAGGTAAACACATCATGCAATAAGAATGTTGAGACGTATGGAAAAGTTCCAACGTAAAGAGGAAAAAAAAATATTTTTAGAATTTTTCCCGAGATGAATTGGGTAGGTTAACACAAATTCAAACAAATTCTTTTTTTTTTTTTAAGGAAACGAAAATAAATTCACCACGGTAATATTCACTCCAGCGTTCCGTTTGGGAACTACGTTTGAAATATGTCATTCCGATGTGCAATTCACGCCGTCGTGTATCCAGAAATAGGTTTCTAGTAATTCAGCAGCGGATTGGAAATGTTTCCCTTGGGAAGTAACTGCGGCGGTCTCCTAGCTGCTCGCCCACATATTGGAACTCATGTGCGACAGTGATGGTGTGGCGGGTGGCCTACAACTAGTGTTGTTGCGCACTTGGCACTAAACATTTTCAAAAGCATATTAAGTTTTTTTTTTTTCAAAATAAAACTGACGGCATTATTAAAATTAAATTGAAGAGTTACGTCTCTAATTTATAAAAAAAATTGGTTGTCTGTAAAGTCGGTTTACGGACGATAGTTTAACGTGACAACGTCATAACAAAATATTGATGAAATGACTGCATACTTTTATGAATAAAATTAAATCTTTTTATTGAATTATCACAATTTTGTATGGATTCAAAGGACTGAAATGAAATCAATAATTTAATTGATAAATTTACTTTTATTTGCATTCATTAATTCAAATATGTTTATTACTTTAACGAAGAGATTATTTTAACTAGGTATAACTTTTATACGTGTTTGCTATTTAACTTCTTCCAATCTGTGTTATTCTGTTAAGTATAGGACGATGATAGGAAAAGTAAAAGTAGGAAACGAATGGGAGTGTTTCAAGATTAATGTGCCTCGAAAAAGTCAAATCGATGGTTGTTCTAATCGAGTGAAAGAGTGATAGATGCGGCGCAAGCGTACAATGAGCGTAACGGGACACAGCGTAATGGGACGATGTGCGTTACGGGACACTTTTTCGTGCGTGCAGCCGGCGTTCATCGTTTTATTAGACGTTATCACGTCAAAAATGGTCCAATGGATAATAAATATTTAAAATTTATGGTTATTAATGTTATTAACGTACTCCTGTATCGACAATTCTCAGGTAGTTTAGTAACTCAGTACTCTACTTAAAGTATTAACACTGCCATTTTTTATCAGAAAAAGCCATCAGTGTGTATTTTTGTTTATATTTTTATCTCCTGTATAATAACGATTTTATTGAAAGCCAAATACAATGACTTCTATAAGCAAGTGTAAAAACATTGTTATTGTAAAAAATACTGAAACATGATCGATACACCATAAATAAGTAAAACATTTAACTTAGAGTCAAGCAATGACTATTAGGTGTTAAAATGTATTTTGTCTTACCAGATAGAATTGAATAGTTTATTCTAATGAAGTTAGTGGATACCAATAAGATTTGTACTGGTTAATTTAAGACTAGAAGTTTGGGAGGAATCAGGTTTCTAACACATGCAAGAGTGTTAGATGGGACGTTATTTAAGTGACGGAGTATAATTATACTCTTTAGTTCAACTTATACCATCACGGAGAAGGGATTCTTGGACTTCGTAAGTGATAGGATAGCGCGAATTGGTGTGGTGTAGGTCACTGATGGTCCGTCGTCTACCGCGAGTGGTGGAGCGGCGCCTGTGACTGTCTGGTGAGACACATGGACACCTCGCTGCCACGGTATGACCTACCGGAGTCGCCACGAGAGTACAGCATCAGTAGTGTACACGTCCGAAGACCGGACACCGATATTGTCGCTCATGTACACGGCATCCTATTGTACCTGTGCACTTACATACTGGTACGTGCCGCCACACTCTGTGTTAGAGGACTTACCATTATGCCATGTTTGTTCCTGACCCATCCACAAGTTAGACGCGTCAGCAATAGAAAAATAAGAAGATAAGTAAAGCCGCCATCAGAAAGTGCGGGGACAACAATAACGATGGTATGTAAATCTGCGCAGTTTCTCAGTTTTCCTTCTACTGTGTCGTGTTGAAGTGTCGGGGTGCGTTCGCAAGAGTATTTTTTTTATCATTGCCTAACAACGAGTATATAATTCAACAATTAAGACTGTTACCATTAGAGTGCAAAAGAAAAGCAAGACAATTTACAACTACGCGACAGTTCAGTGTTTTGTCCTCTTTTTGCAGAAACGGCAATCTGCATCACAGGAACCAGTTTCCACTTTTTATAACACAATTATATATAATATATATTTCATGTCAGGTTATGCCTATGATAATATAATCTGGTAGAACGACGGAACTAGGATTTTTGCAACGCTTTGCCTACTAATATACTGCGAGATGGCAATTACTAGTAAAAATCTGAGTTTTTGGTTTTTTATTTGTTGAAATTTCTTTGGAGGGACATTATTAAAAATAAGGTTTTTACTTCAGTGGAATAAAACCTAGAAGCTACAATATGTAGTGATCTGACAGCAATGAAAGTATGTTGTTTAGCTGGTTCAGATAGTATACACCGTGCAGAGAACTTAGTATGACGTGATGTATCTAAAAATTCACATTAAGTGTGGAACTTCATTAAGTTTAATTATTTATTAAAAATCATGTCTGCTTGGTTAAAAAAAATACATTGATTTAAAAGACTAGCTTCATCATTACGTAGTGTTTACGCACTTCTTGAAATGATTCTTGAATTCTGTGTAATAATGATAGTACATATTAAGTTTAGCCACATTAACTGATTTTTCAAGTCAATTTCCTATTTCTCCCAGAGGTATTGGGAATAATTTTTCTTCTTATATTGAGCTTTATATTTCGGATTATCTTACATCCCTGAGATGTACCTTTAGACTTCTTTTGTGATGAAATTGAGCAACACTGCTATTTTATCTATAATTATACAGTGTCTGGATACATTAGATACTGTTTCTTTTAAAATAGAACTTTCGTACATATTAATATGTGTCCGATATTGCTTATATATTGAATTGCACCTATCAAGGGTTTTGACGTGTCATTGTCTAAAAATGTTTTTGCATTTTGAAATATGTATGTCCATATTATGTATTGAATTACTATGTTTATTACAACTAATTTTTATAAAGTATGCAAAAATTATTTTAACAAATAACAGTTAAAATTGATATGAAATCGGAATAGTAATCCCGTTAACGATGTTGTGTATTAATTGATTATTATTATACAAAATAATTTTTTTATTTACCACAGTAAACTACAAAGATTTGTGCAATGGGAGTGCATAACTTGATTTAAGCTTTTGGACATGCGCCATTGCTAAGCACATTTTCTGTAGAAGAAAACTAAAAAATACCCAAAAGACAAAAACACAAATTAACGAAACAAACACATGGTTTGTTTCGTCTTTTCGTTTTGTCGTGTTTTTGTCTCGTTTCAACTGTTGTGCTGAATTTTTTTATTTTTTTTTTTGGGTTCAATATTTTTGTGCTGTCATCATTTGTGGTTTTTTTTTTTCGTTCTCTTCTGTTTTGGAAATTTATTGTGTTTGTTTCGTCTTTTCGTTTTGTGTGTTTTTGTCTCGTTTCAAATGTTGTGCTGAATATTTTTGGGTTCAAAATTTTTGTGCTGTCATCATTTGTGGGGGGGTTTTCGTTCTCTTAGTCCATTTTTCTTTGTTTTTCTTTGTTTGTTGACCATATTCATGTCATGGAATATTATGTGGTGTTTATATCCTGTTGACAACAGCAATTTTTTGCTTAATTTGTGTTTTTGTCTTTTGGGTATTTTTTAGTTTTCTTCTACAGAAAAAGTGCTTAGCAAAGGCGTATGCCCAAAAGCTTACATCAAGTCAGTAAACTACAAATTAAGACACTACTAAGCTAGAGAGTTCATTTCTTTTTCATTCTGACGTTGTTAATGTTCTTAGAAAGTTTATTTCACTGTGCCCTATCTTCGTATATTAACTAAATAAATAACAGGAAAATTAATATGTCATTTATACGATTTATATAATATTCACAACTCTGTCACCGTGCATTTTATAAATAATATAAATAATAGGTTCTTCATGCTAATAAAGAATAGTAAAATATAAATAAAATATTATTTGGATCGACATATTCATATTCGTTATTTTAAAGTGATTCCCGTAAAATTTTTCATCGCTTTAACTACATCCGAGGGTAAATCTCGATGCCATAAGGTTTTCAGGCAGCACAGTTTGGGGAAAAGTTGGTAGGTTAAACCGTAGTTAATTCTAGCCTCCCAGAACGGCTACTGAGGCCCCGGTCTAGAGAATGGACAACATTGTCACCTCTTTCACTCACATCTCATCGTAATCGAAGCAAAACCTATTCCATCACTGTCTCCTCTTTCTGGAACGAGCGTTTAGACTGGAGGTTGGCAAATTTAAGGGGGTGGGGACTATAAATTTATTGGGAGGTAGGAAATGCCAAGATAAGCAACATTTTTTAAGGAACATATGTTCGTAAACGAACCCTGCATTGTTGAAAATATTCACCTTAATTTTAAGAAGAACGCTGGTTACAAATTATCCATGGATCTTCATAATTTTTTGGTTATCTTCGTAAACTACCGGAATGATTTAACTTGCATTGAGCACGAATACACAAGAATAATTATGGTATACAACAAAAACGATAAAAACTTGTTAAGCCAACCGCAAGAACAACTCTCATCCCTTACACTGGCCTGTTTACTCTGTTTACAGCGTAACAAGGAACTAGGGTGTCTGAATACGGAGTAGTTTTCAAGGAACCAGTTTTCTGGAATTACGAAGCACTCTTCGTTTATTTCAGGAAATTTCTCCTCTTAAAAGTCCGTAAATTTAATGTATTTTCTAACAGCGTTCAACGTACGGAGCGCGAACAGTGACGCCACAATCAGGAAATGGCGGGCTTCAGGGGACACTCCATTGGCGGAGAGGAAACGAGGTCGCAGTCAGTCCGCGGGAAGCAGCGACGAACCTGACGCAGACTCTTTATAGTCAGCAACGTGAAGTACCGTGCACATTACCCTTCGTAATATGAAACTCCCAGCTTCACGCAGTCACTGGTTAAGGCATATTATTGTCTTCCTATTCGGTACACGTCGGTTGTGAACGATCCCTTTGGTTAATACGCAATGCTACGGCTGCCTCACACCTACACATATGACATATCGGTCATATCTGCGAGTGTAAAGTCTGCTGTGCTATTGCTCTTCGTCGACTTTGTAATCTCAGCACTTCACTCACTAACAACCAGCAATGCGCTAATCGCTCAAGGCTACCGTGCATACGTACAACCAGCCATCCCCTGTGCCGTACACCAGACTTCTGGCGGCTAGTGCATTTGACTGACTCCAAAACGTCTACGCCTGACTCGTCACCTGCTTCCAGCGGAGCATTTGAACTTCACTCGCTGCCTTCGCGTGTCCTCTCAGACAAACGAGCAGTATTCTGAAGCCCGCAAAATTCAAATTTGGGCGCTTGTGTTCGAGCCTGTAACTTTGCAGGGTTTCGTTTTCGGTCATATGTTCCTAAACATATGTTTTTTTTTTTTTTTTTTTTTTTTTGGCATTTCATGTTAAGCTAATCTCACAATTATCCCTGCAATGCGTCCGTCACCCGAGATATTCAGCCAATCATATGGCCCGAAATATTCCATTTACACGTCCGTCAAAACCTTGTTAAGCTTTAACTTTCGAAGGACGGACGGATGAAAAAAAAACCTCAAATATTTCTGTAGGACATTGTATTAATTTTAAATTTTTTTAGTTGATTTATTAGTTAAGCTGCTTCCGAATTATAGTTTAACTTGCGTATGAACGTTTTCAGTTTGATATCTGGAAAAAAAAGATTGTTTGAGACAGAATATTAAAAAATAACTTTTTGCTAACTTGATAATATTGTTACATCCATGCTAGGAGGCAAGGCCACGACACGTGCCAGGTACCTGAGAGGGCCTTCCAGCGAGTCTGGCCAGCGGCTCCGCGCGGGCGCTGACGTCACACATGCCACGCGTACCAGGCCGGATTACAAGGGTCTGGCTAACCATCGCCCTCCACACCCAACTCACGATCTCGCCACGTACTATTGTCACTGACACTATAAGCGGCCTGGGAATTCTGCGGGTTTCCCGAGGCTGCCGCGCGGAGTGGCGCGAATAAACACCGCCTTTCTGGACTTCTCGGGCATCGGATCGGCCCGGGATGACGTGGCACGTCACAGCTGTTCTCGTCCCTTCGAGAAGGATGTCATGGGGATATAAGTGACGACGCCGGCCTCCACGGGAGTTCCGAGAGTTCGGAGAGTTCCGCGAGTGACATCGGTGAAGAGGCTGAGAGACCCCCTCGAGAGTGGTGTGACGCGCAGCGACGGGACCGTGAAAATGCGACTGAGTGGCACGAGACTGAGTGTGGACAGGGGCGTGGTAAGGGGCGAACCCCTGTTGAGCCTGGCTCCAGTGAGGAGTGCGAACTGCGGAACTTGACAGATATTGAGTGACTGGCGAATAAACATTTTTTAATTGCTTGTGATTGGTGATGAGACTTTTTTAAGGTCAATGTTAGTTAGAAATGCAAATATTAGTATTTAATAAATGGTAATAAAAATTAACTGTGCAATCCTTTACGAATCCGGTTCTCCCCGCAATATACTCGTAATCATATATTCAAAAAATATTTTAGAGATTGTTTAATAATTTATAAATGCTTACCATAGTAGATAGGAAATACCGATTCAAGGACAGGCGCAGGATCCAGGATCCGGCGGCCATCTTGGATGACGTCATCTAATCAGTATGCTAATCCATGCTAATCCGTATGCCAATCTATGCCAATCCGTATGCCAATCTATGCTAATCCGTATGCCAATCTATGCCAATTCGTATGCCAATCTATGCTAATTGGTATGCCAATCTATGCTAATCTGTATGCCAATCTATGCTAATACATATGCCAATCTATATTAATCCATTTGTTAATCCATGCTAATCCGTCCGCCATTTTGTATTTTTAGAAATTTCCACCAACTTCGAATCGTGACATCACCGTTGCACTTTTCGTCACGGCCGCCATCTGGGATTCGAATTTTTTTTTCGAACTTCAACTTTTCGAAATTCGATGTAATCATCAGCCGCCATCCTGTTTCGTCTGCTGGTGGCCGCCATCTTGTTTCGTCTGCTGGTGGCCGCCATCTTGTTTCGTCTGCTGGTGGCCGCCATCTTGTTTTCGTATGCTGGAGGCAGCCATCTTGTGACGTCATATAGTTCTGTTGGTCGCCACCAGGTAGCAGCAGGGATTATTTTATTTTTTTCTTTAACTAAAATATTTTCAGTGCCGAGGCTGGTATTCGATCCATGGGACGTAAAAACGTCCAGGATATCGAGGATTAGAAAGAAGGCACCTTACCAACCAGACCACGTGACCAGTTAGGATATGGTGGAATAAATAATCTATATATGCTACGTACTGACGGCAAGTTTATGATAAATGCGGGGGAAGGGGGGTTTTGCCTTCCTTAATGCATTCCTAAGGTGCCACATTTCAAATTAAAATTATTATACAGCCGCCATCTTTAATTCCAGCACAGACTACCAGATGGCGCTAAATTCAAAAATTAGTTGCCATAGGCGCCGCCATCTTGGTTCTCAAGTTGGCTGGTAGATGTCGCTAGTATCGCGCGCCAAATTCAAAAATTAGTTGCCAGAGGTGCCGCCATCTTGGTTCTCAAGTTGGCTGGTAGATGTCGCTAGTATCGCGCGCCAAATTCAAAAATTAGTTGTCAGAGGCGCCGCCATCTTGGTTCTCAAGTTGGCTGGTAGATGGTGCCACCGTCGCCATATTTTAGTTCATATAATCGATACCAGATGATGCCACCGTCGCCATCTTTAGTTCCTAGTGTTGCTACCACAGTGTGCCACCGTTGCCATCTTTAATTCTTAAAGTTACCGCCGGAGCACGCCACCGTCGCCATCTTTAATTCTTAAAGTTACTTCTGGATGGCGCCAAGTGTTATGTAGTCAGTCGAGACAAGTCGGGAACGAGTCGAGACAAGTCTAGACAGTCGAGACAAGTCGGGGGGACAAGACGAGACAAGTCGGTAGCCTGTATTCACCAAGTTCTCCGTTGCCGCCATCTTTTATTCATAAAGTCGCTACCAGATGGCGCCACTGTCAGCCATATTTAATTCAAGGCATTGTCGCCGGATGGCGCCAAGTTTGAATTAAAAACCTACAAGTGTTATGCAATGTGTAACCAGTCGAGGCAAGTCGAGATAAGTTTGGAACCTGTAGCCATATTCTAAACTACGTTTATTATATATGTATGCCTTTATATGTTTAGGTTTGATGATAGAGTATTTATAAAATATTGGTGTTGTGTAGAGTCTCTCTCTTCTTCTCGTAGTGGCGGAAGACATCTCGAAGGTAGTGTTAGAATTTATGTATTAAAGCAATCACTCTAGCTGAGGAGGTTAATAACTTATAGTTACAACTTTTTAAAAATACTCTGAATTTAAAACAATTTTTAATAATAGGGACCATTAAATGGTTTGAAATTAAATCAAACAACTTAAATGTTAAACACATATTTATTTAAATCTTATTACAAACAGCAAGGTATAAGAAAAATCACTGATTTAAAAGAATTAAAAAATGAGTAATAAAAGTAGGGGAGGACGGGGCAAGTTGACGAGCGGGACAAGACGACGAATGACTTAGTTCCACGTCATGTTATTAGATAGCACCACCTAACAGACACTACTAGCGCTCCACACTGGTGGGCACTAAAGAATCGCACAGTGAAGCCGCTGCCACCATTTAGTTGTTTGTTAGATGATGTTCGTACATTTGGTCTGACGTATTGTAATTTTCAAGAACTTAGAAGTAATATCTCATGGACAAACAGGTAAGATATTTCGTTATTCAAGGCCACACATTATTACCTTAGACAATATACTTTTCTTAACCACTATATATTGTTAACCTTTTATATTTTTTCCTAGAGAAAAAATCCAATACTAATAACATTGCTGATCGGGGCAAGTTGACTGGGGCAAGATGACGACTCGTCATCTTGCCCCAAGTGCTTTTTTACAGTTGTTTTTTAATTGTTCATGCCCTACAGGCTTTCATTAAACAATAATTCCAATTAAAAAGTATTTAGCCTACCTAATTGTATTTTCTTCCTAGGAAATGCCTATTCATGGTGGAAGATTTCGAGAAGTTTTCACTGAAGAGCAGCTAGAATATTTAAGGAACTACTAAACAGCAATGGATAACATGTTTTTTGGGATGACAAAGCAGCAATGTAGAAAACTTGTGTTTTACTTTGCAGAATATAGTGGAATTTCGCATCCGTTCAATGTGGAGACCAGGATGGCAGGTGAGGATTGGTTGGCTAGTTTTATGAAAAAAAGTAAGTTCAGTTTTCGGAGACCAGAGGAAAAATCCATTGCTCTGGCAATGGGCTTTAACAAGCCAAATGTTGACAAGTTTTTCTTAATTTTGAAATAAGTGCGGGAAAAACATAGATTTCCAGCTTCTGCCATTTACAATGCAGATGAATCTGCACTTTCCACTGTATCTAATAGGCTACCAAAGGTTATTTCACCCACAGGAAGTAAGAGTGTTTCCAAGATCGTTTCGGCAGAGAGAGGAAGAAATGTTACTATTATTTGTTGCATTAATGCTTGTGGATATTACCTGCACCCTTTTTTGGTTTTCGCAAGAAAACGGATGCGACCTGAACTTGTGGAAAGAACCCCTCCGGGAACCGTTGGACATTGCAGTGATAGTGGTTGGAGCAATGGAGAAATATTTGTGTTGTTTTTGAAACATTTCGAACTACATGTGAAACCAACCAGTGAATTTCACGTGCTGTTGCTTGTTGACAACCATAAAACACACGTAACACTGGAGGCTATAAACGTTTGCCGGGAAAATCACATCGTTATGGTCGGATTTCCACCCCACACTACCCATCGTCTTCAAATGCTGGATGTTTCCTTTTTTGGGCCATTAAAAACCTATTACAATCAAGCTTGTGACAACTTAATGGTCACTAATCCAGGGCAAGCCATAACTGGCAAAAAAAAAATTGGTGAGCTACTAAGCACTGCTTATTTAAAAGCAGCTACAGTCGTTAATGCAGTCAATGTGTTCCGAGAATGTGGAATTGAGCCTTATGATCCCCTTGTGTTTGCTGAGCATGATTTAGCAGCAGCGAACCCCACCGATCATGATCTTGCTATGAAAAAAGCAGTTAATGAACATTAGGCAGAGAAAACTGAAGAACCAGGACCTTCAAGAAATGCTACTTCCATTGAGCCAGGACCATTAAGAAATGCTACTCCCATTGAGCCAGGACCTTCAAGAAATGACATTTCCATTAAACCAGGATCTTCAAGAAATATTTCTCCGATTGAGCCAGGACCTTCAATAAATACTTCTCCCGCAGCTTCCATTGAGCAAGGACCTTCAAGAAATTCTACTTCCATTGAGCCAGGACTTTCAAGAAATGCTACTCTCATTAAGAAAGGGCCTATAAGAAATGCTACTCCTGTTGAGCCAAAACTGTACCGAAGTGTTTTCGATTTCAAACCATTGCCTAAAGAAAGATCATATGTGAGAAAAAGGATAAGTCATAAGCAATGTGCAAGTGTCATCACAAGCTCACCCATGAAAGCGATGCTGGTTCAGAGAAAATCTCAGAGGATAGAACAAGAACGTTTGAAGCAATAAAGACATGAGTCTCCAGATGCAAAAAAAGGAACTGTTACTAAGAAACTGAAGTTCGATTCTCGAGAAAAATCCAAGAAACTCCAACTTTCGCCAGGCATGACTTCAGCTGAAATATCCGAAGTGCAGTGTCTTGTGTGATGAGATTTATGTCGACCCTCCGTCAGAAGATTGGATCGAGTGTTGCAAAAGCCACATATGGTGGCATGAGGACTGCTCGAACTTTGAAGGAGGAAAATTTGTTTGCGATTATTGTTTATAAAAACACCAACTCTGAATTAGTTATGTAAGTTAACTATTAATTGTATTTTCAACAAACCAAGCCTTTAATAATATGCCATATATGTAAAAAAAGCATGGAACAATGTTAAATTAGTTAATTTACATTAGTTTGCATCTAAGAATAAATATGTTTAAACTTGTGCAGAAATGTCATCTTACCCCGTAGTCAAAGTCATCTTGCCCCGGTAACGGGGCAAGATGGCACATTTGCATTATATTTTTAAAAGGGCAGAATTTTGGAGATAATATAAAAATATAGATTTTTCCATGTAGTTACACCACGACAAAAGACTATTCTAATCGTGTGTGGAAAGAAGGAAATCGTATTTCCAAAATTTAAATTATAAAAAATGACGAACTCTTAACATCGCCAACTTGCCCCGTCCTCCCCTACATCATATTCACACACTGCACATCATAGTGACAACGTCAACATAACCTATTTACATAAACCAGAGACCCAATTATACATAGTAGTCTGGATGGTCGAATAGCAAGAATTTAAGTAGCTGAACATTACAATGGGCGCAATGGAATTTGCCATACATTTTTATACATTTATCCAGTCAGTTTCCATAAGTCTTTAAAAGTTTGTTGAAGCTAGGACAGTTTCTTTCATTATGTAAATCAACAATGTTGGCACTGCACAGTTCACTAAAGATACTTTTTTGTTTGTCTCCTAGGATGTACACTACATCTCCTTCTTCAGGGTTGACGATGTCACATAACACTGATGAGATTTGGTCAAAGCTCACTTCACCTTCGTTCCACGAGAGTCCATGAACTTCATAAGTCAGTTTTCGATTCTTGCTTTGCGACTGTCTGTCTAGTTCCGACCAGTCACATGGCGGTTTGAATATGTATTCGTAAGTCCTCAATACATCACCGTCCTCGATGAACATTTCTGCAAGTTGCTTAACCACATACCCGTTTTGTGATGTGAGGTACTGAATGTTGCAGAGAAATAATGACATTTTTGCCAGTAACCACGATAACTGATATGTGAAGCTGTGCGTAGTTGATATGGAGAGCTGCCGAATGCTAGCTCTGCAAGGCTGATGCTAGTTCCACAGGTATGACTGCAAGGCTGTATTGCTGATGTTGTCTCTAGGATGCTGAATGTCAGACTGGTTGTATGCAAGGCTGTAGTGCTGATGTTGTCTCTAGGATGCTGAATGTCAGACTGGTTGTAACAACCCTTGGTGTTGTAGTACACACAAATTTATTATTCGTCATCATCATCACTATCCCCCAAGCCACTGTCCGTTCCTTCATCCACATATTCGTTCGCCTCTTGCGCTTCCTTTGCGGCCTCGATGCAGGTCATAACAGCCTGATATAAATAGGTAATAAATTTCTCTTCCTCAGGGAACTCAGCGAGAATGTTGAGGGCGGAGGATGTAAGGTGGTAATGTATATCATTAAAGTCCATACCTATGTAGCGACATACTACCTCCATTACAAATTCCCGAACATCGTCCATCGTTACACTGTTTAAATTACAATCGCAAACACTCTCCGCGCAAACACTGGTGGAAGCCATGATGATGGGAGCGCGGTTAGAAGCAGACTACCTTGTTAGCGGAGCGATGCTGTGAGGCCCTAGAACTCAACCTTCAATGCATTCCCGAAAGTTAACAACAGCTTCAACGAACCGTTACACATTCCAAACCTCCCCCCACCCCTCTCTCTCGAAGCAGACAAAACAGACGTACGCCACAGGAGCTAGAACAACTGAATAGCCAAATATTTTTAGACTGCCCAACTTCATAAATGACATGAGATAATTCCTGTGCGATATTCATACTTTAAATAATGCAATGTATGTATAAACAATAATCATTCCTAAGTACTTGAAAAAAAAATGTAAGTGAGGTGTTATTCACCTTTAGCGCTTCTCGATTTCTGTATCTGCTACCCACGAATTAAATTGAGACGGGAAACCCCACCATTTCATAAAAGACCGGCCATTTCATCGTTTGAGAACTTTTTCCACCAAATATGTGTCCGGATACATCGTAGGCTGGATCTCTTCAGCATAGAAGCCACCACGAATAGGCTTGTGGTCCAAGTCTTCGAGGTAGTAGGTCCTGGGTTCCGATTCACGAACGTGTGTCACACGGAAAAGTTCAGAACTCCAATTCGCCGTGAAACCTTTCTCAAAGACACCTTTCTGCTTGAAGATTCTCACAATGTCACCAACATTAGCTTTATGCTTGCGTGTATCTTTCTTCTTCGTGTTGGTGAATACAGTCCCAAGTAGACGATCATCCTTTACATCTTTAGGCTTCATTTTCGTGGTAGAATGCACTGTGGAATTATATTCACTTATAAGTTTCGACAAAAGATCCAACCAATTGTAATTACCATTAACTGTGAACTGACGCCACATCCTGGTGCGCAATGTTCTGTTAAACCTTTCTACTACAGAAGCTTTAACATTACTAAATGTGGAGTAGTGATTGATAGCATTCTTTTTCATCAAAGCCTTGAAGGCTGCATTGTAAAATTCCTTGCCAAGATCTGTCTGTAGGTGTGACGGTATGCACCCATCACGTAGAATGTCTGCCATAGCCTTGGTTACATCAGCTGCATTCTTCGATTGTACAGGTCTAGCCCAGGCAAACTTGCTATACACATCGATGACTGTTAGAATGTACTTGAAGCCCTTGTTTATTCGTGAATATGGAATCATCTCAACAAGGTCTGCCTGAAATAAATCATTAAGACCATACACTATAACCTTACGACGTTTGTAGTTCCGTCTTGCAGGAGCATGAAGCTCTCTGGCAATCCCGGCTTTACTCATGATATGTAACCTGCTTCACGCAGTTCTTCCAGAATAGTCAGTATTTCGTTATTGTGACCAGTATGTCAGGCCGATTGCGAAGCCAGTGACAAGCGAAGTCGAGAAACTAATTCATTTTGATCATCCCAGTAAATATAATCCTTTTTGCGCTTCAAATCAAATGTTTTTTGCACTAGTCCACTACCTTTCTGCTGCGGTCCGATACCTCCAAACATGTGATATATAATGCCGAATTTTGGATGTTCCAATGTCTTATACTGTCCAGTAAAAGCATTATTATTTTTAAAATATCCATTCGTGATTTCAAGTAAATGTCTATACTGTTTTAAGGCCATGTCGGAGTATACAGATGGATCTCGTGTGAATAGTAGTTCGTATAAGCCAGGTGCAGCCCGAAAAACTTCATCATTCACACGCACCTCACTTTTGGGGAGAAAGAATATTTCTGAATTTCCTATAAACCATCTGTTTTTGCGACGATATACTCCATATATGACATCATTTACTCTAGGGTTAAAATTACTTAGATATGTTTGTGCTTCGTCGGTATTGGATTCATCTGATGTAGTAGGTTCTGAATTCTGATGTTTCCTATACCATAGATTCAGTGGTAAATCGTCATCGCTGCTACTAGATGTAGCCTTAGGTTGAGGGTTTTTAAAAGTTGATTGTAAGGGTTCTTGTTTCACAATGGGCGCAGGTGCTACCTTTTCAAGTCGGGAAGAAATTGGTTGAAAAATAGCTTCATTGATTTCATTACGCTCTAAGCGAGCCCGTTTTGCTAATAAATATTTAGCACGTACATTCTTAATGACGTGGTCTAGCTTATCTGCCTCGAGCGACATAACTGAAGACCAACAAGATAACTGAAGTCTTATATAGCTCTAAACCTGAACCGATAAATGTTAGATCGGTCGCACTTGTGTACCCAGATTTACATCCTACGATGTCTAAGGCCTAGTACGGGGAACTATTGGTTTAGGAGTCGCAGGTTTCGGTAGAGCTATTGGTTTAGGAGCAGCAGGCTTCGGACCTGTATTGATGAGAGAAAGTAGTTTATGGATATCATTCTTCAGACTATCGATAGTGCGAACCATTTGTGTAAACCTCTGAGTGTTGCCTGTGCTACTTACACTTATTGACTGCAAAGAATCTGTTAAGTTTGATGTTAGAATATCTTTAACCCCAGTCAAAATTGATTCACGCAACTTTCCTTCAAATGAAAAGAGCTTATTTTCCAACAGCGAAGTAAGCATGTCACTTAATTTTATTAGCATTTCAGAAAGATTTTTATTCAGTTGATCCACCGAGTGCTGCTTATTCGTTTCCATAGTATTCAAGTAGTTGGTAAGCTCTAATTGTACACTTCTCATGTCAGTGAGTGAGCTATTGAGTCCAGTAAATCGTTGCTTCAACTCATCCGAAATGGTTCTTAAGGCATGAGTAATCAATCCGGAAATACCGTCAACATAGTTTTTATTAACAGCATCATCAGGATCTCTAGGTGTGGCCACGCGTTTCAAACGTTTACCACCCGCACTACAGTGTCCATCATATGTAAGAATCAAACACGACTCATACTGATGTTTAAGACTCCCACCACCAAACTTGGAGATGCTATAGTTCATTCTTCAATGATGCACAACTATGAAGTGGTCGAAACCGCGGCGATTCCTGCCTTTTTGTAAAGGAAAATCCTTTACAATGACGAGAAATCCGTGCTTAATGCTCCAGCATAAGGAGCACATATCTTTAAATTTCTGAAATGGCTTGTCTGTGTTTACATGATCATCATAAGCATGACGTAAATTAAGTTCGTCCATGCGGAAAAGTACTATAAAATTCGCGTTATCGCGGAGCAAATGTTTGGGTATACGGCTATATGTCTGACACAGGTATATGCAGTCTACCTTGGCATGTCTGCCCATGGAAAAGTACGCTTTAATTATGCCTTGCTTCTCGCACACAACATCGTCGAAAATAATCACCGAATTGGCCCTTGCATTGTCAGAAGACACGACATCTGTATTATCGCTAAATGTAAAATACTCCAGTCCATCCACCGATTGTAGAATCGTAGCCAGTCGCTGGTACTTTGGTTGTTGTAGTGATTTCGAGTATAGTTACACGTTTTCGAACCGAAGACCGTTTGGTTCCTCTAGTAAACTCAGTAGTACACATGTTTTTCCACAGTTGGATGGGCCTGCGATTATGCATCGAACAGTTGAGGGTAATAAAGACCCATGTCGCGAGTCACAAGCATCGACTTCATCATCATTAGTGATGCGCACTGGTAACGACTCGCTCTGTGCTACGAGCTCCATGACACTAAGTGGAAACCTATAAAACAGACATACTTATAAGGAATACTATCAGTTCGTTGTTATGGCTCGAGCAAGAAGGAAGGTACAGAAAGGCGGAGGGTTAATAAATTCTGTTATTAACAAGCTACCAATTGAACTACACCTGCCAGGATATCAATACTGTGGACCAGCGACGAAATTATCGAAACGACTAGCACGTGGTGACCCAGGCATAAATTCTCTCGAGAAAACTTGCAAGCAGCATGATATTAGCTATTCACAAAGCAATAATTCAAGTGATAGGCACCTAGCCGATGGTATATTAGCAGACACAGCTGCGCAAATTGCAAAGAATTCAGGGACAAAATTTGGGGAGAAAGTTGCGGCTTGGGGTGTAAATAAAATCATGCGTGTTAAACGTAAACTCGGATCGGGTATAAGGCACAAACCTATGAAGAAAAAACAGAATAGGAAAGCCCACACAAAGAAGGGTGGACTGTTGCCCTTTATTTTCCCAGCGCTGGCTGCGCTAGGTAGTTTGATTGGTGGAGCTGCAGGTATAGCCAAGTCTGTTAACACCGCTAAGAACCAGGTGAAATTGCTAAGTCAAAATGCTCAGCATAATGCTACAATGCAGGCACTAGCACGCAATTCAAAAAACGGGTCCGGACTCTTCTTGCAGCCTTACCCAGTTATGGGAGGAGGGGGAAGGCAGGAACCCAGAAGCAAGAAGAAGGGATACAAGAAACAATAATAAATAACTTACCGAAATGTCCTCTTACCAATGTAGACTTAAAGGTAGCAATAAAAAAATTAAAAATTCCATACTTTAGAAATGTGTTTATAAGGAACAACTTGCCAAGAAAACCATGGCATAATGAATGTGCTATAATTAATTTAGATTCCTCGGAAGGGCCTGGAAGTCATTGGGTTTCCTTTAGCAAGAGGGGACTGAATGTTACATATTACGATAGTTTCGGAGATTTGCCTCCACCATTAGAACTGCTACGATATTTGAAACAATCTAAAATAACGTACAACTATACTAGACAGCAGAGGATATACTCATGGAACTGTGGTCATTTATGCATAAAGTTTCTGCTCTCTGTATATAAGAAACACAAGTAAGAGTTTAGGCTCACAGTTCAAAAACGAGGGAAAGTTGCACCACGTAGAGAGACGTAATCGTATAACCTGAAATGTCGATCACGTTAATACTAACAGGAAACAGTTCGGAACTATGTTCCACACACTTTCCTCCCCTAGAACTTAGTGGAGGGGAGTGGGAAATGGCTCTTGTTGACTTCCACAGCTATAATAGCATTCCTAATGTTCATGAAACAAACAATATATTTCGATATATCCTAAAGGGTGACGAGCAGCCACGTGAACTGGTTATACCAACAGGCAGTTATGAAATAGCAGACATTGAGATGTATGTGAAACAAATGCTACCTACTGATATCTCCTTCAAATTAAGAGGCAACCCCAACACACTACAGTGTGCAATGTATAGTGATGTAGCAATATATTTCCGTGCTAACAATATTCTACGAAGCATGCTTGGCTTTGAAGCTGGAATCTACAAGGAAGGAATAATACATGAATCAACACTGGCTGTGAATATCCTTCCAGTGAACGTCATACGTATTACAACCAATATCGTCGGCAACAGTTTTCTCAGCGGAAAGATAAACAGCACGCTACACGAGTTTACTCCACTTGTACCACCCGGATATAAAATAACGGAACTACCAAAAAGTCTCATTTATACTCCAGTCACCGTCAAGAGAATACAGGAACTGATTGTGCGGGTTGTTGACCAGGACGGTTACCTAATTAACTTTCGAAACGAACAAATCCCTTTACGTCTACATCTGAGGAAATATGGGCGTGAAATACTTTAATCTGTATAAAGGTAGGGGAGTGACGAAACCTATAGTCAGTAGATCACGAGACCTCAAGCGACTAACACGTGTAAACGTACGCTTACTTAAGAATTTGGGGTATAAAGTTAATCAAAATGGCCGATAGTATTTTAGAAATTGAACAGCCGATACAATACTATGATGACATTACCAAAAGTGAATACCATTCTTATAGGCCATTCCTACATGGTCCCTATGAAGCAAGCTCTGAGGTAAGAATTTCAATACAAAATGCTGATATCTACACTCTAATCTCCAAGAGCATTCTACGCATACATGGCACTTTCACCAAGGCAGATGGTACCGCACCGGATAATGCAAAAATTATAAACAATGGAATAATGCACATGAGTCGGATAGCATATGAGCTGAATGGTGTTCAGATTGATGAGTGTCGAGATGTGGGGACTGTATCTACCGTGAAAAACTACTTGTCACGCACAAGTGATGAAAATGGACTAAGTAAAATGTCAGGGTGGAGTTTCGAAGACAACTACAGCCTTCCTGTTACTGCAGCTGGACAGTTTGAGATTTGTGTGCCACTAAACCATCTGCTCGGATTCGCAGAAGACTATAAGCATATTATAATAAATGCAAAGCAAGAGCTAGTGATAGTATTGGCAAATTCATTTACTAATGCCATTGTAGATGTAAGTGTCCAACCACAACAAGTGTCACTAACTCTAAATAGCTTCGAATGGCTTGTTCCACAGATCACTGTTTCACCATCCCAAAGAACACGGCTTCTTCGACTGGTGGAGAAGGGAAAAAATATCGACCTAGCTTTTAGATCGTGGAGCATAGAATCATATCCTAGTTTACCACATGCTCAAACAATTTCTTGGAATGTGAAATCACGTTTTTCCACAGAGAAGCCACGGTATATAATCGTAGCATTTCAAACCGCTAGACATAACACCATTATTGCTGATAAATCGAGATTTGACCACTCCGATGTAAAGAATATCAAAGTATACCTCAACTCAGAAAGCTACCCCTACATTGATTTAGAAAACAATTTCACTAATGGATATTACTTACTTGCATATAACATGTATGCAAACTTCCAGTCGAGTTTCTATGGATGGCAGTGTGCACCGCTTTTGACTCCTCAAAGTTTCAAAGACAGAGCAACTCTGTTTATGTTTGATGTATCTCGTCAGGATGAAAGGATTGCTTCAAATGTAATATATTGCAAAATTGAAGTTACAACTTCAAGGAACATCCCTGCTTTAACTCAAGCCTTTGCGATTTTACTACATGATAGACTTGTATCGTATAACCCAAGAGACAAAACTGTTAAAATACTGTCCTAGAAAGGATATTGGCTTAGTCTCGTCTCGACAACCATGACGAAATGTGTAAACCTCCAAGGCTTCTCCAGTCAGTATGGGTTTATTATCAAGGAACTTAGCATTGCAGATGAAGAAGGAAATGTAATAACACGTAACTTTCAACCTCCATTTGAATGGCAATATCTCACCAGGAAGCTTCAAAAAACAAATGCTTGGCTCACTAGAAATTTTCATGGTTTACAGTGGGAACACGGACTCTTTCCTTATGCTTCAATACCCAACATATTGGCAAGTCATCTGACCGGACCTCTATTGGTTGTAAGAATATAGCAGAAACGGTGGCTAACTAATGCATCATGTGCTAATATTAGATGTACAAGCAGAATATGACAGTCTATCATTGAAAGAATTAAATAAATTGTACGCGTGTAATAATAATAGATGTCCAGGTCCGATTTCAAGACACAATGCGAGCATGCTTAGGGCTTGGATGGTTGATCACCGCGTTGGAATGTTGGAGGCCGCCAGCAAGGCGGTGGGGACAACAACGGAAGCAACGGTACATGTGACTGGACTGGAGGGGGGTCCTAACGGTATAAATTGAGGTCAACACCCTAGACACAGCAGTCAACTCATAGTCGAGTGGGTATAGTGCTGCTGCTACAAATTCAAGCAAATGCCGTTCGATCCATCTGCAAAGTACGCGGAAGTAATGCCGGGATTGCGCCATGTGAACTACATCACCGGGTATGAATACTTCCAACTAGAGGTCTGCAACTTCGGTCATCACTGGACCAGTGATTGTGACGAGGAGGCTCCGGACATCATCGAGACATCCTGCAACAAGGTAGATTGTGTCGTCCATTTTCTAAGACCTGACAGTACATTCCCTACAACATTAGAAGCGCTTAAGGCTGCATCAACGACTGAAACTATAAGCTCGGAACCAGACTATTCCTCAGTAAGGTGCGAGTTGCGGCACAACACCGATCCGGAGGCAGTTATTAGTTGGAAGGAACAGTGTGACGGGTTTATTCACAACACCACCTACGTTAACCATCATTGGTACACATCCTGCAGCTTTCTACTGTGTAGACTCTACCGCTACTTTCCCCACAGTTAAATTTGTAAGCTAAGAAGAAATTTGAAGCTTTGTGCGGTTGTTATTATGTATTCGCGCCATGACATTGATTTCAACAGCTTGTGGTGGAATACGTGTGAATGTATTAGGACCATACCCTTAGAGGACATACCAAGTGAAGCAGAGGATGAGGAAACATTTCTACACAATTGGTTTGAAATCGAGTACTGCAGACAACGTGGGCGATGGTAGTCACGTGAAGAGCCGTGGGGACGATCCCCTGAGCTTGTTCGTTCACCAATAGAGTCATCACGTCAAGTTTTTGGAGACGTAACCTCAAATCATCCTGCTCGTGAACCAATGTTACCACCAACCATCGTTAGTAACGATGCTGTCGAACTACTGCCAATTGCATCTCGTAAATCACCTACTACATCAATCACAGAGAGACCGTCACCTCCATCAATTGTGGGGAGACCAGCACGGACATCGCATCTCATGCTAGGAGCGAATCTAACATCTAACTGTATGAACGAGGGTGAATTAACATCTCATAGAGTATAACATACAACTGAAAATAATTTTAACAATGGACTGTTCTAATAAATGCTCTACTCTATGGAATTGCATAACAGACATATTTATCCAAGTGATACATATATTTTTAAATACGACCCTCGACTCGTGCGATGGCAGTCGAGCTGAAACTGTGGTGGTGTAAGGACCTACAGCAGAAGTAGTTAACCAAGATGTCTAACTTTCAACCGAACAGTATATACTCCAGTGTAACGCCTGGGCTAGGCACTGTTGATTATAGTGAGTCTATCGACGGGGTTTTAAAAGATTTTTCGGAGAGTTGTGATGCTGTGTTTCTCGTGAAACAGGTTTTAAACCCAGGACCTCAAGATACGCCTCTAGAAGTTATCAACTGTCTGGGCTATGAGCATTGGAGTGTGAATATGATGAGAGACGATACAGTTTTCCCTGCAACGCCTGAAGAGGTTTTCGTACATGCATTCAACCAACCAGCTATTCAGTCACCACCAGCATCTGCATGTGGTCAGACTTCGTCAGTCCAGACATCATCTAGCTGTACCCAGATAAGTCCCACATCGCCAGCACCTACTACATCAGTAGCAGTTCAGCCTAAACGATGGCATCAGCTTCGCCTTCCTACATCTCGCAAGAGTCGAACCCGAGATCTCAGTCATCTAGGTCCGATCAGTGAAGACACCACTCATGTATGTTCCACAGAAACCACTAGTGATGAAAGAACTGTTTAAATTGCTCGTGTAGCTGTACATTCATTACTTCTGGAACTATTGAGCAAAGTATAATATTATTTATATCAATTTTCTCTTTAATATTTATTTCAGAGTATATTATACCCTATGTAACTTGTAGTTATGGTTAATATTTAGGTATTGGGTCTATGGTTTATGTAAATAGGTAATGTTGACTTTGTCACTCTGATGTGCAGTGTGTGAATATTATGTACTTTTATTACTCATTATTTAATTCTTTTAAATCAGTGATTTTTCTTATCCCTTGCTGTTTGTAATAAGATTTAAATAAATATGTGTTTAACATTTAAGTTGTTTGCTTTAATTTCAAACCATTTAATGGTCCCTCTTATTAAAAATTGTTTTAAATTCAGAGTATTTTTAAAAAGTTGTAACTATAAGTTATTAACCTCCTCAGCTAGATTGATTGCTTTAATACATACATTCTAACACTACCTTCGAGATGTCTTCCGCCACTACGAGAAGAAGAGAGAGACTCTACACAACACCAATATTTTATAAATACTCTATCATCAAACCTAAACATATAACGGCATACATATATAATAAACGTAGTTTAGAATATGGCTACATGTTCCAAACTTATCTCGACTTGCCTCGACTTGTTACACATTGCATAACACTTGTAGGTTTTTAATTCAAACTTGGCGCCATCCGGCGACAATGCCTTGAATTAAATATGGCCGACAGTGGCGCCATCTGGTAGCGACTTTATGAATAAAAGATGGCGGCAACGGAGAACTTGGTGAATACAGGCTACCGACTTGTCTCGTCTTGTCCCCCCGACTTGTCTCGACTGTCTAGACTTGTCTCGACTCGTTCCCGACTTGTCTCGACTGACTACATAACACTTGGCGCCATCCAGCAGTAACTTTAAGAATTAAAGATGGCGACGGTGGCGTGCTCCGGCGGTAACTTTAAGAATTAAAGATGGCAACGGTGGCACACTGTGGTAGCAACACTAGGAACTAAAGATGGCGACGGTGGCATCATCTGGTATCGATTATATGAACTAAAATATGGCGACGGTGGCACCATCTACCAGCCAACTTGAGAACCAAGATGGCGGCACCTCTTGCAAATAATTTTTGAATTTGCGCGCGATACTAGCGACATCTACCAGCCAATTTGAGAACCAAGATGGCGGCGCCTCTGGTAACTAATTTTTGAATTTGGCGCGCGATACTAGCGACATCTACCAGCCAACTTGAGGACCAAGATGGCGGCGCCTATGGCAACTAATTTTTGAATTTAGCGCTATCTGGTAGTCTGTGCTGGAATTAAAGATGGCGGCTGTATAATAATTTTAATTTGAAATGTGGCACCTTAGGTATGCATTAAGGAAGGCAAACCCCCCCCTCCCCCCATTTATCATAAACTTGCCGTCAGTACGTAGCATATATAGATTATTTATTCCACCATATCCCAACAGGTCTCGTGGTCTGGTTGGTAAGGTGCCTGCTTTCTAACCTCGACATCCTGTACGTTTTCACGTTTCATGGATCGAATCCCAGCCTCGGCACTGAAAATATTTTAGTTAAAGAAGAAAATAAAATAATCCCTGCTGCTACCTGGTGGCGACCAACAGAACTATATGACGTCACAATATGGCTGCCTCCAGCAGACGAAAACAAGATGGCGGCCACCAGCAGACGAAAAAAGATGGCGGCTGATGATTACATCGAATTTCGAAAAGTTGAAGTTCGAAAAAAAATTCGAATCCAAGATGGCGGCCGTGACGAAAAGTGCAACGGTGACGTCACGATTCGAAGTTGGTGGAAATTCTAGAAATACAAAATGCCTGATGGATTAGCATGGATTAACATATGGATTAGCATAGATTGGCATATGGATTAGCATAGATTGGCATACGAATTAGCATAGATTGGCATACGAATTGGCATAGATTGGCATATGGATTAGCATAGATTGGCATACGGATTGGCATAGATTGGCATGGTTTAGCATAGATTGGCATGGATTAGCTTAGATTAGCATAGATTAGCATACGGATTAGCATACTGATTAGATGACGTCATCCAAGATGGCCGCCGGATCCTGGATCCTGCGCCTGTCCTTGAATCGGTATTTCCTATCTACTTACCATACATCATAATCAGCCTGGTAAAGGTTTATTAGAGAAATTTCTTTCAAAATATAAATCTTAATAGTTGTTGGCAGCATCCAAGTAGAAAAAACATTATGACGGACGAGCGAATCAGTGTGAAACGCTGAGCTTGTTAACGGACGGACGCGATGGATTATTGAGAGTCCAGCTTTATGCCCTGCAATACGCGAGCAACCTGTGAAACCTGTGTACGCGGGACGGGAACATATCGCAGCACTTCATGTCACAACTTCATTAATATTTTCAGTGTTTCCGGTTTTGGGTGAACGCTTAAAACTATTTAACATATGGGGAACAGCTTCGACAATTATAATGCTGAAATCATTTACCTGAGAATGCATGCGTGTCACTTTTATACCTGGATTCAAATCCAAAGATTATAAGAGAAGTTACTAACATTACACAACGATAATTTCAAATAGATAATATTTCAACGAAAAAAAAAAAACGAAAAAAACATGACTAGTGAGAATCGTCGCCTCTTTAAATGGCAAAAATTTTCGTCGGTGCATGGATTATGTTATTAATTAAAATTGCAAATAGATTTAGCATCAAACTTGATGTTAAAACATAAATTATGACTTTATGACTCAAAATAACAATTACTCCTATTTGTGATGAAAAAAATTTCATCACCCGTCCGATGACAATAAATCGTGTTTTAATAACTGTTTTCAACAAAGTGGCTATTGTAATAAGGCGGGGAGTAGGGTATTACGAGATAAATAAACTCCTATCGCGAGACACAGCCTCATGCGCAAACAGTCCCCCGCCTCTCTAAGCATGCCTGTTCGCCAGTCTGCTCTTAAGGGGGCGCCTCCCATTTCAGGTCAAGATTTTATATTTACAGTTATTACAGATGACCTTGTAGACTTTTTGAATTGTTTAACTTTCACGAAATGAAAAATATACACAGCGTATACTTTTTGCATAATTAGCTGCCAAAGTTATAACTTGAACGTTTTTCGGTTGTACAGATAAGGAGAACTTAATTTACTGCAAAACTGAAACTTTTTAGGTTTAACTGCAATGCCACTGGCCATTCCAAGAAATGGTTTGAATTACTTTCAGAAAATATTAATGTATTTTACCTGGCATTTCAAAATTCTCAAATTTGTTACGATTTTGACAGCCAAGAAACATGAAATGAGTTTTTGTGATAGAAATGGAAACCATATCATGAAGTAACCAGTGGCATTGCAGTTAAACCTAAAAAGTTTTAGTTCCGCAATGAATTAAATTATCCTTATTAGTACAACCCAAAAACGTTAAAAATGTAGTTTTGGCAGCTAATTATGCAAAACGTATGCGCAGTATATATTTTTTATTTCGTGAAAGTTAAACCATTGAAAAAGTCTAATAGTTGATCTGTGATTAATATAAATATTAAATCATGACCTGAAATGGGAGGCACCCTCTTAACCTCGGTCTATCTGCTCTGCCTATAGCGAGATGTGGGAGGGCTTAGTGGAGATCCATTAGAACCCCAAATAAGTTCTTCAGCTTGAATTTGCCGTTTCCATTAAAAAAAGGGGGGGGGGATATAATTTATTCCTGTCACGACATCGTCGCTGATATGCTTTTATGTTAAAGCTTTAAAAATGTAATGGGTTATCCAGCATCTTTTAGCAATGCGGTAAACATTTTTTTCAGTAGTTTTTTAATACGTCTTCGTAGCGATATTTCGAGTTTACTGTATATAGGAATATTAATGTGGTATAAAAAAATGTTTATTACTATCTGCAACCAATCATAACAAAAATTTGGAAATACCATTTCTGAAACTGTCAGTATTTTTAAAGTTGTTGACGTCAAAATGTCAATATTATTACCTTCTTAAAATATTAAGGACTTTATCAGACACGTCTAAAAGTGTTATAGAAATTATTGCAAACAGAAAAAATTGCAGGACCAACACAATTCACGTCAAATACTCATTTTGTTTTCTTCATTTAGTATCGTTGGCAATCAATTACTTTTTTTAAATCCTTACATGTTGATACCACATTTTAATTAACTTAGATTTAATTTTCTGTATATTAGTATGAATGTAAGGTAAAGTCTTTACAAATGGGTAATTTAACTTTAAAAATTTACTTATATAATTTAAAGAAGTCACATTTTATGATATCTTTTGATAAAATATGTTTTTAAAAATTTTTCTCATAATGTTTACTGCCTGTTTGTAAAAATTAATAAAAATGAGTATTATTTAATTTCCTTTCAGTTATTAATGCACTCGTATACAGATTATAATTTTACAAAAAAATTACAAATTAGTATAAACAAAACTAATTTTTAAAAGATAACATAAATACAATCATGATTTTGTGTGCAAATATAAATAAAATATATTACCAAGCTATACATGAAAATATTATCAAAGTCAAAATTTTAATGACAAATTAAACATTTACAAAATAAAGTACATTTGTTGTGTTAATTTACTCAAACGTTATGTGCGAATTAATACCAATTGACATACTGAACTACAAAGTAGAACTTATTTTTGGTTATTTAAATAAGAAACTTTTTAATGCAATACTTATTTTGCTTATTTGGTTACAGAATTACAGTTGATCTATTCAAAAATTTAAAAATATGTGGAAATTTTAGAAAGCGTTTAATAATTTTTCATAGAATGATGGTAAAGTGAAAATTTGAAAAATTCATAAAATTTAATTTTATTATTTATCTGATTCAAATGCTGTAGAAATTAGTATTTATATCGAATATAATATTTTGCAGCTTACCTAAAAACTCATCCTATCTATGATATGTCCCACCATTACATTCTTCGTCTAACGATTTCAACCGGTAGTTACACCCTATAACATGCGTTTAAATAATCCTAATAATTAATTCAGTACGACCAGTTCGCTTAGTGATTATACCCTCTGGATGGTGAACCTAATTTCTCTCTTTGAATTCCTTCCTCCCTTTCCCGCCCAGGCCATAACATTTTTGACGTGACAACGTCTAATAAATCGACGAACGCCAGCTGCACGCACGAAAAAGTGTCCCGTTACGCACATTTTCCCGTTTCGCTGTGTCCCGTTAAGCTCATTTTATATTGCTCTTTGCTAACCTGAACCTCCTAGCATTGCGACCGAGTCCGTGGCGTAATTCTGTTTTCATGCATTTCAATGTAACATTTTCATTACTCTTTGCTAACCCGTTCCTCCTAGCATTGCTGCAGAGTCCGTGGCGCAAATATATTATATTTGACTGCATTTTGGTGTTGGGTAAGCCATTTTCCTTCACATCATCCTTGAAACACTCCCATTCGTTTCCTACTTTTCCTATCATCGTCCTATACTTAAAAGAATAACACAGATTGGAAAATTTAAATAGCAAACATGTATAAAAGTTATAGTTAAAATAATCTCTTCGTTAAAGTAATAAACATAGGAATTAATGAGTGCAAATAAAAGTAAATTTATCAATTAAATTGTAGATTTCATTTCACTCCATCTTTGTATCCATTCAAAATAGTGATAATTCAATAAAAATGATTCAATTTTATTAATAAAATATATGCAATCATTTGATCAATGTTTTGTTATGACGTCACGTTAAACTATCGTCCGTAGACAGATTTTTACAGAAAACCAATTTTTTAATATGTTTTAATTTCCTCCCTGGGGTTAGGATTGGTGTTATTTGATTCCTTCGTCTCCACAAGGCGGAAGTAATTGGGGAACCACAGCTGTGTCATCTGGCCATCTAACCATCACGATGGCTGGGGATTCAAACCAGCTGCCGGTCCAATCATCACCAGCGTCATCTGTACCCTCATCCACATCACCATCATAATCATCGCCATAGTCACCATAATATTCATGATCATTCTCATCATATTGTCATCATTATCATCACCATCATTGCCACAGGATATCACAATCATCACAATTTGTATTATACTTTAAACAGTTAAATAGTAGTAAACGCGTAACATTAAACAGAACACTTCATACATGTTCAATGCTATTTAACTGATTCAAAAGTATCAAGAATCATAATTTGAAACAAAAAAAAATACTATTTGTGACCTAGCATGAGATCAAGTGTAAGTGTGTAATAGCAAAAACACTAGCAACCCCATAAACATACTTAGCTGGACTTTTAAATAAACACAAAACTAAGAATAAGAATTAATTATGCAAAAATGCAATAGGCAAACACCTGTAGCATGGTTAATTAAGGTAGCGCAGTGGTAAATAACTTGACTAGTATATAATAGGACTCAGGTTTCATGCTCAGTCCGACCATCCTGATTTTTATTTCCAGGTTTACTCGAAATAACTTAAGACATGCTCTGGGATGGTTTATCACAACAAGCCATGGTCAACTACTGTCCCAGTATACAAGATATATGTCATTTTGTGTCACCGCCTTGTTAGGGTTGGGAGTTTGTCATAGCTGTTGGTGTATTTTTACCTCTATTGCATGTTAAATTTACCACTTATTATAGTTAGTTAACCTTTAATACTTATTATAATTTCTGAAACTATTTGTGTAAAAAATAAGCTACTTCCTAAAACAATTTGTTATGTTTGTATATTAATTATGAATGTTTATAATAATAACATAAAATCTATATTTAAATGTATATTTTTAATTTAGTAAACAAGTATTGGAATGAAAAATTAGGAATTATAACTCACGACCCTTTTACCAAATGTTTAACATTCCGAACCTTCACCAGAGAGCACACAAATGATGATACTAAAGGCAAAGGCATCAGCAGAACGAGGTGTCCAACATGTACCACATTAACACAATTGTATGTACATTTAACAATATTTTGACGATGAAAATATTATTTTTACTCTTAAAAATAATAAAATCCTTTTCAAATGACCATATTATGTTGAAAAAATTACCGTCTAGGGTTTAGAACACAATATTAAATTGAATTTCAAATAAGCCTACATTAGGTGTATCTTTATACATATAAATCCTAATTTGTAACTAACACATTAGTTGTTTGATTTAAATTATACGTTGGCACAATTATACAAAGGCCTAAAGTAACATAAAGTATGCTAAAAACTTTCGTGTTATAGATAGACCCAGAAAAATCGCGGGTTCAATGACCTCCAGGATTGACTCCAATATCCTCTACACACTCGGGCAAATGCCAACTGTTCATTGGCTGCTGACTTGTGAGTCGTCTCGACTGGGTGGCCTGTGATTCGACAATTCTATGAGTGAGGGTCTCTAATTGGCCCTCAGTCCTCCAGATTAACAGTGAAACAATGACTAGAGACCGGAAAACTTCGTCAATTCATTTCGCGATAGGCTAAAATACAAATATTTATACCTCAGTGCTGCCTCTGCTATTGGCTCACAACTCACCTGCATGACGCTGGGCCAATGAGAAACACCCAACCAAAGCTTTATCGAATCACAGGCTGCTACGCTGGGACGCCTCACAAGACAGCAACCAATGAGTGGGTGGGTGACATTTTACTGAGTGTACGTAGAACTTTGGAGTTCATCCTGCTGGTCATTGAACCCGCGAATTTTTCCGATCCCTACCAATGACATAAGCAGCACTAAGGTATACTTATTTGAATTTTAGAATATCAAGAAATTAACCCGCGAATTTTCCGGGTCTCTAGTTATAGTTCACATACTGTACCTGTTCTATAACACCGCACAAGAAAGACGTGAAATAACAGAATGTTTGAACAGCGCACTGCGGCAGCGCGCCAGTGGATCGTGATGCAGGTCGGGCGGTTGTAATCCCTCCTGGACATTAGTGGTCGATCCCCGGATCCGCTGTCCGTGTCCGCCCGCCGCTCCGCTGCACGGACACGCGCCTGCGTCCGTGCCACGGTGTCTACCATTGCGTCACCACCTATGTGCATGCTTGCGGGGAGAAAATGTTCGACCGAAATATCGTGTTCGGTACTGTCTTTTACCGGTTAAGCGCGGGAATTCGTTCCGTGTCGTGAGGAACGATAATCAGGAGGGGAAAAGACGTGAAAGTAATTTTTTTTTTAATTTTACAACCTTGCTTCGTTAAAACATAGTGTATAAACTAAAAAGAATACCTGAAGTCTGGCTGCTACAAATAGCTCCTCCTATTTTACGTTAGGTATCGAATAAGTTTTCGGGTATGACTACAAAATAACTGAAATGACACCGATGTAACATTCCAAAATCATTTAACGAGGGCGAAGACTCCAGTGTTCTAAGCTATTCGGAACTCCGACGCCTCTCAACACCAGCAGGCCGGCTCGCCACGTAAAGGCCCACAGCGCCGGTTGTCCCCGAGGTAGTCGCTCCGTGCTTCTGCCGTCCGGGCCATTGAGGAGCCGAGGTCACCACGATTCTCTTGGTGCGCTTAGATTCTCCAAACAAACGTCGCTTGTTTCTGTTTTGGAAAACTATTGTGTTTGTTTCGTCTTTTCGTTTTGTTGTGTTTTTGTCTCGTTTCAACTGTTGTGCTGAATTTTTTCGGGGTTCAATTCATCATTTGTGTTTTTTTTTTTCGTTCTCTTAGTCCATTTATCTTTGTTTTTCTTTGTTTGTTGACCATATTCCTGTCAAGGACTATTATGTGGTGTATATATACCTACTGTTGACAACAGCAATTTTTTGCTTCATTTGTGTTTTTTTGTAATTTTTTTGTAGTTTTCTTCTACAGACATTGCGTATGTCCAAAAGTTTGCATCAAGTCATGCACTTATATTGCACAAATCTTTCAAAGATAATATATTTTCCAGACGCACCGAGCACTTGGTGGGACCGCTTGGGTCAGCGGGCTTGGTGCGGGGGGTGCGGTGTGCGGCGAGGAGGGGGGGAACAACCCTGCCCCACCAGGGTGGGGTATGCGGCGAGGAGGGGGGGAACAACCCTGCCCCACCAGGGTGCGGTGTGCGGCGAGGAGGGGGGGAACAACCCTGCCCCACCAGGGTGCGGTGTGCGGCGAGGAGGGGGGGAACAACCCTGCCCCACCAGGGTGGGGTATGCGGCGAGGAGGGGGGGAACAACCCTGCCCCACCAGGGTGCGGTGTGCGGCGAGGAGGGGGGGAACAACCCTGCCCCACCAGGGTGCGGTGTGCGGCGAGGAGGGGGGGAACAACCCTGCCCCACCAGGGTGCGGTGTGCGGCGAGGAGGGGGGGAACAACCCTGCCCCACCAGGGTGGGGTATGCGGCGCCTCCTGTGTCTTCGCCTCCGAGGCGCCGAGCATTCCCGAGCCTTCCGTCGGCGCGCGGCGACGCCGGCTCGGTGGCATGACGGCGCATATATTTGAATTAATGAGTGCAAATAAAAGTAAATTTATCAATTAAATTGAAGATTTCATTTCACTCCTTCTTTGTATCCATACAAAATAGTGATATTTCAATAAAAATGATTCCATTTTATTCATAAAATTATGCAATCATTTCATAAATGTTTTGTTATGACGTTGTCACGTTAAACTATCGTCCGTAAACCGACTTGACAGACAACCCCCTTTTTTTAAGTGAGGCTTCTTCACAGCCCGTAGGGTAAGTTGAGGCATAGCGCTCATCAGAGTAACGAAAAATGCAACGCTCAGGAATGGCGTGGATGAGGAGGGTTGAACTCAGACTTCTCACTCCCGATCCAGCGTTACTGAAGCGACGCTACAGTGATGAGTATTTTCTTTACGCTGAAAATGACCAATGTGTTCGAAACTTTCTTGTGCCATAAAAATTAAAAGCGGCCACGAACCCATTTTTTTACTTTATTTACAAAAGTACTATGGCTTATAGGAAATCAATTCAACACTCACATAATAGTCGGCTTTATTATTATTTTGCATAAATATTACAGTGTTAGCTTTAATATTTAAAAAAACACAAACTTATATTAATTAATTTACATTATAGATTTTTCAATTTATCCAATTACTTACTACATTTCGTACGAAAGTAAAGAATATATTTTTTTAGAAATTAGGATCTATCTTATCTTCAGTTGATTTATCCAGCCATAGATTGGTTTAACGTCTCATACGTCATTTCAGACGGTTTATACATAACAGGTATATTGGGGAAAGAATCTTACATGGTCTATTATGGAGAACCATACCAACGTACGACCATTTGCATGGAGTTATATTTGAAAAAACGGAGATCAAAACTTTTTAACTGTGACTCAAACCTGGGTTCTCTAGGACACGAGGTTAGTGTGTTACCACTTATTATTTTAAGATGATTGGCACACCGGCAAGTTGGACAGTCACTAATGTGCCAATAATCTACCCCCTTTTAATGTTATATTATGTAACCCCGCGTCGTTGTTAAATTGAAGTTGTAGTTGTAGGTGCATGGGTAAGCTCCAAGGAGACGATAAGGACAACACAAATTACAAACATGTCTTACCCGGGATTCGAACCCAGAGCCCCCGCACCGGTGCGTTGCCGACTACGCTACGGAGGCCAACCACTAAGCTAAGTTGCTTCATAGGAGAGGTAAGGCACAGCTTGTACTACCCACATACGTAAATCCAGGGACACACTACTTTAAATGCATACCCAGTTTTCTACAGAGTGTTATATTGCAAATAAGCTGGAGTGACAAAAATAAAACTAAAAGAAAGAATCACTTGAAAAAGTACAGCAATTTATTTAAACGTATACTTTAACTAATAAAATTTGAAAACTTTTTAAATAACATGTGACCGGAATGTCATAATAGCAGTCTAAAAATAACCACTTTCTGTGGTACCCATAGTTGACAGGCTAGATAAACGTTTATTCGCTAACTTTTCTGATGCACGCATATCTATTTATAGCTATATTCTTATTACTACTTACACCCAATGTATAGTCATTATACATTATGTATCAAAATTCATGTTACAACGCTTGAGGGGAGAAAGCTCTTATTATTTACAACCATTTTTGCCAATAAACATGTAGCCGGAAACGCGTAGTTAAGCCCCTGTAGCCTCAGAAAGAGTCACCGTAGGCAACCTGTTGGGCTTTGTGCGAGACAGACGATGCTGTGGTGAATAACGTGTTTACGACGCCGGGCAGCGCTCGAGAGGACTGTACGATGTCGAATGCTGACCCCCGCCACCAAAATTCGCGATAAATTTCCAGATTTAAAAAAAATATATATACCAAAAAATTTAAAAAGATTCTCTTTTCAAGGGAAAAATTCCCGTTCCGGAGGACAATGTCCCGTTTTTAGTCCTTAAAACTACCAGCAGCTTGAAATGTCCACATTGAGGCTTACGCACCCATGTCTACAGCCTCCGATAAGCCTCTGACGTCATCATGGATTATTAATTTACAGTTTCAATTTCCATTACAAGCGTCATATTGAAATTATTTATTACTATCCGATTTTATAGAAAAAATTTGAAATTTATAAAATTTATAATATAATTTTAGTTAAAATTATTTTAAAAAAATCAAATACGTCATGGAGCTCGGAGTCCTTGGTTCGAACCCGTGACGGCAAAAAAATCAATAATGACGACAGATCCTTCCTCCACCGAAGACGCCGGCAGACTGACCTCACACTAATTATGTCAAGTTATATATCGCCGGCTAGTATGACGTCATGTCCGCCATCTTGAAAATCCGTAATTTCAATGCATAAAATATCGGGAAAAATTTAAAAATTTATCAAAAAATTAATTATATTTTTTAATATTAAAAAAAACACCATTGCACATATCAGTACAACAGTCATCTTGGATTCTAAAAATGTTGCATGTTTCGTTTTGCCTGCCATCTTGGATGAGTATGACACCATCGTTACTGCTGCTATATTGGATTCTAGATGGTTGCAGTTCCATTACGGCCGCCATATTGAAAAACCATAATTTTTATGCAAGAAATTAAAAAAAATCAAAAAATTATAATCAAATATAATTAATAAAATTTTAATTAAAAACAATATAAAAATGCGCTAACGCTTTAAAGTCCTCGGTTCGAAACCGGTGAGAAAATAAATTAAAATTGTCAATAGATACTTCTTCCACGGAAGCCACCTGCAGACTGACCGCCTACCACCAATACCAAGGTATGACGTCACATCCACCATCTTTTTTTCGTCTGCTAGAGTGCACTACTGCCATATTAGTTAAAGTTTAACCCGCTAGAGTGCAGTAATAATTTGTTGTTACTGATGCGCCTGCCATCTGATATTTGGACGCCATCTTGGAAATTCGTAATTATTTAGCTAGAAATTCTAGAAATATTACAAAGTTCAACAAAAAAATCTCAGAAAACAATTAAAATTAAAACAAACAAAAATTAAAAAAAACAGCTTCTGTCAGCCTGTGAACTTCTCCGTTGTCGAGCAAGGATAAAGTTCAAGTACAAGCCAGAAAATTTGTAATTTTTAAGTTTTTTTTGTTTTAAATTTTTTGTGTGATTATTTTATCAATATTGGGGGGGGGGGGGGTGTTTTCAGTGTGCTCCTCATTATTCCTGTGGCTTCTTTAAGTGCTTCTGGTTTTTTCTGAGAAACCGATCTCTGCATGACGGATTTTTTACTTATTGGGTTATGTCATTTTATTCAAGGTTACATTTAATTATTGAATTTCTGCTACTGAATCAGAACTTGTAATATTTTTATCAGGTGGAGTTTAAAAATATTAACTTCCATTACTCAGTCAGATAAAATGATCTGAGACATCTGAAAAACACTAACATGCAAGACGAACTTCCTTCTCCTTGGAGTCTAGCAAAGCCATCCGTCTTTTGCATTCGTTGGTGAGTACCCCGCATTCCACATAAAATAACTTAATTACGTTTACCTGCAAACAATACGTGGCCTTATCTGTTGACAAGAATCGGGACTACTTGCAACATGTTGTTTTGCATGAGATAACTTAACTCTCGCTGATGAAATATTAAAAAAAAAAAATACTTTTTAAGTTATGGATCCAATTTAAAATTCCCAGTTTACAACTGGCATTAGTCTTCGTAACTTATATAGATCCTGATTCGGTGTCTGTCACTGTATCGAAAGGACACAGGTGAAAGTTTTGCAGCAAGGAATTTATCTTGAGAAAGAAGGGAAGACAACACGAGAATAATGACTGTGTTAAAAATCCACTACGCATAATGATAAGTTGTGTTGGATGTAGCAAGTCGTTTACGCTAAGAGAGAGCTTAAAAAAGACATGACAGAAATGTAACGCCAAGCCTGCGTACAAGCTAGAGGACAACGATGGATCTACTAGTCTAAAGAAGAGTAATCTGCATTACATCAATAATTTTTCTTGTCTTGCAAGAGTTTATGTCTATGGCTCTTCCGATCTCGACAAAGAACTTAAATTAAAGTACGTTGATGATTTATGGGAGGATGAAGTCAATGAAATAATAATCTTTAACGTGATAAGTGAGAATACATTCAAGCCGAATTCAAGTAAATCTTTCCTACGTTGTAAAAATGATGGACACTTTTTAAAAAAAATCTTAAAGACTATGAAGAAGCTTTGACATCAACGGTATCGAATTCTTACAGTAATCTGGGTGAAGACGATTCCTTCTACGGTGATGGCGACAGTGACTCTGAGGCAAAGACTGTGATTAAGTATCTAAAGCTGACAAGATCGAAGACTTTGACGGTGTCCGGAGACCGATACGATGGAAACGTGGTAATAAAATTAATCATCCTGATCAAGCTATTGATGAATACTGGCTCGATGACCAAAGTGACCTTGAGGTTGGTGTTAAAACAGAAGACACCAGAGATCATAATATTTATTATAAACATACAAGAAATATGAACGTAGAAGAAGAGATTGATTATACCTCGTGTAAAGATCTTAATTGTTGGTTGACAGGCTAAGACTTCTAAATGCTTCGTTTTGTGCAGGAAAATATTCACTCATCAAAGAAATATCCTTCATACTCAAAGAACTGAAAAACGGCTGGCTACATACAATAATGAATTGTTTAACTTGACGTGTATAACGTCGAGAAATAAAATACATTATTAAAATTACAAAATTAATCTTTCATTTCTTGTATTCTGATTTGTAACTAAGACTTAGTTCTCGTAACACAGCTTTTTTTAAATTGTGTTTCCAAATGTGTTTCCTTTTCGATGATTGGGCTTCATCATGGTCGAATGTGCTTCCGATTGTGTTTCCTTTTCAACGATTGTGCTTCCTTTCGTTGATTCTGCGTAGTAAAATCTGTAGTGACTCTGATTATTAAATTGTTCAAAACCTCTTGGCTTGATAAAATATTTTTTCAAGATCTATTAGTCCTTTAGTATGAATAAAACATGTTACGATGGTCTTATTCAATGTAATTAGTTAAAGCCAAAGAAGGTCATGAGGTTCGGAAATGTCTAGCCTATACATCTGACATTGTTCATGACCCGGTCTCGTGGTCCGAGGACGCTTGCCCTATATGAATGGCTTTGTACATGAAAGGTTTAGAAGCTATCCTAATTATCGAAAAATATAATTACATGTTAGGTAACGCGAAAACGTATTTCATTCGTTGAACAGGTATATTGTCTTGAGTTTTTTTTTTTTAAGTGAAAGATTAATAAACTCCGCTAAATGTAATGGGAAACAGAATATATATTTTTTTAAATGTTTAGTTACACTTGTCACTGGTCGAAAATTAAACCGAAAACAGGAAACCATTAATTTAATCAGTCTATTAATTAAAAATTTGTTGGGGAATTTTAATAAATTTCTAGAATTTCTAGCTAAATAATTACGAAATTATAAAATGGCGTCCAAATGTCAAGATGGCAGGCGCATCAGTAATAATAAATGATAACTGCACTCTAGCGGGTTAAACGTTTACAAATATGACAGTAGTGCACTCTAGCAAACGAAAACAAAATGGTGAATGTGACGTCATACATTGGTATTGGTGGTAGGAGGTCAGTCTGCAGGTGGCTTCCGTGGAAGAAGTGTTTATCGACAATTTTAATTTTTTGGTCCTCACCGGTTTCCAACCAAAGACTTCAAAGCGTTAGCGCATTTTTATATAGTATTTAATTAAAATTTAATAATAATATTTCATATATACATATATTTTTTATTTCTAGCTTTAAAATTATGTTTTTTTCAAGATGGCGGCCGTAATGGAACTGAAACGATCTAGAATCCAATATGGCAGCCGTAACGAAGGTGTCATGCTCATCCAAGATGGCAGGCATAACGAAACATGCAACATTTATAGAATACAAGATGACTGCTGTACTGATATTAGCAACAGTGTTTTTTAAAGTATTTTATAAATTTAATTAATTTTTTATAAATTTTTTAATTGTTCCTGAATTTTTATGCATTGAAATTACGGATTTTCAAGATGGTGGACATGACATCATACTAGCTGGCGATATATAACTTAAAATAATTAGTGTGAGGTCAGTCTGCCGGCATCTTCCGTGGAGGAAGGATCTGTCGTAATTATTGATTTTTTTGCCGTCACGCGTTCGAACCAAGGACTCTGAGCTCCATGACGTATTTGATTTTTTAAAATTAATTTAAACTAAAATTATATTATAATTTTTATAAATTTCAAATTTTTTCTATAAAATCTTATAGTAATAAATAATTTCAATATTACGCTTGTAATGGAAATTGAAACTGTAACTTAATAATAAACTTAATAATCAGAGGCTTATCGGAGGCTGTAGACATGGGTGCGTAAGCCTCAATGTGGACATTTCAAGCTGCTGGTAGTTTTAAGGACAAAAAACGGGAAATATTCCCCCGAAACGGGAATTTTTCCCTTGAAAAGATAATTTTTTTTAAATTTTTTGGCAGAATCTTGGCGGATTTTGGGGAAATTTTGACCAATGTTTGTGAATTTTTGCTATAATTAAGGTCAACGTGAATGTCAAAGTTAAAGTTAAAGGTAAAGGTAATCCAACATGGCCGTCGTGACGTCACAATTCAAGATGGTGGACTGGCTCATGGCACCACCGCCTGGAACCTGTCCCTGGTCCGCCATTTACACACTACTTATGATTCATATTCATAGTATTCATATCCATAAAACATTTAATGACATGCTTAGCATTTATATGTGTATCGCAGCTATTAGAAACCCGTTTATTCATTCTTCGTTTTTACTGAAAGCATACACTTTAATGAATAGATATAGGTAATTTTTATTCCAACACATAATTACGTGTGGTTAAAATATTTTATACTAACGCTCTGTGTGTGAAGTGAAAATTTAATTTCGCCTGGCAGCTACGCACCTGCGAATGTGTGTTTTTTAATAGCAAAAGAGTAAAAAGTGTTTCATCCGGAAACTAAATTTTCATAAATAAAAAACGCTATTGCAGAGAGAGGAAAAACGACTAATTTGAATTGTAATTAACTTCACAAACTCATAGTTTCAAGAGGAATAAAAAACTTATTGAGATAAAATTTAAATGCTAACTTTCATGGCCTAGGAAATTTTGGCATTACTATTTTCTTAATATGATTAATATGTTTAAACAATTTGTAATCAATAATCTGTTAGATTTGAAAAAAAAATATTAAAAATTACGTTTAATAAGACATTTTGGTCTATATTAAGTTGGCTACAGTTTCTAATTTCAAGAATTAAAATTACAGAATATGATGGCTTTAGGGCTATAACTACACTACATATAAATTGCTACATTCGAATAATATTTTATGGGTTGCCTATTTTATTTTATACAAATAGCTTTCAACCTCAAGTTATTTGGTATTTTTCAATAAATCAAGAAATTCATATATCAAAATTCGGCTGGTTTGTTCATATATTTGTTCATATATATTTACAGTGAGAAAATCTATCTTAAATTAGGAAATTATTTGTGAGTCTCCACAGCAGATATACAACGATAAAAATAACAGAAGTTTGCAAATCATTTTTTAATTTACTTATTATATCACAAATTTTTAAAATTAATATGATATCACTAAATGATACTATGGTCGTTCTCTTTGTCAGTTTCCTGTTTGAACTGCAAATTCTTTCAGACCTGCATGTAAGAAAAATAAATTGCACCTTCAGAGTTTATTGTACAAAATTTCCCAGTATGTCTACAATATATTTAGCAATATTTAAATAAAATATTTGAAGAAAAAATACCAAATATCATACGGTGTATAAAAAACGTATGTACCTTCATGCTTATAATATAAATTGCTTTAAACCCACGAATCTAAAGGGAGAGATTATAAGATGAACTTTGGTACATTTATTAAGTTGCTATTTTTAATAAAAAAAATTATAAATTCATGTTTAGAAGAACACAAAACTAGGTATACCATTTTTTACAATTAACTTTTCTAGTTACTAACCCAAGTAGTGTGTAATAGCCACAACTCTGATTCTGACGTCACAGCGGCATTCTTAGATGAGCGTAATGGGACGCATCGTTACGGGACACAACGTAACGAGACAAATAGATCATGGTGGCCATCTTTGATCCGCCATCTTTAAATCGAGTGCCTCACTCGTCATGATGAAATTTTCGTCTGTCGCCATATTAATTTTTTCTGTTCCGCTAGAGGCCGCCATCTTGGATACAGTCGACTTTGTGTCTGTTGTTTGTTCCTAGATAGCGACAGCGTCGCTCTTGATTTTTTTATGTTCCACTGGAAGCCGCCATCTTGGATACCGTTGACTTCGTTTCTGCTGTTTGTTCCTAGAGACCGCCAACGTCTCTCTGTCGCATCACATAAGGTCGATGTTCCATTACCTACCAGAGCTATTATGGTCATTACCGACATATTAATTTTAATTTTTTATGCAAAATACATTGGAAGCGCTGTGATTCGAAACAGCTCAACACTGATCTCTAGGTTGGAAAACATACTCCTTTAACCGCTCGGCCATCGAGACATTTACCAGACTGAGAATTAAATAAGGTATATAAAAAAAACACATGCATTCAGGAATTGAATTTTTTTTTAAAATTAAAGTAATAATAGCACAACCTGTTCGAGACAGAACCACAATCTTGTATTAAGTTGTAACTGTTGCAATTATCGTTACGCCCGCAATCATTAAAATTCACAATTTTTATGTTAGAAAATCGGGAAAAATTTTAAAAATCATAAAAAAATTAAATAATCGAATAAAATTTTACAAATTTTAAATACCACTGTTGCAGTTATCGTTACGGTTGACATCTTGGATTACATAAATGTTGCATGTTTCGTTAAGCCCACCATCTTGGTTGAGTACTATGCCATCGTTACACTTTATGTTACGACCGTCATATTGGATCCTATTAATGTTGCAATTACCGTTATTGTCACCATCTTGTAATTTAGACGCCATATTGGAAATCTGTAATTTTTTTGTTATTAAATCGGGAAAAATTCCAAAATTCATAAAAAAATTAACTTATTAGAATACTGATTGATTAGATCGATTTACGTCCTTGGATCGAAACCGATAAGAGCAAAAAAAAAACATCAGATCCTTCCTCCACAGAAGCCACCTACAGACTGACCTACCTCCACCAATAAGAACGTATTTACCATCAGATAGTATGACGTCATGTCCACCATCTTGTCTTCGTCCGCTGGAGACCACCATCTTGTTTTTGTCTACTAGAGTGTGCAGGTGACATGTTAGTATAATTTTATGTTTACCATACCTTTAACCTCGACCGTTGGTATTAAACTTTGTCATTGACCTTGAACTTTGACCTTGACCTTGAATTTTGACCATGACCTTGAACTTTGATCGTTACCTTGAAATTTGACCTACACCTTGAAATTTGACCTTGACCTTGAAATTTGACATTGACCTCGAAATTTGAAACTTGACCTTGAAATTTGACATTGACATTGAAATTATAACCTTGACATTAAAATTTGACTTTGACCTTGAACTTTGACCTTGGCCATGTAATTTGACCTTGACCTTGAAATTTGACCTTGACTTTGATCATTGACTTTGACCTTGATCCCCATCATGGATCCATAATTTCATGTTCAGTACATGCTACAAGGAGCTATCACTTGCTAGTGGTCATTGCCACCATCATGTTTTCGTCTGCTGGAGGACACCATATTGTGTGTACTAGTCTTGCCATCATGCTAGTTTTATTCTAAACTGCTACAGTGCAGTCATTATTATTACTGAGGTGCCAGCCCTCTGGAAATTTAGGCGCCATCTTGAAATCATGTAATTATTTAGCTAGAAATGCGGGAAAAATTCCAAAAGTCTGAAAAAAAACCCAACTATTAATAAACAAATTGAATCGATGGATTCCTGTCCACGGTTCGATTCTTGACCAGTGACAGTTGTAACTAATTATTAAATAAATTTTAGGTTCTGTTTTCCATTCCCTTTCGCGGAGTTTATTAATCATTCAATCTACGAAAAACAACTCCAGTCAATATACCTGACCAACGAATTAAATACAGTAATGATAAGCCTAACATGAAGGTCTAATTTTTCAATAAACAGAATAACATATAAGCTGTTCATGTACAAAGACACACATACAGGCCAATTGTCTTCAGACCATGAGACCGAGTCATGACAATATCAGACGTATAGGCTAGTCATTTCAGGTCCACATGACCTTCTTCGTCGTTAGCTAATTATATTTTTTATAGTAAATCGCGACATTTTTTAGACATACTAAAAGACCAAATGACCTTGAAAAATATTTTAGTAAAAGCAAGAGGTTTTGAACTAGAAAATATTCAGTCACTACATTTTGTACTTCCCACAATCAAAAAAAATAAAGCACTGGCAACGAAAAAGCAGCACATCTGGAAGCACCACCAAAAAAAAGACAGCTCATTTGGAAGCACCGACAACGAAAAGGCAGAACCGCCTACATGTCTTCGAAGTTACAAGAATACAAGTCTACTCGGCTCCAACTACTCCAGCATTATGTTATTAGAGTACATGACTACTGGTTTACGTAGCAGTAGTATATAATAGTTCCTCCGGCGCCAGGCTCCAGGCGCGAGGTGCTGGAGCCGGGATCAATGACCGATTTCTCTGACGTCACGGCGGCCATATTGGATGAGCGTAACGGGATACAGTGTAACTGGACAAGTAATACCGCTACTTTGACCTTGACCCTGACCCCGGCGGCCAATTTGGATCCGCCATCCTGAAATCGAACGCCCCACTCATTATGATGAAATTTTCGTCTCTGATGCCATATTGAATTTTTCTGTTACACTGGAGGCCACCATCTTGGATACCGTCGACTTTGTTTCTGCTGTTTGTTCCTAGAGAGCACCAGCATCGCTCTTGATTTTTTTCTGTTCCACTGGAGGCCGCCATATTGGATACCGTCGACTTTGTTTCTGTTGTTTGTTCCTAGATAGCGCCAGCGTCGCTCTGTCTCATCACATAAGGTCGATGTTCCATTACCTACCAGAGCTATTATAGTCCTTATCGACATATTAATTTTAATTTTTTATGCAAAATACATTGGAAGCGCTGTGATTCGAACCATCGCAGCTCTGATTTCTTGGTTGGAAAACATACGCCTTTAACCGCTCGGCCATCGAGGCATTTACCAGACTGAAAAAAAAAATAAGCTATATATAAAAATTACATGCATATTCAGACTTCTAATTTTTTTAAATTTAAAGTAATAATATCATCACCTGTTCGAGACAGAACCACCATCTTGTATTAAGACGTAACTGTTGCAATTATCGTTAAGGCCGCCATCTTGAAAATCCGTAATTTCAATCCAAGAAATTCGGGAAAAATTTCTTAAAATTCTAAAAAAAATATTTATTAATGGAACTAAAATTTTTTTTTTAAATATGGTTGCACTTTCCGTTACGGCCGCCATCTTAAAATCTTTATTTATTATTCGATTTTAATGAAAAAAATTCCAAAATTCATCAAAAATTTTACTTATTAGAATACTGATTGATTAGACCGATTTCCGTCCTTGGTTCGAAACCGTTAAGAGCAAAAAAATAAATAAATGTCGAAAGATCCTTTCTCCGTGAAAGCTACCTACAGACTGACCTACCACCACCAATAACAAAGTATATATCGTCAGCTGGTATTATGCTATGTCCACCATCTTGTCTTCGTCTGCTGGTGACCGCCATCTTGTTTTCATCTGCTGGAGGACATCATCTTGTGTGTGTACTCGTCTTACTATCATTACCATCATGCTAGTTTTATTCTAACCCGCCAGAGATGCAGTTATCATTTATTACTACTGAGGTGCCCACTATCTTGAAATTTGGTCATCATCTTGATTCATGTAATTATTTAGCTAGAAATTTGGGAAAAATCCAAAATTAATTAAATAAATCACTCATTAATTAACATATTGAATTAATGGATTACTATAATCGGTTCGATTCTTGAACAGTGACAGGTGTAACTAAATATTAAATATAATATATTTTATTTTCCATTACCTTTCGTGAAATTTAAATCATTCACTTTACGAAAAACAACTCAAGACAATATACCTGACCATCGAATTAATTACAGTAACGCTATGCCTTACATAAAAGACTAATTTTTGATAATCTGAATAACCTATAAATCGTTCATGTACAAGGCCGTATTTACAGGCCAAGTCTCTCCAGACCATGAGATTGGCTAATAAACAATATCAGATGTATAGGCTAGTCATTTCCAAACCTCACGACCTTCCTCATCGTCAGCTAATTATATTCAATTGAACCAACGGACCATGTTTTTTACGCTTACAAGAGGATCAAGAATCCAATAAAAAAGGCAACACCATTAACAAAAAGGTAGCACATTTGGAAGCACCATCAACAAAAAGGCAGCACATTTGTAAGCACCATCAAAAAAAAGGAAGCACAATTGGAAGCACCATCAAAAAAAAGGCAGAACATTTGGAAGCACCATCAAAAAAGGAAGCACAATTGTAAGCACCATAATCAAAAAGGCAGCACATTTGGAAGCACCATCAAAAAAAGAAGCACAATTGGAAGCACCATAATCAAAAAGACAGCACATTTGGAAGCACCATAATCAAAAAGGCAGCACATTTGGAAGCACCATCCAAAAAGGAAGCACAATTGGAAGCACCATAATCAAAAAGGCAGCACATTTGGAAGCACCATAATAAAAAAGGAAGCACATTTTGGAAGCACCATTAACAAAAAGGCAACACATTTGGAAGCACCATCAAAAAAGGAAGCACAATTGGAAGCACCATAATCAAAAAGGCAGCACATTTGGAAGCACCATCAACAAAAAGGCAGCACATTTTGAAGCACCATAGTCAAAAAGGCAGAACTTTTTGGATGCACCATAATAAAAGCAGCACATTTTGGAAGCACCATCAAAAAAGGAAGCACATTTGGAAGTTCCATCAACAAAAAATCAAAAAGGAAGCACAAGTTACGAGAACTAAGTCTTAGAAATCAGAATACAAGAAATAAAAACATTAAATATTTATAATTTAAATTATTTATTTTATTTCTTTACATTATACAAATGCGAGTAAAACAAGCCATTATTGTATGTAGACAGCTTTCCTCAGTTCTTTGAGTAAGAAGGATATTTCTTTGATGCACGAATAGTTTCCTGCACAAAGCGAACCATGTAGAAGTCTTATCATATTGCATAGTGAATTTTTAACACAGTCATTCTTCTCGTGTTGTATTTTATTCTTTGTCAAGATAAACTCTTTGCTGCAAAAATTACACCTATGTTCTTTCGATAAAGCGTCAGATCCCAAATCGGAATTCATATTAGTTACTGAGACTAATGCCAGATACCAATTGAGTGTTTTAAATTGGATCAATTACTTAAATAGAATTTTTTTCATATTTCATCAGCGAGAATTAATATATCTCATGTTAAGGTACTTTATACATGTAGTTCTGCTTTTCAACAACAGATGTCGCCACATGTTGCTTGCAGGTAAATAATATTTAGTTATTTTATTTTATAACGATCGCAAAAGAAGGATGGCTTCGCTAGACTCCAAGGAGAAGGAAGTCCGTCCTTCCTGTTAGTGCTTCTTAGATTTCTCAGAGATTATTATTATTTGACTGAGAAATGATATTTTTTTTTAATTTCCACCTGATAAAAATATTACAAGTGTTGATTAAGTAGCAGAAATTCACTAATTAAATGTAACCTTAAATAAATTAACATGACTCGTTAAATAAAAAATCCTTAATGAAGAGATAAATTGCTTATCTGTAACCAGAAGCAATTGCAGAAAACCATCAAAATATTGTCAAGTATAATCAGGAGCACACGGAGAAAACCATTAAAATATTGACAAGAATATTCAGGAGCACGCGGAGAAAACCACCATAAAATTGTCAAGAATAATTAGGAGCACACAGTGAAAACCACCATAATATTGACAAGAATAATCGGAAGCACACGGAGAAAACCGCCACTAGTTTTCTTTGTTATCATAAAATTACAGAAAAAATATTAATAAAAAATTAATTAAAAAATCACAAAAAAATCAAAAACTGATTCTGGCTTGGACAAGAACTCTATCTTCGCTCAACAATGAGAAGTTCACAAGATATCATAATCAGTTTTTAAATTTTTTGTGATGTGGTGTTGTTGAAAAGCATAACTACATGCATCAAGTACCTTTGAATGAGATATATTAATTCTCGCCGATGAAATATAAAAAAAATTCTATTTAAGTAATGGATCTAATTTAGAACACTCAATTGGTATCTGGCATTAGTCTCAGTAACTAATATGAATTCCGATTTGGTATCTGACGCTGTATCGAAAGAACATCGATGTAAGATTTGCAGCAAAGAGTTTATTTTGACAAAGAATAAAAGACAACACGAGAAGAATGACTGTGTTAAAAATCCACTACGCAATATGATAAGTTGTGTTCGATGTAGCAAGTCGTTTACGCGGAGAGAGAGCTTAAAAAGACATGGTAGAACTTGTAACGCCAAGGCTGCGTACAAGCTAGAGGACAACGATGAATCTACTATACTAAGGAAGAGTGATCTGCATTACGACAATAATTTTCCTGGCTCTTCCGATCTCGACAAAGAACTTAAAATGAAGGATGCTGATGGGTTCGGGAAGAATGAAGACAATGGAAGAATCCTTAACGTGAAGAGTGAGAATATATTCCAGCCGAATTCAAGTAGATCTTTCCTACTTTGTAAAAATGATAGACTCCTATAAAGGAAGCATGAAGACGATGAAGACACTTCGACATCATCAACATCGAATTCTTACGGTAATCTGGGTGAAGACGATGCCTTCTACGGTGATTGCTACAGTGACTCTGAGGCTGTAGACAAAGACATAGATCGAAATATGTGGTGGTGTCCTGAGACCGAAACGATGGCAACGACGTGATATATTAAATAATTCTGATCAAGATGTGATGATCACTGTCTCAAAAATGCAAGTTACCCTGAGGTTGGTGGTAAAACGGAAGCCACCAGAGATCATAATATTTATTATAACCGTACAAGGAAGATGGTGGTAGAAGAGAATGATTACACATCATGGAAAGATCCAAACATATTGGTTGACCGGCGAAGACTTCTACATGGTTCGCTTTGTGCAGGAAACTATTCGTGCTTCAAAGAAATATCTTTCATACTCAAAGAACTGAGAACATACAATAATGGCTTTTTTACTCGCATTTGTATAATGTAAAGAATTAAATAAATAATTTAAAAAAAAAGTAAATGTTTTCATTTCTTGTATTTTGATTTATAAGACTTAGTTCTCGTAACTTGTGCTTCATTTTGGCCTTTTTGTTGATGTAGCTTCCAAATGTGCTTCCTTTTTTGATGGTGCTTCCAAAATGTGCTGCCTTTATGATGGTGCATCCAAAAAGTGCTGCCTTTTTGATTATGGTGCTTCCAAATGTGCTGCCTTTTTGATTATGGTGCTTCCAAATGTGCTGCCTTTTTGATTATGGTGCTTCCAATTGTGCTTCTTTTTATGATGGTGCTTCAAAATTTGCTGCCTTTTTGATTATGGTGCTTCCAAATGTGCTGTCTTTTTGTTGATGGTGCTTCCAATTGTGCATCCTTTTTTTTATGGTGCTTCCAAATGTGCTGCCTTTTTGTTTATGGTGCTTCCAAATGTGCTTCCTTTTTGTTAATGGTGCTGCCTTTTTAATTGGATTCTTGGTCCTCTTGTAAGCGAAAAAAACATAATCCATTGGTTATATTGAATATAATTAGCTGACGATGAGGAAGGTCGTGAGGTTCGGAAATGAATAGCCTATACGTCTGATATTGTTTATGAGCCGGTCTCATGGCCCGGAGACACTTGGCCTGTATGTACGGCCTTGTACATGAACGATTTATAACAAAAAAAATACAAAAAATACATAAAATTTTGGTTTAAGAACTTTTCATTGATGAGCAAAGATAGAGTTCTAGTTCAAGCCAGAATTTTATGTATTTTTTTGTATTTTTTTTTAAATTTTTATTTTAAATTTAATATAATGTTATGAAAAAAATGTGTGGTGGTTTTCTCCGTGTGCTCCCGATTATCCATGTCAATATTATGATGGTTTTCTCCGTGTGCTCGTGATTATCCCTATCAATATTTTGATGGTTTTCTCCGTGTGCTTGCGATCATTCCTGCGGTTTCGGTTAAAGGTCAAGGTCACACACACATCGAAGATGGCAGCCGTGACGTCACAATCCAAGATGTCTGACCGTGAGAAATCTGAGAAGCACTAACAGAAAGGACGAACTTCCTTCTCCTTGGAGACTATCGAAGCCATCCTTCTTATGCGATCGATAGTGATCATCCCGCATACCGCATAAAAGAAATTAATATTATTTACCTGCAAGCAACATGTGGCGTCATCTGATGTTGAAAAGCGGAACTACTTGCAACATGTACCTTTGCATGAGATAAATTTACTCTCACCACTGAATAGTGTTATTGTAGACAGTTAGAGACATGAAGTTTCGTATCCACGCGGCCAATTAGTTATGCAGTCTCGTAACCATGCGTTCTGGAAACTTCGTAGTCATAAAGCCTCGCGATCACTTAACCTTGAAGACTTGCAATCGCAAAGTCTCGTAACCTCATGGCTCGTAGTCTTGTAGTCATGATGCATTGGAGCCTCGTAGACTTGAAGCTTCGTAAGCAAGTAGTCTTGTAAACTTATAACATAATGCTGATGGTGCAGTTGGAGCAAAAGAGAAAATTCCGTCGAAGACAGATGCGGTAATTAGAGCCTTGAAGACGAGTAGTTTCGAAGTCAAGAACTCATGCAGACTTGTTGTCCTGTATCCACGCAGTCACGTAAACTTGTGTTCTAAAAGCTTCGTAGCTCTGTAGCCTCGCAGTCTCGTAAACTTGAAGATTCGTGGTCACGTAGTCTCGTAACCTCATGGCTTGTAGTCGCGTAGTCATGATGTCTTGGGACCTCGTAGAATTGTAGCTACGTATCCAAGTAGCCTCGTAGACTTGTAGCTACGTAAGCAAGTAGTCATGTAATATTATACCATAATGCTGCTGGAGTAGTTGAAGCAAAAGAGAAAATTTCTATGAAGACAGATGCGGCAATTGGAGCCTTGTAGACGAGTAGCTTCGTAGTCAAGTTATCATGCAGACTTGTAGTTCTCTATCCTCGCAGTCGCATAAACTCGTGTTCTAGAAGCTTCGTAGTTTAGCCTCGTATACTTGTAGCAATGTAAACCAGTAGTCATGTTATCTAATAACATAATGCTGGAGTAGTTGGAGCCGAGTAGACTTGTATTCTTGTAGCTTCGAAGACATGTAGGCGAATCTGCCTTTTTGTTGTCGGTGCTTCCAAATGTGCTGCCTTTTCGTTGGTGGTGCTGCCTTTTCGTTGTCGGTGCTTCCAAATGAACTGCTTTTTTATTGGCGTTGCTTCCAAATGTGCTGCCTTTTCGTTGACGGTGCTGCCTTTTCCTTGTCGGTGCTTCCAAATGTGCTGCATTTCGTTGATGGTGCTGCCTTTTCGTTGTCGGTGCTTCCAAATGAGCTGCCTTTTCGTTGGCGGTGCTTCCAAATGTGCTGCCTTTTCGATGGCGGTGCTTCCAAATGTGCTGCCTTTTCGATAACGGTGATGCCTTTTCGTTGTCGGTGCTTCCAAATGTGCTGCCTTTTCGTTGCCAGTGCTTCCTTTCTTTTATTGTGCGTAGTACAAAATGTAGTGACTGAATATTTACTGGTTCAAAACCTCTTGGTGTTACTAAAATATTTTTCAAGGTCACTTGGTCTTTTAGTTTGTCTAAAAAATTTCACGATGGACTAATTGAATATAATTAGCTAACGACGAAAAAGGTCATGTGGACCTGAAATGACTAGCCTATACGTCTGATATTGTCATGACTCGGTCTCATGGTCTGAAGACAATTGGCCTGTATGTGTGTCTTTGTACATGAACAGCTTATATGTTTTTCTGTTTTTTGAAAAATTATACTTTCATGTTAGGCTAATCGGGAATGTATTTAATTCGTTGGTCAGGTATATTGACTAGAGTTGTTTTTCGTAGATTGAATGATTAATAAACTCCGCGAAAGGTAATGGAAAACAGAACCTAAAATTTATTTAATAATTATTTACAATGTCACTGGTCAAGAATCGAACCGTGGACAGGAATCCATCGATTAAATTTGTATATTAATAGTTGATTTTTTCGGAGACTTTTGGAATTTTTCCCGCACTTCTAGCTAAATAATACATGATTTCAAGATGGCGCCCAAATGTCAAGATGGTGGGCACCTCAGTTATAATAATTACTACACTGTAGCAGGTCAGAATAAAACTAGCATGATGGTAAGACGAGTACACACAATATGGTGTCCTCCAGCAAACGAAAACATGATGGTGGCAATGACGACTAGCAAGTGGTAGCTCCTGGTAGCATGTACTGAACATAAAATTATGGATCCATGATGGGCATCAAGGTCAAAGTCAAAGATCAAGATCAAGGTCTAATTTGAGCAAATATTTCAAGGTCAAGGCCAAAGTTCAAGGTCTATGACAAAGTTCAAGGTCAATGACAAAGTTTAATTCCAACAGTCGAGGTTAAAGGTATGGTGAACAGAAAATTATACTAACATGTCGCCTGCACACTCTAGCAGGCGAAAACAAGAAGGTGGTCTCCAGTGGACGAAGACAAGATGGTGGACATGACGTCATACCATCTGATGGTAAATACGTTCTTATTGGTGGAGGTAGGTCAGTCTGTAGGTGGCTTCTGTGGAGGAAGGATCTGATGTTTTTTTTTGCTCTTATTGGTTTCGATCCAAGGACGTAAATCGATCTAATCAATCAGTATTCTAATAAGTTAATTTTTTGATGAATTTCGGAATTTTTCCCGATTTAATAACAAAAAAATTACAGATTTCCAATATGGCGTCTAAATTACAAGATGGTGACAATAACGGTAATTGCAACATTAATAGGATCCAATATGACGGTCGTAACATAAAGTGTAACGATGGCATAGTACTCAACCAAGATGGCGGGCTTAACGAAACATGCAACATTTATGTAATCCAAGATGTCAACCGTAACGATAACTGCAACAGTGGTATTTAAAATTTGTAAAATTTTATTCGATTATTTAATTTTTTTATGATTTTTAAAATTTTTCCCGATTTTCTAACATAAAAATTGTGAATTTTAATGATTGCGGGCGTAACGATAATTGCAACAGTTACGACTTAATACAAGATTGTGGTTCTGTCTCGAACGAGTAGTGCTATTATTACTAAATTTAAAAAAAAAAATTCAAGTCTCGATGTGCATGTTATTTTTTTTATATACCTTATTTAATTCTCAGTCTGGTAAATGTCTCGATGGCCGAGCGGTTAATGGCATATTTTTTTCAACCTAGAGATCAGTGTTGAGCTGGTTCGAATCACAGCGCTTCCAATGTATTTTGCATAAAAAATTAAAATTAATATGTCGGTAATGACCATAATAGCTCTGGTAGGTAATGGAACATCGACCTTATGTGATGCGACAGAGAGACGTTGGCGCTCTCTAGGAACAAACAGCAGAAACAAAGTCGAGGGTATCCAAGATGGCGGCCTCCAGTGGAACAGAAAAAAATCAAGAGCGACGCTGTCGCTATCAAGGAACAAACAACAGAAACAAAGTCGACGGTATCCAAGATGGCGGCCTCCAGTGAAACAGAAAAAAATCAAGAGTGATGCTGTCGCTATCTAGGAACAAACAGAAATAAAGTCGTAGGTATCCAAAATGGCGGCCTTAGTGGAACAGGAAAATATGAAGTGCGATGCTGGCGCTGTCTAGGAACAAACAATAGAAACAAAGTAAACGGTATCCTAGATGGCGGCATCCAGCAGAACAGAAAAAATAAATATGGCGACAGAGACGAAAATTTCATCATTATGAGTGGGGCGCTCGATTTAAAGATGGCGGATCAAAGATGGCCTCCGTTATCTACTTGTCCCGTTTCGCTGTGTCCCGTTACGCTGTGTCACGTTACGCTGTGTAACGTTACACTGTGTCCCGTTACGCTCATACAAGATGGCCGCCGTGACGTCATAATCAGAGTTGTGGCTCGGCTCCCGGCTCCACAGTCAGAAGCCAGTGCCAGTACCTGCTATTAAACACTACTAACCCTAAATGGAAATCTTGCATTTCGATGAAATAAAATCGATACTTTATAACCTAATGATAAAAAGTGTTGGGAAACACCCTGAAAAATATACCTAAGAATATTATTTTGCTTTCGCGAAAGAAATGAAAAAACTGTCTAAGTATAACAAGATTTTTCGTATCAAGTAAGCATTAAATTTTAACTTAAATCACATTTTATCATTTAGCGACTTTTTTTTATATTTATAGAACCATAGGCAAGTTATTCAAAAATATTTTTTTTTTTGCTTTTTTAAATCGTTCAATAACAAAATAAGGACACTTTAAAGATAAAATTTGCTGGCAGCCCTTTTCATTTCTAGGCCCTTTACAGGAAAATCATAATTGAGTGAAAATTTACTTTTATTTCTTTTAAATATCGGATTGTGTTTGTTACGTCAATTGTCGCTTTTTTTTCGAATTATAGGTAACTAAACCTTAAGACAGAAAATATGATTAGCTATCATTGGTAGAATGGGAAGAATAACATCTAAATGTAACATTTATTATATTATAAGCCATTTTAATTTAATACTTCGTTGTTTTATATGTAGAAAGTTTCGGTTTTTTATGATGAAATTTGTAAAGGTCTTCAAAACTTGAAGTTTTTATTGTCCAGCTCACTTTTTTTAGTTTTTTATACCTATGATATAAAAATAGCATGGCACAAGCAGCATTAGTGATTAAAGTGTTCCCGTTGTAAGTGCAAAATAAATCGCAGAATGTGAATCATCAAAGATCAAGGCAATTAACACGAACACATATATATCCCAAGTAGAAAGTCAGCAGGTTGTTCTGTGGTCTTTTTTTCTCCAGGGTCATTGAAAAACCAGCAAACTTTATTTCTTAGACAAAGAAAAAGCACGGAAATATAAATGAATTATTACTTTCCCGCACAACGGCGTCACCAGCTTGACGATTAAAATTCCATTGATTATCTAATAGTCCAACTGACTTCAAAAGTAGGCTACAATAAACAATCCCAGTGGCTTAGCGATTTATATGAGTATTATTTATATTCAAAGGTATAACGGAACTCTTGCATATTATTTTATTTTATTATTTAAAAAAATTTGATGTATTGTTATCAATAATCATGATAATCATAAATATTATGTATTATTATTAATAATTAGTACATGTTTCATTTTGGTTGTGTGACAACTGCTAAATTTCTGTGTAAGCTGTATGTTATTAGGCTTGTTGTCTTGTTAATCAACATTTTTGGCATTGTTATCAATTTAAATTTCAGTTTTGAGCAATTCATTGTTGAATTTTAGATAAATTAAGGAGTCTCTTGGCTTGGATGATTGCAGATCAGCGTCATTTGACGCCGCTATAGTTTTTATCAGTTATTTAACTGTTAAATGCATTGTGTTTGAGCCAAACACATTGAATAAGCTGCAGCCAAGAGAATGTATGTGTCAAAAGACACTCAATCCACACAGAGTAAAAATTTTTAGTCAGTTATCGTGTAACATTAGTGGCTGGTAGGCCATAAGCTCCATCGTGTTGGTGAGTAAGTATTGAACCAACAGGTGTGCCTTCGAGTTTATTAGCACCTTCTTAAGCCTGATTTATTTTGGCTGTGAATAATATTTTAATTAAGTGGAAATACTAAATATTCTGCCCAAACGCACAATTGTGTAAATATTGTCTTGGTAATTGTATACGAGTCATATGAAATTACAAATCTTTAAAAATGAAAATTACTTTAATTCTGTTAACTATAAATCTATGCTTTAAATGAGCCAGTGGGAATAATTGAATTATCCATTAAAATTTAACACTGAGGTCATAATTTTTTTTTGAGAGAGAACAAGTTTTGCCATTTAAATTGAATCGTGGCAATTTATAATATATCATCTAGCCAATTGTTTTCGACTTACTGGAAATGCTAGTTGAGATTTATATCTGATGTACTGCAGGAAGGGTTGGAATTTTTATCTAATTTTTGGTTCTTTTTTTTAATATTAGGTTCCTGAGAGATATTTTATGCCAGTTTTATGTATTTATGTGGGGGTTGTGTCTAAGCTATACTTTGCACTTGATATGTTTGTATACGATTTGAATCATTATTGAAATATTCAATGATTGGATTAAATTTTCATGCATATTCCCCCTAAATTTTTTTATTTAATTTTTACTACGACTATAAACCCTCAAATACTGACCCCATTAAAAATGAAGCGGTCATCCTACAGCATTGTCAGTCTATTAATTCACAGGTACACTATAAGGTTTATTGTAAGCACTGTATGTTACGAAAGTAGCTTCACAATATAATACATTATATTAGCACTAATAGCCAAATAACTGAATCATGGTTATTGTAAGTGTCCCTTAAATGTGTGTTTAGTGTCAGTTAAAAAGTTTAAGCTATAAAATTATAATAACTCATGCCAAATTTGTTAACAAAATAAATCCATCATAAATTATTTGTAGTAAGAATAACAATAAAAGGGTTATATTGCCTCAACACATCTTGAATGACTTTTCTTATATGACTTAATTGCCACCTACTATATGCAGCCTTATCTTATTTTTAGTGGTCGCACTTTTTATCATACCTGCAGTGACATTTATCAGTCAGTAATAAAAAAAATAATCAAAATGTTTGTAGTGTATCAAGCTAGAAATGTCTTACAAATGTATTAGTATTTATTAGTATCCCAAATTTAATTTTATGTTATTAGTATAATTCATTCCGTTGCAAACGTTTTGAGTGATACGAGGAAAAACCAGAAAAGTGCATGTTGTGGGAATATTATAAACTTATCAATAACCAAAGAATCTGAAATAATACTTTAAGAGATATATTATTATTGACATATATTTCCTTAAAATCTAGTGGATTTTTTGTTAGTTGCAGAAATATATAAATAAACATAAACAAAAAATATTAATAACAAATTTGTCCTCTATGAAAAGGCACGATCCGTTTAAACTGTATTACATCAATGCACAACTATACTTTTATTTATGTATAACTTCTTAGCTATCGGTATATGACATTTAGTGGGAGTAATTTTTTCAATGCGACAGAAGTCAAGGAACGGAATTGTGTAACAACCACAGTGCTCCCATCTGTGAATTATGGTGAAACCAAAATCCACAAAGCTAAATAGAAAATTTAAAGAATTATTTTTTTTCAGGGAATTTTAACAATATGTGTTGTATTTTTTGAAAAATTCCATGTCGAAATTCAGTTTAAAAGCCTGGGTTTAGTTTTTTTTTTTTTCATTTTTTTTTCGCTTTTGTCGGAACCGTTTCATTATATAGTTAAAATTTCGGTCTGCTAAACAAATGATTCAATAGTTGACTTAGCTGCTCTGGCAGCAAATTTTAGTGGCGGGTAAGGAAAATACATGGGAATTGCGTCCATAAAAAAATTTTGTTGAAGACACATTTGCGAATATATTTCACGATCGAAATTATTTTTAAAAATTCTATGTTAAATTTTGTGTCCAAATTTCGTATTAAAGATTATTTACAACATGAGAAAACATGAATTTGCACGTTACCGATGTCAGATGTTTACTATCTGTGGCGAGTTATGAAAAACTCATTCACATTTTTAAAAATAATGTTTGGAATGAATTTTTTTTAACTCTGAGACATATTTTTAATTTAAGCATACTCCAAAAAATTATATTTGTTTAAAATAAAAGTAAAGCAATAAATAATTTTTAAAATCTGAAAGTTCAAGAAACAAACTCTTGTTTCTTGGATCCGGTTCAAATGTGTTATAGACACAAGCCTGTGAACTCAGGAATTTTTCAAGCTGCTACTAAAGTTGGAAGAATTCCTTTTACTTGACTTTCCAACGGCTGCGTTAAGTACCCGGTCTTATTCAGGGTCTCCTCTGGCGCGACCTGAGAAGGGGTATTAAGAAGAATGTTCAGTAAAACTTAGTTGACTGCTGTTAGATACTTTATGCGCCGGGGGCGGGTAGCAGCCTCGCAGGGGGTAGGCCTACTTACCGAGGAACTACAGGAAGTAGTAGCGCGCTACTCGCTGTGAGGGTCTGCATTAACCGCTCATGAGGTCGGAGGCAAAGCAAGTTTGTACACCTGGCATATTGGTGTCGGAGGCCAAAGGATGAGCGACTTCTCTGTAACCAGGCTTATTAAACCTCGCTAGGCCGCCTCTTCACATCCAGTCCTCGCTCTAATTAATGCGGGAACGCAACAGATGCCTTGCCATAAACATTTACCGAGCGTTCGTCTGTTCGTGGAAACATATCTGCTGACCACACACAGAAAAAGGTTTTTTTTTAATAAAACAAATATTTGTTTGTGACGAATATTTATAAACGAATTTGTTATATGACGAAACAAATATTTACTTGCTGTAACGAAATATTTTGTTAGCTTAACCAAACTTAGTAAGAAACAAAAATGATTTGTTACACCTAACCAAATATACAGTTGAGTTGAAAAAAACATTTTGTTGGGTCAACAGAATCTTTCCTACTACAAAATATTTGTTTGAATTAACAAATTATATTCATTTCGCCATATACGAACTAATATTTTGTTGTGGCAAAAAATCCTTTCTCTCAGCGCAGGAACACAAATCAGTGAATTACTTATTTTTACATGCTTTATATTAGCTTCACCTGTATGTTTGTCTGTCCGTCTGTAACTGTCTGTCCGTCTGTAACTTTTTCGACTAAGAGTGAGTGACTCATCACAGTAAAATGTCCCACCCATTTCATTACGTTCGTTAGCCGAGCGGTCTAAGGCGCGCGACTTCTCTGACGTCAGCTTTCGGATTCAGCGATCGTGGGTTCTACTCCCGGCCACGCCGAAAAAAAAAAATGTTTTTTTTTTTTCGGTAAATTATAATATTATATCCATACATCTAACTGCAAATGATTCGTAGAGACTTTACCATTTCTTTGTGACGTTGCAACTCCAAATAGTTATCTCAGATGGTAATAGGTAGTGTCGGTAACTCATTTCCCTATGATAATTATACATAAATATAGTTTAAAAAACTAAAAAAAAACATGCTTTTAAAGAATATCAAACTTAAAAGTTAAAAATAAATATAGTTTAAAAAACTAAAAAACATGCTTTTAAAGAATATCAAACTAAAAAGTTAAAAATAAATATAGTTTAAAAAACTAAAGAAACATGCTTTTAAAGATTATCAAACTAAAAAGTAAAAAATAATTTTAAAATTAAATTTATGACAATAGTATATAAGCAATACTAGTATAAATGAGAAAAAAGCATGGGGCGCTTAATATTCAAAAAATATGGCACAAAGCGCCTCAAGCTTTTTTCTCATTTATACTAGTATTGCTTATATACTATTGTCATAAATTTAATTTTAAAATTATTTTTTACTTTTTAGTTTGATAATCTTTAAAAGCATGTTTCTTTAGTTTTTTAAACTATATTTATTTAAATTATGTAACCCTAGTAATAGGGCAGTACTAAAGAAGTGAAAATATTAAAATAAATACATATCCGGGAATTATTTTACTTGTAATCAAGACAAAAGCAACAATATTTTTTTTTTTATTTTTAACTGTTTATTTTTCTGATTTATTAGTCGAAAACATGACGACGTTTTGGCAGTCAATGCAGCTGCCATCATCAGGTAGACTAAGTCTGACTGATGATGGCAGCTGCAATGACTGCCTAAACGTCGCAAGACATTTACCTGACACGGCCTACGCCCAGAAGCCAAGAAAATGCACAAAAAAATAATACATATATTAAATAAGAGAAAATTAAAATTATAATTAAAATCAAATAAAAATAAATAATTAAAAAATTACTAAAACCGTTTTCGCCCTCTTGGAAACTTCTACTTTGTTAAGCAAGAATACAATTCTAGCAGAAGCTAGAAATTTTTGTAATTTTTTATTAAACTTAAGTTTAAACTTAATAAAATTCTGATAAATATTTATTGCTCTGAAATCCACACAACCCCGTTTTCAACCCTTAGTATTTGATTATCGAAAAATTTAAAAATTTGGTTTGATCTTTTCTTATGTTAATTTTTGGTCCCGAATATATGTTTTGTATTTGCTTAGTTAGAAATATAACTTCATATCTTATAATAATATTTACTCTCTTTGGCCCCATTGAGGTCTCAATAAATTCTGTAATTATATATGCTGGTTTTTTAAGTTAGCCAAAGACATTTCTAATAAAAGAAGTTCTTCAAGATCCATCAAGTAGTTTTTGATTAGTGCTCGAACAAACAAACAGAAAATATATACATTTTTTTTAATTTCCAGTAATGTAAATAGTTATAACAATAGTTTTCCCATCATTCCATCTTAGGGACAGACTTTTTCTCTTGAACAGTTTTAGTATTAGTATATATTTAAATGTATTCTACGGTAAAGTGTTAAGGCGTTTGGTGCATGGAAAATATTACGACAAAACTAATTTAACTGTACATATTTGTTTTTGATGCTTCTTTTTAAAACATAATATACTTAGTATATTTTTAAGAAACTTTTTTTTTACTGAGTTATGTCATTTTAAATGCATTTATTTTTATTCCAAGCCAGAATTATTTAGAAAACACATAATTATGTTAAACTTAAGTATAGTTCAAGAAACGAGTGTACGAATATGTTTCTGCACATATAAAAGTAAGAAGAAAAAATTTTCATTGTCAAAATAACAGTTTAATATTGACAATTTCCATTGATCACTGCTGGACTACTTCAGGAGCGATTTAAAGAATAAATTTAAATGAAAATGAAAACATAATTGGCAGAACACTATTGAGTTATGTATATATTTTCATATCCTTTTGTTTTTGATACGATCTGACTCAAAACATGCCCTCTGGAGTGACAGTTCTAGTTCTGCGTGTAAAACTCTCGCCGCCAGGAAGAATGTCCCCGCGACGTGGCGCTGAGGGCGGCGCTTGTCGGAACCAGGTAGTCCGGCGGAGCTCCGGCCGGCGGGCCGCAGCCTGCGGGGGGGAGGGGGAAGAATGGGGTGTAGAGGAATGACGAGAGAGGAGACCGAAGAAACGGTCTGTCAAGGTAGCGCTCATGGAGCTAATATACAGTAATACATCAGGAGAGAACAAGGGAAGACAAGCAGAGGATGCGAATGAAGCCGGGTATCGGCTTCCTACGCTGAAAGAAAATGAAAAAGACCCAAACACGCCTCGCGCGGCCGAAGAATCTTCCAAACTAAACTCGCAACAGCTCCGAAACTATCAAAACAATCAAACTGAAAATTTTACTGGAGTATCTATAAACATTTTTCCCCACATCGCTTTAATATTTTTTTCGAAACATGAATGCTTTCATTTTTAAAAATTAAATACTTATTTTCTGCCAAAAATTTTTGTGATTACGCAGAGTAAATTACAACATCGAAAAAAATTTTTTGTTTGCAATTGTAAGTGGGGGACACTAGCGTATGAAATAAGGAAAGTAGTATATGATAGCCGGTCCGACGGCAGGATGCAGGATGTGGATGGTGCGGATTGTGATTGTCGGTCCGCCATCTTGGATTGTGACGTCACGGCGGCCATCTTGGACGAGCGTAACGTGACAATATGCATAACGTGACACTTTTTCGTGCGTGCAGCCGGCGTAACGGGACACAGCGTAACGGGACACAGCGTAACGGGACATAACGTAACGGGACAAGTAGATCACGGCAGCCATCTTGGATCCGCCATCTTGGATCCGCCATTTTGGATGACGTCATTTTGTTTTCTAGAAAATTCCGGCATTGTGTTGTCCGCCATATTGGATGATGACGTCACCGTTGCAATTTTCGTTACGGCCGCCATCTTTAACTTTTTTATTTATTATCCGATTTTAATGAATTTTTTTTTTTAATTATAAAAAAAATTAAATAATATAAATTTAATAAAATATTTATAAAAAACAAACATTATCGATACGGAGCTCGGAGTCCTCGGTTCGAACCCGACGAGGTCAAAAAATTAAAAATGGCGACCGATCCTTCCCCCTGTGGTGGCTGCTGACAGAATGACCCCCACCACTTTTTTCAAAGCATATATATCGACAGTGAGCATGACATCATGTCCGCCATCTTGAAATCTGGACGCCATCTTGAAAAATCTTTATTTATTATCCGATTTTAATGAAAAAAATTCCAAAATTCATCAAAAAATTAATGTATTTGAATTCTGTTTGATAATATCGATGTACGTCCTTGGCTCGATTCCCGACGAGAGTAAACGGTCGATCCTTCCTCCACAGAAGTCACCTACAGACTGACCTACCACCACCAATAACTAGGTATTTACCATCAGCTGGTATGACATCATGTCCGCCATCTTGTCTTCATCCGCTGGAGTCCACCATCTTGTTTTCGTCTGCTAGAGTGTGCCGTTACCATGTAGTATAATTATCTGGTCACCATACTTTTGTCCTCAACTGTTGACATTGATCATTGACCTTGGCCTTTGACCTTGACCTTGAACTTTGACCTTGACCTTGAAATTTGACCTTGACCTTCAACTTTGACCTTGACCTTGAAATTTGACCTTGACCTTGAAATTTGACCTCGACCTTGAAATTTGACCTTGACCTTTAAATTTGACCTTGACATTGAAATTTGACCTTGACCTTGAAATTTGACCTTGACATTGAAATTTGACTTTGTCCTCGAAATTTGACTTTGTCCTTGTCGACCATCATGGATCCAACATTTTATGTTCAGTAGATGCTACCAGGAGCTACCACCTGCTGGAGTATGACATCTTGTGTGTGTGTACTCGTATTATAGAGTACATTTCCATCTGGATAAATTTATTCTAACCCGCTACAGTGCAGTAATCATTTATTACTGTGACACACGCCATCTTGAAATTTGGACGCCATCTTGAAAATCCGTAATTTTAATGCTAGATATTCGGGAAAAAGTTAAAAATTCATTAAATAAATTTGTTATCTATATACTGATTGATTGGATCGACTAAGGTCCTTGGTTCGATCACTGACCGATAAAAAAAACTCTAATATTTTAAAAAGAACCACTAAAGTGACAGGTTTGAGAAAATAAAAAACACCACAAGTTCTATTAAAAAAAATTTATTACATAAATTCAATACACTACTACAAGTACATAAAAAAACACTGACAAATTACTAAAGCCTTTTTGGATTCCTCGATTCAAACAGTCTTCTTATTGTACGGACTAAGCCTTTTACATGTCTTTAAATGTCTATCCGATCAGGTCATCACCGCAGCCAGAGACGGACTGAAGTTCATATCACTTATATTATCTCATTAGACAGTACAACACATGAGTCAAATCAATAACCATGTTCATTATATGTCTCGGAGCATTTTTTATAATGACGATGTAAGCTATCGAGACGTGAAATTAGTTTATTGCACTTATTGCACTGAAATTGTATTCTTTGATCATTATTAGAACAACCGCTTCTTTCATGTCTGCGAGCATTTGAGGTGATAGTAAATGATGCTCCACAGTATTTGCACTGATGCGAAGTACGCTCTTCATTAATTGAAGAATCCATTGCTGATGATGAAACTTCAGCTGATGGTGGAACAGCACATATCGGTTCGCAAGAACAGGTAATTACGCGACTTATGCACCAGAAGAAACAAAAAAGGCGATCCTTACACCACCGACGTCAGTAACAAACCGAGCGTCCTGCTGTCTAGGACTCGCTTATATACATGCACCGTATGGAATAATACGATAGTCAAATCAATATCAATTTACTAAAATACTAGAGTCAAAACAACATTAAAAAATAGAAGCACCATCAACAAAAAAGGAAGCAAATTTGGACGCACCTACAAAAAAGGAAAAACAAAAGGAAGCACCGACAACGAAAAGGAAGCACCGCCAACGAAAAGGAAGCACATTTGGAAGCACCGTCAACGAAAAAACAGCACCGACATCGAAATGGAAGCACATTTGGAAGCACCGACAACGAAAAGGCAGCACCGACAACGAAAAGGAAGCACATTTGGAAGCACCGACAACGAAAAGACAGCACCGACATCGAAAAGACAGCACATTTGGAAGCACCGACAACGAAAAGGCAGCACCGACAACGAAAAGGCAGCACCGGCATCGAAAAGGAAGCACATTTGGAAGCACCGACAACGAAAAGGCAGCACCGGCATCGAAAAGGAAGCACATTTGGAAGCACCGACAACGAAAAGGCAGCACCGGCATCGAAAAGGAAGCACATTTGGAAGCACCGACAACGAAAAGGCAGCACCGGCATCGAAAAGGAAGCACATTTGGAAGCACCGACAAAGAAAAGGCAGCACCGACAACGAAAAAGAAGCACATTTGGAAGCACTGACAACGAAAAGACAGCACCGCCATCGAAAAGGAAGCACATTTGGAAGCACTGACAACGAAAAGGTAGCACCGACAACGAAAAGGAAGCACATTTGGAAGTACTGACAACGAAAAGGCAGCACATTTGGAAGCACTGACAACGAAAAGGTAGCACCGACAACAAAAAGGAAGCACATTTGGAAGCACTGACAACGAAAAGGCAGCACCGACAACGAAAAGGAAGCACATATGGAAGCACTGACAACGAAAAGGCAGCACCGTCAACGAAAAGGAAGCACATTTGGAAGCACTGACAACGAAAAGACAGCACCGACAACGAAAAGGAAGCACATTTGGAAGCACTGACAACGAAAAGGCAGCACAGCCAACGAAAATGCAGCTCATTTGGAAGCACCGACATCGAAAAGGAAGCACCATCAACGAAAAGGCCGCACCATCAACGAAAAGGAAGCACATTTGGAAGCACAAGTTACGAGAACTTAGTCTTAGTTAGAAATCTGAATACAAGAAAAAAAAAACATTAAATTTTTATAATTGCAATTATTTATTTCTTTACATTATACAAATACAAGTAAAACAAGCCATTATTATATGTAGCCAGCTTTCCTCAGTTCTTTGAGTATGATTGATATTTCTTCGATGCACGAATAGTTTCCTGCACAAAGCGAGTCATGTAGAAGTCTTAGCCGGTCAACCAATATGTTTGGATCGTTCCATGAAGTGTAATCAGTCTCTTCTACCACCATCTTCATTGCTTGATTATTATAAATATTATTTTCTCTGGTGTCTTCCGTTTTAACACCATCCTCAGGGTTACTTTCATCATCTAGCCAGCGATCATCACAAGCTTGATCCGATTTATTTAATATATCACGTTGTTTCCATCGTTTCGGTCTCAGGACACCACCACAGTCTTCGATCTTGCCTGCTTTAGTTGCTTCATCACAGTCTATACCTTTGTCAACAGCCGCAGAGTCGCTGTAGCAATCACCGTAGAAGGCATCATCTTCACCTAGATTACCGTAAGAATTCGATGTCGATGATGTCGAAGCGTCTTCATCGTCTTCATGCTTCCTTTTTAGGAGTCCATCATTTTTACAAAGTAGGAAAGATCTACTTGAATTCGGCTGGAATGTATTCTCACTTTTTACGTTAAAGATTCTTCCATTGTCTTCATTCTTCCATAAATCATAATTGTCCTTCAATTTAAGTTCTTTGTCGAGATCGGAAGAACCGCAATCATAATCTCTCCCAAGACAAGGAAAATTATTGTCGTAATGCAGATCACTCTTCCTTAGTCTAGTAGAGCCATCGTTGTCCTCTAGCTTGTACACAGGCTTGACGTTACAAGTTCTGTCATGTCTTTTTAAGCTCTCTCTCCGCGTAAACGACTTGCTACATCGAACACAACTTATCATATTACGTAGTGGATTTTTATCACAGTCATTCTTCTCGTGTTGTCTTCCATTCTTTCTCAAGATAAATTCTTTGCTGCAAAACTTACACCTGTGACCTTTCGTTACAGCAACAGTCACCGAATCAGGATTCATATTAGTTACTGAGACTATGGTCAGATGCAAACTGAATTAATTAAATTAGATACATTACTTAAATATAATTTTTAATATTTCATCTGCAAGAATTAAGTTACATCATACAAAAGAAATTGTTACATGTGGTCTCGATTATTAGCATGTGATGTCGCCACGTGTTGTGTTGAGTCATAATTTATTTAGTTGTTTTATGTGGTATGCGTGAAGCTCACTAACGATCGCAAAACAAGGATGGCTTCGCTAGACATCAAGGAGAAGGAAGTTTGTCTTACATGTTAGTGCTCCACGGATGTCTCATGACATATTATTTGACTGAGTAATGGTTGCTTAATTTTTATTTCCACCTGGTAAAAAAATTACAAGTGCTGATTTAGTAACAGATATTCTCGAATTAAATGTAACTCTAAATAACACGTAATGACTCATTAGGTAAAAAATCCGTCATGCAGAGAGCGGTTTCTCATAATAGACAGAAACACTTGAAGAAACCACAGGAATAATCAGGAGTTCATGGAGAAATCCATCATAATATTGAAAAAATAATAGGGAGCACACGGAGAAAACCATCTCACGTTTCTTTGTTATCATATAAATACAGAAAAAATATTTAATAATAAAATAAATTAATAAAAAAATTTAAATTGAAAACAAATTAAATTGAAAGCAGGAAATAATCAGGAGCACACGGAGAAAACCATCATATTATTGACATGGATAATCAGATGCACTCGGAGAAAACCACCACACGTTTTCTTTGAAATCATAAAATTACAGGGAAAAAATTTTTTAAAAATAAATAAAAAAAATTCAAAAAAGGAAAAAATTACCAAAATACATAAAATTCTGGCTTGTACTAGAACTCTATCTTTGTTACACAATGAGAAGTTCACAAGCTAGCAGAATCTATTTATGTATTTTGGTAATTTTTTCCTTTTTTGAATTTTTTTTATTTATTTTTAAAAAAATTTTTCCCTGTAATTTTATGATTTCAAAGAAAACGTGTGGTGGTTTTCTCCGAGTGCATCTGATTATCCATGTCAATAATATGATGGTTTTCTCCGTGTGCTCCTGATTATTTCCTGCTTTCAATTTAATTTGTTTTCAATTTAAATTTTTTTATTAATTTATTTTATTATTAAATATTTTTTCTGTATTTATATGATAACAAAGAAACGTGAGATGGTTTTCTCCGTGTGCTTCCTATTATTTTTTCAATATTATGATGGATTTCTCCATGAACTCCTGATTATTCCTGTGGTTTCTTCAAGTGTTTCTGTCTATTATGAGAAACCGCTCTCTGCATGACGGATTTTTTACCTAATGAGTCATGACGTGTTATTTAGAGTTACATTTAATTCGAGAATATCTGTTACTAAATCAGCACTTGTAATTTTTTTACCAGGTGGAAATAAAAATCAAGCAACCATTACTCAGTCAAATAATATGTCATGAGACATCCGTGGAGCACTAACATGTAAGACAAACTTCCTTCTCCTTGATGTCTAGCGAAGCCATCCTTGTTTTGCGATCGTTAGTGAGCTTCCCGCATACCACATAAAACAACTAAATAAATTATGACTCAACACAACACGTGGCGACATCACATGCTAATAATCGAGACCACATGTAACAATTTCTTTTGTATGATGTAACTTAATTCTTGCAGATGAAATATTAAAAATTATATTTAAGTAATGTATCTAATTTAATTAATTCAGTTTGCATCTGACCATAGTCTCAGTAACTAATATGAATCCTGATTCGGTGACTGTTGCTGTAACGAAAGGATACAGGTGTAATTTTTGCAGCAAAGAATTTATCTTGAGAAAGAATGGAAGACAACACGAGAAGAATGACTGTGATAAAAATCCACTACGTAATATGATAAGTTGTGTTCGATGTAGCAAGTCGTTTACGCGGAGAGAGAGCTTAAAAAGACATGACAGAACTTGTAACGTCAAGCCTGTGTACAAGCTAGAGGACAACGATGGCTCTACTAGACTAAGGAAGAGTGATCTGCATTACGACAATAATTTTCCTTGTCTTGGGAGAGATTATGATTGCGGTTCTTCCGATCTCGACAAAGAACTTAAATTGAAGGACAATTATGATTTATGGAAGAATGAAGACAATGGAAGAATCTTTAACGTAAAAAGTGAGAATACATTCCAGCCGAATTCAAGTAGATCTTTCCTACTTTGTAAAAATGATGGACTCCTAAAAAGGAAGCATGAAGACGATGAAGACGCTTCGACATCATCGACATCGAATTCTTACGGTAATCTAGGTGAAGATGATGCCTTCTACGGTGATTGCTACAGCGACTCTGCGGCTGTTGACAAAGGTATAGACTGTGATGAAGCAACTAAAGCAGGCAAGATCGAAGACTGTGGTGGTGTCCTGAGACCGAAACGATGGAAACAACGTGATATATTAAATAAATCGGATCAAGCTTGTGATGATCGCTGGCTAGATGATGAAAGTAACCCTGAGGATGGTGTTAAAACGGAAGACACCAGAGAAAATAATATTTATAATAATCAAGCAATGAAGATGGTGGTAGAAGAGTCTGATTACACTTCATGGAACGATCCAAACATATTGGTTGACCGGCTAAGACTTCTACATGACTCGCTTTGTGCAGGAAACTATTCGTGCATCGAAGAAATATCAATCATACTCAAAGAACTGAGGAAAGCTGGCTACATATAATAATGGCTTGTTTTACTTGTATTTGTATAATGTAAAGAAATAAATAATTGCAATTATAAAAATTTAATGTTTTTTTTTTCTTGTATTCAGATTTCTAACTAAGACTAAGTTCTCGTAACTTGTGCTTCCAAATGTGCTTCCTTTTCGTTGATGGTGCGGCCTTTTCGTTGATGGTGCTTCCTTTTCGATGTCGGTGCTTCCAAATGAGCTGCATTTTCGTTGGCTGTGCTGCCTTTTCGTTGTCAGTGCTTCCAAATGTGCTTCCTTTTCGTTGTCGGTGCTGTCTTTTCGTTGTCAGTGCTTCCAAATGTGCTTCCTTTTCGTTGACGGTGCTGCCTTTTCGTTGTCAGTGCTTCCAAATGTGCTTCCTTTTCGTTGTCGGTGCTGCCTTTTCGTTGTCAGTGCTTCCAAATGTGCTTCCTTTTTGTTGTCGGTGCTACCTTTTCGTTGTCAGTGCTTCCAAATGTGCTGCCTTTTCGTTGTCAGTACTTCCAAATGTGCTTCCTTTTCGTTGTCGGTGCTACCTTTTCGTTGTCAGTGCTTCCAAATGTGCTTCCTTTTCGATGGCGGTGCTGTCTTTTCGTTGTCAGTGCTTCCAAATGTGCTTCTTTTTCGTTGTCGGTGCTGCCTTTTCTTTGTCGGTGCTTCCAAATGTGCTTCCTTTTCGATGCCGGTGCTGCCTTTTCGTTGTCGGTGCTTCCAAATGTGCTTCCTTTTCGATGCCGGTGCTGCCTTTTCGTTGTCGGTGCTTCCAAATGTGCTTCCTTTTCGATGCCGGTGCTGCCTTTTCGTTGTCGGTGCTGCCTTTTCGTTGTCGGTGCTGCCTTTTCGTTGTCGGTGCTTCCAAATGTGCTGCCTTTTCGATGTCGGTGCTGTCTTTTCGTTGTCGGTGCTTCCAAATGTGCTTCCTTTTCGTTGTCGGTGCTGCCTTTTCGTTGTCGGTGCTTCCAAATGTGCTTCCATTTCGATGTCGGTGCTGTCTTTTCGTTGTCGGTGCTTCCAAATGTGCTTCCTTTTCGTTGGCGGTGCTTCCTTTTCGTTGTCGGTGCTTCCTTTTGTTTTTCCTTTTTTGTAGGTGCGTCCAAATTTGCTTCCTTTTTTGTTGATGGTGCTTCTATTTTTTAATGTTGTTTTGACTCTAGTATTTTAGTAAATTGATATTGATTTGACTATCGTATTATTCCATACGGTGCATGTATATAAGCGAGTCCTAGACAGCAGGACGCTCGGTTTGTTACTGACGTCGGTGGTGTAAGGATCGCCTATTTTGTTTCTTCTGGTGCATAATTCGCGTAATTACCTGTTCTTGCGAACCGATATGTGCTGTTCCACCATCAGCTGAAGTTTCATCATCAGCAATGGATTCTTCAATTAATGAAGAGCGTACTTCGCATCAGTGCAAATACTGTGGAGCATCATTTACTATCACCTCAAATGCTCGCAGACATGAAAGAAGCGGTTGTTCTAATAATGATCAAAGAATACAATTTCAGTGCAATAAGTGCAATAAACTAATTTCACGTCTCGATAGCTTACATCGTCATTATAAAAAATGCTCCGAGACATATAATGAACATGGTTATTGATTTGACTCATGTGTTGTACCGTCTAATGAGATAATATAAGTGATATGAACTTCAGTCCGTCTCTGGCTGCGGTGATGACCTGATCGGATAGACATTTAAAGACATGTAAAAGGCTTAGTCCGTACAATAAGAAGACTGTTTGAATCGAGGAATCCAAAAAGGCTTTAGTAATTTGTCAGTGTTTTTTTTTATGTACTTGTAGTAGTGTATTGAATTTATGTAATAAATTTTTTTTAATAGAACTTGTGGTGTTTTTTATTTTCTCAAACCTGTCACTTTAGTGGTTCTTTTTAAAATATTATAGTTGTTTTTTTTTATCGGTCAGTGATCGAACCAAGGACCTTAGTCGATCCAATCAATCAGTATATAGATAACAAATTTATTTAATGAATTTTTAACTTTTTCCCGAATATCTAGCATTAAAATTACGGATTTTCAAGATGGCGTCCAAATTTCAAGATGGCGTGTGTCACAGTAATAAATGATTACTGCACTGTAGCGGGTTAGAATAAATTTATCCAGATGGAAATGTACTCTATAATACGAGTACACACACACATGATGGCATACTCCAGCAGGTGGTAGCTCCTGGTAGCATCTACTGAACATAAAATGTTGGATCCATGATGGTCGACAAGGACAAAGTCAAATTTCGAGGACAAAGTCAAATTTCAATGTCAAGGTCAAATTTCAAGGTCAAGGTCAAATTTAAAGGTCAAGGTCAAATTTCAAGGTCAAGGTCAAATTTCAAGGTCAAGGTCAAATTTTTAGGTCAAGGTCAAAGTTGAAGGTCAAGGTCAAATTTCAAGGTCAAGGTCAAAGGCCAAGGTCAATGATCAATGTCAACAGTTGAGGACAAAAGTATGGTGACCAGATAATTATACTACATGGTAACGGCACACTCTAGCAGACGAAAACAAGATGGTGGACTCCAGCGGATGAATACAAGATGGCGGACATGATGTCATACCAGCTGATGGTAAATACCTAGTTATTGGTGGTGGTAGGTCAGTCTGTAGGTGGCTTCTGTGGAGGAAGGATCGACCGTTTACTCTCGTCGGGAATCGAGCCAAGGACGTACATCGATATTATCAAACAGAATTCAAATACATTAATTTTTTGATGAATTTTGGAATTTTTTTCATTAAAATCGGATAATAAATAAAGATTTTCAAGATGGCGTCCAGATTTCAAGATGGCGGACATGATGTCATGCTCACTGTCGATATATATGCTTTGAAAAAAGTGGTGGGGGTCATTCTGTCAGCAGCCACCACAGGGGGAAGGATCGGTCGCCATTTTTAATTTTTTGACCTCGTCGGGTTCGAACCGAGGACTCCGAGCTCCGTATCGATAATGTTTGTTTTTTATAAATATTTTATTAAATTTATATTATTTAAATTTTTTTATAATTTAAAAAAAAAATTTCATAAAAATCCGATAATAAATAAAAAAGTTAAAGATGGCGGCCGTAACGAAAATTGCAACGGTGACGTCATCATCCAATATGGCGGACAACACAATGCAGGAATTTTCTAGAAAACAAAATGACGTCATCCAAAATGGCGGATCCAAGATGGCGGATCCAATATGGCTGCCTTTATCTACTTGTCCCGTTACGTTATGTCCCGTTACGCTGTGTCCCGTTACGCTGTGTCCTGTTACGCCGGCTGCACGCACGAAAAAGTGTCACGTTACGCATATTGTCACGTTACGCTCGTCCAAGATGGCCGCCGTGACGTCACAATCCAAGATGGCGGACCGACAATCACAATCCGCACCATCCACATCCTGCATCCTGCCGTCGGACCGGCTATCATATACTACTAAGGAAGAAGCCTCAAATTTTATTCATATTGTCGCAAGGGCCCTCGGTCTCCGTCAAGATCAACACAAATGTCACTCAAAAATAAACATAATAAAATAACATCTTAAGATTTCAAAATAAACATTGGGGGGGGGGGGTGGTAGCAGTAGAGCTGGTAAAGGGATTGTCTAACCTCCTTAGGACAGGGGGTGTAGGGTGTTGACTGAAAGAATAAAAAGTATTACCTATCCCACATCGTTTCAGGTTTTATTTCTGGTATACTATGACCAACACAAAAGTAAATAATTAACTAATTAAATAAATAAATAAAGTCAATAATGTCAAAATACAAAAAGTAAATAAACAATAATTTATCCTCTTCTTAGAACGTGTATTACTTCTTTTTAAAATAACATGATTATTCTTAACGCACACCTCGACCCATCCTTAAGCTAAAATTAACGAAAGAAAGTTTACATTACTGGATACCACAAACTGCCTGCAATCCTGGAAAGAATCAAAAAGTTAAGTCATCCTAACACAAATTTTAAAATACGCCCACAGATGTTACAAGAGGTGAAAGAAAATTACGAGTTCGCCATTACTTACACCTACGAACGGCAGCACGCAGCTACTCGCCAGGCCGGGGCTCCGACAGACCTCCAACACCTCACCGAGAAGAACCACACCGGGCGCACCCAGGGTGGCCCCCTTTATTAATTCCCCCTCACATCGTCATCACGTCGAGAACACTCCACGCGAAAACAAAAATCCCGGCCGCGATTTCACAAACACAACGCCATTCCGCCAACCGACGCTATCCCCCCCCTCCACCGGTCATGCCAGACTCGCACTTCTGCCACCTGGTAGCGACACAAACACCAGCGCGTCAGGCCTGCGCGAGAAACAGCAACGCAGCTAAACCAACCAGGGCGGCCAACACTCCCGGAGATTCCAGGACAGGATGACGCAACCGCCCGCGCAGCTGGCCAGGCTCTCGGGCGGCGAATCACGCCACCGTCCCAGAAAAACAGAGAGTGCTGGCAATCTACCGCGCCAGGAAAACAAGTCAATGCTCGAGTGTCGCAAACAAGTGTCAGGAACTCACGCGGGCTCACAAAGCACTACATGCGCAAAGCCAAATTAAAAAAAAACTCTACACGTAAAATTTTACCGCGTGACATCACATCGGACGACGAGGGCTTGTGCCCCACAAGCCAAGAACCACAACTTTAAATTTACAAACAAAGGATTGAAAGAAAATTTACAATGTTAACTATTAATATTACAAAAGAAGCCTGAGAGGCACGAGCCAATTCCGAAAAGTCATAGCACGACCGGCCAGAGGAGAATCGATAACACAACAAACAGAGCTAAACTTAAAGACGGGTTCGAGGTATCCAATAATTGATCCGATTGCTTACATCATAAAATTACAATTTCATATCTCCAATTATGAGTGTACATAGTTGTATTGAGCTAAATAAAGTAATCTTGAGGTACAAGCACATTTAAGCCTAACTTGACTGGCCTACAGCCGAGAGAGGCGGAGTATGGTGACAGAACAGCTCGAAGGGGCGGCGGGAACCATGATCCCGGAGGACGATCTGCAGCTCGTCCCCAAGTCCAGGGCTCCACCATTTGGAGTAGCACCCCTCAGCTCCAGCCATCTCTGCTGCATGTTGCCAGCAGTGCCATCCGTCAATACTGTGAAACTTCCATACCCAGCATCAGATTCATCAACAAAATAAACAATAACAACAAAAAAAATAATCTTAGGTGATTCAGAAACACAAATTAACATAGGGGTAGCAACATACTTCAACAATAGAAAATGACATACTCATAAATTTAACCTTTCATTAATGTCATTTAACAACAGTGTCTCACATAGGCAAATCTCAAACAAGGTAGGTAGGGGAATCCAAAAACGCCTAACCATTGATGAACCCAGGTGCCTGTTTACCCCGCAGATTCAATAATTAGGATACAAAACTTATAACCTACAAATAAAGGTTAACCCGAGCAAAACAAGAAATTTGCAAGAAAATATCCTTCCCTTTTTAAGAGGACCGAGGGCAAAAGAGGATACGCTTCTAGGTAGGAACCAGAAGGTAGTTCAAAAGTTTCAAAGGTTAGTTGAAGTCCAAAATCTTCACAGAGTCGTAATGGCAGCAACCCGCTGCGGGATAAAACGTTCACCAAAATCACTAGTACAGAAAATGTAGCACTGGATTCTCAACGTAGCAATGCCATGATAGCGGCGAACCCCACTGCGACCAAGCAGTCTCGTCTCTTCTCTTCTAGAAACTGAGAGTCCACACATACATGTCGCAATCAACTGGGGTCATCCGACGAATGCACTTCCACAGGAGTAACATACAGCCCACAACAATTCCTGGAAGGGATAACAGTTACTTTTTCCCACCACCAGGTACAGGCTGTATAGTCCCAGATCCTCGGTAATGAGGATGGACACGATGATTGATGCTATAACAGTTCATCTTCTACACTAGCACCACATGTCGAGTTTAAAGTTGGTCCTGTCTCTCCGAGTCCATGGAAATCTGGTTCAAACGCACAGTACATGACACTGGAAGGAGTATGGAAGGAAGGTAAGGAGATAAAGAACTCTTTCTTGGCTTAACCTCCAATCCAGCATAACCTATCAAAATATCAGACACCTAGGGTCATCTCTGGTTAACAAACAAAATCTAAATCTTTATAATCAATACACCAATGTGCCCAAATAATTAGTCGTTACTTACTTTGTTTTAAAAACATGGTTAATTCTTCATTAAACAACAAATACCATTTTGAAATAATTACAAACCGCGATAACAGTAAACAATTAGGATGAGTCCATCAATCAAAGAAAATTTACCTCATGGTTCGATAAGCGTGATGTTTACAAGAAATTCATCACCAGTGTTACTGGACAATTTGGCCTTTATTACATTTTCATTACGTAATCGTTCTCGTAAGTCCATAGCCTCTCCACTCGTGGATGCCTCAACAGGCGTGACTGGGGACGATATCTTCAAATTTTTCTGTGCACTTCGTTTAAGTTGAATACACTTCCAGATAAGAAAAGCCAACATACCAATTACAATTCCCAATATAAAAACCATAACAGTAAGTTCAGCATTTAAATAGTGGTCTCATCCAGTGCAGCTACACGTGGGAACGTTCCAATACCCACAAGGTATGGATTTCTAATAATAATCAAAAATAGGGTACCCCCTATCACAAATAATGCAATACTCTGAACATGTCTGACCATGAAACTCAATACTTCAACCGGTTTATTCAAAGAAATGGGGTCCAATCTAGTGAACCGAGAAACCGTGAAATTCAAATGAGGAATGGCAGAGGGCCAGTCCTGATCTAAACAATCCTCCAACGAGGGGAAAACTGTGTGGCTGGAAGCAGTCCGTGGAAAAATCTTTAATTTCTTTAACCTGGTCCAGGCTGCTGGGATCACATGAAGTAGTTGAAACTTAGACTTAGCTCTATAGTCACAAGGGTACAATTCATTAATTTTCAATTCACTATTCAAATACAATCGACAGTCACACGGAACTTCTATGTCCACAGCACCTGGTCGTTCTTCATCATCTATAAACAAAGTTTGGTTAGGATTCTTGGCACACTGTAACTCCACCTTGCCCCTAAGGTGAGTCAAAAAATAGCGTTCCGGCCCAGCCTGCGTGATCATGAGGTGAGTTCCGGAACGGCATTGAAAAGTACAAAGTTCTGCAAGTCTTTCGATTGTAACCCCCTGAAACAAAGCTTTGGGGCACAATGCACTTCCCATGGTGTCTCCTGAAAATCTAGGCACAAAACACAAATTCTCCTCCAAAGGCCGGCAGTCCAACAAATTACGTCCTTGGATCGTCACTAGGTGGTTACCATCCACCGCTAAAAAGTTTGGTTCATGTTCTAGGTGACATGTATTATTCTTCCAATGAAAAGGTATACCAACAAACTGAAACAACTTCCAATTAGAGCTATAGCGTACAATAGGGATTTTAACTGACACATACAGACTTTCTTTAAATGCATTACATTTACAAATAGGCAAATGGAAATAAGCCTGAATTTGGGTACTACTAATTGCTAATTTATAACCATCTTTAACAAGGATAGTTTCCAAATCCTGCAATTTTTCCTGTAAAAGTGCCGGCGTAATCAAAACAGAAGGAATCTTATGTGAGCGGCATTGATCCAAAACTTCAATATGAGTTAGAGTGTGAGCTTGCTTAGCTAACTGAGCCGCTAATAATAATTGTAACTGAAAAGAGTGACCTATTTCTTTTACCATCCCGGAAAAACGAACTGTCATTGCTTCTCTAAAAGTTCTCAGGTAATCAGTAAGGTTAGTGAATTTCGTTTGAACTCTTTTCAAAACACTCGTCATGGCTTCATTAACAACACTAATAGAATTACTCAAATTGGCAAGCGCCACATGGTCATCTATGATTTGTGCTTCCATCTGATCAATATGCAGAGAAATCTGTTGCTGATTTAGAAATAAACTTTCTACTTGACTGGTCACTGCCACATCACAACACCATCTTACAAAATCGCCAATAAAAGATAAGCCTCGCTTTTCTCGATTAACCACACTGTCATACTCCAAATTCTCACCAGCTGCATCATTTAGTTTATTCAACAGCATATCAGAATAAAAAATAACCTGTTTTAATTCCCGGAAAACTGAACACCAGTCAGAGGATGCATTAGAGGGGCAAGAACTCAAAAGTGTTATACCTTCATGAATTTCTGATAATTGTAATGGCCAGGGGGCCTTAAAATTTTAAAGGTACCGATGAGGTATACAACATCACCTTTGGTAGAGGTTCGAAATGGGCACCAGCGATGACCCCCACTGTCTCAGGTTGGAACGGCGAATGAGGCGCGTCATCCCCTCAAGACAGCACCAGCATACCCATCAGTAGCCACCAGCAACTTGTCTTCATTATGAGGGCCCGAGTGGCTTTGAGGGTACCTGAAACACTCTTATGGGCGACTTAAAAAAAACAAATCTTAAATTGCCAAGTCACTATTAAACAAAATTACCCAGGACCGAAATGAAATGTATCACAGGTTACAATACACAACAAACGAACACCAAAAACAAATACTTGATGGCCTTACAAAGAATCTAGACACAATACAAACAGGGCTCACAATTGACATCACCATAAAACAAAAATAAATAAATAAATAAAACTCAGGCAGCAAAGAATGGTTTCATTCTTTCCACATTAGTTACCTCATAGCTAACTTTACCACATTGACACTTTTTAACCAATACAGATTATCAGATATTTTTTTCTCAACAACAAAAGGACCAAACCAGCGATGCAACAACTTCTCCGAAAGCCCCTTTTTCCGGATCGGAGTAAACACTAACACTTCCTCCCCCACCTTATAACTCACCGCTCGTCTTCGTTTGTCGTACCTGCGTTGGTCTACTCTATCTGGCTTGGGATTGTTATAGCAAAACACATCATTAAGCAAAGAAACATTTTTGGTCCATCTACGTAATCTTGTCTTAGGTCCTGAAGGCATTAACCTGGGGTCAGACAGTTGCTTCTTAGTCACATCAATATCTTGCAGAACAAAAACAGGTAATTCTAACGTTTTCTCTTTGCCCCTTAGGGTTCTACTACTAACTTCCTCGTCTAAATCATTACCTGCAAAACACACTGAAATTCGTTGATGCATCCTAGCCTCGTTGTGTGAATGCTCTTTTATCCTGACACAACCTAACCTCAAAGTAGGTTCTGCTTCAATTTTGTTTACTTTAGGAGGATCATCTTGGGTTCCTGACCTCTGAACTTGGTTATCACCAGGGGGTGCATTAATCTTATCATGTTTTCTGTGTCTGTCCTTAGCCTCCCTCACCTCTGCTCCTTGTACTGGAATGCCCGCAGTGGGATGGTTTATTGTAAATAAAGTATTTCTGTTTCCCTTACATGAAATTACTGCCTCAAACTTAGTAAGAAAATCACATCCTAAAATAAGACCACGGATTGGTGTTTCTACCAGTCCCACTGGGTGATGATAAAAAAATTGGCCTAATTTAAAACCCAGCATAACCATGTGATTCAAGTGGTGGGTTTTTGCAGACACCCCTGCTACAACTCTGTGTTCTGCTGGTTTCCAAAAACGTTTAGGAATTAACATACTATCCACTAAAGATACAGCAGCACCGCTATCTATAAAAACGGGGATCTCTGTCCCAAAAATCTTAGTTTTTAGACTGAACACCCCATCGCACTTAAAAAGGGACATTGTGTTTTTACAGAATGCATTCCTAGTCTGTGCATAACTTTTCCTGCCTAGTTTCCCTGTTTTCTGCATATTTGGCTGTGAGCGACAGTTCCACTGAATGTGTCCCGGCTTGTTGCATTTAAAACAGATGGGTCTCCCATCAAAGGTCCTCTGGGGTCTAGCAAAGGTTCTAGAACCGGGCTCTTGGGTTGTGTCTCGAGGTGTACTGTTGTGTTTCTGTTGGTTAGGTTGTTGGAAGTGTTTATTAGACTTATTTCTATTTTCTCCACTAGGTCTGAAGTTTTGTAAGTGTATGGGCTGAACTCTTAAAATTCCCATTTCTTCACGCAGTTGCTTTAACTGTTTCCCCAACTCCATTAGTCTATTTTTTATTTTTGAATCCATTGTGTCTGCCTCCCTGATATTTCGAACAGGAACTTGTTCTGGTTTTACAGCCCCACTACCCTTTAATCTATCATGACTCTTCGCATAGTATAGACCTGCCTCAATGTTTCTTAAATTTCCTAGCAACTGGTCTACTGTGTTGTTAGGAAACAGCATAACTTTCTCCACAATATCCGGTCGTAAGCCTCTTAATAAATATCTCACTTTATTGGCTTCTGGCATTTTGGGGTCAAGCCGATTACAAAGGTGAAGAACGTCGTAAATAAAAGATTCAAATGGTTCCTCCCCACCCTGTACTCTTGATTGAAGTCTTATTTCCAGGTCTTCTACCTGACCTACATGAACAAAAGCAGCCTTTAAAGCGGTGGCTAATTCATCAAAAGTTTTCAAATTTTCCAATGTTGACTCATAACTGTCATACCAGCGGCTAGCTGGTCCCCTGAGAAATGTGGGTAAATACGCAATACATTTTTGGTCATTCCAGCCATTGACCTTGGCTGCTCTCCTAAACTGTTTTATAAACTCATCGACATCTTCTATTTGTCTCCCCCAAAAATAGCTAGGTTCCACAAAAAATTTTCCTGCCTCCATTGTGTCGTGGTGGTCTCCTCTAGGTGCTGAGTTTAACAAATGCAATTTTTCTTGTATCTTTACCAGGGGCTCCTCATCTGAACTACTATTTCCACAAATATCAGGTATCCCTGTCTTGTCGTCAGTACATAGGCTAAGAGTGTATTGATAAGACATGCCCAAACATAAAAAAAAAAATAAACAGAATACTCAGTGTGTGGACATACTTAAACTAAAAAAAAAATAATCATGCTCCTGATAAACATTCAGCCTCCTACCTAACCTGGCTTAAAAAAAAATCTTAAATCAACTGCTTATAATTACACACACACAATACCAAAAGCAAAACCAATTGAAATACTAAAGTGCAATGTTTAAAAAAAAATTACTTAACTTAATGAAAATTTAAAATGCTTAACTCTATAACAAGACCATTTCATTTTTACACTTATTCAGAGAACATGTAAGTAGGCATTCTGTCTCCACTCCTCTAATTAAAACCTGAAAATGGAAGGTATGCAAATTAAAACTCCTGAATATGTTGTTCCTTGCTGATAAACATAAACACTTATCTCAAACACTGGCTGAAAAAAAAGAACATGATTACCATTACAGAATAGGCCATTACTAAAACCAAATTTAAAAAAAATAATAATAATAATCACTCATGCTTAAAACATTTATAAATAACCTGGCTGTACCTCGTGACCCCTGAAACAGATATGGTTAAAACCAAACATCACCATTACACCAAACAAATTTAAAAAAATAACACACACCCTACAATTAGACATACCCTAGCCTCACACCATTTTGTCGCAAGGGCCCTCGATCTCCGTCAAGATCAACACAAATGTCACTCAAAAATAAACATAATAAAATAACATCTTAAGATTTCAAAATAAACATTGGGGGGGGGGGAGGTGTGGTAGCAGTAGAGCTGGTACAGGGATTGTCTAACCTCCTTAGGACAGGGGGTGTAGGGTGTTGACTGAAAGAAAAAAAAGTATTACTTATCCCACATCGTTTCAGGTTTTATTTCCGGTATACTATGACCAACACAAAAGTAAATAATTAACTAATTAAATAAATAAATAAAGTCAATAATGTCAAAATACAAAAAGTAAATAAACAATACTTTATCCTCTTCTTAGAACGAGTATTACTTCTTTTTAAAATAACATGATTATTCTTAACGCACACCTCGACCCATCCTTAAGCTAAAATTAACGAAAGAAAGTTTACATTACTGGATACCACAAACTGCCTGCAATCCTGGAAAGAATCAAAAAGTTAAGTCATCCTAACACAAAATTTAAAATACGCCCACAGATGTTACAAGAGGTGAAAGAAAATTACGAGTTCGCCATTACTTACACCTACGAACGGCAGCACGCAGCTACCCGCCAGGCCGGGGCTCCGACAGACCTCCAACACCTCACCGAGAAGAACCACACCGGGCGCACCCAGGGTGGCCCCCTTTATTAATTCCCCCTCACATCGTCATCACGTCGAGAACACTCCACGCGAAAACAAAAATCCCGGCCGCGATTTCACAAACACAACGCCATTCCGCCAACCGACGCTATCCCCCCCCTCCACCGGTCATGCCAGACTCGCACTTCTGCCACCTGGTAGCGACACAAACACCAGCGCGTCAGGCCTGCGCGAGAAACAGCAACGCAGCTAAACCAACCAGGGCGGCCAACACTCCCGGAGATTCCAGGACAGGATGACGCAACCGCCCGCGCAGCTGGCCAGGCTCTCGGGCGGCGAATCACGCCACCGTCCCAGAAAAACAGAGAGTGCTAGCAATCTACCGCGCCAGGAAAACAAGTCAATGCTCGAGTGTCGCAAACAAGTGTCAGGAACTCACGCGGGCTCACAAAGCACTACATGCGCAAAGCCAAATTTAAAAAAAACTCTACACGTAAAATTTTACCGCGTGACAATATACCTCTTTTGGCGCATTCAACCCCATACTTTTATTTTTACAGAGAGTTGAAGTGGGAATAATGTTTCAGTGGGTAACACTACCGACATATGTCTTCGGAACGCACTTCTTTTTGTTATTATACATCTCAAAATTTATAATTTCATACACAATGTTTATAAAAACGAATTCTTACTTACCTCATTTAATCTATTACAAACCTCTTGTAATATACGTGTATTAGCAGAAGAACAAACGTAACATGCAAACCTTAGGTAAACACTGGTAGAGAATTGTTTGGAATAACTGTAATGCTATGCATATACTGAAAATGTAAGAAACTTCCAATTTTATTAATTGTTTGCATAAGAATTAATAATTTTAAAAAAATCATAGAATAGGCCTTTATAGACTGAAAACCTTTCACGTAGTTTGAAGTCGCTTACATAAAAGTTTTTTAATATATATAATTACCAAATATTGTTGAATATATTTAACATTTTTATACATGTTACAACACACATATAATAACAAACTTTTATAGTATATAAAAAGACAAACGCCAAATTTTAGCATTTTGTATTTCTTTTCTCTGTGTGAATAAAATAACAGTTCTTAACGTAGTTGCTAATACTGTACTATATTTCTAAAAAAAAATTACGAAAACCCCTGACATCGTCACCATAACAATGATAAATTTGCAAAATAATTAAGGCACATTTTTTAATGCTACGAAGCACACTCTTAAGAGAAATGTTTTAAACTTATGTTGGGATGTAACTAATATCTTAAAAGCATTCTGAAACCGTTACTTTGAGGGAAACCTTAATATACCGAACACCATACCATCCTTTAATCGAGTACGATTTTCGCTTCTTAAGACCCATTTGTCTTCAAAATGCACTGTACTGTGTAAGTAATAAATCAGTCTTAAAATCAGTTAATTATTTTATCTTCCTATTTCGTATTCTAATTGAAATAAATATCAGATAAGCATGTGTTACTTGTATCACGACATCAAGGTATTATTTATCAGTAATTAATATTTCATTTTATTTTTTTGTTAACTAATGTGCATAGGGCAGTGCACTAGACATCACTACCTGTGTGTAGTGTTGCGTTACACTTTTTAACGCATTAGAGTTTACATAAAATGATAAATTCAAAATTTCGTTTAAAAGTTTAAATATCAGCGATCAATTTAATTAATGTCCAGTATAACTCAGTCAGTAAAACATTCGGAAATATGTATAGGACCTGTTAACCTAAATATTTGTTAACAGTTAAACTGAACTAAGATGTGTTAGAGTGGTTTTTTCTCTGTCCGTATATTAGAGGTATGGAACCTCAATAAATATAGTTTAAAAAACTAAAGAAACATGCTTTTAAAGATTATCAAACTAAAAAGTTAAAAATAATTTTAAAATTTAATTTATGACAATAGTATATAAGCAATACTAGTATAAATGAGAAAAAAAAACTTGAGGCGCTTTGTGCCATATTTTTTGTATATTAAGCGCCCCATGCTTTTTTCTCATTTATACTAGTATTGCTTATGTACTATTGTCATAAATTAAATTTTAAAATTATTTTTAACTTTTTAGTTTGATAATCTTTAAAAGCATGTTTCTTTAGTTTTTTAAACTATATTTATGTATAATTATCATAGGGAAATGAGTTACCGACACTACCTATTACCATCTGAGATAACTATTTGGAGTTGCAACGTCACAAAGAAATGGTAAAGTCTCTCCGAATCATTTACAGTTAGATGTATGGATATAATCATATAATTTACCAGGAAAAAAAACATTTTTTTTCCGGCGTGGCCGGGAGTAGAACCCACGATCGCTGAATACGAAAGCTGACGTCTTAGAAGTTGCCTTAGACCGCTCGGCTAACGAACGTAATGAAATTGGTGGGACATTTTACACTGATGAGCCACTCACTCTTAGTCGAAAGAGTTACAGACGGACAGACAAACAAACATACAGGTGAAGATAATATAAAGCATGTAATAAAATACGCATCTGTCACCCATTTACTTTAAATACAGAATTATAAACTACATATTGTGAAAACATTCTGCAGCAGTTTTTGCTGAACGGAAAAACACGGATGAGAAGACAGACGAAATGTGTTTGGTAAGTGATTTTTCGTCAAATGAAATGGAACAGGACAGTGCTTATCAGAATGAAATTACAGAACTACTTTTGTGCAAGGAAATGTATTTTACAAAGACATTTCAAGAGAAATCACCTTTAAATGAAATAGATCTTGCTGACATGGAAGAAATAGTCTTAGATTTAGAGGCCAGGTCCCTTTCAAGTGACGAAATTTCTCTTGAAGGGCTGAAATATGTTTCTGGCTATATAGCTCATCGTTTCAGAAATAAATATCCTGACCTTGGCCCTACGGATTTCAATTCGGAGGACGATAGCTGGATACATGTACAATCAAAGGGTAACTTAAAATGTCCCACTTATGAATTTTTGGAATTAATAAAGATCGCTGAAATGTGTTTTGATAATGTTCATGTCAACAATTTGTGCAAAAAAGAGCGGATTTTTGAATCACTGACTAAAATTATTTGCGGAACTACTGAAAATAAATATCCAGAAAAAGTTATATAGCTACTGTTTTGTCAGGACAAGAACGTATATGCGTATCAAGTATTTGAACATGAAATATTTTAACGAACAAGATCAAAAATGCAAAGAAAGAAATAAGATGAGGAAAACTACCCTCTAAGATTTTTCAGTGTGATAGTGTCCACTTTCCTTCACCATAATATGTATGTTCATAATTTATTTACGATGTTTTTTAATTACTTTATTTAAGAAAAGCATTTATTGTGAATATCGCAGCAATTATGTAGGGCTTAAGGTATTTATTGTATTCCAAATATTGAGTATGTCATTTCTATTGCCTTTATTAAAAATAATATATATGTTAACAATGTAACAAAATTGCGATATTTTTGTATTGCTGTTGCAATTTCGTTTCTTGTAAACATTATTGTAGACTTTTTCATATTGAAAATTAAATTTGCTATAGGGTTGTTTGTATTTTAATTTTACAGTTATAAGATTTTTTATATGTTGTTTACTGTTTACAAACATTTGAAAAATATTTCCTTAACCATATTTCAATTTCCATGGCAATAGTCTTGTTAGCTTTTCGGGTAACTCTTCTACATGGATGATAAGATGGTGCGACATCTAAAACATATCACACCACCTTTACATAACTATAAAACTAAGAGGTGTTTTCTTTACATAATATTAAAGCACAATGTTTCCTTGTTGCGTAGGTGATTTAGAATTTCCATTTATCTAGAAAAATGGGCTTTCAGAATGTTTTTTAACACACAGTGTTTCGGAAGGTTTTTGAAGAAAAAATTTGATTACCCGTTTTATTTTTTTGCAGCTGAATTCGGGCACGTGCATGACATATAATTAATCCGTAGAAAGCGCAATGGTTTAAAGTATTGATGTTGAAGATTTGAAAAGATTCATTGAAATAGTGTGAGAGAACGAGTGAGTTGAGTGAGAATATGTGCGCTCTCAGTCACATGACGTGCGCAGTTGCGAACAAATAAATAATCCATTCCGCCTCTCCATGGCGAAGGATGAGTGAAAGAGAAAACCTGCTAACCCCTTTCCCTCCTCCGGGCACGATAGAACCGTATCGGCTGTGTGTTAGAGGGAGAGGGAGATAAAACCTTCGAGGTTCTGTTAATTCCTCCTAGATGGCAGGCCGCAGAGCGACCACCAGCAACACCCTTCCCGTATGAAGGCCATCTCGCCATTGACGAGCTGGAACTAAGCTCTTGACCTCCCTACATAGTAACAGTTACCCACATAGGCATCTAGACTCTTTAATGATCATATGATACAAAATTCATTGCTTTCGAGCCTGTGACCGTTTTTTACCGTGCACCAGTCGCCTTAAGCAGTTGTTCGAATTGCAGAAATGTTTTAACGCCCAGGAAATTTATGATTTAAGTAAACAGATATAAATTATATTCTTTACTAAATGCAACGAGAACAGTTTCAATTCAATAGAATAAAACATGTGTAAACTATGTGAAGCTCAGGTGCTTTTTGACTTATAAAAAAATCAGTTGAAACAATGTAGCTACTTAAATTCTTCTGCATTCGCGCATTACGTCAACTTGTGAGCACTTAGTCTTACGTACTAAGAGCCGTATATTGGCAACATGGTGAATACCTTAATGCGTATGTTTAGAGAAATTTGTGCTAAAAATAATCAGTAAAGTAATTAATTAAAGAAAGTGTAAAAATTTAAAAAAAAAAATTAAATATTAATAGCTTTTTCTTTAAAAATGTTTTGTACTAATTAATACAATAGCAGTACATTGATGTTCCTCCTCCTACTGGGTTCTGATAGAGGAGCGATAAACCGACCGCCATCTTGGATTGTGACGTCACGGCGGCCACCTTAGACCTTTTCCTTTCACGTTGACCTTCGCAATTTGCCAGAAAATGACTTGTCATTGCAAAAAGTACTCTAAATGTAATGAAATTGGCCAAAAATTCACCATAATTTTTTAGGATAATATTTTCGCAAATATAATTTTAAAAATCAAAAACAAAAAAATTACCTTTTGCAGGGAAAATTTTCCATTTTAGTCCTCCAAAATACTGATTTATTAAGGAATACTGTTGATAACAAGAGATTTTTTTTTGCTTATTTTGTGATTTATCTTTATCGACAAGCCGCCCTGAGCCGTTTAGATCATGACCTTGATTCCGGTCGTTATCTTGGTAGATGTCTTGTCCACCATTTTGGATAACGCCAATTTAAATTGTGTCAAGGTCACCATTTTTAAAATCAGTATTTATAATGAAAAAAAAGTAAAATATAAATTATTAAAAAAACATAATTTTAATTGAAAATTTTAACATCCTGCTAAAATTATAAACGCTAAAGTTTGTAAGTACGGATGTTTGTTACTCTTTAACGTAAAAACTACTGAATGGATTTTAATGAAATTTGGCCGACAGCTAGCTTATAACATGGATTAACACATAGACCCCATATTAATATGAAATTCCATCCCTAAGGGATTAAAAAAGTGATAATTTCATTTTATAACAAAAAAATCATAGGTCATAGACATACAAATAGTGAGTGAGTGTCATTTCTTTGTCTGACACACGATCATATACATAGTAAGGTCTGGTAAATTAATATTTTTCTCCTTGGTGAGACCAGTCCGCTTAGGCGCTAATAACAGTTTTGTTCTTAACTTCGTCAATAAATAGAGTTGCCTTGAATTTTAAACGCACCATCATTTGATGCGTTTGTCATGTCCTTAATTTTCGTTTGTTTGTGCCGTATGCGTTCCTATAAAATTCATCCGATTGCGATGAAATTTTGGTGATTTGTTATGCGCATGCCCAATATGGTTACTAAGACGGTATAACTATTTTTCAATAGTTGGAGCACGAATCATGTCAAAAAAATGTGTTTTTTTTAATTCTATATAACGGCAGTTCATCTGTTTTTGTTGTATAAGTGCGCACGCATGACACAATTTATTTAAATATAAAAGAGAGACAGTGATAGAGTTATATATATATATATATATATAGTGAGATAGAGACGGAGAGATAAGTTGAGATGGAGCGAGGTATAGAGAATGAAATGGGTTAGATAAAATGATATACCAATAGATGTATAGAGCTATATAAAGACTTATATATATAGAAGATATAGAGATTTTGGGAAGTACATATGTGGATAGAAAGAGATAAATAGAGATAGAGATACATAAATGTATATAGAGATAAATATATATAGATGGATGGATGGATGATTTGTATATGTGGAACTACTTCAAACATATTACAAAACAAAACTGAATGAGGCATTGCAATGCAGGCCGAGCATTAGCTAGATAATTGAATCTTTTCAATATTAGTAACCTCTTATTTTTCACCTTTTTTCTATATTTCTTTATAAAGTCTAAATTACATACAGACCAGGTAAATAACTATAAACTGGCAGAACAACGTCTGTCGGGATCTGAAAGTGATATAAATTAATTTTCACACTTGACATTTAAATTACGAAGAAAATTACTAACTTCACCATGTGTTCAGCCCGGGCAACGCCGGGTATTGCAGCTAGTAATTTTAATAAAAGAAGTTCTAACGTAATGGAGTCCTCTGTTCGAACCTGGCGAGAATATAAATATTACTATTGATCCTACCCCCACAAAGGCCACCAGCTTATTGGCCCACGCCATTAATATCAAGGAATCTATTATATCTACCATCTTGGATCCACCATCTTGATTTCGTCTGCTAGAAATTGCTGTCCTATTTTTATTTTATTATTTACCCACTTGAGTGTTGTAGAATTTATTAGCAGATAGTCTTTTTTCACATTCGGTATCTCGCCGGTATTCTTGGCCACCATCTTGAAAATATGTAATTATTAATCAAGTAATTTTGAAAAAATTAAAAAGAAAATTAGAAATTTCACCTATTAATATATTTGATAGAGTCGATGTATTTCATTGCCTAGTTTGATTCTTGAGCAACGACAGAAAGTTAATTTAATTAAATATCACATAAAATTGACAGGTGCAATAAATTAAAAATACTTTTTTTTTACCAATAATAAATGTAAATTAAATTATACTTTACTACAGGAACACTTGTGAAAGTTAGAAAACTTTCAAGCATTTGGCTTGAAACGACTAATTCTCAGCCCAATCGGTCTACTGGAGACAAAGTCCAACCAAATCCCTTGCTGATAGTGTTATTATTAGGTGTCTTCTTCTTGTAAAAATTTATAGGAATAATCCTATGATAATGTTACTTATAATTTTTATAGTTAGTGAAAAAAAATTAGGGTTGTTCCTTTATTTTTGTTAGTTAATTATGTTTTGAATTTATTATTTAATATTATTGATGGCTTTATTATTATTTTAAATCGGATATTTATTATTCAAAAAAATGTAGGTAAAATTCATGGTCCAATTATAGTTCTAAAACAGTTTATTTTTAGTTTGATAATTCTTGTTGAAGGGTCGAAAATCGAGAATAGGCTGTTATCATTTTCAGATTTTTTCATTATGAATTTTTTTATAATTCATTTATTTTTTTGTGTTTTTTTTAAAACATATTATTATGATAAATAATATTATTATGATATTGAAATAAATACATATTGTTAGTCATCTTATTGGTGCTATTTGTGGAATTAGAAAATATTAAATTTTAATAATTTTAACATGACATAGACATCACACAAGAATGCTTGTAGAAGTGTGGAGGATTTTCCAGACAACCCTCCGTAGATTGTGAGGAAGGTAGACTGTACTCCCGGGAGGAAGATGCGGTGTCGTGCATCAATCACGACGACACGACAAGGGGACAGGGGGGCAGGGGTGGGAAAGTTGTGAGAGCGGAAGGTGCGCGCGCAATCTTCAAGGACACTCCTAGGACCCCGCTACTGGAACAGGCACAAGGCATCGTGTCCCGAACACCCTCCATGCTGGCCGGACGCTGAGGACATCTTGTTTATTCCGATACTTGGCTTCTCCACTTTTTCATCAGCCGTTCCCTTTTATGAGCGCTATCTCTTCTTTTTTCCCCTGGCTTCTATCGGTCGCCTGCACGAGAATGGCCGTACAGCCATAAACTTTGAGACGGTTAAATCTATAAGGTCGTATGGAGGATGCAGCATGAGTTTTTTACCTTTGATGCCAAAGCGTTTTCAAAAGCGTTATAATTATATTGATAAATGTAATGTTTAGATGATTTAGATAATTGTTTGCGAATTTCGGATGTTCAAGAATATCGATAAGCTGATTTTTACCGTAAACACAAAATAAAAAAAAAAGTGTTTACTTCTAATAAAACGGTTATTAGTGTCTATTAGAATTGTGCCAATAATAATTATATTTTCTAATTGAAATTTGAAAGTGTTAGAACTTTTAAAATTCTGCAGATCAAACCATGTTTGTAGAAAATTTCTCAAAGAAATTAACAGTTATTGCTTGATAAATTTGTGGTAGCTTTTGAAACTTATTTTCTTCAACTGTTAAGGATTTATTCATTACAAAAATTATTCTTTCGGGGGATGTTTTCTTAGAGCCAATTTTTTTTTGTTTGTTTACTGACGAAGACATGAAAACGTATTTTCTTTTGTTTCATATTGGCCAAAATTCTAACGGACTAGGTAATTTTTAAAAAAAAAATTAAAAAACACGATTTCCATGTAAGTAAATAGTTGGTTCTGATGTACATATTTTATTTAATGATGCCTTGACCAAATTTTACTGACCATTGCAACTGTTAGTATTAAATATGTTAAAAGATTTAAATCGAAATACAAGCACTAACTTAATGCGTAAAATCATTAAGCTGTTTTGATGATTTCAGATACATATATGTTTAATTATAAAGAAAAATAAGAAATAATGTAGCCATTTATCAATAAGGAAAATCATTTAACCACAGCCAAAAAAAGTTACTTTTAAAAGGTTTTCCCGAACGCATTTTAATTACTCACTATCCCTCTGAGTTAGATCGCGTTAACCGAATTATTAACATAGGTTATTTGAATTAGAAAAAAATATTGGGATGCTAAATTATGAGTTATATTTAACTAGCTGCAGTACCCGGCTTTTCCCGGGCTGAACACCGGGTGAAATATTGTCCGCGAGTTACAGCAAAATGGATAGCGATATGTCCAGTGTGTTGGACATTAAGAAATGACACATAATTACTGTTTGTGTATCTGTGACCTATGATTTTCTGTTTACCCAGGGCGATCGGTTGAAAGGTTTAGAAGTTGATGCGCTACAGCGCCATCTAGCGGCGAGTTACAAAAAAAATGGATGATAAAAACACTTCGATGTGCCAACTTTCCTGGCGATCGGTCAAACGGTGTAAGAGTTTATCGACGTCATACATTACAAAATCCAATTATATATATTCTTATATTTCGAAATTTTGGGGCTTTCACTTTTGCGAAAAGTGGATGTTCAGGACCTCGAATGGTTTGGAACACTCCATCTCGAAAGAAATGATATTTGAAATTCCTGAAATTATCGACATTTTGGGGCTTCGTCCCCAGAGGGGGAGGGGTGATTTTGAGGACCCTGAATGGCTGGGAAACAATAAAAATCGAACGAATAATATTTGAAATTTTTTTAATTTTGGGGTTTTGACCCCTGAGGGGGGGTGGGGGGGGTTATGTTGAGGACCCCGAATGGCTCGTAATCACTCCAAATCGAAAAAGAATAGGTTTTTGGAAATTTTGGGAATTTTTTTAATTATTGGGTCTTTGACTCCTTGTGGGGGGAGGGTAGTTTGAGGACCCTGAATGGCTCGGAAACACTGCAAATAGTAAAAAAAGTATTCTTAAATTTAAGAAATTTTTCGAAATTTTGGGGTTTTGCATTCCCCTAATCCCCTTAGCACAAATTTGTTGGAGAACACGTCTTTGGGTAAACGTTCCGCCATCCCCCGGACACTTTAGTTAGTAATGACTTAATTTTAATACAATTTCCTCCAATTTTTCGAAATTTTGTGGCTTTCACTTTTATGAAAAGGGAGGGGGGTGGAGGTTCAGGACCTCGAATGGTTCGGAACACTCCATCTCGAAAGAAATTATATTTGAAAATCCTGAAATTTTCGATATTTTGGGGCTTTGTCCCCAGAGGGGGAGGGGTTATTTTGAGAACCCTGAATGGCAGGGAAACACCAAAAATCGAAAGAGAATGATTTTTGAAATTTTCTAAATTTTGGGGCTTTGACCCAGGATAAGGCGGGGAGGGGGGGGGGGTTATGTTGAAGACCCCGAATGGCTCGAAAATACTCCAAACCGAAAGAGATTAGGTTTTCGAAAGTTTGAGAAATTTTTTTATTATTGGGTCTTTGACTCCTTGTGGGGGGAGAGTAGTTTGAGGACCCCGAATGGCTCGGAAACACTCCAAATAGTAAAAAAGTATACTTAAATTTAATAATTTTTTGAAATTTGTTGTAATTTTGGAGTTTTGCACTCCCCCCCTCCCACAAAATTGGGTGCGAAGTCGACTTTGGGTAAACGTTCCACCATCCCCCGGACACTTAAGTTCGTAATGACTTAATTTTAATACAATTTTCTCCAATTTTTCGAAATTTTGTGGCTTTCACTTTTGAGAAAAGGGAGGGGGGGGTGGAGGTTTAGGACCTCAAATGTTTCGGAACACTCCATCTCGAAAGAATAGATATTTGAAATTCCTTAAATTATTGAAATTTTGGGGCTTTTTCCCAGAGTGGGCCGGGGGGGAGGGGGGGGGGGGGGTTTAGGACCCTGAATGGCTCGAAAACGCTTAAAATCTAAAGAAAAAGATTTTTTTAAAAATTTTTACTTTCAAAATTTTGGGGCTTTAACCACCTGGGGGGGGGGGGGGATGGGGGAGAGGGTGATGTTGAGGACCCCGAATGGCTCGGAAACACTCCAAATCGAAAGAGATATAAAGGAAAACTTATTACCTACCTATGAATAATTTTCTAAATAAAATAATAAATAACTCTATGTTTAAGAATTTACGTACATACATAGTATTAAACTTCAAACTATACACACCAAAAAAAACTAAGGATGTTTGTGAAACTATTTTTTATTTGTCATAATGTTTAAAACATTTGTAGGATTTGTTGATATGTAAAACTGTGGTGGCCATATTCCGCTTATCCAAAGGAGTATAGAAATTAATAGAGATATCACTCCCTGTACATACCACAAATCTTTGAATTAAGTAAAAAAAAAAAAAAAAAAAAAAAAAAAAAAAAAAAAAAAAAAAACATATTCTAAAATGAAACAAAAAGTATAAATAACAACTAATTTGTCAAAAAAATTTATTCAACTGGAATGACAATGTTAACATCCACCTGAAATTTAATAGAATTAGGTAGGTAAGAATATATATATATAAGAAAATAAATTAAATTAAAACATACATAAATAAAATTATCTCACACTCAACCAAACATAATGTTTAATATGAAATAAAGGAAGATGGCAATTACACTTAACTTTTATAATTAATAAAAAAATCGACCTACCTGAAATAGTAAAATTCAAATTTTTCAACAATATATTACATAATTGATAAATATTTCTGGTCTTCGGTCTCAGTAGCCCTAAGACTCTTGACGCTCAGCAGATAAATTATAAACACTAAACCAAACTCCTTGCAAATAAGTTATAAGTAGGTACTGTAAAAAAATAATTTAAATTGTAATATACAAAAACTGTATTGAAAACTGAAACAAATATGGCGACACTACAAACTGTCAAGATATTTATTTTTTCCTTACTCTCTACTTAGTTCCTTACAATAGCAAAACGTAACGTAATGACTTGAAAGCGGCAGACATAGAGGAATGACACTAACAGTTTGTATATCTATGACACACGTTACATAAAATTATGATATATTTTTTTAACCCGTTTAAAATTTATTTTTTTTAGACAAAATATAGCCTATGTCCATCCCCGGGATATAAGCTATCTCCTTGCCAAATTTCATTACGATCCGTTCAGCCGTTCAGCCAAGAAAAGGTAACAAACAGACAGACAGACAGAGTTACTTTCGCATTTATAATATTAGTGAGGATCTTTCCTATAACATTATATGTTTGGTTTAACGTTAGGAGCAGGCTCAAATAGTTAGATGAAATCATTCTAAAATATGCTACGTGGTACCTAATCATTCCCCTACTTAAGCTGAAGTTATATACCAGACTAACATTAGAAAAACTTTAACTTAGATTAAAAATTTATTTTAAAATCCACAAAGACTGGAGCTATTGCGTGGAATATATTTATAGGCATTTAAATCAAATGTATTTTTTTTATTTAAATATTATTTGCGTTTATTTTAATGATCTACAATTAAATTATTTTTTATTTTAGAGTTAAATAGACGTTAAGATGCTTACAATGAGATTTATTTATTTATATGATTACCATCATATCTTCGGATTGTGTTGAGATATAACAAAATATTTAAACTTGTTATAAAATTATTCGAAATAATAAGTCTGTATATTAGATTAAATTATGAAAACTATTGGAAATGCCTATTTATATTATTGGGAAAAAAATAGTTTTAAATTTTTTGTATTATGGTCTAGTTGCTTCAGCATCAATCGAAAACTACTTGAAGTATTATAATAATTTTTTTATTAGAATATTCTTTGGGTGACTTATAAACTAAATTATAAATATTAAAATAATTCAATTTCTAAAGGGGTGAAAAACGGCCAAGTAATCTATTTATATCACCAATGGTGTAAATATATTTTTTAAGATTAACAGTAGTGTATAAATATAAGTCTTGCGCCCGACTTTTGGCTGTGGTTATTGGTGTCGACCGCCATCATGGATTGTGACGTCATGGATGCTATCTTAAATGACCTTCACTTTGACCTTGACCCCGGCAACCATTTTGGATCCGCTGTTTTGTTTTCTTGAAATTTCCGCCATTTTGAATTCTGAAATCACCGATTTAATTTCCGTTACGGCCGCCATCTTGGAAATCCGTAATTTTTATGCTAGAAATTTGGAAAAAAAAATTAAAAATTAAAACAAAATTCATGTAACCGAATTTAGTAAAAAATAATAACAAATAATTAAAATTATTTTATTAAAAAAATTCAATTACGCCATGGAAATCAGCGTCCTCAGTTAGAACCCATCACATGCAAAATAAAAAATGGCGACAGTTCATTCATCCATGAAAACCACTGGCAGACTGACCATCCACCACTTAATCTTAGGTGTATTTACATAAATCGAATATATATACATACATATATATATCGCCAGCTAGTATGATGGCATTTTGAAAATCTGTAATTATTATCTGATTTTAATGAAAAAAATTTAAATTTAAAATAATTAATTAATTAACATTCAATAAAATATTATTTAAAAACACTGTTGCGTGTTTCGTTATGGTTACCATCTTTGATTCTAGAAATGATGCAAATTTGGTTATTCCCGCCATTTTGGAAATTTAAAACATATTAGTTGCAAGTTTCTTTATGGAAACCATATTGGATTCTACATTATTGCATTTTTCGTTACGTTTCATCATCTTGAAAATCCATAATTTTTATTCTTGAAAATCGGGAACATTTTTAAATTTATAAAAAAATTTAATTAATCAATATTTAAATAAATGTTATGTAAAACAAAAAACTTACATTCTCGGTTCGAACCTGGTAAGGACAAAAAAAATGACAAAAGATCCTATCTCCATGGAAGCCGCAGAGAGAAGGACCTCCCACCACTATTGCATATATATAGAGGAAAGTGCCCAAAAGTGGACCCCCATTTTGTTTTTTAATAAAAACACAAAGTAAACTGTAAAAAAAATATGTTTTTAAAGAATGAAATATTTACTTTGTTAAGTTGTAAAGCATTAACATTTTTAATTTTGGAAAATATAATTAAAAATTGCTTTAAAAAAATTATTTACCAAACCCTTACACTTTGACGATCTTAAAAATAGTTGCCTAAATCAGACCCCTTGTAAAAACTATTAAAATAACCCAGAGTAAAATAACAAATAAGGTATTAAATCAAAGAAAACATAATATATATTGTTTCAAAATATACATAATATAAATAGTTACTGATTAAGTTTCAAATAAACCTACAGAACGTCAAGATACAGAAGTTATAAACAGAATTACATTATTTAGCGACAAAAGTCGCAAATATAAACGTCCTGTTCAGCCCCTGCACAATCCACATGGGCCCACAATAAGCACATAACACACATGACCCAAAGTTCCCCTTTAGAATCCTCCATAAATTTCCTGTCACAAAACATACACGAAGTATCATCATATTTGGATGGGGAGACTCCCGGAAGAAAGTCCAATTCGGATCTTCCAGATGACATGCTGTTTTCATCTTCGGTGCTTGATTCTTTCACATATCTCTCAAAATTCAAATGCCTTGTCACGAGCACTTTTCCTTTTCTTGATGGTTCTGTTCCTGACCCACGTCCCCGGCCACGATTCCTTTTGCGTCCTTGACCATGATTTCGTTCTTGCTGTTCTGCTTCCTTGGCTTCTTTAGCTTTTTTAGCTTCCATTAATTGGGTTTTGTAAGGAGTGTATGTAATGACCGTAGAACTGCAGGCCTTTCGTCCGCTGGTCGAGGTCCTCTTTTTAATTTTTGGGATGGGAGTGATGTCAAATGGGCTTGTCTTAGAAGATGTGGAACTCTGAGGATCCTCAGTTGTAGCTGATGACCGCGGAATACCATGACGTGCCAAAGACGTTGATGGTTGACTTGGTTCTCTCGATAGCTCTGATTTTCTGCATTTTGTTTCTTCAACACAGATTCGTAGAAACTTGAATCTCGTTTTTTGTTTGCCTCTTCAATGTATTCAGCTTCAGAGAACAGCTTCTTGTTCAAGGGGTATATGCCTGATATTTTAAATCCATTGATTGCTATTTGAGCAGTTTGGCATCTAATATAGGCTTTGCCAAACAATTCCATTACATCAAAAGGACTGACGGCGCGCTCATTGTGCCTTAACCACTGCCTGATTTCCTCACTGTAATAAGCTTTGAGAGGACCCATGAAACTTCTATCCAGCGGTTGTAGTTTGTGCGAGGAGTGAGGTGGCAGCGACAGAATGGTAACATTATTCGCTTTTGACAAGTCGATCAGATCAATATTCTGTGTGTGGCTAAAGTGGCCATCCAAGAGCAACAGCACAGGTTTTTCATTCGTAGGATGGGCAAACTCGATGAAGTGTCGAAACCACTGAGTGAAGGAGTTGGTTTGAATCCACCCTGAAGGGTGCGCTGCAAAGATTGTTCCTGGTGGAGCACCCTTTTTCAACTGTTCACTCATATTTTTCCTCGGAAAAATTACTAAAGGTGGTACAAATGAGCCACTAGCATTCATACAAGCAGCAATTGTTATAAGTGCTCCACGTTCTCCTGATTTCAAGGCAGCAACCTGTTTTTTACCCTTAAGGCCAATTACTTTTTCTACTTTACATTGTACCACTGTAATTCCACTCTCATCAACATTGTAAATTCTGTCAGGTGAAAATTTACCTTTCTCATAAATATCTTCCAGAACATTATAGAATTTCTCTGTATTTTCTTTGCTGAACCCGAGAGCCCGGCTGTAGGATGTTCCAGTAGGCTTCCTTTCTGACAGTTTGGTTTTGTGACGTTTAAGAAAAAGTTTTACCCACTTTTTCCCAGCAATTCCGTCTTTGAAAGATGTTCAATGTCATTTCTCTCTGCCAATTGTACAGCAATTCTTCGCAAGTCATTACGAGTAGATCCAAAAAAAGAAGCTTCCATAGCAAGACAATAATGAACAAGCTCATGTTCAAGATCTTCACCCAAAACTGTAGGTCTGCCTCTTTTTGTAATTGCTGCTTCCTCAGTAGTACCGTACTTCATGTTGGACAACCTCATTAGTGTGGTTTTCGGAACATTAAACTGTTTATTGGCCTTCTTCCAACCCATCTTTTTTTCCCGAACTGCATCAATAGCTTTAGTCATTTTAGATGGACTCCACTTTCTTTGATCAATTTTCCCCATTATCCTTTTGGAATCTGCAACAGAATTCCAAAAGTATAAGAGTATAAACAAATAGAAGCCGATGTAAGACATGAATATGTAAGGGGTCCGGTTAAGGGAACAAGGGGTCCGGTTTAGGCAACTGAATGGGGTCCGGTTTGCGCGACTGTAGCTAACAATTTGCTAACCCAATAAATTTTTAATCAAGCATCTAAATGAAACGGGTTTGAAACAAACATTTACAGTACACCTTACCATTAAAAACATATAAAGGTCCAAAGGCTTACCTGCCAATATCTTGGAGAAATGATTAATAATGTAGCACAATGAAAAAACATTTTACACTGCCACAACACACAATGGCGGGTGGACACGCTACGAGTGAAGCGAGCAAGGTGTGCGCTCCGCTACGGCGTGGCAGAAACCTGGACTACTGTTTGCACTCGGTACCGCTAGAGTTCAGGAGAATGCAGAACCAGGAGACCGGGGGTCCGCTTTAAGGGGGGTAGTCCGGTTTTGGGCACTTTCCTCTATATATATATATATATATATATATATATATATATATATATATACATCGCCAGCTAGTATGAGGCCATCTTGTTTTCTTCTGCCGGAGTCAACCATCTTGTTTTCGTATGATAGAATGTGCTACTATCATTTTATTTTAATTTTTACTTGATAGAGTGTAGTAATCATTTATTACTATGGCATCGCCATTATGAAATTTTGACACCATCCTGGATATATGTATTTATTGACCTAGAAAGTCAGGAAAAATTCCAAAATTCATCGAAAAAATCAGTTATTAACTAACTGATTGAATCGAAGCTTGGTTCGATACTTGGTCAATGCAATAAAAAGTAAATTTATTATAAATATTACAAATATAAAAGGTTATAGAAATAAAAAACCACATGTTCTTTTACAAACATAAAATTTACTACATTAATTCTACTCTTCTATAAGTACAAAAAACACAAGAAAATTACTAAAGTCTTCAGCATTTCTCAATTTCTGCAGCCACTAACCAGGAAATAAAGCGAGTCTTTACATATAATTAAATGTATTTTCAGTTTATCAGGTTGTCTGATTGGTACACCACAATTTTCACATTGAGAAGAATTATCGAATTCATTAACAGAACAGTGGTATATTTTATGACGTGTTGCACTTAGAATATTTGCTGATGTTTTGCCCAGAAGATACAGCTTGAATCTGATGAATGTTCAACCCATCCTTTCCAAAACAATATCTGCCTTTTCAATTTTGCAGAGCCTATAAACTGGCTGCAACAACTGATGCACTTATATTTAATGCGTTCAGAGTTGTTATTACAATCGTATACTACATAATCATGTAAACCTGATGATTTGAATTGCATAAATATTTAAACCATGGAAGAGATAAAAGAATATTTAAAAATTATTCTTGATACTATTTATTATGCTTATTTATGTGCGCAGTTATTATTAGAAAGCTGTTCAGAGAACAGTTTACAAATAACTTTAACAAATTGGAGGTACTGGGAAACACAAAGCATGAAAAAACGTTTAGGGAAAAATAATCCAGTAGTGTCAGCTAATGTGTATGTGCTGAATGAGAATAATAAGGTGGGCTTGATTCATGTAACTAATCAAGAAATGAAGGATCAATTTGATTACTTGCTTGTTCCAAATGAAAACTATGCTGCACACTGCTGTTACATCAAAAACTTATCCCGACTTGTGAGACCTCAGGCTACAAAACATCATTACAAGATTTATGTGTATAAGATGTTTTTTAATAGTTTTGCTGATCAACCTCTGAAATCGGGCCTTACAGCTAAACAGCATCTTGAACTGCACAAACTGAAATGTAGAAAAAAGTATACAATAGTTTGTTAAATAATATAAGTATATATTCAATTGTTTGTACTTGTCATTGAGTATAATTACTTACTTCATAATTCTTTTGCTTGTAAGAAAACTTGCGGGATTTATTTCTTCAGCCTGCCCTTTTTTTATTAAGTTGAAGTGATTTTTAATTTAAAAACTTTTTTGTATTAACCAAGGATGAATAAAAGACAGTAATCGTTCGTGTCAATCATTAAATTGAGTTTTCATTTTTTTGATGATTTTTTAAAATTTTCCCTACTCTCTAGCTAAATAATTGCACAATTTCAAGATGGTGGCTGAAATGGCAAACAAAATGGCGGATTTCTAGGTAGTAAATAAAACTACACTCTAACAGGTAAACATAAAATTTATTTTTGACAGCGCCCTCTAGCAGAAGGAAATAAAATATCGGATCCAAGATGGCTATAATGATGTTACACTGGCTGATGTATTATCTGCCTTGCATTAGTGGTGGGAGGTCAGTCCTCTGATGGCTTCCGTAGAGGAAGTATCCGTTGTAATTTTTTTTCTTCACTGGTTTTGAACCGAGGACTTTAACATGTTAGTCCATTTTTGTAATAAAATTTTAATATAATCTCATTAAAATATTTTTGGATAAATTTTAAATTTTCTCCGATTTCATAGATTAAAAATTACCGATTTTCAAATTGGCGACCGTAACGAAAAGTAAAACGTTTCGAGAATCCAAGATAGCGACCATAACGAAAAGTGCAAGGTTAGGGAGTGAAGCATTCAATTCCAAGATGGATGAATCCAATATGGCGGCCGTTATGAAACGTGAAACATTTGGGATTGGGGCATTTGATTCCAGGATGGCGGAATAAAAACAAAATGGTATAATCCAAGAAGGTGGAATACAAAATGACCGCCGGGGTCAATGTCGATTTCACAAGGTCAAAGTCAAGGTGAATTCTCAAGGTCAATGTCAATGTCAAAGGTTAAGGTCATCCAAGACGTAACAATACAAGGTGGCCGCCGGTCATTGACCCACTCCATTTCTCAACCTTAAGCCTGTCCCAGCTTCCTCTTTTTTTATACTACTGATGGCATAAGTTTAATTAATATGATGTAAGCCAGTGTTTTACAAATTGTTTTTTTTTTTAAATTCTACTTCATGTAATAAAAAGGAGGAAAATTTGATTTACAAAAGTTAAAATATATATATATCTTCAAACACACTTACAGAAACTTATCAAATCAGATGCTAAACTGTGTTACATATTCAGATAGGCTACTATACTACATATTTAAAAGAGGCCTACACATATATTCTTAAAAAAATTGAGTTCTTAAAAGGTTTTTGTGTTGAATTAAGTCTTTTATGCACCAGACTTGTGTCTATTTCTTTAGTATAAATGTTTTCAATTTATCACATACTTTTCTTTCGAATGTAAGATTACGGCAATACCGTGAAATCGCGCGATCGAATCCACGGATTAGTATTAGCTAGTATGTAATAAATTAATTATGGTGTTTATATCTAAAACATTTTTAATCTGAAATCAATAGCATTATAAGTTTTGAGTCGAATTATTTCATACAGCAGACAGACAAAAAATTTATATTTGGTTATTGTGAGTAATAATTATAAAATTACAGACAAATCCTTCGATTTTCCTTTTTTTACACGCTTTATATTAGCTTCACCTGTATGTTTGTATGTTTGTTTGTATGTTTGTAACCGACTCCTTTGGGTGCGATTTTGACCCACTCTAAACGGCCAGATTTCATTCAAACTTTGTAGATTTATGGAGGACCGATGACACACTAATTTGATAAGATTATTCCATTATTCAATTTGCAAAATAAGATTTTCGTTAATTTATAAAATTTACCAATCTTGGCATAGTTTGGAATATTTGTAACTGCTTGGTGTAGATTTTCAGGTTAGTGTTAGAGTGTAATTTCAAAAATCTGCCATCAGGTGTAACTATTGAGGTTATGCATATGGTGTTTGATTTCCCAACTGTTGTTGGTTTCACAGAAAAATCAAACCTCAATTTTGCCATGTTTCGTGAAATATTTGCAGAAAATGTTGTTTTATAATAATGTTTCACTGTTGGTTAATTGGTAAAATGAAACAAAGACGTAATTGTGTTTCTCTATTTAACGAAAGAAACAACATTTAAAGCCCTTATTTCAGGGATATTTTTCCCTTCATATTTATACAAATATAGATAATATTCTCTTCAAGAAAGTATATTGTTCACAATAATCATAACCCACTCTCGCATTTCATTTAATTAAATGTCACAATATTTAGAAGGCTTTGTTTATGTCGCGCCAAAGACAAACTGAAAGAAAAGAGTTCGCACATGAGCGAAATGCGAACTCTTTTCTTTCAGTTTGTCTTTGGCGCGACATAAACAAAGCCTTCTAAATATTGTGACATTTAATTAAATGAAATGCGAGAGTGGGTTATGATTATTGTGAACAATTTACTTTCTTGAAGAGAATATTATCTTTATTTGTATAAATATGAAGGGAAAAATATCCCTGAAATAAGGGCTTTAAATGTTGTTTCTTTCGTTAAATAGAGAAACACAATTACGTCTTTGTTTCAATTTACCAATTAACCAACAGTGAAACATTATTATAAAACAACATTTTCTGCAAATATTTCACGAAACATGGCAAAATTGAGGTTTGATTTTGCTGTGAAACCAACAACAGTTGGGAAATCAAACACCATATGCATAACCTCAATAGCTACACCTGATGGCAGATTTTTGAAATTACACTCTAACACTAACCTGAAAATCTACACCAAGCAGTTACAAATATTCCAAACTATGCCAAGGTCAGTAAATCATTAAATAAAAGACATCAAACACGGAAAATATGGATAAGTTTGACAGATGATATATCAAAAATATATTTGGATAAAGAGCAAAACATACAGTTTAAGGATTTTTACCTCGACGAAATTGAGGAAAAAACAAAATGTGCTTAATCTATACCTAGTGGATCAAATAAAAAATTGGAAAAACTGTTAAAAAAATTTCTTCAAGAAAAAAAAAACAATATCGGAAACTCAAAATTTAGGGAAAATTTGCATAAGATTTCATGATTGAAAAATTCACGGGCAGAAACTCAAATGCTTACCAGTGGATTAAATATTTCAACAAAGAATGTGAATGTTTGCTAATCAAAGAAGACAAAAAGAAAATAGAAATTTTAAAACATTTCTTAGAATACTCCAAAGTAGTTTGGTACAACTGCATGCAAATGAAACTTATAGTGGAATCGTACTGGAACAAATGGGAGAAAATGTTTTGTGAGACATTTGAAAACAAAGGATGTCCCCCATCAGATATGCTGACTTAGAATAAACATCTATGACTTCCCGAATATATTGATTTTCATAGCAGTATATTGAAATTATTGAGTACTGTAGTTCTTCAACACTCTATATTGGATATATATTTAAGAAGAAGCTTATATCTATTCATCACTTTAATAGTAAAGTCATGTAATAAATAAATAATTGAGCCACATCTAGAGACACTTCTGAGATAAAACAATATTTATCGATTTTATTTTAACTGCAGCCAATATCTATTCAAAAACTACTTTAATAGTAATTGATGTAATAACTATCAAGTTTTTTTACATTGTTGTAAAATTTCTTTCATACGTCGATAAAGAAGTGTCACTTTAAATTATAAATAAAACAAACTGAAAAGTAGAAAATAAATAATAGTTTAAAAACTAAAAGAACGCTTTTATATAAAATTGAACTAAAAAATAGAAGATAAATTTTAATAAAATTGAATTAAAAATAGTTATAAAATGTATCTGTCAATAAAATAATTATAACTATTGACACCATGCACCCCACGCTTTTTTTTAAATAAAATACATTTTTTACACTATTTTTAATTCAATTTTATTAAAAAATATTTTCTATTTTTTAGTTCAATTTTCTATAAAAGCGTGTTTTTTTTTAGTTTTTTTAAACTATTATTTATTTAACCATTCGCATAGTTGTTTTAATTTATTCTAAAACAAAGATTGGATTTTTGCACTGTCTAAGCTGAAAAATATGTGCAATTATTAAAACGGGAGATTCGTCATTACTTTCAAAGTAAAAAAAAAATAGCTAAAAATTTTGATACTATTATTATAATTTATATCGTAATGAATTTACCTGTTAGGAAAGTGTAAGCGCAAGGAAGCATAGGCACGAGCAAATCCAATTACGAGCTGCTGGAGGAGAAGAAGGTGAGAAATGCTAGACGTGTCTGCTCCCGTGTACTCCGGGGAAATCAGGCAAGACGGCGGTCTTATTCACTCAACTACGAGGACTGCACGCCTCGGGTGACACAATCAAATCACCGGAAATCAAAGTTTGCCTGGCGAGGAAACTGATAATAGGTTGTTGGTGGGCGGTAAAATTGCTAAATTAAATTTATAAAAATTATTTAGTTACCTCAAACTTACAAAACGTGTATGCCTTCATTTCACGTGACGTCGCATTGATATTCATTCTTAAACATTGAAGTAACTAGTACAGGGCTTATTTTTTATGTGTTAATTTAATTCAATAGTTTTGTACTACTGTGCAGAATAATTATAATTTGTTAAAGTGTTGAATAAAAAAAATTACGGGCCTTTCATGTAGGTCCAAACAATGCAAGTAAACTTTTCTTCATGTATGTGATATTTTTTATATGCTGGAGAAATTATATATTTGGGCAATGGATTTAAGAGCTTTCTTACGCAAACTTAACTAATCAGTGGCAAATTGATCGTTTCTCTAGAGCAGCTTCTTTTTTCCTGTAACGAGAAAATTATTTAATACTTATATAATAAAACTATATCTTTATCAATTCAGTGAGTTGGTGATTTTCCATGGATGTTTCTGGGCAATCATAACTTTTCGACATGGCAAAATAATTAAGTTTTCTAACTTTACGCTTCCTTTTGTCTACATAGTGTCAGTCTAGCTGACTAGGTATACGCGCCAATCATCTCAGCATTTTGTAACTTTGATACTCAAGATTTCTTACTCTAAATTCAAGAGGGTTATTTAGAAGGCCTTTGATAAAAACTGAAGACTTATATTTAACATCGTAATATATCTAGTAATGTTAAAATGTTCTTTAGAAATAACTCCGTTATAAAAAGCTCGCAATTGTGCAATGTGTTTTTTTGCTACACAAGTAATCATTGTTGTATGCCTAAAGTTGGTCAAGAATGTGTTAGCCTTCGAGTTGGTTGCTCATTACATAAGAAACTAATTTGTCATTTTTACACCAAATCGCTCAATTCAAAATATTTCAATTAGGAATCTTTTTTGATTGATTTTAAGGTATATAATTTAAACGAAGGGGGTTTTATTTCAATATGTTGACCGCTTGACTGAAAAAAGTGACTGTGCAAATTGAGAGTTACGTTTTGTTGTTTTTGTACGCATAGGCAGTTTCAGAAAAGTTGTTAAATAATTATACTTTCACACGTTGGAAAGCAGATTGAAAACCACTACAGATAGTGGCGGACGTAAGGGGGGACATGGGGAATGTGTACTGGGTGTCCAGTGTGTGAAGTTCCATAAGAACTGTGCTTTTTAATTGGATTAAAAGCTCTATGTGTGAGAAAACCAATATTTGTATACCTGTTTTATGAATGTCATTGAAACGTTTTCCAGTTGTTTTTTCATTTATGTTTTCAGTTACAAATTAGGCTATAACTAACGATTACATTACTTTATCTTATAAAAACATAACCTATGTCCATCTGGAATAATGTTTCATTACAACAGTGAAAGTATTTTGGAAATTGGTTCAGTATTTTTCGAGTTTAGTTCATTTGAAACAAACAAACCTACATTCTCTCTTTATAATGTCAGTACAGGCTTAGTATATATTACACATATTATAAATTTTTTGCACAAGATTTATAAAGAATATAGTTTACAGAAAAATTATTCGCAATAAAGAGTATGCTCTTTTTTGTTCATAAATTGAATTACCATGTCTTTAAAATGACGTAGACTTTCCTATGAAAATAAATCACAAAAATGTCGTTAAAAGTTATTGGAAATTATATTTTGTTTATGTCTACAAGTAACTCCAGCGATCACGCATCTTTTCATAACATCATTTCTCAAACCACCACCACCACCACTATCAAGAACTCCGTAACAAAAGGAAGAGGTGTAAGAAGTTAAATGACGTGGAAGAAGACACCATCTCGTCGTTAAGGCACGCCCACCATTTTGAGTACGCATAGGGTTGTGAGTTATACGCAACGAAGGTCGCTGAACTTGTCAAATTTTCCAATCTCTTTTTATCCGAGTGGCCATCAGCCATCAAGAGCATCTCTTCCAGTTCACCATCCATCACGACACTTGATCGTTGTCAGGTTTGCGCTCTGCCCGGTTTGGAGAGGGGGGTTGCGTGGGTCTATAGGGAGAGAGAGGGAGAGATAGAGAGAGAGAGAGAGAGAGAGAGAGAACGACATCCTCTTCACGGCGTCAATCGATTACATTAAAAAACCGCTCGTGGAGTGCGTTGACGTTATTTATTTAGGATTCTCGACACGAGCCGCTCTACAGCAAGTGCTCTACGCAGTCCGGCTGACAACACAGGCAGTACGAGCCACTGAGGTAGTGAAGCACTGAACAGTTTGTTTTGTTCGTCCATCGAATGTTCCAACGAATTAAAAAAAAAAAAAATGTTGTCTGTAAAGTCAGTTTACGGACGATAGTTTAACGTTACAACGTCATAACAAAACATTGATGAAATTATTGCATACTTTTATGAATAAAATTGAATTTTTTTATTGAATTATCACTATTTTGTATGGATACAAAGAAGGAGTGAAATGAAATTTACAATTTAATTGATGAATTTACTTTAATTTACACTCATTAATTCAAATATGTTTGTTACTTTAACAAACAGATTATTTTAACTATAACTTTAATACATGTTTGCTATTTAACTTCTTCCAATCGGTGTTATTCTGTTAAGGATAGGACGATGATAGGAAAAGTAGGAAACGAATGGGAGTGTTTAAAGTTTAATGTGCCTCGAAAAAGTCAAATCGATGGTTGTTCCAATCGAGTGGAAGAGAGATAAATGCGGCGCAAGCGTACAATGAGCGTAACGGGACACAGCGTAACGGGACTATGTGGGTTACGGGACACTTTTCGTGCGTGCAGCCAGCGTTCATCGATTTTTACACGTTGTCACGTCAATAATTGAATAATGATGTTTGCCTTTATTTTTAAATGTGTGTACGAAAGTGCTGAAGATTATAGTACCAAATTTAGGTACTTAATTCACTCCCGTAGTAAAAGGAGCCCATTGTTAACATACTTAACAAAAAAAAATATTTAAATATGTCGAAACAAATACACCGATTATTTTCAAACAAATTTTTTATTCTTAAGTATTTTTGTTGGATAAATAAACCAATCTGGATAGTTTAAACGCTTATTGTTGCTGTTCACAAAATCTATTTAGTTAGTGGCAGGTAAATTGTTTTGAATAAACTTAAGAATTTTACAAATGTATTACTTAAACTAAATGTATATGTTTTTAATTTAGGGAACTGAACATTTTTATATCAATTGCGATTAATTGTAATTTAAGCAACCAAAAAAGGAGTAAAAGAATGTTTTTAAAGTGTTAATTTTTTGGTAAAATATTTCAAAATTGGGTTGGAAGAGGTCTTCATATTAATAGCCTTTAGAGAAAATAACATTAAAAAGCTTTTTTCTGATCTCCCTGCTAGTTTTTTTTAAGACATCCTGAATGTTGGCCGTAAAATTTGTAAAATAAAAAAATCCCTTTCGGCACAGCCTACAGGCTTAGTACAATTCGAAGTACCTTTTTCTTCAGGAAATGTTTGGAAACTTCTATAAACTCCTGGACTATTAAAAGAACTTAATATATGTAACATCCTATATGAACGCCAATATTAAAAAAAAATAAAAGATTTTCTCATTTTTCACAGAGAAAATGTTTAGAATATTTTTAAGTTAATGCATCCAGCATTAAATGTCTAAACGAATTTCATATTATGCCTTCTAAGGTAGCTATGAAATTATTTTTGGCTCTAAACACAATTTTCATTTCTTCGACTAAGCGTGGTCGTATGAAAATTTATTTTTGACAAAGGTTTAAGATAATATTAATATGGTTAAAAATAAATTGCTGCGAATTTGATGCAAAGGAGGTTTTAATTTTGTTTTATATTCAAATCCGGTTTTTAATGTAATAGATCGTTTCACGAAAAATTATTTCAGACAAAGGTTTATATATAATTTTTAAGAGTTTACAAAAAAAATAACGGATTTGATAGTATATCTATAAAAAAAAGTAATGACATTTTGTCTATATGCCCTTGCTTATTCCACCCCTTGCAGTGATTATTTGTGATATAAAAATTTTTTTAGGCAACAATTTTCAACTATATTTAAAAATATAAACTAAATTTAAAATTATGTTGTATTTATTTACTTAATTCAATCGCAGGATTTTTCAATACCTATCATGACGTGAAATGATTGCATATACGTTTTGTTAGTTTGAGGTAGCGAAATAATTTTTATAAATTTAATTTTAAAATTTTTCATCAATGAGAGTTATTTATCGCATACAAGAAACTTGTCGAAAGTAGTTCTGCTTTTCAACTAGTGCATAGTGGTCAATATTATTTTTTCTTATGTGGAATGCAGGATGCTCTCTCGCGATCGCAAGAGACGGAAGGCTTCGCTAGACATCAAGGAGAAGGAAGTTTGTCTTGCATTATAGTGTTTCTAAACCGTCTTATCACATAATAAAGAACGGAGTTATGATATTTTTGTTTGAATTACACCGGTTTAAAATATTGAAAGTGTTGATTTAGTAGGAGAAATTCACTAATTAAATGTTACTCTAAATAATATTGCATGAAACATTAATTAGAAAATATTTCATGCAGAGATCGATTCCTCACAAATAACCAGAAGAACTTGAATATCGTCAACATATGTCTAGCCAGGAATAATCATGAGCCATCGGAGAAAACCAACAATATATTGGAAGAAATAATCAGGAGCACTTGGAGAAAACTAACGCAAGTTAGTTCTTCGTATCAGGATGATCACAGAAAAAATTAAAACATAAAAAATATATAAAAATATTACAAAATAATTATAAACAAAAAAAACATTAAAATATTTCGAAAAATTCTGCCAGCTTGTGAACTTTGCTTTTTTGCGGAAGGATAGAGTTTTATTTCAAGCCAGATTTTTTTAATAATTTTTTCATGTTTTTGTTTTTTATTTGTACTACTGTTTTAAAATTTTTTTGAAAGGCTATTACATAGTGTCTATTGGCATTTTTATTTAATTTGTAGTCATTCCCAGAAATTAATTGAATTCAAATTGTCAATGATATCGCAGTGAATATATTTGTTGTAGCCACTCTGTATTAATTATATGAACTTCACTGCATCAAAAATTACTATTTTTTATTGAAGCTTAATTTTGTAAATTAATTTAAATAATTATATTTTGCTTCAAAATTTGTTGAAACCCTAATATGATGTCTAACTTCTTATATGAATAAATGGTATATGTAAATTTCCGTTTAAATTAAATTAAAAAATAATTAACTTTACAAGATTTCCTTAGTAAAAAATATGAAATGTTGATGCAAAACACATTTTTTTTTTCTTTATGTCATCGAAGAGGGAGGTAGTGACAGTGCTATTTTTCAAAGTTCCGTCTGAAGTGAGTGTTGAGAATCCACAGGAATTTTCCGCGTTCTGCTACTCCGGAGATTTCCTCCTGCCCTTTTGCATTGCAAATTAGCCTAGAAACTTGCGAGGCTGGAAACAGCATTTGTTTATGAAGCACTTCGTTTTATTTCCACGTGTGGCACTTAGAAGAAATGTTTAAAATAACTTGTCCACTATGGTGACGTAAGACTGAATTTTTTTTATATAACTATTCCTTCCTTTACATACATATAATAGCTAATTGGCCGACTTATTTGCTATGTCTATTTCAATTTCTTGTAAATTGTTTGAAGTAGGTACACTTATATAAAGCATTCTCTACAAATCTCTAACTATATTTCTCTATGTATTTAAAAATCTCTAAGCATCTCTCTATATATCTCTATCTCTCTATTTCTATCTATACATCCATATCACTCTATCTCTATGTCTCTCTACATGTATCTGTTTGCATCTCAGTTAATCTCCAGATATATATATCTGACTACATATGTTTATACTTTTATATATCCCTTGCTCTATTCATCTATATATATGTACATCTTCCTCTCTATCTATCTGTAATATCGCTATATCTCAATGTATATATCTTACAATATACGCTATTACCATACAAAATATAAGACGTACATACAAACATTCATCGATGTATATATTTTTATTTATCTATAATTTAGCTGAATTTTACATGTCACAGGTGTGACATGGTTGTATATAAACACACGCGCGTATTAGAATGAAAATTTTATCAAAATTTAAAAGAGATTTAAGATTTTGAACGAACGTGCATTATATATTTATATTAATTAGCAGTAAGCATTTTTTGTAAGTAAAATTACTGACATCCGGTAAAGTTAGTCAAGGTGATGAATGTTATCAGTGAGAAACGAAAAAGAAGTGAAACAAAAATAATTAAGGCTGAGAACTTATGAAAAATTTAAAGAACAGGAAGAAAGTGATGTCAATTCATTGCTACATGGCACCATGTTTGTCCCACTTGCACTTCTATGGCGACACAAGTAATTGATTTAGGCGAGACATTATGGCTGAGGATACGTCAGTTTCACATTACATATATTATTATGAAGCGTCTCGACACTACTAGAAACTAAACTTTTATGCCTCGATATCAAAAACAAATAACGAACTCATAACATTTAAATGTACTTTAATGGTATTAATATTAAATTTCCGCTAATCAAATCACTAATTGATTTATCACATTTCAGCTATTAATTTATTTTCCTAAAACACTGACAACAACAGCACTTCTGCAGCGCTGTTAGTGAGCTGAAGTAAAACTACAAAATTGCTGTGGATGGTCACTTCTATCGCGCGTGTCGGTCACGCACACATTATGGGCCTTTTTTTTTTGCAACACGTCGAAATTCCGATAGCATAAAGAACATTTGAAATAACTATTTTTATTAGAGTTTTGATTTATTTTAGAATTTTTTGAAGTCACTTAATATTAAAACATGGTTACTAAAAACAGTAACCACCCATCATAAATTTGCTTCTTAGTACTTGCGATTAGACTCATTAAACATAAATTATTGCATTGGAGGCGAGTAATAGCATGGGATATTATGGACATGCGAAATAGATGAATGTTTGTCTGCCGCAGAAAATCAAGCTTGAGTTGCGAGGATTCAGTCCGAAGTGTGCCTGATGATAAGCTCAGATCGTAATTCACTTGACGACGTTAAGTGTGTTGTCGTACGAAGCCTGCTGCGTTCGCCTGTGTTGCCTTTGTAGCCCTGCATTAATTTCTTAGCATAACGAGTTTTTTTGCTATTGTTGGCACCTGTCATAACTTCGGTGTGTCATCCATAGCTGCCTGCCTGTAGACAGCAACTGTGTACTCGTTAATTAGTCAATTTTATACACATTCAAAACCTTTTCCTTGGTTGATTCACTCACGCCCTTATTTGAAATTCCGTATGAATTGAGTTATTTGTTTATGATAAAACTAGCTTTGAATAGTTTTCTCATATTTGTACTTAAAAGGTTTTCGATGTGTAACATCTGAACTCTTGCTGTACGGCATTTGGTAGAAGTTATTTCGTGAATGGAAAAAAGTCAATGTAACGGAAGTTTGAACTCACAATGCTGTCATCTGTGGCGGATGGCAAGAACAAAAGTTCACAAAGCCAAAAGGTAACTTCATAGTATTACTGTATCATGAATTTTAACAAGATGAGAATTATTTTAAGCAAATTACTTTTTTGAAACTCAGGTACAAAATCGGAGTTTAGTATTTTCTCAATTCTTTTTCGCTTTTATCGGAGACGTTTCATTAAAATTTTACATTTTCTCTCTGTAAATCGAATGATTTGTTGTCGACGTAGCTGCTCCGACAATAATTCTAGGTACGGGTGCGGAAACTACGCATGCTTAGTATCTTTAAATGTAGTTGTAAAGCAAATTTTCGTATATTTAACATGCCCGGCATTATTTTTAAGAATTCTATATCAAATCTCGTGTCCAATTTCCGTATTATACGTGTATTTGCAAAATGAGAAGTCATGAATTGGCTCGTTACCGAGTTTAGATGTCACACTCACTGACATCTTTGTTTCATGTTGCAAAGACCACCATCTTGGATGAACTTGATATATGACTTTAACCTTCATTTGGGCCACAATCTAATATTATTCGTTGTAAATTCTTAGAAATTCTAGTTTCTGTTATCTAGAACCCTACGATTTTTGATTTTAAAAATATTTTATTCGTGTATTTAAAAAATTTATTTCGAAAAGTATAAAAAACATTAAAAAAAGGTTCAGAAAATACCTCTAAAATCAACTCCGTATGTCTTCTGTTTCTTCCTCGATTTGTGCGTGTACAAATAAACAGTTAAATATTTGTAACAAAAATAAATAACATAATTTTATGGTTCAGAAGTATTTTACGAAAACTTTTTTGAAATAAAACAATAATGACTGTGAATAATATTCCTTAAAGCCAAATTGATTACACCATCTCAGTAATGTGTTATCAGTAATCTCTAGGTGGCTTGTATTGTATCTATGACAACACAATGGATAAAATAATAAGTAACTGTGTGAAACATGATCTTACTTTACTTCCTTTTCAATACATAAATATTAATGACAGCACGTTCAGTTGGCACGCTTCTAAGTTTATTAAATATTGCAGAACAAAGAAGTTACAAGTTAGAACTTAATAGCTATTTGTGTGTTTGTGTGAGTGGGCGTGGAAAGTGTTTCATTGGCGGTACACTTGAATAAGCACAACGTTAAAAAAAAATTCTATTTATTTTATTTTACGAGCATTTTAAATATTTGTTATTAATTGCATTTAATTAATTTTACTGTTGTGGTGGTAAATTGTAAACAAATATTGAGCTCGTGCGCATAGCGCGAATTTTAATTCTACATCATTATTGTTAATTAAACGGAGTAAATGTTTCATTTTAATTACTGCCATCAAAACAGTAGCATAGCAAGGTTATTTGGTATACAGTGCAATAATTTTTTAGCTCTTTGCCCCTCCCCTTCAACAACACAAGCACTTTGAAATCGTTACAAAAAATAATATAAATAACAGTTTTAAATATTATTTTCTTGTTCATTTACTTAAATTTGTTCTTTGGCAGTTTTTAAATCACAACAAAACAAATTATTTCCTTTATCTACTTTGTTTTCAGTAGAAAAGACGCCTGAGATATACTAAGAGTGAATCTGAGGTAACATTTGATTAGTTTCAGTTTTGAGAAACTTCTCTCATATCATGTTACAGCATCACACTGTTTATTTCTGTCACTATCAATGTTTGCAGGCGTAGCCATTTCAACGGCCACTGCATTTAAACTGCACTAACTACTTTTGGAGTTCACTAACTTCACTGTTCACTTAGACTGAAACAAATTAATTTTGGTTACGTATTTTTACCTTGCGAATACCCCGATAAACTTATGGGAAAATTTATAAATAACATTAAAACTGCAAAGACAAACAAAATTAAACAAAAATATGTTTTTCTTAATTTTGAAACAATTTTGGGTATTATTTTTATCAATACTATTAGTTATTTATGTGTAGGATGTTATAATAGTCATTTATAAAATTATTTTATATTTGTATTCATATATGCATTCCAAAAATAGATGTTTATTTCCATTTTTCGGCCACGAAATGCCTGTTTCAGTAACTAAAGGAATAAATAAGTTAAATATTGTAAAGTATCAAGTGACACACTTTGATAAACACTACTCTAAACAACTCGAAGTGTTAAAGCGAGTAGAAGCAGACTGCCTTCATGCAAGATACACATGGCACTATTCCACACCCGCTAAGTGTCATGATCATTAGGATGACAATACATATGAATGAAATATTTGAAGTTCTACTTCTTTAGGAACGTTGAGAGTAAACATGTAGTATGTTACGAAATACTTGCGCTATGTGAAATTTAATATCATGAATTCCAGTACAGATGCGCATGTCATTCAGTGGTGTTAAAATGCAAGATATGCAAAGTATTACCTGATTTATTTTCAAAAAATAAAAATACAAAACAAATAACTAAACAAATAAAAAAGAACATATTTTATATAAAAAATGGTTTGTTGAACTAATAGCTAAAATTACTTAAACCTATTTTTTTAATGATAAATCCAGCAAACATGTTTTATAGTTGGTTTTCTTTACGCGTACGCATGACTTATACGAGCAGATCTCGACAGACGTTGTCCTGCCAGTGTCAAATTATTTACCTGTATATATTTAAAATGATTGTTTTGTTTGTTATATAAAACCTACAAAACGTTTTAGATAGAAATTGGAAAAAAATAACAAAATATTATTGATTGCTAATATTCTATTATTTGTATTGGTATAAATTTATTTTAAATTACATACATTTTAAAATTAATTAAAATTTTTTTTTGTTTATTCGAAACATCATATAATCAAACCAAAATAAAATAATTCAAACTTATTTTAGTATATAGATAGTGGATATTTTTCTTTTTGAAAATTCTGTTCAAATATTTAGTATACCTACAAATTTTCATGGCGATCGGTTGAACGTCATAGAAGTTTATGCGTAGATGCGCCATCTAGTGGCGAGTTATAGCAAATTTAATAGCATATAAACCTTCTTCCCCATCAAAAGATGCCAAGTTTCATAGTGATTGGTCAAACTATTTTGGAGTTTATACATACCAAACACCCATGTATATATATGTATATTTATAGAGAGAGAGATTCATATAGCAATTATGTTAAATGTTACTTATCAATTATAATAAAAATCACAATCAGTATTTGTTATTATTTGATGCTATGTGTTCCTTGAGTTATAGCAAAATAGATATTGTATAAATAATTTACATAAAAGACTTCCAAAGATAGTTTAGTTGAATGTGATACAGAAATATTTAATGTTTATTGACAGATAAAACGTCAAAAGATAGTTTAGTAGAGTGTGATACAAATGTCATTTGCCTACAAATAAAATAATAATAGGTATTCTTAACTGCAGCACACGGCTTTTCCCGGGCTGAACACAGGGTGATAGCGTTATAGGACAGTGTGGTGGTCATAGAGAAATTACAATAAATTACGGTTTGTATGTCAATGACCTATGATTATCTGTTTACCAATGGCGGTCGGTTGAACGGAGTAGAAGTTGATGCGCTGCAGCGCCATCCAGTGAAGTGTTATAAGGATAACGCGTAAATATTCTCCGTGTTCAAATATGTATGTATACTCGGTTGACTGGTTTATAATTTAATGCAATGCAGCGCCATATAGTAGCGAGTTATGGCAAAATGGATAGCATAGAAATATTTCCACGGAAAAATGACTTCGATGTGCCATCTTTCGTCGCGATCGGTCAAATATATCTACGTCCTACATACGTAACAACATATATATAAACATAATAAAAAATTATAAAAAACATTGTGTTACAACAAAAATGACCATGTATGTCAGTTTCTAGTCGACCCTCTCCGATTATAGCAGCTTAGAAGCAAAGGCACTTGATTACAAATCACTGAAAAGTTGGACACGCATGTTGCAAGTAAGATGGAGCTCTTCTACTTTAGACCACAGTGGCGATGCCTTCAGACACGACTTCATCTCATCGGCCACTGTGCCTCTCTCAGTAACGGGCAGTGTCTGCCTGAAATCACCAGCGAGCAGAACTACAACACCTGCCGTCAGAGCCTGCTTGCCACGGATATTTTGCGGACTGCGGTTCGACGTCTCTGACGCCTGTTGGACGAGAGCGCTGCAGTGTTACTTTGGCTGATGTTGCAGGCGAGGACTTCTTCGCTCGCGAGGTTTAGTATGTGCAGTCTGTCCACCGTTAAGCAACGTCGCAGCGACTCCCGAGGAAGCAACAACCAGGACTATGTTACGGTCCCTGCGAATCCGGGGCATCAGTAGGTTTAGCATAAATGAATCGGTCCGTGCAAAAAAGGGCATCAGTCCTAAGTAAGTATTTTTTGAGAAAAACACAAACAACTGTCTGTGCCTTAAGATTTTAATAATACAATAGCACGTTTTTTAAATGGTAGGTACCTAATACTATCACCACTTATATGAAATATCTAAATTACTGTTCTTGTACATAGTTTGTTGAAGTACGCGCTGTATAATTAAATCATAAACGGGCCGTTTCTCGGGAAGTTAAAGTGGTGCCATTTCATTTAAAAAAAGTATTGAAATTCTCTTTCCACATCGTTTAACAATTCTCCCCCTTCGTTGTGGTATGGACAAACTTAAATCCACAATATTTTTTTCCCTGATAAGTTAATTATTTTGTTCTCTATTAATTTCAGAGCCTCATTAATTATCAAGTCTTTGTGCTCGCCTTGTAGCCTATGCGTGATATCCTTTGACAGTGCATCATTGTATTAATCCCACACTTGGTCCGCAAGTGATTACTAAAATTGCAAACAGCTCTCTGAGTTTGGCTGTTGAGCGACACAGCACGGCTTTCTCCATGGTTAAGTCCCAGTCTTTGTCATCTTGCAATAGCCCACGTGACTCACATGCATCCCTGAATGTCGCTTGCCCTAGCCCATCAATTTTGTCAGTTCCTGTAAGTTCGTCGGACATCGCACTTTAATGTGCAACATGCGTAAAACAGTATAGTAATGATGGCGGTCGTAATGGAAATTGCAATGGTGACGTCATAATTAAAAATGGTGTTTGTGACGTAAGACATTTTTATTACTTTTTATTAAGAATGTTTTAACACTAGAACTACTAAGGGGGTCATTTTACCCCTTACGATATTTTTAAATAATGCCAAATCTCTATATCTGATTCAAATTAACAGACCTTTTGTGACTTTTCCTAAAATTATGTTGTTAACAATTTTTGAACATCGAGTTATTCAGGTTTTATGCGGAAACTATTTTATTACAATATTTTTGTCCAAGAACGTAGCAAATACTTTCATTTTACCTAGAACAACCGACGGGGGTCAAACTGACCTCTGCAGAAAAGTATTCAGTTTGTGATTAATAAATGCCACAGAAGTACATATTAGTAAATAAGTATTTTTAGTAATGTCTTATTAAGAAAAAATACTCTTTTTATGGATGAATAATGTGTCGAAAGGATATTTTGTGTGGAATATCTGCGAAGGAAATAATTGCTCTCTCAGTGCATGGTCATGCAGCGTCATTCAGTAGGGCCTGTGTTAATTTTGTTTTATGACTCCGCCTTTCCTTTCACTAGTGAGACATATTATATACAAAGATAATTATCATCTCGTCTTACAGTGTGTTGCGGTTTTCTGACATTACAAAACAATTAGTTATCTTCCTCTATCTACAGTTTCTGTGTTACTAGTTTCCAGTTACTCCTCCGCTTTAGATTTGTTCTATTTTTTCATAAATTTTGGACGGGTCATGAAATGTATTTCGTTTTAGTCTGTTACATTTGCAGTTGAGAGAGAGTTGATTATTGTCTTAGGTAAATGTTTTTTGGTAAACTCTATGTCATTGTACAATCGTTCGAATGTATGATGGATCGTCGCCAAAGAATACAGATCAGGCACTCCGATATTTTCAAGATATTTGTGAAACAAACTCAGGCAGTGAAAATAGTGATCATGATTTGTCTAGTGGTGAAGAATACCCCAGAACAACGATAGTGACAGACATTCTGATGAAGAGGTGGAATCGGAAATCATACAAGACGCCGATGTCCGTAAAACATCTCGGGCTACTTACTACTCCTTCAGTAACACAAGGAAAAAATGAACAGGTAGCTGAGCAGCAAGCTTCTCAGATGGAAGTGGAAGATGTTGAATTTGCCCCACAAGATGATCATGTCCAGGTATTGTGTAGTAGTCGATGGGCTAACCGCAGTAGAAGTAGCAGTAGATGCAAAGCAATTCAAAGTGTGAAACCAACAAAGTGTTCTTCACTGAAAAAGATGCCACCTGAATCGGCGACTGTGTTGCGAGGTACTGGGACAGAATCGTTATTCGTTCGAGGGATACAACCTCAAGGTTCTGTACCGTGTGTACATGTAGGGCCTGCTGTCGGTCGCATTGAGGTTTCTAGGGATGGAACAGAGTGGGAGGTGATTGACTTTGGGAACATCCTTCCTGGTAGACGGGGAGCTCAAAATGTAGTAAAAGAACATAATGGTCCTACACTTCATGCTAAGCGACAGATCAAGTATAATTCTCCGCTAAGTGCGTGGAGACTGTTGCTGACACTAGACATCCTTCTACATATATCAAGACATCTACTGAGAATGAAGCCCGCAGAAAATTACATGATAATACATGGACCATCACACTCGTAGAACTTGAAGCTTTCATATCAATAATTTATGCTCGAGGGGCTTATGCAGCAAAAGGTCTGGAGCTATCTGCACTCTGGTCAAGCCTCTGGGGATACACATTCATTACGCAAACCATGTCGCGAAATAGATTTTGCGAAATAATGCGATTTCTCCGCTTTGATGATCGAGTTACACGTAGTGAACGTTTACGGACTGATAAGTTTGCACTAGTGTCACATGTGTGGGATGGCTTTATACAAAATAGCATTTCATGCTACAAGCCTGGTATAAACATCACAGTGGATGAGCAGCTTTTCCCAACAAAAGCTAGGTGCCCATTCAGGCAATACATGACCAATAAGCCAGGTAATTTGGGATCAAATTTTGGCTGGCATCAGATGTCGACTCTAAATATGTAGTCAACGGGTTCCCGTATCTTGGAAAAGAAGATGACCGACCCCGTAATCAGCTACTGGGCACCTACGTAGTACTACGCCTATTGGAACCATATTTGCGGAATGGCAGAAATGTAACTACTGACAACTTCTTCACTTCTCTAGAACTCTGACATGCACTGAAGGACAAGAAAACCAGTTTAGTCGACACTGTCAATCGTTCTAGGAAGGAGGTGCCACCTACTGCTAAAAATTGCAAACAACAGTTGCATACAACATACATGTACAGGAACAAGGACTCAACACTTACAGTATATCAGGGGAAAGTCATTAATAATGTGATCCTCATGAGCTCACTCCATCCAAATGTGAGCATTGCTGACAATGAAAAGAAGACTCCTGAAACCATCCAATACTACAATGCCACAAAATGGCGCGGAAATATTCTGTCAAATCAGGATCAAGACGTTGGCCGGTTCATGTTATTTCCAATGTGTTGAATTTGGCGTGTATCAGTGCATGGATCCTGTACAAAGAAGTAACTGGAAGGAAAATCAAAAGAAGAAAATTTATCCTGGAGCTGTGCGAAGAGCTACGAGCGGCTTACATGGCTAACAAGAATACCAAGCCACATATTGTTAGGAACGGCGATGAAGAAACAGAAAAATCGCGGAAGAAGTGTGGCAACTGCAGAAAGAACAAAACAATGACAAATTGTACTGCATGCAGAAAACCAGTGTGTGGTAAATGTGTTGAGAGTAAACGCCTCATCTGTGTAAAATGTAAATAGGATTTTATATGATGTCAAGTTTTGCTGAAAATAGTGTTGTGATTTTTTTTACTGGTTATTTTTAGGCTTAATAATAATATTGCTATTACGTTTTTATTTAATGTTGTTGAACAATAGTATTGCCATTTCTGGTACAATAATGCATTGCTGCAGAAGGAAAAAAACAGACTAGTGTCGCAGCAATGTATAAAAATATTGTGTGCTTATAATAGTACTTGGAATAAACATTTTATGTAGCGAATTATATGTCATATTAGTACTGAACAATAGTGGCTATACTGTTCCTGCAGAAATAACACATAAAAAGCAAATATTGCAGGATGTACGAAACCTGGGTGTGGTAAATTCATTTCAAATAAATATCGCATATTTATAATAGTGTCTTGTAAAATTGTAAGTGAATAAAAATAGTGCATTAATTTGGTTTTGTAAGTTTTTGAGATAAGAAAATCAATACAATATTTCTTGGCTCTGGAATAAAGTTGTCACAACTATTTAGGAATTAATATTTAAAGATAAAAATTTACAAGGGTCAAACTGACCCCTCGTGGTAGTTCTAGATAGTCAGCTGGTGCCGGTAGTCCTAGTGTTAAATATATTAATAAATTAGTGGTTTACTCTCGCCGGGAATCGAACCGAGGACCGAGCTCGATTAAGTAACTAAATATTTTAAGTAAGCAATTTTTTAAATATATTTTGGTCAAAAATTAAAGAATTTTAATTTTATGGTCGAGGTCAAGGTCAATGCTCCACGCCAGCGGCTTAGGGGCGGCTTAGCCATGGGAAATTTAAGCCATCTTGGGGAATATGAGTTCTTTCTAAGGCAAAAGTATTTTGATGTTTTTCAAATTCCTAATTTTTGAATTTTTCAGGACAAAAACGGGAAATTTTCCCTCAAAACGGTGATTTTCCCCTCTAAAACGAGAAATCTTGAGTCATTTCGAGTAATTTTTGAGTCCAAGAAAGCCGCCGTGACGTCACAATCCAAGATGGCGGAAAACACCACAACACCACCGTAGGCGCCTGGCACAGGAACACCCAAAACATACTACTCAGTAGCATTCCATGTTGCTAACGTGCACGGTATACATGCGACCCAGTGCGTCTCCCGCATTCAGGCCTGGCCAGCCATATACAAGGTGCTTCCATTCCTTCCTCCATGCTTTCCACGTGTAGTACCTCGGCACCACAGCGTATAATAGGGCTTATGCGAAGTTGTCACTTTCGCAGATCACTTGTGCGGGCAGTAGTAAGTGGTTGAGTGTGTGATCAGTGATTGAACTGTTCTAGAAGTCTCGGGCAGGTCGGCACTTCTGAGACCTACGGTGGTATTTATATTCTTTTCTTGAGCAATTCCTTCGTCAATAAATTCTTATATGCATTCTTATTTAAACGTTTGTGTGCCATAGATGTTGCTTGAGATGATCTCAAGTGATCGCAAACAAGATAATCTTGATGAAGACCATCTTATGATAGTCCCATATTTCTTATTTCTGAGAGGGCATTCTCCTGTCTCATAGTCGTTGCTTGAGATCACCATCGCATAAGCATGTTTCATAGTCGCTGAGACCTTGCTTAAGAACACAAATAAGACCGTCTTTGCCAAGACCACTGCAGGCATGTCTCAGGCAATTGCTTGTTCTGATCGCAATGTAGAAAATGGCGGATTCTCGTGAACCTCATATTTTTAAACTTAAATAAATCTTGTATGAAGTTCTGAAGCAATTTTATATGTATTTTAAATGAGTTTTTTGTTTGTTTGTGACCAGTGGTTGCATTCTTAAGTGCTAAATAGACACGTTTATTTACATATCGATCACAGAACGAATACAATGGATGTGGAAAACGATGCGATTAATGATGGTTGATGGTACATTCGTGACACCCAGAACACATTAAAAATAATTTAAGAAAAAGTGGCATTACAGTGTTGATAAACATTAATTTCCCACAAATTTACGTCAGAGGTTTGGTAGTGTAATGGTTAGGGAGTTGAGTTTCAAGTCCATGAAAAGGAGAAAAACTACGAATTTGGTTCAAATCCTGACACTGACAGTACTTTTTTTATAGTTACAGTTAATGAAAAATGCAAATATAGCTTTAAGATAAATTTTATTAGATTTTTTTTTAATCTAATGGTTATAACATATTTAAATACATAGCTCAGTTTATTGGTTTGGTTATTTCATACGCAGTAGGCTTTGAGACATATTGTAGTCTATATATTTTACTTATAATACGATTAAATTATAGAATCACAAGTAATTTGAACAAGAAAAATTAACCTATTATATGAGGAAATTTATAAAGGGTTTTACAAAATTTTAAGTTCCTTACTATGTAGCCTTATCAGATTCGTTCAAACTTATTTTTATAATTCTAAACATACATTTTTCTTACTTAAATTAAAAACTTTCTTTTACTGTGTAGTTAAATCTGATATTTTTATTAAACTAACATTTATTGTACCTTATCCTGAAGCTGAAGCAATGTGACATTTTCTCAAAAAATAAAGTTTTTCACTACCTGAAATATTTTTTGATAATTCTGTATAGACAAGTAGCTTTTAAACAAGTAGTAAATCAGTATTAACAGTTCTGAAGATGCTAACTTAATTTTATTGCATTATTTTGTTAAAAGGGTATTATTAAATCGTTAGATACATTATTTCTTATGTTAAACTTGCACAGGAAAGACAAAAGTCTATAAAGTTCTTAATTTCATTCATCTCAAGTGACACAAGTTGAGGTGTACTAGAAGGTGTGCATATTTGTGGTCGCAAAACATCAATTTTTCCATGTGTGATTCAAGAGTATTAAAACAATAAAGGAATTCCTCACATCAACGTACAAACGCACTTCGAATGTAGTGATATGTACTCACTAAATCTTGTTACTATAAATAGCCTCAAATTCTAGGGTTTCTGTGCTTGGTGTGAATAGTACAAGAATATTGAACGAAAACAGTTCAATCGGCAAAGTTCGTGTATGCTCGTGTATTTTCGGCTGTCTCAAGTAAGTGCGGAGTTCGCTTCGAGCCTTGGCCGAGGACGGACGCATCAAGCGGAGCTGCGAGATTCCAGGAGCAGCCTGTTTACTCGCACACAGGCCAGGTGGTATTCCCAGGTTTTTCTAAGAAGTGTAAACGTGCAAAACAACCCGGGTTGTAGCTAACCCTACAGCCTAGCCACAACCCGGCTTAATTCCTGGTGCGTGGTCAGTGGGTGTTAGTGCGTCGTAGGGTGTAACTAGCGACATGACTGACCAGTTAAGTGACGAGCAGGTGATGCAGGAGTGCATCGATGTGCCCCTACCAAGCGACGACGAAACTGAAATGTCTAGCGACGACGGCTTTACAACAGTCGTCTAAAAAAAAAAAAAAAAAACGGGAGGAAAGGACGAAAGACTGCGCCCCCCACTGACGAACCCCGCGATCGCCAGGCAGCTGGCCGAGCGACTTCGCAAGCAGCCCGTCAGAAGGGAAAACAACTCGGCCAGTCAAACGGCCGCCAAAACGTCCGCAGGTTCAAGCCCTGCCCCGCCAAACCCTGCCCCTCAGGCAAAGAAAATGCAGGTGAAACCCCTGTATGTATTCGTGGATTCTGGCCACAGCTACCCGGCCATTAAAACAGTGCTGGATGCAGCACTGCAGGAGCGCTGGTCGTGCGTCAGTCGCGGCCATGACCAGCTCATGATTCACACTGCCACTGTGGAGGAGTACCACAGGGCAGTGCGTGCACTGGAGCAGGCCGGAGTGCAACACTCTGTGCTGCTGCAACGGGACGAGATCCCGAACAAGTTTGTGTTTTGTCGAGTGCATAGCAGCACCGACTAACAATTCATTCAGGCTGAGTTCGCCGCAATGGGGCTTCCAGTGCAGAACTTCTGGTTTCTGTACAACAGACAGACAAGGCAACCTATAAATAAGTTAGTCGTAGAGCTCCCGAAGGCCGTAAATCCAGAAAGTATTTACGACCTGAAGTCATTCGGAGGCCTCAGCATTCGTGTTGAGGACTATCGACACCCCAAAGGCCCCCTCCAATGTGGCAACTGTCAGAGGTTTGGCCACCCCGCAAAAGGCTGCAGAGCCTCCCCTGTGTGCCGATGGTGCAGCCAAGGGCACAAAACCGAGGTTTGCCCCCACGGAGGTGACGGGACGAAGGCAAAGTGCGCGCGATGTGAAGGCCCGCATTGCGCCAATTACAGAGGCTGCATGGCCTACAAGAGGGAGAACTGGCGTCACCTCCCGCAACAGGAGCGTAAAGACAGAGAGCTGCAGTCCAAACGCGCAGTGCGTGAAAACAAGCGAGCAGCAGCCACGGCTCAAGTCCGCCCGCCCCCACAACAAGCCGGCCCCTCAGGCTACTTCCCCCAGCCACCAAGGCAGCCATGGCGAGCCCCGAGCTACCCCGCCCCCCCGCAATGGCAGAGCCCTAACCAATATTCAGTGTTGAGCGATAGGCATGAACTGGAGTACCCTTTCTTGGCAAACCCACCCAGGCCTAGAGGCCAGCCCCTGCCCCAGAGGCCCCCGAAGAAACACCATTCGGAGCACAAAAACGGTAAAGGCCGGGCGCAAGGTCAGGTGACAGATCAGCCAGGTACTAAGGCGCCACCCAACTCCACCCCTCCCCACAATGATTCCAAGAAAGTCGCGCCTGAGAAACAACAAGCCAGCCCGTTGCAGACTGACTCACCAACAGTAGGCTATTGCCAACTGCTTCACCGCAGCTAAAACCCGCGGAGAATCCAGCGATGGGCGCGAGTGACTTTCTGAAGCTTGTAGGGCAATCGGATGCCATTGCACAGGACCCTAACCTGGCACACGTCCTGGAACCAATGTGCATTTTAATGGCTATTTGGTGTAATCCGTCCAAGTCAATAGAGGACAAAATAAAAGCCACCACGTGCTTCGTGACGGCATTAGCGGCCAGCTTTAATGCCGCACACCCTTAATTTAGGTTCTGCCATTAATACTACCCCCGTAGGCAGTAGATTAAGTACCATCCTTTACTGGAATGCACGAGGAATTAGAAATAAAATAATCGAATTTACCGATCATTTAATTAAACATAATATTAGAATCGCGGCGATAAACGAAACACACTTAATGCCAACAGGTCATCTAAATATCTTAAATAAGGGGTTGCCCTAATAATCCACAGAAGTATACAACATAGTGAATTCCATTTACCTGAATTTAATAAATTAGAAGCTGTTGCAATTACTTTTAAAGTCAATAAACAACAAATAGTGCTTGTTTCGATGTATGCACCACCGGGGAGGTCACTAACTGAAAACGAGCTGGACATCTTATATGGCTCAGCTCCCACATTTTTAGCAGTCGGCGATATTAATGCCAAGCATAAAGACTGGAACTTTCGGAGCAATACAGCCAATGGCCTACTGCTGCAAAGACACGAGTCTAACAAAAATTATCAAGTACATGCTCCCTCAGAGCCCACTCACGATAGCGGAGTACTAAGGCACAACCCCGATATTTTAGATATTGCATTAAATAAGACAGTTCAAACGGGATTCGAACTCAGAGTCTTTCACGAAATGTCGTCTGACCACTTTCCAGTACATCTACTATTCGATGACGTGGGCACTGACATCAGTCCTCCGAGAAAAATAAAAGACTACAAGAAAGCCGACTGGAGCGGCTTTCAGACGTATTTAGTCTATGATAAATGTGCCATAAGCAGAAACCCATATATTTCATCACTGGGCGAACAAGATCCAGAGTTGCATGGAAAATATAAAATTCCAAATTCAATCTTGGCTCACAGACCTCCGTAGTGTGCTGTGGCTGGCTGAGCGATCGGCCAATCAGTCTCCCGCGAGTTGAAACTTAAATTATAGACATTAATGAAATAATTTGCTAATTCAAAATGGTCCGAAGCACGCAGGTGTAGGTTTGGCTCCCGGGAGTTCCACTGCCTGTGGTGTTAGGGCTGACTCCCTATGTCCGATGGGCATGGCCCACCTGGCAGGCTTCACCTCCAGTGCCGGCTGTGTTTCTGAAAGACATGGGATTTTGAATTGCAAGCTTGCAACAAATACCAAAATGCGAATAGGTCTTGACTTAATTCACCTGTAACTTTATGCACCGACAGTTCCTCTATATTTAACTAGTAGTATAGTAGTAGATATTAGAGATTTGTAAATTAGTAATAAGTCCTAGATACTAAGTAATAGTCATAAAAAAATATATATTTCTAAAATAATAATTTAAAAAAACTAAAAAAACTAATAAAATAAAAATAATAACAATAAAATGTATAGTAATTATTTTAGTTTTATCTTTAGCACTGCACGTCCATCCCTGAGATGGGTGTTTGCATATTTCGTAACGAAATGCCTAGTTTGTAAGTCATTTATCTGTTTCCTGTCTTAGTTTCTTAGTTTTTTAGGTGCTGACTGGCGGCGGAGTGAGTGGTCAGTGCAACCACTCTCCACCAGGGGTGCTTGCGTCCCTGGTCACTAAATACAGTACTGGACAATTAGCAAAGCGGACCACGAGTCCCGTGCCCAACCCCCGCATGGTAGACTCTTTTCTACTCTGTCCAACACTTCATCCAGACCATCCTCTGTCTCCTGTAAATTCCTACACGTAATGCATGCCAATTTGCATCCCGCATGAATGTGCCCAGGGTTTTCCCTGTGTCTATGCAGGTTTTACCTAAGCCCAACCTATCTCTAGTTATAGTCTAGATTTAAGAGTGAGGGGAGTTAGTCATGGCGCCAATCGCTGCCATGGCTGGCCAATCCCCTCCTAGCACATGATGCATGCAACCCTCTCCCTGCATGGTAATCCCAGCATGACCAGGCATATAGGCTTCAGCCTGAGACGCACCTAGGTCCCTCCCTAACCCAGACCCCTCCAAAATACACTTAGTTTTAGTTAGGTTAGGAGGAAAAAAAATCAAGTAAGTGCTTCGTCAAGCCATAAGTACGGCAAACAAGCTCTTGCTTGAGCATGCAGTCTTCATGAAGCTCGTCTTGTTCGCGGACTATGAAACATGGAGATTCAAATCGCTGCCTTGAGAAACAAGACCGTCTTCGTCAAGACGGTCTCAAGACATTGCTCAAGATGCGACTATAAATACCAGCCCTAGTGTTTAAAGCAAGCAAAGTCGCTTCAGATATGCCTCGGGTAGTTGTGGTTGTTGTTGGTCGAAGTGTTGTGATGGCAACGTTCGTAGAACTGGAGGACTTTCCAAAAGTAATCAAAGAATGAACTAATTATCTAGTTTTTAATGTAAATTATTTTCTAAAACCTTTAGTTTGTTTAACACTCAGAAGTCGTAGATTTATATTTATTTCGTAAGATAGCAAGGCGAATTTTCACTAGTACATGATGTTGGTCGTGTAATTTAAATTTTATAGAGTTCTTGAAATAATGTATTTTACCAGTAAATATAGGTATATTTTGTTTATGGCGTAATAGTTCGGGTGCCCTACTTGCTTTATTTAATTCTGAATTATTTGAAGAACAGTCTAAAAATAGTAATCTAGTGATTGTGATTCCAGCTATTGCTGAAAGATTTTAACGAGATAATAAACTTGTTAATGTTGTTTCAAAAGTAATCAGTTTGTAATTATTATTTAAAAAGATAAAATAAACAGAGTTTGTTCTGCAACCTTAATTAAGGTTATATTTATTTAGTTAGTTTACATATTTCCGGTCCTCTAAATAAGTAAATAAGTAGTTTCTTAAGTTCTTTATTTAATAGTAGTATTTAATAGTATTTCCTGAAACAGGGTTCAGGGTGTGGTGCCTGTGCCGGTGTCCGCCATCTTGGATTTGTGACGTCACGGCGGCAAAAATTCCTCAAAATTCCTCAAAAATGACTCAAAATGACTCAAAATTTCCCGTTTTAAGAAAAAATTTCCCGTTTTCGAGGGAAAAATTCCCGTTTCGAGGGAAAATTTCCCGTTTTAGTCCTTAAAAATCCCAGCGGCTAGAAATGTCCTGATAGAGGCTTAAGCATCCTTAACTCAAGCCTCAGTTAAGCCTCTATCAGGATGTGACCTTGACCTTTGACCTTGACCCCGACGGCCATCTTGGATCCAACCATCTTGGATGACGTCATTTCGTTTTCTCGAACATTCCGGCATTGTGTTATCCGACATTTTGAATTATGACGTCACCGTTGCAATTTCCGTTACGGCCGCCATCTTTAAATTTATTATCCGATTTTAATGAAAAAAATTTAAAAATTATAAAAAAAATTAAATAACAAAATTTTTAATAAAATATTTAAAAAACAAAAAATTACGACACGGAGCACGGAGTCCTCGGTTCAAACCCGACGAGTGCAAAAAAATAAAAAAGGCGACCGATCCTTCCCCCGCGGTGGCTGCGGGCATACTAACTCCCTCCACTTTTTTTTTCAAAGCATATATATATCGTCAGGTAGTATGATGTCATGGCCGCCATCTTGTCCTCGTCTGCTGGAAGCCATCATCAGTGTATCGTCTGCGAGAGTGCGCTGACGCCATGTTAGTTTAATTCTTATCCGCTAGAGTGCAGTATTCATTTATTATTGCTGTGACACCCGACATCTTGTCATTTGGCCGCCATCTTGAAAATCCATAATTATTTAGCTAGAAATTCGGGAAAAATTCCAAAATTCATTAAATAAATTTGTAATCTATATACTGATCGATTAGGTCGACTAAGGTCCTTGGTACGATCTAGGACGATGCAAAAAAATTAAATATAACATCAATTTAACATAATAGTAACAGGTTCGAGGAATTAAACACCACAAGTTCTTTTACAAACATAATATTTATTACATAATTTCTATTCTACTACAGGATAATTTGCGAAAGCCAGCAATCTTATAATCATTTAGTTCCGCAGCGGTGTGAAATGACTAATTCTTAGCTCCAATCGGTTTAGGTATACTAGACAGAGTCCAGCCAGAACCTTTACAGACATAGTCCACCTCTTCTTGACAGAGTTTCTGGATACCGTTTTTAACAGTTTGCTTCACATCGTTAGAACAGTAAATTACTGCAGCCGATGTCTTGAATGCACACTTCTTCACTTTGTCATCGAACGGATATGGCTTTCCATATATACAGTCCAACCACAAGTTATATTTCAAAGGTCCGTTTGTTGCTACATCATCAGTAAGCTGATTGATTATGTCCTCTCTGATATCGTCAAGAAAATTACAAATGTCCTTCGACTCACCTAACGTATTTAAATAATAGTAGTTTTTCAATGTTCCACGAAATGCAGACTGCGCCAAGTAGAAGCCATTATCGTTCACTTTTAATGCTCCGAACACAGTCTTAGGTTTAGTTCCATGTTCAGACGTCATACCAATCGGTTGCTGCACATCGGTTTTTTTGGTTGTACGCTTTCGTGTCTCCAATCTAAAGCGAGGAGTCGAAATTTCTGCAGGTAGTTCAGCAGTAGGAGCACAGACTCCACCTTTACATTTTTTTCGCATGATGTCGCAAACTGTCAATTCGAGTAAACCATTTAAGGCACTCATCACATCGAAACTTCATGCGAGAAGGATTCTTCGTGCATTTGCTCCGCTCATGTCTTCGTGCATCATGGGAAAATGCGAACGACGTATCACAGTGATCGAGATTTTTCATTACTTTCTTTTATGTTTTTTAGTTTGCAAGTTTTTTGTGCTAAATTAGGCCATTTACCGCGTTCATTAAAATGACATACATATTAAATAAACTTTTGAGAAAATGGTTTGAAGTCTATGGACCATGGAAAAAAAACCAATGGAAAAATTTTCCGGAGGTCACACCGTGGAAACGACTACAATAGGTAGTCTGTCTTCTAAATCTATTTGAAAGATAATCTGACTTGAATATGGTACTTGTTTGCTAAGTAATGTTTTTCAGTAAATATTTTTTAGTCATTTATATCCAAGTGGCTTAATTAAATGCATATGTTCAGGTAAACAAATGCTTTATACCTATATTAATCGGTAAAAGAAATTAAACTTTAGGAACTAAAAATTTTGATGTCTAAATTAAATATAAAACCCATTAAAATGTTTCGGATTTGTTTGCATTAGGCTAATTTTTAAATTTTTTTATATTTTTAATATATTTCTCAGTCTTCCAATGATTATCAACTTTATTCTAAAAAAAATAATAAAATATATGTTATACCTACCTAATCAACCAACGCGCAGAGACTTATAAATCGCTCTAGTATTTAGAAACTTCTTAAGTATCTAGTGTGAGCTTTCGGGGTATAGCTTTGATCGTGAGTTAGATACTTACTTCAGTGCGAGTTAAAGTTCATTTTCGAGACTGATAAAAGTTTTTTTTTTTTATATTAAGAACGGAAAGTTTTGATTCTGTAAAATCGAAGCAAAAAGACAAAAAAATATGAATGAAAAGCCTTTTGTTTTGAGGATTGAGACAAATGTATTTTATTAAATGCAATATTATAACCACACCTAAATTCAAAATCACTCAAAGAGATTACAACTATCCCTACTAATATTATAAAAGCGGAAGTGTGTTATTTTTTCCTTATTTCACGCAGCAACATAGCAACGGTTCGACATGAGTTTTTTGCATATAGATATTCTATGGGTTAGAGAGTGATTTAGGATAATTTTTATCTCGGAATAATGAACGTTTTCGGTGCGATATATCTGGAGCGTTGTTATACATGGTGACAGGCGGGATATATCTGGGGCATTGTATCCATAGTAACAGGCATCTGCATTGTTGATAGCTTCTGCGTCTCCACGACAACGGCGATTACATCGATTCCTTGCAGTTCAGGTTGAATATTGTTTGATCATTTAATATTTCTACTCAATTTGGATTTTTTTGCTGTTTTGTTTATGTGTTTGTTAATTGATTCAATGCATCGCAAACGTAAAACAAGTCTTTCACTATTGTATTGTTGATACTTTCTATGTAACAATGACCACACATTTTGCATTTTTGATGCCTTCTGCGTCTCCATAGTAACGGGCATTGTTTCGTTTGATATAAGTTGTTCAACTCGAGGCTGTCAGTGTCTAGTGTCTGCCAGTGAGGGAGTGTCTAGTGTCTGCCGGTGAGGGAGTGTCTAGTGCCTGCCAGTGAGGGAGCGTCTAGTGCCTGCCAGTGAGGGAGTGTCTAGTGCCTGCCAGTGAGGGAGTGTCTAGTGCCTGCCGGTGAGGGAGTGTCTAGTGTCTGCCAGTTAGGGAGTGTCTAGTGTCTGCCAGTGAGGGAGTGTCTAGTGCCTGCCAGTGAGGGAGTGTCTAGTGTCTGCCAGTGGGGGAGTGTCTAGTGCCTGCCAGTGAAGGAGTGTCTCGTGTCTGCCAGTGAGGGAGTGTCTAGTGTCTGCCAGTGAGGGAGTGTCTAGTGCCTGCCAGTGAGGTAGTGTCTGCGCCTGCCAGTGAGGGAGTGTCTAGTGCCTGCCAGTGAGGGAGTGTCTAGTGCCTGCCAGTGAGGGAGTGTCTGTGCCTGCCAGTGAGGGAGTGTCTAGTGTTTGCCAGTGAGGGAGTGTCTAGTGTCTGCCAGTGAGGGAGTGTCTAGTGCCTGCCAGTGAGGGAGTGTCTAGTGTCTGCCAGTGAGGGAGTGTCTAGTGTCTGCCAGTGAGGGAGTGTCTAGTGCCTGCCAGTGAGGGAGTGTCTAGTGTCTGCCGGTGAGGGAGTGTCTAGTGCCTGCCAGTGAGGGAGTGTCTAGTGCCTGCCGGTGAGGGAGTGTCTAGTGTCTGCCAGTTAGGGAGTGTCTAGTGTCTGCCATTGAGGGAGTGTCTAGTGCCTGCCAGTGAGGGAGTGTCTAGTGTCTGCCAGTGGGGGAGTGTCTAGTGCCTGCCAGTGAAGGAGTGTCTCGTGTCTGCCAGTGAGGGAGTGTCTAGTGTCTGCCAGTGAGGGAGTGTCTAGTGCCTGCCAGTTAGGTAGTGTCTGTGCCTGCCAGTGAGGGAGTGTCTAGTGCCTGCCAGTGAGGGAGTGTCTAGTGTCTGCCAGTGAGGGAGTGTCTGTGCCTGCCAGTGAGGGAGTGTCTAGTGTTTGCCAGTGAGGGAGTGTCTAGTGTCTGCCAGTGAGGGAGTGTCTAGTGCCTGCCAGTGAGGGAGTGTCTAGTGCCTGCCAGTGAGGGAGTGTCTAGTGTCTGCCAGTGAGGGAGTGTTTAGTGTTTGCCAGTGAGGGAGTGTCTAGTGTCTACCAGTGAGGGAGTGTCTAGTGTCTGCCAGTGAGGGAGTGTCTAGTGTCTGCCAGTGAGGGAGTGTTTAGTGTTTGCCAGTGAGGGAGTGTCTAGTGTCTGCCAGTGACGGAGTGTTTAGTGTTTGCCAGTGAAGGAGTGTCTAGTGTCTGCCAGTGAGGGAGTGTCTGGTGTCTGCCTGCACATTGCCGTAGCGAAGCACGGGTACATCATCTCGTCAGAAGGTCAATTTGCGAAGTCAGTTTTACGAGAGATATATTCCGACCTTGCGTCCAGCGTTTCTCACGTTCCCCTCCCAATATGCGCCATTGAAGGGTAGTGTGGGAGTATCTTCCAGTTCTCTTGTTTAAAATATTCAAGAGCTTTTTTAATATACAGAACTGTGCGGGATCGCTCCCTGTTGTAGATCGGGAGGGTATTAGAGCTTCGGCACCGACCAGAGGCTGGGGCCACCAATTCAGCATAGTCACCACCTCAGCCCTGTACCTCGCTCAGCTGACCAGACAGAGGGCTGTGTCCTGAGCCCTAAGACTTTATCAGCACTGCTGGCGCCTTCCCCAATCTCCCACATCACGCTGGGACCCTTAGAAACACCCAGTGAACCCGTGGTCCGGTGGAGGCCTATCCAACCTCTGCTAGCGCTCCAGGCTAGTACCGGAGCTGTGTCGTTGCTCACCACGTCGACTCCGCATCGGGCTAGGGAGCCCTTGGAGCCTGCTCCAAGCGATCGTAGCACCACTACCAAGTACGAGTCCTACCCAATCAGAATCCAGGGCCTTGTAGGTAACCTCAGCGGTACACCGTTCAATCTTTCATGGATTCTTCCTGTACTATTACCAACTTGGCGTTGATTTGGCAGACTGTTCACCAGCTGCTCGACTTCCACTCTTCAGAGTTACTCCACTGTATGTCCTCGTTTCCTCGGACTACCCTCCGAGCTGCCATACCTCGGCCCGACAGGTTTACAGCGGATTTAGGCCCAGAAGTGCCTGAACTCATCCGGCGACGATCGCAGGAAGCCCTGGCTAGAAATTACAACCATGGTGCATGCGCAGGGGTCCTCGGGGTTGCCTCGGTACCTCCCCCGAGTACTGGACTAGGGGAACGTACCACACCTATTCGAGCAGTTTACAGCTCTTTTTAAAGCCCGGGTACCCCCGAACATGCCGGCATCATTCTCGATCGTTCACAATACCATAGGCCTGATCCATTCACTAAGGGGCCATTTGGGGCCGAAACGCCGAGGCTCGGCAGTCAAACCCCACAGAAAGGTTTCAATCGCATCTGTTGTTGCCCTCAGATTCAGCCAATTCACCATTTCTGGTCCCATTCATGCAATTGAGGATGCACTGCGGCAGGGTTACGCCAGGCATTGTCCTCTTCAGTTAAGGCGATGCTATGATCAGAGGTAGAGGCTACCCATCCCACCATGGACACCACGATTCGCCCCCAACAGCGGTGCCCACGTGGAGGCAGAGGATTGCCACTTGGTGCGGAGAGGCTATGTATTCGCATCCTTGCTCCCATTCCGTGAACCTGTTGGATCTTGTCTCGGACACTAGAGTCGGCAACAGATCCGACACCTCAGGGGACAATCAGGGTCAGGTCCACTCCCGCCAAGTTTTATTTTATGATTGAAGTGACATTTTTTGGGAAACAACACCAAAATCTAAAAGTTTTACGACAATGATTTTATATCTTTGAAACATAGAGAGATTATCATTTTCCCACCTTCGGATTGCAAAAGTCTTTCTTGCGACCTGGCAACACGCGGAATATCCCTGCAGTCCTGGAGGAGTCGAGGCCATCAGCGGGGTCACGTGATGCATCCTCCCACCGGCATCTGTTCAATCCCTGATAGTCTCAGCCTCGCTGCTTCCCCCCTCCTCCCCTCCTCCATTCTTTCTCTTCACGGCGGCAATCGATTCCTCGCGATCCACTTTGCTGTCTCGCTTTCAACCCCATCACGTCTTCCTCTTTCCTATCCGTCTTCCAGCCCATTCGCTCATCTTTTCCAACCGGCAGATGAAATATCAAACTTCCGCTGAGAGATTTAGACGTTTGCCCGGTACAATTGTTCGAGAAATGATACATGTTCTTCCCCCTTTTTTTCCTTTCAAACCAATTTGCATCTATGATAAAAGTTAAGCAAAGTGCTACTCGGTTAACAATAAGTGTAACTCTAGCCTTTAGCTGTGCGTATTGCATAGCTGTCCAGCTTTGCAGTGTTATTGAATTTTATCAACTACTATAATTTATTTACAAACATTTTTCCGGTTTTTTGGTCCATTTTAAATACTTTCTCTAGTTCTTGCAATGAACCAGTGCTTCGCTTCAATGTCCAAGGCGTACACCAGCCTTCAAAAGCACTTCAGACCATGTGACATCTAAATATGTTTCTTTCAAACGTATTTCTTTCGTGACAAACTTGCTGCCGAAGCTGGTCAGTTGATTTCAGACACCCTTTATGCAGCACGACAATGTTAAGTCTTGCGATACCACACATTCATTCCGTTTCTGACAAGTAAGAGACCTGTGCGAACATTTATGGAACTGTTTCACGTTATGAAATAAAGGGTTCCTCTAAAGAGAGACACAGTAATTTGTTGGACCGACGACGAGGTGGATTTGGCTCGACGCCTGTAACCTAGCTATGGTATACATTCGGCTACAAGGTTCGGTGTTGTGACAATCATTTTTTTATATATAGTCATAAAATGTTAATACAAGCTGTGGGGGTTCAAGAAGGGGGAGGGGTAACCATTCTACCACTGCGCCCCCCTCCTACACTGACTTCCTATTCCTCTTTCACTGACAAAATTATTGAAATGCTCCTTGAACTAAAAAAAAAATAAGGATTATCAAAACAAATATGTTCTAAGCCACACCTACCATAGAATTCGGTTCAATATTTTTTTGTAAGAATGTATTATTTTACTTTTTTGACCTTATTTAATGTGTAATATTTTTAAAATTTAAATACCCTAGGAAAAATTCATTCCGGCACAACATTTCGGAGTAAAAACTTATTTTCGAAATATTTTGGAAACTTCTATAAAATTCTGGAAAATTTTAAGAACTTATTTTACATATCATATTTATGTTCTCCAATAATACAAAATTATCCATCAAATATTTTGCTCATATTTTCTATACAGCGAAAAATTTAAGCATTTTTTTACTCAATGTATCCACCATTGAATAACTTAAAACGAATTTTATATTATATGCCAAATAAGGTAATTATATTATTATTTGAAATCTCAATCAAAATTTTTATCCCTTACATTAATAACGCGGTTGTATAAAAATTTGTTTGATTCAAGGTCTATGATAATATTAATAAAGTTTAAATTAAATCGAACAAATTTGATATCAATAAATTTTGAATTTTTAAAAATTTCAACCATATTTTTACGTTAATAAATCTTTTCATCAGAAATTGTTTCAGCCAACGATTAATATTAAGTTTACGATTTATACAATAAATTATAACTGATTTGATAGCAAATTTATTTTTTAAAAAGCAATGATTTTTTTTTTTACTTTCAAACGTTATTATTTCCACTTCTGGAAGTAACGTTTGATTACCTAAAAATTAATTTTAACAACAGTTAGAAAGTTAAACAAAAATAATGTATTTGGCAGTGTACATGTTTGGAAAGTTTTGTTTATGTAATTATTCCAATTTCAGATTTTTTCAACACCTTACCTATAATGGTTTGTTTTACAAAACATTTGTTACAGACAAAAGTTTTAGATAAAATTCATAAGATTTACAATTTTAATGGATTTGATAGTGTGCATAACAAGGGAGTTATGAATTTTTTTTTGTCTTCTAATCCTTGTTTTTCCACATTTTGCAGTTATGGTAGGTCGTATGAAAAATTTGGTTTAGAGAAAAGTTTTAAATAATATTAATACGGTTTACAAACAAATTGAACGGATTTAATGATGTGCATATTTAGGGCGTTAAGAATTATTTTGTATTTCAAACGCTGTTATTTTCCACCCATTGCATTATTGTTTGGTGATATAAAAATTATTTTTTTTTGGGTTGAAAGATGTAGATAATTTATTTCGGTTTTTTCAATATTTTAATAATGTGCAAAGTTCGGATTTTGTGATTTTTCTGTTATTTTAAAACTTTTTTCAACTCATTGCACAATGGATTATAATATAAAAAATTATTTCAGACAAAAGTTTTAGATAAAAAAAGATTTACAAACACTTTGAACGGATCTTTATAATTTTACCCCTCATTTTTTCAACCCCTTGCAGTTTCATCTAAACAAAAAATTGTTTCAGACTAAAGTTGTGGTTTGATTTTATGGCATTTATAAAATATCGGAGTGAATCCGATGATGTGTCTACGAAGGGAGAAATATATTTTTTTGTCTTTAACCCTTTGTTTATGCTGCGCCTTGCAGTAATGTTTAGTCGTTAAAAAATAATTATGAATTTTTTAAAATTCTACCCCTTAATTACTTCAACCCCATGAAAATTGTTCGTATTATCAAAAATTGTTTTATAATAAAGTTTTAGATAAAAAATATAAGATAAACACATAATTGGTGTGAATTGAATGTTGTGCCTACGAAGGCCTTAAACCCTTGTTTTTTCAACCCGTTTGCAGTTATGGTTGCTCGTATCCGTAACGTTTTAAGACAAAAAATTTTAGTATTACTCCTACGATTTATAATACTTTCAAACGGATGTGATATTTTCCATACTATGGGAGTTACAGTTTTTTTCTGTTTTTCAAAAGCCTTCCCCATTTCTACTTCTTTGGTCAGATATTGCCCATTAACGAATTCGACCGAGATTTCCACTATTAGATTTGATGTATCAATTTGGAAGTGATTTATGAACAATTGCGACAGTTATCGTGTCCACAAAATTGCTTTATATATATATATATAAACTTTTGAGATGACGATGGTTTTGGGGTGTATGAACCATGGTTCGATAAACTTAATAAAAAGTTTCAAAAATTCGCACCATGGTAACTGTTACAATAGGTAGTATTTCTTTGGAATCTACCTTAAATTATCATAAAACAATAGTTTTGACCACTTTTTGAAATTCCTTAAAAAATATTTTTAATTAGTTAAAATTATCGTAATTTTGGACTCCCCAATTATTTTTGAGGTATTTATTCCATTCCACCTAATAACTTCTAGTCATCCCCCCTCATCTAAATTGATTCTGAAGTTAGGTCGGCCTCTGTATATAAGACAATTCTGTATGTTGATTCCAGGCAATTTGTTGTGTTGTACTGTAAAATAATTTACTGAGATGTATTGTTATTAATTTTTTTCATATGTCCTTGATACCTACGACACTACTTCATAAAAACGAATAAGTTAATTTTTTTTATTTATGTACAGTTTAATAAATAAAAGCTTGTTACATCACAATGTCGGACAAGGAAGAGTAAGGAGATCTTTCTTCTTGACCTAAGTAAATATAAGACAGTGTATTAGGGGGCCCGGATTAGGGGGGAACCTAGGTGCGTCTCAGGCCGAAGCCTATACGCCTAGTCATGCTGGGATTAGCCATGCAGGGAGAGGGTCGCATGCATCATGTGCTTTGAGCGGGGATTATCGCCATGACTATGCTGAGTTTGGCCCAGGTAGAAGCTGTACAGACACAGTGGGATGCAATAGTACAGGAGTATGAGGAGACAGAGGATGGTACAGATGAAGCTCTCGTGTCTGTATGCATGGCTGCGGTGAGTGGCTACACCGGCAGACAGCGCCTGATCTAGGGAAGGAAGAGAAGTCTACAAGCATGCATACCAGACACTTGATTAATTAGTATCTATGATAGCTCAGCTCACTGCCGAGGCGAGTGCTATGATTTTTTTTAGAAAAAAAAAACGTAATTGAAGTACTAAAACTAAAATTTATTACTTTTGAATTTGTTTTTTTGACGTGATAACGTCTTATAAATCAATGAACGCCGGCTGCACGCCCGAAAAAGCATGATTAATTGTCACGTTCAAACTGAGCCGAGCGTGCAAAAACCGGCCAACCAATGTGCGAGAATTCTTCTATAATTTCAAACAAGTTAAGGCGGGCTCTTTAAACTAATTGTTCGTGATTTTATTTAAAGAATTTATTTAAATCATATTTGCAAAAACTGTAAATAATATTTGAAAATTAAAAAGTATGCAAATTTTCATCAATGTTTTTTTATGACGATATCAAGTAAAATTATCGTACGTAAACCGACTTTACAGACAACCTTCGTTTTTTTTATAATTTTGTAACATTTCCCTTAAGGCTACTACATAGTAATTAGGGTGTAAATACTAGTATTCACTACTCCAATGATATTGATACCGGAGTAGGAACAGCGCCGAGCACCGCCGAAGCGGGCCGAATGTTCCCGAAGCGTGGGCCGGAACTCTGTTGATCGAGTTACCGGCGACAATGCGCCGCCCACGCGGTGTACAACCTCGTTAGCGCGCGGCTTCTGGGAGTTTGCCGCGGCGAGTTCCAGCAGACTTGTAGGGCCGTCGCCAGTCGTCGACAAGCCGGCGATCAGCGGTGACGGCGGTGCGGGCCAATCATGGACGAGCTCTCGAGGAGCACAGGGACTTGCGCTTGCCGATGCTTGTGACGAGACTTCAGCGATGGGAAGCCTAAGATGTACATCAAGTTCCGTCCCTGCCCGAACACGCCCCAATATTCACCTTCGACCAACCTCGGGTTTATTTATATATCTTTATATTTCTCTGTTTATTTTAATGTAGCTATACTAACCTAACTGACCGTCCATAGTGTTTTAATGTAGCTAACCTAACCGACCACTTTTAACATTTGAATTCATTTTTCCTGCGCAAATATAAAACAAATCCCGAGGTTGGACGAGATGAATATTCGGGCGTATTCGGGCAGAGACAAAACTTGTTGGACATCTTAGGCTTTTCTTCAGCGATACATCCCACATGTAGGCCCTACCTCAATCAAGCAACAGAAGACACAGGCCAGAAGAAGTAGCCAGTCCATTATCAAAATATTTACTATACGTGCGCTCAGGTCTTCTATTGCATAAGCCTGACTTCAGTCGTGTTGCTCTGCCTAGTTCTGGCACAGCCAAACAAGCGAGATATTAGGGGCAAAAGAATATGTTTTGAAATAAATTTAATTTTTGTTTGACTTTTTTATGGTTTCAGCTTTTTATTTTTAAGGTTATGTGTTATTATTATTTATCATTTTTATCTTACTATTATTAAATTGTATTACATAATTACTAGCATTTATCTATCATCTTTGTAAAAATAGCAAATTTAAAATGAAATAATTAATTTTATACAGTTTAAATCATAAAAATTTCGTTGCTTTTTCAAAGAGTAATTTACAGAGGGAAAATGTTGTTTTTTAATAGTTTTCTTAAATTTGATAAAATAGTTTACATGAACTGATTAAACTTTTATTTATCTTTATTTGTACGGGGAAAACAAGGGATTTTGAAGACAAAATAACTTTTGTTATTTTTTTTTTTCGTTTTGAGTACTTTAGAGAATGCAATGAAGCCTTGCCCCAGGAAAGATTGCACAATATTCAAACGGTGAATTCCGGTCGTGAGTCAAACATAAAAATGATATTTCGTCTGTTGGCGTCTATTCCTACTGCAGGACACCACAGCCCTCTGCTTGCTTGCTCACTGACTGTAGAGCGGGGAGTTGCAGGCTCTAACCCCCAAGTACTGCACCCTAGTGTATACTACGGACCCCATCACACCACGTTACATTTAACCACGAGTCTACACTCCACTCCCCTCGTACCGCTGCCTGTGTTGGATGCCAATAACGTTTCTTCATTTGTCGGCGTGGAGTTCCCACGTTTGACGTTTAAATAATCTTCACAGACTTGGAGTTTCATAGCATACGTGTTAAATTTCCAAGAGTCCAAATGAACGTTACGTTTATACGCTCAGATTCGGTTGTAGTTTGGAAGTAAAATATACCACGATACCTAGGAAAATATTTTCTTTATTTTTAAAAAATTATCCTGTGGAAACCAGTTTTTAAGAAAGAGTTTGTTATACTATACTAAATATACTGTAAATTTGTAGAAAACTTGGTTATGTATAATTTTGCATGTATGAAACAATTTTTTCGGGATAAAACTGAGTTTTTTTTATAAAAAAAATGGCCCGTAGTTTTATATATTAATTGAAAATTTTTCAAGCATAATTTTTAAAGCATGCTAAAGATAATCAAATAATAAAGAATTTGACTTCATTTTGTTTTATCATGCTTATTAATGAACACAGTTAATACTGAAAAGCTATACAGTACACGATTAACAAATAAACTATTAGAGGTACTGGGAAAACCCAAAGCCTAAATGCACGTGTAAATATCAAAACCCAGTCTTATATCAAACACTATATTGTAGTGATACAGTTATTTTCATTTAAATATATAAGGTTACTAATATCTGTAATTTAAATTAATATTTCGGTTTCACTTACAAAACCAAATTACAGCATATGATGAAGATTGTTCCTGAATACTAGGGACGCTTTCCTTATGCAGCCTTCACCAATTTAATAAATTGCTAGGCTGCATTCAGTGGGAAACCAGTATATTGTCTTTCAACGCTAACACCACCTCGTGTATTAACATCACATCACAAATTATTAACACCTTTTTTTTCTGGCAAAATTAAATATTTAACATTTTCAGGTAAATCATTTGGCAGTAAAGGGTAAACAAACAATGGTGCAGAGAGCAATATTCTGACTAAGAAACTGACTAAAGTTACATTTTCACTGAAAGATATCGCTACTAAACCTCAGAGGCAACTAGGATTAGTGAAAGGATTAAAGAGAATCGTTGTTTCGTTAAAGGTTGCATCGACCACTCCGGATGATCACTGAGACTTTCCGTGAGCTAAACAAAAATTATTGGCACTGTCTAATATAATGCACTTTTCAAGGATTATTTACATTTAAGGTTCGTTTGAAAATGGAATTTGGGTTAAGCGTACAGCTAAACTGTAAAAAAGTTTCATAAAAACGTTTTCGTCATAAATCTCCCCAAAATCTACATAATATTTCTATAAAACACCAGGTTTTGGCGTATTTCACTATGAGCCCTCAGGGCAAAACCTTTTTTTGCAAAAAAAAAAAAAATACCGCGTACCAATTTAAGAGAGTGTGCTTCCTTTTCATCTCTCTCTCTCTCTCTCTCTCTCTCTCTCTCTCTCTCTCTCTTCCAGTCTCCGCCTCTCCCCACCTGTGCTACCACCTAGGCCGTTTCCACAAAGTGAAAACCTTTATCTGCGTGGCAATAATGTCGTAATGTCTGCGGCAATCCCTTTCCATTTAAATCCACTGTGATGCTGTGTTTATGAGCTCGGAAATCATTTTGGATTAATGGGGATTAATGGGGAAGGAATTTTTAATATGAGGAATTTGTTTATTTCGTCCTTATTCTTCGCCAGATACTGCAATTATTGGAAAATCCGACAATCCGGTGACAGTACTCGATTAGAAAACACACATTATTTTTTTGGCGGTTAATTTTGGAATTTGTGGTCACTACCTTTGCTTAAAAGTATAAATTTCTTCAAACCTAATTGAATAATGTTGTAATTCGGTACGGTAAACGGGGTGAATAGAATCAGAGGGGTTATTAGGATCAAATTTTGTAACATTATATTTTGTTAAATATAGCAGACTCAATGATAAGATTTTTCTAATAGTTCTAATGATAGTTCTAATACATACTTATATGTCAATTTCTTCCCGTCTTTATTATATTTCAATTATAGTTTTATAAACTTTTGATTATTTTCACCTCTCTAATGCTATTCACTCCGTTTATAGTACACATTAGTCCAGCCATGGGTTACTTACAAACAGTTTATGACTTCCGCAACTTCAAGCTGCTGAATATTACCATAAAGTAATTAAAACTAAACGTACAAAATAATGTTCAACTATATCTATAATTGTATAACCTATCAAGAGTACTGGTGAATTTAATATAAGTTAATAATTAAAATTATATGTTTTTTTTTTTGAGTTTGTGAGAGGTTACAGCTTAAAGAGGAAGTGTATGTACAAATAATATAGTATATTGATGCTTTTAGATCACTTCTTAGATAAACACTGAAAATTGTTCAATAGATTTATTGTAATAATTGAATCATTAGTGATTAAACTGAGAGAAATAGAATATTTTGGCTGATATCACAATAAAAGAACAAATGTTTGCTCAAGTATTTATATTGCAGAAATGTTAATGCCACATAAATTTTAATTTTTATTTGATATTGTATTATTTGCCAATAAATACTACTTAAAGGGTTTTTCATTGACGTACTGGAACTACAAATGAATAAGTAACCAAATATTAGTTATGATAGTCCCGAGAATATTGTGAATTCAGTCAAATATAATAATCTACGCTTGTTGTCAGTCCACTACGGTAGCATATTTATTTTTCCTTATTGACTATTTTATGTTGTAAACGTTTCTAACACTCTATTTTATGACATTAGTTATAAGATTAGTTCGTAGTTCCCAACAAGCTGGGTCTACTAAGAAATTTATTAATATTATGCTCTTCAATTCAATTTTTTTTTACCCATTGAGCTGATGGTGTTGTTACTGATCTTCCAAACTAAATATTTGATACTCTTTTATAAGGAGGTAATATTATTTAAAACTAATGCATTAGTATTTCATATAAAATCTTCCCCATTCCTACCCATTTTTCGGCCGTTCGTGCCCATCAAGAACTTGACTGACATTTTCCGTCCTTTTTTATGTATTTTTTAAGTTATTTAAGATAAATTACAGTATTTATATAGTTAATTTTAAGTAAAATAATTAAGTTCAATACATAAGGTATTTTCTTAATTTTAGTTTCGAAAGTTTTTTCTCAAGGAAGCGTTACCAAACAAAGAAACATTTTCTAGGCTATAAAAAATGCACATAGTTGTCACCGACACTGATACATCTGTCGTACCACGAAATAAATTTGAATATATCGTCCTGGTTAAATCGATGGCCACACAGGAGGAAATAACATTCTGTGTTCTTACAAAAGATTTATTCGGAAACAAGTTGCCAATAAATAGTTTGTAATACTACTGCATGTACCAACATCAAGGGTCGTCGCATCTAACTGAGAATAATATTTAATTTTATCAATATGGCATTTGTCAATGCATGGCTTTTGTATAGACGGCACTGTGATCAAAAGAAGGAAAAACACAAACCATTGCTTGATTTTGTGTGCACCACAAAGCCAAAATACCACAACGCCGAAATACAATAACACCGAATACCATAACGCCGAATGCCAAACTGACCGCAACGCCGACAGCTAGAAAACTGCTGTGTACCACAACGCCGAAATACAGTAACACCGAAAAATGTACCACAACCTAACCTAACCTAGGCTAGACTTACCTAGCCTAACCTAACCTAACCTTGAATTACCTAACCTTGAATTACCTAACCTAAACTTAACTTACCTAACCTAACTTTTGTGGCAGTCCTGCAATGACATTTTTCGGCGTTAATGTATTTAGGCGTTGTGGTACACAGCAGTTTTCTAGTTGTCGGCGTTGTAGTCAATTTGTCATTCGGCGTTATGGTTTTTGGCGTTATTGTCCGTTCGGCGTTGTGGTATTGCGGCGTTGTGGTGCGTCCCCTTTTATGTCCGATATTGCTGGTGGTCTTCTAAAAAGAGGAACAAATGAACCAAGAAAAAGAGGGCACCCATCAGACTCGCCAAAGCAAGGACCAGCTACAAAAAAGAGGGTGGAAGAAGCACCTAGTCCTGATATACGCTAGGAAGTTGTGGATCATTGGCCAGAATACCGACCAGACAAGTCTAAGTGCAAATTGTGTATCAAGAGTTACAGCAGAATGAAGTGTGGAAAATGTAATGTTTCACCGTGCCTAAACAAGGAAAAGAACTGCTTCAAATGTTTCATGTAAAATGACAAATGCCAGCATAATAAAATTATGAATATTTTTAAAATATTTTCTTTCAATGAGAAATATTTTCATATACTTTGTAAACGATTATTTCATCGCTTAGTGCCTACATATGAAATATGTTTATTGTAATTATTTCTAATCAGAAATTTCCCTTTTTATATATACCTAACTAAGTATTTAGATAGTAAAATTGCATTTATATGTACACTAAAACAATAAATCAAAATTCAAAGAAAGTGCCGCATTGCACTGTCCTAATGATGCCATTTGGAATCATTTCAAAATTCCGATACCTTGAAATACATTTTTTTCAAAATATATATTTAATGACTTGTTCTCTTTCATCTAAAACCATTTTTAAAAAAATGAGAGAATTTTTTTTTTCATTTGAAAAACCAAATTCAGGTTGGAAAGGGTTAAAATAGTTATGGCGGAACAACAATTTCCAGAGATCCCATAACTAATGTAATGACGAGAGAATTAATAAAGTCAACGTGGGGAATGAGGACCCACCTTAAGGGGCCCGCTTGGTCTGAGGTTTATTCGTGTTGGCGAGGCGGTATAAGAGCAATGATCGCTGGTTCTTAGAGCGTGGTGTTGCCTCCCAGCGCTAGGCTGTGGTCTGACAAGTAGTCTTCTCTTAGTGCAAAGGGTTTATATGATATTTGAACGGTAACTATAATATGATATGGCGGAAAACTGAAGATAAATATAAATCCAGTGTTGTGAGTGCTTTCAAGAAACAAACGGGTATTTCGTGCATACATATTATTCTGAAATCATGCGTTTACAGAAATACTCAGTCGCTCTCGGTGTATTATTCATTTTTTTTATAAATAGACATTACGCGGATATTTTGAGTAGTTTTCTAATCCCGTGGTATTTTTCTGAAGCTCTGCACACCGTGTGTGTGTGCTCAGGTAGGCGGGGGCCTTAAACTGGCCGCCTAGCACGACAAACGTGCTGTAAAACCCACGAGGGTGCTAAGGTGGACACTGGCTTTAGCATCACACGCGTCTTCGCCTCTACGCACCAGGCGAGGACTGGCGTGACGCTTTGCGACGGTAACGCACCTCTTTGGTAATTTAAGTTAGCGACTCCAGAATTTAATGGTGTACTTCCCTATAACAACAATGAAATAGTGTGTAAACAATTTTTATACCTTTAAAGCGTGAGAAAACACTTTTTTATTTACTTCTTCACTGTCCAAAAAATACATTATAAAAAGGAAACTGTACAACTAAAATTGTTAAAGCAAGTGCAATTGTGCTCAAAAACTATTCTTGATTGGACACCTCTAAAAGATCTTAAACTTTTTTGACTGGCGTGTTTACGCTCTGACCTCTACCCAATTTTGGTGGGCCGAGACAGGTGGCCACCTAAACACATTGCCTATGCAAGCCTCCATGGAGGAGCTAGGGCCAATATCGCGGGTTTATTGGGTAATGTTGGTATGTCCAGTTCCCTTGAAACATAATTTTTCTTAACATCTAAGGGAAGGATAACTGTTCTGTTCCTGGATGAATTAGAATGGAAAAATCATATTTATTGTAGGTACTATTTTAATTTCCAGTAAATAACAATGAAACGCTTTCACATCCATTCGCTGATGTTTCTTGGTTTGTATGTTTAAGCTGCGTCAAAAGCGACGAGTCTACTATCGTTTCGGTTTGCATTGCCATCATCAGGGTAACCGTCTGATACTGTAGGAAACATTGGAGAACGCTTTACTTGTGACGTGTCCAAAACCTATATGAAAAGAAACATTAGTTTTTGAAGTGAAACGTCTTTAGGTGATACGGGAGTAAAATTTCAAGGCCAAATTTTAGCGTAGCGTTTTCATAAAACACTGTTGTGAAACGTTTCTGACGCTAAAAGGACGGCGAATGGGGTGCGGATGGTGCATATAACTCGTTCCCTTGAGCGGGCTCCACGTGGCGGCGTGCGGCTCAGGTAGAACCCCGCCATGCTGCAGGGATAGGGACCCGCCTGTGCCTGACGCCATAAGACTTGGGTAGAGGGCAACACAGCGGGGTTTGAGCTTATTGTGCACCACGCCACTGGCCATCTTCGCAAGAAAATATTGTTCTTTCCTGTATGTATTATTAATTTAATTAATTGTGTAAACCAGTATTGTTAAACAGTGTTATATGAATATTAACTTAGCTGTGTAAAAAAATATTTTTGAAGTGAAACTTATCTTGGCGTGATGAAAGTAATATTTCAATTGCAATATCAAAGCAAAAATGTTATTGGAACGTTTTTGTGAAACATTGTTTTGAAACGTTTCTGACGCCAAAGGGGTTACAAAGAGAGCACTCACGAGTTGAGGTTTGATTGGAAAAGAAGTTGCACTTCTATCGCGTGTACTGATATCTATGGGCGCTCTTTTTCTTCTGGCAGTGACGACCCGGTGATGTTCTTGCGGCTCGTCGACGAGTCCCAAGTCTCCCGGCGCAACAAATTGAACTGTCGCGCATGCAATTTCTGCGATAGCAACACACTCGTCACAAGCTCTTCTTGTGCCCTGGTCAGAGGGATGGGTTGGGGGGTGAGGGGTGTCTGTGAAAGGCTTCCCTGAACAAGAGATGGGAAGCTCTCACGAGCCACCGCCGTCGTCCGATGTCCGCCCCAGCTCCGTCGCCGGGCGCACGTGAGCCGCTCGACCCACCGTCTACAGTGTCTACAGTCTACACTTTCCATTCACGAGGAACCTCTGCCTACAAATTATCAAGTGATTTTCGTGAATTTCCGGCTATAAAGGGGGAAAAAATGGTTGTCTGTAAAGTCGGTTTACGGACGATAGTTTAACGTGACAACGTCATAAGAAAAAATTAATTAAATTACTGCATACTTTTATGAAAAAAAGTGAATCATTTTTATTGATTTATCACTATTTTGTATGGGTACAAAGAAGAAGTGAAATGAAATCTACAATTTAATTGATAAATTTACTTTTATGTGCACTCATTAACTCAAATATGTTTATTACTTTAACGAAGAGATTATTTTAACTATAACTATTATACATGTTTTCTATTTAATTTCTTCCAATCTGTGTAATTCTATTAAGGATAGGTCGATGATAGGAAAAGTAGGAAACGAATGGGAGTGTTTCAAGTTTAATGTGCCTCGAAAAAGTCAAATCGATGGTTGTTCCAATCGAGTGAAAGAGAGATAGATGCGGCGCAAGCGTACAATGAGCGTAACGGGACACAGAGTAACGGGACAATGTGAGTAACGGGACACTTTTTCGTTCATGCAGCCGCGTTCATCGATTTATTAGACGTCACGTCAAAAAATCTGTACTTTAAAAGATTTCTCTGGAAACCAGTTGCCCATAAATGTTTGTATTTCTACAAGAAAAACATAGCAACTTTGTTCAACAAACGGTTATGGTTATTTTTACAAATATGAAATACGTTACGATAGTTGGCGCATAATTTTATATTTTAATTTGTGTTTCATTGAAGCATACATTGTAAAACCATAAATAAATGTAACTTAGTATTCTAAAATTGGACTTTAATTTGTTGTATCGTGCTTATTATGTGCGCAGTTAATAGTGGAAAGCTATTCAGGTAAGTTTTTACAAATATTTTTAACCTTTGGTGGTACTGGGGCAACACAAAGCATAAATACCCGGATAATAATCCAAACCCATATTACTGCAAACGCTAATATGTAGTTATACAGTTGTTTTCATGTAAATGTACAAATTCACAATAATTATATGTAGTTTAACATAAATATTTTTGTTCAATTTACAAAACAGATAATAGGGTACCATTTTTTAATTTAAGAAAGCGCTGAGTTCACTTACTTTGAACATGAATCCAAAAGAGTATTTTTGGAATATAAACAAAACATTCGTAAATTGGATAAGTGTACAGCGAAGACAAACTTTTTTTTGTCCAGGTTTGTGCTTACTTTGTGTAGAACGAATAATACAACTCGTAATTCGATACACGGCGTATTTTCTACGAAGATCCAGCTATCTGAAAATACGAATATTTCTTCGTTTATTTGAGTTAACTTATTTTTTGAAAAATCCGTAAATTTGCTGTAACTTCTGACAGTACGGAGAAGGCAGGCTCATGGGAGTATGAGTCGTGGTCGCGATATCAAATCGCGTGGATTGTTCTGAAGCTTTGGACAGCTCATGTTCGCCCAGTAGGCGGAGCCATGCCAGAAATTTGCCACTCCATGACTTTAACACACGAGAAATGCTGTGCGTCCCATTATATAGCCTACATATTATCCCTTACGTCCCATTGGTGATGCGTCCTTGATTCAGGCAATTTGTTACTAAATTATCTCATTCCAAAGTCTTACGTCTATTCACTTCCAACGATGCTAGTGCATCTAGTGGGCTCATTTTCAGACACGCATCACTCAATCCACCTATACTGGTATTATTAGATATAGAAGACAATAATTTTTAGTAAATAATTATATAATAATCATACATATTGTATATTATATTATATAATTAAATATATGAATAATTTAATAATTTTATAAATATTTATTTTATAAATATTGTCGCGGTCTGGAAATTTCAGTATTTTTTTTTTCTTAAATTTATTTTACTTTTGTTTCTCGTCAGGTTTACGTGTTGGTGTACGTGCACGTTTCCAGGCTCGGCCGGTTGATTTCGACACGCGGGTATTGGAATATAGGTTGCTGCGACATTAGTTTACAGGCACCGCGGGCTTTGGCGAGGCTGCGTGGTTAGCTAATTCTCGCGGGTCGCTGGCCAGGGCCCGCTGAGAGGTTGCAACACGCCGTTCCAGAAAAACCTGCTGCGCTACGCTAGTCTCTTGTTTGTCGTTTTGTGTGTTCTGCCATGCGAGGCTTTTGTGTACTCGTTTCGAGGACTCTGTCCTGATTAGTGTTGCCATCTGGCGTCCGACTTTGGAAACGTAGACAGAAATAATCGAACAGCGCAGGAGGGGGAGGGAGAGCTCGCTCGCGCCTGCGCAGAAGGAACTGTCGTCTTCGTTTGTTTTTTTTTTTTTCTCCTTGCGGGAGGGAGAAACAGCCTACTTCACTTGTTTTTCATTTTTTCCTTGTGGGAGAGGGGGGACAGCGAGTTCCCCCTGGCTAAAATTTCCGGTGTTCGTGTTTTTTTTTCCGGAGTGGCCCAGTTTTGTAGTTAAAACCTCCTTCCAGGGAGGGGCCGAGGCTTTTTGCCTGGGGACCTCTCTGGAAGCCGGGTCCACGTCGGTTTGAAACAACTTGGCTTCGCCTCAAGTCAGAGGGTAAGTGGTTGGCCATGGCCCGTATGCAACGATCATTTCTTGGACGATCTTCGTCTTAATCTTTTAATAAATAATGTAGTATTATTCCATCCCTATTATTTATTATTTGGTTTTTGGGAAAAATCGACGTCTGGTTATAAGCATGTATGTAGTGGTAACTGGGAAGTGTACTGTTCCTCAGCGGAGCTGCGGCGACGGCCATGTTGTTGTAGAGATAATTGTTTGCCGGCTGACTTCACTTTAATGTGTATTTAATGTATTTATTTATTCGTGAATCTACTTGATAACTTATTTGTTATTAATTCTTTTGTTAACCTTTTTTTTTATTTTTCAGAGTTTGTTTATTGTGTTTCTAGTATTTATCCTAGTAAATAAAATCTGTGCTTGAATGAACTAATCACGTCTCTTTTCAGTACATAAATTATACCCTACACTTCCTGTATAGGAAGAAGACTTGATCTCGAGTACCATGCCTACCAACGAGCTACAGTACCACCCCCCCCCCCCCCCCCCCAATGTTATAGGTTATTTATTGCTATGTGTATAGGTGTACGCGGGACTTCTGACGGAGTCACGTCACAAGTGGTGGAGGCGCCGGGTAGTCTCTTGTAGGGTTGTTTGTGCTTTATTTTTTTTATTTTTTCTCTTCTCTTTTTCTTCTGAATTTAATAATGTTTTATTATAGAGCAGTGCAAGCAGGGTCGTGTGGGAGCACGCGGCGGACGTGTTGCGTTGTGCTTCACGTATTTTTATTAGTAATGTTATGGTTGTTTTGTTTAAATTTTATGAATAAAAAGTTTTTGGTTTAGTTAAGTTAGTCACTCAGTCAGTCAGTCGTGAGTTTCTTTTTATTTTCTTTTTTTTTTATCAGGTCACCTATCAAGTTTTATTAAGTTTTAACTACGTAAATTTTAATTTCGGTTTAATGATTATTTAATTAATTTTTTTTTTAAATTATGTCACCATTAAATTTTTGTAATGAATCTAAGAGTTTGTGTGGAGTTTTGGTTTAGGAACGATGTTAAAACTTGTGTTAAGTAATGTTATAGACAGTGCTTGTTGCGGACGAGTAAAGTCATGTGTCGTGGAGCTGGCGTGCTATGACGGACGCTTCGCTCAGCTGTGCGCTGACCTTGAGCGGCGGCCGGCCTGGCGCGTCACGGCTCGGCACGGCGCGGCACGACTCGTTCCGGCCCGGTGTTTACCGGCCGGCTGGACGTCAGACAGATAAGAGTTTCACAGTTATTTTTTGTTAATGATTAATTTTATGTCCGTCATTGAATTCACAGTTTTTTTTATGAGTTAATTTAATAATGTTGATAGTAATCATAATTTTTTTTTAGAATTTATGTATTTTTCATTATAATTATTTTTGTTTTAATAATAATTAATTTTTTTTTATTTGCATTTCAAAATTGTAGGAGGTACACAGTAGAAGGGATTAGCTCTAAGAAAAGTGTGAGGTTTGTTTATTTGTGTATGTTAAGGGAATGAACTCCAGGGGAACAGTCTTTGAGATGAGAGAGTTGTTGTGATTGTCCAGCCAGTGGAGCTGAGCTGGGACAATTTGAGGTGTCCCTGGGAGAGTAGGGACTGTAGCGCAGACTCATAGGAGATGGGCTGGCTACTGGTTAAGGGTCGGGAGAACCCTGAGATGTTAGTAGTTTGGGGCAGGAGTTCCCCATGGTAGTACCGGAAGTGGCTATCCCGTATGGGATAAGGGTACCACTTCAATTAATTTTATTGGTGGGGTTAGAGTCCCCTGTGTAGTGAGCCTATAGGAGATAGGCACTACAGCGAAATTTTTGGTTGCTCTGGAGGTGAATTCCCTGGGTTAAGTTAAGGAATTGTTCTTATAGTTAGGAAGTAGGGAAATGTGAATCATTGTTGGAGAGTGAGTTAGTGTACCTGCCTACGTATTAAATTAAATTTTATTGAATTAATTTATGAGAAAGTTTATTGTGTTAATGATAATGAAAGCAAATTAATTTTTTTAAATTGTTTTTGAGTAAAGTATTTTAAGTGATAAAGTTAAATAATAGAGTGAGTGGGGACAGTTCTGATGGAGCATTTTTGAATTTATTTTGTTTATTTTACTTGGAATGTAAGGTTTTAATTTGTTCTCTCAACATAATTAAAATTTAAATAAGTTTTTTTTTATACAGTGCCCCTTATACATTTGTTGACACAAGTAATACAGCATTTTTTATTTATTTACAATTTTATTTTAATTACACAAAAATTTGTATTTGGCTTTGTGATACAGAGAAAATTTTTTTTAATGAGTTGTTTTGTTTGTGCTTGATTCTTATCGGTTTTGTGAAAGTCGTGTTACAGTATTCAGTTCAGTGGTGACCTGTGACTGACGACTAAGAAGACTGAGCATGGTGTTGCTGGCTGCACATCAGAGTGAATCTGATGACACCACCAGTAGCTGTTGTTTCGAGGTGTTGCTGTTTCCACCAGTCGAGAACCACCAGCTGATTGCTGCCTACAGCATAGCAGATGTTAAGGTGAAAGTATTTTTATTTTTCTTATCATGTTCATTAATTTTTTTTTTTTAATTTTTGTCTAGGATGTTTAATACAATTTTTATTTCAGCTTTCGTGGTTTATTAATAACAGGCAGATTGTAAGCGAATAAAGAAAAGTAATTTTTTTTGTGGGCAGTCTAATTTTATGATTGTTGATTCAGGAGTTTATTTTTTTTTTCTAAAAGAGCAAGTTAAATATTAAATAATGGTTAAAAGTAAGACATAATTTTTGTTGATTTTGGCTATGGCCCTGGTTCGATTGAGTGGTTACTGTGTTAACGAAATTTATTTGTTGATGATGCCAGTGTAGGAAGCTATAGAGAGTAATGTAATACAGACCCTGGAGGAATGGGCTGTAGCGTGAGGGCATGGAGGCCCTGGTTGTGACTGGGTTCGCAGGGTAGGCGACCCTTAGTAAATGCTGAATGAGCCTGGAGAATGTTGTGTCCTTTTGAAGTAGCAGTGGCTACCAATGTAAGAGGCACGGATGGGTAGAAGTGGTGGGCCAGGAATTGGCACCACGGGGATGATTGGTCGAGCCAATCCTGCCGCTGAGAATTTTTTTTGTTGTTGATGGGTTAGAGTCCCACAAGGTGTGTCCACAGGAGGTGGATGTTAGGCATCTATTAGTTTTTGTTATTTCGAAAATGTTGGAAGCATGTTGCTCAAACATGTTGATAGTCATCGATTTCGGGTTGGAGTCATTCGTGAACCAGGTGCCAGAAGTCAGACCGTCAGAATAATTTAAATTTTGATTGATGAGATTATTGGTAAAATTATTTGGTTTTGGTATTGAGGTTTTTGTCTGTGGGTATGTTTAGTAGTTTTTTTAAGACTTTTCAAATAGTTAACCTATACCCATCTTTGTTTAGAATCGTCTATTAGTGTTGCCCAAGTACAAAAGTATTTTCATTTGCCTATTTGTCGCTGTCACATTTATCAGGAGAACTTCTATGTCACACTTAAGATACCTATTGTTCATGTTAATTCCAATTGGAAACTATTTCAGTTTGTTGCGGTACCTTTTCGCTGGAAAAATAACACTTGCCACTTAGAGCACGAGCCCAACTTTTTAGCCGTAAATAATGAGCAACTGGTGACCATTCAGGGTAGAAATTTGTTGGATTGTCGTCCCTTCGAAGACAGTTTATGTTTTGTTCCCAGATTTTCAGGTGATGCCATGGGAAGTTCTCTATGTCCTAAAGCTTTATTTCAGGGAGTGACTGCGGAGAAACTTGGTGAACTGTGTGCTTACAGATGCCATTCGGGAACCCACCTCATGATTACGCAGGCTGGTCCTGAACGGTATTTTCTAACTAACCCTGTTGGTAAACTATAAGTACAATGTTTAGTGAATAAGAACCAAACCTTGTTTTTAGCTGCTGCGGATCGACCTGGCGCTGTGGACATTGAGGTCCCTTGCGATTGTCGCTTGTACATGAATGATGAGCTTAAAATTAATGAACTTTATACGTGTGATTTTCTTTCTAAAGCTAAATTCCAAATGATTCATGTGATTCCAGCTGCTTGGTAAAAATTAAAAAAATTAAAGATTTTACCTTTAACAGCATCTGCACACACAGTTTTTCCTTCATTAGAAGATTGTTTAGACGAGGATTGGCCTTCTGTTATTCCTCACTTGAATTTGGTCGTTTCACGTTCCTTTGCGAGGCCCGAAGAATTACAGCTGCGAGACCCGGTGGAAGTTGTAAGCTTTTTGTTAAAACATTTACAAAGTATTTCTTTATTTGTGATTGGTGGTAATTTATTACTAATTGTTGTAAGAAACCCTTATCTAGTGGGTATTGGTACCTTACCCCGCGTATCAGCTTTTAGTGAAAATGTCATGTTAACAATGGAGATAAGCATAACTGTATTTATACTTGGTGTCATAATGTGTATGATTCTTTTTCTGCTATGGAAATGGTTGTCACTCAAGTGGAAATTACGGAAAACTGAGGAAATCTCACCTACTGTACAGACTGATGTTGCAACTACAAGTGAAACCTTTAACTTACGTGAGAAATTTTCTGAGAATTGTCGATTAAAATCTAAGTTGGTTAGTGAGTCAGGTGAGGAATTTCATGTTTATCTCACCCTGTGTGATTAATTTAACAGAACTGTTGGTTATGTTTGATTTGTTCACCCCATGGAGGGCACATAGTTGTTAAACACTTTTGTGGTTAGGATTTATAATGTTTTTGTAATTAACTGTTCAGTTCAGAGGTTTTACTTTTTGTTTAAAGAATAAAAAAAAGAGACAACAATCGAGCATGAATCTAGGGGTCCAAGCAATTATTAATCTAGGGTTAATTTTTTTTTAATTATTTGATTACGCTCGACTTTGATTTAACCTGGGTAGGGATACCTTGTTCCTGGTCTATCCCCTCCACTGTCCAAACCGGTGTGCACTCGTGCCTCTGAAGACAGTGTAATTCATTTTCCACAGACTCAAGTGAGGCAGAGTTGTTAGCAACAGGTGTTTACGTTTTCTTTTTCTTTCATGAAGAAGAGACAGTGCATCGATGTACCACATCCAGAGACTTCAACGATTACGTTACGTAAGTTATGTGAAGAACTTTCCTTCGCCATGTATGTCCTCCTGACTGAGGACCATGTGTTGTGCAGCCATTGAACTTGTGTGGGAGATGGACTACTGTTTCCTCCCCTGTTGTGTGGTGGGCTGCTTATAACTCATGAGGAGTTATACTGTGGAAGCCCCTTCCCAAATCGGTTGCTGTGTGTATGTGAACTTTCTGTCTTAAAAGAATGAAGAAACGGATCAGCATGGGGCTCGTTTTCGTCGACTTGTGCCGAACGAAGAAATCAGTTACTCTCGGCCAACCAGTGACAATGCTATTTTTTTTTCTGTTCTGTAGCTAGTAGCTGCAGAGGCGTGTAATGAAGATCTTGGACTTCACCTAATCCTATGGACATTTCAGGTTCCTTTCCTGATGTTTATCCTTTGTTTTCCTGACTTGTATAGTCCATTCCTTTTCTCTTGGAGGCCAAGCTCCCATTTTAATTTAGCTGTGTTTGTTTCATTTTATTGACATATTTATGATCATCTTTGTTGTTGTTGTTGGAGAATAACATGCCCCTGGACTCATCCTTGGTTAGTTATGCTGTTTATGGAACTGATAAAGATTAAATGTAGGGTGGATCTTTTTGTAAAATATTTGACAACATTGTTTGCTAATTATTCAATAGGGTCACTTCACAGTTTTACTTAATGGAATAATTAACTTTTGTTTGTTATCAACCTTGTACTCACATAATGTTTTGATATGATGTTAAAAATAAACCCTCCCCCCTAATTAACTTGTTTAAATAGGCTTGACAGTGTAGTGTATGTTCTTTGGTGAGATTTTGATACTGGTGTTGAAATGTTTGTTCAGTTTCACTGGGGAGACATCCCCGATGACATGCTGCAAGGAGGGCAGGCTAAGGGCAGAACTGCTCTGAAGGCTGGATCCTGGGTGTGAGCTGCAGATCACACTTCAAGGACTCTTCTCTCCAGCTTCAACTAGGGCTGATCTGTCCACGGTTCATGCCTCTCCTAGTTGTATGTCGTACGAGTATTTTTACGATGTACCAGCCACCATCGATTCTTACAGGAAAGAATTGTTTCCTGGGCTATTTACTAAAATTGTATCCTGTATTGGTTTAACTTTTTCAGTTTAGACTTTGAATTTAATTGTTGTAGTAAAACCTAACCTTCGTGCGCTGTCTTGTTCGAGTAGGCATTTAACTTATAATTTTTTTTTTTGCCCCTTGGTTTGATTCATTGTTAGGAATTTTTTTTTTATGGCTTGTGGGGCACAAGCCCTTGTAGACCGGGGTAATGTCGCGGTCTGGAATTTCAGTATTCTTTTTTTTCTGAAATTTATTTTACTTTTGTTTCTCGTCAGGTTTACGTGTTGGTGTACGTGCACGTTTCCAGGCTCGGCCGGTTGATTTCGACACGCGGGTATTGGAATATAGGTTGCTGCGACATTAGTTTACAGGCACCGCGGGCTTTGGCGAGGCTGTGTGGTTAGCTAATTCTCGCGGGTCGCTGGCCAGGGCCCGCTGAGAGGTTGCAACACGCCGTTCCAGAAAAACCCGCTGCGCTACGCTAGTCTCTTGTTTGTCGTTTTGTGTGTTCTGCCACGCGAGGCTTTTGTGTACTCGTTTCGAGGACTCTGTCCTGATTAGTGTTGCCATCTGGCGTCCGACTTTGGAAACGTAGACAGAAATAATCGAACAGCGCAGGAGGGGGAGGGAGAGCTCGCTCGCGCCTGCGCAGAAGGAACTGTCGTCTTCGTTTGTTTTTTTTTTCTCCTTGCGGGAGGGAGGAACAGCCTACTTCACTTGTTTTTCATTTTTTCCTTTTGGGAGAGGGGGGACAGCGAGTTCCCCCTGGCTAAATTTTCCGGTGTTCGTGTTTTTTTTTCCGGAGTGGCCCAGTTTTGTAGTTAAAACCTCCTTCCAGGGAGGGGCCGAGGTTTTTTGCCTGGGGACCTCTCTGGAAGCCGGGTCCACGTCGGTTTGAAACAACTTGGCTTCACCTCAAGTCAGAGGGTAAGTGGTTGGCCATGGCTCGTTCGCAACGATCATTTCTTGGACGATCTTCGTCTTAATCTTTTAAGAAATAATGTAGTATTATTCCATCCCTATTATTTATTATTTGGTTTTTGGGAAAAATCGACGTCTGGTTATAAGCATGTATGTAGTGGTAACTGGGAAGTGTACTGTTCCTCAGCGGAGCTGCGGCGACGGCCATGTTGTTGTAGAGATAATTGTTTGCCGGCTGACTTCACTTTAATGTGTATTTAATGTATTTATTTATTCGTGAATCTACTTGATAACTTATTTGTTATTAATTCTTTTGTTAACCTTTTTTTTTATTTTTCAGAGTTTGTTTATTGTGTTTCTAGTATTTATCCTAGTAAATAAAATCTGTGCTTGAATGAACTAATCACGTCTCTTTTCAGTACATAAATTATACCCTACACTTCCTGTATAGGGAGAAGACTTGATCTCGAGTACCATGCCTACCAACGAGCTACAGTACCACCCCCCCCCCAATGTTATAGGTTATTTATTGCTATGTGTATAAGGTGTACGCGGGACGTCTGACGGAGTCACGTCACAATATAAATAATTATTAAATAAATATATGGATAAAATTAAATACTAGATAAACTTATATCAGAAGTGGAAAAAACTCTAAAAGACTCCAAGGGTTGACTTGAGAGTAAATATTTACATTTTGGAAAACTAATGTTCGAAAAATAGCGTAGCTACAGTGAAGCTAGGCCTAAAAAAAGTGAAAAAAGTTAAAAATTTAATTTTTTATAACGCAAAGTTTTATAATATTTGGCAAACCTTTAAATAAACTTACATTCTGTTTTAAATGTTTATTCAGCCATTTTTAACCGATGACTCACCGCCGATTTTTCTACTCTATGGACTTTCGAAATGGCATCTTTTTTATTCTTTGTACGATTCTGAGCAGTCAAGTTGGACTTTACAACCTGAACATTCGCCCCAGTCGTGTTTCAGTCCGAATGAGAGTGTTAAGAGTACCTTATTCGGTTCGGGTACCTTCAGTCTGCTCCTAGCTCTCCCCGCACCAAATAACAGCATTAACGTTATAGAACCATGTGGAACCACGTCGTGTGCATTAAGCACTCAGTGTGCCCTTAAGTGCAAGGCAGTGGGTTGACGTGCAGTTTTTTGGTAGTTACAAATTTTAAAAATTTCAAATTTGTGTAAAAATATACAATAAAACCTTTTTATGCGTTCTGCACTTTTTATAATGAGGCAATATTGATGTGTTATTTATGGTAACGTTATGGTGTCAAGATAACCTTAAACTATTTATTTAGTTTTTGTCAATATGGGCACACACATTTGTCGTTTGCATGGAATAATAAACCCTGAGATTCTTGTATCAGACGACGCAGACAAACAATGAACACGAAATATCACTTTGCATTGTGATGAATGAATGCGTGAATGAATTAGTGATAAACGTCTCGTCCGCGCCGGGACGTCCGCGACGAAGCAAGTAGAAGAGATGGTAATGGAGCTTCGACCAAATGGATAAGAAGAGGAAAGGGAATGACTCGAGCTGCCCAACGAACAGGCCTATATACTAGGCCCATCTACCAGACCAATCTACCAGGCCCATCTACCAGGCCCACCGACCAGGCCCACCTAGCCCACCCACCTACCAGGCCCACCAGCCAGGCCCACCAACCAGGCCCACCGACCAGGCCCATCTACCAGGCCCAAATACCAGGCCCATTTTCTAGGCCCACTGACCAGGCCCACCTACCAGTCCCACCGACCAGGCCCACCTAACCGACCCACCAACCAGGCCCACCAGCCAGGCCCAACAACCAGGCCCACCGACCAGGCCCATCTACCAGGCCCACCGACCAGGCCCACCTAGCCCACCCACCTACCAGGCCCACCAGCCAGGCCCAACAACCAGGCCCACCGACCAGGCCCACCTACCAGTCCCACCGACCAGGCCCACCTAACCGACCCACCAACCAGGCCCACCAGCCAGGCCCAACAACCAGGCCCACCTAACCAACCCACCAACCATGCCCACCAGCCAGGCCCAACAACCAGGCCTACCGAACAGGCCCATCTACCAGGCCCACCGACCAGGCCCATCTACCAGTGCCACCGACCAGGCCCATCTACCAGGCCCACCGACCAGGCCCATTTTCTAGGCCCACCGACCAGGCCCACCTACCAGGCCCACCGACCAGGCCCACCTAACCGACCCACCTACCAGGCCCACCAGCCAGGCCCAACAACCAGGCCCACCGACCAGGCCCATCTACCAGGCCCACCGACCAGGCCCATCTACCAGGCCCACCGACAAGGCCCACCTACCAGTCCCACCGACCAGGCCCACCTAACCGACCCACCAACCAGGCCCACCGATCAGGCCCATCTACCAGGCCCACCGACCAGGCCCATCTACCAGGCCCACCGACCAGGCCCACCAGCCAGGCCCAACAACCAGGCCCACCGACCAGGCCCATCTACCAGGCCCACCGACCAGGCCCATCTACCAGTGCCACCGACCAGGCCCATCTACCAGGCCCACCGACCAGGCCCATCTACCAGGCCCACCGACCAGGCCCATCTACCAATCCCACCGACCAGGCCCACCTAACCGACCCACCAACCAGGCCCACCAGCCAGGCCCAACAACCAGGCCCACCGACCAGGCCCATCTACCAGGCCCACCGACCAGGCCCATCTACCAGTGCCACCGACCAGGCCCACCAGCCAGGCCCAACAACCAGGCCCACCGACTAGGCCCATCTACCAGGCCCACCGACCGTTTTTAGATGTGGCGGGTTCTTCCAGTTAGCGGAATGTAGGTTTTTTATTCCATAATGTACTTTTTTAATGGAACATTAATATTCATTTAAAATAATCGATATTTGTAAATTTTACATCCACATTATGACTACTTTATTACTACAAACAAGTTTTTGCAGTAATATTTTGTTTTTAGTTATATCCCGGTCATTTATGCTTTGTGCTGTCCCAATACCTTCGATAGTTACAGTTGTTTCTAAACCATTGTCATATTAACTAACTTTCCCGGTATTAACTGTGCACATTATTAAGAATAGTAAACCAAATAAAATCAAATTATAAAATCATCTATCACTTTTCTATCTTTTAAAGAAAATGGTGGTTGAATGAAAGAGCGATTAAATTATAAAATTTTGAGCCAATTTTCTTAAAAAATACTCAGCATTATCTCTCAATATTAATTTATTTCATATATGAAAAAAAAAAAAAACATAGTTACAGTATATTTCTAGTAGTATTACAAACAATTTCTGGGCAACTGGTTTCCAAAGGAATCTTTTGTAAAAGTACAGATAATATTTGTCGGTGTACCGGGTTACGAGTGCTGGTCTCAGAAGGGGGAAGCCTTCTTTTCACAGACGAGAGAGCCAACCGCCCGATCGTGCATTTTCGGTTTTTTTTGGTTCATTGTAAAAGGTTAGGTTAGCTACATTATAAATACTTTAAAACATTGTGTACGGTTGATTTGGTTAGGATAGCTACATTAAAGACACTCTGAAATCATGTAAACGGTTTCCTTGCCCTGGATAGCTACATATTAAAAAGTTATCTGCTAAGCAAACATAAAATTATTTTACAGTATTTTTAATGTAGCTTTACTTACCTAATATAACCAACCATCCACAATGTTTTAAAGTATTTATAATGAAGCTTACCTATCCTAATCGACCCCAAAATCTAATGCCACGCCGGTTTATACAATGAGATAGAACGGAAAAACAAAAGCGAGCATGAACTTCGGGGAACTTCGGGTGTGGTTCTCTCGTCTGTGAAACGAAGGCTTCCCGTCAGAGAGAGGCATGAAGTCTGATCACTCAACCACTGAGGCTCCCGGTCCTTAGATAGGAACAATGGACATTTATTTTTACTAACAAGTGAATAGAACAATTTTGTTCTTAAAAAACTATTGACTTGGGCGTGATCGCATTTAGAAAAATGAGCGCAGGTAAATATTTAGGTATATTTGGAATTATTTCACTTGAATCACGTTTGAACTTATAAAAAAAAATAATCATAACGTATGAGCTTTGAACTTTTACTCTTCTTTTGTATTGGATCGTTTAGATATAGGGGATAACTTAGGGCCCAACTCGTAGCTTTTATTTGAAAATAAATGGACAGTGACTTGGTTTATATCTGAAAGATTGCCTAAAAGTGATGGGTCTGTTTTTTTTTGTTTATTTTTTTTCGAAATGCAATGCATTAATCAGGGTGGCCTGTTCACTCGTAAATTGAAAATTTCTGTTTCCTGTAGGTGTCACCCTCCTCTTGCGCCCCTTTTCGATCAGGAAAAGAAAATAACGTACGCAAACGTATTGATACGGAATCTGGGTTTATTCCGTCCATAGAAGCAAAACAATTCTCGATTTTTCCCCACACCTATTCCATCAGTAGTTTATTTTCTGTTATTTTTATTTATTTTTATTTTTGCAAGCGCTTTCCCACCGAGCGTTCCGAAACTCGCTTGGAACGAACCTGTCAAAGCCAAAAACTTTGATTAATCCGAAGCGGACGGCCAGACAGTGAGAGAAGATCGCTCAGAGCAGCTAAACGCTTATTTCCCTCGCAACTCGCTTTGGAAAATCCGTACAAAAATCATTTTAATACCTAAAATTTCTTTATTCCTTTTTGGAATAAATTAAAATAATCTTAGTTTAATTTTACAATATTAATTATATGCAATTAGTATTGCTTCTTTCCTATATATATATACAGCCCAGGCATTTTAAAGGAAAAATCGAGCAAACCTAAAAAAAAATAATGTAGTTTTGAAATTTGGCACAGACATTCCTATGGTTGTTAAAAATTGATCCTAAAAAGTCCCAACCTCTCAGATGCCGGCTTCATACTTTTTTTAAAAAATTAAGGGCGTAAGTGCCGAAATATGCATATCGCGACTGTTGCGCGAAAAATATGCATTCTAATATATCAACATTTGGTCACAATTTTAAAGTTAAGGGCCCTTAGTCCTTAATGATTCGTTTTATTACTTTATACACCGCAAAAATTATCTTATAACCTAATTTATACTCAACTAATGAAAGTAAAATGTAACACTACTCTGTACAATCACCAGTTAAATCAAATCCACCACTGAAAGGCAAAAATATACCTTTATAATAGTTTTTCGTTATTTTATTAGCTTTACATTGGTGGGTTAAAAACGTATATGTGATAATAATTGACTGACATATTAAGGTTTACAAGGAACTACTGCACAACAATGGGTTTTTGAGTAATTTAGGTTAATTTTGACTATAGCATTTTATCAGAAATAAAATAATGTAGGTTTTAAATTTGGCACAGACGTTCCTTTGGGTGTAAAAAATTGATCCTAAAAAGTCCCTATCTCTCAGATGCCGGCTTCATACCTTTTTAAGGAAATAAGGGCACAAGTGCCGAAATACGCATATCACGACTGTTGCGCGAAAAATATTCATTCTAATATATCAAAATTTGGTCAAAATTTTAAAGTTAAGGGCCCCTTAGTCCTTAATCATTCGTTTCTATTACTTTATACACCGCAAAAATAATCTTATAACCTAATTTATGCTCAACTAATGGAAGTAAAATGTATCACTGCTCTATACAATCACCAGTTACATCAAATCCACCACTGATAGGCAAAATTATATCTTTATAAACGTTTTCCGCTATTTTATTAGCTTTAAATTGGTGGGTCAAACATGTGTATAGGATAATAATTGACTGACATATTAAGGATTACAAGGAACTACGGCACAATAATCGATGGAGGATACCTCTTGCATGTGGTTGTGTGGCCAAGACCTACTACATTTGGTCAAATATGTGAGGCTTATGTTACATTCGTCCAAAAACATTTTTCTGTGACAGCGACTGTAGTGTTTGATGGTTATGACGAGTTAACCACTAAAGTGAAAGAGTGAAGGTGGCGTTTTGCAGCTAACAATATTGTTACATCGACGCAAATGGACTTTCTGAGGAATGGCCATAACAAAAATGGGCTAATAAAATGATTAGTAGCTTATTTTCGAACTTCATGTAATCACGCCATTCAGTGCTCAGGAGATGCTGATACCACTATAGCAGTTATTGCTCTTCAGTATTCAACAAGCTGTTGTGTAAAAGTAATAGCTACTGATACATACATCCTTGCGATGTTGACTGCGAGGTCAGAAGAAGATGCACCCATTGAAATTGTCCATCCACCCTCAAGCAAGACAAAAGGAAAGATTTTCAGTATATCAGCTACTCAGCAGGACATTGGTGAAATGAAAAACTATATTTTAGTTTGTCATGCTATTACCGGATCAGATACAACCAGTGCTTTCTTCGATAAGGGAAAGAAGCAAGCATGGAACATCATCAAGACCGATGTTTCCATTCGGAGAACAGTATATGTTTTTACATGTCCACATGCGGACAAGAATATCGTTATTGCAGCTGGAGAAAAGTTTGCAATTGCAATGTATCAGGGACATGATAACTATTCCACTCTGGATGAAATGATAGTATACATGTATACCTGCAAGATAGCAAAGATGCCTGTTAGTGCTTCTTTCCAGCTAGCCTCTCTTCCACCAACCAGTGCCGCATGTGAACAGCATTCTCTTCAGGTTTACCTACAGGTGCAAGAGTGGCTGGGCTATTCATTGGATCCTGTTGAGTGGGGATGGAAAAGTGTTGTTCCTATAACAACATCCCTTCCTCCAGCTCCAGAACAGTTCCTGAATTTGATATCATGTAAATGTAAAAGCTAATGCAGCTACAAATTCGAGTGTGTGCGGGCTGGACTGTAGTGTGGTATTATGTGTGCCAAATGTCGTGGGGCAACATGCAATAACGTTGTTATCAATGATGGTTCAGATGAATAGGACCTTTAATGGACTGGTTAATTTTTTTATTGTGTACTTCCATTAATTGATTTTTTAATGGTTTCATTTTTTTGCTATGTATTATGCAACAATAATGGATGTTAAACAACTAAGTGCCTTTTACTTCACGTCTTATACAAGTTACGACACAACGAATGATATTTTTCGCGCAACAGTCGTGATATGCATATTTCGGCACTTACGCCCTTATTGCCTTAAAAAGGTATGAAGCCAGCATCTGAGAGATGGGGACTTTTTAGGATAAATTTTTAAGACGCAAAGGAATGTCTGTGCCAAATTTAAAACCTACATTATTTTTATTTCTGGTAAAACGCTATAGTCAATATTAACCTAAATTGCTCAAAAACCCATTGTTGTGCAGTAGTTCCTTGTAATCCTTAATATGTCAGTCAATTATTAACGCAGACACATGTTTGACCCACTAATGTAAAGCTTATAAAATAACGGAAAACTTTTATAAAGGTATATTTTTGCTTATCAGTGGTAGATTTGATGTAAATGGTGATTGTATAGAGCAGTGATACATTTTACTTCCATTAGTTGAGTATAAATTCGGTTATAAGATAATTTTTGCTGTGTATAAAGAAATAAAAACGAATGATTAAGGACTAAGGGCCCTTAACTTTAAAATTGTGACCAAATTTTGATATATTAGAATGAATATTTTTCGCGCAACAGTCGTGATATGCGTTTTTCGGCACTTACTCCCTTATTGCCTTAAAAATGTATGAAGCCTGCACCTGAGAGATAGGGACTTTTTAGGGTCAATTTTTTACACCCAAAGGAACGTCTGTGCCAAATTTGAAACCTACATTATTTTTATTTCTGGTAAAATGTTATAGTCAATATTAACATAAGTTGCTCAAAAAACCCATTGTTGTACAGTAGTTCCTTGTAATCCTTAATATGTCAGTCAATTATTATCGCATACACATTTTTGACCCACCAATGTAAAGCTAATAAAATAACGAAAAACCTTTATAAAGGTATATTTTTGCCTTTCAGTGGTGGATTTGATGTAACTGGTGATTGTTTAGAGCATTGATACATTTTACTTCCATTAGTTGAGTATAAATTAGGTTATAAGATAATTTTTGCGGTGTATAAAGTAATAAAAACGAATCATTAAGGACTAAGAGCCCTTAACTTTAAAATTTTGACCAAATTTTGATATATTAGAATGAATATTTTTCGCGCAACAGTCGTGATATGCATATTTCGGCACTTACGCCCTTATTGCCTTAAAAACGTATGAAGCCGGCATCTGAGAGATGGGGACTTTTTAAGATCAATTTTTAACACCCAAAGGAACGTCTGTGCCAAATTTCAAAACTACATTTTTTTTTGAGGTTATCACACTAAAATTCCTGGGCTAATTGGATTAGTTAAAGCTTTTATATTTTTCTGTAGTTAAAATGAATAGTCGCTTAGCTAAAAAAAATTGCCTAATTTACATTTCATTAATTTTACAGGAGAGTCAAAAATTGCTTATTATAAGTATGTATCGTGTGTATTTAATGTAATGGTATTTTATTTTAAAACAATATTTTAGTACTTTTTTACTTTAAAGCAAAGGTAGCCAACGAAACTTATATTGCCTCAGCATGGAACTTATTGCAGTTATTAAGCCTGTTTTGTGTACTTACGTTCAATTTGTGTGCGATGGTGCTGCTATATCTATGATATTTGCCGTAAAAAGTGCATCGGTAAATGTGAAAAGTCCGCTAGAATGCGTTGGAACCAAAAGTCAATATCGTTTAAAATGATAGTTGGTATTGTTTGCTAAGAGCAGAAATGTTTTGTAACATACATTCTACTTTCTAGCAACATAAACTTACTTTGCTGTTAGTATAAAAGTGGCTCAATTTTAAGAATGAAAAGGCAAGCTTGCTTTTAGTGACAATAAATGAATCAAACATAACTTACATTTGCAACAACATAACTTAACAGTGGTTCGTATTTACACATAAAAATATAAATTTTAGAACAAAATTACTATTGTTGCACCCTAAGATATCTAATAATCTGTTATATGAATACTATACTAATGTCATATGAAAAATTTGAATTTAGTGATTTACTGAAATAAACTGTAACACTATGCTCATATTTTGCCACAAACACATCCCTGAAAATTTATTTGTACTAAACAGTAATTATAGTTACAAATAAGTAACTGACCAATTTGATAAAATTATTGAATGCCCAAAAGATCCCATTCACCTAAAACATAAAAATTAAATATAATCATCAAACTAGGTAATTCAGAAAACACGAGGAACTCTTATCGTAACAGAAAGTTACTTAAAACAGGACCTCTAGTTATTTAGTTGATAAGTCCACTGAATTAGTGTATTCAAAATCATGTAAATTCATTGGTGAAGCCATTACTAGTTTCAAAACTTTAGATGAATTAAAATTTCAGCACTGATTAAAATTGCTAGTCAAATAACTATAGCTAACAAATCACAAACACTAATTTAATGTACACTGTGTCGCAAAGGCCATAGCCGGCTAAGTAGGTGGTGAACAGCCCCCACGCGCATTCGTTTTAAATTTTGACCAAAGGTTGCGTGTGAATGGTTACAAACTCACCACAAATTTCAACCTTGTAGCTGCACTAGGAACATAGATAAAAATACCACTAGTTTTTTGGTGAAAATTTGTTTTCTCATAATCTACAGGACCGAATTTTTTTTAATGTTTGTTGTAAATATATTCAAGGTGGTTCACAGAATAAATCAAGAACCTAATCCCACAAACGTAACAACCCAAAAAAAAATTATTTTAATTTTCATGAAATTTTTTTGCTTACTCGCTCACGAGATACAACTACCATTTTTTTTTTCTATTAGACAGTCGGACCTCTTTCTAAGACATATAATTTTTCCAAGTCGATTGGAGAAGTGGAGCATAGTTAAAAAAAATTAAAATACACTTTCGTTCTGGACCGTGGCTTTCGCGATGTGAAATCTCACTTGAAATCGAAAGGTTTTCGAGTACTGATGCCTGCACTTAAAGGAAGGCATTCTCAGTTATCAGTTCAAGAATCGAATTGAGTCGCGCTTTGAGACAAAAATTCTTTGGCCAGTTGAATCTGTTCATGGTATAATCAATCAGAAATATCAACTACTTGATAAAAAAAAAATAGAAAATAAAATGCTTCCAAAAGTGGTTAATTTTTTTTAGAATCGCATAATTTCTGCACAATAAGTTTGGAAAGCGTTTAACATCCGATGCATAATGTGCAGATGAAGTCTTAAAGAGAATGAAATTTCAGAACAGTGTCGAAAATACGTTAGGGATTGAAGTCGGAGAGAAAGGATGGCCTCGTAAGAAAAGATATTTTCAAAGTATTTCATCGGAGGATTTACTAGATTTTCCAGAAATGACTGTGAGAGAGCTAAAAATTCAGTTCACCAGGTAATACCAGTTTTCACAAGCCATATCATATCTTGCAGAAATGATTGACAAAGCTGGAAACGTAAATATACTTTTCGTCAAAGATAAATCAAACGTTGAGAAGCTTCATGTTCTGTCTCGCCACATATCCAGGAAGGTTTATCGCTGCTTCTTTGAATATACTCCTCACAGTATTGGCACAAAATATATTACAAGACTTTATTGTAAATGCGCCAATGGGAGGAGGATTGTCAGTTGCGGTTCTCACGTAGCTGCAGTCAAATATTACCTAGCACATGGGAGATCTTGGTCCAAGATTTTACGACCAGCTGCAATTCTGAGTAAATTGTTCGAAAAGAAGAATACAACTGCCATCATCAATGATGATTGCGCCGATGATTAAGAGAGGCAGTGAAAATCTTCATCGGCCAGTAATGTAAAGGACAGCACCAAAAATTGATCGAAAGTATAATTATATTGTAAGTAATCTTAATAAAATTAAGATAATGTCCAAAAAAATTGTATTATTTTTACTATGCTCCACCTCTTCGATTGATTTGGAAAAATTAAATCTTGTGGAAAGAGATCATATTGTCTAAAAGAAAAAAAAGTGGTAATTGTAACTCGTGAGTGAGTGACCGAAAAAATAATTGGTTGTCTGTAAAGTCGGTTTACGGACGATAGTTTAACATGATAACGTCATATCAAAACATAAATGAAAAGTTTCATACTTTTATGAATGAAATTGAATAATTTTTATTGATTTATAACTATTTTGTATGGATACAAAGAATAAGTTAAATGAAATCTAGAATTTATAGGATAAATTTACTTTTATTTTCACTCATTAATTCAAATATGTTTATTACTTTAAAGAAGAGATTATTTTAACTATATCTTTTATACATGTTTGCTATTTATCTTCTTCCAATCTGTGTTATTCTGTTAAGGATAGGACGATGATAGGAAAATTAGGAAACGAATGGGAGTGTTTGAAGTTTAATGTGCCTCGAAAAAGTCAAATCGATGTTTGTTCAAACCGAGTGGAAGAGAGACATATGCGGCGCAAGCGTACAATGAGCGTAACGGGACACAGCGTAACGGGACAATGTGCATAACGGGACACTTTTTCGTGCGAGCAGCCGGCGTTCATCGATTTAATAGACGTCACGTCAAAAAATCATGAACATTAAAATAATTTTTTTCGGGTTGTTACGGTAGAGGGATTAGGTTCTTGATTTTATCTGTGAATCGCCTTGAATATATTTACAACCAAAATTTTTGACGTTAAAACGTCTAATAAATCGATGAAAGCCGGCAGCACGCAAGAAAAAGTGTCCCGTTACGCACATTGTCCCGTTTCGCTGTGTCCCCTTATGCTAATTTTGTATTGCTCTTTGCTAACCTGAACCTCCTAGCATTGCGACAGAGTCCGTGGCGTAATTCTGTTTTCATGCATTTCAATGTAAAATTTTCATTGCCTTTTGCTAACCCGTTCCTCCTAGCATTGCTGCAGAGTCCGTGGCGCAAATATATTATTTTTGACTACATCTTAATGTTGGGTAAGCCATTTTCCTTCACATCATTCTTGAAACACTCCCATTCGTTTCCTACTTTCCCTTTCATCGTCCTATCCTTAACAGAATAACACAGATTGGAAGAAGTTAAATAGTAAACATGCTTAAAAGTTAAAGTTAAAATAATCTCTTCGTTAAAGTAATATACATGTTTGAATTAATGAGTGCAAATAAAAGTAAATTTATCAATTAAATTCTAGATTTCATTTCATACCGTCTTTGAATCCACACAAAATAGTGATAATTCAATAAAAATGATTCAATTTTATTCATAAAAGTATGCAATCATTTTATCAATGTTTTGTTATGACGTTGTCACGTCAAACTATCGTCCGTAAACCGACTTTACAGACAACTTATTTTTTTTCATAAAAATCGGTCCAGTAGATCCTGAGAAAACTTTTCTTCACCAAAAATACGAGTGGTTTTTTTATCTTTGTTCCTAGTGCAGCTACAAGGTTGAAATTTGGGGTGAGTTTCTAACGCATCAGACGCAACCTGTGGCCAAATTTAAACGAATACGCGTGTAGGCTGCTCACCCCTACTTAGCCGTGTATGGCCTTTGAAAAGATTAGCACAAATTTATTTTTCACGTAAATTCCCTAGTATAAACTTTGTTAGCTCATTGTTCATCCTGATCAAATCTTTTGTACTAGACTCCCGCTACGCTTTACCAGCGCTGCAACCGATAGCCCGGTGTGATTTTGCCAAGCAAGTATTAGCCATCATTTTGCTTCCCACTTCGGGCCACGAAAGCGACCAGTAACAGTGTCCGGCTTCGTGACCGAGAGTACTTTTCTCATCGTCCTCCTAGGACAGCCCACTTCCCAGAGCTCAGCTGAGGGTAGCAGCTCCAGTCATGCCACATTATGGGCTGTCGGGCACGTGTAGGCGCTCGCTCTGACACTTTTCTCACGAACCAGCAGATTATCCCTCCTTCTTTTCCATGAGCATGAGCCAGAGTACTGAACGAGGTCAGTAGATGTATATAGTTCATATGGGGACAGGGGCTGGGGGCTGGGGATCGGGGATCCGCGGCAGCTACCTTAAGGCTTCGCTTCATCAGCCATGTTGGATTACGTCACTTCCGCCGGCCATGCACGCACGAAAAAGTGTCCCATTACGTTCATCAGCCATGTACGCACGAAAAAATGAAGCGTTACAGTAGTTGGAAATAGGGGGTTCAAGGCCAGGCGGAGGATCGAATATCCAGCGGCCGACTTTGACCTTGAACATTGACCTTGACCTTGAACTTTAATTATGACCTTGATCTTTGGCCATGACCTTGATCTTTGACATTTGACCTTGAACATTGACCTTGACCTTTAACTATGACCTTGAACTTAGACCTTGACCTTGAAATTTGACCCTGACATTGAAATTCGACCCTGACCTTTAGCCTTGCGACCCTCGATGTTGCCAACCTCTTGGATGATGTCATCTAATCCATGCTAATCCATATGCCAATCTATGCTAATCTATGCTAACCTAACCTAACCTAACCTAACCTAGCCTAATCCATATGCTAATCTATGCTAACCTAACCTAACCTAACCTAACCTAACCGTCATGTCCGCCATCTTGGATTACGTCACTTCCGGTCGCCATCTTGGATTACGTCACTTCCGGCCGCCATCTTGGATTTGACTTTAACCTTTGACCCCGACGACCATTTTGTTTTCTAGAACATTCCACTTTATTATGACAACATGTTCACCATCTTGAAAATCCTTATTTATTATCCGATTTTAATTTTAAAAAATAAAAGTTAATAATTTAATTTTAGTTAAATGTTACAATTATCTAGCACCACACTCCTATACATTGCGTTTACATCATCGAGCGCCCCATTCTTCTACATTACAAGTACATCATCGAACAACCCACTCATCCCTGTCGCAATTTTTCGTAACACCACCATCTTTACAATAAATTTATTATAAAAACAATAATCTAAACCATTATCGTCTGCTGGAGGCAGCTATCCTGGATTCCGCCATATTGATTTCATCCGATGATGCCATCACCATCCTAAAGCACCTAAGTGTATGTAAGGACGACTTTCTATCCAGTACCAATGTTGTTATGATCCTTATAGACCATAAAATCCTCAGTCATTTTGTTGTTGTGACAACCATTTATTCTTAAAGGCATAATCATTTACAGGTTTTAACTAACATATATGTTATTATTTCATTGCTGCGGATGCGATAGTTAAAGTAATTATAATTTTAAAAAATATAAATTTATTACTCCATCTTAGCGGACCAGAAATTTTTCAGAGTCCGAGTTTGCGTACTCGTGTTAGAAGCTGCATGGAAGCAGATATTTGAATGTTTGCGTACAATTTCACATTTTTTAAATTTTGATTAACTTGAATAAAGGTTCTATATTTAAAATAATAAGCAGTATGTAGGTATTATCATATTTATTTAAATAACCTCGAACGCTACAAAAACAAATTCTGGATTAAAGAAAAATACATACACATCAAACGAATCTATACAACAAAAAATGAAACCATATAGCAAAAATGAAACCATATAGCAAAAATGGAAACTATACAACGAAAATGGAAACTATAAAACAAAAAACGGAAACTATAAAACAAAAAACGGAAACTATAAAACAAAAAAATGGAAACTATACAACAGAAATGGAAACAATACAACAAAAATTGAGACTATACAAGAAATTGAAACTATACAACAAAAAAACTGAAACTATACAACAAATTGAAACAGCAACACCCAATCTATTCGCAAAAAATATTTACATGTCATCTCCGACATACCTGTGGGGGACCGTGCGGATACCATCTTCACAGATCAGCCGTTTGACGTCCTCCCACGTTATGGCCAGCTTATTACTGTACTCAGTATAGAGTATGTGCTGCCTCGACCGTATGGCCCTAACGCCTGCCCTCCTAGTGCGGTGGTCTTGCAGGGCATCCAGGTAGTCACCGAATGTGATGCGGTTTTTGACCACACAACGCTGGATGCCCTTGGCCTTTTTCTCGACCATGCCACCGCACTTGTAGGCATAGAGTTTGGCCCGCAGACTGACAAACTCGCTCATTACTTCGCCCCCCGCACTCGTCCTTGAATTTGCCAACAACCATTTTGTTGACTGGGGAGAAGCAAGGGTGGTCGGGCGGGTAGCAGCTGGTGTCGAACTCCCCCATCAGTATAGGGTCGGCTTTGAGGTCATGGTAGAAATCATCGGTTTGTATCTCATAGACAAAACTATCAGTGTCCATGTAAGCTAGGTGAATGTTTTCTGCATATTTGGGTTTCATTGTGCTGTAATGGAAGTCGTACATCAGGGTCTTTGAGAGATCAAGTACTGTGAGTCCGGCATAGATCGGTTGGTCGAAAATTATGGTCTCGTGGTTCAGGTGGACTAGAGTCAAATTCGGTTCGTACATTGTGCGGTCCTTGAAGGACGGGCGACACGCCAGTTTCTTGAACCGCTTCTCGGAACACACCAACTCCATTTTGAGCCTCCGCCTCTTGTTCTCCATCAATTTTCCGAAGGTGGAGTTCACAGCCAACTTGAAGAACTCCTTCTCGAATTCGTTGGCTGCTGCTTTACGCTTGTTGGTGTTCAGTCGTATATAGGGCTCCAACCATACCGACTGCTCAAACTGGAGGACTCGGTGTATCTTAGTCACTCTTAGCCCATGCGATACTGCTTGCTGGAGGTTTTTGTAGTGGACAATGTAGTGCTCTTTATTTTCCAACGTTGTCATCAGCTTTGATTGTTTTGAGCCGGGAGGACATTGATTCACTGGGAGAAACGGAAGGTCTTTGTGACTTTCGTGGAGCTCGTGAGGGTACTCCACGTCACACTCAATTATGTAGCCAGTAGGTGAATTTTCCGGAATAGACATAACATCAATGGACGTATCCGACCATTTGAAATGACGAATTGGAAGCGGCAGAGACATCGCCCACCCGTACAAATTATTTGCATCAATATACTCTAGGAATATGGATGGCTTGGAAGCATCATATGTCTCAGGCACATATAAATTATTCGCAACACAATGACGTTTGATGCTTTGTGCTACGCCTCCACGAATACCGGCTTCCACAAACATGTACATATCATAATCGGTAAGAAGCTCTAGCTGTACACCTGTGGTTCGAAGCATCGCGTCGAAAGCGAACCCAGGACAAGAAATGTAGTGAGACGGGTCTAAACTATATGTCTCCAAACATATTGAACGGAAATTCTCGAATACATCTGCTAGGATCAGAACATCCGTCTTCAGGTACAAGTCAGCGTACTCTCCTAAGGTAGCACACTGAAACTTGTCCCAGACTTTCATTGCATGAGCGTAATCCGTCTCTGAAATCCCAGTATCGGTCAGACTGTTGTAGAAATCGCCGATAGGTGGAAGACTAGTATCATCCAAACGAGCAAAAGAATCCACAAAGTCGTAGGGGAAGACTCCCTTGCGGGTAACCAACTCCAACTCATCAGGAGCGAAAAACTCAGCAGTACTGACAAACTTGTCTGCAGGCAAGAACTCAGCGAGCGAAGCAAGACCCCTACTCATAAAGCGGAACGTATCAACAAACTGGATGCTGAACTTATCATGCAACTTCTTGGAAAAAGTTATCAGCTTCTCTTCCGAATTAGGAATTATGAAGATGTCTTTAGTGTCGTACCCCAACTTCCTGATAATAAAGTTCTGGTCGTACGCCAGGTTGTGGAAGAACACAATCATCTTTTTTGGTCTGCGCCTGAGAAGGTTGCAGTCATTACATGCAGGTCCAATAAATTCGCCGGTGAAGTGATTATGGTTACAGACTTTCTTTGAATTTCCCCCGAACTTTCCTCCACAGTAGCAACACACACTTGCTTGCAGAAAAGCAGTGTTCTGTGCATGTGTGAGCGGAGCCATAGGAACAGACGTAGAAAATATTTTCTGTACATCATGTCCAATCTCCACAATGCGAGAAATGAACTTATCCTCTGCATCACAACCACGATACACTTCAGGCTGTTTAGGAAGTGAAGAAGTGAGGTGTGCTGGAATGACGGAGTTATCTGCTTTCACGTAAATGCAGTAGCTGTACGCTTTATGCTTTTGGTACTGCAGCGTGTATGACTCATCAGGATTCGGGTGACATGTATGGATTTTCTCCAGAATAGCTTCAAAGTCACAATATACTACGATGGGCATCTTATCACTGTGATGGAAGTTTTTGAACTTCAGAACAGGAGGCTGACCGTTCTCATCAAGCTGTGGCATTTCCATCCTAACAGCAGCATGCTGTTTGCAGAGCTCACTGTGTTTTGCCAAACACTGAAGACCAGTGAGCCCGCTAACCCTATCCTGATCATCATAATGCTTGAAGCATCTTTTGCAAACGTGGATAGCATCATGATGTGTAGTTAGTTGGGACCGAACCAGGGCAGAAAAATTTTTAATGTAGGTGAAATGGGACGAATTGTCATTGACCAGGAGCAGAAGGTCGAAATGATGTTCTTTTTCTTCAGGAACGACTCGTGCAGGAACAACATTCAGGTTCTCGTCGATACTGTAAATGTTGATGGAGACTCCAGGGTTCTGTTTTTCAAACAGCGGTATTTGCCTGATTGGAGTAGGAAACTCGACATTGTTGAAATTGAATTTATCTTCCAAGTCATGGTAGCGCTGGTTGACACGTTCTGGGTGCTCGCCTTCTACGTACTTCACAAGAATTGACCACTTGAAGCACATGTGATCATCCAGGTTTTGTGGATTTATCACTGCGAATTTGTCTTTGATGGAAGTAGGTAGTTCGATGTAGGAGCTGGCACGGAGTGGATCAAGCTTGTTGATTCGTAGTTGAAGTCGCTTAACGGCCGACAAAGTCCATCCGGACCCCTTACCCATGTAATCTCCCTCCTCCTTGCAGATCTTGGAGACGGACTCGGCAACTGCTTCCTCCACCTCGTGAACTGCGTAGAGGGGTACATTAATGGTTTTGAAGGCCCTCTTGTCTTCGCTGGCATCCGTAGGTTTTTCGTAGTCGCACTCCAGCATTATGTTAAACTTCAGCGGCCCATTCTCCTCTATCTCCTCTATGAGCTGGCTTATTATTTTGTTCTTGATGGAGTTGAGGTACGTACAGATATCCTTCTCAGAACTTGAGGTATTTACAGCAACGTACATCTTCAAGTTACCCTTGAAACCTACTTCGGCGGTGATGAAGCCGTGGGTATTGGCCAAACCCATGCCGGTCACCACCTTTGTACGATTTGGTTTAAGTGTAACTGCAGGCTTAATTGCTGTCATCCTCTGCTTTTTGGTGGGAGGTGGAGCAGGTCCCTTGCATACCATGATGTGGGCTTTTAACTTATCTACCCTGGAAAACTCCTTAGCACAGTTTTCACATGAATGTGCTTTGCGGTTAGGGTTTAGTCCGCAAGCCGACTTCTCATGACGTCTGGCATCATTAGCATAGGTGAAGGTCTTGTAGCAGAAGCTACACCGGGTGCCTGATGTCGTGGCGACAGCTCCAGTGCATGATACAAGGTGCTGCTGCATCTTGTCGCTGCGTGCGACCATCTTCCCACACAGGTGGCACTGCTGGAAGTTACGAAGCTGATTCTCAGCACACTGACGCTCGTGCCGGTAGCGGTTGTTGCCTGCCGTGAAGGTAGCAGGACAGAAACGGCATTTCTACACGGTAGACGTCATCATAGCAATCGGTAGTCCGGTCTCAACGTACAGAACAGGCGAAGGAAGCTCGACGTACGGAGAACTATAACAAACGAATAAAGAAAACAATGTAGCTAGATGTTACACGAAAAAGTTGCAAACATAACCTCAAAACTCTAACCCTCAATCTTATTAACCCAAACTGTTAGCAATGTTACTAAATAAAAAATTTGCAAACATAACCTCAAAACTCTAGCCCTCAAGCTTACTAACCTAAACTGTTAGCAATGTAACTAAATAAAAAAGTTGCAAACATAACCTCATAGCTGCTCCTTCATGTACAATCCAAAAAATGGTATAATATTTAAAGTACTGGTAAAAGTTAAAGCTGAAAAAGTATTCAATGTTAACTAAAAATGATTGATTACATAACCTCAAAACTACTCTAATGCACACCCCAAAAATGCTAGAATATTTAAAGTAGGTACTGTTAAAAGTTTAAGCTAAACAATTCCTGTTTACCCACACATAAGTGTACAGAGAAAAAACTAGCTATCTTATAACCTACAAAAAAGCTGAGAAACATAAAAATATTAACGAAACATGTAGCATACCTCAGAAAACGATGAAGTGGAGCTGCAGAAGATGATGTAGCTTTTGACGGTAGGAATCGTGGTAGCAGCGAAACTCACACACGAACTAACTTACTCAAACTCTAAGAACACACTGAAGCTCCGACAGCTAATCCAGGCCTTTTATAAGCAGTTCTGCTTTTCAACAACAGATGACACCAGGTGTTGTGTTGAGTCATAATTTATTTAGTTCTTTTATGTGGTATGCGGGATGCTCACTAACGTTCGCAAAACAAAGATGGCTTCGCTAGACATCAAGGAGAAGGAAGTTTGTCTTTCATGTTAATGCTTCTCAGCTGTCTCAAAGCATATTATTTGTCTGAGTAAAGTTATTATTTTTTAAATCCACCTGATAAAAATATTGTATGTTCTGATTTATTGACAGAATTTCACTGATTAAATGTAACTCTGAATAAAAATGACATGACTCAGTAAGTAAAAAATTCTTCATGCAGAGATAGATCTCTAACAAATAATCAGGAGCACTCGGTGAAAACCATCAGATGTCTAGCCAGGAATAATCAGAAACACTTGGAGAAAGCCATCAATATAATATCAAGATTAATCAGAAGCACTCGGAGAAATCCATCAGATGTCTAGTTAGGTATAATCAGAAGCACACGGAGTAAACCGCCATAATATTGTCAAGAATAATCGCAAGCTCACGGAGTAAACCGCCATAATATTGTCAAGAATAATCAGGAGCACACGGAGAAAACCACCATAATATTAACAATAATAATCGGAAGCACACGGAGAAAATCATCATAATATTGACAAGAATAATCGGAAGCACACGGAGAAAACCATCACAAGTTTTCTTTGATATCATAAAAATACAGAAAAAATATTTAATAAATAACAAAAAAAATTAATAAAAAATTTTAAATGACAAAATAAAATACAAAAATACATAAACAGATTCTGCTAGCTTGTACTAGAACTATATCTTTTCTCAACAATGAGAAGTTCACAAGCTAGCAGAATCTGTTTATGTATTTTTGTATTTTATTTTGTAATTTAAAATTTTTTATTAATTTTTTTGTTATTTATTAAATATTTTTTCTGTATTTTTATGATATCAAAGAAAACTTGTGATGGTTTTCTCCGTGTGCTTCCGATTATTCTTGTCAATATTATGATATTTTCTCCGTGTGCTTCCGATTATTATTGTTAATATTATGGTGGTTTTCTCCGTGTGCTCCTGATTATTCTTGACAATATTATGGCGGTTTACTCCGTGAGCTTGCGATTATTCTTGACAATATTATGGCGGTTTACTCCGTGTGCTTCTGATTATACCTAACTAGACATCTGATGGATTTCTCCGAGTGCTTCTGATTAATCTTGATATTATATTGATGGCTTTCTCCAAGTGTTTCTGATTATTCCTGGCTAGACATCTGATGGTTTTCACCGAGTGCTCCTGATTATTTGTTAGAGATCTATCTCTGCATGAAGAATTTTTTACTTACTGAGTCATGTCATTTTTATTCAGAGTTACATTTAATCAGTGAAATTCTGTCAATAAATCAGAACATACAATATTTTTATCAGGTGGATTTAAAAAATAATAACTTTACTCAGACAAATAATATGCTTTGAGACAGCTGAGAAGCATTAACATGAAAGACAAACTTCCTTCTCCTTGATGTCTAGCGAAGCCATCCTTGTTTTGCGAACGTTAGTGAGCATCCCGCATACCACATAAAAGAACTAAATAAATTATGACTCAACACAACACCTGGTGTCATCTGTTGTTGAAAAGCAGAACTGCTTATAAAAGGCCTGGATTAGCTGTCGGAGCTTCAGTGTGTTCTTAGAGTTTGAGTAAGTTAGTTCGTGTGTGAGTTTCGCTGCTACCACGATTCCTACCGTCAAAAGCTACATCATCTTCTGCAGCTCCACTTCATCGTTTTCTGAGGTATGCTACATGTTTCGTTAATATTTTTATGTTTCTCAGCTTTTTTGTAGGTTATAAGATAGCTAGTTTTTTCTCTGTACACTTATGTGTGGGTAAACAGGAATTGTTTAGCTTAAACTTTTAACAGTACCTACTTTAAATATTCTAGCATTTTTGGGGTGTGCATTAGAGTAGTTTTGAGGTTATGTAATCAATCATTTTTAGTTAACATTGAATACTTTTTCAGCTTTAACTTTTACCAGTACTTTAAATATTATACCATTTTTTGGATTGTACATGAAGGAGCAGCTATGAGGTTATGTTTGCAACTTTTTTATTTAGTTACATTGCTAACAGTTTAGGTTAGTAAGCTTGAGGGCTAGAGTTTTGAGGTTATGTTTGCAAATTTTTTATTTAGTAACATTGCTAACAGTTTGGGTTAATAAGATTGAGGGTTAGAGTTTTGAGGTTATGTTTGCAACTTTTTCGTGTAACATCTAGCTACATTGTTTTCTTTATTCGTTTGTTATAGTTCTCCGTACGTCGAGCTTCCTTCGCCTGTTCTGTACGTTGAGACCGGACTACCGATTGCTATGATGACGTCTACCGTGTAGAAATGCCGTTTCTGTCCTGCTACCTTCACGGCAGGCAACAACCGCTACCGGCACGAGCGTCAGTGTGCTGAGAATCAGCTTCGTAACTTCCAGCAGTGCCACCTGTGTGGGAAGATGGTCGCACGCAGCGACAAGATGCAGCAGCACCTTGTATCATGCACTGGAGCTGTCGCCACGACATCAGGCACCCGGTGTAGCTTCTGCTACAAGACCTTCACCTATGCTAATGATGCCAGACGTCATGAGAAGTCGGCTTGCGGACTAAACCCTAACCGCAAAGCACATTCATGTGAAAACTGTGCTAAGGAGTTTTCCAGGGTAGATAAGTTAAAAGCCCACATCAAGGTATGCAAGGGACCTGCTCCACCTCCCACCAAAAAGCAGAGGATGACAGCAATTAAGCCTGCAGTTACACTTAAACCAAATCGTACAAAGGTGGTGACCGGCATGGGTTTGGCCAATACCCACGGCTTCATCACCGCCGAAGTAGGTTTCAAGGGTAACTTGAAGACGTACGTTGCTGTAAATACCTCAAGTTCTGAGAAGGATATCTGTACGTACCTCAACTCCATCAAGAACAAAATAATAAGCCAGCTCATAGAGGAGATAGAGGAGAATGAGCCGCTGAAGTTTAACATAATGCTGGAGTGCGACTACGAAAAACCTACGGATGCCAGCGAAGACAAGAGGGCCTTCAAAACCATTAATGTACCCCTCTACGCAGTTCACGAGGTGGAGGAAGCAGTTGCCGAGTCCGTCTCCAAGATCTGCAAGGAGGAGGGAGATTACATGGGTAAGGGGTCCGGATGGACTTTGTCGGCCGTTAAGCGACTTCAACTACGAATCAACAAGCTTGATCCACTCCGTGCCAGCTCCTACATCGAACTACCTACTTCCATCAAAGACAAATTCGCAGTGATAAATCCACAAAACCTGGATGATCACATGTGCTTTAAGTGGTCAATTCTTGTGAAGTACGTGGAAGGCGAGCACCCAGAACGTGTCAACCAGCGCTACCATGACTTGGAAGATAAATTCAATTTCAACAATGTCGAGTTTCCTACTCCAATCAGGCAAATACCGCTGTTTGAAAAACAGAACCCTGGAGTCTCCATCAACATTTACAGTATCGACGAGAACCTGAATGTTGTTCCTGCACGAGTCGTTCCTGAAGAAAAAGAACATCATTTCGACCTTCTGCTCTTGGTCAATGACAATTCGTCCCATTTCACCTACATTAAAAATTTTTCTGCCCTGGTTCGGTCCCAACTAACTACACATCATGATGCTATCCACGTTTGCAAAAGATTGTTCAAGCATTATGATGATCAGGATAGGGTTAGCGGGCTCACTGGTCTTCAGTGTTTGGCAAAACACAGTGAGCTCTGCAAACAGCATGCTGCTGTTAGGATGGAAATGCCACAGCTTGATGAGAACGGTCAGCCTCCTGTTCTGAAGTTCAAAAACTTCCATCACAGTGATAAGATGCCCATCGTGGTATATTGTGACTTTGAAGCTATTCTGGAGAAAATCCATACATGTCACCCGAATCCTGATGAGTCATACACGCTGCAGTACCAAAAGCATAAAGCGTACAGCAACTGCATTTACGTGAAAGCAGATAACTCCGTCATTCCAGCACACCTCACTTCTTCACTTCCTTCACAGCCTGAAGTGTATCGTGTTTGTGATGCAGAGGATAAGTTCATTTCTCGCATTGTGGAGATTGGACATGATGTACAGAAAATATTTTCTACGTCTGTTCCTATGGCTCCGCTCACACATGCACAGAACACTGCTTTTCTGCAAGCAAGTGTGTGTTGCTACTGTGGAGGAAATTTCGGGGAAAATTCAAAGAAAGTCCGTGACCATAATCACTTCACCGGCGAATTTATTGGACCTGCATGTAATGACTGCAACCTTCTCAGGCGCAGACCAAAAAAGATGATTGTGTTCTTCCACAACCTGGCGTACGACCAGAACTTTATTATCAGGAAGTTGGGGTACGACACTAAAGACATCTTCATAATTCCTAATTCGGAAGAGAAGCTGATAACTTTTTCCAAGAAGTTGCATGATAAGTTCAGCATCCAGTTTGTTGATACGTTCTGCTTTATGAGTAGGGGTCTTGCTTCGCTCGCTGAGTTCTTGCCTGCAGACAAGTTTGTCAGTACTGCTGAGTTTTTCGCTCCTGATGAGTTGGAGTTGGTTACCCGCAAGGGAGTCTTCCCCTTTCGACTTTGTGGATTCTTTTGCTCGTTTGGATGATACTAGTCTTCCACCTATCGGCGATTTCTACAACAGTCTGACCGATACTGGGATTTCAGAGACGGATTACGCTCATGCAATGAAAGTCTGGGACAAGTTTCAGTGTGCTACCTTAGGAGAGTACGCTGACTTGTACCTGAAGACGGAAGTTCTGATCCTAGCATATGTATTCGAGAATTTCCGTTCAATATGTTTGGAGACATATAGTTTAGACCCGTCTCACTACATTTCTTGTCCTGGGTTCGCTTTCGACGCGATGCTTCGAACCACAGGTGTACAGCTAGAGCTTCTTACCGATTATGATATGTACATGTTTGTGGAAGCCGGTATTCGTGGAGGCGTAGCACAAAGCATCAAACGTCATTGTGTTGCGAATAATTTATATGTGCCTGAGACATATGATGCTTCCAAGCCATCCATATTCCTAGAGTATATTGATGCAAATAATTTGTACGGGTGGGCGATGTCTCTGCCGCTTCCAATTCGTCATTTCAAATGGTCGGATACGTCCATTGATGTTATGTCTATTCCGGAAAATTCACCTACTGGCTACATAATTGAGTGTGACGTGGAGTACCCTCACGAGCTCCACGAAAGTCACAAAGACCTTCCGTTTCTCCCAGTGAATCAATGTCCTCCCGGCTCAAAACAATCAAAGCTGATGACAACGTTGGAAAATAAAGAGCACTACATTGTCCACTACAAAAACCTCCAGCAAGCAGTATCGCATGGGCTAAGAGTGACTAAGATACACCGAGTCCTCCAGTTTGAGCAGTCGGTATGGTTGGAGCCCTATATACGACTGAACACCAACAAGCGTAAAGCAGCAGCCAACGAATTCGAGAAGGAGTTCTTCAAGTTGGCTGTGAACTCCACCTTCGGAAAATTGATGGAGAACAAGAGGCGGAGGCTCAAAATGGAGTTGGTGTGTTCCGAGAAGCGGTTCAAGAAACTGGTGTGTCGCCCGTCCTTCAAGGACCGCACAATGTACGAACCGAATTTGACTCTAGTCCACCTGAACCACGAGACCATAATTTTCGACCAACCGATCTATGCCGGACTCACAGTACTTGATCTCTCAAAGACCCTGATGTACGACTTCCATTACAGCACAATGAAACCCAAATATGCAGAAAACATTCACCTAGCTTACATGGACACTGATAGTTTTGTCTATGAGATACAAACCGATGATTTCTACCATGACCTCAAAGCCGACCCTATACTGATGGGGGAGTTCGACACCAGCTGTTACCCGCCCGACCACCCTTGCTTCTCCCCAGTCAACAAAAAGGTTGTTGGCAAATTCAAGGACGAGTGTGGGGGGCGAAGTAATGAGCGAGTTTGTCAGTCTGCGGGCCAAACTCTATGCCTACAAGTGCGGTGGCATGGTCGAGAAAAATGCCAAGGGCATCCAGCGTTGTGTGGTCAAAAACCGCATCACATTCGGTGACTACCTGGATGCCCTGCAAGACCACCGCACTAGGAGGGCAGGCGTTAGGGCCATACGGTCGAGGCAGCACATACTCTATACTGAGTACAGTAATAAGCTGGCCATAACGTGGGAGGACGACAAACGGCTGATCTGTGAAGATGGTATCCGCACGGTCCCCCACGGGTATGTCGGAGATGACATGTAAATATTTTTTTGCGAATAGATTGGGTGTTGCTGTTTCAATTTGTTGTATAGTTTCAGTTTTTTTGTTGTATAGTTTCAATTTCTTGTATAGTCTCAATTTTTGTTGTATTGTTTCCATTTCTGTTGTATAGTTTCCGTTTTTTGTTTTAAAGTTTCCGTTTTTTGTTTTATAGTTTCCGTTTTTTGTTTTATAGTTTCCATTTTCGTTGTATAGTTTCCATTTTTGCTATATGGTTTCATTTTTGCTATATGGTTTCATTTTTTGTTGTATAGATTCGTTTGATGTGTATGTATTTTTCTTTAATCCAGAATTTGTTTTTGTAGCGTTCGAGGTTATTTAAATAAATATGATAATACCTACATACTGCTTATTATTTTAAATATAGAACCTTTATTCAAGTTAATCAAAATTTAAAAAATGTGAAATTGTACGCAAACATTCAAATATCTGCTTCCATGCAGCTTTTAAACACGAGTACGCAAACTCGTACTCTGAAAAATTTCTGGTCCACTAAGATGGAGTAATAAATTTATATTTTTTAAAAAAAAATTTTTAAACTATCGCATCCGCAGCAATGAAATAATAACATATATGTTAGTTAAAACCTGTAAATGATTATGCCTTTAAGAATAAATGGTTGTCACAACAACAAAATGACTGAGGATTTTTTGGTCTATAAGGATCATAACAACATTGGTACTGGATAGAAAGTCGTCCTTACATACACTAAGGTGCTTTAGGATGGTGATGACATCATCGGATGAAATCAATATGGCGGAATCCAGGATAGCTGCCTCCAGCAGACGATAATGGTTTAGATTATTGTTTTTATAATAAATTTATTGTAAAGATGATGGTGTTACGAAAAATTGCGACAGGGATGAGTGGGTTGTTCGATGATGTAATCGTAATGTAGAAGAATGGGGCGCTCGATGATGTAAACGCAATGTATAGGAGTGTGGTGCTAGATAATTGTAACATTTAATTAAAATTTAATTATTAATTTTTATTTTTTAAAATTAAAATCGGATAATAAATAAGGATTTTCAAGATGGTGGACATGTTGTCATAATAAAGTGGAATGTTCTAGAAAACAAAATGGTCGTCGGGGTCAAAGGTTAAAGTCAAATCCAAGATGGCGGCCGGAAGTGACGTAATCCAAGATGGCGACCGGAAGTGACGTAATCCAAGATGGCGGACATGACGGTTAGGTTAGGTTAGGTTAGGTTAGCATAGATTAGCATATGGATTAGGCTAGGTTAGGTTAGGATAGGTTAGGTTAGCATAGATTAGAATAGATTGGCATATGGATTAGCATGGATTAGATGACATCATCCAAGAGGTTGGAAACATCGAGGGTCGCAAGGCTAAAGGTCAGGGTCGAATTTCAATGTCAGGGTCAAATTTTAAGGTCAAGGTCTAAATTCAAGGACATAGTTAAAGGTCAAGGTCAATGTTCAAGGTCAAAGGTCAAGGTCATGGCCAAAGCTCAAGGTCATAATTAAAGGTCAAGGTCAAGGTCAATGTTCAAGGTCAAAGTCGGCCGCTGGATCCTCGATCCTCCGCCTGGCCTTGAACCCCCTATTTCCAACTACTGTAACGGGACATTTTTTCGTGCGTACATGGCTGATGAACGTAACGGGACACTTTTTCGTGTGTGCATGGCCGGCGGAAGTGACGTAATCCATCATGGCTGATGAAGCGAAGCCTTAAGGTAGCTGCCGCGGATCCCCGATCCCCAGCCCCCAGCCCCTGTCCCCATATGAACTATATACATCTACTGAGGTCATCTCGCTGGCTGACGAAAGGCCTGCTTTCGCCATATTGTGGCGAAGAGGCCAAATACTTTACTTTAGTTCAGCGAGACATCAACCACTACTCATCTCTCTTGTTCCCTTTTAGCCCGACAGAGCGTGAACCAGCTGGGCCCATAAGTGCCAGGCTTACGCTAGTCCCTCTTACTGGACTTTTGTGAACTAACCTTGAGTCTGTTTCCCCTGTGTTCCGCTGCTTTCAGCGCGAGTGACCTCCGCCCTTAAGTTAGGCTACCAGCCACCTTGGTTATTTTTCTTTTGGTTTGGCGCAACCTCCAGCCAATCAGAGGCCAGTTCCCCCACTTCCTAGGCCTACGGGCGCCCAGCCCAAGTTTTAACTACATGCAGACCTATGGATTGATTGATTCGTCCTTCTTTAGTCACCATGGTCGCATCTCTGCGGTGCTTCTAGCCCGCGACTTCATTCGGAAACAGTCTTGCCGCGACTAACTTATGGTATGTGATCCCATGTAGTTCGTGAGTAATCCCTAAGTTGCTTATTTTTTCTAGTTGGCTAGTCGCTTTCGTTCGGATTACTACATAATCGCGTAACCTGACTCGTGTGTGGCTACCGCGAGCACTCGTGCTTCTTTCGAGGGTGTGATTGTCTTCATTCCACCCCCAGAATTTGGGGTCCAAGAGATGGTGCAAGAGTTCAGGGTTTTCTCCGGCTCAAGCCCATCACGACATTCAACTCAATTTACATGCTGCTTACTTACGTGGACATGACTTCTACGCATCTCTCCCGCTTCCAGTCACCGCCATTGAACAGTCAACGATCAGATATTGTTAAATCAGAATATACGTAGTCCCGCACTGGTTGGGCTAACAAATGTTTCAACTTCCTAATTAAATTGTTTTTTTATTTTTTTTTGTGAAAACATGATTGTTATATTTCTACAAAATATTATCTATTTGTAATTGATAACTTTTGACAGCCGGAGCTCCACAAATTAACTTTGGCCTGTACATTCTTGTAATTCTTGAAACTATCAGAAGAAAATAACGCAAACTATAATTAACAATATAATGGGTGGACTTTATCAAACCTCTCCTTTTTTATTTATTTCTTTATATAAGATCCATTTTTTGCTTCCTATTGTAAGAAGTAAGTTTTTTTTATGTTTCTCTCTTATGTACCTCTGAGTATACTGTTGTGTCTTTTTCCCACTTAAAGAAGTTTCCAGGGCTTTTATAACAAAACTAATATAAAGAATTCTTTTACAACACGAGGGCAGTAACAACACTATATATAAATACTACCTTAAACTTGAATTTATAACTTTTTCCTCGTCAATATAAAAGTATCAAGTCTCAAAGAATTAACCTAGAATCTCAGCTACGTATCGGTTATTTGCTAGAGTAGGAATTACACTATCTTCTTATTCCGCAAACTGTATATAATATTCTGGTCGATTTTCAGCCATTTGTAGACCTCTCTACAAACTGTAATCTCGAAGAACTGTTAAAAAAATTGGTTGTCTGTAATGTCGGCTTATGGAAGATAGTTTAACGTGACAACGTCATAACAAAACATTGATGAAATGATTGTACACTTTTATGAATAAAATTGAATCATTTTTATTGAATTATCACTATTTTATATGGATACAAAGAAGGAGTGAAATAAAATCTAGAATTTAATTGATCAATTTACTTTTATTTGCACTCATTAATTCAAATATGTGTGTTACTTTAACGAAGAGATTATTTTAATTATGACTTTTATACATGTTTGCTATTTTACTTCTTCCAAACTGTGTTATTCTGTTAAGGATAGGACGATGATAGGAAAAGTAGGAAACGAATGGGAGTGTTTCAAGGATGATGTGAAGGAAAATCGCCTACCAAACACCAAGATGCAGTCAAAAATAATATATTTGCGCCACGGACTCTGCAGCATTGCTAGGAGTAACGGGTTAGCAAAGAGAAATGAAAATGTTACATTGAAATGCATGAAAACAGAATTACGCCACGGACTCGGTCGCAATGCTAGGAGGTTCAGGTTAGTAAAGAACAATATAAAATTAGCATAAGGGGACACAGCAAAATGGGACAATGTGGGTAACGGGACACTTTTTCGTGCGTGCAGCCGGCGTTCATCGATTTATTAGACGTTGTCTCGTCAAAACGTTCAGAGGTAGAAATTTAATTCACACGAACCTTATATTACTATAAAATTTTAAGTATTGGAGAAAATAAATGAAAGTGTTATACGATACCGATAACTTGGTAACACAGTGTACAGAGTCTCGAAAATCCATCAAACATATTATCACATTACAAATTTTTCAATATCACAAATATTTGTCGAACTGGATAATCTTCTTAGCATCAATAAATATTTTGTTGTAATATTACTTCTTATTGACATCGTTAAATTTGGTTAAATTTGCTCTCTCAAAGTCACAGAACATATTTTTTCGTTGATTAATTTTACTAAAATTCCTAACAGCAAATACACATACAAAATTTCATAACTCATAAACAAATTTTAGATATAATTTATTCTTTTATAAATAACAATTTATATATTACTCTTAGTACTTAAAATCAAAGAATATTTTGACATGATTATAAATAATATAAGCGTAAATTGAAATAAATTAAATTATTAAACCAAAATCTTAACCCTTATAACGTAGTTAACATCGACTTAATCGCTAACAATCGACGCTGATTTTGTAATTGATAATTTCGTAACCATTTTTCGAATTTAATTTACTTTATACAAATTGATGCACTAGTAATAAATGAGAATGTTACTAATGAAAAATATTATAACCTTTTAAAAAACTTTATTCTAACGACTATTTGAAGTGTAGAACATTAGTTTGAAATCAATATTTAATATATCTCTCTCTATCCCTGGTAATCCCTATTCAGTGTTCTTCCTCGAAGTTCACTCCAGGGAGGTAAGCCAACAGCTGAACTAAATAAATCTGCATTCTAATTAGAATCTGTTATTTTAAATCAATTAATTATATAGGACGGAAAATTCAAATAAGTCGTTTGTCACTGGTAAATCAATGTGTTTTACTATAAATAGTTTAATAAATAATGTAATTAATGGGGAAATTGAAGATAAACACAGATAAATTAATTAACTTTAGTCTCTAATATAAACTTATAGCTATAGTACTCTACTAATTATTGGTATCCAGCATTTATATTAATAATAGAAAATAAATTCGGAAAAAATTGGTATGTTATATTAAACACTGTAAATTATCTTAACATTTGTTTAAACTCTTATGTCAATTTTACATATCCTTTTATTATCTGCTTGATCCTGCAACACTAAAAAATAATTGAATTTATTTCTAACAACCTTAATTTTTGGTAAAGTAATTTACTAACTTAAACACATAAACGATATTATTGTATTACTTCGTTCGCACAATTTCATAGTATTGTTAAAACTAAACATTGAAAAAAATTTTTGTAACTAATTGCAAATAAAATTTACTAAATGTAAACAATTTATTTGTCAGGTTCATAAAATATTTATTTAATTACAAAACCGTTTAAGAATGATATTTTTAAAAGTGCATTTGCGTAGGCTATTTAATTTTTAGTACAGATCAAGTATTTGGTTTTAAAACTTATGTTTTAAAGTGTTTGAGTATAAATTTTAACTTGATGAAATCACAATTTCCTCGTTTTCATTTCATTAAAAAAATAGTAAACACACATTAATTTCATTTCAACTATGTTTATGTTATCGTTTATACTAACTTTCATCCTTACTAATATTATAAATGCGAAAGTAACTCTGTCTGTCTGTCTGTCTGTCTGTCTGTTTGTTACCTTTTCCCGGCTGAACAGCTGAACGGATCGTAATGAAATTTGGCAAGGAGATAGATTATATCCTGGGGATGGACATAGGCTATCTTTTGTCTAAAAAAAATAAATTTTCAACGGGTTTAAACAATATATCTTAATTTTATGTAATGTGTGTCATAGATTCACAAACAGTGTCATTCCTCTATGTCTGCCGAGCAATAGCTTTCAAGCCATCACGTTACGTTTTGCTATTGTAAGGAACTAAGTAGAGAGTAAGAAAAAAATAAAGATCTTGACAGTTTGTAGCGTCGCCATATTTGTTTCAATTTTCAATACCGTTTTTGTATATTACAATGTAAATTGCAGAAAAAAATCATGTTTCATAGACACATAAATAGTGAGTGTGTGTCATTTCTCTATGTCCACGAGGTCTCGCCGCGTCAATTTTCTCCTTGGGGCGAACCCGTCCGCTTAATTAAATAAACAGCTTTTATCGTTTGAATGATTTCATGATTTATTTCATGAAAATCTGCTCTCATAAAAGTAGTATGTAAATGGGCATACTAGATCAGGCCTCAGGCGGTGGATTGAAGATTGTCGACCGCCATCTTGGATTGTGACGTCACGGCGGCAAAAATTCCTCAAAATTCCTCAAAAATGACTCAAAATGACTCAAAATTTCCCGTTTTCGAGGGAAAAATTCCCGTTTTCGAGGGAAAAATTCCCGTTTCGAGGGAAAATTTCCCGATTTAGTCCTTAAAAATCCCAACGGCTAGAAATGTCCTGATAGAGGCTTAAGCATCCTTAATTCAAGCCTCAGTTAAGCCTCTATCAGGATGTGACCTTGACCTTTGACCTTGACCCCGACGGCCATCTTGGATCCACCATCTTGGATGACGTCATTTCGTTTTCTCGAACATTCCGGCATTGTGTTATCGGCCATTTTGAATTATGACGTCACCGTTGCAATTTCCGTTACGGCCGCCATCTTTAAATTTATTATCCGATTTTAATGAAAAAAATTTAAAAATTATAAAAAAAATTAAATAATAAAACTTTTAATAAAATATTTAAAAAACAAACATTTACAACACGGAGCTCGGAGTCCTCGGTTCAAACCCGACGAGTGCAAAAAAATAAAAATGGCGACCGATCCTTCCCCCGCGGTGGCTGCAGGCATACTGACTCCCTCCACTTTTTTTTTCAAAGCATATATATATATCGTCAGGTAGTATGACGTCATGTCCGCCATCTTGTCCTCGTCTGCTGGAAGCCATCATCAGTGTATCGTCGGCGAGAGTGCGCTGACGCCATGTTAGTTTAATTCTTATCCGCTAGAGTGCAGTAATCATTTATTATTGCTGTGACACCCGACATCTTGTCATTTGGCCGCCATCTTGAAAATCCATAATTATTTAGCTAGAAATTCGGGAAAAATTCCAAAATTCATTAAATAAATTTGTAATCTATATACTGATCGATTAGGTCGACTAAGGTCCTTGGTACGATCTAGGACGATGAAAAAAAAAATTAAATATAACATAAATTTAACATAATAGTAACAGGTTCGAGGAATTAAACACCACAAGTTCTTTTACAAACATAATATTTATTACATAATTTCTATTCTACTACAGGATCATTTGCGAAAGCCAGCAATCTTATAATCATTTAGTTCCGCAGCGGTGTGGAATGACTAATTCTTAGCTCCAATCGGTTTATACTAGACAGAGTCCAGCCAGAACCTTTACAGACATAGTCCACCTCTTCTTGACAGAGTTTCTAGATACCGTTTTTAACAGTTTGCTTCACATCGTTAGAACTGTAAATTACTGCAGCCGATGTCTTGAATGCACAATTCTTCACTTTGTCATCGAACGGATATGGCTTTCCATATATACAGTCCAACCACAAGTTATATTTTAAAGGTCCGTTTGTTGCTACATCATCAGTAAGCTGATTGATTATGTACTCTCTGATATCATCAAGAAAATTACAAATGTCTTTCGACTCACCTAACGTATTTAAATAATAGTAGTCCTTCAATGTTCCACGAAATGCAGACTGCGCCAAGTAGAAGCCATTATCGTTCACTTGTAATGCGCCGAACACAGTCTTAGGTTTATTTTCCTGTTCAGACGTCATACCAATCGGTTGCTGCACATCGGTTTTCTTGCTTGTACGCTCACGAGCCTTCAACCTAAACCGAGGAGTCGAAATTTCTGCAGGTAGTTCAGCAGTAGGCACACGGACTTCACCTTTACAGTTTTTCGCATGTCGTCGCAAATTATCAATTCGAGTAAACCATTCATGACACTCATCACATCGAAACTTCATGCGAGATGGATTCTTCGTGCATTTGCTCCGCTCATGTCTTCGTGCATCATGAGCAAATGCGAACGACGTATCACAGTAGCTGCAAGGATACCGTGGTAATGAACACGAACCTTTCAGACCCGATCCAGATACTGACGTTGCCGCAGTTGCACCATTTCCAGGCATTCTCTTATGAACATCAATGCATCGTTGTTGCGCCGAAACCTTTACTTTCTGCCGCACAGCAGGACCTTTGCATGCCTTCATGTGCGTTTTCATATTATCTTTTCTGGCAAACTGCTTATGACATTTCTCACAAACAAACATTTTACGATATAGGTTCTTGGCACATTCGCTCCTCTCGTGCCGCCGAGCATTGCTGTTGTTTGAGAAAATCTTGTCGCAGTAACAGCACCGATGTTCGTTAGTTGTTGTCGATTCGGCATCCATTGAAGTCTTCATTGAGGTCGTATCGTCGATCGTCGTGGTTTCCTGCACATCCAGCTCAGTAGTCATTAAGCTATCTTCTGCTGGCGGTACCACGTCTGTTGAAGTCTCCTCCAGTGTTGACATCGACGTTGCCAACGGGATCTGCTCCACCATCGTCGACGCTGACGTCATGGTTCCCGTAGACGATGGTACAACGTCCATCGAGTTCGGCGTTAAAGTCGGTAAAGATGCCATCGAGTTCTCAAGAACAGGTAATTACGCGACTTATGCACCAGATGAAATAATCTAGGTGATCCTTACACCGTCGACGACAGTAACAAACTAAGCATCCTGTTGTCTAGAGCTCGCTTATATATACATGCACCGCATGGAATAATACGCTAGTCAAATCAAGAACCATTTTCAATAATACTAGAGTCAAAACAACATTAATAATAGAAGGACCATCAACGAAAAGGCAGCACATTTGGAAGCACCGACAACGAAAAGACAGCACATTTGGAAGCACCGACAACGAAAAGGCAGCACATTTGGAAGCACCGACTACGAAAAGGCAGCACATTTGGAAGCACCGTCATCGAAAAGGCAGCACATTTGGAAGCACCGACAACGTAAAGGCAGCACATTTGGAAGCACCGACAACGTAAAGGCAGCACATTTGGAAGCACCGACTACGAAAAGGCAGCACATTTGATAGCACCGTCATCGAAAAGGCAGCACATTTGGAAGCACCGACAACGTAAAGGCAGCACATTTGGAAGCACCGACAACGTAAAGGCAGCACATTTGGAAGCACCGACAACGAAAAGGCAGCACATTCGGAAGCACCGACAACGAAAAGGCAGCACATTTGGAAGCACCGACTACGAAAAGGCAGCACATTTGGAAGCACCGACTACGAAAAGGCAGCACATTTGGAAGCACCGACAACGAAAAGGCAGCAAATTTGGAAGCACCGACAACGAAAAGGCAGCACATTTGGAAGCACCGACTACGAAAAGGCAGCACTTTTGGAAGCACCGACTACGAAAAGGCAGCACATTTGGAAGCACCGACAACGAAAAGGCAGCACATTTGGAAGCACCGACAACAGAAAGGCAGCACATTTGGAAGCACCGACAACGAAAAGGCAGCACATTTGGAAGCACCGACAACGAAAAGGCAGCACATTTGGAAGCACGGACAACGAAAAGGCAGCACATTTGGAAGCACCGACAACGAAAAGGCAGCACATTTGGAAGCACCGCCAACGAAAAGGCAGCACATTTTGGATGCATCATCGAATAAGGAAGCACATTTGGAAGCTCCATCAACTAAAAAAGGCAAAAAGGAAGCACAATTACGAGATCTAAGTCTTAGTAAGAAATCATAATACAAGAAATAAAAACATTACATTCTTATAATTTAAATTATTTATTTTATTGCTTTACATTATACAAATGCAAGTAAAACAAGTCAATATTGTATGTAGCCAGCATTCCTCAGTTCCTTGAGTATGAAGGATATTTCTTTGATGCACGAATAGTTTCCTGCACAAAGCGAACCATGTAGAAGTCTTAGCCGGTCAACCAATATGTTTGGATCTTTCCATGATGTGTAATCATTCTCTTCTACCACCATCTTCCTTGCACCTTTATAATAAATATTATGATCTCTGATGTCTTCCGTTTTACCACCAACCTCAGGGTAACTTTCATGTTTGAGACGGTGATCATCACAAGCTTTATCAGATTTATTTAATATATCACGTCGTTTCCATCGTTTCGGTCTCAGGACACCACCACATTCTTCGATCTTGGCAGCTTTAGATGCTTCATCATAGTCTATGTCTTTGTCAACAGCCTCAGAGTCACTGTAACAATCACCGTAGAAGGAATCGTCTTCACCCAATTTACCGTAATAATTCGATGTTGATGATGTTGAAGTGTCTTCATCGTCTTCATGCTTCCTTTTTAGGAGTCCATCATTTTTACAAAGTAGGAAAGATCTACTTGAATTCGGCTGGAATATATTCTCACTTTTCACGTTAAGGATTCTTCCATTGTCTTCATTCTTCCGTAAATCATCAACCTTCTTCAATTTAAGTTCTTTGTCGAGATCGGAAGAGCCAAGAAAATTATTGTCGTAATGCAGATCACTCTTCCTTAGGCTAGTAGATTCATCGTTGTCCTCTAGCTTGTACGCAGGCTTGGCGCTACAAGTTCTGCCATGTCTTTTTAGGCTCTCTCTCCGCGTAAACGACTTGCTACATCGAACACAACTTATCATATTGCGCAGTGGATTTTTAACACAGTCATTCTTCTCGTGTTGTCTTTTATTCTTTCTCAAGATAAACTCTTTACTGCAAAACTTACACCTATGTTCTTTCGATACAGCGTCAGATCCCAAATCGGAATTCATATTAGTTACTGTGACTAATGCCAGATACCAATTGAGTGTTTTAAATTAGATTCAATACTTAAATAGAAATTTTTTCATATTTCATCAGCGAGAATTAATATATCTCATGCAAAAGTACTTTATGCATGTAGTTCTGCTTTTCAACAACAGATGTCGCCACATGTTGCTTGCAGGTAAATAATATTTAGTTATTTTATGCGGGATGCGGGATGCTCACTAACGATCGCAAAAGAAGGATGGCTTCGTTAGACTCCAAGGAAAAGGAAGTTCGTCTTGCATGTTGGTGCTCCACAGATGTCTCATGGCGTAATATTAATTTGACTGAGTAATGATATTAGTTAATTCCACCTGATAAAAATATTGCAAGTTTTGATTCAGTAGCAGAAATTATCGAATTAAATGTAACTCCAAATAAAATGACATGTCTCATTAGAACAAAAAAAAATCCATGCAGAGAGCGGTTTCTCAGAATAGTCAGAAACACTTGAAGAAACCACAGGAATGATTGCAAGAACACGGGAAAAACCATCAAAATATTGTCAAGAATAATCAGGAGCACACTGAGAAAACCACTATAATATTAACAATAATAATCGGAAGCACACGGAGAAAACCATCATAATATTGACCAGATTAATCGGAAGCACACAGAGAAAACCACCACATGTTTTCTTTGATATAATAAAATTACCAGAAAAAATATTTAAAAATAAAAATAAATTAATAAAAAATAAAAAAAAATAAAAATGCATAAATTTCTGGCTTGTACAAGAACTCTATCTTTGTAAAAGCTAGCAGAAACTGTTTATGCATTTTTTTTTTAATTTTTTATTAATTTATTTTTATTTTTAAATATTTTTTCTTGTAATTTTATGATATCAAAGAAAACATGTGGTGGTTTTCTCTGTGTGCTTCCGATTAATCTGGTCAATATTATGATGGTTTTCTCCGTGTGCTTCCGATTATTATTGTTAATATTATAGTGGTTTTCTCAGTGTGCTCCTGATTATTCTTGACAATATTTTGATGGTTTTTCCCGTGTTCTTGCAATCATTCCTGTGGTTTCTTCAAGTGTTTCTGACTATTCTGAGAAACCGCTCTCTGCATGGATTTTTTTTGTTCTAATGAGACATGTCATTTTATTTGGAGTTACATTTAATTCGATAATTTCTGCTACTAAATCAAAACTTGCAATATTTTTATCAGGTGGAATTAACAAATATCATTACTCAGTCAAATTAATATTACGCCATGGGACATCTGTGGAGCACCAACATGCAAGACGAACTTCCTTTTCCTTGGAGTCTAACGAAGCCATCCTTCTTTTGCGATCGTTAGTGAGCATCCCGCATCCCGCATAAAATAACTAAATATTATTTACCTGCAAGCAACATGTGGCGACATCTGTTGTTGAAAAGCAGAACTACGTGCATAAAGTACTTTTGCATGAGATATATTAATTCTCGCTGATGAAATATGAAAAAATTTCTATTTAAGTATTGAATCTAATTTAAAACACTCAATTGGTATCTGGCATTAGTCTCAGTAACTAATATGAATTCCGATTTGGGATCTGACGCTGTATCGAAAGAACATAGGTGTAAGTTTTGCAGTAAAGAGTTTATCTTGAGAAAGAATAAAAGACAACACGATAGGAATGACTGTGTTAAAAATCCACTGCGCAATATGATAAGTTGTGTTCGATGTAGCAAGTCGTTTACGCGGAGAGAGAGCCTAAAAAGACATGGCAGAACTTGTAGCGCCAAGCCTGCGTACAAGCTAGAGGACAACGATGAATCTACTAGCCTAAGGAAGAGTGATCTGCATTACGAAAATAATTTTCTTGGCTCTTCCGATCTCGACAAAGAACTTAAATTGAAGAAGGTTGATGATTTACGGAAGAATGAAGACAATGGAAGAATCCTTAACGTGAAAAGTGAGAATATATTACAGCCGAATTAAAGTAGATCTTTCCTACTTTGTAAAAATGATGGACTCCTAAAAAGGAAGCATGAAGACGATGAAGACACTTCAAATCATCAACATCGAATTATTACAGTAAATTGGGTGAAGACGATTCCTTCTACGGTGATTGTTACAGTGACTCTGAGGCTGTTGACAAAGACATAGACTATGATGAAGCATCTAAAGCTGCCAAGATCGAAGAATGTGGTGGTGTCCTGAGACCGAAACGATGGAAACGACGTGATATATTAAATAAATCTGATCAAGCTTGTGATGATCACTGTCTCAATTATGAAAGTTACCCTGAGGTTGGTGGTAAAACGGAAGACATCAGAGATCATAATATTTATTATAAAGGTGCAAGGAAGATGGTGGTAGAAGAGAATGATTACACATCATGGAAAGATCCAAACATATTGGTTGACCGGCTAAGACTTCTACATGGTTCGCTTTGTGCAGGAAACTATTCGTGCATCAAAGAAATATCCTTCATACTCAAGGAACTGAGGAATGCTGGCTACATACAATATTGACTTGTTTTACTTGCATTTGTATAATGTAAAGCAATAAAATAAATAATTTAAATTATAAGAATGTAATGTTTTTATTTCTTGTATTATGATTTCTTACTAAGACTTAGATTTCGTAACTTGTGCTTCCTTTTTGCCTTTTTTAGTTGATGGAGCTTCCAAATGTGCTTCCTTATTCGATGATGCATCCAAAATGTGCTGCCTTTTCGTTGGCGGTGCTTCCAAATGTGCTGCCTTTTCGTTGTCGGTGCTTCCAAATTTGCTGCCTTTTCGTTGTCGGTGCTTCCAAATGTGCTGCCTTTTCGTTGTCGGTGCTTCCAAATGTGCTGCCTTTTCGTTGTCGGTGCTTCCAAATGTGCTGCCTTTCTGTTGTCGGTGCTTCCAAATGTGCTGCCTTTTCGTTGTCGGTGCTTCCAAATGTGCTGCCTTTTCGTAGTCAGTGCTTCCAAATGTGCTGCCTTTACGTTGTCGGTGCTTCCAAATGTGCTGCCTTTACGTTGTCGGTGCTTCCAAATGTGCTGCCTTTTCGATGACGGTGCTTCCAAATGTGCTGCCTTTTCGTAGTCGGTGCTTCCAAATGTGCTGCCTTTACGTTGTCGGTGCTTCCAAATGTGCTGCCTTTACGTTGTCGGTGCTTCCAAATGTGCTGCCTTTTCGATGACGGTGCTTCCAAATGTGCTGCCTTTTCGTAGTCGGTGCTTCCAAATGTGCTGCCTTTTCGTTGTCGGTGCTTCCAAATGTGCTGTCTTTTCGTTGTCGGTGCTTCCAAATGTGCTGCCTTTTCGTTGATGGTCCTTCTATTATTAATGTTGTTTTGACTCTAGTATTATTGAAAATGGTTCTTGATTTGACTAGCGTATTATTCCATACGGTGCATGTATATATAAGCGAGCTCTAGACAACAGGATGCTTAGTTTGTTACTGTCGTCGACGGTGTAAGGATCACCTAGATTATTTCATCTGGTGCATAAGTCGCGTAATTACCTGTTCTTGAGAACTCGATGGGATCTTTACCGACTTTAACGCCGAACTCGATGGACGTTGTACCATCGTCTACGGGAACCATGACGTCAGCGTCGACGATGGTGGAGCAGATCCCGTTGGCAACGTCGATGTCAACACTGGAGGAGACTTCAACAGACGTGGTACCGCCAGCAGAAGATAGCTTAATGACTACTGAGCTGGATGTGCAGGAAACCACGACGATCGACGATACGACCTCAATGAAGACTTCAATGGATGCCGAATCGACAACAACTTACGAACATCGGTGCTGTTACTGCGACAAGATTTTCTCAAACAACAGCAATGCTCGGCGGCACGAGAGGAGCGAATGTGCCAAGAACCTATATCGTAAAATGTTTGTTTGTGAGAAATGTCATAAGCAGTTTGCCAGAAAAGATAATATGAAAACGCACATGAAGGAATGCAAAGGTCCTGCTGTGCGGCAGAAAGTAAAGGTTTCGGCGCAACAACGATGAATTGATGTTCATAAGAGAATGCCTGGAAATGGTGCAACTGCGGCAACGTCAGTATCTGGATCGGGTCTGAAAGGTTCGTGTTCATTACCACGGTATCCTTGCAGCTACTGTGATACGTCGTTCGCATTTGCTCATGATGCACGAAGACATGAGCGGAGCAAATGCACGAAGAATCCATCTCGCATGAAGTTTCGATGTGATGAGTGTCATGAATGGTTTACTCGAATTGATAATTTGCGACGACATGCGAAAAACTGTAAAGGTGAAGTCCGTGTGCCTACTGCTGAACTACCTGCAGAAATTTCGACTCCTCGGTTTAGGTTGAAGGCTCGTGAGCGTACAAGCAAGAAAACCGATGTGCAGCAACCGATTGGTATGACGTCTGAACAGGAAAATAAACCTAAGACTGTGTTCGGCGCATTAAAAGTGAACGATAATGGCTTCTACTTGGCGCAGTCTGCATTTCGTGGAACATTGAAGGACTTCTATTATTTAAATACGTTAGGTGAGTCGAAAGACATTTGTAATTTTCTTGATGATATCAGAGAGTACATAATCAATCAGCTTACTGATGATGTAGCAACAAACGGACCTTTGAAATATAACTTGTGGTTGGACTGTATATATGGAAAGCCATATCCGTTCGATGACAAAGTGAAGAAGTGTGCATTCAAGACATCGGCTGCAGTAATTTACAGTTCTAACGATGTGAAGCAAACTGTTAAAAACGGTATCCAGAAACTCTGTCAAGAAGAGGTGGACTATGTCTGTAAAGGTTCTGGCTGGACTCTGTCTAGTATAAACCGATTGGAGCTAAGAATTAGTCATTCCACACCGCTGCGGAACTAAATGATTATAAGATTGCTGGCTTTCGCAAATGATCCTGTAGTAGAATAGAAATTATGTAATAAATATTATGTTTGTAAAAGAACTTGTGGTGTTTAATTCCTCGAACCTGTTACTATTATGTTAAATTGATGTTATATTAATTTTTTTTTTCATCGTCCTAGATCGTACCAAGGACCTTAGTCGACCTAATCGATCAGTATATAGATTACAAATTTATTTAATGAATTTTGGAATTTTTCCCGAATTTCTAGCTAAATAATTATGGATTTTCAAGATGGCGGCCAAATGACAAGATGTCGGGTGTCACAGCAATAATAAATGATTACTGCACTCTAGCGGATAAGAATTAAACTAACATGGCGTCAGCGCACTCTCGCCGACGATACACTGATGATGGCTTCCAGCAGACGAGGACAAGATGGCGGACATGACGTCATACTACCTGACGATATATATATGCTTTGAAAAAAAAAGTGGAGGGAGTCAGTATGCCTGCAGCCACCGTGGGGGAAGGATCGGTCGCCATTTTTATTTTTTTGCACTCGTCGGGTTTGAACCGAGGACTCCGAGTTCCGTGTTGTAAATGTTTGTTTTTTAAATATTTTATTAAAAATTTTATTATTTAATTTTTTTTATAATTTTTAAAAAAATTTTCATTAAAATCGGATAATAAATTTAAAGATGGCGGCCGTAACGGAAATTGCAACGGTGACGTCATAATTCAAAATGGCCGATAAAACAATGCCGGAATGTTCGAGAAAACAAAATGACGTCATCCAAGATGGTGGATACAAGATGGCCGTCGGGGTCAAGGTCAAAGGTCAAGGTCACATCCTGATAGAGGCTTAACTGAGGCTTGAGTTAAGGATGCTTAAGCCTCTATCAGGACATTTCTAGCCGTTGGGATTTTTAAGGACTAAATCGGGAAATTTTCCCTCGAAACGGGAATTTTTCCCTCGAAAACGGGAAATTTTGAGTCATTTTGAGTCATTTTTGAGGAATTTTGAGGAATTTTTGCCGCCGTGACGTCACAATCCAAGATGGCGGTCGACAATCTTCAATCCACCGCCTGAGGCCTGATCTAGTATGCCCATTTACATACTACTCATAAAAAAGTTAGTTTTATAGACATTCAATAGGTCTCTCTCTCTCTCTGAAGATCAATCTATGAATAGTTACAAATTTATTTCCTTTATTTTTTTTAGTTTGATTTGATAAAATATGGTTTCACTAAAAATCAATTTCTTCCCCTTCCTATTTTCATTTCCACATTACGAAGTTTCCCTTCATCCACGCGGAGCGACTCCACGCAATATTTTTGCATGCAATTAAAAACTATTTTTTAATAATGCCAAAGAAGTATAACTTCTCATGCGCGTACCTAAGTACACGCACCCATTTTTTTTATTTAATTTCTTCTATATATATTTTTTCTCCCTACCTAGGGCACTCATAATTCTTTGAAATTTCACGTGTATGTTTACAATGTCATTCGAGTTGTACAATTTTTTTTTGTCAAATTGGTAATTATTTATACTTTGTTTCATTTTGGAATATGTTTGGTTGAGTGTGAGATAATTTAATTTATGTATGTTTTAATTTCATTTAATTTCTTATATATATATATTCTTACCTACCTACTTCTATTAAATTTCAGGTGGATGTTAACATTGTCATTCCAGTTGTATAAATTTTTTTGTCAAATTAGTTGTTATTTATACTTTTTGTTTCAATTTGGCCCTTTTTTTTTTAGATTCAAAGATTTGTGGTGTGTACAGGGAGTGATTTCTCTATTAATTTCTATACTACTTTGGATAAGCGGAATATGTCCACCACAGTTTTACATATAAACAAATCTTACAAATGTTTTAAACATTATGACAATAGTTTCACAAACATACTTAGATTTTTTTGGTGTGTATAGTTTGAAGTTTTATATCATGTATGTACGTAAATTCTTAAACATAGAGTTATTTATTAATTTATTTGGAAAATTATTCATAGGTAGGTAATAAGTTTTTCTATTTGTCAATATTGTTATTATGGTAGATAGGAGTACAGTAAATGCCTACATTTTTATATTCCTTTATATCTCTTTCGATTTGGAGTGTTTCCGAGCCATTCAGGGTCCTCATCACCTCCCCCCCCCCCCCCCACAAGATGGTCAAAGCCCCACAATTTCGAAAGTTAAAATTTTTTTTTTAATCTTTCTCTTTCGATTTTAAGTGTTTTCGACAATCTCAGGAATTTCAAATATCTATTATTTCGAGATGGAGTGTTCCGAAACATTCCAGGTCCTGAACAACCATATTCGCCCCCCCCACCCCCTTCCTTTTCTCAAAAGTGAAAGCCGCAAAAGTTCAAAAAATTGGATGAAATTGTATTAAAATTAAGTCATTACGAACTTAAGTGTCCGGGGGATGGTGGAACTTTTACCCAAAATCGACTTCCCCATCAAATTTTGGGGGAAGAGGGGGTGAATGCAAAACCCCAAAATTTCGAAAAATTTAAAAAAAAAATTTAGTATGTAAGTATACTTTTTTTTACTATTTGGAGTGTTTCCGAGCCATTCGGGGTCCTCAAACTACCCTCTCCCCACAAGGAGTCAAAGACCCAATAATTAAAAAATTTCCCAAAATTTCGAAAATCTATTTTCTTTCGATTTGGGGTGTTTAATAGCCATTCGGGGTCCTCAAAATCACCCCCCCCCCCACCTCCCTCAGGGGTCAAAAACCCTAAATGTAGAAAATTTCAAAAATCATTCTCTTTCGATTTTTAGTGTTTCACTGCCATTCAGGGTCCTCAAAATTAACCCTTCCCCATCTGGGGACATAGCCCCAAAATCTCGAAAATTTCAGGAATTTCAAATATCATTTCTTTCGATATGGAGTGTTCCGAACCATTCGAGGTCCTGAACCTTCACCCCCCCCCCCCCCCCCCCTTCAAAGAGTGAAAGCCACAAAATTTCGAAAAATTGGAGAAAATTGTATTAAAATTAAGTCATTATGAACTAAAGTGTCCGGGCGATGGTGGAACTTTCACCCAAAGTCGACTTTCCACCCAATTTTGAGGGAGGGGGGAATGCAAAACCCCAAAATTACGAAATATTTCTTAAATTTAAGAATACTTTTTTACTATTTGGAGTGTTTCCGAGCCATTCGGGGTACTCAAACTACCCCCCCCCCCCCCCCCCCCACAAGGAGTCAAAGACCCAATAATTAAATAATCTCCCAAAATTTCAAAAATCTATTTTCTTTCGATTTGGAGTGTTCACGAGCAATTCGGGGTCCTCAACATCACCCACCCCCCACCACTTAAGGGGTCAAAACACCAAAATTTAAAAAATCATTCTTTTTCGATTTTTAGTGGTTCCCTGCCATTCAGGGTCCTCAAAATCACCCCTCCCCTTCTGGAGACAAAGCCCCTAAATTTCGAAAATTTCAGGAATTTCAAATATTTCTTTAGAGATGGAGTGTTCCAAACCATTCGAGGTCCTAAACCTCCATACACCCCCCCCCCCCCTCCTCATTCTCAAAAGTGAAAGCCCCAAAATTTCGAAATATAAGAAAATATATATAATTGGATGTTGGCATGTATGACGTCGACAAACTCTTACACTGTTTGACCGATCACCATGACAGTTGGCACAGCGAAGTGTTTTTATCATGGAGAAGGTTTTTATGCTATCCATTTTTTTGTAACTCGCCGCTAGATGGCGCTGTAGCGCAACAACTTCTAAACCTTTCAACCGATCGCCATGGGTAAACAGATAATCATAGGTTACAGATACACAAACAGTAATTGTGTGTCATTTCTTAATGTCCACCATACTGGACATATCGCTATCCATTTTCCTGTAACTCGCGGATAATATATCACCCGGTGTTCAGCCCGGGCGAAGCCGGGTACTGCAGCTAGTATTTACATAATCGTGGGTCATAACTATAATACGGTGTGTGATTTAGTTAATCAAATAATAATTCGTTACAAATAATTACCCATGTGAAACTAAAGCATAAAAAGCATTATACAAAAACAAATTTATTTACACAGCTAAAACAATACTCACATTTAACTGTTTAACAATACTGGTTTACACAAGTAATTAAATTAATAATACATACAGGAAAGAACAATATTTTCTTGCGAAGATGGCCAGTGGCGTGGTGCACAATAAGCTCAAACCCCGCTGTGTTGCCCTATACCCAAGTCTTGTGGCGTCAGGCGCAGGCGGGTCCCTATCCCTGCAGCATGGCAGGTTCTACCTGAGCCGCACGCCACCACGTGGAGCCCGCTCAAGGCTGCTCCAGCGACCACCGCCCGCACCAACGGCCCCGGAGTGGGGATAGCGCAACGCGCCACCCCCAAGAAACAACCACGCATATGCAAGTCCGCGATTGCGCAGGATGGCAAGAGTGCAAGTGTGTGAGTGTGCAATTGCTCAAGTCTGCAAGTCTGCAAGAGAGCAAGAGCACAAGAGAGCAAGTAGGGTGCGTCATTTCTACCTCTACCTGCTGTCTTCTCTATCGGTTTCCTTACCATTTATGTACGTAACTATTTCCCTCCTCTCCCGGTTCACCCACCATATACCTAGCTATTTATCCTCATGCGATTGGAATTTTCGTAAAGCTCGAAAAATTGTTACCGCCTCGGCAAAGAAATATTACTTAAAAAAGAATGTGTGCGTGTATTTCGAGCTCGACAGAAGTGAGACAACTTGTTTATTAGGTATAGATATAGCTAAATTATTAGTATTTTTTATTTAACAAGAGATAAAGTTTGAGAAAAGTAAGTAATCGGGTATGATCTTAAATGAAGAATTTTTTTTTTTTTTTTTTTCGTAACCTGTACTCTCGCATCCATTTACTGGAATTTCATGGTGGCATTTTTGGCGATTTAAACTTAGTTGCCTTTGTTAATACCTCCTATCTGCTTCTGTTTTATATTATTTTTAGGCATCGTGTTAAATCAACTCCTTCAACTGAAAAAAAAAAATTAAAAGAACACTCCACTCAAAAACAAATTACACTTATAAAGTCTATCTTTAAAAGCTATAAGTTTCTCTGACATTTCAAACACATTGTTCACATACCAAATAAAATGACATTTATAAAACTGACATTTTAAGTATATGCATCTTTTTTACATTTTTAATCACAGTATTTACATCAAAAATTATACTAATTGAGCTAGTAGCACAAATCAAGAGCTATTTTCACCACTAATAAATAAAATGTAGATACTTTATATAAGATAATTATGGCAGCGTCAATCGTTATCCGTTATGAAAACTGAGTAGTAGACAAAAACAAGCAGCTTTACAATAATTCCATAATTCATTGCTGCATCATTTCTACATCTTCCCTGCAATTTCCTATTCCACCTGTTACAGAATTAGTATAGTTTGGGGGCGCCGGGCACAGAAGTAGGAGTGTGGATTGGGATTGTCGGTCCGCCATCTTGGATTGTGACGTCACGGCAGCCATCTTGGACTCCAAAATTCCTCAAAATTCCTCAAAAATGACGCAAATTTACTCAAAATGTCCCGTTTAGAGGAAAAATTTCCCATTTTAGTCCATAAAAAATCCAGCGGCTGAAAATTCGTAAAACTAACTTAAGCATCAATGTCTACAGCCTCCGATAAGCCAGTTTTAGGATTATGATGTCAACGTTGCAATTATCGTTACAGTCGCCATCTTTAAAATCTTTATTTGTTATCCTATATAATGAAAAAACTTAAAAATAATAAAAAAATTCAATTAATAAAATTGTAATAAAAACTATTTTTAAAACATACATTAACGACATGGAGCTCGGAGTCCTTGGTACGAACCCGGTAAGGGCAAAAAAATGGCGACTTATCCTTCCCCCCGTGGTGGCTGCTGACAGACTGACCCCCACCACATATGTCAAAGTATATATCATCACCTAGTATGATGTCATGTCCACCATCTTAAAAATCCGTAATTTTTATGTTAGAAAATCGGAAAAAATTTTAAAAACCATAAAAATTTTAATAATTGAATTAAATAATAAAACTCTTAAAAACCACTGTTGCACTTTTCGTAATGGTCGCCATATTGGATTATATAAATGTTGCTTGTTTTATTACACACATCATCTTATTTGCATACGATGCCATCGTTACACTTCACGTAACTAACACCATATTGGATCCTATTAATGTTGCAATTCGTGTTACGGTCGCCATCTTGAAAATCCGTAAATTTAATTCTAGAAATTCGGGAAAAATTCTAAAATTCATCAAAAAAAATTTACTCATTCAACTAATGATTGGTTCGAAACTTGGTTCGATCCCTGGTCGATACAAAAATAATTTTAAGTTAAAATACCACAATAATGACAGGTTTGTAAATAAAACACCTCAAGTTCTTTCACAAACATAATATTTATTACACAATTTATATCCTACCACAGGATCACTTGCGAAAGCCATCAATCTTATAAATATTTAGCCCTGCATAGGCGTGAAATTACTAATTATTAGCTCCAATCGGTTTATATTAGACAGAGACCAACAAGAACCTTTACAGACATAGTCCTCCTCTTCTTAACAGATTTTCTGGATACTGTTTTTAACAGTTTGCTTCACATCGTCAGAAATGTAAATAACTGCAGCCGATGTCTTGAATGCACACTTCTTCACTTTGTCATCGAACGGATATGGCTTTCCATATAAACAGTCCAACCACAAGTTATACTTTAAAGGTCCGTTTGTTGCTACATCATCAGTAAGCTGATTGATTATGTTCTGTCTGATATCGTCAAGAAAATTACAAATGGCTTTCGTCTCACTAAACGTATTTAGATAATTGTAGTCTTTCAACGTTCCACGAAATGCAGACTGCGCCAAGTAGAAGCCATTATCGTTCACTTGTAATGCTCCGAACACAGTCTTAGGTTTAGTTCCATGTTCAGACGTCATAGCAATCGGTTGCTGCGCATCTGTTTTTTTGGTTGTACGCTTCCGTGTCTCCAATCTAAAGCAAGGAGTCGAAATGTCGGCAGGTAGTTCAGCAGTAGGAGCACAGACTCCACCTTTTCATTTTTTCGTATGATGTCGCAAATTGTCAATTCGAGTAAACCATTTAAGGCACTTATCACAGCGAAACTTCGTGCAAGAAGGATTCTTCATGCATTTGCTCCGCTCATGTCTTCGTGCATAATGGGAAAATTCGAACGACGTATCACAGTAACTGCAAGGATACCGTGGTGATGAAGACGAGCCTTTCAGACCTGATCCAGATACAGGCGTTGCAACAGAAGTAACATTTCCAGGCATACTCTTATGCACATATATGCATCGTTGTTGCGCCGAAACCTTTACTTTCTGCCGCACAGCAGGACCTTTGCATGTCTTCATGTGCGTTTTCATATTATCTTTTCTGGCAAACTGCTTATGACATTTCTCACAAACAAATATTTTACGATATAGGTTCTTGGCACATTCGCTCTTCTTGTGTCTTCGAGCATTGCTGTTGTTTGAGAAAATCTTGTCGCAGTAACAGCACCGATGTTCGTTACTTATCGTCAAATCAGCATCCATTGAAGTTTCCATCGAGGTCGTATCGTCGATCGTCGTGGTTTCCTGCACAACCAGCTCTGTAGTTATTAAGCTATCTTCTGCTGGTGGTATCACATCTGTTGAAATCTCCTCCAATGTTGACGTCGTCGTTGCCAACGGGATCTGCTCCACTATTGTCGTCGCTGATGTCAAGGTTCCCGTAGACGATGCTACGACGTCCATCGAGTTCGACGTTAAAATCGGTAAAGATGCCATCAAGTTCGCAAGAACAATTAATTACGCGACTTATGCACCAGATTAAATAAATTAGGTGATCCTTACACTGTAGACGACAGTAACAAACTGAGCGACCTGCAGTCTAGGACTCACTTATATACATGCACCGGATGAAATAATACGCTAGTTTACTATATGTAAAGCTATATTTAGAATGTTGAAATAATTAACCTTATTACAAATAACTCCCATATTTTAAATATATTTGATACAGTCGTATCTTTATTTGAAATAAAGAATACGGATGTCTAATTAATTATCCAATGTATTTGTTGATTCTTAGTTTGCTTAGTATAACCTAAACAAAATCTCCAATTTTTTTACCTCTCTCTTCTTTTCCCACACGGATGTCCATACAAAAATTCAGAACAATTTAAATTTGGCAATATACGTTCACCAAACGAAACATATTACTCGTTTTTTTTCCTTCTTTTTTTACCACCGATGTGAATTCCAAAATAATTATAATGCACTTATATCTATTTGTGTTAAAATTTATCTTACCAATACTGATTTATTGGATTTAGAAACTTTTTTAATATTTTAAACAATATTAATCCCTGTTACATCTGAAGATGTATTATTTGAAAGAAATTTGAATAAGAGAAAATATCTGACGGTTTATTTGTTTATAATTTTAAGTATCCTAAATTCAAATTGATTTCTTCAGAAGTTTTAATGTTAAAACCATATAAAAATGTTTCACCTTTTAAAAAGTATAACTTCATAAATAGTAAAAAAATTGTTATTATTGATTTAATATAAATCATATAACATAAATTGCACACTGATTAATTTTGTCTTCACCAGGTTCAAACTGGAGACTCAATGACGTAAGTGTGTTTTCAAACTAAAATTTTATTTAAATTATAATTTTTTATTAATTAAAAATTTTCTACCGAATTTTAGACATCAATTACAAATTTGCAATATGGCGACCGTGATTTCATAATCCAAGATGCCAGAATGTTTTGAATTAAAAGTTTAATAATTATTCTTTATAACTTTAAATATTTGTCCCGATTTTCTAGCATGAAAATTACGAATTTTCAAGATGGTGACCGTAATGATAAATGCAACGGTGATGTCATAATTCAAAATTGTAGCCATGGCATCCTAATTGTCAAGGTTATGACCTCGGCGGCTCGTAGGTGCGGACTTAAAGCCGCTTTGTGGGATTTTCAAGCCACTGTAATTTTTGAGGACTAAAGACGGTATATTTTCCCTCGAAACGGGGAATTTTTCCTCTAAATATGTTTTTTTTTATATTTCTATGTTAACAATTTTTTCCTGAAAACTGAATATTTTGGCGAGTTTTGGTTAATTTTGAGGAATTCTTGGCAATATTTGAGGGTCAAAGGTCAAGGTCATTAAATATGGCCACCGTGAAGTCACAATCCATTATGGCAGTCGACACTGACACCACACCCTAAACCCAGGGCTAGTAGGATCATTTACATATTACTTGAAAGGAATGCCAACACCTTTTTTATTCTAGTATGGATATGAAGGTTTATCAAATTTTATTTGAGTTATACAGAACTCTATTGCAAAAGTTATATTCCACAGAATTGTAGTACAACTTCGTGAACGTTTTAATAATATCTACAGATACTTCTCTTTAGCCTGATTGACAAAGGCAATTTCAATAACCCTGAAGTATTTAGATATGTAACACATTACATAAATGAAATAATTTTTTATATATGATTGCTCTAAATAATCAACTCATGAAAAGTTCATATAACTTTCTGAAAATCCTGGATATGGCAAGTTAGTTGTCATTTTGTTCTTAGCGAGACTATTTTAACTCCATCTGAAAAATATATATTTTTTGTTTTTGATTTATACATTGTGTATTATATATTAATTTTAGTTTAACGTTTTTGTTTTCAGCTATTTTAAAACGAAATATATTTATATGTTTATATTAAACTAAAAAATTAAATTTTTTGAGGTAGGACAGAGGTAGAGTTTCACAATATTTAGTTTAAAAAAGAATATAAGTTTATCCCGTTACATATTCAAACATTGAAATCAACAACAACTCTTAGAGGGCTAGTAGTTAATTCAGTTGGGATGTTCCACATTTTATCTCACTCAGACATGGGTGCCTTTCAGCTGCGACCGGCATTATGTCTCCTGGCGTCTAGCCTACATGTTTGCGCATTTATGCGCACTTATTACAAAAATTGTTACGAGCTGCGAGCAGATTTCCCTAACGTGTTCCGGCAAGGAAACCCTCGCTAATCCAGGATAAGACAGTACGGTCTTTTTAAGCTCACATTTTCTTCCATCAACATGAAGCGTGTTCCAAGCAAAGGCTTGGACGCATCTTGATTAAGTCAGCTTTGCTGTTTAGACGTGAACTTCATATTTATTTATCCCATCAAATTACTGACATCGATTCTTTCTTTAAGTGTTAAATCTCTCGTTCAAAACAAGTGCATGAAAGCTTCTAATAATAATTTGTTTATTCAAGCAAATGCAAAATTAAATAACAGTATTAAAAATAATCATTAATTCCTCAAAATTCGTTCAGTTTAGTTAGTTATTAGACCGGTAAAAATAATCAATAACATCTCTCCGACTCAAGTAAAGTTAATTTTATTCATTTCCCGTTAAAATATTCATCTATTCCCTTGGTTCACCTATGTACGATACTTTTGGAAATAACAAACCGGCCATCCTGACTATGGTTTTCCATGGCTCCACGAAATCAACTAAACGATTACTGGTAAGCTGATTTTTTTTTACCTTCATCTTTACATTTGTAGGTATGTGAATTTTTATTTGCAAAGCCAAACATGCCGCATTTTCATTCCTTAGTTATAATTTCAGATAAATGCAAAAGCTAGGTTTAATCCATTGCATATTTATTATTTATACCTAGATTTTACCTAATGCTATCTTCACAAATGTAATTTCTTACTAATAATAGCACTTACTTTTACATAACTTTTAACTTTTACATAACACTTACTTTAACATACTCGCAGATATTTAAAACATATATGTTGATACAGTATTTGGCAAAATATGTTCGAAATTTCGTTAAAAATTACCGAAAATGTTTTTCGTGATTTTTAGCATATTGATACAGAAACATAACAATATACAAAAAACGATGTTTCGAACTCTGTATTACTTCTCATCACCAAATCTACTGTTTTGTTTTTAAAAATTTATTCAATGAACAGACACGGCTTCGTTGCAGGTTTATTATATAAATATATGTATATATATATATATTTATACCTGCTGTCATATCACTTTGTAGGAGATACGTTTATAAAATAAATACATTTTCTAGGGCATTTGTGCGATTTTACGCCTATTCATCAGTAGCTTTAATGGGGTGCATAACATGCTTCGAGTAGCACATTTCGCTGTTGCCTATTTCGCTGGAGCAGTGACTTAAGTGTATTTACATCTCCCGTCGCGTCGTGGAGTCTGCATTCTCCCGTCTCGCCCACGGCTTTGCACTCGACACACTCGGCATTCAGAGACCAGCCAGAGGGGAATCAGACTGTTACCCTGTCATCACTCTTCACCCCGCTAGCCATCTGAGCGTGCGCTTCACACGAGAAATAAACTATCGTGTTATTTCTGGTGACGTAGCTTATTCTGAGTCAAATCACATTCATCTCAGTGACATCGTTTGAACGGTCACATTTTAAAGTAATTTTTTTTTGTTATACCTGAAACAGGTGTTTACCAAGAAGAAAATAATTTTCGTACAATGGAACTTCTGGAAATCTAACTAAAGCAAAATTTGTATTTGTTTATTTATTTTCCATAAAATATTTTTACATATTTTTTTTTCAATTTTGTTCCATAACATTTATGAATGTTGTTTGTTTTGTTAAACAGTAAACTAACATCTTGAAAGAAGTGTGAGTTTACCCGACGGAAGAACACAATAACTGTTATTTACTAGATTGAAATTTTATTTGACAAAGGGCATGAGCAACGTGTATTAACTATTTTTTTAAACTAAATAATATGATGCTAAACACATTAACAGTTTATCAATTTATCTTTAACACAGATTAATTTGTTACTTATTATCTATCTCCTGTGATGCATGCTTTTTGTATACTCATTTTGTGAAGTCTGCGACGTGTCATATCCACGGCAGTAAATAATTGCAACTATAATCGTTTCGTTTGAGTTGAAAATTTGAAATGTGATCTATTGTTTTACCTTTTGTTTTACCTTCCATTATCTACACGTCAAATAATTAATTGTCTTTGCAATTAGCAACATAACATGTATCTATGCATCAGTCACGTGCATAATAAAGCTTATTAAAAGTCAAATTAATGGTTTTAAAATACTATTGTTAAAATACTACCATTAAAAAAGAAACAAAATTTAAATTGTACAGTATATTAAACTTAGTTCCTTATTTAAAGAAAACTTTAATATTATTACTTTAATTTAAGGGAAAAAGTTAAAAACCCATATAGGTACGCCATTTATGTTTCAACAGTATTTTAGTCAAAATAATTTTCTAATGTTTGATTTTTAAGGTTTTTAACCATAAAATAGCAGTGTATCATTAAAAAGGTATTATAGTAGTTAACCGTCTCCTAATTCTATAAGTATTTTAGCCTGTGACGTCACTGACATTTAGAATTAAAATAATTGGGGACGTCTGTAAATACCTACTTTCAATAAAAACTATTTCATGGGCTTGCAGGCGTGGTCTCTGTCTTAACGAAGGCAAATTGTAAAAATCAAACGATAAACATTTTGAAGTCGCGTGGGACGGAAGTGTGTAACTACGGTAATGCCATCTGTGGTGACTGGCGCCTGCCGAAATTCAAAAACTCGAAGCAAAACTTTAAAAAATTAAAATTTTATTGAATTTTAACTATATCGGCAATATTTCAATCAAAGCCAGGGTTCAGTCTTTTTTCAAGACTTTTTCGCTTTTATCGGAGCCGTTAATTATAAAGTTAAAAATTCTGCTCTGCAAATCGAATGAGTCGATAGTCGACGTAGCTGCTCCGGCAGCGAATTGTAGCGGCGGGCGCGGAAACAATGTGTGATTCGTGGCAAGAACAGTGGTTGACAAAACAATTGGCGTATATATTTATCACGCTCGGCATTATTTTCTAGAATTGTACGTTAAGGTTTGTGTCTGCGTTCCGTATTATAAGTGTATTTGCAACACGAGACCACATGTATTTGCTTTTTGTCTCCCGCCATGCGGATAACAAGAGGGAGGGTTAATTAGAGCGAAACACAGACACAGTGTTGCGAGAAACCCAAGAAGAGTGCATTGAATTTTTTTACAAAGTGAAATAAACAGGCACTCATGTGTTCTTGAAGACAAGTACAGCAGCTTGTGGTTACTGGGAGTACTCCACAAACCCAAACTATAAACAAATTAATGACCAAGTTAACAGAAATTAATTTTATTATGACAACAAACAAATTATTAAATCTATTATCATGAAAGTGAAAAAAAAATATTTTTAACAATATTAAAGTAAAAAAAAGTTAAAATACTAAAACAATTACTAAAATAACAAGTGACCCCGAATAGTCTAATTGGAGTCAAAACGCAACTTGCTAAATATCCTTCTGAGTTAACGAAGTTTCTTCACTACAAGATTTCTCACTAGTAAAATTCAATTGACCTAACTCTAGAATAAACAGTTGTAAATATTGAAATTCTGCAAGCTCATCACAACTTGCATACATATTTTACTATACGCGGTCGTATTTGTATTTCACATGACTCTTACGAGACTCGCCTTAGAGATGTTGGAAGTGAGGGTCCACTCCAGGACTCACTGCAGCGAGTCGTCTTGTACTCCTCCCCAGCCACACTCTGCACGGACACCAACCTCCCAACATGACTTCCACACCTCGCTCTTCCGACTCGTCGGCACTGCTGACCTGTCACACTCGTCATGGAATATTACCACCATGCAGACATCTCCGCGTTGTTCGCGCTCCAAAGCCATATTATATGTCAGCCACTGCTCCAAACCCACACACTAAGTCCTCTTTATAACCTTCGACAACACGTGTCTTTCGGGGCAACTTTCCCTTCTCAAGGACTGTAATTTCATTGCGTGGTTTTTGAAAAATTACTCGTCCAGCGAGTAGCAACTCGCTTCGTGAGTCACATCGACCAGTCTCTGAACGAGTGACCAGTTACCTCTTCTGCGGCTATCACCTGTTGGCTCCTCGGTATAAGTCCAAAATCGCTTGTAAAATGTTAAAGTCCAGCTTACTCACTTCTAAGGCTTAGTCCAAGATGTAGCTCGGTGTGGCGTCGGGCCGAGTGACGTTCCTTGGTGACATGGTGACGGGCAGGGTGACGTCAGGGTGACGTAGTCTGTTGTGAGAGCTTCTATCTCTCCGAATACTGCAGGCTAACCCGGGCCTAAATATAATCCTTGGGTTGATATCGAATTCGTGGTAGAACCATCCAGAAGCACGGAGTTACTTTCCTGCCTCGAAGGGTGGAAGTAGCGGTGGGGAGGTCAGGTGACAAATCACGTGACTCGGACCAGCCTTGAAGTTGTAGACTAGGATGCCTGAGGGGTAGACCACCAGAGATGCTTTCTGTTCTGCCGGTAGTGTCATATTCAGGGGCTAAATTCCAAAAAAAACATCTCAATCAAAATGGCGTTGCGGGCGGGAACCCAACTGCAACATGCTCGTCAGCGAGCTCAGCTGTGGCACGACTCAGGGAGCGCTGAAAGACTCGCTCGCGTGTTTTTGAACTGAAAACTTCTTTAGCCGCTTTGAGCGATTTTTGGTAGGGGCAAAACTTATGGGTTCGCGTCGCCGACATGCTAGTGACGTGTTGCGCCAATCTGGCGAATCGCAGCGGCCTGTCTACATGTATACGCATATATACACTAATAAATTGTATATACTTCACTGTATCATGTGCGTGTTGGATTCTTTTTTGGATGGGTAAAATCTTGTGAGTTCGCATCACCGGCATGCTGTAGTAGCAGTAAGTGAAGTTAATTTGACCACGTGAATACATGACCTAGATCTGACACCACTGGTAAGTCATAGCTAGTTAATGAATTTTTATGTAATTTTGTCATACCACTGACATCTGTTGTGACTTAAAATTATGTAAGGATAAATAATATCATGCTGACATCGTACTGATATAATACCAAAGTCATTTTATTGCGTACATTTGACGTAGAAATGATGTCATGTTACACATTTAAAAACAAAGTTTTAGGTTTTCACTTCTTTTGACAGTCCCCATGACTGGATATTTTTTTTTTCAATCAGCTCTTGATAGAAGGTATTAAATTAAACATTAATGCGCTGCTCCAGGGAAAATCACGTGTAGACATGTGGTAAGCGTTTTCTTGTTTGGCCTGGGATCATCGACCCGGATAGGCGCCAGGCGGCCTCGCAACCCGGCTCAGCCTCGACATAGTTTCATCTCAGTTCCGTTTCCTCCGCGGAGATAATGGCTTCCGGAATCTTCGCGACGGTCGTTTCCCCCGGCCGTAATCTCGGTCCTCTTGGCGAGACCTCCCGCCGCTGCTGTCGCGCGATTAACTCGCGCGCGTTTCAATTACTGGGACCGCAGTGTCGCCGCAGGGTTGCCGGGACTCAGCTCGGCTGGTCCTTATCTCGCGCTCCTTTCTTGTGTAACTTTCTCCTGCGCCTCTACTCACTCGAGCTGCTGTTCTGTAAGGTCCGTCCCCAAACACATTCATTCAAATAAAACAATTAAAGACTTTTTTTTAACGCAAACCGCAGTTTGAAACTTTTTTTGAAGTAAAATTTATTTGGGTGCGATAGGTGTAAAATTTCAATACCAAATTTAAACGCAACTTTTTCGTGAAACATTGTTGAATAGCGAGTTCTGACGCTAGTAGGTTGCGGACGGTGCAGAGAACTGGGCGGGCCGCGGGCTCCAGTTTTGTTTTCGCTGTGTAACTAAATAATATGTTATGCTGGTATAATGCTTTCCACGCTTTTGTTTGACAGCGTTATTATTTGTAACCTATTATTATTTTATTAACTATATCATACACCGTATTATAACTATGAGCCCACAAGCATATAAAAATGTTGAGTCCACATACGAATAAGCTAGTTTTAAAAAGTTTTTAACTAATCCAGTGCATAGAATAGTAATTAGTTTTATTTTCGCTTTATGGCATTATGGTTATTATGTAAGAATTATCACGAGGTCGGTCCATGCCGTTTACATGTTACTCAATGTTCATTCAATTCAAAGGCAGATCATTATCAATGGTAAGAATACACTCATGACGTCACTGCTCCTGCTGCCTGCAACACACGGCCGCACTCGGCGTGAGTTACACTCCCTGTCCATGTCGCCTATTGGCAAAATCTGTTCCACTATAAAGAAATGATAATGTGATATTTGTAGAATCATAATATCAGTCTAGAAAATGCTCGATCACATCTAATCTATACATAATATAAAATTAATTTAATTTTTTTTTTATTTTAATCATTTATATCTATAATAATAAAGAAAAAAGTTATGATCTCAGTATATCAACAGTAAATTATATTTATTGTTAAATAATCAAAATTGATTGATAAATTAATATTTATATCCTGACCTGTTATTTTTAACTGAGTAATAATTTTGTTAATTAATGTTAGTAGTATATTTTTGTTACTTCTGCGCCAGGCTTCAGGCTGAAGTGCTTGGTACTGGTCCGCCAAATTTTGGATAAATATAAATACAACTTAATTTCTCATTCTTTCCATTCTTGCATACTTTTCAATATTCTCATATATTTTCTTTAGCTTATTTCAAAGTATTTTGCATATTTTTGCACTTTTTCACTTTCTTTAAGCACATTTTCGTATGCATTTGCATTTTCATGCTTAATTTTCAGTTCTTTTTTTTTCATTATTTAGCTTAATTTCGGATATTTATGCAATTTTCAATAAAATATCATACTTAATACTTTAAAATTAATTTACATATTGTTCATATATTTGCATATGTTTTCTTACCTTTTGTATATTGTTGAAGTCTTTGCTTACTTTTGCAACACGTTTCAAATTATCTACGTAAATTCAAAGTACTTTCTGTAATTTCCATGTTTATTTATATTTTCGCATGATTTTGAAAACTTTTGCACACATTTGGGCACGTATTAAAATTTCGAAAATTTAGCACTTTCACACATTTTTGAATACGTTTGACTATTTTGCATAACTTTACAAAATTTTGGACAGCTTAAAAAATTTTACCATATTTTTTAATAGTTTTATTAGTGCGCTTTATGCTTAATCAATACTTCCTTATAATTTATAAAAATCATATTTTTGCAACTCATTTTTCAAACCTCGTAACTTTGGCAATGTGAAATGTTCTTCGTTTATTTCATGAGAATCCTTCGTTAAAAACTCCATAAATTTGATTTATTTTTAAAATTGAAGTTCAGAAATGCGTGGAATTTAATAATAAGTGTATGGAGTGGTAGGCAAACACTATAATGTGCAAATAAATAACAGGGTTAATCCTATAATACTTTTGTAATGGAGTATAATCAGTCATGTCCTACACCAAATATAATTAATTAAACGTTCGAAATTTTGGAATTTTGTAACTAAATAGTTTTTATTATTAGGTAGATTTCAAAGGATAACTACCTATTGTAGCCGTTATCATGGTGCGACTTTCAGAAAAATTTTATATAGTTTTTCGTTTCATGGTCTTTAGACCCCAAAACCATTGTCAACTCAAAAGTTTATATTTATCAATTTTGTTGACACTATGACTGTCGCAATTTTTCACAAACAACTTTCAAACTGATACATAAAATAACGAGTTGGAAAATCTTGGTCGAGTTCTTTAACGGACGATATCAACCAAAGAAGTAGAAATGGGGAAGGTTTTTTGAAAAACAAAAAAATCGCCGGAACTCCTATAATATAGAAAATATCACATCCGTTTTGACGTACTCAGACTCGTAGGAGTAACAACAAAATCTTTGATCTAAATTGGTTTTTGATACGACCAACCATAAACGTGAGGGTTTAAAAAAAGCAAAGGTTTAAATACAAAAAAACTTAGTACCTTCTTCGTAGACATAACCTGGAATTCGTACATTCGTACAAATTATGTATTAATAATATATTTTGACGTGACAACGTCTAATAAATCGATGAAAGCCGGCTGCACGCACGAAAAAGTGTCCCACTACGGATGTCCCACTACGGATGTGTCCTGTTTGCTCATTGTACGCATGCGTGGCATCTCTCTGCCACTCGATTGGAACAACCATCGCTTTGACTTTTTAATCATATTTTCGTCGTTTGAATTATTAATATTATGTAATTTAGCGATCGTCCACCGATTTTCAGCACAATCGGTACAGATATTTAAAAGTAATATTGAATATTCAGATATGTTTTGAACCAACAAGGGTGTTTAACAGTTACACATATTAATTCAAATTACACCCAGGATCTTTTGCACAATGTTTTAAAAAATATTGGAACACATTAGAAATAGGTTTGGTGTGTTTGGGATGCGTATTTGTTATCAAATCGTGTTAAAAAAAACTAAATAATATTATTCCCCTACCCTGAAAAAGTTTATAGTTATGTATATATATATATATCTTTTGAAACTACAAACTTTCATGTACGGCCTCGTGGCTTTGCGGTCAACGTCACAAATTTCATAGCCAAGGGATGTTGGTTCGAATCCTGGCAGGTGCAAAATTTTTTTTGTGCTTGTAAAAATGAATATGGTGCACGCAACATTTCAATAGTAATAAATATATATGAATTAATGACTGCCAATAAAAATTTATTAATTAAATTGTACATTTCATTTCACTCCTTTGTATCCATACAAAATAGTGATAATTCAATAACAATGATTGAAATTTAAAAAAAATTTCATCCTCAAAGAATATAATATTTTTAATGCCTAAATGGTTTGGTTTCAAAAGCCTATTACGTCTCAGTCTCAGGCCGAATATGATATTTCCTTTTCTTCTGGATCAATCATTTCATCAATGCTTTGTTATGACGTTGTCACGTTAAACTATCGTCCGTAAACTGACTTTACAGACCATCAATTTTTTTTTATATAAAATTTTGTCTCAAATAATTTTTCATTAGAAGAATCATTCCTGCGAGGATTGAAAAAGTTAAGCGGTAGAATTAAAATATGTTCATAACTCACTTGAAAGGTACAATATCAAATCCGTTTGAATAATTTGTAGTTCTTATAATCTTATAATGTTTATCTTAAATATTTTGAAACAATTTTTGACAACACAGCCTCTCCCACCCCTAGGGTGACCAGCTGACTTACCTCCATTAAAAACCGCACTATCAGCTATTAGGCTATTAGGCTGGCACTATCAGCGCATATGCAAAAGAAACTCCTTACAAACTTTGGTAATACATTTAGAAATTACCAAATAAGATTCAAAAGTAAACAGTAAAACAGTGCAAGATTAAGCCATAACCGAAATTAAAATACAACTATTTAAGTTTTTATTAATAAACTGTTACGAACTTGAGCAAGGCCGCGACACGTGCAGGTGCACACCTGGCTGACATCATGTGTCCGCGCAACACGAGACGTTCCGCGCGCACCTGGGTCACCGCTTCCCCTCCCTCCAACCCTCAGCTCCAAGCGCGGCGCTGTTAGGTGACATCCGAAACCTGACAGTGCAGAGTTACGCGAGCCGCCAGCACGTGTTTCGAGAGATTTCTGCTGTCGGGTCGGCGCGGAATGACGCGACCGGCCCCAGCCGTACCCGTGAATTCGAGAAGCCTCCTGGGCTGATATATAAGCCGAGGAGTCAGTGAGTGGAGTCGGGAGTTTTCCCGTGGCGGAGTTTCCGGGCGATAGAGCGGCGAAGTCCCTGGACGAAGGTTCCAGGGCGAGGAGTTCAGTTCCGGGCGATAGTGTCGCGGGCGCGGCGGAGTCCCGAGCAAATTTCCGAGCGAGGCGTCGAGTGGGATCTCGGCGAAGGGGAAGTGCGAAGGCGGCGGCGGAGTGCGGCGACGTAGTCCTGCGACGGAGGACCACGAGGGATGCTGCGGCGAGAGTTGCGCCAGAGGTGCGGCCCAGTGAGGTGTGTGGTGTGTGGAAACTGAGTGACTGGGGAAGCAACATTTTTAAGTGCAACTGATTATTTGACATTTTAGAAGATTATTTTTAAGTGGCATAAGTAGTGGCCATCAATAAAACTGTGTAGCGATTAAACATTTAATTATTGGGCTATCCTTTACGAACCCGGTAAATCGTAACAATATTTAAATGTTTCGAAATTCGCTTTGGATAACCAAAAATCATAGGGTGCAATGTCTAATAAATTGATTGTTACTTCAATTCTTCAGATTTTCTTTTAATTTTTGACATTTTACAAAAGCTAATTTTCTAAAAAGGTATTAAAAATTAAATATCAAGTGGTCAATGAAAAGAGGGATGTGTAAAGCGATACTCGTGCTTATTCGCAGATAGTGCGGGTAGAATTAGAGGGTCAGTCATCTGGCCAGCATAATGACTGATAGTGCGGGTAGAAGGGGTTTCAGTCAGCTGTTGTACTTCTGTAGCATATGAACTCCACGCACACATATTTTACATTTACATGTAATTTTTTTCTCTTAAGAAGCCTTTATTTATAAGTCTTTATGTTTAATTTCGATTTCAAATATTTTTATTTAAACTCTTTTTATTGAATTCAAATTCCATGTAACTTACATACAGAGAAAATACATATTGCTACTCTCTATAATAATTAGGAAAACCGTTTACTTAATATTTAGCTCATCTAACTTGAAACTCTGCCGACCCTTGGTATAGTCTAATGATATATATTCTAGCCTCTTAAATACAATAACGCGTATTTTGCAGGCCACTCTGTTCATTACTCGATGAAATTTTAAAAAAATATTTAACATCATTGTGACAGCATTTTTTGTAAAGGAAACAAATAAAATAAAAATTTCGAGTTTCATAAACGTGGAATATATTGAGAAAGGTTTTCTACCAAAGTGAATAAAATAATTGGGATGTTACAAACGCATGCACATAAAGTGAAGAAGCTTATAGAAGAAATATTGGAGAGCAGAAACTGAAGAGTTTATACGGGGGAGGAAAAACCTAAAGTGACAGGATAAATGTCTAATGGGCTCAAGCTAGGATCGAGTACACACACAGCTAGTCTGAGAGTGGGTACCCACTCATAATCTATAGTACTCCAAAGCATCATCTCGCATACTTGAGTATGCGAACATACCAGATCCTCGCCTCTGGATGGAATATACGGCGCGGCTGTTTTCACCTTAGCGGAGATCGTTTTCTTGGTACTCGAAAACATCATTAACGAACAACGTATATCTCCATGGCGAGGATGTAACAATTCACCGAGGATGTTTGTATAAGCCGGATAAAGTTTAGTGTGTGTATGAGTGAGTGTGTGTGTGCTAGCGAGGAAAATGTTCTTGTCCCTGGTCTTTTTGAGAATCGTCGTAGAAAAATAACTTTCTCTTATATCTGCTATCTTATATTAGTTATTTTGGTAGAATTGCGAAAGTGTCTAAAATCATGTTTGTGGGTTTGGGGAAAGGTAGCATTTTAAAAGTTTCTTACTGTTGGAACCTTCTTGCGCTTGCGCAATCGTTAATTCAAAACGAGTGGGAGAAATTTTAATAAAATTTTAATACAAAATGCTCTTACGTCATTGAGCTCAGAGTCCTCGGTTCAAACCTGGCGAGGACAAAATAAAGATGGCGATGAATCCTTCTTCTACAGGGGCTCCAACAGACTGACCTCCCACCACTGTTTCCTGAAAAGCTTTCCAGTATTTACGGCACACATTAATAAACATAATTTAACAAATTATAGTCCAATTATTGGATATTCTAATATATTTTTCATGGGTTACAGAAAATTTTTCTTCAATGAAATATCGAATAAAACCTAAAACTATGCGCCAATCGTCTCACGAAATACTCAGGTTTATCTGGAAAAATGTATTTTATATATGCAAAAAATAACAATAGCCATGTGTTTTGCAACGTAACAATGTCTTTCTTGTAGTATTAAAAACTAATTCTCAAAAGGAATTGGATTGTTTCATGTCGAACCCACGACTGCCCTAGAGGCGCACATACTCGTGTGCAGTTCTGATAACTTTGCGGGTGCAGATAACACGATAAAATGACTAACCGCAATTTGTCATTTTAAGAGATATTGAAATGTTTACAGTTTATTACAATGATAGGTGACATAATAAAGTTTTAATTACTGTTTCATTGTTTAAGTGTTCCAAAATGAAATCCTTAAAAGAGATTTAATTTCACATTAGAAAATAGGTTGTAAACTGTAAAAACTGGGACAGAAATCAAACCACATTTCATGAATCAGTTACACTAAGAGTTTGAAATTTTTTCAGAAGGAAATTTATGATGTTTTTTTTTGTCCAATTAAAATATTTTGACATAAAATGTTATGACTAATTTGCTAAGTTAGCCAAATCATACTTTTAACATATGATGAAGTAGAAAAAACGTAAAAATTTTGTTTCGGTGTCCTTGGCAAATAATTCACCAACGTTTCGGTCGACATTGCAGTCGCCATCATCAGGGAGCATTTACCTACTGAGTCCGTAAACTCTCTCCCGTCACCTGCGCTTCCCAGAGCCGCTTCTGACGTCACATCAACGACTGCTCGATACTCGGCGGGCTATCTTGCTTTAGGTTGCAGTAACTGTTACCAAAGCTCTAACTCCACACTCGAATAGTAGAGGCTGCTACAGCACCAATTTTTTTTTTAAAAAAAATTGGTAATTTATGATGTTTATAAACGACATCCTCCCTGATGGTTTTCTCTGAGTGCTTCTATTTTAGTTTTATTAGGTGGAATTTAAAAAAAAATCATTATTCAGTCAAATAATAATATACCCTGAGAAATCTGAGAAACACTAACTGGAAGAACAAACTACCTTCCCCTTGGAGTCTAGCGATGCCATCCTTCTTTTGCGATCGTTAGTGAGAATCCTGCATCCCGCATGAAAAAAAGAAATAATATTTACCTGCAAGCAATATGTGGTGTCATCTGTTGTTGAAAAGCAGAACTACTTACAACAAGTACCTTTGCATGAGATAACTTAACTCTCGATTAAGAAATATTTAAAAAATTATATTTAAGTAATGGTTCCAATTGGAAAACTGTCTGTTTGTATCTAACATTAGTCACAGTACCTAATATGAATCCTGATTCGGTGTCTGTCGCTGTATCGAAAGGACACAGGTGTAAGTTTTGCAGCAAAGAATTTATCTTGAGAAAGAATGGAAGACAACACCAGAAGAATGACTGTGTTAAAAATCCACTACGCAATATGATAAGTTGTGTTCGATGTAGCAAGTTGTTTACGCGGAAAGAGAGCTTAAAAAGACATGACAGAACTTGTAACGTTAAGCCTGCGTACAAGCCAGAGGACAACGATGGATCTACTAGACTAAGGAATAGTGATCTGCATTACGACAATAATTTTCCTTGTCTTGAGAGAGATTATGTTCGTGGCTCTTCCGATCTCGACGAAGAACTTAAATTGAAGGAGGTTGGTGATTTACGGAAGAATGAAGACAATGGAATAATCCTTAACGTGAAAAGTGAGAATACATTCCAGCCGAATTCAAGTAGATCTTTCTTACTTTGTAAAAATGATGGACTCCTAAAAAGGAAGCATGAAGACGATAATGGCACTTCGACATCATCGATATCGAATTCATATGGTAATCTGGGTGAAGAGGATGTCTTCTACAGTGATTGTTACAGTGACTCTGAGGCTGTTGACAAAAGCATAGACTGTGATGAAGCACCTAAAGCTGACAAGATCGAAGAATGTAACGGTGTCCTGAGACCAAAACGATGGGAACGACGTGTTATAATATATAAATCTGATAACGCTTATTATTATCACTGGGACGATTGTGATATTAAAAGTATTTATAATAAACAAGCAAGTGAGATGGTGGTAGAAGAGATTGATTACACATCGTGGAAAGATCTAAACTTATTGGTTGACCGCATTTTCATGTATTGGCTAGCTTAATTGTTTTTTAAGTCTTCTGTTATATTTCTCCGTAAGTCGGGCTTCCTCCGTGTGTTCCGTGCATTGAGCACAGACTACCGATTGTTGTGATGACATTAACCATGCAGAAATGGTGTTTTTGCCCTGCTACCTATACGACAGCTAATAACTGCTACCGTTATGAACGTCAGTGTGCTGACAACCTTCAGCATGACCTCAAGCAGTGTTATCTGTGTGGAAAGATGGTTACTCGCAGTGACAAATTGCGGTAATATCTTACAACATGTACTGGTGCTGCCCTCGCGACTTCAGTCACCTGGTGTAGCTTCTGCTTTAAAATTTTCGAAAACTCCAGCCATGTCACAAATCATGAGAAGACGGCTTGCGGTCTCAACCCTAGCCATAAAATGTATCCGTGTGGGAGCTATGCTAAAGTGTTCGTCAGGGCTGGTTAGTTGAAAGCACATACCAAAGTGTGCAAGGGTCCTGATCCACTATCAACTTAGAAGCAGTGAATGGACGCGCTTAAGCCTAAGCCAAGCACCAGCCGAACATAGCTGGTAATAGAGGCGGGTTTCGGCCAACATCCACAGTCTCATTATTTCAGAAGTGGGATTCTGGGGCAACTTGAAGTCTTGTGTGGTAGAAAATAATACCAGTTCTGCCAAGGACACATGTACATACTTGGCCTCTATCAAGGTTAAACTAATAAGCCAACTCGTAGAGGAAATTGAAGAGGATGGTCCACTCAAGTATTAAATCGTGCTTGAGTGCAATTGTGAAAAGCCAATAGGCACGTGTGAAGACATGAGGACCTTCAAAACCATGAATGTTCCAATCTTTGCAGTTCGTGAAGTGGAGGATGTCATTACTGAATACATCTATAAGATATGAAAAGAGGAAGAAAACTACAAATGCAAGGGGTCCGGATGGTCTTTATCTAGTGTTAAGCGACTACAACTACACATTAACAAGCTTGATCCACTTCGAGCTAGGTCCTACATCGAAATACCTACCTGCATCAAAGAAAAATATGCGGTTGTCAATCTGTAAATACTTAGATGAGTACATACGTTTTAAGTGTGCAATCCTGGTCAAGTTAGATGAGGGTGAGCATCTGAGCATGTTAATCAGTGCTATAATGACTTGGAGGGGAAGTTCGATTTACTAACATCGAGTTTCCCAATCCACTTCGCCAGATCCCTCTGTTCGAGAAACAGAATCCTGGTGCCTGCATAAACATCTATAGCATCGACGAAAACCAGATGATTGTAACATCACGAGTCGCTCTAGAAGAGAAAGGTACATCACTTCAAACTTCTGTTCTTGGTCTTGAAATATGCGGTTTTTGTGAATTGTGTGGTTTATTGTTTGAAATAAGCTGATTTGTGTTTGAAAATATGATGAATTGTGTTTGAAATATGAGTATTAGTGTTTTAAATTTGTGTTCACATTAGTAATAAACACATCTGTATTCTTATAGAGTAATGATTCTGAATTAATAAATCAATTTAATGGAATGTGCTTCCTGTTTTTCTTGAGTCATATATCTTTTATTGAGTTTTATTTTTTTGAATTGTTCTTGGAATATATTGAGAGATATCCGTTTGTATTGAGAATTACTGACACCAAATAAGAAATTTCTGCATTTTAATCAGGTGGCACTTGAATAAAAATATCCATTACTCATTCATTAAATAGGTTAAGTACAGCCGAGAAACACTCGTTTGTAAGATGATTCTCTTCCCCCTTGAGGTCTGGCAATGCCCTCTATCTGTAAAACAAGGCTGGTTAATGTTAAGAATGGTGTGTCTATAAAAGCAAGAAAGTGAAATGGTAGCAAAATATTAGATGACTTTAATGATCACGAGAAATGTAAAAATTATGATTATAATACTACTATCCCAGGTCTTGGTAATTATTTGGAACTTAAAGTTAACGAAGAAAGTAGCATTTTCATGGAGAATTAAAAAAAAATTTACACTAAGTTCTCGTCGCCTTCATACTACCTCTTTCTTTTATTGTGCTTCCAATTGTGCCTCCTCTTCATCAAATGTGCTTCCGATTGTAAGTCCTTTTCTATGATTGTGCTTCCGATTGTGCGCCCTTTTATATGAATGTGCTTCCTTTTGTTGAATGTGCTTCCGATTGTGCGTTGTTTCTATGATTGTGCTTCCTTTTTCGTTGAATGTGCTTCCAAATGTGCTTCCTTTTTGTGGATTGTGCTTCCAAATGTGCTTCCTTTATGTGATTGTGCTTCCGATTGTGCTTCCTTTTTGTTTAATGTGCTTCCGATTGTACTTCTTTTTTGTTTAATGTGCTTCCGATTGTGCTTCCTTTATGTTTAATGTGCTTCCGATTGTGCTTCCAAATGTGCTTCCTTTTTGTGATTGTGCTTCCAAATGTGCTTCCTTTTTGTGATTGTGCTTCCAAATGTGCTTCCTTTTTGTTGATTGTGCTTCCTTTTCTATGAATGTGCTTCCGATTGTGCTTCCTTTTTGTTGATTGTGCTTCTATATGTGCTTCCTTATTGTTAATTGTGCTTCCGATTGTGCGTCCTTTTCTATAAATGTGTTTCCGATTGTGCTTCCTTTTTGTTGAATTTTCTTCCAAATGTGTTTCCTTTTGTTGATTGTTTGTTGTCAAGTCTGTAGCCAGGGCTGAATATGTAATGGTTCATAAGCCACATGGTCTTGTAGTAAGCATAAAAATACATATTTCAGGGAGGTTTCTGCTCTACAGTAAGCTTTAAATTCGCTGATTTGGTATTTTTATACAAAGATTTTTTCTATTTGTTTTTGACGTACCCGTATAGCCGTTTAGCCTTGTAGCCATGTTCGGAAAAAGAAATACAATTAATTTATGTTCACCGAGATAAAAGGATGGGTGGATGAATGATTTATACCTGCTCTAAAGGAAGTCATGTGAAGGGAGTTCGCAGCAAAATGGAGTTATATGTGGATTTATATGTTACAGAAAATACAGAAAAACTGGCATGGTGCCTGTTAATTAAAAAGAAAACTCACTCCTGGAAACTGTTTATTTTGATGCAAATAAACTAGGCGTAATAAAACTTAGAGCAAAAATTGAATATTTTGTGTGTATTTATAAAGGGTCGACATAAATATTCCGTGTTGTAAAATATGTTATTACCATCTGAGGTGTTACTACTTGGAAGATTTACGAGGTTCGGCGATATGTGGCGGATTCCATGAGGAAGAAATTCAGCCTACCAAGTACCCAAGCGATTATTAAGTAGTAAAATTGATACATTAGAAAGATGATCCCCTGTTTGTGAAGTGGTTAGGATTCGATAAATGTGAAAATCAGTTGGATAAAATCCACTGATGTCATATAAGTTTTAATTTTTTGAGATGTAAATTTTTATATTAATAAGTGCAAGTCTAAAATAAATAAAAAAATGTATTTATTCATGTACTGTTTGAAACTTTTCACTAGTTACCAGAGGTCAGGATGTTCGTCGAAGGTTCTTAAAATGGTATTAGGAGTCTGGGGAGTGTGGCGACAGGTCTAAATGACGCAGCTATTAGGGGTGAGGATGGTTCATAGGGAGGGGGGGGAGGGGGTAGGTGTTCTGACGTCAAAGGCCGTGCGTCAGTGACGTGTGTGCTTGGCCCGCACGAACAGGACTGCAATAGAAAGTGTAGTATGATGTATCATTCGTAGTTATCAACAGAGCTAGTAAGATGTGTCGTGCCAGCTATGAGAAGATTGCTGAGGATGAGTTCTATGCATGCTGTCAGGAGCCTAGCGGCCAGGAAGAAGCTCTTGCGATGGATGAAGATGAAGAGTCCAGGGAAGACTTCGCAGATGTACCTGTGAACACCTGCACTATGACTGTGGAGGATATTGCTGCTGGGGTGGGGGAATATTAAACACTTATTCCTCAATTATCGACTTTGGAGCTGTGTGATGCTTGTATAGTTGTGTGGACAGAGTAATTGATGGCTAGTATGGAAAGTTATGCGGAGCGGAGTGTTGTGAAGGGGGTCGGTAACGCCTTTTGAATGGTATTGTTTTAACAAGGGGAGAAGATGGTGTGAAGGAGTGTGTGTTTTTTTATTAAACAGTGTTAAATATTTTTTGATATTTTATTTACTTCCACTTCTTGCCACGACTTTAAACTACTATTTTTATTCAATATGAAGTGCATCTCGTAGCGGTAGTAATGGCTGAGGTGAGTGTTGTAACTGCATCATATAAACTATAGCGATCAGACATTAAGTTGAAACGTAAAATGTTATGTGTTGGATGCGGTTTCTCTCGTGAAGATTGGGCACATCTAATACTGTACAAATGTGAATCGCCGTTTTTGTTTCTAGCATAATATTATCGTGCAAGATAAAGACTGCATGTGTTTTTATTCTTTCATTAAAAATTTTAGGGGGGCGGATATTTACACAAACATTTAAAATATCTGCTTCCATGCAGCTTTTTAAATATTAATACGCGAACATGTTCCTACTTAGAAGAGATACTTATCTACTTGTGCGTTAGGACTCTGAAAAATTTCTGGTTCCTGTGACTACTATGAGGTAGTAAGTAATTAAATTTGATGGAAGAAAAAGTTATTAAGTATTATTACTATAACCATCGCGTCCTCAAAGCTGACACTTTGTTGTATAGTTTCCATTTTTTGTTTTATAGTTTCCATTTTTGTTGATATATAACTTGTTATATAAAAGTTTAAGGAAATGGTTGTGGACTTTGTGGATTTTTGTCTATAAGGTTCATAACAACACTGGCAGGGAATTGAAACTCGACCTTACATACATACATTAAGGTACTTTAGAATGATGATGGCGACATCGGATGAAATCAAGAGGGCGGTCTCCTGCAGACACAAATATGCGCAAACATGAACTTGTTTAGGAATGTAATTATACGCAGACATTAAAAATATCTGCTTCCATGCAGCTTTAAAACACGAGTACGCAAACATGAGAAGAGAATATTACTTGAGAGTTAGGACTCTGAAAAAATTTCTGGTCCGCTAAGATGGAGTAATAAATGTTTTTTTTTAATTATCATTACTTCAACTATCGCATCCACAACGATAGTATTGATAACATATATTTTAGTTAAAACTTATAAGAAAACATGGTGGTTAAAACAGCAAAATGACTGTGAATTTTTTGGATTTTTGTCTATAAGGGTCATAATAATGCTGGTACGGGATAGGAACTCAACCTTAAATACACTAGCGTACTTTAAAAACCTACACTTAATGATACCATCAGATGAAATCAAGATGGTGGTCTCCACTAAATAAGATGGCTGCCCCTGGCAGACGATGGTATATATATATATATTTATTTGATAATAAATTATTTTAAAAAATGCTGTGTAACGAAAAATTGTAACAGGGATGAGTGGGGTGTTCGATGACGATGTCATTGTAACAGAGGAGCGGGATGCTAGATGGTTTATTCGTAATGTAGAGGAGTGGGGTGTTCGATGCGTAGGTTTTATTCTAGAAAACCAAATGGCGGATGTATTAGCATATATTGGCATACGGATTAGCATAGATTGGTATATGGATTAGCATAGAGTGGCATACGGATTAGCATAGATTGACATGGATTAGCATAGATTGGCATGGATTAGCATAGATTAGCATACGGATTAGCATGGATTAGATGACGTCATCCAAGAGGTTGACAACATCGAGGGTCGCAAGGCTAAAGGTCAGAGTCGAATTTCAATGTCAGAGTCAAGTTTCAAGGTATAGGTCAAAGGTCAAAGTCAAGGTTCAAGGTCAATGTTCAAGTTCAAGATCAATGTTCAAGGTCGGCTCCTGGCTCCTGCGCCTGTCCTTGAATCGGCTTTTTCCATCTACTAATCCCCAATCCCCCTCACTCCTCCCCTGCCCTCTTATGAACTATATATACCTACTAGTGCGGTATAGAGAATGAGATAGAGAGTTAGATATATAGAAATATAAAGATATATAGAGATATAGAGAGATATAGAGAGAGACATCATGTATATATTGATATATAGATATATAGGTATATAGATCAGAGAGATAGAGAGATATATTGTGAGATATAAAGGGTTATATAATTAAATAATGTTATAGAGTATTTAATAAATACTAACAGAACCCGGCAGACGCTGTCCCCCCCCCCCTTTTCTTTCCAAAATATATAGTTTGTATGTAATCTAAAATCTATAAAGCGTTTGAAATGGTATTCCATTTTAAACTCACTCACCAAATACGTATGTCAGTCACAATCACTATTGGTTGTTATTGAGGATTAAGGACAGTAAAAATCACAATATACCAATTTTCATGGTTATCGGTTGAACTGAATAGAAGCTATGCACTGCAGTGCCATTGAGTGGCAAGTTATAGCAAAATGGATATCGTGAAAATATTTTCCGTGTTCAAATACGAGGGCGTGTCCGGAAAAGAAGTACCGTTTGATCCTTAAAAAATTTAAAAAAAAACTCATTAATGAAAGGTTATGAAATGTTTAGTTCACTACATATCTACATCACATTTTCAAATAGTTGCCATTCATTGCGAAGCACCTTTAGAAACTTTCTGCCAGTTTATTTAACCCCTCTGCATGAAAATTCGCCACCTAGAAACTAAAACAGTTAACAATCCTAATTTTGTACATTTTACTGTAATTTTTGACACATATTTAATTAATTAAATCAAACAAAATTAAGCCCTTTTCGTCACAAAAAAAACTGTAGCCATTATTTTTCGACTTGATAAGGATATTGCTTAAACATTTTCCGGAGATGTTTACCAAGCGCCTGTTCTTAGGCTACATGCATTGCGTAATCCAAGTCCATGACGCCTATGGCCAAGCCGTGCCGTTCCATTCCCAGGCGGCGAACTTCTATGCAGGGGGGTTAAATAAACTTGTAGAGCGTTGCAAAAAGTTCTTGGAACTGAATGGCAACTGTGTGAAAATGTGATGTAGATATATAATAAAACATTTTTTTTTGGTTAGTTTATTTTTTAATGACCAAATGTTACTTACTTTCCGGACACGCCTCGTATCTATGTACAGATGCCAATTTTCATGGAGATGGTTTGAACGGTGTAGAAGTTGATCCGCAGCAGTGCCATCTAGCGGCGCATGAAGAAACACTTCGCTATGCTAACTTTCATGGCGATCGGTAAACGGTGTCGGAGTTTATCAACGTTATACATAAAAATATCCTCTTTCAAAATTTATATAGATAAATACTGAGTATTTATTGAGAAATGTTTAATTTTATTGAATTTATACTTCACCAACAACTCTAGTCATTTTATCATTTTATTTATAATTATTTGCATAAAACATGAAAGTAAGTATATGATTACGCAAAGTAAGTATAAATACTACCGCGCATACATAGTAAACGCACCCTTTTTTAATTCTTTGTTTATTTTTAATCTATGCCGCCCATATTTCAAGCTTGCTTGGACTCTTTACTGCAGAGTACGATCTACAGATTGAATTGATTTTTCTGAAACTAAACTTTGAAGTACATGGTAGGCACAGTTTAAACAGTGAAAAACTGAATCCGCACATATTTCAGACATACTACAAATTATTAAAAAACAGTAAAATATGACACACAGATATCTTCAGTTTCATTTCTGTATTTACTAGCAACGTAAGTAGAGTAGGTTATTGTGCCTGAGTTCTAGCCTGACGGATCAAGGATTTGAATCTGGTCTTGGGCAAACTGTATTTACAAGAAGTTATTTTGTAAACTTTACTCATCGAATTTTTTATCATTTCTATCAAGGACATACGATATCCATTGATTTTTTTAACTTATTGAAAACTATTTAATGTTGAACTTACCAGAGCTATAAGACTGCGCCATTAATCACCAGATTACCAGTTCCAAAATATAAACAGAAACCCTGCGGATGTAAGTGCAAAGCGTTACTGTGCAACGAGACGAGATACTTGGGAGGAGATCAAAGCTTGTTTATGTGAGTGGTCGGCCCGACACGGCGCGACGCGACACGAGCGACAATTACAGTGTGTCCATAAAAGAATGCCCCAGTTATAAATTGTAATAGTATCAGGGTAAGCGCGGTAGAATTTTGGTTCAAGGTCATAATTAAAGAGTAACTCAAACTGATTTATATAAGCGCATGCGCGAGTACTGCTTTGTTGACTTGGCGTAAGCTTTTGGACATACGCCATTGCAAAGCACTTTTTCTGTAGAAGAAAACTAAAAAATACCCAAAAGACAAAACACAAATTAAGCAAAAAAATTGCTGTTGTAAACAGGAAATAAACACCACATAATATTCCATATCAGGAATATGGTCAACAAAGAAGAACAAAGAAAAATGGACTAAGAGAACGTAAAAAACCTCCACAAATGATGACAGCAGTTTTTCTTTGTTTGTTGACCATATTCCTGTTATGGAATATTATGTAGTGTTTATATTCTGTTGACAACAGAATGTTTTTTCTTAATTTGTGTTTTTGTCTTTTGGGTATTTTTTTAGTTTTCTTCTACAGACATACATGTGCTTAGCAATGGCATATGTCCAAAAGCTTACATCAAGTTACTGCTTTGTTGTTTTCTCGCTTCCAGCGCCACCTTTACAAAATGGCGACTCCTGAGCGTAAAGCGTTTTGCTTTCTGCAATTTGCTAAGCGTGAAACTGTAATTTAAGTCTAACCTACTTATCGTTTAAAGTTTAATTGTGTTCCCCCAACATCCGCCTATGGTCGCGATGACAGAGCTCTTTTTTCGCTTGCCTCCACGTTCACCTGACATAACGCCATGCTATTGTTTATTTTTTTTTCCTTTGGAGTTTTACAAATGATCGTGTCTACATTTCACCGCTAAATAATGATTTGCCAGAGTTTAAGAGTCTATTGCTTCCATTACTCCGGACTTGTTACCCAAAGTGTTGGGAAGAATCGGACTTTAGGTTGTATGTGTGCCGATAGCTAAAGGTGCACAAATTGAATATTTGTAAGAAGAACTCTGTTTTTTAGGTTCAGTTTGATGATTCATTTGTTGTAAATAGTCTAAATTAAACTGCTTTAATTTACCATTGACTTTGGTACATTCTTTCACGGACACCTTGTATTAGAATGACCGACTCTCACCCGTTAGACATAGATGCAGAATAGTGCAGTTCTATGCGCAAAATATCTTATAGGACATGAGCTCAAGTTGCTATCGTTATCGAGGCAAGAGAGGTGAAGCATGGGATATGGTATTAGAATAAATACTATCGGAATGTAAGTAATAAATTTGTAACAGTTAATTTAAATTTTGCGAACATATTTTAGCACAAAATTAAATTCTGATTTCTTAAAAATATAACTTATATTCCAAGTTGTTTTACATTCTTACATAAATGTTACAATATTTTGAATACACAACATAATTCGCAAACATTATGATTCAATGTTCCCGTGTAGCAGTGAGCTGGAACATTAGGAAATAGTTGTGGGAAATATAAAGTTCTAACTGTTTATAGGCAGCAAATTATATCCCTGAAGTTATTTTTGTGGTACAATTGTCCCGTTCTATCTACTTTATATTAAAACCGTTGCGTAATTGCTCCTTCTGGAGTGCTGAAGTAGTTTGTAAAGACATCCCTGTTGGCTTGTAAGAACTGTGTGGTCTTCTGTGCTGCATACTACGCGCATCGAAGTATATCTTATGTTCATTGACTGTTGCTCATGTTTTTTTTTGTCAAAGCAAATATTTTTCAACTAACAAGTATTAAAATATATAATTCTTTGTATGGTAGTGCTTCAATAGTTTTGAGTAACAATCTCCATTTCTGGCAAATTATGCTAAAGGCACACTCAGCTACATTTCTTGCCATGGGATGGCGGTAGTTTAAAATATTGTAATCGCTATCAATTATTAGATTTGGATACGATCTAAGTAGATGTTCCTGAAGAGGGTGCTATTCATTCCCAGTTTTTGCTATTAAATTATATCTGTGTTGTGCAATTTGATGAATTATCTTCTCAGTACTTTTTAGTAAGGCTCTGATTACAAATAAATACCATTGTCAATGCTTTTTTTCCCGTTGATGCCAAACTCTTAAACATTAAAACTACATCTGTGGTCAACAACTGCTTGAAAAACTATAGAAAACAATTGTTTGTAGTTTAAGAACATGTTTCCATAATTATTTGGGTATATATACAAAAGTAGTATATATTGGCCGGTCCGGGGACAGGCGCCAGGCGGTGGTGCCGGTGCCGGTGACCGCCATCTTGGATTTGTGATGTCACGGCAGCAAAAATTCCTCAAAATTCCTCAAAAATGACTCAAAATGACTCAAAATTTCCTGTTTTGAGAAAAATTTCCCGTTTTCGAGGGAAAAATTCCCGTTTCGAGAGAAAAATTCCCGTTTTAGTCCTTAAAAATCCCAGCGGCTGAAAATTCCTAAAACTGGCTTAAGCATCCTTAACTCAAGCCTCAGTTAAGCCATTTCTAGGAATAAGGATACCATGACCGCCATATTGGATTGTGACGTCACGGCGGCCATCTTGGATGGTTGTGACTTTGACCTTGACCCCGGCGGCCATTTTGGATCCGCCATATTGGATCCGTAATTTTGGATGACGTAATTGTGTGTTCTAGAAAATTCCGGTGATGTGTTTTCCGACATATTGGATGATGACGTCACCGTTGCAAGTTTCGTTACGGCCGCCATCTTTAAATTTTTTATTTATTATCCGATTTTAACGAAAAAAAATTTAAAATATATGAAAAAATTCACTTATTCGAATTCTGATTGATTATATCGATCACCGTCCTCGGTTCGAACCCGGTGAGTGCAAAAAAAACTAAATAAGACGACAGGCTCCTTCCTCAATGGTGGATGCAGGCAGACTGACTCCTACCACTTTTTTTCAAAGCATATATATCGTCACCTAGTATGATGTCATGTCCGCCATTTTGTGATTCATCCGCTGGAGATCACCATCTTGTTTTCATCCGCTAGAGTGTGCTGATACCATGTTAGTAGAATTATGTAGTCACCACACCTTTGACCTTGACCTTGAACTTTGACCTTGAAATTTCACCTTGACATTGAAATTTGACCTTGAACTTGAAATTTGACCTTGACCTTGGAATTTGACCTTGACCTTGAAATTTGACATTGACCTGGAACTTTGACCTTGACCTTGAAATTTCACCTTGACCTTGAAATTTCACCTTGACATTGAAATTTGACCTTTACCTTGAAATTTGACATTGACCTTGAAATATGACCTTGACCTTGAAATTTGACCCTGACCTTGAAATTTGACCTTGACCTTGAAATTTGACCTTGACCTTTAAATTTGACTTTGTACCTGAAATTTGACTTTGTCCTTGTCGACCATCATGGATCCGACATTTTATGTTTAGTACATGCTACCAGGAGCTACCACCTGCTGGAGTACGCCATCTTGTGTGTGTACTTGTATTATAGAGTACATTTCCATCTGGATAATTTTATTCTAACCCGCTTACGTGCAGTAATCATTTATGACCGAGGTGCCCCCCGCCATCTTGTCATTTGGTCGCCATCTTGAAAATCCGTAATTATTTAGCTAGTTATTCGGGAAAAGATCCAAAAATCATTAAATAAATCACTCATTTATTTACATATTGATTCGATCGATTCTCGTCCTCGGTTCGATAACTGATCGTTGCAATAATGTTTAATCTTATTAAAAAAAATAATTTAAATAAACCATGTTCAACATTCGTAAAAAGACTCTAAATCCTCTACGACCACCATCCTATCAGACATGAAGACCACCATATTGAAAATGTGTAATTTTAATACTATAGATCACGGAAAAAGGTCAGAAATCGTTAAATAAATTTCCGATCAATATACTGATTAATTAGATCGACTAAGGTCCTTGGTACGATCTAGGATGATGCAAAAAAATTAAATATTACATCAATTTAACATAATAGTAACAGGTTCGAGGAATTAAACACCGCAAGTTCTTTTACAAACATAATATTTATTACATAATTTCTATTCTACTACAGGATCACTTACGAAAGCCAGCAATCTTATAATCATTTAGTTCCGCAGCGGTGTGAAATGACTAATTCTTACCTTCAATCGGTTTATACTAGACAGAGTCCAGCCAGAACCTTTACAGACATAGTCCACCTATTCTTGACAGAGTTTCTGGATACCGTTTTTAACAGTTTGCTTCACATAGTTAGAACTGTAAATTACTGCAGCCGATGTCTTGAATGCACACTTCTTCACTTTGTCATCGAACGGATATGGCTTTCCATATATACAGTCCAACCACAAGTTATATTTCAAAGGTCCGTTTGTTGCTACATCATCAGTAAGCTGATTGATTATCTTCTGTCTGATATCGTCAAGAAAATTACAAATGGCTTTCGTCTCACTAAACGTATTTAGATAATTGTAGTCTTTCAACATTCCACGAAATGCAGACTGCGCCAAGTAGAAGCCATTATCGTTCACTTGTAATGCTCCGAACACAGTCTTAGGTTTAGTTCCATGTTCAGATGTCATAACAATCGGTTGCTGCGCATCTGTTTTTTTGGTTGTACGCTTTCGTGTCTCCAATCTAAAGCGAGGAGTCGAAATGTCGGCAGGTAGTTCAGCAGTAGGAGTACAGACTCCACCTTTACATTTTTTCGCATGATGTCGCAAACTGTCAATTCGAGTAAACCATTTAAGGCACTCATCACATCGAAACTTCATGCGAGAAGGATTCTTCGTGCATTTGCTCCGCTCATGTCTTCGTGCATCATGGGAAAATTCGAACGACGTATCACAGTAGCTGCAAGGACACCGTGGTGATGAAGACAATTTTTCAGACCCGATCCAGATACAGGCGTTGCAACAGTAGTACCATTTCCAGGCATTCTCTTATGCACATCGATGCATCGTTGTTGCGACGAAACCTTTACTTTCTGCCGCACAGCAGGACCTTTGCATGGTTAATCCGTGTGCTTGCGATCATTCCTGCGGTTTCGGTCAAAGGTTAAAGTCCCACCCATCAAATATGGTAGCCGTGACGTCGCAATCCAAGATGGCGGACCGTGAGAAATCTGAGAAGCACTAGCAAGAAAGACGAACTTCCTTCTCCTTGAAGACTACGATGTCATCCTTCTTATGCGATCGATAGTGAACAACCCGCATCCCGCATAAAATAAATATTATTTTACCTGCAAGCAAAACGTGACGTCATCTGATGTTGAAAAGCGGAACTGCTTGCAGCAAGTACCTTTGCATGAAATAAATTAACTCTCACCACTGAATAGTGCTATTGTAGTCGGTTAGAGACATAAAGTTTCGTAGCCATGCGGCCAATTAGTCATGCATTCTCGTAACCATGCGTTCTGGAAGCTTCGTAGTCCTATAGCCTCGCGATGACGTAACCTTGAAGACTTGCAATCGCATAGTCTCGTAACCTCGTGGCTCGTAGTCTCGTAGTCATGATGTATTGGAGCCTCGTAGACTTGAAGCTACGTAAGCAAGTAGCCCTGTAATCTTATAACATAATGCTGATGGTGTAGATGTAGCAAAAGAGAAAATTCCATCGAAGACAGATGTGTCAATTGGAGCCTTGTAGACGAGTAGCTACGTAGTCAAGAAATCATGCAGACTTGTATTCCTGTATCCACACAGTCACGTAAACTCGTTTTCTAGAAGCTTCGTATCTCTGTAGCCTCGCAGTCTCGTAAACATGAAGATTCGTAGTCACATAATCTCGTAACCTCATGGCTCGAAGTCGCGTAGTCATGAAGTCTTAGGACCTCGTAGAATTTAAGCTATGTATCCAAGTATCCTCGTAGACTTGAAGCTACGTAAGCAAGCGGTCTTGTAATCTTATAACATAATGCTGGTGGTGCAGTTGGAGCAAAAGAGAAAATTCTGACGAAAACAGATGCTGTAATTGTAGCCTTGTAGACGAGTAGCTTCGTAGTCAAGTACTCATGCAGACTGGTAGTCCTGTATCCTCGCAGTCACGTAAACCTGTGTACTAGAGGCTTCGTAGCTCTGTAGCCTCGCAGTCTCGTAAACTTGAAGATTCGTAGTCACGTAGTCTTGTAACCTCTCGTAGTCATGATGCATTGGAGGCTCTTAGACTTGAAGCTACGTAAGCAAGAGGCCTTGTAATCTTATAACATAATGCTGATGGAGCAGTTGGAGCAAAAGAGAAAATTCCGTCGAAGACAGATGCGGTAACTGGAGTCATGTAGACGAGTACCTTCGTAGTCAAGTACTCTTGCAGACTTGTAGTCCTGTATCCTCGTAGTCACGTAAACCTGTGTACTAGAAACTTCGTAGCTCTGTAGCCTCGCAAGTCATGTATAACTCGTAACCAGCTAGATCATTTTAGACTCGTAGCCATGTGGTCTCATATTCTCTTATACTCGAAGAATTCTAGCCTAATATATTTGGAGCCAAAAGACTTTTGGAACCAAAAGACAGTAGGTGTCAGTGACTGATGGAGCCAATGAATATTGTAGTCAATGAATATTGGAGCCATTGAATATTAGAGCCAATGAATATTGGAGCCAATGAATATTGGAGCCAATGAATATTGGAACCAATGAATATTGCAGTCAATGATTATTGGAGCCAATGAATATTGTAGCCAATGACTATTGGAGCCAATGACTATCGGAGCCAAAAAAAAAGTTGGAGCCAAAAGGCTGATGGATCCCTTTGGAGCAATTCGAGCCAATTGATATTGGAGCTCATGAATATTGGAGTCAATGAATATTGGAACCAATGAATATTGGAGCCAATGACTATAGGAGCCAAAAGACTGTTGGAGTCAATGACAAATGTGCTGCCTTTTCGATGCCGGTGCTGCCTTTTCGTTGGCGGTGCTTCCAAATGTGCTGCCTTTTCGTAAGCGGTGCTGCCTTTTCGTTGTCGGTGCTTCCAAATGTGCTTCCTTTTCGTTGGCGGTGCGGCCTTTTCGGTTATGGTGCTTCATTTTCGTTGGCGGTGCTGCCTTTTCTTTGTCGGTGCTTCCAAATGTGCTTCCTTTTCGTTGGCGGTGCGGCCTTTTCGTTGATGGTGCTTCCTTTTCGTTGTCAGTGCTTCCAAATGTGCTGCCATTTCGTTGGTGGTGCTGCCTTTTCGTTGTCGGTGCTTCCAAATGTGCTGTCTTTTCTTTTGCGGTGCTGCCTTTTCGTTGTCGGTGCTTCGAATTGTGCTTCCTTTTCGTTGGCGGTGCTGCCTTTTCTTTGTCGGTATTCCAAATGTGCTTCCTTTTCGTAGTCGGTGCTTCCAAATGTGCTACCTTTTTCGTTGTTGGTGCTTCCAAATGTGCTGCCTTTTCGTTGGCGGTGCTGCCTTTTTTTTGTCGGTGCTTCCAAATGTGCTGCCTTTTCGTTGTCGGTGCTTCCAAATGTGCTGCCTTTTCGTTGATGGTCCTTCTTTTTTTTAATGTTGTTTTGAATCTAGTATTATTGTAAATGATTCTTGATTTGACTAGTGTATTATTCCATCCGGTACATGTATATAAGCGAGTCCTAGACAGCAGGTCGCTCAGTTTGTTACTGTCGTCGACGGTGTAAGAATCACCTAGATTATTTCATCTGATGCATAAGTCGCGTAATTACCTGTTCTTAAGAACTCGATGGCATCTTTACCGACTTTAACACCGAACTCGATGGACGTTGTACTATGATGCACGAAGACATGAGCGGAGCAAAACACAAAGAATCCTTCTCGCATAATGTTTCGATGTGATGAGTGCCTTAAAAGGTTTACTCGAATTGACAGTTTGCGACATCATGCGAAAAAATGTAAAGGTGGAGTCTGTGCTCCTACTGCTGATCTACCTGCCGACATTTCGACTCCTCGCTTTAGATTGGAGACACGAAAGCGTACAACCAAAAAAACAGATGCCCAGCAACCTATTGTTATGACGTCTGAACATGGAACTAAACCTAAGAATGTGTTCGGAGCATACAAGTGTACGATATGGCTTCTACTTGGCGCAGTCTGCATTTCGTGGAATGTTGAAAGACTACTATTATATAAATACGTTCGGTGAGTCGAAGGATATTTGTAATTTTCTTAACGATATCAGACAGAAGATAATCAATCAGCTTACTGATGATGTAGCAACAAACGGACCTTTGAAATATAACTTGTGGTTGGACTGTATATATGGAAAGCCATATCCGTTCGATGACAAAGTGAAGAAGTGTGCATTCAAGACATCGGCTGCAGTAATTTACAGTTCTAACTATGTGAAGCAAACTGTTAAAAACGGTATCCAGAAACTCTGTCAAGAATAGGTGGACTATGTCTGTAAAGGTTCTGGCTGGACTCTGTCTAGTACAAACCGATTGGAGCTAAGAATTAGTCATTTCACACCGCTGCGTAACTAAATGATTATAAGATTGCTGGCTTTCGTAAGTGATCCTGTAGTAAAATAGAAATTATGTAATAAATATTATGTTTGTAAAAGAACTTGCGGTGTTTAATTCCTCGAACCTGTTACTATTATGTTAAATTGATGTTATATTTAATTTTTTTTGCATCATCCTAGATCGTATAAAGGACCTTAGTCGATCTAATTAATCAGTATATTGATCGGAAATTTATTTAATGATTTCTGAACTTTTTCCCGGATCTCTAGCATTAAAATTACACATTTCCAATATGGTGGTCTTCATGTCTAATAGGATGGTGGTCGTAGAGGATTTAGAGTCTCTTTACGAATGTTGAACATGGTTTATTTAAATTAATTTTTTTTACATAAGATTAAACATTATTGCAATGATCGGGTATCGAACTGAGGACGGGAATCGATCGAATCAATATGCAATTAATGAGTGAATTATTTAATGAATTTAGAACTTTTCCCGAATTTCTAGCTAAATAATTACGGATTTTCAAGATGGCGACCAAAAGACAAGATGGCGGGGGCACCTCCGTAATAAATGATTACTGCACGTTAGCGGGTTAGAATAAAATTATCCAGATGGAAATGTACTCTATAATACAAGTACACACACAAGATGGCGTACTCCAGCAGGTGGTAGCTCCTGGTAGCATGTACTGAACATAAAATGTCTGATCCATGATGGTCGACAAGGACAAAGTCAAATTTCAGGTACAAAGTCAAATTTAAAGGTCAAGGTCAAATTTCAAGGTCAAGGTCAAATTTCAAGGTCAGGGTAAAATTTCAAGGTCAAGGTCAAATTTCAAAGTCAAGGTCAAATTTCAAGGTCAAGGTCAAATTTCAAGGTCAAGGTCAAATTTCAAGGTCAATGTCAAATTTCAAGGTCAAGGTCAAATTTCAAGGTCAATGTCAAATTTCAAGGTAAAGGTCAAAATTCAAGGTAAAGGTCAAATTTCAAGTTCAAGGTCAAATTTCAATGTCAAGGTGAAATTTCAAGGTCAAGGTCAAAGTTCAAGGTCAAGGTCAAATTTCAAGGTCAAGGTCAAATTTCAAGGTCAAGGTCAAATTTCAAGGTCAAAGTTCAAGGCCAAGGTCAAAGTTCAAGGTCAAGGTCAAGGTCAAAGGTGTGGTGACTACATAATTCTACTAACATGGTATCAGCACACTCTAGCGGATGAAAACGAGATGGTGATCTCCAGCGGATGAATCACAAGATGGCGGACATGACATCATACTAGGTGATGATATATATGCTTTGAAAAAAAGTGGTAGGAGTCAGTCTGCCTGCATCCACCATTGAGGAAGGAGCCTGTCGTCATTTGTAGTTCTTTTTGTACTCACCGGGTTCGAACCGAGGACGGTGATCGATATAATCAATCAGAATGCGAATAAGTGAATTTTTTTATAAATTTTAAATTTTTTTTCGTTAAAATCGGATAATAAATAAAAAAGTTAAAGATGGCGGCCGTAACGAAACCTGCAACGGTGACGTCATCATCCAATATGTCGGAAAACACATCACCGGAATTTTCGAGAACACACAATTACGTCATCCAAAATTACGGATCCAATATGGCGGATCCAAAATGGCCGCCGGGGTCAAGGTCAAAGTCACAACCATCCAAGATGGCCGCCGTGACGTCACAATCCAATATGGCGGTCATGGTATCCTTATTCCTAGAAATGGCTTAACTGAGGCTTTAGTTAAGGATGCTTAAGCCAGTTTTAGGAATTTTCAGCCGCTGTGATTTTTAAGGACTAAAACGGCAATTTTTCTCTCGAAACGTGAATTTTTCCCTCGAAAACGGGAAATTTTTCCTCAAAACGGGAAACTTTGAGTCATTTTGAGTCATTTTTGAGGAATTGTGAGGAATTTTTGCTGCCGTGACGTCACAAATCCAAGATGGCGGACACTGGCACCGGCAACACCGCCTGGTGCCTGTCCCCGGACCGGCCAATATATACTACTTACAAGTTAGAAATATTGATACCATGCGTGCCCCCTATGCCGTACTGTAAATTACACCTCTTGTAGAACGTTCAATGACATACTACATATATTAATTTTGATAGGGCATGTGTAGCATAATGTACGACTGCTATAATAGCCTTTCGTGTGAGTATAACTATTTAAATAAAAGTAATTTTACACATTTGGAAATACTTTTACATGTAGCAAAATAATGCTCCTGTGGCTAGAAACCTAAGAGAGAATATATAATTGTCATTACTCTACAGTTCATAAAAAAGGTTATATATTATTTTTTTTTAATTTTGTAAGAATAAAATAAAAACTAGCTTTATAATTAAACAACATATTATGTTAGTGAATAGATATAAATTATCTTTAAGAAGTAATAGATATTATTTTAATTGTTAGGATAATATTTGTCAAAGAATGTAAAATGCAATTAGCAACATAATAACACCTAATAACGTGTTTTTTTAAGAATATGTACTAAGAAATTTTTCTATTGTTAAATTCATTTTGTGAGGTCAAAACTCTTTGGAAACATCTCAGGGACTCATTAAATCATGACTAGAGAAGTAGGCAAAAATATATCTAGAATTACAGCTTATATAGAACTTATATCCAAGTGAGTTTTCTTCGGATTGATGTTATTTCCAAGATATTTTTGCTTTACGAAAGATGTCAGGAAATTTGGACTTTAAAATGGAATCGAAATGAAGAAAATCTGCACGCTGCCTCATTTGGTCCATCCACATCTTCTACTGCATCCAAAGCTTCAGGTACTTCGCTTGCCAGTGCCGCCTTCGACACCAATCCAGCCACCAACAGTTAAGCCACGTTCAGTGCAATCAAGTATGTGGATGATGAAGTTATCATCTGATTACAACATGAGAAAATAAGTCATTTATGATTTGAATATTTACTGTTTATATATGTACCGCAATATTTTCCTCTGTTTAGTTACAAATAATTATTATTTGTTTAAATAAATAAGGTCCCTGAAAACACTTACCTGAACATGAGTGCCAGCATTTAAATTGCTTCAGTTGATTTCTTTCTATTTTAACCTTCTTACGATAATTTCAACTGTTTTGCAAATAAGACCTAAAGCACTGAAGAAAACTCCGAGGTTTCCCATAAATTCGCTTTAATTTTCTAGGAATTAGTGAAACTTAAAAAGTCCTCCTTGCTCCATAATAATAAGAGTAATAAACAGCTATATTTTCTTACTGTCTACTGCAGCTTTTCTGGTCAATTTAGAAGATTCTGTAAGCATTTAGCATCAACTTTCTCTTCAGAAACTTTAGCATATGTCTCGTACACAGAAAAAAATTTATTTGCTTTTACAAAAGATTCCTTTTGGAAACCAGTTGCCACGATATATTTGGTTATGCTTCAAGAAAGATATTATAACTTTGTACAACGCATGGCTAGTTATTTTCGTATAAATGAAATACGTTTTTAAGCATAATACTGAGTATAGTGTTACGAACGCAGACAGGACCGCGACACGCACCAGGTTCGGAGCTGGCTGGCGGCCCCGCACGGCCATTGACGCACGCGCCGTCCACTGACGTAAGGCATGCCACGCGTGCCTGGCCGGATTACAAGGGTCCTCACTACCCCCTTCCCCCTCAGCTCCCCGCGCTCCGTCTTTCCTCGGCGCTGTTATCCATCGCTGAGTGGCCTGGGGAATTCCATGGGGGTCGCCGCAGCAAATCTAGCTGCATTTCTGGGCTGTTCAGGCGAGGGGTTGGCCCGGGATGACGCGACTAGTCACAACTGTTCTCGTTGGTTCTGGAAAGACGACTCAAAACTACTTAAGCCGCGACGCCGGCATCCGCGGGAGTTCTGAGCGGATTCCGAGCGAAGCGATGTGCGACAGTTATTGAGTTCCGAGAGTTCCGAGAGTTCCGCGAGCGCAGGGAAGTGCGACATCGGCGAAGAGGACGAGAGAGAGACCCCCCTCCCTTGCTGTGTGTGGCGTGATGTGGAGTTCGACTGTCGCGTGAGAGTGCGGCGACTGGGACATTGAGTGTCTTAAGGATACAATATTTTAAGTCATTTTTAAGTACAGTTATTTATTATTTGTGTAAATATATGTAATTAATAAAACTGTAATAAAACTTAATTGGGTTATCCCGTATGAACCCAGTTCTCCCCACATTATAAATGATAAAAATATTTATAAAAATGAGCGCATAACTTTATATTTCAATTGATGTTTGATTCAAGCATAATATTTTTAATCCTTGGAAAACATAATCGAATTTACAACTCTTTAACTTAATTTTGTTGTATCGTGCTTATTGTACACAGTTAATACAGGAAAGCTTTTCAGGGAACTGTTTACAAATAAATGTTAACATTTGGAGGTTCTGGAACAACACAAAGCACAAATCCTGGGTAAGAATCTGAACCCAGTATTACTACGAACACTATTTTGTAATGATACAGGCGTTTAAATGCAATTTGTACAAAATTACAAATTTCTGTGATTTTACATTAATATATATGTTCCATTTATAAAAAAAAACTCTGTATGTTACTGTGACAGTTCGACAGGGCCAGGCTAATGGAGACAACCTCGTCTTGTCTCATCGCATCCAGTATGGCTACGCCCTGACGTTTTGCGATTTATAAAAATTACGCTGTGAAATAGATTGCGCTTTTCACAAAACATTTTTCTCATGGTATTTGACAAAATGATTTTTTTATAGCTTGAATATGTATTTATATCAAGTTAAATATTAATAAATAATTTTATATCTAGTTTATGTAAACACAGAATCAGTTGAAATGTCATCGTTAAACTTTAGCTGCAGGTTCATAGAAAAATTCAATGTATATACATACTACTTATAATCCGGCGTGCTTGGAAGCTGGACTTAACCACTGGTTGGTTGCAATCAATAGATTAACTAAATGCCTAATACCGCAAAAATTACCGCTTTAGTAAACTAATTTCGTTGAAATAGTTGGGGATAACAAAACTTATCTCTTATAAGTTTTCTAAGCACTGATGTGGAACATTCAAGATTTCTGTAACGCCACGTTTATCTACACTAATATTATAAAGAGGAAAGATTTGTATTTTTGTGTGTATGTTTGTAATGAATAAACTCAAAACCTACTGTGCCGATTTCAAAAATGTGTTCACCATTAGAAAGCTACATTCACCCTGAGTAACATAGGCTATATTTATTGCTAGAAAAGATAAGGAATCCCTACTAAACCTTAATTAACGTAACCCAAGGTGTAAAAATAATGCCATAAAACATCTTACATCGCATGCGCTGCGGAAACTATTGATGATAGAACAAAAGTATTTCCTACAATATTAAAGAACATACCAATAACTACAAAGACTTTGCGATACTATATATCCAACTATTATCGTTATGACACAATAACCTCTTTAAATTTTAAAAGTTGACAGACCATGTTATTCATACTTCTGTTTAAAACGCTTTAATTGTTTTGCCATGGAGGTCGGAATGTCGCCTGGCACAGCCATGCTCGCGACGCGTGCTATGGTTATCTATGGATGATAGGTTTGTTTACGTTTGACGTGGCACGAGGCTCTTTCCTCTTTATAATCTACACTACTAGCGGCCCGTCCCGGCTTCTCACAGGTGGACATTTTTTTTTAAATATTTTTACCTTTTATTTATATTTTGTTGTTGTTTTATTTCTATATTTTTTTTAACACAGTATCACATTATCTATGTATACTTACAATCCGAATTTGTTCATCGTTTTTTTTATCAAAGTAACTTATTTAATTTTAAGAGAGACACATTACTTAGTATTTTTGACGTGAAACGTCTAATAAATCGATGAACGCTGGCTGCACGCACGAAAAATTGTCCCACTACGGATGTCCCACTACGGATGTCCCACTACGGATGTGTCCTGTTTACGCATGCTTGGCATCTCTGGTATGTTGCGGACGGTACAGAGAACTCGGCCAGCACGTGGTGGCGTATAGCTCAGGTTTCATCCATGGAGGTAATAGTCTGAGTGGAAGCGTGGAAGCAAACATGAAGTAACCGAGCAGACGATGTTGAAAGACAAGGATAGAGCTAGAGGTGGCAAAAACGCGAATGCTTACATTGTTTTGAATGGCACCGTTTTAATTTTTCGCTGAATATAAGTGATGGTGAAAGCTTGTGCAGCTTTTGGTTGCACTAATAGATTCGGCAGTTGTGGTGGATTAAGATTCCACGGGTAAGAAACTTATTTTGTTTTTTGTAAATGTATAATGTGCGTTCATACAGCGAGAGATAAATTTGGCTTTTCAAATTTCCAAACCTAATTTTAAGTGCTGGTGGACGACGTAAATAGTATTGTAATTTGTAAATGTATATGTAAGATATTATATTCATGAAAATGTAAATTTAATGTGCTTTGAACGGCCGTTACTTCAAATATGGCGAGTAAACGGAGCACACATGTACGATGCAAGGCAGATGCACCTAAACTTAATATTTTACATAAGTTTTATTCTGTTGACTACAAGCTTGTCATTGTTCTGTCTACCAATTGATTTTGTAGTAAAAGTTCCATAATCACGTATCCAAGTTAATATCTTGGTCGTGATGGCATGATCCTGTAATAAAGGTATAACTGCAATATCTCGGAAACCAGTAGAAATTTAGAAACGCCGTTTTCAAGGTAAGTAGAGGAACGTCATTAGTGTTTAAAAAATGTATTATCAGAATTTTATTATTTTATTTACGGAAAAACCACGACCCAAGAATTTTACCCTTTGTTTATTGTCACTTGTCAAGTGTTTATATATAAACACAAATAGGTAACTTATATTGTGAAATATAACTTTGCTGATGAGTCCTACTTGTAACATATTTGTGTAAAAGTGTAGTCTCCTGGAAAACAAAGAATTGAATTGAATTCAGTGGCTTCATAAATTAAACATTTGGACTAGGTAAGTTGATTAGCAAAATAATGTGCGCATGAACAATGTTAATTATGCATAAAAACATGTTGGCCTACCCTAGGCACTTTCAACTGTTGATTTAAAATGAATTTTAAGGAATATTAAAACAGCATGTTTTTTTTATTCACAATGCACGAATCTTGAGAATTATCTACATGTAAACAGTTACACACACTGTGACTTACTCTACACTTTCGCAACCTTTGTAAAATTTCTCATTAACTGTTTTTAAAAAAATGTTTTATTCGACTACAGTTTGCAGCATAGTATTTCGTGGAATCCAAAAACTCGTTTGAATTGAACATTTGTTAGTTGTAATCTAAAGTATAGTGTCGATTTCAATACACTTCTCATCAGTCGTCGCAGTACATCAATAATAATATTCACAGTAAAAAACAATATCAAGACAATGTTAAAAATAAAGTATTATAGTTGCTCATTGTATTAAACAAACATGCAGAATCATAAATACTTGAATGTGGTAATGGCAACTTGTACAGTCTTAGTCTGTAATTAAATCGTTCCTAATTAAGCACTTATAATACCGTTTAAATGTGAAAGCTATGCTATCCCTCCTGCGTGGTTCTTTATTACTAATAATATAAAAAATATAGTTTCATATTTAAATTTTTTGCACGCACATTTCCTAAAGCATCATATAAATTACATTGCTGTCTGCTATTCTTTTGCCACCCGCGATATGGTTATTGTTGTGTTAGACTTTCATGTTAGGCTAATCGCCACTGTATTTAATTCGATGGCCAGGTATATTGTATTGAGTTGATTTTCGTAGAAATAATGATTAATAAACTCCGCGAAAGGTAATGGAAAACAGAATCTAAAATTTATTTATTAATTTGTTACAACTGTCACTGGTCAAGAATCGAACCGTATGCAGGAATCCGTCGATTCAATTTGTTAATTAATAATTGATTTTTTCGGAGACTTTTGGAATTTTTCCCGCATTTCTAGCTAAATAATTACATGATTTCAAGATGGCGGGCACCTCAGTAATAATCAATGATTACTGCACTGAAGCGGGTTAGAATAAAACTAGCATGATGGTATGACTAGTACACACACAAGATGGTGTCCTCCAGCAGACGAAAACATGATGGTGGCAATGACCACTAGCAGGTGGTAGCTCCTGGTAGCATGTACTGAAAATAAAATGACGGATCCATGATGGGCATCAAGGTCAAAGTCAAAGATCAAGGTCAAGATCAAATTTCAAGGTCTAGGTCAAAGTTCATGGTCAAGGTCAAAGTTAAAGGTCAATGTCAAAGTTCAAGTTTAAGGTCAAAGTTCAAGGTCAAAGTAAAAGTTCAAGGACAAGGTCAAAGGTCAAGGTCAAAAAGTTCAAGGTCTTGGTCAAAGTTCAAGGTCAAGGTCAAAGTTCAAGGTCAAGGTCAAAGTTCAAGGTCAAGGTCAAAGTTCAAGGTCAATGACAAAGTTCAATGGCAACAGTCGAGGTTAAAGGTATGGTGAACAAAAAATTATACTAACATGACGCCTGCACACTAGCAGACGAAAACAAGATGGTGGTCTCCAGCGGACGAAGACAAGATGGCGTTCATGACGTTATACCAGCTGACGATGTATACCTTGTTATTGGTGGAGGTAGGTCAGTCTGTAGGTGGCTTCTGTGGAGGAAGGATCTGATGTTTTTTTTTGCTCTTAGCGGTTTCGAACCATGGACTTAAATCGATCTAATCAATCAGTATTCTAATAAGTTAATTTTTTTTTGATGAATTTTGGAACTTTTCCCGATTTTCTAACATAAAAATTACGAGTTTTCCCAAATGGTGTCTAAATTTCAAGATGGCAACTATAACAATAATTGCAACATTAATAGGATCCGATATGGCGGTCGTAACGTAAAGTGTAAGGATGGCATCGTACTCAACCGAGATGGTTGGACGAAACGTAACATGCATCATATATATATAATCCAAGATGGCGACCGTTATGATAACTAAAACAGCGGTTTTTAAGATTTGTATTATTTAATTCGATTATTTATTTTTTTAATGATTTTTAAAAATTTTCCCGATTTTCTAACATAGAAAATGCGGATTTTCAAGATGGCGGGCATAACGGAAATTCAACGTCGACGTCATAAACCAAGATGGCGGTTCTGTCTCGAACAGGAAAATTGCTATTATTACTTAAAATTAAAACAAAATTTCAAGTCCGAATATGCGTGTTATTTTTTTGTATACTTTATTTAATTCTTAGTCTGGTAAATGTCTCGATAGCCGAGCGGTTCAAGGCGTATGTTTTCCAACCTAGCAATCAGAGCTACGCTGGTTCGAATCACAGCGCTTACAATGTATTTTGCATAAAAAATTAAATTTAATATGTCGATAAGGACCATAATAGCTATAACATGTAATGGAACATCGACCTTATGTGATGCGACAGAGTGACGTTGGCGCTCTCTAGGAACAAACAACAGAAACAAAGTCGACGGTTTCCAAGATGGCGGCCTCCAGTGGAACAGAAAAATATCAAGAGCGACGTTGTCGCTATCTAGGAACAAACAACAGAAACTAAGTCGTCGGTATCCAAGATGGCGGCCTCCAGTGGAACAGAAAAAAAAACATCAAGAGCAACGCTGTCGCTATCTAGGATCAAACAACATAAACAAAGTCGACGGTATCCAAGATGTCGGCCTCCAGTGGAACAGAAAAAAATCAATATGGCAGTCGTGACGAAAATTTCATCATAATGAGTGGAGTGCTCGATTTAAAGATGGCGGATCCAAGATGGCCGCCATGATCTACTTGTCCCGTTACAACGTGTCCCTTTACGCTGTGTCCCGTTATGCTTTGTCCCGTTACGCTCATCCAAGATGGCCGCCATGACGTCAGAAACAGAGATGTGGCTCGGCACCAGGCACCACCGCCTGGCGCCTGGCGCAGGACCGGCTATTGTATACTACTATTTTTAAATAATCATGTCCACCCGTGCGAAGCCGGGACGGGCCGCTAGTTATTAATAAGGATACAAAATACTTGATTTCACCGATAAACCTTTGATTTTACATATTCCGCAAGAATTTATTTAGGTATTTGCAATATTTTTATAGGTAGTTTTTACAAGTAAATAAAGTTTTAAACTAGTTTAGTCCCTTTGTTAAAATAAAAAAGTTTTCGGAGTGAAATGAAAACCCATTCTTGTGATTTTTTTGCCACGAGTTTTCGAAAGCGATGTCCTCTGTGTAAACGTGGCGTGGCGGGAGTACCCAGTGCCGTAGTCAGAATCTTGTGAAGGAGGGGCTCCTGTCTAACTAATACATCCTTTTTTTATGTGTAAGTTCTCTTTGTAGTTGAATTTAAAAAAAAAAATTGTTTGTCACACTAAAATCCCGGGGAGTAGTGGACTATTAGAAATCCAACATTTACACGTAGAAAGTTAAGCTATTCTTGGATTTCAGTAAAGTAAACAATACGTCTTTTATTTTGGTTTTAAATTAAATATTTGAATCATCAATTTTTATTTAATTATTTAAAAATTAGTTAAAACAAACCATAAAGACATAGTATGTATTGTTACGAGTGGGGGGAAATTTGTTCGTGTGGAAAGCCTAATTAATTTTCTGTTTTATTTGCTTCTATTATTTACTTTACTAACTAAACCACCACACCCAATGTCTGTCAAGTTCCACAGTTCGCACTCCTCACTGGAGCTAGGCTCAACAGTGGTTCGCCCCTTACCTCGCGCCTGTCCGTACACTCAGTCTCGTGCCACTCAATCTCACTCTCATGGTCCCGTCGCTCCGCGTCGCGCCACTCGTCAAGTGTGGGAGAGGGAGGGGCGCCCAACTCGCACTCTCTGAACTCCCGCGGAGACTGGCGTCTTTCTGAAATGGACCGGAGTGGCTGTGACGTGTGGCGACATCCCGGGCCTACCCGATCCCCGAAGCATCCAGAACAGCGGTGTCACGTGGTGGCCTCCGTAAGCCAGCAGAGTCCTCATGCCAATAAGGGATATATGACAGCGCCGAGGAAGGATGGAGCAGGAGAGGCAGGGAGTGGCGATGTCGGGCCGCCCTAATTCCCAAAGGTATGCGGGCTTGACTTCAGTGGCAGTGTACGCGGGCAGCCAGGCCAGACTACGACTGGAAGGCTCGCTCAGGTACCTGCCTTGCCTCCTAGTGTGCACATAACAGTATCACGTCAACAATATCATGTCAACTTTGTATGAAAGAAATGCTTATAAAAATGTGTGCACACTGGAATTAAATAAAGACTACTTGTAAACACAATCCTAGCCGCTTTTGAGAGTGTATGAGGAGGGTATAAATTATTAGTATAGCATCTAAGGATTAAATAATACTTCTTAAATAATATAAATGAAACCCTATATAGCTATGTTGCTACAATTGTAATGCTATGTCTTATGGTAATTTTTTTTAAATCCTGGAATGTAGGGGCCTGACCTCACGCACCTCACCCCTGATACGTCCCCGGTGAGGTGGAGTGGGGAGACCGTGACATGGATAATGGGGAGGGGCTGCTACATTACCAACTAATCAGTCGGTTCGTTGGATTATCCCCGACGGTGTTGGGACACCCCCCCCCCCTCCCGGCCCAGTCAACAGGACCCCAGCCGCTAGAGGAGCCTCCTTAGCATATAGACGCCTGGGCGATTGTTCGAGACGCACCCGTCTCCTCCACCTTCGACTCTCATACATTTCTTCATTGCATCATTTTAGTTTATGTTTCATGTGTAACATCTTAGCTCTGCGTACACAGCATTTCGTAAGAGTAGTTTCGTGAATGAGACGGATGTCGCATGGGACGGAAATGTGTAACCAACAGTGCTGCGCGATGACGTGAAACGATGTTCACTTAGCCGTAAGAAAACCTTTGCTATAATTTACTGTTGGGTGAACTTTAACAAGATGGGCAGTATTTTAATAAAAAATTGTGTCCAAAATCAGGTACAAACCATGGGTCAAGTATATTTTAAAGTCTTTTTTTCGATTTTATTAAAGCTTTTTTTTAATATAGTTTGAATTTTCGTAAATGAACTGCGCGACACCGCCTGGCCTGGCTGACCTGCCCACTACGAGCTCGTAACATAATGTGCCATAAATACATGTTAATTTAAAAATAATATCTGGGTAAAAAAATTTTTACAATAGGTAGGTATAAAGAAATCAAATATAAATTTTTCTATAACAGTTTCTGTTAGTCTTTTGTTTTCTACATGACTTATATTAAATGAATGGATTTCTTACTTATTTGACTTTTTTGTAAGAGCTTTTACCATCTTAACTATTAGATATTGTGTAATTACGAAATTTCAGCCCTATAATATCGAAAAAAAAGGAATTATATTGTTAGAAAAATTAATTAATACTTCGAAGCTAGTCATGTAAAGCATGGGTTATTTGATACAAGTATTAACTTTTTGCTACAAATTCACAAACCTTTAACTATGAGAATACTGAATGAATGTTTTGTGTGTGACTGTGTGAGAGAATAAATTCATATTAAGAATTTCAATTATACTTTACTGTTTTTCTATTTAAAACATACTAACATGTTTAAGGTTAGTACTTAATTTTGTTTGAATATTTTTTTTTTCATTTAAAGAAATATTTATTATATTTTAGGTTATAATTTTATTATGTTTTTATATTTTTATATATAATAATTTTTTTAACTAATTTATTTCAGTACTAAACATGGATGTAAAATTGGTAGAAGATTCATCAGTAATTTCTGTAATTTGTAAATTTTTAGTATGTAAATTTATTTTTCATTTCTAGACATAACTTATTACACAATATGTTTCATGGTTCAGTGCAAGAGAAAGTGTATGCGCCTTAATTGCGCCAAACAAAAGTCTAAACAAAGAAATAAATAAAATATTTCTGTTTCACTAAACTGACAGTACCGGTATATATCACCTGGCAGCAGTTCGTAGTAATTATAATTAAGCTAGTAAATGGAAGATTTTTAACAGCTAGATGACATGTGAAATAATTTCTCGATGAAGAAATCGTCGACGCGCATTATCTTATCTTGCCTGAAACAGTTTCAGATATATTTCATATAAGTACAGATTTAAAGTAAAATATTTCTGAAAACAAGCTTTTTTTTAAGAGTTAAAAAATGCCATAAGTTTAAGATAAGGAAAGTGAATACGCGTGGTAGCTTTTACTACGATAAAAGGAAATGGTTTCATAACTTTACAAACGTCCTATTCATATGACTATTGTTTACGGAAAGTTACGATTTATTTTACGCTTTTAATATGATTTCACATGAATATCGTTCTTTCACTTTGTCACATGTTAAATACACGTTCATCCCAAAAAATAAATGTTAATATTTGTAAGTGTTAATTATTTGCATGCAATAGTCTGTTGAGTTCTATCTTTATGCAGTGTTTTATAATAAAAGCTTGGTTTGCACACAAAAATATTTAATGGCATGTACAACATTGTATGTTTTCAGCAGGAATAAAAAAAGGACAAAACCCAGGTCCCACCGAGATTTGAACTTGGATCCCTGGATTCAGAGTCCATAGTGCTAACTATTACACCATGGGACCGGTGAAAATTTCGTTGTAATCATTCTTTACTTCTTAATGGGCAAATGTTAAACGTCCTTGGAGATGGCAGAAAAAAGAAATGCTTTATCTTCTGGCTCAAAATCGCTTTATAAGTCGTGTCCTCTGTCCAGAAGCAATCATGGCCCTACTCGCATGTTAACAGCACTAACTCGATGTTCATGTAGTGCGAGACGTCTCTCACTAGCCTCTTGTCACTCAGGGCCCGCATTTGTATTTGCCGTTTCATATGTATTTCTGAAATCATTCCAGGTCTACTCTGGTAATTTTTTACAGCTATTTTTTATATTTTGTTCGGAATTTATCATTGAAGTATTCAAAATCCTATTAATAAAATTACTTTCATCATTTTGACTACAATGTAATATTTTGGACTCCATTAAATTCAATCAGTTGAACCAAGACACTGTTACAGATTGTTTTTAAACGGTTAATATGTATAACAGTGACCGATTTATTTATATAAATATATTTATACGGCATTTTATGTTATTAAAAAGCAACCGACCGTTCCTCAGGTCAACGACTATATGCAAATTGAGCGGAAGTGAACGTTTTTTCTGCTGAATCCTCTAAGTATCTTTTGGCTATGCCATAAAATTATTTTAAATTTATAAAATTTTATACTATCTTTATTTTGCAACAATGACTTTTAGGAAGTTTTACTGCAATGTTTACGTATTAAATTTTTATTTGCTGTGACTGTGTAAGAGTTAGTAGAACATCTAAGGACCAATCAAAACTCAGTATTGGAAAATTATGAATATTTAAACTTTTCATTATTAAGAACGTTCTTCTACGACTAAGCATCGTTTTAGCAAGATGTGCATGTGATCTTTACCAAAACAATAAGTGTAATTAGTATGTCAGGTACAGGAAACATATTTGTATGGATTTTAAAGGTTCATTAATAAGTTTGTTGACATATCAGGCAGAGCTATACCAGAAGAGATGTGCAATTAGTTATGTCTTCACTAAATGTAAAAACGCAGTAAGTCACTGATTCAACAACGCCAATTTCAAGTGACGACCATACGCATGATAAAAACTTAAAAATACTGTGTTGTAATTAGAGAAAAATCTCAAACAGTAAAATTTGTTCTATCAATAACTGTAATAATATTTCTTATTTACGTGATATAAAGGATAAGAGACGATCGAGTGACTCGTGGTTCAGAGGTCTGATGTTTAAGACGGAACTAAGCAGCCGGACAAAATCAGGTTAAATCAATATTTATTTTAATTTTTCTGTTAAAAAAGGTTTTTGAGAGACAGCAAAATATTTTAAGAGACATTTTTATGATGTGTCCAACGCTTCAATCGAGAATTATTGTATTATGGTTCATAGAGTTTGGATGCTCTTACATTAAAACAATTCCAAAAATATAATAATAATAGTGTTTCCCTGAATATTTGTCAAAAATTCGATTTTATTCCATATTGTGTTTATGTCCATAATTCAATGTATAGACAGTTTAGATTTTTGTAAATTATATTTCTATATATTATATAAAATATGATATGTGTTTGTTAAAACTATAATTTCTTGTATTATTTGTTAAATATGAACCCTTATTTAGAGTCTGTCCATCTCATTACTAATCTCAATAACATAAAATATTTCTGTAGTTAACTGTATTAATTACTTATTGGTCTAGAGTGTATATACATCAGAGTGATTACGCGAGTATTGGCGCCCAACTTTCCATACTGTTTTTTTTTTTTTTTTTTTGTAATTTGATACAACACCCACGAACACACCTACGTCATAGTAACTACATAAATATGTTGTCAGTGTATGCAGCGAGAGAGAGAAAGAGATTGTGTCACGTTGTTTTTTCACAGACAATACAGTACAAAGTACACACATGTATGCAGATACACTGGAGTAGGTACTAGTGTCACACAAGTTAGGTCAAGGAACGATTTATTTACTTTCCAGCTGAAGTATCTGGCGCTGCCCGGGCTAAACACATCATAATATAATGAACAATACTACCGAGTTTCAAGTCTGTGGGACATACACTTGAAAACCACGGGACATGTTGAGTTTAAAGTTCCATTGATTGCACAATCTAGGTGTACCAAGGCTACACATAGGCAAAACTGGGACGCCAATCCTCAGCTTCATTTTGTGGGAATGCAGGTAACCCCTAGGCAAGACGCACCAAATGTTAGCGCCTTACAAATTCAATTCAACGCCATTTATGGACAAAGTCCTAAACTAAACGGTTATTAGCGCCTTTAGTTCGCTAGCAGCCGCGAGCTTCACTAAGCGGATAGGTTTAGCCAAGGAGAAAGATAGGAGGTTGCCAGACCTTAGTATATGCCCGTGCTGCGAACAAAGAGAAATGACACAAACTCACTGTTTGTGTGTCTATGACCTACCTCCTATGGTTATAAAACTGAATTTACCCCTTTTCACTCCCTTTAGGATGGAATTTCATAATTAAATGTAGTCTATGTAAAAAAACATGTCAATCCTTTGTTCCGTTGCTGCGTGAAAGCAGCACAATCAGAAAAACACACATTTGCATGTGTAATATTATTATGGATAGTCAAATTCATACTTAGTTTCTTACCTACTGCTCTGGTAGATTTGTATATATTATTTTTTAACTCCATAAAAATAAAATATACCCACTCACACCCCTTAGGGGCGAAAATTCAAAATATGATAAAATGAAGTTGGTAATTATGGTTTATTTAATATTTGTATTCAACAACCTAGCTTTGGCTTGGTTAGGCTCGGAGCTATAGTTAATTACTCTAACAATATATATGTCCCTTTATTTTGTCATTTTAGGGGAGGGATTTCGTGATTACACAATGCCTAGTAAGTAATTTTTATAGTGAAAGATCTTACTAACAAATTAATTTTACTAGAATTCCATAAATTACTGTTCAAGTCATGCCGAAAAAAGCAAACAAACCGAATTTTTTTTTAACTTTATTTTTAACCAGCTAATAACCCGCGGCTTTGCTCAAGCATTTTCAGTGTATTACTAAAATCATACCACTGAAAGTAAAGTATGTGATTAATTCCCCAAATTTGTATCAAAAAAATAGACGTATTAAATTTTCAGGTGTATCAAATATTTATTTCATAACAAACCATTTAAAACAATATTTTTTAAAATATGTTAAGGCCATTTTAATTTTTAGTATTGATTAAGAATCATACTTTAAAACTTCTGTTTTAGAGACATATTTTTTTACCTTGATTAAATCATACTTTCCTCCTTTTCATTTCATTAGGTTGACAGTTAAAACAAATTGTTTAACATGCACCTATTTCATTTTAAGTCAGATTAATTATTTCGGTTAAAGCTATGCTCAGGATAACTTCATAATTTCGCCTTACAACAATATCTCCAATTTTTTAAGGCTATTTCATGCAAACGCATCTTTATTTGAAATAGAGAGTACATATATTAAATATCTTTTCCAAGGTATTAGTTGATCTTAGTTCGCATAGTTATACTTAAACAAAATCACAAAACGTTTTACTCAACTCTTCTTCTTCCACAAGGAAGCCAATGTTAAAACTAAGAACAAAGTAAATATAGCAATATCTTTTTTCCAAACCCAAAGTAAACTCATCCCTTTTTTTTAACCACAAATGTGAACCCCAAAATAATTATATTTTACTTATATTTACATTGAGTTATTTTTTTGCTAATTTCTTTAAACGGATTGCCTAATTTTTTTTTATTTTTCAATAACATTAACCCCTATTACAGCAGAAGGGTGATAATTCTGAGAAATTTGATAAAAAAAAGCTAGGTTAAGGTATGTTTATTTATCATTTCCAATATTTTAGTTAAATATGATTTTATTAGAAAATATATATTTTTTTGTTGCCAGCATGTTTAGAATATTTGACCCCATCAGAAGTAGAACAGCATATTTATTTATCATAACACGTAACTTACATGCCGTTTGATAGGTTCAGAGATGCGACATTTTTCATAAAAAATAAATTTACCACCTGTTCATCACTTTATGGTCGAATAAAGAAAAATGTGTGGCAAGTTCTCTAGCCTTATTATAAATGTAAGTTTTTCCTTGTAAATTTTATTTTTAGATAATTTATATTTTTAGTTTTTATTTTATATTGAATGGTATAATTTGGTTTAGTGATTTTATTTTAAGTGTAAAGTCAGAAATGTTAGTAAGTGATGTGTCGTGTCATCCCGGGCCGACCCGACAGTCGAAGTGTCCAGAACATCGGTGCTTATTCACGCCACTCTTCGCGGTGGCCTCTGTAAGCCCGCGAAGTTCCCAGGCCACTCAAGGATAGACAAAAGCGCTGAGGAAGGAGGACGCGTACTTTATACTATTAGGCGTTAATGCACCGACGTCTGGTAAAAAACTGATATTTCGTATGATAATGCGATTTCTTTTATAACTGCTCGGTGTCACAAACTTTATGCCCATTGCTTCAAGTGCAGACATGATGTAAATTTTTCATCGTGAAAAATCACAAAGAGTCCTAGTTGGTCAACAATTCTGACGATGACGGGTTCAGGATCAAGTTAAAGGGTGAAGATCATTCGAGATGGCCGCCGTGATGTCATAATTCAAGATGGCGGAGGATCACTCACTTCTCAACCAGTAACCAGTTTCAGGAAAATTTAAAAAAATTGCACTGTTATAAAAGCGTGAAATTCTGAATTTCAGAACAATTTATCATCATCAGGTCCTTAGCAGCTTTCCTTTTCAGCCAAAATATACAAGCTTTACTCTCAATTTTGTAAAATAATTTTTGAAGTGAAACATTTTTGCTGAGGGGGCTACAATTTCCGAACGTTACGAAAACTCCGATCGCATTAGGGGAGTAGTTAGGGACCGGTAGATGGAGGAGACGGAAGGGGAGAGGTAGAAATGACGCAGCATGCTTGCACACTTGCACATTTTCACAACTGCACACTTGCATACTTGCACACTTAAATATCGCACACTTGCGTACTTGCAAAGTTGGAAACTTTACACTTGCATACTTGCGCAATACAGTAGCATGAGTTAGCACTCCGATACTTGAATATATATATTTTTTAACTGCGACCTCAATAAAAGATAATTGTTTCCTATACCTAATAATAAAATAAGCAAGAAGTTTCATTTATTTCACACGGGAACTCCACGCGCACACCTTTTTTGACGTGACAACGTCTAATAAATCGATCAACGCTGGCTGCACGCACGAAAAAGTGTCCCGTTACGCACATTGTCCTGTTACGCTCATTGTACGCTTGCGCCGTATCTATCTCTCTTCCACTCTTTTGGAACAACCATCGATTTGACTTTTTCGAGGCACATTAAACTTGAAACACTCCCATTCGTTTCCTACTTTTCCTATTATCGTCCTATCCTTAACAGAATAACACAGATTGGAAGAAGTTAAATAGCAAACATGTATAAAAGTTAAAGTTAAAATAATCTCTTCGTTAAAGTAATAAACATATATTATTAAATGAGTGCAAATAAAAGTAAATTTATCAATTAAATTGTACATTTTATTTCACTCCTTCTTTGTATACATACAAAATAGTGATAATTCAATAAAAGTGATTCGATTTTATTCATAAAAGTGTGCAATTATTTCATCAATGTTTTGTTATGACGTCACGTTAAACTATCGTCCGTAAACCAACTTTACAGACAACCAATTTTTTTCTGTGAATCGAAATAAAATGTTCAATTCTTCGCGGACATGCGCGTCCTACACGGTTAGAGCTGCTCACTCGCGCGGGACTGGTGGGGGGCAGTGGGGGGGGGGGGGGGGGTTAGAGGTCACAGAGCGCCGCGCTGGACCACGAGTCCCAGCCCCCGGGGCCGACAAAGGTCAGGGGTCGCGCGACCCCTCTGGCCGCCACCAGGGGCTTAACTCCCGGTCAGTCGGGGGCGCGGCCAGTCCATTCAGGCTTAGCAGAAAACTTTCCAGAACAACCCTTGTAAAACGGGAAGCTTTCATTTCACAGACGAGAGGGCTAAAACCCGAAGTTCCCCGAGTTTCATGCTCGCTTTTCTTTTTCCGTATCTTTAATGTAGCTATTCTAACCTAATCAACCGTCCACAATGTTTTAAAGTATTTATAATGTAGCTAACATAACCTAATTGACCATTAGTATACTTTTATCAACACATTTACAATGAACAATAAAAACGAAGATGCACGATCCCTGACTACGTAAAAATCATCGCAGAATTACAACCTGTCAAGTTGGCAGCAAAAACAAAATGTATACTATGTTTCACGACTCAAGTGGGTGAAATCCTAAATTATCCTTAATTATTTTACTTTTTTTATTTCATGTTTTCCTAATAATGTTTAATTAATTCATTATGTAATTATAATGGATTGTTCTTAAAATATGTTATCATTTCAATAATAACCTTTAAGATCAATTTTTATCTTAATAGCAGCATGAATTGAGAGCGTTTCATTATATTGAGTGGTATGTACTTCTTAATAAACCGGTAGTTTGTTCATTTTGTCGTTAATGTCAATATTTTTCCCCAAACTTTGACAATCTTAATGTTATATGATTTAAGGAAAACTAAATTATTTATAAATATATGTTTTTTTAATTAAGATGTTGTTGACAAAGACTATATTCGGAATGTTATATAAAAATTATATACCACATGAGCATGTCTTCCTATTTCATGATAGAGTTGTGATTTAAAGTTGGCACTTTAGCTTATAGGCGCATTGAATGAACACATTAAATTGATGAAACTCTGAAAAAATTGTCTTTAAATTAAAATAAAATCAGCAGCGAAACAATAAGGTAAATAGAAGCTTTAACACGATAATCTGGATACTAGGTAGATTTAGAAGAAGCTTTAGCACGATAATCTGGATACTTGGTGGATTTAGAAGAAGCTTTAACACGATAATCTGGATACAAGGTAGATTTAGAAGAAGCTTTAACACGATAATCTAGATACTAGGTAGATTTAGAAGAAATACTACCTAATGTAACCGTTACCATGGTATGACTTGTGGAAAATATTTATATACTTTTTGATTTCATGGTCCATAGACGCCAAAACCATCGTCAACTCAAAAGTTTATATATAACAATTTGAGAAACACGATAACTGTCTGAATTGTTTACTAATCACTTCCAAACTGATACATAAAATATAAACATGGACAATCTAGGTTTACTTTGTTAATGGGCAATGTCCGACCAAGGGGGTGAAACAGGGAAGGTTTTTTTAAAAACCGAAAAATCACTATAACTCCCATAATATTTCGCATTTATATGTGTGTAACTCGTATGCGTAAAACAATTTTTTTTTTGTCAATAAGATTTTTGATGCGACGATCCATAACTAGGTACAAGGGGACGATAAAACAAGGGTTGGAGGACAAAAAAATAAAATAACAATGTTCGTACACAATCGAATTAGTTCAAAGTCTTATAATTTTTATTTAAAAATTTTGTCTGAAACACTTTTTGATATGATTTAACAATGCTTCAAGGGTTTTTATAAAAAAAAAAGAGGTTGAGATTTAAAAAAAAAAAACGGAAGTTTGTACTACTTACATTATTAAATCCATTATCTTTTATTGTAAAACCTAGAAATATTGTTTTCAGCTTTCGTCCAAAATAATTTTTTATGACCAACCATTACTGCAAGGGGTGGAAAATAACAGGGGTTGAAAGACAAAAAAATATTAATAATTCCCTTAATATGCGCATTATTAAATCCGTTCCATTTGTTTGTAAACCGTATAAATTTCATAAAAACGTTCTGCTGAATAATTTTATGTGACCAACCATAACTGCAAGGGGTGAATAAAACAAGGGTTTTAAATCTTATAATTTTCATTTAAAACTTTTTGATAAGATTAGCAATTTCTGCAGGGGGTTGAAAAAACAGCGGGAAGAATTTTAAAAATTCATAATTTCCTTACAATGCACTCTACTGAATTCGTTCTAATTTATCAAAAAACCTTAATTATCTACAACTTTTTCATGAAACATATTTTTTACGACTGCAAAAAGGGGGGGGGGGGTAATAAATAGGGGTTGAATGACAAGAAATTAATAAATTATTATATTAGGCACACTATCAAATCCGATCAAAAGGGTTTGTAAATATAATAATATTTAGCTTGAACTTTTGTCTGTAACAAATTTTGATAATACAAATGATTAATGCAAGGGGTTTAAAATACCTGGGATTTAAAAAAGAAAATAAATATAACTTCCCTACTATGTCCAATGTCGAATCCATTCTTACTTTGTTTTAACTTGTTATATATTTACTTAAACTATTGTTAAAATTAAGTTTTACCCAACCAACCATTATGGCAAGGGGTGGAAATAACAAGCTTTGAAAATAATAAATCATCTTAACTTCTTAAATTGATATACTATCAAATCAGGTACACTTTATTGTATGAATCCTAAACATTATCTAAAACTGTGATTGAAACCAGTTTTGAGGAAACGAATTATTATCATAAAAACAAGTGCTCAAATTAAAAAAAAAAAAAAAACATTATAAACTTTCTTGCTATCAAATTCGTTCGAATTTATTTTAAAACCACCGTAATGTTGTCTAAAACCTTGGTGCAAAGTAAATTTTTATACCAACACGTTATTAGTGAAAGGGATTAAAAATAGTGTTTGAAGATCAAAAGCAATTAAATTACCTTATTTTGACAATTCATAAAAAAATTCGTGTCAATTCCCTTTTTTAGGGAAAATTTCCCATTTTATTCTTCAAAAATTCAAAAATTCCAATTTTGATGAAACTCTAAAGAGTTTTACCTTATAAAGTAATAAAATTCCGCAGAGAGGCTTAAAGTCCGCGTCTACAAGCCTCCAATGAGCATCTGGCGCCTATCATAGATACTATTGAGCTTTGAATTAAATTCAAATTCTTTAATATTCTTCAATATTCATCAAAAAATTTAAAAAAAATAAATTTGCTTACTTTAAATAGATTTGTTACGTAATCTATTTCGGTCCATGGTTGGATTCCCGGCCAGAGTTGAAGGGTAAATTATTAATAAAAATCAAAAACTCTTAATTATAAATTTAAAAATTAATAAAACTTGCTAACGTCACACCCGCCATCTTAAATTATGACGTAACCGTTGTACTTTTCGTTACGGCCACAATCTTGAAAATCCGTAAATAAAAAGTTAGAAATTTAAGAAAAAGTTTAAATTTTATAAAAAATTTATTAATAACAATAATAAAAACATTCCTACATTTTGAAATTAGTCTTGGCCGCTACATTGAAAACCTGTAACTATTGTCCAAAAGTATTCGGAAAATTTTTTTCAAATTTGTGAAATAAAAATTAAATACAATTTTTATCAATTTTAAATTTGAAAAAGTACCTACGTCATGGAGTTTTTATTTCGAACCAGGCAAGGTCAATTAAAAATGACGACATGTCCTTCCTTGATGGAAGCCACCGGCAGACTGACCTCCAACCACTTATGCCAAGGAATATAAATATATATCGCTAGCTAGTTTTCGTCACGTCCGCAATTTTATTTTCGTCTGCTGGAGGCCGGCGTCTTGATTTCGTCTGCTAGAGTGCGCTCCCACAATGTTACTTTATTTTTTACCTGCTGGAGAGAAGTAATTATTTATTATTATAGTGGCGCCCGCCATATTGAAATTCGTAATAATTTAGCTCTAAATTCGGGAAAAATTCTAGGATTCATAAAATAAAGCACTTGTTAATTAACTGAATAAATCGATCGTTTCCTGTTCTTGGTTCGATATTTTATCTATAGAAAAAAATATTTTAATAAATATAATGGAAAGTCATAAAAGAAGCTTAAATTTCTCTTCTACTAGCCTCCAGAAATTATATAATTACATTTTGACCGCCATCTTGGAAATTTGAATTTCTATATAGTTCACGTACAATACTATACGTATAGGCCAAGTGTCTTCGGACCACGATAACAAGTCATGTACAATGTCAGGCGTATAGGCCAGACATATCCCAACCACAGGCCTTCTTTATCGATAGCTAATATAACATTTTTCAAGAAGTCCAGACAAAGTCTTCAAACTGTCAGACTTTAAGTATCGATAAAATAAATAAAATCAATTTGACCAATGGAACATGTTTTACGCTTATTAAAGGACCAAGAATCCGTGAAACATGTTTTATCCAGACGAAGTGGTTTTAAACTAGTAAATATTCAGAGCTACTAAAGATCGCACATTTAACGTACGTAGCCATGGCTGTATTATCGTATTGTATTGATGATATCGTATCACACCAAGTTAAATTTTGTCCCATTGTGCTTCATTTGAGTCAAATGCGTGTCCTTTGTGTGTGTTGTATGTAAGCATTGTGTCTACTGTGTGTCCATTTCCATTCCTGTGCGTGTACTGTGTCCATTGAGTTGTATGTGTGTGTACTGTGTGTCATTGCGTGTACTGTGTGCTCATTGTATGTCCTGTGTGTGTGTTGTGTGAGTCTATTGCGTTTGTGTGTACTGTGTGTTCACGTGTGTGTACCGCGTGTTCATTGTATATGTACTGTGAGTGTTCATTGTGTGTCCAGTATGTGTGTACTGTGAGGCCATTGTGTGTGTACTGTGAATCCACTCTGTGTACTGTGTGTGTTCTGTTTTTTATTGTGTGTACTGTGTGTCCAATTTATGTCTAATGTGTGGTATTGATTGTTCATTGTTAATTTGAGTGTGTATTGTGTGTCATTGAATGCCCTGTGTGTATTGTGTGTGTTCATTGTGTTTGCTATGTGTGTACTGTATGTCCAGTGTGTGTACTAAGTGTTTTTGTGTGTATTTGCATGTATGGTGTGTATACTGTTTACGTTTTTTGTTCTGTGTGTATAGTGTGTGTGTACTGTGTCCAATGTGTGTATTGTGTGTTCTTTTCTTCTGTTGATTGGGTTTCGTTTCGTTTAATGTGCGTAGATATATCTGTAGTAGCTCTGAATATTTACTGTTTCAAAACCTCTTGAACTTGATAAATCATTTTTTAACGTATTTTTGGCCCTTTAGTAATCGTAAAACATGTTCCATTGGTCAAATTGATTTTATTTATTTTATCGATACTTAAAGTCTGACAGTTTGAAGACTTTGTCTGGACTTCTTGAAAAATGTTTTATTAGCTATCGATAAAGAAGGTCTGTGGTTGGAATATGTCTGGCCTATACGCCTGACATTGTACATTGTGACATATTGTTTTGACTGAAAGGTATTCATCTGCTATAGCATCCTACATAACCTCAATGTGTGGCATTGGAAGTTACCCGAGGACACTATAACACATGAAAGTTTCAGATATGTCGGATCGTTTACATTTGTTGTACTATGTTATTATGTATTAACCAAAGGATTAGTATAAATTACTATAGAGACATGAGAATATGTTGCCTTTATAACCAAACATAATATGTTAAAAGGAATTGAAACTTATTGGAATAAACCACTGGGAACAAATAACACAAATATCAGATTGGTGCTGGTTGTAATTATAGGCCTTTGTAAAAACAACAATGTAAACAAACATCAATAAAACAATTAACATTTTAACAAATGTTATTGAGTATTATAATATATTAAGTAACGAGCTCGTGAACAACTAGGTACGTACCAAGTATTTATATTAGATTTAAGTAAAAACAGGTTAAGTTTATCAACAAATATTATTAAAAAAATAATTCATCAAACAAATATTAAATTATTGAAGTCTTCTTATAATTCTTTCTTCATAATGAAAATTAATTGCCGGAAATGTTCCAAAGTGTAGAAATCAATATTATTTCGTTGATTCAAGTTCAATAGTAGAAACTTGCATGATGATCACGTAGAAGTTTAAAACAGCTACATAACCTTAATATAATAATAATGATAATAATGAAATTTCTGGCCTTTGTTTTGAAGAGGTTAATTCCCAAAAATGAATTTAGATTCCTGGAACACCAAAGCCAGGATGAGGCCCATGACTCGAACCGCTATGGAATGAAACCACAAAAATATTAACCTCCAAACATAAAAAATAATTATCATGGGATACACTTTTCCCACAGACGAAACATTTACTCACCCAAAACGGCGGTAACAGATAAGTTATTACATTTTGTGGTGGTTTTTACATCCGCACCAAAAAATTACATGCCAAATGGCCGAAAAGAAATTGAAAAGGGCAAGGTAAGTCTTTTTCGTTAGACACGACAGAAATCATAGAATTTACAATAAGTAGAATTATACAAACAAAACAAAATATTCATAGAACCAGTATTGTAGTAGTGTTTCCCTTACACATTTGATTATAATAGAAACAAACACATTTAAGACATTATTAATTAAATAGCTACACAAAACCTTAACATTAAGATAATGAAATATGTGAAGATAAATAAATATCAAATACAATCTTTGCATAAATATTTTAAAATTTATTTAACATGAAAGATTAAAAAAAAGAAATGTGAATAAATTAATTACCTACTCATAAAATCACGAGTGCCATACCTAGAAACGGCACAACATGACTTGTTATCGTGGTCCGAAGACACTTGGTTATACGTATTTGTTTTGCAGTGATCAAGTTTCAAACAAAGGATCGAATCAATCATTATATACTGAGTGAATTTTTTGATTAATCGTGGAAATTTTCCCGAATTTCCAGCTTAATAATTAATATTTTACAAGGTGGTAGTCAAAATGTCATCATAGACTTACTGAAGGCTTTTAATAGGTGAATTGGAGCTTCTTTTAGGACTTTATACCATATTTACTTGAAATTTTTTACATAAAATAAATATTTTTGTATCGATCAAGTACCGAACCAAGGATAAGAATAAATACAACCAATCGGTTTATCAATGAGTGATTGTTTTTTAAATGAATTTTGGAATTTTTCACTAATTTATAGTTAAATAAATACAGAATTTCAAGATGTCAAAATTTTTAAGATTGCGGGCGCCCTGGCACAAAAAAAAATCCTGTATTCTAGCGGGTGAAAATTGTACTAATCTGGTGGTAGCATCCTTTAGCAGAAGAAAACAATATAGTGGTCGTGACGACATACTAGCTGGATATATATTTCACCTTGGCATTAGTGGTGGGAGGTCAGTCTGCCTGTGGCTTCCGTGGAGGAAGGATCTGTCGTAATTTTTATTTTGACCTCTCCAGGTTCTATCTAAAGACTCCGTGATGTATGTGGTTATTAAAATTTGGTTTATTAATTTTTGTAAATTTTAATTGTTATCCTAATTTTTTGGATAATATTTACAGATTTTCAATATGGTGGACGTAACGAAAAGTTAAACGGTTATGCCATAATTTAATATGGTGGGTGTGACGTAAGCATTTTTTTATATTTTTTAAAATTGTAATTAATGATTCTTTTCAAATTTTTATTAATAAATTACATGTTTATTTTCGCTGGTAATCAAACGAAGGACTGAAATCGATTAAGTAACTAAACATTTGCAGTAAGCATTTATATATATATTATTTTTTCTGACATGTTTGGTTAAAATTAAAGCACTTTGAGTTTTACGCACAGGTCAAGGTTAATGGCCTCCAAGGCTTGTAGATGTGGACTTCAAGTCTCTTTCCGGAATTTGGATACTTCTTAAGGCAAAAATCTCTTGAGGTTTTTCGAATTCCGGTTTATTGAATTTTTGAGGAATAAAACGGGAAATTTTCCTCAGAACGATCATTTTTCTCTCAAAATAGAGACTGTTATTATTTTCCCTTCAAAATAGAGAAATGTGTTTCATTTTTTTTGAGAATTTCGGAGGGATTTTTTTCCACAAAACTGGGAGTTTTGACGGATTTTGACAAATGTTTCCCAATTATGAGTCATTTTTTGACAAATTTTTTAAGATTAAGGTTATGGTCAAAGTTCATTTCAAGGTCATTCAAGATGTCCGCGTGACGTCACAATCCAAGATGGCGTCGATATTACACAATCCACAGCCTGAAGCCTTAGCTCGGTCAGGGTATTTATTATATACTACTGGTTCACAATAAACAACACGCCAACACAAATTAAAAAAATGAAGACGTCGTACATACATTTTATCCTTTCACAAAGAACAAGGCATTGTACCATGTTCTTACGTTCGTGGTGTCTGATAAACTGGCACAGATTGCAATTCAAGTAGTTTTCAAATCAATATTTTGTTCCCCAGAAATGATTGATATCATACTCAATTTTTTCTGGTTAATATTTAAAGACACTTATTACGGATAAAAAAATTTTATTAAGACAATTATCTTTCCAACAAACAAAATTCAGTCCTTCAAAATGGCTTAGAAATGCTATTTGGTACTTCTATATCTAAAGGTCCTAGTCTTTAATGTCTAAGAACATTCTTATACATACTTCCTTACTTTCGTTCTCTTAATAATTTTTGACCTATTATTTTTTTGTTTTTTTTTACAATTTCAGTGCCAGACAAGAGTTATAAACCTTTATTAGGGAGGCACTTAACAAGTATAACACTAAATAAACAAATGTTTAACCCATGAAAATAGTAAAACACGAACATAAAAAACAAATATGTATTACAAACATAAATCATAGAACCAGTGCAAACCCAAGACAGAAAATAAAACAAACAATGCATAGAAAAAAAAGTTATTTTCAAAATATTTTAATTTAATATTTAATTTAATTATTATTTTTAATTATAGATTTAAGTGAGACATAAAAGTCTTGAAATAAACACAGACAAAGAACCGCTTTACCAGCATGCGCTTAGTGGGCCTTAGCATCGGCCTTTTTTCTTTTTATATTAATAGTAAAACACATGCTCCTGTATTCATAAGTCAACAAGATATGAAATTCTGAGCATTTATTATTTAATATATAATTAATTGTTCCTGTGGGCTAATTTGTGAGGCTCTTTCCTCTTTTTTGAATAAAACCTGCTCAGAGTATTTCCTCGCGGCAGTAACAACAAGAACAAAAAGTGACCTCGCACACACACATACACACAAATACGTCAGCATTGTGTAAAACCGTCCATTGTTTGCTCTGAGACTGATGACACGCAGCTACAACATTGTTTTTTTCGCCGGTGAAATAGCCCGAGAAAAAGACTGTTCGCGCCCATACCTTAACCTGCTTCGTGAATGAAATATAAAAAACAACACACACACACACACTTTGTGTGACAAGCCAGTAGGTAGTATGCAAAAATGGTCAGTGGCTCGAATAGGGAAAGATAAAGAAGCTAGTTAGAGTATAACGTGAAGGCTGAATTTTTTTCATAACCAAGGCTGAAAGATTCTCGTCTATTTTAAAATATATGGGTTTCTTTAAAGATTTATGTTTACTGAAATTGTTTTTATGTATACTGTAATTTTATTTCACACCCACGGCTAGTTAATATAATAAATTTTAGAAAGGTAGAGTTATTTTTATGCATGTTGCGAGAATCATAAACACAGCATCAGCAGGCCTTTATGACCTAGTCAAGAACCGAAAGAACTTATCCAAATTGATCATAGTCATTGGAGAAATTTTTGAAGAACGAATAAAGTATCTAGAAGTAAAACAAACGGTGAAATTTCCTAGCGGTAACTGACCATCTTAACCAACTTCTGATCTCCTTTGCGATGGTAGTCTGGTATGCCCCGTGGCACACGCCCGCGTGCGAAACATTGCCTGCTTGCGCCTGCCCGCTTTAAGGCTCGTGCAGTAACAACTCAAGAGCTGTATTTTCACCCTTATTCCGTAGATTAATGACTTGATGTAAGATTTGTTGAAACCACAAAATATGACAGCACAAAAATATTTAACCCAAAAAAAAGTGCTTAGCAATGGCGTATGTCCAAAAGCTTACATCAAGTCATGCACTCCCATTGCACAAATCTTTCGTAGATTAACCTTGATTTTCCAATAAACTACATATCTTTTCAACTGTGTGTACGTAGTGTGTGTTTATGTTTTTTTTTTTTATTTTCACGCTTGTGGTGTTCACACGCTCACACACGTTTTAATGTCGCTTGATTGGTACATTGTTGGATAAATTCCTTTTAACTAACCTATTTAGTATTTTAAATAAATTTACGTTAGGAAAACTGTTTTAATCACTAAATATTAACGAATCACCTGAAATTAAACTCAGTAAAACCTGAATAATGTTATTGAAGTGAAAATTTTTATTCTGCCCAGTGAAGTATCTCCTATCTAATAGATAATATACCTAAGTTCTTGAGTTTTTCTTTAATAATATCGATTTTTCAACCCCATGAAAATCAATAAACTGTATTTAATTATATTAAGGTCTTACAGAAATTTTTTTAAACCTTTTAACCAATTTTTATTCAAATATTAAGACAGAATCGTTTGTGGTACCTGTGTGCTACTCTCACCTAGGAAACCGAAAATAAACCCTTTGCAGTTTCTGGTGAGTAGTATACAAATGTTCCTCCGAGAACTGGCTTCTGGCTGTGAAGCCGGGAGCCGGTCAGCCATATTGGATTCTGAAGTCACGGCGGCCATCTTGAATGGTTGTGACCTTGACCTTTGACCTTGACCTTGACCCCGGCGGCCATCTTGGATCCGCCATTTTGGATGACGTCATTGTGTTCTAGAAAATTCCGGCATTAAGTTGTCCGCCATATTGGATGATGTCGTCACCGTTGCAATTTTCGTTACGGTCGCCATCTTTAACTTTTTTATCATCCGATTATAACGAAAATTTTTTTAAAAATTATACAAAAATTTACTTAATAAAATTTTAATAAATTTTTTATAAAAAACAAACATTTACGACACGGAGTTCGGAGTCCTCGGTTCGAACCCGGTGAGGGTAAAAAAAAATAAAAATAGCGACCTATCCTTCCCCCGTGGTGGCTGCTGGCAGACTGACTCCCACCACTTTTTTCAAAGCATATATAACATCATCTAGTATGACGTCATGACCACCATCTTGTCTTCGATGCTGGAAGCCATCATCATTGTATCGTCGGCTAAAGTGCGCTGATGCCATGTTAGTTTAATTCTTATCCGCTAGAGTGCAGTTATCATTTATTATTGCTGTGACACCCGCCATCTTGTCATTTGGCCGCCATCTTGAAAATCCGTGATTTTAATGCTAGAGATTCGGGAAAAAGTTCAAAATTCATTAAATAAATTTGTAATCTATATACTGATTGAATATATCGGTTAAGGTCCTTGATTCGATCCCTGCCCGATACAAAACAGCTTTAAAATTTTAAAAAGTACCACTAAAGTGACAGGTTTAAAAAAATTAAAACACAGCAAGTCCCTTTTAAAAAAAAATTTTTTATTACATACATACTACACTAATAATAGTACAAAAAAATACACAATCAAAGTACTAAAGTTTTGCGGATTCCTCGATTAAAACAGTCTTCTAAATGGACGAAGTAAGTCTTTTACATGTTCGTAAATGTCTATTCAGTTTATCCGGTCGACATATTGGTAAACCACAATTTTCACACAAAGACGAATTATCGACTTCATTAAAAGGACAGTGATATATTTCGTGTCGTTGTGCACTTTGAATATTTGCCAATGTTTTGTTACAAAATATACAGCTTGATTCCGATGAATGTACAGCCAGTCTATCACAATTCCTGAGGTGCCGTTTTAATCTTCCATATTGTACAAATTTGCTTAAACATCTGTTGCACTGATATTTAATGCGTTCAGAGTGATTACTACAATTGTGTATTACATAATCCCGTAATTTCAAGTTTTGTTCTTCTCACAGTACGTGCAGTCGGGTGATGGAACACCGCTGGATGCTCCTTCCTTCATCAATGACACTGGAACTGTTCACAACCATTGTAACACTGCTGACATGTTAACTTCTGAAGCCGTTGAGGTCTGCTCTGCAGAAGATGTTGCACGCATCGAAATCTCCTGCTGTGCTGAGAGAGCAGGTGTAGCTGTAGACACCGTTGTCATCGTGCTCTGCACTGATGATGGTAGACCTTCGATCCAGGTTGGTGTTGATACTGGTAATGATGCCATAGAGTTCTCAAGAATAGCTAGATACTGGTCTATTACGTTATACAAGTATAACTATCCGAGCCGTTCATCACCGCAGCCAGAGACAGACTGAAGTCCATATCACCTTGGGTCTCACTTATATAGTCTCATTTGCTTGTTCAACACATGAGTCCAAACAATAACCATGTTCATTATACTCGCACTTAACTTTCTCGGAGCATTTTTTGTAATGGTGATGTAAGCTGTCAAGACGTGAAATTTGTTTACTGCACTTATTGCACTGAAATTGTATTCGTTTCAGTAAATTATTCGGACAACTGCTTCTTTCATGTCTGCGCGCATTCGTAGGTTTTGTAAAAGATGCGTCACAATATTTGCATTGATGCGCTGTACGCTCTTCATTAATTGAAGTCTGGAATGCAGATGGTGAAACTTCAGCTGATGATGGAACAGCACGTATCGTTGTCTCCTCTGCAGTCGGTATCGGGATCTCCGACTCCATCATCGCTGCTGCCATCGAGGTCCCCGCTGCTGTCGGTAAACATTCTATTCCGGTCGACATAACTAAATCTCACGAAAATTACGGAGAGAGCACGTCCGTACTGCACCGTGGTCAGAGGTGAACTGTGGGTCCAGTCGTCTGAACCTCGCTTATATACCCGTGCTCTACGGGTATACTACATGAGTCAAAATATTGTCTGTATTTAAAATTATTTTTTTTATTAGGTACCTAAAAATTGTAGAAATAAAAAACACACGAGTTCAAGTTTTACACATTTATTTATAAAAAGTTCACAAATACATATTAGGTTAAGGATTCAAGCATTTTCACAAGCAAAGTCTTTAATGCCGCACGCACTGTAACATCGACTCCGGTTCCAACTGGTTCGCAGGCCACGGGATCAGGAACACAGGTTTCCAGCTGGTCATCTTCTGCGACGGCGACATCTCCGACAAGACATGGTCGGTGACGTCTGTGACCACGTCTACGCCTGGGCTTTGGCTCAGTGCCAGTTGGGACAGATTCACTGCCTGAACTGCGACGACGAGACGCACACCATTTGGAAGTCTGCGTAGAAGCATCACAGGTCGCAACAAGTTGCAACACGTCAATGTTTGGTGTTGCACGTGCAGACGAGGCGACTACCTCAGCGATGCTAGCAGGAAGGATTGTGTGTGGTCTCATGCGATAGACGGCACAGTTTCCAGGTTCGCAACAATCTAATAGCTGCTGAGTCGGTTCGTAGGACACAGGAAAGTGCGCAAACCGACAATGCTGAGCGTCTCCATCACAGGTTTCTGTATATGTACGTAGATACCAGGAATCCCAGTAGCTGTACTCGACACTGCTGAAGCTAGGTCTTGCGCACACGTACACGTTAGCAGGATGAAACGTTAACATCTTCTTGCAGGTAGAACGTCAACTGAAGGCACGTATGTAGGTACGACATTTATATATGCAGGCTCCTACTAACACTGTGTGTGCCATTTCTGCATTAACTGCGAGTTTGTACAGGCACAGACACGTTCAAACTTGTCACGTAGCTGCACGTCGTATATTACACTAAGCTTGCACAGGGAAGGACAGCCGTAGTCGGTCTGTAGGTCTACAATTACAACTGACGCATCACACAACTTAATCAGCCATTTCTTCTGTTCCGGTCCGGCAACGTAGATTATTTCGTTTTGAAGTAGTAAATCTACAATAGTGTTTTTCACTTGGTGGTACGGAATTTTTCCTTCGTCCCACTCCAGGCCATGGTAGTATTTACATAGCCATTCATTCGACCGTTTACTTTTTTCGTCTAGTAGTTTCCACGAATACGGAGGTCGCAAAGTGCGTGATCGAGTCTTGTCTCCGGAGCTGACGCTAATTTCCTTGAGCACGAATCCATTTTGACTCTGGAAACCTTGCAGGTTGCAGTACATATTGTCGCTAGCAATGCTCGGTCGTAACTAAATTATTATCGAAAACGAAACAGTATTTATGTCAGAATTTTCACAAGTTTGTCTCGACAATTGTACGATGCCAGCCGATCGTGAAGTATCAGACAAAAAGCATAGGTGTTTGGCGGAATATTTCCGCTAGTCGTTATCTCGATCCTACAGTCGATGATGTTTGAATTTATACGATCATCCTGTTTGGAAACGTCAAACACCATTAACGGTGCCTTGTTCTTGAAACTGTCGGGACTCAGTATCGGTGACTGTATCCGCCCGTAGTAAGCTTGCTGAAACTTGGCAAACATTTAATATGCTAGAAGAAATCTTCCACTTTCAAAATCCATGTTCATGTCCACGTACGGATAACTATCGCTGTTTAAAAATATTTTTACGTTGCGTATTTGACAGTTATCGAATACGGAGCGACTTACTCCTGCATTAAGCTGTCTTCCGGTCTGAAGCCCGACGATGATGTATCTTGGTTTTTCCGTAGCGAAGCTGGACTTTACTATCCAATTGATACGCTGATTATGAGGCAAGCCAGGATAAGTTTCCAGGCTCCAGGATCGGAATGGCACATCGAAGTTCTTGCCATTTTCTATGTTCTTCAACATCTTGACTCGTTCAACGGTGCTCATTTGGATTTGGGGCAGTATCCACTCGATAGACTGTAGTGTTAGCGCGACATCTTGAGGGTTTTCTGCAGCTGCGACAATTGCATTAGTGTGCGTGTTGGCTAGAAGCAGTACGAGCTCTTGTTTCGAATTAATGATTATATGCTTGTAGTCCTCAGCGAATCCATGAAGCATGGACAGAGGAACACAAACTTCGAACTTCCCTTCGACATAAACCGGAAGCTTATATTCATCCTCGAGAGCCCAACCGGCCATCTTTGCAGCAGACAGTTCATTTGGAGTGAGCGAAAGGTAATTTTTCATAGCAGATGTTATGCCTACATCTCTCGTCTGGTCTACCTCGACGCCATTGAGTACGTATGTAATGCGCTCTATTAGGTGAAGAATACCATTGCAGGATATTGATGTCGTTGTCGGGTGCGTACCATCCGCTTTTGTAAGCGTGCCTCTTATACGTAGAAATGACTGCGAAGGTAAAGTACAAATATCTTGGTGTTGTACAGCAATGCGTACTTCCGATGGTAGTGCGTACGGTCCGAGCAGGAAAGGCTGGTACTCGTGCAATTCCATTTTCGTAATGCTGTCTTCAAAAATGACCGGATCTTCCACGTTGAGGATTTCGTCTTCCATATTTACTCGGCACTTGTCCAATACTGAGAAGATACTTTATGCTGTCAGGTGTTAATGCACCGATGTCTGGTAGAGAACTGTTCTTATGCACGACAATGCGATTTCTTTTATAACTGTTCAGTGTTACGAACTTTATGCCCATCGCTTCAAGTGCAGACGTAATGTAATTTCTTGGTCTTGAAAATTCACCAATAGTCCTCGCTGGTCAACGATTCTGACGACGACTTCGTGTGCGCACTTCACGACGACTGGAACATAAATGATACTTTGCGGTACTTCGACCAGTTTATATCCTGGCGGGACCATCGGCGAAAACTCGTGCAGCATGATGCTTAGTCTTCCGTTGAGATACGTTCCACTTGCCAAATTACAGTTTATTCTTATGACATTCACAGGCAAAATGTTTACTGCGCGTGTAGATTCGTACGTTCTTCCTGTTTCATACACCTTTGATTCGAATCCGAGCATCGTACCTATGGTGCCAGGTTTCGTAAAGTCGACATTTTCACTACATGTTAGAATACTTTTTTGAGTGTTTGGATTTCCACGCAGTTGAAAGTCTACATCCTGTGGTAACATATCCCTGATGTAATTTGCAATGTCGTCAATTTCTTAAGAGCCAACAGGTAACTGTATTTAATGAGCGGTCCCATCGCTTTTCAGGAAGCAAATCTTGCAGTTTTCCTCGTCAATGTTCGGTGTGGCATTATACGTTTGAAAATCTACGAGTCCGATACACCATTCTCCGTCTAAATCCAGAGGCGGGAAATGAACCGCCCGCAGCTCAGATGCGTGACCTGTCAAGGTAAGTGTTATCGACATGACTTATAAATTATCATCACTGAACAACCTTTAAGTAGCAATATTTATTTGTCAGCTAATTTTTGTTTGTTAAAAAGCGAAGACACAAGTGTCCGCAGTTTGTTTGATTAGGCTTCTGTTCCGTTTCGTAATTGTAAAACAACGTAGTGGACCGGCCCAGGTACAACCTAAGTTCTGGCGGAGGCCGTAAATTTCCAAAACTATCGTAGTACTCGGCCATGTTTCCAGTCTTTACATAGGCCACCCAGTGCGTGCCTCGACCCGCCGACGTGTCTAAATTAATTATGGCGCACTCACGTGTCTTTGGATTGCTGGGCAAAGTGTCTCGCATAAACATGCCACGGAAATTTGGTATTTTCAGTTTGCGTGCGTACTTTATTAAATCTACGTTGGTGAGCGGTCGTTTCGGCAGCGAACTTAGGATTTTTTCATTCGTTTCTTTTTCATGCCACGACCTGTCTTGTGAGGTTGTAAGTAGAGTCATGCGCCGTTTTTTTTTACCGATGGCAATGGCTTCCATGCTGGCATTGTGTCGCTGTGCTTCTTTTAACTGCTTGCGCTCATTCTTCGAAGTGTTGACTGCCCGCACTATACCGCTCGTTGCACCGATGAGGCCGCCGAGAGCACCCAATGCAGGCAAAAGCAAAGGAAGAAATCCTCCTATAATCTTCTTGTTGAGAGTCTGTAGTTTTTGCTTGGCTTTTTGCACGCCTGCACCAGTCTTGCGTTTGGTCTTGCGTGAGTTAGTATTTGACTTGATGGAGCTGGTTCGACGAGCACCCAGTCCTAATTTCGTCTTTGCCTTCATGATTTTGGAAACGCCCCACGCTGCGATTTTCTCTCCTAGTCCCGCGTTCGACGATTTACTTATATCTTCGGCTTCCTGTGCCAATATCTCGTCAGCCCGGTGTCTGGATTCCAGATCCTTGCTTAATGAATATGCGATATCGTGCTGCTTGCACTTTTCGTCGAGAGAATTTATGCCCACATCACCGCGAGCTAACCTTTTCGCTAGTTTAGTGCCGGGGCCGCAGAATCTGTAGCCGGGAATGTGTAGCTCGAATGGTAGATTGTTTATCAGCGAGTTCACGAGTCCTGCACCGATGTGTTTTTTGTTCTTTCCTCTTCGAGTCATTACGCACAACTGACCAGAAAGTATAAATGTGTTTGATTTTATACAATTACTTTAGTACAATGCAGGTCGTAAAGCAAGACGTGTGTTTGCCCGTACGCATTACGCAAGACGATGTATTTAGTGTGCGTGAATCACGACATGGCTTACTGTTGCCTTCCGCCGTACGTTGCATAATGGCGGGTCCGTCAAACTGTGGCAAGACGTGTGTTTTACTGAGTTTACTGGAGGAGCCAAACGGTCTTCGGTTCGAGAACGTTTACTTGTATTCCAAGTCGTTGCAACAGCCAAAGTACCAGCGCCTATAAACTGTTCTACGCTCGGTGGATGGTCTGGAGTATTTTCCGTTTAGCGATAATACCGATGTTGTACCTCCAAGCGAAGCAAAAGCCAATTCCGTGTTTGTTTTCGACGATGTAATGTGCGTGAAACAAGGCATAATACAAGAGTACTTTTCCATGGGCAGACATGCCAAGGTAGACTGTGTTTACCTGTGCCAGACGTACAGTCGTATTCCAAAAAATCTCCTACGAGACAACGCAAATATCATAGTTTTGTTTCGCATGGACGAACCTAATTTACGCCACGCTTACGACGATCACATAAACACCGCCATGACATTCCAGGAATTCAAAGACATGTGCTCCTTGTGTTGGAAAGAAGAACACGGATTCCTAGTTATAGTCAAAGACTGTCCTCTATATAAGGGCAGGTACAGACAGGGTTTCGATCAGTTTATCGCCAAACATGAGTCATAGCTTTTCTAAATTCGGACGTAGCAGTCGAGGCTTACGTACTGCTCTCAAGTCTCATGACGGCGATATCCGCAAATACATTTCGCTACTGGCTCAAAAAGTAGACAGTGTGAAAAAGGAATTACTTGAGTATCTCGTTGCCATCGACCAGCGTGTGGAAGCCTCGGATTCTCGCATTCGCGACATGATCGAAGTATCGAATGCACAAAGACGTGACGATCTGAGGATTTTTCAAAGTAGTCTGAAAGCATCACTATCTCACTTGTCAACAAATTCAGATTTGGCCAAACACAAGAAAGAAGTTTCTGCGAACGAATAAAAAAGTATAAAAGGATGTCTTGCAATAAGTTTTCAGCCAGTACAATGTCGGACCTGGCCAGTGACCTTCATCGAGCTATACAGTCTGTTCGTGAAAAATATTTACTTGCTAGACGAACCAGACTTGCACGTGAGATGGAAAATGAGGAGATATTTAAACCAATCTCTAGTTGCCTCGACGAACTTAAAAACAAGGAAGAACCAGCCATCATTGTGAAGACAGAAGTTGAAGATGAAATGCCAACTGTAAAGAAGAGAAAGTATGAACTGGATCGAGAAGAAGAGGACTTAACAAGTACAGAGTCCATGCACAAGAAAAAAATACCGAAAAAGGGACATCAAGTTAATGCAATGGTCCGTCCATACCTGATATCGTTTACGAGCCGGAATAATGACACGACCTACGGAGTGTACAGAAAACATTATAAGTGGTTCCTCGGTGCTAAAGAAATAGACTTTCTACCAGGAAATATCGTGCACGTAGAAGCGTTCAAATCACGCGGGATTCCGGGTCTCTACGAATTGCTGTATCGCAGAGAGCCTAAAGGATATTTTCACAAAGACTTACAAGAGTACAAAAAACTGCTAGAGCTAACCAATGCACATTTTCGGGATAACGATCCAGATAGTGGTGTATATAAAGACGTAGATCATGAAAAAATCGACATTCTCGCTAATCTCTTCATTGAACTAACAATACATGGCGAAGGTTTAAAAAAGCTAGAAAGTGGTCAGATATTTGACTATGTATATTGGAACGACCCTAATGAATTAGTTGATCGCCTTAGAATTCTACATGCTTCGCTTAGTGTAGGAAACTATTCGCACATCAACGAAATAGTCTCCATACTTGAAGAACTGAGGGAAGCCGGCTAAATACAATGAGTCGAACCGGAATCGCTCGCGAACTTCATGCTCCTGCTAGACGGAAATACCTTCGTCGCAAAGTCATAGTTAGTGGAATTGACGATTTATTCCAGGCGGACCTTGTTGAGATGATACCATATTCCTGATTGAATAAAGGTTTCAAGTACATGTTGACAGTCATCGATGTTTATAGCAAGTTCGCTTGGGCGAGTTCTGTAAAATCAAAGACTGCAACTGACGTAGCCACAGCCATGAAAAATATTTTGCGTGATGGACGTGTACCGTCGCACCTGCAAACGGACCTCGGGAAAGAATTCTACAATGCAACCTTCAAGGCTTTGATGAAGAAGTATGGCATCAAACACTACTCTACATTTAGTAACGTCAAAGCCTCCGTTGTAGAAAGGTTTAACAGAACTTTGCGTTCCAAGATGTGGCGGCAGTTTTCACGGCTAACGGAAATTACAAGTGGCTTGACATCTTGCCGAAACTAATAAGCAAGTATAATTCCACGGTGCATTCTACCACGAAAATGAAGCCAAAGTATGTAAAGGACAATCACCTGCTTCAAACAGTGTTTTCCAACACGAAGAAGAAAGATCCACGAAAGCGTAAAGCTTACGTCGGCGACATTGCGCGAATCTCCAAGCAGATAGGTATCTTCGAGAAAAGTTTCACTGCGAACTGGAGTCCCGAACATTTCCGTGTGACACATGTTCGTGAATCAGAGCCTAGGACCTACTACCTCGAAGATTTGGACCACAAACCTATCCATGGCGGCTTCTATGCCGAAGAGATTCAGCCTACGTTGTATCCCGATACGTACTTGGTGGAGAATATTATAAAACGAAGAAAAGGACAGTCCTACGTCAAGTGGTGGGGCTTGCCACTTCGCTTTAATTCGTGGGTGGCATTTGCAGATGTCGAGAATTCCACAAAACTTCAGTAATTTGACTGTGTATTTTTTTTGTTCTTGTAGTAGTGTAGAATTTATGTAATAATTTTTTTTTAACAGAACTTGCGGTGTTTTTATTTTTTCAAACCTGTCACTTTAGTGGTACTTTTTTAAAATATTAAAGTTGTTTTGTATCGGGCAGGGATAGAATCAAGGACCTAAGTCGATCTATTCAATCAGTATATAGATTACAAATTTATTTTATGAATTTTGAACTTTTTCCCAAATCTATAGCATTAAAATCACAGATTTTCAAGATGGCGGCCAAATGACAAGATGTCGGGTGTCACAGCAATAATAAATGATTATTGCACTCTAGCGGGTAAGAATTAAACTAACATGGCGTCAGCGCACTCTAGCCGACGATACAATGATGATGGCTTCCAGCATCGAAGACAAGATGGCGGTCATGACATCATACTAGATGATGTTATATATGCTTTGAAAAAAAGTGGTGGGAGTCAGTCTGCCAGCAGCCACCACGGGGGAAGGATCGGTCGCTATTTTTATTTATTTTTTACCCTCACCGGGTTCGAACCGAGGACTCCGAACTCCGTGTCGTAAATGTTTGTTTTTTATAAAAAAATTATTAAAATTTTATTAAGTGAATTTTTGTATAATTTTTAAAAAAAATTTCGTTAAATTTGGATAATAAAAAAGTTAAATATGGCGACCATAACGAAATTTTCAACGGTGACGACATCATCCAATATGGCGGACAACACAGTGCCGGAATTTTCTAGAACACAATGACGTCATCCAAAATGGCGGATCCAAGATTGCCGCCGTGATCTACTTGTCCCGTTACGTTATGTCCCGTCACACTGTGTCCCGTTACGCTCGTCCAAGATGGCCGCCGTGACTTCAGAATCCAATATGGCTGACCGGCTCCCGGCTGCACAGCCAGAAGCCAGTTTCCGGAGGAACATTTGTATACTACTCTGGTGAAACTTTTAAGTAAATAATATTTAATGCACCTATTGTTTAGCATCTGGAAACAATATACAGATTATTGTCTTATAGTTGTATTAGAACGATCATTTTATTTTACTATTTTAAGTGTGAGCAATACTTATAAATATTTGTATACACACATTAGTAGTACTGTAATTTAAAGGATACCTAATGTCGTCCTTTATTTTTATAGCACATATTTGTAAAAATGTTTTCAATACGAAGTCACTGCACGATTTTCTAGCAGACTGTAAGTGCCCGTAGAATTGCTACATGCATTATAAGTAAAGCCAAAATTGTATGATTGTATGTTTAAATCAATTTCGTTACAAATTCAGTCATTCTTATTTTTTTATTTTATGAATGTGTTAAATTACTTACATTGGACACATAAAACATTCCCTGTACCAAAACAAGAACCCGTATTAATGTAGTTAGTAAACTTGTATAATTTATTTTGCGGAAGCCCAATGGAAAAACAATTAAATTGGACAAAAGCATAGTTTTAATTAATTAATAGTTACAAATGTGTATCTTATATTTTGTAATGGTATAATTTTTTCTATATAATTAAAATTATTTAAAAAATCACAAAACATTGCTGGTGGGAGACCAACTGGTTTTGTGTTTATTTTTTTTGTTATGTTGTTGTTTATCTGGTTACCTAAGTTTTGACTGCTTTTTTATGGTTCATTTATTTTGAACTAAATATTTTTACAGTCTAATTTTTATGTGTTATGTTAAAAAAAACACAGAAAAAAATATATACATTTTAGTATATAGTACATAATTTTTGCGATATTTTAAATATTTGCCTGCCCTGAAAGTTAACGAAATAAATATTACATTTAAAGACAAAATTGGATAAATTCAGGTGAAACTCTTTGCATTTCTTGTTTTTCCTAGAACTTCGGTGCTATGTGGTGTATCAATTTGCGTCTCGGTGTTATTTCGGTCTTGTCGCTATTCATCGTCCAATCTAGCCATTAATTATAAGAAGTGATTTATGACTTCTTGTCGGAAGTATGAGCTAGGTAATGACTACGGCACTGTTTCCCTGCCCGCCGCGTGCTTTGTTGAGCTGAGAGAAGTTCTCGCCCAAAGGCCCGAGTATCACGCGAAAGCACGTGCTTGCGAGAAACTTCTCAACCTACTCACAATCTGTTTTCGCGATATATCACGCCTGGAAAATCCATTGCAAAATTTCAAAACAAGTATCTTTTTCATAGTGTTTTATTCTAAAACCTTCCGACTCAGTATTAACGAAACTTCCCAAGTAGTCTGCATTGTACTTCAATTTTTTTTTTAGATGTAATATAGTTGATTTATCCCTTTAGAGAACAAGGGATTATAATTGGATGAAAAAAAATATAGTTTTGATCAGTTTGTTTACCAACAATTCTTTAGCGTTTAATTTAATTTTTTTTTATTGTAAAGGCAGTGATGATACATTTGCAGATTTTCAATGACCATAAAATTTTGTATATTCATAATATTATTGCAATTGTAGTTTTTTTTTCGAAATATTTAATCAATACAAAACGCCAATGGCATCGTAGTGGAAGTTAATGGTAGAAGCCAACCACGGTTTACTTCAGGCTGTTTACTAAAATACGTACCATTTTCTAACAAATCCAAACTTTCAATTTTAAATAAAAAAAATAGTAGCGGCCTATAAACTATTGAAACTAATATTGGTGCCTTTTGTTTAGTATTTTCCCACTAAAGTCTTCAAGTTTGATTTGATATACCCGCTCACGTGCATACAGATGTTACTAAGCATTTACGATGGTGGCACACGTTCGCACTGAACCACTATATATTCAATTATTACTTAACTAAAATTTGCATTATTTAAAGACTAGCCGAAACAGGAAAGTTATAACATTGTTATTGTTTTTTATTAATTCAATCTAGCTGCATTTAATTTTGACAATTATGTAATCATTAACAACAGAAAATAATTACTGCATCTTTTTTTATCCCAACCGTAAACTAAAGTATGTCACTTATACTATTAACTACGCTATAAAACACCTTTGTACATCTAAGAGATGCTTTTTTTTAAAATATTATGTCACTAAAATATTTAACGAAAGGAAATGAAATTCATTCACTCTGGAGAGGATGTATCTACTTTAAGGTCACCTTGTGGTACGAACTCTACAAGCGCAGTGGCGCTATGGGCGAGAATACTTCACTCTTAACAAGCCTTTTGGTCTCTATGCGCTAGGAACCGAACTGGTGGGTAAACTTTTCTTCGGTAGTACGCCTCCATGGGGCTTCAAGCAGTAGAACTACAACTTCATGGAAGAAGTTTGAATCATGAAAATTACTTTGACGTTCCTAAACGTCCTACAATACTGCGTACAAAATTTACCATGCATTAAACGCCCAAGAAACACGCGTTTTATCTTTTTTCACTTTCAATAAAATACTTTGAAAACGAAAGAAAAATTTAAAAAACTGGTCGAGAAAAGTTTAGTGGCTTCTAAACGCTATTTTTAAACGGAAAATGTTCAGAATACTTTAATGGTTTCACAAATGGCATATTTACACCAGGAGATGTGTAGTCGGTTTGTAAACAGCTAGTCGGTCACCTTGAAGATGACAGTACACCGCCATCTTGGTTTACGCAATGTTTTGCTGTAATACCTAATTTTTTTTTTATATTTTAACCATTTTCACGAAAATTCAAGAACATCATCTATCTAAAGTAGCTTGCCTTCTGGGTTGTAGCCGTGTCCTTGGCGGATAACTGCTCCCTGATGATGGCGACTGCAATGTCGACCGAAACGTCGGTCAAGCCAAGCTACTTCAGACAATGGCCGTGAAAGCCTGCGCACATTATTAACATCTATCTACATAAATTCACACTTTAATTGTCTAATATTAATAAACCGCATCCAGCACGGAATTAACTGAAAGAATAAAAGTTATTTGTCTCGCTTGGGTCGCTGGGAAAAACCCAACACTTACATTTGGCCACGATTTACGATCTCAAAAATTATGATAAAGCTTTTTTTCATATAAATAAAATAAAGGATTACATAATACATATTTAAGGATTTTTACAAATAAATTATGTCTATTTTTTTTAATGTACTGTTTTCTAATAACCAAGGAGAATATCACAGTTTGTATGTCCACAAGAATTCTTGAAGTGCAAAACGTATTTCTTATTAATTTTTCAGATATAAAAAATGTCAGGTAGTACAACATGTTTTTCTCATACTTTATTTGTGTTAGCTACCAACATTTTTCAGTGACCCCACGATATGTACTAATAGCTGTGCACTATAACAGTTGTTTTTTTGTAAATTAATTACAGATTAATTAATTAATTACAGATGTATTAAAATGTTTTTATTTACAAGAAAACATTTGTATTACTACAAAATAGTGTTCGCAGTAATAGAGGGTTAAAAATGGGCTTGGGTTGTCCCAGTACCTCGAATAGTAAAAATTATTTGTAAACAATTCCTTGAATAGCTTTACGGTTTTAACTGCACACATAAATACGCATAATAATTTAATAAAATATCTATTAAAATATAAATTTATGCACCAATTTTTATAAAAAAAATACTCATTTTAATTTTGAAAAACGTATTTCCTACATGCAAAAATAACCACAGCCATGTGTCGTAAAATTACAATACTTTTATTATAGTGTTAAAATCTGTTACTTGGTAACTGATTTCCAAAGGAATCTTCCGTGAAGGTACGGAATTTTTTTTTTCCTGTGTGCGGACAGTTTGTTTCTATAAAAGTGTAACGACAGACTGGAACAAGTGACGAGGCAGCCAACTGTCTGGCCTCACCTCGGCCAGGCACGGACCTCACCGTTATGGCGCCACCTGTTACAATCGCCCCTCTGCATCCCGCCCCGGCAGCATGAACTAGCATGGTTGTTGTCGGGGAGGGGGGAGGGGGCAGCTGCCATGGTCACGAGCCGCGAGCCAGGAGCCGGTCATCAATCATGAACTACGAGGAGGGCGCAAGCGAGGCGGTGGAGGCAGGAAATTACCCCAGGGACTGGTGTTCGTCTTCCCCCGCACCTTTTCCTTGCGTACTTCCCTCCGTCTTCCACCCCCTCCTGATCGCGCAGCTGGGGCGACTGTTAATTAATTACAAGTTCCCTTGTCGGCGCGCTCCTGAAGGGCGACATCCTCTGCCACCCAGCGCCTAGCGCGACCGCCACACATACATGTATACACTCGAGCTGCAAGTACCCGCTCATTTTGGTCGTACATTTCCTTACTTATATCTACTACAGTTTTTTTTTTAAATTAAAGACATGTGTTAAATGATAATGTTCGCAGGCTCTCACGGCCATTGTCTGAAGTAGCTTGGCTTCTGGGTTTGTAGCCTCGTCCTTGGCGAATAATTCACCGACGTTTTGGTCGACATTGCAGTTGCCATCATCAGGGAGCAGTTACATACTGCTCCCTGATGATGGTGACTGCAATTTCGACCGAAACGTTGGTGAATTATTCGCCAAGGACATGGCTACAACCCAGAAATCAAGATATTTCATGTGTTAAATGACTTTTCTTTTTATTTTGTTTATTGTTTTCTTTTTTTACATTAATATCGTACATACTAAACATACACAAATATCTTACATGCAGAAATAATTTTATTAAAATACATTTTATACGCTACATTAGATGTTTTGTTGTCTGGTGCATACAGTTATCTAAAACTGTGTGAGTTACTCTTTAATTGTAACCTTGAACCAACACATTACAACGCTTACAGTTAATACGTTTGAAATTTATTACTGGAACATTATTTTATGAACATACGTATATATAGGTCAAAAGCCAGGCATTGACTGATCGCAATATCTCTAGATTTAAAATACCAAAATAACTTAAATTTGGTAAACATGTTCATTTGCCCTAAATTTTCAATACTACAGGACTTTTAAAATTCTTCTCGTAAGTGATATCAAATAGGTCTAAAATTAAAACACTTTTAATACTCGTTTTCTCTCCTATTTCCATTCCCTTAAGACCTTGAAAGCTGAAATTGTTAATAGATTTAATTGTTTTAAAGCCAAAACTCAGTTATCTCTTATGTGAAATTGTTTTGGGTAAATAAATAGTCTAAATCTGGTATAGAAGTGTTATTTCCGACTATGTTAACAATAATGACATATTTTTAACGATAAAATGACTTTAGGCCTAACATTATATATTGACTTTAAATTGCAAAACCCACTTATTCACTTATTGATCACACTATCTCTAAATACTAAAAAGATTTACATAGCGAACATACGCATGTAGATGCATTGTATTTCATAGCACAGCAATAATAAAAGACGGGTGCATAAAGTAGTTTTAGGGTAGATTTTGAAAACGAATACCTATTGCAGCCGTCACTATGGTGAGATTTCCGGAAATGATTACAGTTTTTTTTATTTAATGATCCATATAGGCCTACTATAAAACCATCTTCAAATTAAAAGTTAATGAATAACAGTTTGAATGTATATATAATGAATTATATATCACATTTTATGGCCAAAATCCGATCTTTAGAAATGGGAAAGGTAAAAAAGAAAACATCTCTACAACTTCCTTAATATAAAAAATATCACATCCGTGTGAACTTATTATACCATGTTATAATAATACTAAAATCTGCTGTCAAATATATTTTTAATACGACCATCAAGAACTGCAAGAGTTAAAAAACAATATTTGGATTTTAAAAAATTCATCACTCCCTTAATAAGCACACCGTTATGTCGGTTCAAATTGTTTGCAAACCTTACAAGTATTATCTAAAACATTTGTCTGGAAAAAGTTTGGATAATATGAACCATAAATGCAAGGGATTGAATATTTAAAAAAATAAGAATTTTTGTTTAATGACTACAGGTACATACAGCAATATGTGGTTTGGCTGTCTCGTTGCGGCAGCTATAAGAAGTTATTTTTCTTTATCTCGCAACCAACACAAGTTTTTACAACTTATTCAGCAGCAGAAATAGTTTTCCTGTACCTACTGTCTCTTATACAGGCACTAGATGGCGGTACCGTTTATGTGAAAAATGTGACTTCATTCATTTCTTTCTTATTTTTCTCTCTCGTTTCCTCTTCTGTGACATGTTTGCTTCCTAGAAATGTTCGCCAGATCGTAAACACGGGGTGTTTATGCTGCCGCAAACAACGTCGCAGTTTAAGACCTCGGCTCGTCACGCGCGCAGTCCGTGACTCGTATTGGCCCGCCGAGTTTATGCCCCGTCGCAAATGTCTCCCGGAGCTGGCATTCATAATGCATGCCTTGCCTCTCACTATGCCGTCGTCATGTCAGGACGAAATAAAGCCACGCAAAACCAAGCACAAGGTGGAATTCTTGTCGATTGGCAAATGCTTGAATCGGTAGCCTAATATCCCTCGGTTAGCGAGTACCAAGTGGGGTATCTTGCGGGTCATATTCTTTTCCAACCGATTCTAACAGGAAGAATTTATGCCGTCCTACCAAAAAAAATGTTACTTCACTAGCCTTATCTTATCTTTCTTCTTTCTTATATATCAAAATGAATGTTTGTGTGTTCATCTTCTATACGGTCAAGCATCGTTCATCCGACTGAGTTGAAACATTGCACACTTGACCTTTGAAAGAAGGGGATGGCCACTGTCTAGGTGAGATTTCAATCAAACGAAACATTAAAGTATAATTTAATTATTCGTGGTGAAATCTCGCCGTTCCACGGTCGTAGTAAAGACTAACCACGAAGAATGCTGGCTATTAAATGTAGTTCAACTTTAAAATACATTGTTTTATACGGGAAAAGTAGTTTATGGGCAACATCTTAACCTGGAAATAAATAAATAAAAATAATGTATATCTTATTATTAGCGGGAAAGAAACATATGACCTTATTGGATTGGAAATTGTTGTAATGGTAATTACCGTACTATTTAAGTGAGATTCTGATAAAACGAATCCCTAGAGCATAATTTATTTATTCTTGTTAAAATTTCGTCCTTGCATTGATAACTCATCGTTCATCCGCTCTCTATGAAATTTTTAATGCCTGACCTTTGAAACCATAGAGGTATTAGTCTATGGAATGGTTGTCTGTTCTGAAGTAACTGAAAAAGTTGCTGTATAAAGACTAATATACTATACATTTGTTTAAAATCTTGAAAAGAACTCACTAGGAAGATTAGTAAATAATCCATCATGTAGTGAATATTGTTAAAGAAACATTATATAAACACATCGGCAAGAAATTAGGGTTTAAAATCATTATAACCAAAAGTGGTTTTGCTATGCAGAAGCAAAAAAAAGGTGTTTTAGATCGTTCTTATTATAAATTCAAGTATTAAAATGGCAAAGATTGTACACACCAACTCCCTTGCTTCTAACCTCCATGTTTAAATCACGAGGAACGTAACCGTTCAGAAGAGATTTCGATAATTCCAACCCTGAAGGTGGCGCTCGAGTAGTATCGGATAATTACCAGTAAGTACTTCATGTCAGTTCCTCTTTTCTATGGTCCACATAATAAAAGTGGCGAGCGAGTCGAGAGAGAGAGATATATAAAGAGATATAGATATAGAGAAAACGAGATAAAGAAAGAGAGGCAGAGAGTGACGGAGTGAGATGGAGAGAGTGATAAATAAATGCAGAGTGTTGGAGATATATATAGATATATAGATATACAAAGAGGTATAGAGCTAGAGAGATATATAGCGAGTGATATACAGTATGTATATATTAAGAGTAATATATATATACATATAAAGATATAAAATAAGGAATTAGAGATATAGAAAATTAAACACCTACCTTTATATAGAGATACTAGCAGACCCGGCCACGCGTTGCTGTGGCTGAGTTAATTAGAAAGGATTTAAAGACAAAATTTTGTGGCATTTTACTGAAAATAATGATTAAGTTAGTAAAAATTCAATCAAAATGAGAAAATAAAAAGCAAGCACTTAATACATAGATATTTTTGTAATTTTTATAAACTTAGATTATAAAATTTGCAGGAAAGGTAGAATTAATTAATACTTACAAATTTTTAACATGAAATAAAATTTGATGAACTCTGATTCTCTAGCTAATATTATTTGTTTTATTATTATATCTGTAGATAAACAGCTGAAGATAGATATCAATAATTGTAAACAGGTGAGAATAAAATCAAAAATAATACAAAAAAGTGAGGTTACGTAGTACATTGATCAACGAAAATGTGCACAACATGGAGAAAAATAAAATTTGAATTGAAACGTAGCGCCATCTATGAGATATTTATGTCAGACAGTACAACAGATGTCTGTAAAAAACTGATTTAAAGCGCCATCTGTTTGAGACTTATGAAACTTACGATTAATAACACCAATCAACATTGATAATCAGATTAATATTAATTATAAATTATTAAAACCATTAATCGAAATAAAAACTATCCTATCTCTCAAGTTGGAAAAAATTACACATAAATGCCAATTTTCATCGAAATCAGTTCAATGGTGAAGAGTTCACTGGAAACAAACATCAGGACACTGGATTTATATATATTAAGATATCAAGATACATATAGGGATATATATATATGGTTATATAGTAAGGCTTAGAAATATATAGATAGAGATAGGGAGCTTGAGAGATATGGAGTGATATGGAGGAATATAGACAAGGAGATATGCTTTGTATGTGTACACAAAATATTAAGAGGCATTGCAACGCATGCCGGCATTAACTAGTAATATTCATAAAACCTCTTTGACATTAATTTTTCATATAGGGATTGCAAAATGTTAGTAAAAAAACATATTGCGTTCTACTTAAATTTCAATATATGTGTTAAAAAATGGACAGCATCTGGTACTTGTGAATGAACTTTAAAGTAAAAAAATAAGTGTTCTTTATTTAGTTATAAGGCATAGTAGAGCTTTTTAAGCTTACAAAAATATAAGTGTTCTTTATTTAGTTAAAAGGAAAAACTAAGCTTTTTAATTTTACAAAAATATATTCTTTCTATGGCCTTTGTTTTTTGATCGTAATATGGTTTTTAATAGGAGAATATCTGTAATGATGAAATAATCATTAATTTCTAAAATTTTAAATTGAGTTTGATATAATATTTGTACGCATTGGCAAAATTATAGCACACACCGCCAGTTCTATTGGTTTATTTGAGAAGATCGCTGTGAAAATTATATTATGTTAAAGTTTACAAGTAGTTGGAAATAGGGGGTTCAAGCACAGGCGCAGGAGCCAGGAGCCCGCCATCTTGGATGACGTCATCGTCGGCCATCTTGGATGACGTCATCATGACCTTTGACCTTGACCTTTGACCTTGCTAATCTATGCTAATCTATGCTAATCTATGCTAATCTATGCCAATCTATGCCAATCTACGCTAATCTATGCCAATCTATGCCAATCTATGCCAATTAGTATGCCAATCTATGCTAATCCATATGTTAATCCATGCTAATCCATATGTTAATCCATGCTAATCCATATGTTAATCCATGCTAATCCATCCGCCATTTTATATTTCTAGAAATTTCCACCAACTTCGAATCGTGACGTCACCGTTGCACTTTTCGTCACGGCCGCCATCTTGGATTCGAATTTTTTTTTTTCGAACTTTTGAAATTCGATGTAATCATCAGCCGCCATCTTGTTTCGTCTGCTGGTGGCCACCATCTTGTTTTCGTCTGCTGGTGGCCGCCATCTTGTTTCGTCTGCTGCATGCCGCCATCTTGTTTCCGTCTGCTGGAGGCAGCCATCTTGCGACGTCATATAGTTCTGTTGGTCGCCACCAGATAGCAGCAGGGAATATTTTATTTTTTTTCTTTAACTAAAATAATTTCAGTGCCGAGGCTGGGATTCGATCCATGGGATGTGAAAACGTCCAGGATGTCGTGGTTACGAGGCGGACACCTTGACCACTAGACCACGAGACCAATTGGGATATGGTGGAATAAATAATCTATATATGCCACGTACTGACGTCAAGTTTTATGATAAAAGGGGGGAGGGTGTCTTTGCCTTCCCAAATGCATGAAATTCAAATTATTATTATACCATCGCCATCTTTAATTCCAGCACAGACTACCAGATGGCGCCAAATTCAAATATTAGTTAGGGAGTCGGCAGGCAGGTGTCGCATGCCGCCATCTTGGTTCTCAAGTTGGCTGGTAGATGTCGCTAGTATCGCGCGCCAAATTCGAAAATTAGTTGCCAGAGGCGCCGCCATCTTGGTTCTCAAGTTGGCTGGTAGATGTCGCTAGTATCGCGCGCCAAATTCAAAAATTAGTTGCCAGAGGCGCCGCCATCTTGGTTCTCAAGTTGGCTGGTAGATGTCGCTAGTATCGCGCGCCAAATTCAAAAATTAGTTGCCAGAGGCGCCGCCATCTTGGTTCTCAAGTTGGCTGGTAGATGGCGCCACCGTCGCCATATTTTAGTTCATACAATCGATACCAGATGACGCCACCATCGCCATCTTTAGTTCCTAGTGTTGCTACCAGAGTGTGCCACCGTCGCCATCTTTAATTCCTAAAGTTACCGCCGGAGCGCGCCACCATCGCCATCTTTAATTCATAAAGTCGCTACCGGATGGCACCACTGTCGGCCATCTTTAATTCAAGGTATTGTCGCCGGATGGTGCCAAGTTTGAATTTAAAAACCTACAAGTGTTATGCAATGTGTAACCAGTCGAGATAAGTTTGGAACCTGTAGCCATATTATTATTATTTATTAATGTATGTTTATTAAATATGATAGAGTATTTATAAAATATTGGTGTTGTGTAGAGTCTCTCTCTCTTCTCGTAGTGGCAGAAGACATCTCGAAGGTAGTGTTAGAATTTATGTATTAAAGCAATCACTCTAGCTGAGGAGACTAATAACTTATAGTTACAATTCAATAATAGCGGCAATTAAATGTTTTGAAATTAAAGCAAACAACGTAAATGTTAAACACATATTTATTTAAATCTTATTACAAACAGCAAGGGGTAAGAACAATCGATGATTTAAAAGAAGTAAATAACGAGTAATAAAATCACATAATATTCACACACTACACATCATAGTGACAAAGGCAACATTAACTCGAGACCCAATACCTAAATATTAAGCATAACTACAAGTTACATAGAGTATAATAAACTCTGAAATACATATTAAAGAGAAAATTGATATAAATAACATTATACTTTGCTCAATAGTTCCAGAAGTAATGAACGTACAGCTACACGGGCAATCTCAACAGTTCTTTCATCACTAGTGTTTTCTGTGGAACATACTTGAGTGGTGTCTTCACTGATCGGACCTAGATGACTGAGATCTCGGGTTCGACTCTTGCGAGATGTAGGAAGGCGAAGCTGACGCCGGTGTTTAGGCTGGACTGCTACTGATGTAGTAGGTGCTGGCGATGTAGCACCCATCTGGGTACAGGCAGTTGATGTCTGTACTGGCGAAGTCTGGCCACATGCAGATGCTGGTGGTGACCGAATAGCTGGTAGGTTGAATGCATGTGCGAAAACCTCTTCAGGTGTTGCAGGGAGAACTGTATCGTCTCTCATCATATTCACACTACAATGTCCATAGCCCAGACAGTTGATAACTTCTAGAGGTGTATCTTGAGGTCCTGGGTTTAAAACCTGTTTCACGTGAAACACAGCGTCACATCTCTCCGAAAAATGTTTTAAAACCCCGTCGATAGACTCACTGTAATCAACAGTACCTAGACCGGGCGTTACACTGGAGTATATCATGTTCGGTTGAAAGTTAGACATCTTGGTTAACTACTTCTGCTGTAGGTCCTTACACCACCACAGTTTCAGCTCGACTGCCATCGCACGAGGCGAGGGTCGTATTTAAAAATATATGTATCACTTGGATGAATATGTCTGTTATGCAATTCCATAGAGTAGAGCATTTATTAGAACAGTCCATTGTTAAAATTGTTTTCAGTTGTATACTATACTCTATGAGATGTTAATTGCTGATTCACTTACGTTTATAAAGTTAGACGTTAGATTTGCTCCTAGCATGAGATGCGATGTCCGTGCTGGTCTCCCCACAATTGATGGAGGTGACGGTCTCTCTTTGATTGATGTAGGAGGTGATTGACGAGATGCAATTGGCAGTGGTTCGACAGCGATGATTGGTGGTAACATTGGTTCACGAGCAGGTTGAATTGTAGGTACATCTCTAAAAACTTGATGTGCGGACTCTATTGGCGAACGATCACGCTCAGGGGATCGTCCCCACGGCTCTTCACGTGACCAGCGTCGCCCATGTTGTCTGCAGTACTCGATTTCAAACCAATTGTGTAGAAATGTTTCCTCATTCTCTGCTTCACTTGGTATGTCCTCTAAGGGTATGGTCCTAATACATTCACACGTATTCCGCCACAAGCTGTTGAAATCATTGTCATGGCGTGAAGACATAATAACAACCGCACGAACCTTCAAATTGCTTCTTAGCTTACAAATTTAACTGAAGGGTGTGAAGCGGTAGAGTCTACACAGTAGAAAGCTGCAGGATGTGTACCAATGATGGTTAACGTAGGTGGTGTTGTGAATAAACCCGTCACACTGTTCCTTCCAACTAATAACTGCCTCCGGATCGGTGTTGCGCCGCAACTCGCACCTTACTGAGGAATAGTCTGGTTCCGAGCTTATAGTTTCAGTCGCTGATGCAGCCTTAAGCGCTTCTAATGTTGTAGGGAATGTACTGTCAGGTCTTAGATAATGGACGACACAATCTACCTTGTTGCAGGATGTCTCGATGATGTCCGGAGCCTCCTCGTCACAATCACTGGTCCAGTGATGACCGAAGTTGCAGACCTCTAGTTGAAAGTATCCATCCTCGGTGATGTAGTTCACACGGCGAAATCCCGGCGTTACTTCCGCATACTTTGCAGACGGATGGAACGGCATTTGCTTGAATTTGTAGCAGCAGCACTATACCCACTCGACTATGAGTTGACTGCTGTGTCTAGGGTGTTGATGTCAATTTATACCGTTAGGACCCCCCTCCAGTCCAGTCACATGTACCGTTGCTTCCGTTGTTGTCCCCACCGCCTTGCTGACGCCCTCCAACATTCCAACGCGGTGATCAACCATCCAAGCCCTAAGCATGCTTGCATTGTGTCTTGAGATCGGACCTGGACATGTATTATTGCACGTGTACAATTTATTTCTTTCTTTCAATGATGGACAGTCATATTCTGCTTGTACATCTAATATTAGCACATTATGCTTACAATAGCTAGCCAGCCACCGTTTCTGCTCTATTCCTACAACCAATACAGGTCCGGTCAGATGACTTGTCAATATGTTGGGTATTGAAGCATAAGGAAAGAGTCCGTGTTCCCAATGTAAACCATGAAAATTTCTAGTGAGCCAAGCATTTGTTTTTTGATGCTTCCTGGTGAGATATCGCCATTTAAATGGAGGTTGAAAGTTACGTGTTATTACATTTCCTTCTTCATCTGCAATGCTAAGTTCCTTGATAATAAACCCATACTGACTAGAGAAGCCTTGGAGGTTTACACATTTTGTCATGGCGGTCGAGACGAGACTAAGCCAATATCCTTTCTAGGTCAGTATTTTAACAGTTTTGTCTCTTGGGTTATACGATACAAGTCTATCATGTAGTATAATCGCAAAGGCTTGAGTTAAAGCAGGGATGTTCCTTGAAGTTGTAACTTCAATTTTGCAATCTATTACATTTGAAGCAATCCTTTCATCCTGGCGAGATACATCAAACATAAACAGAGTTGCTCTGTCTTTGAAACTTTGAGGAGTCAAAAGCGGTGCACATTGCCGTCCATAGAAACTCGACTGGAAGTTTGCATACATGTTATATGCAAGTAAGTAATACCCATTAGTGAAATTGTTTTCTAAATCAATGTAGGGGTAGCTTTCTGAGTTGAGGTATACTTTGATATTCTTTATGTCGCAGTGATCAAATCTCGATTTATCAGCATTAATGGTGTTATGTCTAGCAGTTTGAAATGCTACGATTATATACCGTGGCTTCTCTGTGGAAAAACTCGATTTCACATTCCAAGAAATTGTTTGAGCATGTGGTAAACTAGGATATGATTCTATGCTCCACGATCTAAAAGCTAGGTCGATATGTTTTCCCTTCTCCACCAGTCGAAGAAGCCGTGTTCTTTGGGATGGTGAAACAGTGATCTGTGGAACAAGCCATTCGAAGCTATTTAGAGTTAGTGACACTTGTTGTGGTTGGACACTTACATCTACAATGGCATTAGTAAATGTATTTGCCAATACTATCACTAGCTCTTGCTTTGCATTTATGATAATATGCTTATAGTCTTCTGCGAATCCGAGCAGATGGTTTAGTGGCACACAAATCTCAAACTGTCCAGCTGCAGTAACAGGAAGGCTGTAGTTCTCTTCGAGACTCCATCCTGACATTTCACTAAGTCCATTTTCATCACTTGTGCGTGACAAGTAGTTTTTCACGGTAGATACAGTCCCCACATCTCGACACTCATCAATCTGAACACCATTCAGCTCATATGCTATCCGACTCATCATATGCATTATTCCATTGTTTATAATTTTTGCATTATCCGGTGCTGTACCATCTGCCTTGGTGAAAGTGCCACGTATGCGTAGAATGCTCTTGGAGATTAGAGTGTAGATATCAGCATTTTGTATTGAAATTCTTACCTCAGAGCTTGCTTCATAGGGACCATGTAGGAATGGCCTATAAGAATGGTATTCACTTTTGGTAATGTCATCATCGTATTGTATCGGCTGTTCAATTTCTAAAATACTATCGGCCATTTTGATTAACTTTATACCCCAAATTCTTAAGTAAGCGTACGTTTACACGTGTTAGTCGCTTGAGGTCTCGTGATCCACTTACTCTAGGTTTCGTCACTCCCCTACCTTTATACAGATTAAAGTATTTCACGCCCATATTTCCTCAGATGTAGACGTAAAGTGATTTGTTCGTTTCGAAAGTTAATTAAGTAACCGTCCTGGTCAACAACCCGCACAATCAGTTCCTGTATTCTCTTGACGGTGACTGGAGTATAAATGAGACTTTTTGGTAGTTCCGTTATTTTATATCCGGGTGGTACAAGTGGAGCAAACTCATGTAGCGTGCTGTTTACCTTTCCGTTGAGAAAACTGTTGCCGACGATATTGGTTGTAATACGTATGACGTTCACTGGAAGGATGGATATTCACAGCCAGTGTTGATTCATGTACTATTCCTTCCTTGTAGATTCCAGCTTCAAAGCCAAGCATGCTTCGTAGAGTATCATTTGCACGAAAATCTATTGCTGCATCACTATACATTGCACACTGTAGTGTGTTGGTGTTGCCTCTTAGTGTGAAGATGATGTTAGCTGGTAGCTTTTGTTTCACATACATCTCAATGTCCGCAATTTCATAACTGCCTGTTGGTAGAATCAGCTCGTGGGACTGCTCTTCACCCTTTAAGATATAACGAAAATAATGGTTTGTTTCATGTACATTAGGAATGCTATTATAGCTGTGAAAGTCGACAAGAGCCATTTCCCACTCTCCACCACTAAGTTCCAATGGAGGAAAGTGTGTGGAACATAGTTCCGAACTGTTTCCCGTTAGTATTAACGTAACCGACATTTCAGGTTTTACGATTACGTCTCTCTATGTGGTGCCACTTTCCCTCGTTTTTGAACTGTGAGCCTAAACTCTCACTTGTGTTTCTTATATACAGAGAGCAGAAACTGTATGCATAAATGACCACAGTTCCATGAGTTTATTCTCTGCTGCCTAGTATAGTTGTAGGTTATATTTGATGGATTCAAATATTGTCTTAGTTCCAGGGGTGGAGGTAAATCTCCAAAACTATCGTAATATGTAACATTCAGACCCTTCTTGCTAAAGGAAACCCAATGACTTCCAGGGCCTTCAGAGGAATCTAAATTAATAATAGCACATTCGTTATGCCATGGTTTTCTTGGTAGGTTGTTCCTCATAAACACATCTCTAAAGTAGGGAATTTTTAATTTTTTTATTGCTATCTTTAAGTCTACATTGGTAAGAGGTCGTTTCGGTAAGTTATTTATTATTGTTTCTTGTTTCCCTTCTTCTTGCTTCTTGGTTTCTGCCTTCCTCCTCCTCCCATCACTGGGTAAGGTTGCAAGAAGAGGCCGGACCCGTTTTTTGAAATGTGTGCTAGTGCCTGCATTTTAGCATTATGCTGAGCATTTTGACTTAGCAATTTCACCTGGTTCTTAGCAGTGTTAACAGATTTGGCTATGCCTGCAGCTCCACCAATCAAACTACCTAGCGCAGCCAATGCTGGGAAAATAAAGGGCAACAGTCCACCCTTCTTTATGGGTGCTTTCCTATTCTGTTTTTTCTTCATAGGTTTGTGTCTTATGCCCGATCCAAGTTTACGTTTAACATGCATGATTTTATTTACACCCCAAGCCGCAACTTTCTCCCCGAATTTCGTCCCTGAATTCTTTGCAATTTGCGCAGCTGTGTCTGCTAATATACCATCTGCTATGTGTCTGTCACTTAGATTATTGCTTTGCGAATAGCTAATATCATGCTGCTTGCATGCTTTGTCTAGAGAATTTATGCCTGAGTCACCACGTGCTAGTCGTTTCGATAATTTCGTCCCTGGACCACAGTATTGATATCCTGGCAGGTGTAATTTAATTGGTAGCTTGTTAATAACAGAATTTATTAACCCTCCACCTTTCTGTACCTTCCTTCTTGCTCGAGTCATAACAACGAACTGATAGTATTCTTTATAAGTATGCCTGTTTTATAGGTTTACACTCATTGTCATGGAGCTCGTAGCACAGAGCGAGTCGTTACCAGTATGCATCACTAATGATGATGAAGTAGATGCTTGTGATTCGCGACATGGGTCTTTATTACCCTCAACTGTTCGATGCATAATCGCAGGCCCATCCAACTGCGGAAAAACGTGTGTACTACTGAGTTTACTAGAGGAACCAAACGGTCTTCGGTTCGAAAACGTGTACCTATACTCGAAATCACTACAACAGCCAAAGTACTTGCGCTTAGCCAATGTTCTACGCTCGGTGGAAGGAGTGGAGTATTTTCCATTTAACGATAATACCAATGTGGTGCCCCCTGACGAAGCGAAGCCTAATTCGGTGATTATTTTCGACGATGTTGCATGCGAGAAGCAAGGCATAATTAAAGAGTACTTTTCCATGGGCAGACATGCCAAGGTAGACTGCATATACCTGTGTCAGACATATAGCTGTATACCCAAACATTTGCTCCGCGATAACGCGAATTTTATAGTACTTTTCCGCATGGACGAACTTAATTTACGTCACGCTTATGATGATCATGTAAACACAGACATGACATTTAATATTTTTAAAGATATGTGCTCATTATGCTGGAAACATGAGCATGGGTTTCTGGTGATTGTAAAGGACAGTCCCCTACTTAAAGGACGATATCGTTGCGGTTTCGACCACTTCATAGTTGTGCATCATTGAAGAATGAACAATAGCGTCTCCAAGTTTGGTGGTGGGAGTCTTAAACGTCAGTATGAGTCGTGTTTGATTCCTACATATGATGGACAATGCAGTGCGGATGGTAAACGTTTGAAACGCGTGGCTACACCTAAAGATCCTGATGATGCTGTTAATAAAAACTATGTTGACGGTATTTCCGGATTGATTACTCATGCCTTAAGAACCATTTCGGATGAGTTGAAGCAATGGTTTACTGGACTCAATAGCTCACTCACTAACATGAGAAGTGTACAATTAGAGCTTACCAACTACTTGCATACTATGGAACCGAATAAGCAGCACTCTGTGGATCAACTGAATAAAAATCTTTCTGAAATGCTAATAAAATTAAGTGACATGTTTACTTCGGTGTTGGAAAATAAGCTCTTTTCATTTGAAGGAAAGTTGCGTGAATCGATTTTGACTAGTGTTAAAGATGTGCTAACATCAAACTTAACAGATGCTTTCCAGACAATAAGTGTAAGTAGCATAGATAACACTCAGCGGTTTACACAAATGGCTCGCACTGTCGATAGCATGAAGAATGATATACATAAATTACTTTCTCTCATCAATACAGGTTCGAAGCCTGCTGCTCCTAAACCAATAGCTCTACCGAAGCCTGCGACTCCTAAACCAATAGCTCCCCGTACTAAGCCTAAGACATCGTAGGATGTAAAGCTGGGTACACAAGTGCGATTGTCCTCACTTTTATCGGTTCGGGTTTAGAGCTATATAAGACTTCAGTTATCTCGTTTGTCTTCAGTTATGTCGCTCCAGGCAGATAAGCTAGACCACGTCATTAAGAATGTACGTGCTAAATATTTATTAGCAAAACGGGCTCGCCTAGAGCGTAATGAAATAAATGAAGCTATTTTTCAACCAATTACTTCCCGACTTGAAAAGGTAGCACCTGCGCCCATTGTGAAACAAGAACCCTTACAATCTACTTTTAAAAACCCTCAACCTAAGGCTACATCTAGTAGCAGCGATGATGATTTACCACTGAATCTATGGTATAGGAAACATCAGAATTCTGAACCTACTACATCAGATGAATCCAATACCGATGAAGCACAAACATATCTAAGTAATTCTAACCCTAGAGTAAATGATGTCATATATGGAGTATATCGTCGCAAAAACAGATGGTTTATAGGAAATTCAGAAATATTCTTTCTCCCCAAAAGTGAGGTACGTGTGAATGATGAAGTTTTTCGGGCTGCACCTGGCTTATACGAACTACTATTCACACGAGATCCATCTGTATACTCCGACATGGCCTTAAAACAGTATAGACATTTACTTGAAATCACGAATGGATATTTTAAAAATAATAATGCTTTGACTGGACAGTATAAGACATTGGAACATCCAAAATTCGGCATTATATACCACATGTTTGGAGGTATCGGGTCGCAGCGGAAAGGTAGTGGACAAGTGCAAAAAACATTTGATTTGAAGCGCAAAAGAGACTATATTTACTGGGATGATCCAAACGAGTTAGTTTCTCGACTTCGCTTGTTACTGGCTTCACAATCAGCCGGACATAGTGGTCACGATAACGAAATACTCTCTATTCTGGAAGAACTGCGTGAAGCAGGTTACATATCATGAGTAAAGCTGGGATTGCCCGAGAGCTTCATGCTCCTGCAAGACGGAACTACAAACGTCGTAAGGTTATAGTGTATGGTCTTAATGATTTATTTCAGGCAGACCTTGTTGAGATGATTCCATATTCACGAATAAACAAGGGCTTCAAGTACATGCTAACAGTCATCGATGTGTATAGCAAGTTTGCCTGGGCCAGACCTGTACAATCGAAGAATGCAGCCGATGTAACCAAGGCTATGGCAGACATTCTGCGTGATGGGCGCATACCGTCACACCTACAGACAGATCTTGGCAAGGAATTTTACAATGCATCCTTCAAGGCTTTGATGAAAAAGCATGGTATCAATCACTACTCCACATTTAGTAATGTTAAAGCTTCTGTAGTAGAAAGGTTTAACAGAACATTGCGCACCAAGATGTGGCGTCAGTTCACAGTTAATGGTAATTACAAATGGTTGGATCTTTTGTCGAAACTTATAAGTGAATATAATTCCACAGTGCATTCTACCACGAAAATGAAGCCTAAAGATGTAAAGGATGATCGTCTGCTTGGGACTGTATTCACCAACACGAAGAAGAAAGATACACGCAAGCATAAAGCTAATGTTGGTGACATTGTGAGAATCTCCAAGCAGAAAGGTGTCTTTGAGAAAGGTTTCACGATGAATTGGAGTTCTGAACTTTTCCGTGTGACACATGTTCGTGAATCGGAACCCAGGACCTACTACCTCGAAGACTTGGACCACAAGCCTATTCGTGGTGGCTTCTATGCTGAAGAGATCCAGCCTACGATGTATCCGGACACATATTTGGTGGAAAAAGTTCTCAAACGAAGAAATGGCCGGTCTTTTGTGAAATGGTGGGGTTTCCCGTCTCAGTTTAATTCGTGGGTAGCAGATACAGAAATTGAGAAGCGCTAAAGGTGAATAACACCTCATTTACATTTTTTTTCAAGTACTTAGTCATGATTATTGTTTATGCATACATTGCATTATTTAAAGTATGATTATCGCACAGGAATTGTCTCATGTCATTTATGAAGTTGGGTAGTCTAAATATATATTTGGCTATTCAATTGTTCTAGCTCCTGTAGCATACGCCTGTTTTGTCTGCTGCGGGAGTGACGTCTGTGCTTGGGAAGAGGCTTTCACAACAGCGCGTGTTCGGGTAGGAGGAAACACACAGAGCCACTCAGGGTATTTGTAAATGTTGTTTGTGACATTCCCGGGCTAATGGAATGTGTTGTGCAGGATATTTCGAGCGAGTTCTGGGGTCTCACAGCATCGCTCCACTAACGTGGTAGTCTGCTTCTAACCACGCTCCTATCATCATGGCTTCCACCAGTGTTTACGCGGAGAGTGTTTGCGATTGTAATTTAAACAGTGTTACGATGGACGATGTTCGGGAATTTGTAATGGATGTAGTACGTCGCTACATAGGTATGGACTTTAATGATATACATTACCACCTTACATCCTCCACCCTCAACATTCTCACTGAGTTCCCTGAGGAAGAGGTATTTATTACCTATTTATATCATGCTGTTATGACCTGCATCGAGGCCGCAAAGGAAGCGCAAGAGGTGAACGAAGATGTGGATGAAGGAACGGATAGTGGCTAAGGGGATAGTGATGAAGACGAATTGTAAATTTGTGTGTACTACGACACCAAGGGTTGTTACAACCAGTCTGACATTCAGCATCCTAGAGACAACATCAGCACTGCAGCCTTGCAGTCATACCTGTAGAACTAGCATCAGCCTTGCAGAGCTAGCACAGCTTCACACATCAGTTATCGTGAGTACTGACAAAAAAATGTCATTATTTCTCTGCAACATTCAGTGCCTCACATCACAAAAGGGGTATGTGGTTAAGCAACTTGCAGCAATGTTCATCGAGGACGGTGATGTATTGAGGACCTATGAATACATATTCAAACCACCATGTGACTGGTCTGAACTAGACAGGCTGTCGCAAAGCGAGAATCGTAAACTGACTTATGAAGTGCATGGACTCTCGTGGAACGAAGGTGAAGTGAGCTTTGACCAAATCTCATCAGTGTTATGTGACATCGTCAACCCTGAAGAAGGAGATGTAGTATACGTCCTAGGAGACAAACAAAAAAGTATCTTTAGTGAACTGTGCAGTGCCAACATTGTTGATTTACATAATGAAAGAAACTGTCCTAGCTTCAACAAACTTTTAAAGACTTATGGAAACCGCTTGGATAAATGTATAAAACTGTATGGCAAATTCCATTGCGCCCATTGTAATGTTCAGCTACTTAAATTCTGGCTATTCGACCACCCATACTACTATGTATAATTGGGTCTCGAGTTAATGTTGCCTTTGTCACTATGATGTGTAGTGTGTGAATATTATGTGATTTTATTACTCGTTATTTACTTCTTTTAAATCATCGATTGTTCTTACCCCTTGCTGTTTGTAATAAGATTTAAATAAATATGTGTTTAACATTTACGTTGTTTGCTTTAATTTCAAAACATTTAATTGCCGCTATTATTGAATTGTAACTATAAGTTATTAGTCTCCTCAGCTAGAGTGATTGCTTTAATACATAAATTCTAACACTACCTTCGAGATGTCTTCTGCCACTACGAGAAGAGAGAGAGACTCTACACAACACCAATATTTTATAAATACTCTATCATATTTAATAAACATACATTAATAAATAATAATAATATGGCTACAGGTTCCAAACTTATCTCGACTGGTTACACATTGCATAACACTTGTAGGTTTTTAAATTCAAACTTGGCACCATCCGGCGACAATACCTTGAATTAAAGATGGCCGACAGTGGTGCCATCCGGTAGCGACTTTATGAATTAAAGATGGCGATGGTGGCGCGCTCCGGCGGTAACTTTAGGAATTAAAGATGGCGACGGTAGCACACTCTGGTAGCAACACTAGGAACTAAAGATGGCGATGGTGGCGTCATCTGGTATCGATTGTATGAACTAAAATATGGCGACGGTGGCGCCATCTACCAGCCAACTTGAGAACCAAGATGGCGGCGCCTCTGGCAACTAATTTTTGAATTTGGCGCGCGATACTAGCGACATCTACCAGCCAACTTGAGAACCAAGATGGCGGCGCCTCTGGCAACTAATTTTTGAATTTGGCGCGCGATACTAGCGACATCTACCAGCCAACTTGAGAACCAAGATGGCGGCGCCTCTGGCAACTAATTTTTGAATTTGGCGCGCGATACTAGCGACATCTACCAGCCAACTTGAGAACCAAGATGGCGGCGCCTCTGGCAACTAATTTTTGAATTTGGCGCGCGATACTAGCGACATCTACCAGCCAACTTGAGAACCAAGATGGCGGCATGCGACACCTGCCTGCCGACTCCCTAACTAATATTTGAATTTGGCGCCATCTGGTAGTCTGTGCTGGAATTAAAGATGGCGATGGTATAATAATAATTTGAATTTCATGCATTTGGGAAGGCAAAGACACCCTCCCCCCTTTTATCATAAAACTTGACGTCAGTACGTGGCATATATAGATTATTTATTCCACCATATCCCAATTGGTCTCGTGGTCTAGTGGTCAAGGTGTCCGCCTCGTAACCACGACATCCTGGACGTTTTCACATCCCATGGATCGAATCCCAGCCTCGGCACTGAAATTATTTTAGTTAAAGAAAAAAAATAAAATAATCCCTGCTGCTATCTGGTGGCGACCAACAGAACTATATGATGTCGCAAGATGGCTGCCTCCAGCAGACGGAAACAAGATGGCGGCATGCAGCAGACGAAACAAGATGGCGGCCACCAGCAGACGAAAACAAGATGGTGGCCACCAGCAGACGAAACAAGATGGCGGCTGATGATTACATCGAATTTCAAAAGTTCGAAAAAAAAAATTCGAATCCAAGATGGCGGCCGTGACGAAAAGTGCAACGGTGACGTCACGATTCGAAGTTGGTGGAAATTTCTAGAAATATAAAATGGCGGATGGATTAGCATGGATTAACATATGGATTAGCATGGATTAACATATGGATTAGCATGGATTAACATATGGATTAGCATAGATTGGCATACTAATTGGCATAGATTGGCATAGATTGGCATAGATTAGCGTAGATTGGCATAGATTGGCATAGATTAGCATAGATTAGCATAGATTAGCATAGATTAGCAAGGTCAAAGGTCAAGGTCAAAGGTCATGATGACTTCATCCAAGATGGCCGCCGATGACGTCATCCAAGATGGCCGCCGATGACGTAATCCAAGATGGCGGGCTCCTGGCTCCTGCGCCTGTGCTTGAACCCCCTATTTCCAACTACTTTTACACATGTTTTAATAAAATAACACACTTGGCTAAGAAACCTCAAAAATATTATGTTATGTTATAGTATTCAAACACACTTCAAATATATTCTTTGTATTGAAATAGTGTACAGCACCCAGGAATCCATCTTGTTCCAAAAAACTTTATATATATATATATATATATATATATATTACTCCATATTTTATATTGGTCCCCTTGAAGACATATGCTGGTGTTAACATGAGGTGGAATAATTGTTGAGAGTAGCCCAAAACTAATTGTTAGTAGACTAGGTGTCATATGTAGCGAAGTAGAGGCAACAACTATATTTTCGATTCCCAACTCAAAAAAAGCTTATAAATGAGTATCGTAAGGGTTAGCAAATTAATTGTTTTGTGCCTATTTAAGCCGTGAAGGTCCATCTCCACTTGTCCAGCGCAGTGGCGGTCCATACACACAGAGCCACACTGCTCTTAAAATTTTGAACTTGTGTGGGAAAGCAGGGTGTTTGTTAGCCACAAAGGTACGTCGCCAATTAATTTTTGCAACCAGTGCTTCAGAGAGGGGCAAGTGGCTCCTCCCACTGCTGCACTCGGCCACGCCCCCTCTGGTATATCCCCACTCTGACGATGCTGTTTGCCTGCTATGCTAGTAGAGAGCTGTACTCCGCTTGAAGGTTTGTAATGGCCTGTAAAACTAATTCATGGAAGCAAGGTTTTTAGTGATCCTCTATAATATGCGTCGCCAATTACTTCCTGCAGATTATTCCAACCTTGCGGCCGGCGTACTCACGTTCCCCTCCCAATATGCGCTCTATTAGGGTAGGGTGGGAGTATCTTCCAGTTCTCTTTTAAACATTCCAGAGTTTTTACAATACAGAACTGTGAGGGATCGCTCCCTGTTGTTGATCGGGAGGGTATTATAACAGCGGCTGGGGCCACCAACCCAGCATAGTCGCTGCCTCAGCCCCTCTACCACACTCAGCTGACCAGACAGTTGCTGTGTCCTGAGCCCTAAGACTTTATCAGTACTGCTGGTGCCTTCCCCGGTTACTTCCTGCAGTCGGAGCTTGAGGGAGGGGCGATTGTTGTGCCCGGCCACGCCCACAGAGGTCCAACTCCACTGGGCGGGTGCTGTACACGGTCCGCGCTCGACGCCCACGGGTCGATACCAGCTCGTAGCGGGTGTTACGCACCGCTACGCCTTGTTTACAGAAGCAGAGCTGCCGCGCCGCGGCCAGGGGTTAATAACTGGCTCCGGGCAGGGTGGAAGGGGGGAAGGGGGGAAGGGGTTCGTGCTGATGCGGGAGGGTGTGTTTGCGAACCGCGAGTGTGCGCCACCGATTAGCCCCCTCCCCCAGCCCTCCAGTCCTTCCAGGAAGTCCGCGGGAATCTCATCTGCGCGAACAATGGCGGAGACGCGTGCGTGATAGCGATTACTCTTCACGGCGATTGTTGTTAGTCGGTCCCCTTTCGGGATGTTGCTCTTTGTGCTCGAGAGAAACGATTAGCGGGCCCGTTCAGAAACTGCACACACTGCAACAGCCCGTCTGCATCGAGGAAGCAGATTAAGGATTCTCAGCATACACAACAAGGATCGTGAGATTATAACATATATTTTCACAGTTTAATAACTATGAATTTTGCCGAATTCGTCTAAAATGTCATTTAATGATGGCAATATAAAAAACAGGTTTGATTCCGATGAATATATTTTCTTCCTAAACATTGATTGAATTCATATACACAATATTTATACCCATGGCATAAATAAAATGCTTAAACTATATTAAAAATGCCCACCTTATAAAACTACGAAAACTATTTCTTTAAGGCAAACTTGTGCGTGACCTAAGTGTACTTGTGTCAATGCCTTTATATTTTAAGTGAAAGTAGGCATTGAGAGATTGTTAGGGTTGCGGTGAAGTAATAATGAGTGGGTTCAAATCATTGAGTCATTATCTGAATAAGTTTATTTTAACTTACATAATGTCACATATTTCCCATGACCTACATTTTTTTAGTTATTCGTGAATAAATCTCAAGTCTATGGCTTCGCTTAACTTTTTTCGGAGTTCATTATATATACACACATATTCTCGAAAGACTGATACTTATCATTTTAATAATGTAATTACCAACAACATGATACAGAAAAATAGGTATTTTTTAGATTAAACTTTTTACTTTCATCACCACTGTGACAATTTAACCGCAAGTACAAACACAATTTTAGGGCTTATAAAATATTTAACTTATTTGGCCACCTCTCCTGATTCTGTGCTTAGTCTTTAAATCACTTTAGTAATATCTAGATTAGAGTATGGATCTGTCATCTGGAACTCAATAACTATAACTGATTCAAATAGACTTGGAAATATACATAAGGCAATGTATATTTATACTTTAAACAAATATTTAGTAAATTATATTCCAGAGCAATTTACTTATGACCTAACGCTAGAAAACTTGAACACGCATACGTTCCACTTCAGGAGAGAAGTGGTAGATATTGTTTTTGAAATTAATTGCTTCACAAATGTTTAACACAGCAGTGAAATACTAAACAAAATTGGACTTTGAGTTCTTTATTTCAAACATAGAACATCAAAATGTTTCGAACATTTCACATAAAAAATAAGCTTCCCAAAAGTTGCACTAAAAATTACAATGATTGTTTGAAAAATTTGGAACTTTTTCTAAAGTAAAAAATATCAATAAACGACATTTTAAGCTCTTAGTTAGCTCAGTAGATATTTAATGTAAATATTTTATTATTCTTTATCACCCCGAATTTATTTAAGTGATAGTTTTAACGTTTTAGTTATAATTAATTGTATTATAAATTTACTTTACATATAATTATAATGATTGTTTTAACCAATCATTATTGCATTGAAGAAGTCAATAATCACAATGAAATACATTTGAGATCAATTAATCATTTAATATAAATATTCTATGCAAATATTTTACTATTCTTATTTCATTAATTTAAAATTGATATTGTAAATCAGTTAGTTAAATCAGTTTGGGACTTTCTTTGTTTGACTTGTGTTTGTTGTATCATATTTTATGTTTTGTATTGTATTGTTTTGTGACTGTCTCTGTGAACTATTATGTTTGTATTGTTATATGTAATTATTTTTAAGTGCCTGCCTATTAAAAGTTATCACTGTTGGTAGGCACACAAATAATAATAAATAAGTAAGTAAAAGAAACTCTCCTATTTAGCACAATTTGTAGTCGAATTACTAAAAATATAAATTAATATCCGTAAGTTACTATTTATGTTATTTGAGCTCAGTTTTTTATTTCACTTTCTTCTGAAGTATATTCAATGATACCAATTTGTTTTCTAATAATCAACTCTAACTTATTTTTACACTCTAAGTGGTTTATCTTCGGAAAATAACGATAAACTAGGTAGATTGTTCATTTAAATTGTTGATATTCTCTATTTTAACTCTTTCTTCATAAGCTTCGATAATATGAAGTTTTAATACCAAACTTCAATACACTTTTACTTCTTTAAAGGTGAAATTGAAGGAAATAGTATAAAAGCATTGATATTATTTTAATGTTTATTATTCATGTCTAATGTATTCCCTTCGACTTTAAGAACTTCAGAGATTGATATGTTAATATGTAACCCAATTAACTCTTTTTTCAGCGTCTTTGAATGTCATTTGTGCTCGGTATCCTAACATCCCTTTTGTGGATTCGATGATATTATTATTTTCTAAATAAAGCCTAAACTGCCCAATTTTCAACTCCTAAGGAGTGACATTTCTAAAATTCCTTTTATTTTTTCGTGCCAGATATCTTAACTTTATCTCGATTCATTTTTTTTTTGCTTCAGCTAATCTTAGCTTCTGTTTACCACTTTAAGTGTGTAATTAAAAAAAATAGCAAAAAATGGTGTAAATATTTCTACGGTTATTTTTCTTGCTTATCATCAAACTTCCCAATCGATTCCTTTTGGAGGTATCAATTTGTCTTAAAACCTAATATTAAGCCTTTTCTCTAATTTAGCAGTTGAATTTAGACAAATGTAAATAAAAATCGGTTAACTCCTTATTCATATTAATTTGGGTTCAGTTTCTTAAATCTGCTTTTATTAATACGATGGTATGGATTTTCCTTATTGAAACTCTATCTCATTCTCATTTCCTTTAGGGTAGAATGAGGGTAGTGTTTATTTTTCATACAAAGCAATTAATATTCAATTTATTGGCTTTGCATATATCATTTATTTAATTTTGCTGACTTCAGGACACTCTTCTCAGCCTTCAAGGGGTATAACTTGAGATAAATAATATTAAGTTTGCAACAGTTTTTGTTTGTCTATTTTTCTTACCCAATAACTTAACTCCCACTTAATCGCTGTTGTAGCAATGGTCGTAGGTTATATCCCAAAACCCAGACGTGATTAAATCTACCAGCGTTGAACGGGGTTTTTACACAGATTACTTTAAAAATCAGTTGTCAAGAAATATTTTGTAACACTACAAGAAAGATATTGAAACTTCGTACAACACATGGCTATGGTTCTTTTTGGAAATATGAAATACGTTTTTCGATATAATACTGAGTATTTGTTACTACAACTGCCGCAAAGTTTTATATTTTAATTGATGTTTCAGTCAAGCATATTTTTTACACCATGAAAGAGGTTATCGAAAATTCAATAAGCTAATGCCCAGCATACGTGCAATGGCGCAATAATTTTTTTTTTGTAATTTTTTGAAGTAGGTTCACATATACAAAGCACCTCTCTCTCTCCTTCTCTCTCTCTCTCTCTCTAATTCTCTCTCTATCTATATCTCTATGTCTACTCTATCTACATTTATATAATATATTAATGTAGATAGAGTAGACAGATATTATCTACCTCTCTATCTCTCTGTATATATATCCCACTATATCCCTCTAACTCCCTCCTCTATACATATATATATTTCTCTATATCAATTTATGTGTCACTCTTTAGGTATGAAAATATTAAAAATCAATGTTTTGACACTTTTATTACAAGTCACAGGTGTATAAAACACGCGCATATTCGAAAGCAACGTTTGTAAAAATTTCAGAGCAAATTGAGAAACATTTACGGAGATTTAAGATTTTGAAGGAACGGACATTCAAATTTTTGTTTATATAGATTGGACTTTATTTTGTTTTATCGTGCTTATGAAAAAGCGCTGTTAAAACTGGAAAGCTATTCAGGTAAAATTTAACAAATAACTTTAATTATTGGAGGTACTGGGACAACACAAAGCATAAATACCCAGGTATTAATCCAAACACAGCATTTTGTTGTCACACAGTTGTTCTAATGTGAATGTACAAATTTACAAATTTATAAATTTCTGTAATTTTAAATTTTTAAGTTATATTAACAAAAAATTACAGTATATTCCACCGCAGTCTTGCAGGTCCTATCGTCTCGGGCTTAAGTGCAAAACCGTGTGAAGTAAAATATAACTTAAAATCAAAGGCTTTTACTAGGAAGAAACCTGTTAGCTAATGAGGAGAAATTTTGCTGGCAGTATGGTGGGTGACAGGGCTGAGGAGATACAATTTTTTCCCCTAACCTATCTAAAAACTAAGTGTATTTGTAGGAGGGACCTAGGTGCGTCTCAGGCCGAAGCCTATACGCCTAGTCATGCTGGGATTAGCCATGCAGGGAGAGGGTCGCATGCATCATGTGCTTTGTGCGGGAATTGTCGCCATGACTATGCTGAGTTGGGCCCAGGTAGAACCTATACAGACACAGCGGGATACAATAGTGCAGGAGTACAAGGAGACAGAGGATGGTACAGATGGAGCTCTCGTGTCTGTATGCATGGCTGCGGTGAGTGGCTACACCGGCAGACAGCGCCTGATCTAGGGAAGAAAGAGAGAAGAGGAGTCACGTAGGGGGAAGTGTTCTCCGAAGAGACGAACCAGCGAAGCGGCATTGGTGACGTTGTTCTTCCCGGCTCTGGTCAGTCGAGGTCACGTGAAGGAAGAAGGGGGGATCGGGGAAGGGGGGAGGGTGAGAGAGGAGAGCGGCCATGCAGACGGAGACTGGCAGCAGCGATGCTCTCAGCTGATGAACAACAAACATCGCCACTGCACAAAGGGGAGACGATGAGGTGCCAGTTTCTACCACAGCGCTGCACCCCTGAGCAACACGCTGCGAGTAGAGTAACACTGCTTCAACAATGTCTAAACAACTCATCGCTTATAAACATGTATATTTTAACATAAGGTAGTTACTGACTTTTCCCAATATCTTACCTATCTTGGCTGATCACTACAAATTACATTTTCGATTATTTGTTGTTTATGGACTTTTTTTTTATACAATGCCAGTGTGCATAATTATTTTAATTTGTTAGTTTGCTAAACACAAAGTCAGGGCGCATAATTTCTCTGCAATGTAAATACCGTGAATAAGAACTGATTTTGTGTGTGTTTATAAAATGTATGTCTCTTGTGTGTGTGTGCTCTGAAATCATATAATTGTGGGTGTGATTTTCTCTTTACTCTGGACTGTGGTATGTTGTGCTGTATACAATGTGAGCGTGTGTTAGGTGTCACTGTTATAAATGAGCATATCACCACATGTTAAATGACTCTATCGTCAATATAAAAAATACACTGTGTAACCAACGTATAATCCTAAAATTATCACGTATTTTTTAAGTTGCGACTATTTCTTTGTGTGACTCTAAAAGGTTATAAAATGTATTCCAGAACATTTTTTGCTATCACAGAGATTTATTTGGCACGCCTATGAGTTTCATATGTTCCCCGGTGTTCATGTAAGCGACTATATAAAGGCTAATCCGCAACACGCAGACGACTTCGGCACCAACGTGACGAAGGAATTTGAACTTCAAAAACGATTTTTAGCAGTTAGCAACATCGTAATTGTTGCAACCAAACTTTGCAGGAAATTTTACAGCCATAATAAATAACCACAACTGCAGAGAACTTGGGAAAAACTTACATTCTAAATGGCCAAAATACCTTTATCGCATATGCGCTAACGGTGTAGGATCAGGCCCTGCCGCTAGAATGCGCTGCGGAACGATTCTCCTGTTTTTTGACGACTTTTTTATATTGTTCTACTACAATATCGTCTTCTGCATTCACACTTCCTATTTCTGTCTTTCGGCATAAACCGGGTAAACACACTCGTGTAAGAAACAATAGGGTTTTTGCATTAGTCTTAACAGGTTATTTAATGATTTTTTATACGCCATGATTATTTGTATGGGCTCACGTTCAAAGAATGTGAAATTTTTAACGTATATTTACGAAGATAACGATACGTTTAGGAAGATCCCTGTATTATTCATAAGAAGCGTTCTTCGCTATTTTAAAGGTGGAAATTGATAATCGTGTATGGTTAAATAATTAGGAAAACTAAACAATTACAATCGGTTTGCAAAATTAAAACAACATACAACTAGCTTGAACAAAAATAGATGAATTCCATGGTCTTAAGATAAAACAATGTGTCGGGTCACAGGTTATTGTACTTCATAAATAAATATTCAGTGTCAAAAGTTGATTTTTGTGACACATCGCTCAGTTTCTCCGCATAATTCTGCAGTAAGCGAACTCTTGCAGTTTCAGCCGTGTTCCGTTACGAATAGGATAATGGAACACCACCCTTAATCGTCATAGTGAAAGGGGAGAGGGGTTCAACGTCTTTTTTACCTGCACAGAAAAATATTTTGTTTACATTTACAAAAGATTCCTTTGGAAATAAGTTGCTAAAAAATAGTTAGTTATACTATAAGAAAATTTTTTAAATGTGTACAACACATGGCTATATTTATTTTTGCATTTAAGTAATACTTTTTTTTTTCGAAAAATACTGAGTTTTTTTAAGAAAATAAGCGCATAATTTTATATTTAGTTGATGTTTTATATAAGCTAAATATTTTTAAGCACCACAGTGTATGATCGAATATTCAATAATTGAACTTTATTTTGTTTTAACATGCTTATTTAAGTGCGCAATTAATACTTGAAAGCTATTCAGGGAAGGGTTTACAAATAACTTTGACAATTAGAGGTACTGGAACAACACAAAGCGTAAATTCCTAGGTAAGTTTCCGAACCCAGTAACATTGCGAACACTATACAGTTGTTTTCAGTTTTAATGTACAAATTTTCAAATATCTGTAATTTTACACGAATATTTATGTTACATTAAAAATAAAAATATACTGTGTAAACACTTTAGCTCAACTAAAAATTGTGCGTCCTTCCAGACGGACAGGAACAACAGGTGTGCACGAACAAATACGTGGGTTGCGACACCTTTAGGTTCCACCTCACACGCCATGTTGGTTTTATTTTTATTCTTTCCGTTAGTACTTTTATTTAAGGGCTATTTCAAAATTTTTAACTCTATACCTCCCTTGCGTTTGTAGTTCTGCCGAAAATATTATCAACACACATTCGCTTAGTGTGATGCCACGGTTGCAAAAGGTTGCACAGTTGGCGAGAATTTGCGCAGTTTTTGCACCCAGGATGAATGCACTTCGTGAATGTATGTTTACAACATTTGTGGCAGAACAAAAAATACAAGGGTGATATGAGTTAAAATTTTACAAATAGCCCTTAAATTAAATTAAATCGGAAAAAAAAACTAAAAAAAACCGTAAACTAGTATTCCAATACTCGTCAGCGATGTGTGAACATATGACCTCGGTAACGAGTAAGCTCATGTGATCTCATGTTCTTCATGTTGAAAATAAACTTATAATGCAAAACTTGGATACGAAATTTAAAGTAGAATTATTTAAAATAATTCCAAGCGTGATAAATGAACTGATGAATGAAACTTTTGTTTTTCAAATGTCTAAATTTCTGGATGCTAATCACACACATAGTATCTGCACGCGTTGCTAGAATTCACTGCCTGAAACGTTGCTTGCCACCACCAAACGCAGATAGCAAGTAGCAGCACGACACAACAGGAAATTTTTAAATATTAGAAACGGCACCGATATAACATCGACTTTGGGCCTGATTATCAGCCAGGAATTTTATTGAAGATATTTTCCATCTTGTTAAAATTCACTAAACTGTAAGTAGGCCTACTATAAAGTTTCAGCAACATGTTAGAAGTTACACTTCTATGGCATTACTAAAATATTAATATGAAACATTTTAGAACACATATTGTAACACTATTATTATTTGTTTGCTTAAACGACTGAAATCAGTCCGTAAATATTTCATACAAAAAACCCCAATTTTATTGAGATGATTCAACATAATTATATTATAATGTTATTAAATAAGTTTAAAAATGCAGGAACGACAATTGAACTCCGCCCCTGGAGGTTGCCAAGTGCGTGCTCTCACGCGACGCTTAGGCATTTCGGGAATTAAGAAGGGAATACGTATTATAATTTTAATAATTTTAACGCCAGCTTTATTAGATATTTTTAAACTTTCGATTACTTTTTACTGTTTATCAAATATATTCCTTGGGAGTTTCACAAACATAAAGTTTCATTTAGCACAACAATACGATTGGTATGTCTCCTGATGTATACGAAAGTGACTATATACGGGTTTATGTTGCTACTGGTGGGGTACACCATCTTTATGACACATTTTCGTTCAACTTCCGTTGAATTTCCAACTAAGATGTTTAGTCATAAAACATACATGAATTGTGAAAGTGAGTTTCATGCTTCATACAAACATTGTGTGTACACTCAAAAATACAAGCTGACTGCAGTGGTGTGAAGGCAGGCTTACATAATTCCTGGACCTGAGGACTTATTCCAATTCCAACTGTTATATGGGTAAAAATTAAGTTTTGTTAGTTTTACATCCCTTGTTTGATAAGACCTTCATCCTAAAGTGAGATGCTGAAATTCCCTAAATGTTATCTTTTTATATATATAATTAATCATAAACGCATGCGTGATTTCGATAGCAGAAGCACTTTTGTACAATTATGGATAATTAATTTCAAAAATTCCAACATGCTTGTATATAAACAACATGGGAATTCAAGGGGAAATATGGAAAATTTTCTCTTGCCCTCAAATTGTAAGGCCTATTTTATAATTCATAAATTAAAATATAACTTGACTTGATGTAAGTTTTTGGACATACGCCATTGCTTAGAACTTTTTCTGTTGAAGAATAACTAAAAAATAAACATAAATAAATAAATAAATAAAAATACCCAAAAAAGACAAAAAAAAACACCAAATTAAGCAAAAAAATGCTGTTGTCAATTAGGATATAAACACCACAAAATATTCAGTAACAGGAATATGGTCAACAAACAAAGAAAAACAAAGAAAAATGTACTAAGAGAACGAAAAAAACCCAAATGATGACGACACAGAAATATTGAACCCAAAAAAAAACTCAGCACAACGGTTGAAACAAAACAAAAACACGACAAACGAAAAGACGAAACAAACACAATGGTTTTCCAAAACAGAATAGAAATATAAAAAAACCACAAATGATGACAACACAAAAATATTGAACCCAAAATAATTCAGCACAACAGTTGAAACGAGACAAAAACAGACTTTTTTTTTTAGTTTTTTTCAACAGAAAAAGTTCTTAGCAATGGCGTATGTCCAAAAACTTACATCAAGTCATGCACTCCCATTGCACAAATCTTTCAAAGATAACCAAATATAACTTAATTTAAAATGGCATTAACCCTTATTTAAAAATGTTCAGAAATCCATTATTTTATGTCAATGAAAGTAAGAAGGGATATAACTTAAAACATTCAAAGTAATTTACGAAGTATCAATTCACTTTGTAACACAGCAGTGTTAACTCTCTGGATGCACACCTTGTGGTTGTTAAAGTAATTTGGTGAACACAAAATGTCATCACTAAAACTTTAGAAATCATCCACAAGTATATTCTCACCAAAGTTCATTTTTGAGCCGCTCCCACGTGCAAGAGGTGCACGCCTTCCAGATGCGCTCGCTCGTAAACGACGCATGAATGTTAACGTGTGGAACAGCTTGCTGAAACTGTGTACCTACTTGCCGAGAACTCCTGATTCCCAGTTTAATGTCGTTAATAAATTCTGCTGACAGCCCGGGTGAAGTCGTGGCGAGGCGCTGATACCCCGGCCCTCCCAGTGACCCCCAACGACGCGCTGGAAGTTTGGAGAACGGCGCGCGGGGCGCGACTGGAGAAACTCGGTGCGGCTGAACTTCCAGCGACCAACTCCGCCAACTTGGGAGGACATCTTTCACGCGTCGGGCCGACGAGGCTGCGGGTCCAGCGGAAATAATCATACCGATGAGAGTCGGTGGCGGCTCGATAAACATTACTTATGTAACTGATCGAAACTTTGCAAACATCTTACAGAGAACGAAATGTCAGTAAAGTAATTAAAATTTTACACAAAACCAGTTAAAGAAAACGAAAAGTTTTGTTCCGAAAGTAATATGAGTTAATTTTCAAAATTGTATATTCAAAGTATTATCCTTAAGAATCTATACAGTGGTTTCAACGATTTATTCACTCTTCACAGCAATGGGCAAAGTCATTTTCTGTAAGTCTGCGGGGAGCTCTTGACACAGCTTGTTGAATGTTCTCGGCTATAGACCACGGTGCTTTGAAGTAGGCACTCTTTCTGAACCACTCATTTTGCATCAAAAAAATTAATTCAACATAGTTTTCACACGTTATTTTCCATGCGCGCTCCATCACAACAATCTACCCTACCACACTGCCCTGGGAACACGCTAACTTTTGGCCCAGAAAAACCCGTAACAACACTTTCCCAGCCACCTGCAGTCCAACTCTGGCTCCCTGAGATTTTCTTTTCTTTTTTTCTAAGCTGAAATTATATATTCAGGGGACTCAGAGAATATGAAAATTTTACGCACAGTCTTACAAAGAGGGTAGGCCTGCACGACAACACAATAAAAGTTGACTTGATGGCCGTGAAATAAGTCAGCCAGACAAGTGGTGGGAAGAGCTGCGCGCGCAGAAAGTTCTCGGGTCGATTCAATTGAAACGAGTTACTACCACCGTACGCCCTGGTGTGATGGCTCCATGCGAGGGTGAACAATAAAACTTGCTTGATGGAGGGGGGGGGGGGGAAACTGGGTTAGTTGAGGTGCTGGTGGTCAGCGACGACCTCCGGCTCCTGGCAAACCTACTTAGCGGGCCATCAAACCGCCCTGGAGGGGAATGATGATTGGAAGTGGCCGGCAGCAGACATGGGCCGAGTGGGACAGGCTGAAGGAAGGGCTTACGAGGTCAGCGGAGGAGATAGCCAAGAACTTGGTGCTAGCGGGCATTTCTGGTCCAACGAGGTCAAACCCGACATCATAGCATACACATTTGACATGTACCCAAGCGAGACTCATACAGCGAAAAAAAAAAAAAAAAAAGTGTTTCTTTCTGAGTAGCCAAATTGCAGGTTTTCACAACAGATCAAATGGATTTATTTTTTATCGTTTCGTAACAGAATTTATATAGCTTGACATGTCGTAAAATATTGTTCATTCAAAATTCAATTCCATTAAAAGTTCGTTCTAAATAAAAAATCATTGATAAAAATAACTGTCATCTAATTCCATCAATGAGTAATGATATTTCATTGTTGAACCTCAGTGTTGAAGAGTACTTGGGACTTTTCGCCAAAAATCTGTATTAACACTAATAGCTTTTATGTGATTTTTATTTATATATTTAACAACATTATAAGTTATGTTTTTCATATAATCTACAACAAAAGTCAAAAAATTAAAAATATACTTAATGAAGCACAGTACAGAAAAAGAGCTTTCATCTCCAATGTGTTTCACAGTCGGTGTGTCATAGTACAACCCTCCCCCTTCCCCTGACATGCACCTTATAATACTTACCATATTTTTTTACTTATAAAATATTTGAAGCAATTCGAATAAATTTGAGTATGCGAGATGTCCTTTAACTGTTTTGGTTTAGAATTGTTCGTTCCGAAATGAAAACATTTTGGCTTGCTATTATACCATGTCCAAAGTTTATAATATGTACTAAGAAATTATTAAGTTCATCGTTTCCATCAATGTGGGCTGTAATAATCGCCGTTCGATACATATTTACCACCAAGAAACTACCCCTTACTTTGTCACTGCTGCTAGGAGTCAGTCAGTTCGTCATCAACTGGCTCAGGGGATAGCGTCGCGCATCATGGAAGTCCTACAACTTTTACCGCCAACTGATCTTCCATGAAGTTAAGTTAGTCGCCCAAAACTCATTATACTAAACCCCACAGCCAACTCCTCTTACATTTGGCTAATGACAACTTAAAAAAATCGTTGCTCTAAATGAATTCTCTCTGTTCTGGCGTCGGTAATTATCCAAAAATTAAATAACATAAATTTTCCCTATGTGTTAAACTGGTTAACCCCTAGCACACGACCAGCAATGTATATGATGTAATTAATTGTTTAAATTAAAGTGACCTGAGGAATTTCAACGCGAACCACTTTGCTATTTAAATGGTGGTTAACCTCTTCGTCTGCCATCAGGTCACATTTATTTTGTTTACCTGTTACCTCGTTGCGTAATGTATATGTTTTACATCCTGCTATAATTTCCCACCCCTTCCCATGTACCGATGAGCAATGGGTTGATCTACGAAAAGCCACGGCCTAGGAACTCACCTTTAGTGCGAGCATGTGTAAGTGAATAAAACCAATCCTATCAGAACAACATTTTTTTTTAAATTAAGTTATGTTAGCAGTAAATGGTAGCTTAAAATACAGTGTAACTTAGTCATGTCAATTCCCTACTACCTGCATGCCACGAGACGACTTAATGCCCGATTCAGGAGACCATGCCCGTTAGTTAGGGCACGATAGTGTAGCTAACTGACACTATTGCAATTACCACCACAAATATCACAATAAATATTGGCCAGCAGAATATCACCTAAATGTTTTGAATACACACCAAGCAATTAAATAACTAGTACATCAGTCATAAACATCAGTAATATCATAAGAACAATATACTTTTATTAATAAAAAGCTACGCCACGTTGATATGTCATCCACAATGCCATCGAACTACTTAGCTTCATCTCACACTGCAAGTCACTTCAAGATTATTTTCTAAGTCAACCAGCAACAGTTGTTATCACAAGAATTTGCCGTCTATATATATTTAATTCTAGGCCATTATTTCGATCAAACCTTTAGAACATAACCTTCCATATGTTATGTGGACCGATATAACTGTTCTGCACGCGAGAGCTCCACTAAACAAAAAAAATGCTAATAAATTTTTTTATATCATCTGATGCCAACAAAGATAAGTGATTCTTTAAAGAAAATACATTAAATGCTACTTTATTTGTTGTAATTATATAGAGTTAAAATTAATTTAGTTGTTCATTTGTCAATACATAACCAATAAATAACTATATAATGCACATACGGACTTTTAAAAACCCCTTATATCAAGCAATTACTAAATTAATACTCGTATATAAAAAGTAACTCACAGTGTTTATAACTTTCAAAATACACTGTTTGTCATTCGCCATAATACTTTTTTGATTGTTCTATTGTCAAAAAAAATTATGATGACCATTTTCAAAAGATTTCACTGCGCTGCTTGTGTGTTTATAAATTGCGGCGCACATATTTAATGATTGGCAGGGAATGCCAAATCAGGCAACTTTTATTAAGGAACATATGTCCTGAAATAAAATCATTCAATGGAAGGACGCGCAAATTTTAATTGAGGCAGAAATCAAAGCGGCCTCTAAATTCAACAAGAATATGTCAAAAAATTACCCTCTGCACAGTCCCTCTCCCCGCATCCTAGCTTCAATTCGGGAAGTAAGTCTGTGTGCAGGCACACCCTCTCTTCAACACGCGACATGTTTCCTGCGGAGGGCAATGCCTCGGGAGAATGGGACAACGTTTAATGATGAGGAAACAAACTGAGTAGTAGCACCTATCTGGTATGCCTGATCAGACGCCGGCTGCGAAAGCAGTGCCGTGACAGCACCTGTGCAAGAGGATGTCCACCCACCCGCAACGGCAGCGGGAAACACCGCCAGCACCAGCACCAGGACCACCGACCAAATTGGCATTAACACCATCGGAACCACAACCACCTCCGAAATAACCAAAAACCATCATTACTACGACCACCACCGATACCACCACCATCGAAGGAAACTCGATCACTTTCAACGCCACTTCTGGGATTCCCTAAACCACTGAGATTTCCACCACCACTGGGACCACCATCACAATCGGGAACACAACCACTACGGTCTCTGGAGCGTCTACCAGGAACGCCACCAAATCATAATTACCATCACTATAACTACCACTAGCACCACCAGGATCTCTACCAAGGCAATCACCACAACTGGTATTTATACCACTGTGACCACCACAAAGACAACCACCACCAAGTTTTGCAACGTTATTAAATAACTAATAAATATTTCTAAAAATCTTCATGAATGATGTTACAGGCACAGGTAATTACAAATAAAGTAGCTTTTTCAATACCAAAAGTCTATATTTATTGCGGTGGGAACAGGAGCTGAGATCTATTTGTGGATTTAGAACAGGTTCTTCAGTGACAACGGCAGTCGTTTCCACGAAGTCAAATAAACATCCATCACAAGGAATAAGGTGAAACAGAAGTTGCTGCCCTTATATTGACTGTTTTATAAGCACGCGTTTTCACGCAAAACCAAATCTGCGTTGAAATTGGTAATCTTACAGCAATCACATTTTGCTGATACCTGCTCTTCTACTGGTAGCATGAGGGCCTTCGCAGTTCCCTGACTCATGTGTTTGCCACGCCTGTGACCGAGGACATTGTTCATCTGGTCACAGGAAACCGCGGTTCATGAATCACAGACTGTGACTATCTATGATAAATCACAGGTCGTGAGTTTACTACTTATCTGTAACTAAATTTTTTTAGATTAAATAACGCATTTCTAACGTTTTGGCTGATGTGTATAACTGTAACATGCCGAGTCCATGGCTACCACTCATATACCTATTTGAGCATTAGTCTGAGATATCAAATCGTGCCTGGCAAAATGCCTGTGAAATTTCCTCTTTTATCCCCCTCGTCACAGCGTTTTTTCGTATTCTTGCTGGCCAAAATGGCACGATCGGAACTCGCAGTTACGTTTATCAAATTTCATACCCTTTTGTTTTTCTCCGGAGGCTTCTGGAAAGCAGCTAAACCACTTTGATACGCATAAATATATTTATTTTAAAAGCCTACTACATATAATAGGCTTTATAGTACATTGTTGCTACATTTTAATAAGAAGCTTGTTGTGTGTTATACTCATGATTCATACCAAACTTGGAAGGAAGTCCGCATTACTTCAAATGATGCTCTCTACGCTGGCTTTATTATTTATCTTTTTTCTATTAGCCAATATGTTTTCCAGAATATATGCTTCCTTCGCTCGAAATTTAATATCCAGTTCTCATTTCGGTTGCCTTATCCCTGTCAGCTTTGATATCACACACTCCAATATGTTATATATTGTGTTTATTAAGGGGACTTTTCCTTTATTCGCCTATCCTTAGAAATTCCTAAGCTGAATGACAGTCAACTTAATATAATTAAAAATATATATCTAACTTATTATTTTTTTTCATACTAATTTACTTTCTTGAAACTGAATTTTATACGCATACGTAATCCCGCAAATGCACTTTCAAAATATCTGAGATTATTTCAATTTTTTAAAATTTATTATCATACAATTCTTAGAATACATAACAAAAGATAGTTTAATGTAACATTTATACTTTATTCATAACATTTTTAATGTTAGTTAAATTATTTAGATAAAAAAAACATATTTTTAATTCTGATAATAACACTGTCTAAACAATTCAAATCAGGGTAGCCATTAATTATTGTACTAGCATAGATTATTGTATTTTTTTTTCTAGACTTGACACAGATTTACGTAAGTTCCATGATAAAAGATTACACTTAATTAATTTTCCCCCTTCCCCGAATGGTACTTAAGGTAAGCCTACTGATTTCCTCCTCCATATCCAAACTAGCATTTAGTGATGTAAAGGTTATTAAAAAAGAATATATATCACCTTCTTCCAGTTAATATATCAAGGTATCCGATACTATCTTGTGTCACACATGTTGTGAATGTAAAACAAACGGCACCTATTCTCGCCGGTTCAAAAACATTCGCTCGTGTCCCTTCAGTTTCACGAAGTGCCACAGTGGGCCGTTTTCGGAATAGTGCCCCCGTAATTTAAATAACCTCAACTCCAGTTTATATAATTTTTCAGGAGACGAGTTTTTATAGTGACTCCAATTTTTTTTTACTATTTACATATGAAAAATCTCAGACTACTTTAAAAGCATTTAAGATAGTTAAAAATAATTATGTATTAATGAAATTAATTTAAAATCGCATAGGCGTCAAAAAGCTAGTAAGAATGGACTTAAGGCTTTCTGCTTTAAAGTTTTATTGTACACTAGAGCACATGTCCTGATGGATTACCTTAACTCCATGATGAATGAATAAGTTAGTCATACAAAATATAAAATATTTAACACAAAACATGTATTACGTAAAAATACAACATAATTTTGAACACATTCGTCTTTTGATTATAAATACAAGATTTTATATGTGTAGATATTGTTTCACGAGATTGCATTTATTCCATTGAAACCAACTTGGAACTTGAATGTCATGGGTTCTTAGAAGATACACTCTCTCAACATTTAACACAAATCATGTATTACGCTACAAATATAACATACATACATACACTCTTGTTTTGATTTAAGAAGACAAAACTTTTGCATGCAAATATTATTTCACAAGAACCTCAAGTTACATTAGGTACACAGTAACTTATTCATATTTGCGCTGACACAAAGTATAAAACATTGAACACGAATTTATACGTAACACAATAAAAACAAATAAAATAAATTTTACATGTAAATGGTGTTTCACAAAATCTTCGCATTTATAATACTATATGAACTCATTCAATAAGGAACTTATAAAATGTTTTCACGCAAAATATAAAATATTAAACAGAAAACACGAAATACAACACGTACATTCTCGAACATGCTTTTGTTTTAATAATAAAAAAACAGGAATATAACATGTAAATATTGTTGCACAAGAGTCTCAAGTTATAGTTTATCCAATTTGGAACTCTACATCTCGTAGTTATGCACTAGGTCAGGCACATCTGAAACCGTCAATCTTAGACCAAAATTGATGTCGATTCTTAGGCATCAAAGGAAGCAGTTTCTTTATAATGTCTTCTTTCTTCTCCTGTGAAATTCCACGAGCTTGCGTGCGTCTTTTCTCTGTAGGAAACCCACATTTTAGAATATTAGGACTAAGAAAGTTAATTGATATAGGATCACTATCAAACATTGTTTTGTAGGTCAAATTATATAGACCTCTTCTTGCAACAATTTGTACCATTTGGTGTAGATAAGGTCTTGGTTTTAATTTATTTATTTTCTGGGTGGAACTATGATTTTTCCAGTCAATGCAGTCACCAACTTGCATCCTTACGGCAGATACGTTTCTGGAATTTGCTTTTTTAACAGTGTCCACGAAATCATCAAAGTCATACACATTCTTTTTTTTCTTCAGTGAGAGTTCTACTTGATGATGGAAGTAATCTGCTGACATGAAGGTATGCCCTTTCTCCCAATAATTCAGCTGTATCTCTTCAGTAGCAACTTCGTCTGAATTAACTAGGTATGTAATGAAGCTCAGCAGTGTCCAGTTTTTGTTCTGTCCTGCGCAGTTGTCAAGCCACAAAACAATATTCTTCTTATCCCTTTTCTGTAAATGAATATGAAGAATACAGAGATCATGTCTTCTTGTTTTCTGCCTGCTACAGCTTCATGCCAGATCACAGCTATTGACTTCTTTCCATCATCATTGTCGTTATTTGTTCCACCGAGTGGAACAAAGCTTTCATTGAATGAAATTATGCGCCGAGTAAACATCACAGTTTTCAATGTATCCATTCTCGGAAGCATGATGACCTTCTGAAGATCAGCGGAATAATACGAGGTATCATGATCAGTTTAGCTGATGCTTACATGCCTTTTATACTCATCACGATCTTGCTTTTCCCTTTGAAGATGCTGCAAAATATTTTGACAGTCCTCACACTTCGCATCTTTATCTGTTGCATGCTCTGGATCTTTCTGAGTAAAACAGGTGCATTCTTCGCACACTTCGTGCCCAAGTATTGTGAGGGATATATTCATGGAATTCACAACATTTCTGTACGAATCATAAGAACACTTCAGGTTTGGATATTTTGTTAATAAGTCATTGTGCATGTCCACCAAAGTTACATCACTAGGTAGGTATCTGCGGTTAGGCACATGTTCGCGTCTTTAGTGTGATACACACGGATGGTACGACTTAACATGTCACTTAATAGCATCTTTATCTATCCGAATAAGTGTTTTGCAACCTCGCATATCTTTAGGTGGTGTGATATAATCTTGTGAAGAGAGGGCACTGTGGAGTGGAGTTTCATTATTTTTTGTGAAGCCAAGAGTAGTCAAAATAAAGGTTTTACAAACATCATGTTTTTGGCCATTCTCATCCCACAGAGAATAGTAAAACGAATGGGTGCGTTTGTGATCATCCATACCTATTCTTCTCTTGACAGGTTGTTTCTGCATATTACATAAGATATACATGTGACGTTCATTTGCATCCATACTCCATAATTGATTGTTGATAGAGAGTCTTCGATTATCATTAATTTTTGTGGTGCATTTTTTCCGGCATGTTTCCGTACATGGGGGATTCACATTGTGTTTTGCTTTATTATTATAAATTTTAAGCTTTTTGCGATCATCATGTGTAAGTGACTTTGCCTTACGCTTTCGCGGAAAACCTTTCTTGGTTAACAAAGCTGAATCATTTGAATTACTCAAATCATTGGTATTTGACTGATTTTGAACTGCAACAACGAAATTATCACATTCATTATTCATTAATGTTCCCTGTTCGGCAGCTGAAATGCCAAACCCACAAGAATCGCGAGAGTCAGATCCAGAAGGAGGTTCAACATCATTTGCGTCCGACTGATTCAGATATTCAACAATGGTAGCGACACTTTCATTATTTATTACAGTTTCCTGTTCTGTAGCTGGAACAACGAAACTACAAGAGTAGTATATAATAGCCGGACCGGGGACAAGTTTCAGGGTGTGGTGCCGGTGCCGAGCCACATCTCTGACGTCACGTCCATCTCTGACGTCACGGCGGCCATCTTGGACGAGCGTAACGGGACACGGCGTAACGGGACATAACGTAACGGGACAAGTAGATCACGGCGGCCATCTTGGATCCACCATTTTGGATCCGCCATTTTGGATGACATCATTTTGTTCTAGAAAATTCCGGCGATGTGTTTTCCGCCATATTGGATGATGACGTCACCGTTGCATTTTCCGTTATGGTCGCCATCTTGAAATTTGGACGCCATTATTAAAATCTTTATTTATTATCCGATTTCAATAAAAAAAATTTCCAAAATTCATCAAAAAATTAACTTAATAGAACTCTGATTGATTATATCGATCACAGTCCTCGGTTCGGAACCGGTGAGTGCAAAAAAATTAAAAATGGCGACAGGCTCCATCCTCAATGGTGGATGCAGGCAGACTGACTCCTACCACTTCTTTCAAATATATATCGTCACCTAGTATGACGTCATGTCCGCCATCTTGAAAATCTGTAATTTTAATGCTAGAGATTCGGGAAAAAATTTAAAAATCATTAAAAAAATAATCAACCTAATTAAATAATAAAAAAATCATTAAAACCACCGTTGCACTTTTCGTAATGGCCGCCATCTTTTAATCAAGAAACTGGAGATCACCATCTCGTTTTCGTCCACTAGAGTGTGCTGATACCATGTTAGTAGAATTATCTGGTCACCACACCTTTGACCTTGACCTTGAAATTTGACCTTGACCTTGAAGTTTAACTTGACCATGAAATTTGAACTTGACCTTGAAATTTGACCTTGACCTTGAAATTTGACCTTGACTTTGAAATTTGACTTTGTCTTTAAAATTTGACTTTGTCCTTGTCGACCATCATGGATCCTACATTTTATGTTCAGTACATGGTACCAGGAGATACCACCTGCTGGAGTACGCCATCTTGTGTGTGTGTGTGTACTTGTATTTTAGAGTACATTTCCATCTCGATAATTTTATTCTAACCCGCTACAGTGCAATAATCATTTATTACGGAGGTGCCCCCGCCATCTTAAAATTCAGCCGCCATCTTGAAATAATGTAATAATATAGCTAGAAAAGCGGGAAAAAATCCAAAATTCATTAAATAAATTACTCATTAACTTACATATCGATTCGATCCGCTCCAGTCATTAGTTCGATCCCTGGCCGATACAAAACAAATTTAACTAAAAAAAATACTAAAAATGTGTTAGGTTTGAGAAAATAATTACACCACAAGTTCTTTTAAAAAAAAATTATTACATAAATTCAATACACTACTACAAGTACAAAAAAAAATCACTGACAAATTACCAAAGCCTTTTGGATTCCTCGATTCAAACAGTCTTCTTATTGTACGGACTAAGCCTTTTACATAACTTTAAATGTCTATCCGATCCGTTCATCACCACAGCCAGAGACGGACTGAACTTCATAGCACTTATATAGTCTCATTAGACGGTACAACACATGAGTCAAATCAATTACCAATTTCATTATACGTCTCGGAGCATTTTTATAATGACGATGTAAGCTATCGAGACGTGAAATTAGTTTATTGCACTTATTGCACTGAAATTGTATTCTTTGAACATTATAAGAACAACCGCTTCTTTCATGTCTGCGAGCATTTGAGGTGATAGTAAATGATGCACCACAGTATTTGCACTGATGCGAAGTACGCTCTTAATAAATTGAAGTATTCAATGCTGATGAAACTTCAGCTGATGGTGGTGGAACAGCACATATCGAAGTCTCCTCCAGTGTTGTCAGAGGCGTTGCCAACGGGATCTGCTCCAACATCGTCGGCGCCGACGTCATGGTTCCCGTAGTCGATGGTACATCCTCCATCGAGTACGACGTTAAAGTCGGTAAAGATGCCATCGTAGTCTGAAGAACAGGCAATTACACGACTTATGCACCAGAAGAAACAAACTAGGTGATCCGTACACCGTAGACGGCAGTAACAAACTGAGCGTCCTGCTATCTGGGACTCGTTTATATACATTAACCGGTTTGAATAAAACGCTATCAAATCAAGAACAATTTACTAAAATACTAGAGTCAAAACAACATTAAAAAAATAGAAGCACCATCAACAAAAAAGGAAGCACATTTGGAAGCACCTCCAAAAAAGGAAAAACAATAGAAAGCACCGACTACGAAAAGGCAGCACATTTGGAAGCACCCAATACGAAAAGGCAGCACATTTAGAAGCACCGACAATGAAAAAGCAGCACTTTTGGAAGCACAGACAACGAGAAGGCAACACATTTGGAAGCAACGACTACGAAAAGGCAGCACATTTGGAAGCACAGACAACGAAAAGGCAGCACATTTGGAAGCACCGACTACGAAAAGGCAGAACATTTGGAAGCACAGACTACGAATAGGCAGCACATTTGGAAGCACCGACTACGAAAAGGCAGCACATTTGGAAGCACCGTCAACGAACAGGCAGCACATTTGGAAGCACCGACTACGAAAAGGCAGCACATTTAAAAGCACCGTTAACGAAAAGGCAGCACATTTGGAAGCACCATAATCGAAAAGGCAGCACATTTGGAAGCTCCATCATCAAAAAAAAAAGGCAAAAAGGAAGCACAAGTTACGAGATCTAAGTCTTAGTTAGAAATCAGAATACAAGAAATAAAAACATTAAATTGTTATCATTTAAATATTTATTTTATTGCTTTACATTATACAAATGCAAGTAAAACAAGCCATTATTGTATGTAGCCAGCATTCCTCAGTTCCTTGAGTATGAAGGATATTTATTTGATGCACGAATAGTTTCCTGCACAAAACGAACCATGTAGAAGTCTTAGCCTGTCAACCAATATGTTTGGATCTTTCCATGATGTGTAATCCTTCTCTTCTACCACCATCTTCCTTGCACCTTTAGAATAAATATTATGATTTCTGGTGTCCTCCGTTTTACCACCAACCTCAGGGTAACTTTCATGTTTGAGACGGTGATCATCACAAGCTTGATCAGATTTATTTAATATATCACGTCGTTTCCACCGTTTCGGTCTCAGGACACCGCCACATTCTTCGATCTTGGCAGCTTGAGGTGCTTCATCATAGTCTATTTCTTTGTCAACAGCCTCAAAGTCACTGTAACAATTACCGTAGAAGGAATCGTCTTCACCCAATTTACCGTAATAATTCGGTGTTGATGATGTTGAAGTGTCTTCATCGTCTTCATGCTTCTTTTTTAGGTGTCCATCATTTTTACAAAGTAGGAAAGATCTACTTGAATTCAGCTGGAATATATTCTCACTTTTCACGTTAAGGATTCTTCCATTGTCTTCATTCTTCCGTAAATCATCAACCTCCTTCAATTTAAGTTCTTTGTCGAGATAGGAAGAGCCAAGAAAATTATTGTTGTAATGCAGATCACTCTTTCTTAGGCTAGTAGATTCATCGTTGTCCTCTAGCTTGTACGCAGGCTTGGCGCTACAAGTTCTGCCATGTCTTTTTAGGCTCTCTCTCCGCGTAAACGACTTGCTACATCGAACACAACTTATCATATTGCGCAGTGGATTTTTAACACAGTCATTCTTCTCGTGTTGTCTTTTATTCTTTCTCAATATGAACTCTAAACTGCAAAACTTACACCTATTTTCTTTCGATACAGCGTCAGATCCCAAATCGGAATTCATATTAGTTACTGAGACTAATGCCAGATACCAACTGAGTGTTTTAAATTAGATCCAATAATTAAATAGAAATTTTTTCATATTTCATTAGTGAGAATTAATATATCTCATGCAAAAGTACTAAAAGCATGTAGTTTTGCTTTTCAACAACAGATGTCGCCACATGTTGCTTGCAGGTAAATAATATTTAGATCTTTTATACGGGATGCCGGATGCTCACTAACGATCGAAAAAAAAGGATGGCTTCGATAGACTCCAAGGAAAAAGGAAGTTCGTCTTGCATTTTTGTGCTCCACAGATGTCTCATGGCGTAATATTTGACGTCGTCCCAGGTGCTCCCGTGGCTCGCACAGGTAGTTATGCCACCTCGGTGCCTCACCGGTCGGCGTGTGTGGTCGGTGGTAGTGTCTCGAACGGGTGGAGGTCGATTGTCATGGAGAGCGGAGATCGACTCGAGCCCTAACGGGACCTGCCAGGACGCGCCAGTTGGCCTTCAACCCTCGGCGCGAGCAGTCGTGTGCGACTCACAGAGTTCGGCGATCGGTGTTCGTGTGCGGACCGGACAGTAGTGTGCGTGCCGACGTTATTCGTGTGTGTGGTCCAACCACTCCTGCCTGCCACATGGCGACGTCACGACCACCGAGAGACGGAGTCTCATGCTGTGAACTAGCCTCCAGCAACCACCCCCGTTAAAGGTTAGTTGGCGCCCTCAGACACCACCCAACCACGCATCAACATCGGCAGGACGACAAATGGCGCCCATCTAGGTGGCTCATCAAAATTGCAAACAATTCAGGCAAAGAAAACCCGTCAAAATTCCCGTCAAAACTACGGCAAAGTAGTCGAAAGGCGAGCCAGGACAAAGGGGAGGAAAACGCGCGCGCAGGACAAAGGGCGCGTCTGACCAGCGCCCTTAACGGGACCCAAGGGCAAACGAGGTAACCCCACCCCCACCCCAGCAACGCGCGCGCTAGAAAGGAGCACCGGCCACCACTTTCCCCTCTTCGGTCCGCCGAGCGTGCACGTGCACCAAAGAAGCCAACTCCGGCCGTTCGGCACCCGAGCCTAACCGAGTGGAACCGAAGGCAGCCGAATCGGCACACTCGACCGCGGACCACGTCCACGGACACATCCCGTCTCCCAGGGCGGCCAGCCACGTTCCACGAGGATGCAGAGAGATCGGGACATAGTTATCGACATGGAGGGATTGTGTGAGGGCTGTTTTAGACCCTTTCCGGAGTCACTCGCAAATAACGAGAGTGCTCAGTGTCAGTGTGCGTGCGGCCGCGTCCGCGTCAAAGAGGAGCAGCCGGGAAGTGCCGCAAGGGGTACAACAAACACGCTGTGCGCAGCCGCGCGCTGACGCGCGCAGCCAGGCGAGACGGCCCGATGCCTACAGTGCGGGGTCACAAAACACTGCGCGTGCGCTGAAGTACGCGAGTTCGTGCATTTTCGTGATGGGTTGTTCCTCTGCGTCACCTGCGAGAGCACAATGATGCAAGCGTACCACGCACAGCTGACCCCCGCGCCGCGCGCCGCGAGTGGGCCGATCATTCTGCCGTAGTTCGCGGGTCACGCCCACGAGGACCCAGACATGTTCTTGCGGGTATGCAAGGAAAAATTAGCACGCCATCACATCGCACCAGAGGAGTGGACAGAACGCGCCAGCAGCCAGTTGCGCGGCGACGCCCGAACCTGGTGGTCTCAGACAGGCGATTACGACACCGCGTGGACTGATTTTGCATGATGCCTGGAGGCACGCTTTGATGACTCGCGCGCACGGGCCTGTTGCATGAACGAGTTGTTCTGCCGAGCCCAGTCTAGCGGGGAAGGAGTAGAAGCATTTGTGCATGGGAAGCTGCGGCTCTACCGATGTCTAACACCCCGCGGTAGGATACAGGATGTGCTACCGAACATTGTCGAGCTCTTGACGCCCGAGGTACGGCCCTTCGTGTGTACTGCAGTGGAGAAGGGACTAGACGCTTTCCTCGCCCTCGCAAGGGAAGAAGAACAGGACCTCAAGGCAGCACGAGACGACCGAAGCGTCACGACGCCCCAAGTCCCACAGGCGAGGCCGACAAGACGCCTGGAGGACACCCTGGCCGTGGTGCGATATGTGCAACCCCCCCCCACCAAGGGAATCCCAACCCCAGTCCAACTTGCTACGGGAGGGGGGAGGGGCATCGCGTCCGAATCAGGGCGGCCAGGCGGCGCGACAAGCACGGGCAGGCAGCCAACGTGGCGGCCCTACCAGTGAACATGACGGTCATCCGCCACGCTGCCAATACTGCCCGAAGACCGAACACCACTGGCATAGTGTGTGCCCGACCAGAGAGGCGCGGTGGATGGCGTCAAGGGGAGGACCCACGCCGTCGGGAAACTGCAACTAGGGGGCGACGACGCAGTTGGCCGCCGTCCCCGGACCTCATGCTCTGCCTCCGCCGACACACCGCCTCACCTACCACTCGCCAGTGGAGGCGGCCCACCGCACCCGATGACGGACAGCCCCACGTCGCCAGCGAGCGACACCATTCACCAGGCGTCGCCGGTGACCCGACCCACAGCTGGGGGGTCGAGAGACGCACCGTCTCACCTACCGTATCACCTACCACTCGCCAGTGGAGGCGGCCCACCGCACCCGATGACGGACAGCCCCACGTCGCCAGCGAGCGACACCATTCACCAGGCGTCGCCGGTGACCCGACCCACAGGTGGGGGGTCGAGAGACGCACCGTCTCACCTACCGTATCACCTACCACTCGCCAGTGGAGGCGGCCCACCGCACCCGATGACGGACAGCCCCACGTCGCCAGCGAGCCACACCATTCACCAGGCGTCGCCGGTGACCCGACCCACAGGTGGGGGGTCGAGAGACGCACCGTCTCACCTACCATATCACCTACCACTCGCCAGTGGAGGCGGCCCACCGCACCCGATGACGGACAGCCCCACGTCGCCAGCGAGCGACACCATTCACCAGGCGTCGCCGGTGACCCGACCCACAGCTGGGGGGTCGAGAGACGCACCGTCTCACCAACCATCTCACCTACCACTCGCCAGTGGAAGTGGCCCACAGCACTCGACAACAGACAGCCCCACGTCGCCAGCGAGCGACACCATTCACCAGGCGTCGCCGGTGACCCGACCCACAGCTGGGGACCCCAGCCAAGCACCACCGCGCCTGGGGCGGATGGGACCGAAGGCTGGAAACCTCATCCGCATCCCTGTCTCGCTGGATGGGAGGCCGGTGGAGGCGTTGGTGGACACCGCGGCGACTCACACCTACGTTGCGGCCCACCTTGTCCCTGATGCTGAAGTGACACCTGAGGCAGACACCATTCAGCTCGCAACAAAGGGATCTAGCACGGTCACGACTGGGCGTGTGGAGGTGAGTGTCGGCATAAGGGACTATGTGACCAGGACGTGCGCACTCGTGGTGCAGGACCTCAGGGATGAGCTCATCCTAGGGTTACCCTGGCTAGTCCAGGAGGATGCTAACATAGAAGTCGGGGCAGGTAGAATGCATGTCGGGACCCAGGGGCGCTGGACCGTGTATGGGTTGTCACATCGCCGCCCACCTACCTGGACGGATCCTACCCAGCTGATAGACCTACGCCATGGCGTACCACCAGACTATTGTTCCCTTCTAGACAGAGCACTCAGGCAGCAACCACAGGTGTTCGCGTCAGCTGACCGGCTGCGCCGCACGAATATTACAGAACATTGTATACTCATGGTACCCCATGTTCCTCCATTCGCCAAGCCAGGGGGTTTCGGTCCCCGCGAGCTCACTGCCATCCAGGAACAAATCACAGAAATGCTGGGGGATGGGGTAATAGAGCCCAGCACGTCACCATATAACTGTCGCATAGTCATGGCCAGTAAGAAAGACGGCTCCCTGCATTTCTGCATCAATTTTAAGCCAATTAATGACCTAACCATCCCGGCACCACCCCCACTCATAAATCTTACAGAAGCGCTCACCAGCATGGGCGATGCCCAGGTGTTTACGTCACTAGACCTGAAGTCCGGCTACTGGCAGGTGCCAGTTCGGCCTGAGGACCGCCCCAAGACAGCCTTCACTGCACCCGATGGGCGCAGGTTTCAGTTTTGTGCCATGCCGTTCGGGCTTATGGATGCCCCCGCGACCTTCCAGACCATGATTGTCCGCATCTTGGACGGCTACATTGGCAAGTTTGCTGCGGCCTACCTCGACGACGTGATCATATGGTCACGATCGTGGGAGGATCATGCACATCACCTCGCATTGGTCCTCGAACGGCTAGCCACGCACGGACTGACGTGTGCGCCGCGCAAGTGCCATGTCGGCGCGAAGGAACTGGAGTTCTTGGGGCACCTCGTGAGCGCGGATGGGTGTCGACCCCTGCCAGATCAGCTGGCCCTGATAGAGGGGAAAGAGCCGCCCCGTACCAGAAAACAATTGCAGAAGCTAATGGGACTTTTAAACTGGCTCAGTTCCTTCATCCCGAACTTCACCACCATCACCGCACCAATGACGGACCTCTTGTCACCCAAGAGCAGGTTTCGATGGACGGACGCGGCAGAGCAGGCTCTCGCCTGTGTCAAGCAGCAGTTCAGGGAGTGTCACACCCTGTCACGGCTAGTGCCCGATATTCCCCTATTCGTCCAGACAGACGCGAGCCAGGAGGGTATGGGGGCAGTAATCTACCAACAAAGAGCTGGAGAAGAGAGGCGGGTGATCGAGTACGCCAGTGCCAAGTTTGGCCCTGCAGAGCGGCGGTACCACGTCAACGAGCAGGAGTGTCTCGCGGTGGTGTGGGCACTCAGGCGATACCGACACCACCTCGAGGGGAGAAGCTTCACGCTCCGCACTGACAGCCAGTGCCTGCAGTGGCTGAACTCCGCCCAGGGAGGCAAATCCAAGTTCACGCGGTGGGCACTGATGCTCCAGAACTTCGCTTTTCGCGTGGAGCACGTCCCTGGGTGGGAGAACCAGCTGGCGGACGAGCTCTCCCGTCACCCGGATGCCAACACTGTGTTCAAGGATGATCAGGGATGGGACGACTTACTTCCCCCCTGAAACCCCCAGACGGGGTCTACAAGTGAGCCCCCGCCAGCAGCGCTATACGCCACTACAGTCGAGAGGCCCCGCGACCCTGCGCCAGCTACCCTAGCCAACCTCATGGAGATTGTCTGTCTCGCACAGAGCCAGGACTTGGTCAGTCAAGCAGACCTCGCTAAATGCAGAGAACAGGAGCTTCCCCACCTACGTAGTCTTGACGGGGTACTCCAGAGCCGTGTGCCCGGAGACATGAGCTCGTGGCGCACGCACATGCCGCCGGCAGGACGGAAGGCTGCCTTGCATTTTTATCATGATCACGACCTAGCGGGACACCCGGGGGCCGACCAGACCCAGCGGGCACTGCGGCAGTGGTTCCACTGGCCGGGCGTTGCAGGTGACATCCGCGATTATGTGCGAGACTGCCAACCATGCCAACAGCGCAAGGCCCGTCGGCCTGACGGGGTAGAGCAACAGTGCCCCAGGAGGGCCCATGACCCATTTCACACCGTGGCTCTCGACGTAATGGGCCCATACCCCCGCACATCCCGCGGGAAGCGATTCTTGGTTGTAATCACGGATACTTTCACACGCTGGGCAGAAGCGTTCACCATCACCAATGTACGAGCTGAGACCATCGCCACTCTCCTCGATGCCGAAGTATTCCCACGATATGGGTTTCCCCGAGTGCTACTCACAGATAATGGCACACAATTCAAAGGCCGGCGCTGGAAGGCCAATTGTAAGCGCTGGGATGTGGAGCACCACACGACACCCACGTACCACCCAAGAGCAAACCCGACAGAACGCCGCAACCAGGACATCAAAGTCCAGTTGCGGCTACGTCTGGGGGACGACCACACCCAGTGGGATGTGCTCCTCCCCAAGATATTGTACTGCCTCCGTCGCCGCCGAAACGTGGTAACCGGCTACTCCCCTGCGGAGTTGCTTCAGGGACCGGATCTCGCCCTCCCAGGGGAACTCCGGGTAGCGGGCGCTGCTGAACGAGTGCTTTAAATGCCTGTCGCCGAAAGACGGGAGGATGCACGCCGGAATCAGGCACAGTTTGGAGCCACTCATACCCCTCAGACCACTCACCCACCCCTGCCATTGGAGCCGGGGCAACAGGTGTACATCAGATGTCACCACCTTTCCTCCAGAGGCAAGAAGTTTTGCGCAAGCCTGGCCCCTAAATGGTCCGAACCCCGTGAGGTAGTGAACCGACTCGGGCCTACCACCTACGCGGTCACAACACGGAGTGGAAGAGCCGCCAAGGTTCACCGAGATGATCTCCGGTTAGTCCACCATAAGGTTGGTCTGGGACACCTGCACAAAGGTCCACAGAGGACAAAAAGGACATCAGACAAACATCAATTCCCCCATCACCTCTCGCGGCGACATCGGACACAGATCATGCAACCATAGTATCACCAAGCCCAATGACACCAGCCACAGGTCAACCCCTCCTGTCACAGGCCATGCAGACGGCGAATGTGCACCATACTTGCTCGTCGCCCGAGCCCCAGGCAAGCAGGGCCACGATGCCCGAGCTGGAGCACATGATGAGGCGCTTGGGTTACTGGGACTATCTGGGGTTAACGGCATCTGCCGTTACCCAGGGCATGTCCCCCCCTAAATGGCCAGCGGATGCGAGTCTGGAGAGATCGACATTTTCAGTGCGGGTTGACGAGCCTGAGTCCACAGGGGCAGACCAGCGAGGCGACGGGCAACCCAGCCAGGAGGACGGAGGAGTGACCATCGTCCCTCTCGATGAGGCCGACGACACAGGGAAAGCACCGCCTGTACCCAACCAAGCTGAGCCAGACGCTACGTCACAAACTCAGGTGGTGCGGCGATCGACCCAGCCTCATGTCCCCCCTGTCAGGTTCGGGATAAATGAGGGGTACCAACCACCACTAGGGGCCTGTGCTGGGGGCCGCACCAACCCTAGACAGAACCTTTTCCCGGATGCACACCACTGCTCAGTGATGAGGTTGCTACCGCATATCGCCCAGCGCAACTCCACTACATCTACCAACACCTCTCAGACACAGTGCACTCCAGAGAACTTACAGTGTACCTACGGAGGAAATGCCCCGAGGCAATGCGTGTGATGGAGGCTTCGAGGGGGCATAACGGCCTCGGTGAGGGGGGGGGGGGGGGCATTTGACGTCGTCCCAGGTGCTCCCGTGGCTCGCACAGGTCGTTATGCCACCTCGGTGCCTCACCGGTCGGCGTGTGTGGTCGGTGGTAGTGTCTCGAACGGGTGGAGGTCGATTGTCATGGAGAGCGGAGATCGACTCGAGCCCTAACGGGACCTGCCAGGACGCGCCAGTTGGCCTTGACCCCTCGGCGCGAGCAGTCGTGTGCGACTCACGGAGTTCGGCGATCGGTGTTCGTGTGCGGACCGGACAGTCGTGTGCGTGCCGACAACGTTAGTCGTGTGTGTGGTCCAACCACTCCTGCCTGCCACGTGGCGACGTCACGACCACCGAGAGACGGAGTCTCATGCTGTGAACTAGCCCACAGCAACCACCCCCGTTAAAGTTTAGTTGGCGCCCTCAGACACCACCCAACCACGCATCAACATCGGCAGGACGACATATTAATTTGACTGAGTAATGATATTTGTTAATTCAACCTGATAAAAATATTGCAAGTTTTGTTTAGTAGCAGAAATTATCAAATTAAATGTAACTCCGAATAAAATGACATGTCTCATTAGACCAAAAAAAAATCCATGCAGAGAGCGGTTTCTCAGAATAGTCAGAAACACTTGAAGAAACCACAGGAATGATTGCAAGAACACGGGAAAAAACATCAAAATATTGACAAGAATAATCAGGAGCACACGGAGAAACCCATCAGTAACTAATATGAATACCGATTTGGGATCTGATGCTGTATCGAAAGAAAATAGGTGTAAGTTTTGCAGTAAAGAGTTTATCTTGAGAAAGAATAAAAGACAACACGAGAAGAATGACTGTGTTAAAAATCCACTGCGCAATATGATAAGTTGTGTTCGATGTAGCAAGTCGTTTACGCGGAGAGAGAGCCTAAAAAGACATGGCAGAACTTGTAGCGCCAAGCCTGCGTACAAGCTAGAGGACAACGATGAATCTACTAGCCTAAGAAAGAGTGATCTGCATTACAACAATAATTTTCTTGGCTCTTCCTATCTCAACAAAGAACTTAAATTGAAGGAGGTTGATGATTTACGGAAGAATGAAGACAATGGAAGAATCCTTAACGTGAAAAGTGAGAATATATTCCAGCTGAATTCAAGTAGATCTTTCCTACTTTGTAAAAATGATGGACACCTAAAAAAGAAGCATGAATACGATAAAGACACTTCAACATCATCAACATCGAATTATTACGGTAAATTGGGTGAAGACGATTCCTTCTACGGTGATTGTTACAGTGACTCTGAGGCTGTTGCTAAGACATAGGCTATGATAAAGCACCTAAAGCTGCCAAGATCGAAGAATGTGGCGGTGTCCTGAGACCGAAACGGTGGAAACGACGTGATATATTAAATAAATCTAATCAAGCTTGTGATGATCACGATCTCAAACATGAAAGTTACCCTGAGGTTGGTGGTAAAACAGAAGACACCAGAAATCATAATATTTATTCTAAAGGTGCAAGGAAGATAGAGGTATAAAAAAATGATTACACATCATGGAAAAATCCAAACATATTGGTTGACCGGCTAAGAGTTCTACATGGTTCGCTTTGTGCAGGAAACTATTCGTGCATCAAATAAATATCCTTCATACTCAAGGAACTGAGGAATGCTGGCTACATACAATAATGGCTTGTTTTACTTGCATTTGTATAATGTAAAGCAATAAAATTAATATTTAAATTATAAGAATTTAATGTTTTAATTTCTTGTATTCTGTTTTCTAACTAACACTTAGATCTCGTAACTTGTGATTCCTATTTTCCTTTTTTTTTTTTTTTTTTTGATGATGGAGCTTTCAAATGTGCTGCCTTTTCGATGATGGTGCTTCCAAATGTGCTGCCTTTTCGTAGTTGGTGCTTCCAAATGTGCTGCCTTTTCGTTGTCGGTGCTGCCAAATGTGCTGCCTTTTCGTTGTCGGTGCTTCTAAATGTGCTGCCTTTTCGTACTCGGTGCTTCCAAATGTGCTGCCTTTTCGATGACGGTGCTTCCAAATGTGCTGACTTTTCGTAGTCGGTGCTTCCAAATGTGCTGCCTTTTCGTTGTCTGTCCTTCCAAATGTGCTGCCTTTTCGTTGTCGGTGCTTCCAAATGTGTTGCCTTTTCGTAGTCGGTGCTTCCAAATGTGTTGCCTTTTCGTAGTCGGTGCTGTCAAATGTACTGCCTTTTCGTTGTTGGTGCTTCCAAATGTGCAGCCTTTTCGTAGTCGGTGCTTCCTATTGTTTTTCTTTTTTTGTAGGTGCTTCCAAATGTGCTTCCTTTTTTGTTGATGGTGCTTCTATTTTTTTAATATTGTTTTGACTCTAGTATTTTAGTAAATTGTTCTTGATTTGACTAGCGTATTATTCAAACCGGTTAATGTATATAAACGAGTCCTAGACAGCAGGACGCTCAGTTTTTTAATGCCGTCGACGGTGTACGGATCACCTAGTTTGTTTCTTCTGGTGCATAAGTCGTGTAATTCCCTGTTCTTTAGACTACGATGGCATCTTTACCGACTTTAACGTCGTACTCGATGGAGGATGTACCATCGACTACGGGAACCATGACGTCGGCGCCGACGATGTTGGAGCAGATCCCGTTGGCAACGCCTCTGACAACACTGGAGGAGACTTCGATATGTGCTGTTCCACCACCATCAGCTGAAGTTTCATCAGCATTGAATACTTCAATTTATGAAGAGCGTACTTCGCATCAGTGCAAATACTGTGGTGCATCATTTACTATCACCTCAAATGCTCGCAGACATGAAAGAAGCGGTTGTTCTTATAATGTTCAAAGAATACAATTTCAGTGCAATAAGTGCAATAAACTAATTTCACGTCTCGATAGCTTACATCGTCATTATAAAAATGCTCCGAGACGTATAATGAAATTGGTTATTGATTTGACTCATGTGTTGTACCGTCTAATGAGACTATATAAGTGCTATGAACTTCAGTCCTTCTCTGGCTGTGGTGATGAATGGATCGGATAGACATTTAAAGTTATGTAAAAGGCTTAGTCCGTACAATAAGAAGACTGTTTGAATCGAGGAATCCAAAAGGCTTTGGTATTTTGTCAGTGATTTTTTTTTGTACTTGTAGTAGTGTATTGAATTTATGTAATAATTTTTTTTTAAAAGAACTTGTGGTGTTTTTATTTTCTCAAACCTAACACTTTTTAAGTATTTTTTTTAGTTAAATTTGTTTTGTATCGGCCAGGGATCGAACTAATGACTGGAGCGGATCGAATCGATATGTAAGTTAATGAGTAATTTATTTAATGAATTTTCGATTTTTCCCGCTTTTCTAGCTACATTATTACATGATTTCAAGATGGCGGGGGCACCTCTATAATAAATGATTACTGCACTGTAGCATGTTAGAATAAAATTATCCAGATGGAAATGTACTCTATAATTCAAGTTCACACACACACAAGATGGCGTACTCCAGGAGGTGGTAGCTCCTGGTAGCATGTACTGAACATAAAATGTCGGATCCATGATGGTCGACAAGGACAAAGTCAAATTTCAAGGACAAAGTCAAATTTCAAGGTCAAGGTCAAATTTCAAGGTCGAGGTCAAAGGTGTGGTGACCAGTTAATTCTACTAACATGGTATCAGCACACTCTAGCGGACGAAAACGAGATGGTGATCTCCAGTTTCTTGATTAAAAGATGGCGGCCATTACGAAAAGTGCAACGGTGGTTTTAATGATTTTTTTATTATTTAATTAGGTTGATTATTTTTTTAATGATTTTTAAATTTTTTCCCGAATCTCTAGCATTAAAATTACAGATTTTCAAGATGGCGGACATGACGTCATACTAGGTGACGATATATATTTGAAAAAAAGTGGTAGGAGTCAGTCTGCCTGCCTCCACCATTGAGGATGGAGCCTGTCGCCATTTTTAATTTTTTTGCACTCACCGGTTTCGAACCGAGGACTGTGATCGATATAATCAATCAGAGTTCTATTAAGTTAATTTTTTGATGAATTTTGGAAATTTTTTCATTAAAATCGGATAATAAATAAAGATTTTAACAATGGTGTCCAAATTTTAAGATGGCGACCATAACGGAAAATGCAATGGTGACGTCATCATCCAATATGGCGGAAAACACATCGCCGGAATTTTCTAGAACAAAATGATTTCATCCAAAATGGCGGATCCAAAATGGCGGATCCAAGATGGCCGCCGTGATCTACTTGTCCCGTTACGTTATGTCCCGTTATGTTATGTACCGTTACGCTGTGTTCAGTTACGCTCGTCCAAGATGGCCGCCGTGACATCAGAGATGGACGTGACGTCAGAGATGTGGCGCGGCACCGGCACCACACCCTGAACCCTGTCCCCGGTCCGGCTATTATATACTACTTACAAGAATTTCGGACGTTAGAGTTAGGAGGAAGATCAAGTTTATTTGCTTTGGACTGATTTTGACTTTCAACAATGGTAGCGACACTTTCATCATTAATTACAGTTTCCTGTTTTGCATCTGGCGTGCCAAAGCTACAAGAATCATGGGTGTTTGAACTAGAAGTAAGCAGTTCAAGATAATGTATGTTTTCATCATTAACCTCAAAACATTTGTTGTCCTCTACACGGGTGGCATGCGGCCCGTGTAAGATGCTATGTGGTTCAACATTGAAATGTCTGTCTTTAACACCGTATTTCGTACTGTCTTGGTTAGCTTCGTTTGAAAATAAACAATTTACCTAACTCACCCAGTTGTGGTTTTTCAGCTGCAGCTGTTGAATTTTCTGTTTTCCGCACAGCTAACTCTAATATTCTTCCAGCTCTGCTGCTGGTATTAAACATGTTTGTCGGAGCACATTGATGATATTTTCGCACAACTAAAATTACAACATTCAAAGAACTATCACTATGCAGCAGCAAGTTACTGTTACCACTTCCTTACTACTCTTCGTTTCTCGACTGGACATGTTATGATTGTTAGAAAATATACGTTGGTCTGCCAACATAATGAAACAGAAAACCTCAGCTCACTCACCAATTTCCTCCATAAAACATATAACATCAAGTCCGTTTTCTAAAACAAAATGCCTTAACTCCTTTGTACTTGAGGTTATCTGAATTATCATGAAGAGTTGAGGCTTTTTAATTTAGTAATCGGGCAACACTTCTGGAGATACGCCATATTTTATTTCACTATAAGACAGTACAATGTGTAATACGGCATTTTTACCCTAGATTATGACGTATAACATCATTGGAACGAAGAAAATCATCTTTACTCATTTTACGAAAATATTGTATTTAAGGTCTTTTGTTTTATGAGGGCAGAATTGATTGTACGTGCCACCATACACTTTCCCTTCCTGTACCTTTTATCACCGCACCCCTTCACTGAAGTTTATCTAGACTTCTTGCTCCTGTAGTGTCTTTAGCATTAACAGCGCGAAAAACCAGTGTCAAGCACAATACATGCAATAATTTTTTGACTTCAAATGAAATTCAGCTTTTATCTGATCCAATCCCTCAAACGAAATTTGACGTCACTATATCGCCATAACTGCAGCCATTTCGTTGTTCAAGGAGATCCATGTTCCCATTCCATCTAAGATTTTCGTTACAGGTATTTTTTTTTTTAATTTCTTGATAGTAATGTTTTAAAGTGGATTCATTTAGAATGACACCATTGCTTTCGGAAAAATCGTTAAACATGTAAAATAAAGCAAAAGACAACCTAAGTACATAAACACACCAAAATTTAAAAGTTATTGATGGTAAAAAATTTTGTTTTCATGTCCCTAATGAGAAAATAAAAATTACCCAACGGGAAAAAAATCAGAGACATAAGTCTCTTTTTTTATTGCAACAATGTTAAGCCACAGCTAATATTACAGTTCACGTAATATATTTTCACAACTCAAAAGCCTTAACACCTTGCTTTGGCCAGTTTAAAAAGAATATTTCCATCTTTACACTAACCTGACACTCATATTTTCCTCACTGTGCCTTAAAATTGTTTTCTTAATTAATCCCACATTTGAATTACTGCCATAAATTTTATTTTCCAAAACTTAAGTGAATAGCCTCCCTCGATTCATTGCAAAACTAGTTGAACTTATTGAAATAGTGTGTCAAATATTTTCCATTTACAATATATACATGTTCGAAACTAATTGAATCCCGTATTACCAGACTTCACCAGATTGAATTTGACTGAATAATTTAACAGATAAAGTAGCTTTGACGCACAGGATAAGCGGTTCATTCACTGACTCGTTTGGGTTAATGAGCGCGTGAGAGCCGCACTGTAGAAGACATTTTAGCCAAACAATGAACTGTTTTTTGCCACTATAACTGTCAAATCAATGCGTCATTTAGGACCCTGTTAAATTGTGGTATGTCATGTCACTGTGTATGTCTGAGTTTCAATACTGTTAATTTTGAATAAAACTTTTGTTTGTACATCTAAATAATTTATTTTTAAAAAAAAATTTAAAGTATATTTTAAAGTTAGCCCATTGCAGTCGTTACCGTGGTGAAACTTACGGAAAATTTGCGGTTTTTATTTCGTTACGTGGTTCTTAAGCCCAAAAAACTTTATTGAACTCAAAAGTTTATAAACGTATATTTATATACATGTGTCACTTTTTAGAGACACGATACCTGCCGTGATTTTGCTCAAATGACTTCCAGACTGATACATAAAATATAAAGATGGATAATCTCTGCAGGGTTCGTTCATTGACAAATAGGACCAGAATGGTAGAAATGCGGAAGATTTTTAAAACCAAACTAAAAAAAAATAAAATAAATTTTCTTATTTTGAAATTATTTCAACTTTTAGAGTAGACGAAAATATTTTCTTAAAATTTTTTTTAACACCAACCATTAGCTCAAGTGATGAAAAATAGGTGTTATTAGACAAAAACAGTCATAGTTTTCTTAGAAGCCTAGTATCATATACGCTCAAAGTAACTGTAAATCTTCTACAATCGTTTGTACGAAACAATTTTCAACATGACCAACCGTTACTGCAAAGGAGAACAAAAATGAGGTCGCAGAACTTTACGTTCAAAACTTCATTCGTAAACACAGTATTGTATCCGTTAGAAATTGTTGTAGATATTACCTTGTTATCAAATTATTTTGTCTGAAACTCTTTCATAGCTGCAACCATTAGCTCAAGGGAGTAAAAGGGTAAGTTTAATATTCCCACATGAGTTTTCACACCGCATAACCTACTTGACTGCGCTAGACTAATCTCAAGCACATGGAAATTACATTCGTATCAAAGAAATTCAATTAATTCTACAAAACTTATGTATGCACTGATTAAAAACAAATGAAACATTTTTACTGCATGAAATATGGTTAAATAATCGATCAATCCTTAGGGAACAAATAGTGTTATGTAAATAAATATTCGACAATGTTACAATAAAATTATAAATTTATTTTAATTCTTATTAAAATATCTACGATAATGTTTGAAGTTTTCTAATGTTCTATATGTTTATATACTGATCTGGTCACATATAAAATGTTCGAAAAGGTTAGAGAGGCATCCCGAATTGTCCAGGGTGCATTGGCGTTACGTAATTTTGCAAGATGTTTTAAATGTTATGTTAAAATGATTTTACACGGGACTTCCTTCCTTTAATTTCGAAAATCTACCTACCCCTTTAGGCAGAGTCAAAAACGAAGTTTCCGTTTAATAATTTAAAAGATAGATTTGGTTATTAATGCAGCAGTTATAAACATACTCATGTGACTATTTCTACAACAGCTGACTTTGGCGATCCTGTTCACGAATATTGAGCCCATGATGCTCGTGCACAGAAGACAAAAAATATATTTATAAATTCAGCAAGCCTGTACTTAGCTATGAATTCCCGCGGCAGGTTTTCTTTCAATTTTAGAAGTAAATATATTCAAATATTTACCCTTACGTTGTTATAGTTGTAACAGGTGTAAGACAGGCAATGCTTCAGTTAAAATTGACGTACCTGCTGACAGACACCACTGTCAGGAGTGGATTACAGAATGTTTTCATCATCTGGACCCCACACAGAAAACCATTTTCTGTACTTTTACAAAATATTCCTTTGGAAACTAGTTGCCACGAAATAGTTTGGTAGTAAGGAATATATTGAACCATTTCAAAAAAAATCTATGGTTATTTTTGCATGAATGAAATACGTTGTTTGAGATAATACTGAGAATTTCTTACGAAAATTAGAAATAAGCGCATTATTCTATATTTTAATTGAGATGTTTCATTCCAGCAACATTTTTTTAAACCATTGAAAAATGATCTAATATTCAACAATACAAATTATTTTGTTTTATCGTGCTTATTATGTGCGCAGTTAATACTGGATTCAGAGAACGGTTTACAAAAAAAAATTTAACTATTGGAGGTTACTGGAACAACACAAAGCATAAATGTCCGGGTAAGAAACCAAACCAAGTATTACAGTGAAGACTATTTTGTAGTGGTAAAGCTGTTTTCATGTAAATATACCAATTTACCAATATCCCTCAATTTACATTAATATATATCTGTTCCATTTAAAAAATTACAGTTCACTGTATAATATGATATGGTTAGTGTATGGTTGAGGCGGGGTGGTGAAGGTGGTTCTGCGCATGCGCAGGTAACGTGTTCGTGATCGCCGCCATCTTGCTGGAGCGCAACCTGCAGAACGTGGCCAACTACCTGATCCTGTCGCTGGCGGTGGCGGACCTGCTCGTGGCCTGCCTGGTGATGCCCCTGGGCGCCGTGTACGAGGTCAGCCAGCAGTGGACCCTGGGGCCGGAGCTGTGCGACATGTGGACCTCCAGCGACGTGCTGTGCTGCACGGCGTCCATCCTGCACCTCGTCGCCATCGCCCTCGACAGGTGAGTGGTGCTAACCCAACAACATAACCTCACATAATCTAGTATAACGTAGCCGAACATAACCTGCAACACTTTGCCATCGCCCTCGACAGGTGAGTGGTGCTAACATGACAACATAACCTCACATAGTCTAGTATAACATAGCCGAACATAACCTGCAACATTTCGCCATCGCCCTCGACAGGTGGGTAGTGCTAACCTAGCAATATTTTCTAACTAAACGTAACATAGTTTAATTTAGCTTTACCTAACCTAACCAAGGCTTAATTAAACTAATGTAAGGCACCACAATTCCATCATATTCGATATGTGATGAGTAGAGCTGAGAGTTACGTCAGTACACCGGCCCAAATTGATTATTTTTAATTATTTACAGCCGGTAGAGTTAGAGGCAATGAAGTCATCAGAGTGCAACATAAAAACATAACGAATATATGTAATGCTCACAGATAATATAGTAGTGTGTCAGACAACTTGTAAGCCTCTTTGCAGATGTTTTCGTCACAGTTTGTTACAAATGTGAAACTCCTGTGCGACCCTCCTTTGCGTACTTTCTTAGCTATCATATAGCATGTCAAGAACAAAGATGTCAGCAGCAGCTCTGTTGGCGTGTTTGTATTACAGCATATTTGCATGCCTGCACACTCGCATATTTGCACACATTTTACTTGTACACTTGCATACTTCCTTTCTCACATAATTGCACAATTCCACACTCGGATACTTGCACATTTTCTAATACATTCCCATACTAACAATGTCCTGTACGCTTTTATAATTTATTGCACACTGGCATGCGTTTTTTTCTTCTTCAAAAATATAGGCTATGCTTCACTTATAACGCACATGAAGTCGCACACCTATTTTTGATGTGTAACATGTCAGCTCTCGGTATACGGCATTTGGTAGGAGTATTTTCGTGAATGGAACAGAAGTTGCTTTGAATGTCAATGTATAACTACGGTTCTTGCAACATGGGGCGAATGGCGTGAACCAACGTTTACAAACCCAAAGGGTTAGTTCTAACCAGATGGCCAGAAAAATTCTTTGCCGAAAAATCAGGTCTAAATCAGGATTTAAGTTGGTTTTTTTGACGTGAGAACGTCTAATAAATCTACGAAGGCCGGCTGCACGCACGAAAAAGTGTCCCGTTACGCACATTGTTCCGTTACGCTGTGTCCTGTTACGCTCATTGTTCCGTTACGCTGTGTCCCGTTACGCTCATTGTACGCTTGCGCCGCACCGACAGAAGTGAAAACTTAAAACTTTGTTTATAAATGTGTAATATAAAATAATTTTTACGTCAAATGTACGTAAGATAATGAAATAATTACTAGTATAATTACAAGTATTAATTTTTTTGTTATTAAAAAAAGTATCATCCGTCGGCGAGTGCAGTAATAATAGGTTATGTTACAATTGACTAAAAAATTATGGTGATTTATATAATTGATGATAGATATTTGATTACAGTTTATTTATATGAAAACTTGTTCACAATTATATTTAAACTTTATAGCTAAACGCCAGTTTTTAAAATTAATTACAATTCATGTACACGTGAACTGTTTCGTCGACTGTTTATAAAGTGAAGTGAAAAATTAATAAGGTTTTCATTGCGTATTACAACAACAATTTCGGCAATAAAGGTTTATTATTCTTGCATTTTAAAAATCTGATTACTAGTATAATTTCAAGTATTTATTCTTTTATTAATAAAATAAAAATTATTCACTTTTATTCATAAAGTATGCAATCATTTCATCAATGTTTTGTTATGACGTCACGTTAAACTATCGTCCGTAAACCGACTTTCCAGACAACCAATTTTTTTTTCAAATCTTATTCCTTTTATTGGAGCCATTTCATTACAAGGTTTAATATTTCGTTCTGTAAATCGAATGATTCTATATTCGACGTAGCTGCTCCGGCAGCGAATTATAGCGGATGTTTTTAAACTACCTGTGATTTGCGTCCAGCAATGTAGTTGAAAAAAACTTTTTGTATAATGATCATGCCTGTCTTTATTTTAAAGGATTCTACATTGAATTTTATGTCCGAATTTCGTACTATAAGTGTATTTGCAACATGAGAACATATGAAATGGCTCGTTATCAAGGTCAGATATTACACGTCTCTGACGAGTACTGAAAGACTCGATTAAATTTTTTTAAATACCATTAATGCTATGAAATTAAAATAAATATATAAATCATGTTATTACGCATATCGAAATATTTTCAATGTGTTGCACATCACGTTATTTTGAACATAAATTATTACTACGTTTTAATATCGATTTGTTCGTTGCAGTTTACATTCTATTTCTTATACGTATATTGAGCTACAGGTTTTTTCATAAGTAATATTTTTAATGTTTATTCAATATCCAAATTACTAAAATGTAAAAATATAAACAAGTTTCGCAATGTCTGTGTTGGCTAAGTAATATATAAACTGTAAATTTTTGCAGTGGTAAATTTTGGTGTCATGTAAACAACGAATCGCCTTCAATTTTAGATAATTTTTAACAGACATGTATCGAATTGATATTGATATGGTTTCAACGTATAGCAATGAAATCCTAAAGTTATTTTTGTTGAACAGTTTTAGTTCTATAACATGGAAACTGGTTTTGTCCTCTAGTTTGCCTTTTTTAACCTTATTTAGCCATACAACATTTTCTCTTACAGTATTTTCCGTAAAAATTATAACTTCCAATTGGTTTAGCTGCGTTTGATGTAACTTCGTTTATCCTAACGCATTAACCCAAGCTGTGTTTGGTTTAACTACTTTTCTTCTAACTGCATTTCTAGTAACTTTATTTATCTTCATTGTGTTTGGCTTAGCTGAATTTCTACTTACTAGGTACGTTTCTCCTAACTATATTTGACAAAGCTGCGTTTGTCGTAAGTTTTGCGTAACTGCGTCATACATAACTTCTTTCTGCCTAGTGGCTATTCACTTAACGAGTATTTTGCATTAATAAGTTGGTCATAATTCTGTTTGGTCTAAATTCTTATTTACTTTAATATTAATTTTTTAAAGTAATAATTTCGTGCACATAAGTATCATAAAGAGATAATAGAGAGTCATCATATTTATGAGCCACTGGTTTTGTATAAGATATATAATTACATATTTACCATAAACTAACTGAGAATAAACTTTAGGTATTTTGTTATACTCATAAAGATTGATTGATTGGTTAGTTTAGTTTCCAAGTACGAACAGTATGGTTGAAAAATTGTTTTCGTTTCGTAACACTATAAACAGCTGATTTTTTTAATTTATATATATTTAATATAGTATGAACGATTCGTAATATTAAATATACATGTATCTTTTTACAAAAATTGGTGTGAAAAAATTTGTTGTCAAGAACTATTATAATTTCTAAGAGAAACGTTCTCCCCTTAGTTATTAATTGATATGTCGATACTCCGGTGAGATTGAAAGTTTAAAAACATGTGCACAGAAATTAGGAGTTGTGTCACAGAAGTCGAACACATTTCACGAACAGCTCGGACATTTTTAGTATCGCAGAGTCGCACGGTGACTGCGAGTGCATTGCTGCCTGGAAACCGTGAAGCCGCACTTTGTCCGTGCTTGAAGACACACGCAGTATTGCATGAAGTGTACATTTGCACATTGTACCTTTTGACGTGACAACGTCTAATAAATCGATGAACGCCGGCTGCACGCACGAAAAAGGGTCCCGTAACGCACATTGTCCCGTTACGCTGTGTCCCGTTACGCTCATTGTACGCTTGCGCCGCATCTATCTCTCTTCCACTCGATTGGAACAAACATCGATTTGACTTTTTCGAGGCACATTAAACTTGAAACACTCCCATTCGATTCCTACTTTTCCTATCATCGTCCTATCCTTATCAGAATAATACATATTGGGAGAAGTGAAATAGCAAACATGTATAAAAGTTATAGTTAAAATAATGTCTTCGTTAAAGTAATAAATATATTTAAATTAATGAGTGCAAATGAAAGTAAATTTATCAATTAAATTGGAGATTTCATTTCACTCCTTCTTTGTATCCATACAAAATAGTGATGATTAAATAAAAATATTAAATGTTATTCATAAAAGTATGCAATCAATTAATCAATGTTTTGTTATGACGTTGTCACGTTAAACTATCGTCCGTAAACCGACATTACAGACAACCAATTTCTACTAGTCTTTATTTCTATTTAATTATTGTACAGCGAAACTGTAAGTTTGTTTGCAGGAAATCATTTAGAAAATTGCCAGACTTTGTATTTAAATTATATTGCACTGTTATGAAATTACGTAATTAATGCTGAACGAACAACATAAGAACACATAAATTTGTTCGTTACCGAGGTTAGATGTTACTGCACGTGTTTATGACACACGAAACTACAGTAAACTCGTGGAATAACATCATGTCAGTGTTAAGAAAACTGCAAGTATTCGCTCTACTACTCTGGTTCTGGGGGTAGAGCGCCTGCCTTGTGACTTGTAGGACCCGGGTTCGCACCCCAGCTCCACCAAGGCGGATTGCCCAGACGAAATGGTGGCATTTTATCTGGTAGGAATACAATCCCTTGTAACAAGTCGGGCTACCAAAGAAACGGTGGGTGGAACAGAAAAAAAACCTTCCAGGTGGCTTCCAAATGGGGAGCCCGTTACTTTTCTTGGGCACCCCATGCGGTGGCCATTCCGGGGGTTTCACCGGGGGAACGGAGTTTTGCAAAAATATTTTTAATGGAACGTAAATATTAATGTGAAATTATAAATATTTGTACATTTACATGGAAACAACTATATCACTACAAAATATTGTTCGCAGAAATGCTGGTTTCAGATACTTACCCGGGCATTTATGCTTTGTGTTGTACCAGTACCTCTAGCTAATAGTTAAACTTATTTGCAAAACGTTCCCTGAATATATTTCCAGTATTAACTGCGCACGATACATAAGCCTAACTAAACCAAATAAAGTATAATTATTGAATATTCATTTATATTTTCCTTGTTTTAAAATATGTATGCGCGGATAAAATATAAAGTATAATATAAAATTATGCGCCAATTTTCGTATGGAATACTCAGTATTATCTTGAAAAATCTTATTTAATATTGCCTATGCAAAAATAACCATAGTCAGGTGTTGTGCAGAGTTACAAAATCTTTCTTATAGTATAAAAAACCGAATGAATATTATGTAAAAGTACAGACTTTTTTTCTGTTTAGTAATTATTGCATCGTGGAAACATTTCAAACAATTGGATTTTATCAAAGTGACTGCTTTTAACGACGTGAATTACTAAGCTTATTACAACTTTTTAACTATTATCAACCATCATAATCAAAATTCATTTCCACAATGTTTTGGTTTTTTTAATATCGCGATGGTGAATGTAAAGGTGTATTCACAGCACGCCATCTTCTGACAGTTAACACCGTGGCTATAGCTATGCAGAAGCTAGACTTCTGGCGTCGATATTATATACAGTCTCGGAACCTTAAATAGTTGGGGGGGGGGGGGGGAAGTGGAGTAGAGAAGATCCTGGAAGTTTATGTGTCCTTGTTCATTAAGGCAGTATACAACAAAGTAAGTCATTTTCTAATGGCTGGTGCGATCCCGTTCTGTTTCCTCCGTGAATATGACTATACTGCTGTGTTTCCTTCTTTGTTGTCGCCCTCTTTTCATTTGCAGTTCGCAGTGACGACTCGGGATATTTTAAAACTGTAAAAAGGAAATGTTGGAGCAACAAGAGCGTGTCTCGCGGAATTTTTTATTAACTGACACTCACTGGGGCAAACTTCCGTTTACCTCATCGAAGTATTCGTTTGGGTGAGGCCAAACTAACATTTAAAAATCACTCAATATTTAAAATTATTTCTTCAGGTTTCATTTTTTAACAAACTGTAGAATTTTATCTTTCGACGTAGACAGAACCTTTTTAAGCAAAATTATTTTAGACATAACACCGCAATACTGCATAATTTACATGTAGTCCACACATATGGGTATCACATTTTGTGTTTCATCGTAAGCGTAAACGAACTATGATTTATCATGCAGATATGTACGTATACTTGAAAAATATATTCATGAATAATTTTATATTTGGTTCGATATTTCAAATTGAATATTTTTGAAAAACTATTTGCTTCCCATAGATGGAGCCTACATCATGTCAGAAAAAATAACAAAAAAAATTAAAACAATGTAACACATTTTAGGCTAAAATGATTTATTGAGAAAATTACATTTAAACTGCAGCATTATTCACACATTGTATTATATTTAACAACTATTGAATTATTTTGATTGGAAATTATTAATAATATTCTATTTTATGTATTTAACCAGATCGACCAAACAAAATTCAAACTTAAATTAACTGTTTTAAGAAAATGCATTGCCTGGTTTATTTTTAACTAGCTGTGCCCACTACTTCGTCCGCGGGGAATTTAGTGTAAATGTTGTAAGCTAACAGTACAGACAGTTTATTCTTCTTCTTATGTTTTCAAATGATAAATTTCCCACGTCTTTTTCAATATTTGCCTTAATAATAGGTTACTACATAACATTTGGACGAATAATATTCTACTTTTAATCTCTATAATCAAAGAAAACACTTCAAAAACAACAAAACCTTTATTTCAAAGAATCTATTTATACACTACATGGCTGTTTTATTCTGTTTTTAGCTAGTATAACAGCTTGTCTTCATTACTGACCCTCGACCATGCCACATATAGTTTGCCGTGGGAAACACAATCAGACCTTAAGTCCATGTCAGCTGTCTTAAGAGTCTGACCCTGAGACTTGTTAATAGTCATCGCGAAGTTAATGGCTACTGGTTAATGTGTGCGCTTTAACTGGAATGGGAAGCTATTGGGGATGAGTGGAATGCGCGGTATAAAAACAGTTTCACCTGAGTCACATCCAGTGAGAATCTGTGCTTCCATTATATTTTGTTGTGGAGCAATTATTTTAAGTCGGATTACATTGCACAAATTTTGGAGGTGTAAGGTTCCTCAGAAGCATTATTAAAACCCCGACTTTAAGAAATTTTTATGCGCATGTGCTCACGATCAGCGCTCAGTCGAGATTCCCTTTATTCTTTTCATTCTTGAGATCTAATCATTCTCATTATTTTCGGTGCTCTAGTATTAGAGGACAGATTAGACCTTTTTCGAGTAATTTTTTTTTACATTTCTGAAAAGAAAATAGGAAAAAGTATAAATAGTAGTAAGTTAAGTAACATGACAAAATATCGATCCAAGGAAAAAAAGAAACTTAAAACCAAAATAATAATTTTATTCTCCAATGAAGATAATAAGCAATTTTATGAAGACACTCACCAAGTATGTAATGGTGGATTTCAAACAGTTAAGTCAAGGTAATCTTAATAATCCATTTGTTTTGTTGTAAACTGTGGATGAATTGATTGAAAAGATACATCCCAATATTAGTAACATCACCACTAAGAGACTAAATTGGTTTCAAGAAAGAGCTCTACTATCAAATACATACAACAATTGTAACCAACAGCGAACATTAAAATGTACGTGTAATACTCAAAGATATACATCGCTCGATAAGTCCACTTTCTTCGAAAGTCAGTTTACTACACGTAAACTTAACTATAAATTTAATTAATGGTCCCAGTAGATATATTCAACAATATATTCAACAGTCATCTTCATTGATGATAATAATCCGCTAAGTCGGTTGGTTTTCCCTTTTAGTAGTTGCGATTACCGCCGTTGAAAAGTTAGTGATAGAAAAAAAGAAATGGTTTGGTGGCCATAGATAAATTAAACTCACATGTTGTATGTATACCAGACGACTTTTTCTGACTCCAATAATATAAAAAATATATGAAAAAGTGAAAAAGTATAATTACTAGTAAGATAAGTAACATGATAAACTATCGCTCAAAGAAAAAAGGGAACAATACAAACTGAAAAAGTAATACAATTACAAAATATTTATGTTAGAAACAAACAAAGGTATATAAACGGTAACAAATCAATGATTTTAAGGAATAACCTGAATCATAGCACAGAACAAGGAAGGAAATAAAGAAGTGCGACTCTTACAGTGGAAACTGAAACCATGTTTCACGCGTCATGTGTAGTTATCTGTTGGGTGGGCCCATAACTACCAGCAAATAAAAAAATCGGAATAGAGGTTCTCATACAAAGTTTTTTTAGTTAATACGTTTTTTTGGTTATATTAAGTTATCTTCTTGGCGGCGCAAAACTAATTTAATCGATGCAAAAATACTTCATGCTGTTTTGTAATAAACCGTCATGTAATAAATAAAGGAGTAGAAGGTGTAAAAACTCATTGTATTACACACCACAAAATTAGTGACTACCTAAATAGAGTGAATTTTAACTGGTTTGTTTGCCTGATAATATATTATACATTACTTCTCCTAATAAATTAATGTAGTTATTTCAGCAATATATTATGAAAACTACTATCTAGAGGGAGGGCCCATAACTACTTCAAAAAACTAGGTCTTAGTCTCGGTAATTAGAGTTTCTCCCCCATGAATACAGGTCCCTTGTTTCTTTACTCCAGGGATCATGTCAGTAGGCCGAGTTGTTGGTGGCCATAGAGAAATGACACTCGCAGATTTTATGTCTACTAGACGGAAATCTTGCACTGAAAACATGTTCTACAATCGCAGCCGATTTACAAAAAAAAAAAAAACATAATGAATTACACACCTAAAACTTCCTCATGAATCAGACTCTACAATGGTGAAAACTGTATGAAATTCCGTTTGGTAGTTTTTGAGTTTATTGCTTTCAGACAGACAGATGCGGCGGGAGGACCTTCTTTTATTTCTGTTATCCGATTATAATGAAACAAAGCCTCGATTCTGATACTTATAATACTCTGCCCACCTGTGGAAGCTAAATGAAAATCCATTCAGTAGTTTCGGAGATGTGCGCTAACAGACAAACAGACAGACTTACAGAAAGAAAAGAATTCTAAAAATAATTTATTTGTGTTCTATTACTCTTCTGTAGTCACGAAATTTCTTTTTATTGATTTTCATTCAATGTACAGACATTCCAGGTTCTGATATTTTATTCTATGTATATATTTCTTTTATTTTAAACCTTGTTGTAATTGTTCCATGTATATTTCGAAGTAATGAATACCATCGTGCGCTTCCAGACAATTTTTATATATTTATTGATTTCATGGGCGATATACCCCAAAACATCGTCAACTCAAAAGTTTATATATATATATATATATAGCCATGAATAACCGGTGCTCTTATCAGAAACGCAGTAAAATGTCTTTTATTTTCACTAGTTTTAACAGTTTCATATTTAGGAAGTAATCTGAGCTGAAGGTCCTTGCCAAGAGCTCGGTGGTATGCAAATAAAACACTAAATATACTTTTTATAGCACCTAAACCTATCTGTCCCACACTGGAAGTTTACTTGCGGGTTTATCAAAAGGAAAATTTTGTTTTGTTTTTAATTTAAAGGCGTTTGTGAATTTCATATCTCACGCAGTAGTGGCAAGGCTCTGTTTTAGGATACTGAAAGGAGTAGTCGGTCACAAAAAGCCTTGTATTCACACGAGGGACATCTCTTCTCAACCACAAGGGACGTTACGAGCATCGTTCAGGCCATTTTAACTGTTCTAATAATACAGTGTAAAGACAGAATGCAGAAAAAGAACAACGCAACCGCTCTCAGAGAATTGTTAAATTATTTTTACCAACTTACACTACTCTGATATCTCCAGCAGTTTATAAATGACGTGATTTTTTTTCCTTGAGCTCTGCACACCGCATGTGTTTCCAGGTAGGCGGGGCTATCCCCTCTCCCAGTTCCCTTTCCAATGTGGATAGCAATACATACATTGGTTATAATGAAGTTTAACGCTAATTCCTTGCTGATGTTTTAGTAGCAACTTTATTTAAATTTACTCACTTCATGGTGGCATTTTTGCGATTCTTCACAGCAATTTCGTTTCAAGCCTTTAAACAAACTTCCTAGCATCAGCCTTAATACAGCAACGACTTGTTTGTCTAACCAAATGTTTACCAGAGAGATTTTAAACTCACAAAGCACTCACTCAACACAGAAAAAAATCTCTACTTTTAAATAATGGTCCTTTAGAAACCATTTGCCAAGAAACAGTTTGTAATAATACATCAAAGATATTGTATATTTGTTCAACACATGGCTATGATTATTTTTTCATAGACGATTGAAATGAGGTTTTTCAAGATAATACTGAGTGTTCCTTACGAAAATTGGCACATAATTTTATATTATAATTTATTTTTCATTCGAGCATATATATTTTTTAAAACATGGAAAAGATAATTGATTATTCGATAATTAGACCTTATTTGATTTTATTAGGCTTATGTATTGTGCGCAGTTAATACTATAAATATATTCAGGAAACCGTTTACAAATATGTTAAATTATTGGGACAACACAAATCATAAATGCCCGTGTAAGACTCCGAAGTCTGTGTTATTTTGAAGTGATACAGTTGTTTTCATGTAAATGTTCAAATTCAAAAGTATCTATAATTTTGCGTGACTATTTCTGTTCCATTTACAAAAACAATACAGTGGATAGTCTCTCCGTGACGTCATCCCTCCTCATAATCGAGAAAAGCTCCGCTCATCACGGTACGAGTTCAGCTCGGAGAAAACCGCGGCTCCAGCTAATTTCCGTCTTTTCTACACCCGCTCACTCTCTCTCTCTCTCTCTATCCCCCTCTCTCTTTTCAACCACTCTCCTAGCCAGGACGAGAATAGCACTCGCAGCGTCAAATCCATGTCCTCGTGTGTCTGTCCACTTCCGAGTGGTCAGAAAATTCTCTCTTTTCGCGGCGTTTATCCCGTCGTTCAAGCCATTTCTAAATTAGACTCTCTCTCTCTCTCTCTCTCTCTTCTCATCACCACCCCTTTCCACTTTACTTCCATAGAACGTGATTAATGTGGATCATTTCATGGCTATAAAATGTTTCACATTTTTATTATAACATACCATAATTTTTACAGCGCAGCGTGAAGTGTGACTCTCTCACTCACACATCTAAACAAATTCTAACCCACTTCTGTATGAGCTAAAAATTAAAAAATATTGTAGGCCCGTAGATCACGGTTCGTAACCTAAGAGAAAAATCCAAAAAGGATGTAATTTTTTATTTTCAACCCCAGAAAAATATTCAAAATTGTGACGCATCTTCAAAGTCGGTGGGGCAGTTTAGCGTATAGGGTTTTGTTATAACTAAAATAGAAATAAATATTTTTTATTCTTTCAATTTTGTACTTTTTCGCGTATTTTCCTATTATTTTTCACATTTAAATGACAGTGGAATCCTTCAAACTGGGCAAGCCGCTTCAAAGTAAAAGGTTCTACAATTTGGGTATAATGTCCTTTGGTCATATATCCATCCGTTTTACCATAGATTATGTTAGAAAATTCTTGATGGTATAATTTGCACACTTTTTATATTTTATGGCAGTAAGTAGGCTTCTATATAAATGCGGCTCCTGGGACAGGCTGTGTATTGCGGATAGGTTCAATGACTGACCTCTCTGGCATCACAGTGGCCATCTTGGAAGAACTTGACCATGACATTATGACCTTAAAATTGACCTAACATTGCAATTTTCGTTTTGGCTGCCATCTTGAATCCTAATAACATATCTGCCATCTTGAATTTGATTCCACAGTCTTTTTTTTATTCTGAATAATGTCCGCCATTTTGTTTTCATCTGATGGAGGCCACCATCTTCTATGACGACACGTCCACCATCATGGTTTTTTTCTGTTCCCATGAAGGTCATCGTCGTGGATACCGACGTCATTGTTTCTGCTGTTTACTCTGTAACAGCAAACCACGGTCTGATTACCATTTTTGTTTTGCTGGGTGGATCTTTAAGTTGCACAATGTTATTAGTAATGAACAGAAACAAGGTGTGATTCCATCTGAAATATAATTACTTCATACTGAGTAAACTTATAGCAGATACAAGAGAATATTTACGTACAATATTAATTACATTCTTAAACAGCTCTCAGGTATATTCAGAAAGAAATAAAAAAAATTATGGGCCGGCCGTACATGAAATTATCAATAGTTTCATTTACTAAAAATACATAAACCAATAAAAAAATACATATATATTTAAACTTTCCCAGTCGAGGTATATACTTAAAGTCCAGAAATTATGTTTGTATGATTAACTTTGTTTGACGGCATAATTTAGGAAAGTTCAAAAAAGGTTGAACAATACAGTAGCGCCGGAGTTCGCGGCTTCGTTTCCTGGTGCTCACGCGGGAACAAGATGCCAGGGCGCTTGTGTCCTGTTGAGGAAGGGAGATGAAAATGACAATTTGGCGTCCGGCCTTCGGACCCTGTCTGGAACAGTCCGAATCAAAACTGATCAGAACTATAACACAGACAGTATACGGGGCAGAAAATGCCCGGAAAAGTAAAAAAAGGGGGGGGGGGTTGGGGAAAGTCGCAGATCGTCACTCACCAGACAGGGAAGTTGGCTTCTATTTACAGATGCGTCGCCTGCCAGGAACTGGATTCCCGCGAATACGCAGCTGGGCGCAGTCGTTTTCATCATTTCAAAGAAATAATTTTAAAAAAAAAATAACTATTACTCTTCTACTAAGCAGACTGACTAAACAACTTGAAAAAGATTATAGGAATAGCATCTCTTATTTAGGTGACTACATAGTCGGTTGCGGCCGGATGGAAGTCTTGCAGTGTCTCGTCGACTCGCCGATAATCGCAAAATGGTCCGTCTGCAGTCGCGACGCGAAGTGTCTCGCAAAGAACCGCGTCTCGTAATTAAAAGTAACTGTTCTATCAAAAGTGGGTGGGTAGGGGGGAACTGGGAGTCCGGACCGAAAGGTTCCGTAGTTCCCCGAATGGGCATCATAAAAAAACTCTGACTGATGTCTCGAAGTTGGTATCACTGGCCGACCTTAGCGCTACCTGTTGAGGGGTGTCTGAAATAAAAAAAGTTTTCGACTCGCCCAAGGTGTCTGCTTATACCAAGCGTTAAAGGGGCAGTCAGGTGCTACACTCTGGCGGCCAAGATAGAAAGTTACTGTTTATGCCGCGAGATGTCGTGGGGTGGTCCATCTTTGCACACACATTTTTTATGCGAGGCGTCTTTGGAGACGGTCGCTGTGTGCTGGGGTTTATGACCGGTCATTGGTCTTAGGCGAATTCTTAGAACCAAGAGGGAAGGGGGGTGGACAAAAGGTGCAACGATGCTGAGAACGAGCGTCCATGACGTGCTTTTTGAGGAGAGAACCTAATACGTATTCGTGACGGTAAAGGCTATGGTCAGCTCGCCTCTGAGAAATGGTAACAGCTCGTCCAGAGCTGCTGTATGCAGTTTTAGTCATGAAGTGAAGTAACGTTACAGGCCTGGGATGTGCCTGTGAGCGAGGGAAATTTCAAACTGGCAGCCAACAAAGTCTTAGATCTGCAAAATATCCTATAGGTCTCTGGGAAAGGTGCTTCTGTCTACTGGCACAAAGTTTAACTTAGGGGAGTACACCAGCCTAACAAAGTGTAAATCGCCCTTTAGTTACCAAATTATAGAGCAATTAAAATTTCCAAAAGTAATTGAAACTTATAATAAAATTTAAAAAATAAGTGTCGAAATACCAAATTTCCGGCACATACTCCCCCACTGAAAGTCGGAGCCAGGGTAAGCAACCAACACTGAACATGAAATAATTGAAATCTGGAATATTTACCCTGTACCAGAATCGTCTTAGTAAACTACTTACAATAAACGCAGAATTAATTGCATGACCGTTGACTGTAATACCTAATAGTTCTAAGACAACTTTTAATATTAAATGGGTCCATTTAAAACTCAGTTTTAATTATTTTAAAATACATCCTTAAATTTATTTAATAAATAAAAAAAATTAATTCAAAGCTTAATTTTATTGTACCTGTATGCTTACATCTATTTGTGTATTTGCTATATAATTAAATGATATCATCGCGTTGATTTTAGATATTGGATATCGTGTAGGAACACAAAATGGGCGCTGTGAGGGTGGCCGAAAAGCACTGAGGCCGAAACAAGGGATAAGCGTCCTTGAGCGCTCAGTGACGAATGGGGATTGTAACTCCTGTAAATGGGTATGGTAGCCCTGTATATGAGCGTGATAGCTCTGTAACTTACAAACTAAATGGGAATGAAAACCCCTGTACAATAGTCTTTCCATAAGAAGTCGAAGGCATTGGGACTCAGCCCTGCACAGTCAGGCGATGGAGAAGACAGTAGAAATTTGCTGCTTTCCCGAAGGCGAAACAGAACTTTAGTCCCAGGTACCTACATTTATTAACTCACTCAGGCTCCATGCTCAGACTGAAGATTGATCAGACCAACAGACTGGAGCACAGACACCTAAGAGGGAAATTAACCCCTGAGTTAGTTCGGGTTTGAATCTCGAAAGATCAATGAATTTCGGATGAAAGATGGATAATGTAAAAAAAAAAAATTTAATTTTAAAAGTGTTAATGTGCACTCAAATTTAATTAATAAAAAAATGTATACAAAACTGTAACACCTTATATTAGTATAGTCCTAAAAAATATATAACTAACTTATAATTAATTTTAATTTTCGCCATCGAATCTTCCATGGTGGGCATGAAAGTTCACACTGCCTGAGAGGGGGTTTGAACATAGGTCGTCCAAAGGGTGAGTGCTGGGGATCTAACCCAGTGACATTCGGTGGTCATAGGATGATTCACCTAGAGGACAGGGTCGTGGCTCGTTGGCGCAGAGGGCCCTTACTTTAGCGCTGCTCGGTGGCTAGCTTGACCTTGCTCGACTTTTAGGAAACACACAAAAATAAAACCTTGGTGCCACCTTGGAAGTCACAATTGCAAAACAATGCAAAATCATATCCTCATAATGATGCAAAATAAACTACTAACTTTGGAGAGAGTGGAATAAAAAAAATGTTAAATTAAAAATTGTGGTAAACATAGATGTACGAGCTGCAGTGCTCAGTTTTCTGTACGTAGCTGTACATAACCTGAAAAAAAAATACTTAATGTTAAAAAAAATTAGGAAATAAATGGTTCACAATAAAAATCGTAATTACAAAATTTATCACTCACTTACTTTGATAGTTTGAACTTTATCTCTTAGTTGTTCACCTATACATCGACGTAAATAAGAAGTACTCTATCTTAACAAAAAAAATCGTCATCGCAGTGCTAGCATAAAAAAAATGTGTGGGGAAAATTTGACCGACACACTGACAAATATAATCTAATAAACCTTTAGTTGAAGGTAGTGACTGCACCTCTCGTTGGCTGGTCACAAGAATCATTTAAATACAAGCTAGGCACATGGATGGATATGGTAACACAATGAAATGATATGTTGAAGTATATTCACGTAGCTTGTGAACGATGCCATTGGGTTAGAGTAGTTGTGTATTTTACTTAAGAGTATATTCATATTTTATATTACTTACATAATGAATTGACCTTTTTTTAAGATTTATTTAATGCACTATTAAAAACATTAATCGTTAAGTTAAGACGCTTAGAAAATGTAAACAATAGCAGTTTCTTAACATTAGCTAAAACAACATATTTTATATTATCATATTATTTGTATTAATGATATTATTATAAGTTATATAAATATATTATGTTATATTTTAAGTTCCCCTAAACTAAGAAAATAACTTGCTGCCAGATTGAAAGCAGTATAGATTATTTATAGTGCCTATTTTGGAGATATAAAAATAATATTATTAGGACATACAAAGCATGGGTGGTTTGTTTACAAAATATGTGGTTCGTGGCTGGAGTGAAGAGGGGAAGGAGAGGGGGTTCCGCGCGGTTGGTGGTCCTGTCATGAGGTGAGAAGATAACATGGCGGCGCGCGCAGGTGCCGAGAGAAAAATAAAACAAAACACGACGACGTCCGAAAGGACATTATAGTAATTTTTTGGGAATTATTAGGAGGCTAAAAAAATACTGGTCGAACACTCAACGTGCTCTGTTTATTTTTATTATGACGGCCGAAAGACATATAAGTTGGTACGTCTGTCGGTGTCCTTCAGAGGTAAGCGACCTCTCGGACTAGCTGGAGGATGGGGGGGTAAGAGTCCGCACGAGCGTGGAAGCACGTACCTATAATAAGATTGCACCGGCTGTCGGGCGGGAATTAGAGGCGGGATAAGGTGTCTGTGACCTTGTGTGGAGCACATCTGTTGACGCGCCAAGGGAAGTACAGCTGTGGGCTGCTGGGCTGCAGCTTGAGTGAAAGTTAGATTAATATTACTTATAAGGAACTAAAATTAAAGTTACTTATATTCGCGCTAAAAAAAATAACAAGATGTCCGCACAAATATTAATATTAAAAAAAAATTAAATATCTAAAAATTTAATTTACTTTATGTTATTTTTACTGGGATTGTTTAGAGACGTTATCACAAACTTATAAACTAGGAACCAAGCTCTGCTACCATTTTTGTAGCAGCAAACCAATGTCTGATTACCATCTTTGTTTTGCTGGGTGGATCTTTAGGTTTCACAATGTTATTAATAATGAACAGAAACTAGGTGTGATTCCATCTGAAATATAATTACTTCATACTGTGTAAACTTACAGCAGATACAAGAGAATATTTACATACAATATTAATTACATTCTTAAACAGCTCTCAGGTATATTCAGAAAGAAAGAAAAAAAATTATGGGCCGGCCGTACATGAAATTATCAATAGTTTCATTTACTAAAAATACATAAACCAATAAAAAAATTCATATATATTTAAACTTTCCCAGTTGAGGTATATACTTAAAGTCCAGAAATTATGTTTATATTATTAACTTTGTTTGACGAAGTAATTTATGAAAGTTCAAAAAAGGTTGAACAATACAGTAGCGCCGGAGTTCGGGGCATCGTTTCCCGGAGCTCACACGGGAACATAATGCCAGGGTGCTTGTGTCCTGTTGAGGAAGGGAGATGAAAAAGCCAATTCGGAGTCAGGCTCTCGGACCCTGTCTGGAACAGTCCGAATCAAAACTGATCAGAACAAGAACACAGACATTATACGGGGCAGAAAATGCCCGAAAAGTTAAAAGGGGGGTGGGTTGTGGAAAGTCGCGGATCGTCACTCACCAGAGAGGGAAGTTGGCTTCTATTTACAGATGCGTCGCCCGCCAGGAACTGGATTCCCGCAAATACGCGGGTGGGCGCGGTTGTTTTCATCATTTCAAAGAAATAATTTAAAAGAAAAATAACTATTACTCTTCTACTAAGCAGACAGACTAAACTACTTGAAAAAGATTATAGGGATAGCATCCCTTATTTAGGTGACTACATAGTCGGTTGCGGCTGGATGGAAGTCTTGCAGTGTCTCGTCGACTCGCCGATAATCGCAAAATGGTCCGTCTGCAGTCGCGACGCGAAGTGTCTCGCGAAGATCCGCATCTCGTAATTAAAAGTAACTGTTCTATCAAAAGTGGTTTGGGGGGGGGGAACTGGAAGTCCCGACCGAAAGGTCCCGAAGTTCCCCGAATGGGCATCATAAAAAAACTCTGACTGATGTCTCGAAGTTGGTATCACTGGCCGACCTTAGCGCTACCTGTTGAGGGGTGTCTGAAATAAAAAAAGGTTTCGACTCACCCAAGGCGTCTGCTTATACCAAGGGTTAAAGGGGCAGTCAGGTGCTACACTCTGGCGGCCAAGATAATAAGTTACTGTTTCTGCCACGAGATGTCGTGGGGTGGTCCATCTTTGCACACACATTTTTTATGCGAGGCGTCCTTGGAGATGGTCGCTGTCTTCTGGGGTTTATGACTGGTCATTGGTCTTAGGCGAATTCTTAGAACCGAGAGGGAATGGGGGTGGACAAAAGGTGCAACAACACTGAGAATGAGCGTCCATGATGTGCTTTTCGAGGAGAGAACCTAATACGTATTCGTGATGGTAAAGGCTATGGTCAGCTCGCCTCTGAGAAATGGTAACAGCTCGTCCAGAGCTGCTGTATGCAGTTTTAGTCATGAAGTGAAGTAACGTTACAGGCCTGGGATGTGCCTGTGAGCGAGGGAAATTTCAAACTGGCAGCCAACAAAGTCTTAGATCTGCAAAATATCCTATAGGTCTCTGGGAAAGGTGCTTCTGTCTACTGGCACAAAGTTTAACTTAGGGGAGTACACCAGCCTAACAAAGTGTAAATCGCTCTTTAGTTACCAAATTATAGAGCAAATAATTTTCCAAAAATAATTTAAAATTATAATAAAATTTAAAAATAAACTTGTCGAATACAAAATTTCCGGCACAACTCCTAAAGAGCACTAGTGTAGCTCTGTCTCATCACATAAGGTCGATGGTCAACTTCCTACTAAAGCTGTTATAGTCCTTATCAACATAATGAATTTAATTTTTTTACAAATTACATTGTAAGCACTGTGATTCAAACCATCACAGCTCTGACCTCTAGGTTGGAAAACCTATGCCTTTAACCGCACGGTCATCAAGACATTTACCAGACTGAGAATTAAATAAGATATATGTATAAAAATAACACACATATTAGGACTTGTAATTTTTTTAATTTGAAGGAATAACAGCATCGTCTGTTTGACACTTAGCCACCATATTTGTTTTCAGTACTAGCAACCAAGAGTGCTAGTTAACACACATGGTCTATGCTAGAGAGAGCTGTCGCCATCTTTTTTCAGTAATATAAACAAGGAGAGCTATTGTCATGTAGTACACATGCCATCTGCTAGAGTGCCTTACTATCATATTAGTTTAATTTTGGTCCGCTAGAGTGTAGTAATCATTTATTATTACTGTGGCATCGCCATCTTTACATTTTGGTGACATCTTGGAAATTTGTAATAATTTACCTATAAATTCGGGAAAAAAATCCAAAATTTATTAAATAAATTTGCAATTAATATAATGACTGTCTCGATTAGTTCCTGTTCTTGCTTGAATCCTTGACCGATTGAAATTTTTTTAATTTTATGTAAAAAGTAGATACTTATTTAATAAATCATGTTCAAAATCCTAAAAGCAGCCTAAGTTCCACATAAACCAGCCCACAGTAAGTATTTATGTCCGCCATCGGAGAAAGTTTCTATTTATTGAACTAGAAAATTTGGGAAAATTTAAAAATTCATTAAAAAAAATCTATTATTAAAATAATGATTGGCGCGATAGATTTCAGTCTATGGTTTGATTCTCGGCCAGTGATAAGGATAACTAGAGCTTAAAATAACTGGTATATTCTGTTTCTCATTACCTTTCGTGGAGTTTATTAATCATTCACTCTACGAAAATCATCTCTAGACAAAATACCTGTCCAACAAATTAAATACGTTGTTGCTTGGCCTAACATGGAAGTCTAATTATTTTCGATACTTAGAATACATTCCAAACAGTTCATGTAAAATCTTATACATATAGGCCAAGTGTCTTCGGACCACGAGTCCAGGTCATGATCAATGTCAGTTGTATAGACCAAACATTTCCGAACCATGAGACCAATCATGTCCTGAGTCGACAATCAACATAAAGGAAGCACAAACAACGAAAAGTAAGTACAAATGGAAGCACAATCAACGAAAAGTAAATACATTTGGAAGCACAATCAACGAAAAATGAAGCACAATCAGCAAAAAGGAAGCACAATCAACAAAAAAAAACATTTGGAATCACATTTGACAAAGAGGAAGCACAATTGGAAGCACAATCAACAAAAAAGAAGCACAATCGGAAGCACAATCAACGAAAAAAGCACAATCGGAAGCACAATCATCAAAAAGGAAGCACAGACGGAAGTGCAATCAACAAAAAGAAGCACATTTGGAAGCACAATCCACGAAAAAGAAGCACAATTGTAAGCACAATAAATGAAGTGGTTACTGCATTACGAGATCTCAGTCTTAGTTAAAAATAAGTTCACAAGAAATAAAAAAAAACATATCTTTTTTTAATTTAAATAATTGATTTATTTTTCAATTTTATGCACATGGAAGTTAAAAAAGAGATTATTATCTGTAGGCAGCTTCCCACGTTTTTTTAAGTATGGACGATACTTCGTCGATATGTGAGTAGATTCCTCTACAAACAGATACCAGCAACAGTCTCAGACGATAAACTAATATGTTCTTCCCTTCCCTTCCCTTCCCAATCCCTTCTGCTATCACCATCTTCCTAGAATGTCAGTTCTTAATTTTTTAAGATCACTATCTTCCCAGTGTTCATTATAAGCTTTATCAGAATTATTTATTTTATCACGATGTTACCACCGTTTCGGTTTTAGGGCTTCATTACAGCTTTCGATCCTGACAGCTTTAGGTGGTACTTCATAGTCTATGGTTTTGTCACCAGCCTCAGAGTGACTGTCGACACCATCGTAGAAGTCAATGTCTTCACCCGGATAGCTGTAAGAATTCGAAATAGTTGATGAAGCTTCTTCATTGTCTTCAAGTTTCCTTTTTAAAAGTCCGTCTTTTTTAGAAAGTACGGAAGATCTACTTGAATTTGGCTTTAATGTATTCTCACTTTTCATTTTACGGATTCTTCCATTGTCTTCATTCTTCCATAAATCATCATCGCCCTTCAATTTAAGTTCTTTGACGAGATCGAAAGAGCTATGAACATAATCTCGTTCAAGACAAGGAAAATTATTGCCGTAATGCAGAACACTCTTCTTTATGTTAGTAGATCCATCGTTGTCTTTCAGCTTGTAAGCATATTTGTTGTTACAAGTTCTTTCGTGTCTTTTTAAGCTCTTTCTTCGTGTAAACGACTTGCTACATCGATCACAACTTATCATTTTGCATAGCGGATTTTTTACCACAATCATAGTTCTTATATTGTCTACCATTCTTTCTCAAGATAAATTTCTTGCTGTAAAACTTACACATGTATCCTTTCGATATAGCTGCAGACATCGAACAATGATCCATGTTAGTAACTGAGACTAATAGCAGATGTATACTGAGAGTTTTAAATTGGAACTATTACTTAAATAGAATTATTTTAATATTTCGTCAGTAAGAGTTAGTTTATCTCATACAAAAACTTGTTGCAAGTAGTTCCTATCCCCGCCAACATATAGCTTCACATATTGTGTTGAGGTACATATATTTTATTTTATGTGGTATGCAGGATGCTCACTTAAGATCACAAGAGAAGGAAGGCTTCGCTAGAAACCAAGGTGAAGGAAATTCGTCTTGTATTATAGTGCTTTGCCGATGTCTCATGACTGAGTAATTAATTGTTTTTGTTTGAATTCCACATGTTACAAAATATTTAAGTGATAATTTAGTACAAGAATTTCACGATTTAAATATAACCTTAAATGAAAAATTGCATGACTAGTTAAGTAAAATTTTTTCGTGTAGATATCGATTTCTCGGAAGGACTCGAAGAACACCAGCAGAAGTCTCGTCAGGAATAGTAGTGGCAGTAGGCTGGTTCTGAACCAATTTAAACATTGAAAGATGTAAACATTAAGCCAGAACCCCCTGGGGGCCGCCATCTTGTTTCATGGGGGCTGCCATTGTTGTTGACAAGTTCAACCTTGGTTACCAGGGCACGCCACCGTCGCAGCCACTGGAGGCCGCCATATTGTTACATGGAGGCCGCCATCTTAGTTCAACCTTTGGTTAATGGAGCGCGCCACCATCGCTCCGAAGGCAGGAATTGTATACAAAAAATCCTGGGTGGTGTCGGGATTCGATCCGTGGGACGCAGCAACGTCGAGGTTAGGAAGCAGACACCTTAACCACTAGACTACGAGATTAGTTGGGAAGAGTAGAATTAAATAAGTAATATATGCTTAAAAGGAGGCATACCACCAATGTTTAAATTTCGAAAAGAAATAAAATAAAACCCTGTTTAATTTCTAAAAAGAAATAAAATACTGCCAAAATATAAAGTATGCTTAAGCCGCCATGTTGTATGCTTAAAACAATTGACGCCATGTTAAAATTTTCCATGCCTAAATAAAATGCCACCATGTTTAATTTACAGTATGCCTAAAGCAAATCCCCACCACTCCACAAATGCCGCCAACACCCCACCACCCAGAGTATGCCACTATGCTTAAAAGCCCCACCATACTAGCTATGACTAAATACAAATACCTGGGAGCAACATAACCTCAAAAAACCAGCACACAGAGAGCGTGATGGTGTCCGCCAGGGCGTCACGCACACAATGCGCAATATTAATTCCCACATCATATTATATATATAAAAAAGCATAATAATGTCTTTAAATATTTAAAATATAAATTTTACCAACGCTGTGTAGGGAACAGAAGCCTGCTCGTGTAACATAAAATATGCTTTAGTGGTAGCACAAGAACAAATAATACTATCTCTCTGCCAGTGTGTTAAGTAATAAGCATAGTTAAAACTTATAATATTGTGAAGACAGAAAAATAAGCATAGTTAAAAATGTAGAATACCGTTTAATAGTACTGGACCATAGAGAGATAAAATATGCCATAGCAATAGCATGTCAAGTAATAAGCATAGAAATGTATTAAGCATAGTTAGGACAAAGAATATTAAATATTTCTCTTCCACTACATCAAGTAAAATAAATCTAAATAAGCGTTGTACAAACGCCGTGTAGTAATTGGCTCTGTGCCAGTGTGTTAAGTAATAAGCATAGATATGTATTAAGCATAGTTAGGCCAAAGACTATAAAATATATCTCTTCTACTATGTCAAGTAAAGTAAATTTAAATAATTGTTGTACAAACACCGTGTAGTAATTGGCTCTCTACCAATGTGTCAAATAAAATAAGTATAAATATAAATTTAAATAAATGATGTACAAACACTGTGTAGGAAAGAGTGTTGAACGATCACTCGTGCGCCGCTCGTGTGACGGCGATCAGGAATGTGTTAACCTGCTGGGTGAAAGTGAAAGTTTTTACCACAGCGAACTCAAGGTCAAACCATCACTGCATACAGTTAAGGAGTAAGCATAAGGAACATACAGAGGTGGAAAAATAAATAATGTATACAACACAAGGGTAAAAAAGAATGTTGGGTTTATTTATTTGGCATATATAGTATCTACGTTGCTCATCCATGGTTGGCAACGACCCCAGGGACACGTCCCCGAAGGCCCCGCAAACACCACAGCTCCGTTGGGAAGTCCCACAGAGGATGATGTATGTGGGTATCTCTCAACCACCTCCTTCGTGAAAAATAGTTCCCATATCTCTGGTGGTATACGTCTCTCCAAATCCTCGAGCGTGGACACCTCCATCTTGTGGGGAGACCTGCAGAACAATACACACGCAGTCGCTACAGCATAAAACAGATAACCTGAAAATAATTTACGTTAACATGTGTAAAAGAAAAATTAAATTATTTTGACATTTTTATAAAAGTGAAATAAATAAATGTATACAGGGAAAGGCTAATCGTGGTCCGGGGAAAGGCTTAGGTCTTTATGTCCCCAAGGTAGAGTGCCTACACAGTCTTCAGAAAGCCAACACTTATCATCTCCTGAAGACAATGCTACCTTGGTCACACTCTCCGTAAACACAGTGTGGCCTCGCGATCGGAAATGGTATTGGGTCGCGAGAACCCGTGAATTTCGAAGCAAGCAATCCAGGTATTGAGGAAACAGGAGTGAACGCAGTGCGCTGACCTTGATTCCCTTGGCCTTACGCGTAGAAGAGCCATCCTCCATCTTAAATGCTTAAAGCTTCGGGCGAAGACCAACAAACTCCGTGATGATATTGCCAGCGGCCTCATCCTTCATCACCCCTATTACACCCTTATTGACCAAGGGGAAGCATTGCTCATTACCTGGCGCATAATTTGAAGTGTCAAAATGTGAAGCTAAATCGGGGTGAATCGAATCATAAATGTTGTCACACACAACATGGTAAATCAACAAATCCGTATCCGTGTACAAGAGATGCAGAGACTGTGGAGGGAATTTCTTTTGCATGTAATTATAGTAAAAATTCGTATAGAACCAATTTTGATAAATCTAAAATGGCGACAGCTGTTTACAATGGTCGATCAAAGGTAATGACCCTTTTTGCAACTCTATGAGGACTAAATTCTCATCGATGATTTGCCGAGCCTTGAATGTTGGACGACCAATCAGCTCAGCGGCCCAATAAATGGAATTGTATCGAGAAGTGATGCGTATATCCTTATGCTTTCGTGTATTTTCTAGACTTTTTCCGTACACAGAGTTTGACGGTAATTTAAAAAACAATTTCTCGAAGGTGTTCACAGCCTGGGCACGACGCTCAGCATTAAAGGCTATGTAATTCCTCATCCAGGCCACCTGCTCAAACCACAGCACGCAGTGAACCTGGCCAATGACTGCCCCATACTGAACGTAGTGCCACAGTGTTTTAGCATGGACAACATATTTAGTATGCTGCGCGAGAGTTAACAGTAATTTACTCATATGGCCTTTCTGTGGTACGCCATTCACAGGGGCCAGAGGCAGATCTGATAGGCGATTGTGACAACCATCGGGAAAGGTCAAATCTAATACCGCGGAAAATGATGTATCACCATCGATGTCAATGGTGTTAAAATCCCAACTCGTATACTCATCCCTGGGAACCCATTGGAAATTACCCACAGGAAGCTTATCCCACATTGTGTGAGCATACAGAGTGTTAACATCGAAATATCAGATGTAAGAAGATGGAAGGCTCGGGTCGTGATTGGACATGTAAACATTATTAGCTTTCGCGTGATGTCGACTTACATTTGTAATACCTCCATGAACGGCAGACTCTAGGAAGAGGTATATATCCGGGTCGGTCACAAGTTCAAGATGCAGACCGGTTTTAATTATAAGTGCATTTCATGCAAACGAGGGAGCGGTAATGTAATGAGCGGGATCTAATGAATAATGCTGTAGGCAAATGAACCTAAACGACTCGAATATGTCGGCCAGCAAACAAGTATCCACCTCAAGGTAACTAAGTGCGTACTCTTTCAATGTGGCACAATGGAAGACGTCCCAAAACTTTTGAGCGTGAGTATAATCCAAATCACTCACGTCAGTGCCACTCAATAAGTAATGGAACGCTTCCTTTGGTGGTAGCGAGGCAGTCTGCAATTGTTCACTAGACTTTACAATGTAATAGGGAAACACATCTTTACGCGTAGCTAACTGAAACTGTGCGGCATCCCGAAACATTGAACGGGTGAGTTTCAACTGATCAGGCATGAGATTGCCAGCGAGAGTTTCCAGAGATGAATTAAAAAAGTTAAGTGAATCAATAAATCGAAGACGCACAGCGTGCATGCCTCCTTGCGCATTACCTGAGGCATGTATGTACTTAGTAATACATTTGTAACTCTCTAGAGTTACGCCTAGGACTTTGTCCTCGCCAGGATTCTCCACAATAAAGGAGCCATCCGGCTGTGCAATCCGCCGCGAAACTAAGTGCTTCATTAAAAAGTGGGCATTATAATTTTGTAAATTATGAAAAACCGCAACAAGCTGTTTCTTTTGCATCCTGAAAGCTAGGTTGCATTTCGAATGGGCATAACCACGTATTTCACCAGTCAAATGGCAGTTATCAAGCACCTTCGCCCAGCCAATACCTTCTTACAGATATGGCAATGTGTTTGACTTGCAGCCTTGCAGAGATGGCTGGAGTCGGCGTCTTAACAGGATTGGTCTTTCAATAAATATCACATACCCACTTTGTCATTGAAACTAATTCGGCGACCATTTCAGCAATACAATTATCACCCTCTAATTGAACATACTTGGTCAAAGAGCTATCGAATACACACACTAACAAAATGCTGCATGCGTACATGTTGGTTTACCCGTGTGGTATTAGATGTCTCATCACCGGGTAAACAGGTGAATATTGGCTTAAGGTATGACTCGGTGTCACAGTATGCAATAAAGCTGAGGTGATCCTGATTTGCAATGTTTGTAAATTGTAAATATTTGTTCTCCTCTGTAGGGAAACAGGAACATACTGCTTGATGCTGGCTGCAGAGAACAGTATGTGATGTTAACCTGTCTTCACTTCAGAAGTATTGGAGACAGCACTCGCAAATCCATTTCTTACAAGTAGCCTTTGAGAGTTGGGAACATAATAATCTGGACATACTCTTAATTGTAACAAAGTGCAGGTGCTCTGTCGCGCCACTAGGACAAATCGCTAAAATATTTACATGCCTTACTCTACGCTCAGAGGATATGCGAAGAGGCTGGATAGAGGATCCAGATTTGCCACTAAAACAATCATCAACAATACTCCCCTTACTGTCTACGCATGCATAAACGTTAACGGAAATATTATTGTTCCTCTCGAATGTTTTAATCTGATGGAGAGTAGACGGCAAACTCAAACCAGATGTATTGAAAGCCACAAGTGGATCCGGATACGAACTGGCTCGGTTAATTAACATGGGCTTCTGCCGGCATCACACCTGTCATAACGGCATACAGAAAGAAATGCTGCTCGGGACATTCTATATTGACACAAGCTTTCCTGTTGGACAAAAACGTCGGTAATTTCGTGTGCGGCGCGCCAACAGTGAAATCTCTACAGCTTGAAACATGTACATCCATGTAAATCAATCGCTGTAGAGCCCACCTACTGCCACGAGCAGCGAAATCGCTAACATTCCTATTGATTTCCGGAATGAATACTGAATCATAGATTTCCCCTACCTCATCAGAGAGCAGTACCGTGGCTGAGTGGGTTGTAAAATGAAATGTCTCACTCTCGCCTCCCTCCTCAGATTCCTTAACAAATGAAGCCGAGAGTGAAATATAAACTTTAAAGGGGCTTATCAAGATGGAAGTTAAGGCCAAAAAGGGAACCCTACATCTCTGTAGAAACCGGTCCAAATCGGGATCAATAGACTCAACATCGTGTGATCCGAAAGTCCACTATCTGGTTAGCAAAAGCAGAGTCCAAGATAACACTCTGCAGGGGAGGCAAGTCACCAGCTTCTTGCGGCTCCACCCCGGACGCCCGCGCGCTGTCGCGAGTGTCCGACGTGGAAGCCTCAATGGGACGGGGTCGCTTCGCCGCGGGGGGAGTAGACATGGTGAGGAGGGGTAAGACAGGAAGTTATGTTCAGCAATATAAATAACTTTCTGGAAACATAAAAAAAATATTATTCCTGTTAATATTAAAGGAAACGGTTTTGTGTATACTGAGTGAGGCTCAAGCTATGTGTACATGTAACGCCGTAAGCGTGACTGAGCGCAATCCCCTCCCAAGCTATGTGAGCATGTTACTCTGCGCGCGTCGTAAACCCGACTGAGCGCATTCCCCTCCGCGCCGTGTTGTCATGTCAACAGACCTTACCCCACCCACAGTCGGGGAGGGGAGCTGCAATTAACACTCCCCGCCCCGCAGTCTGGAAGGGGATTATGCCCCGCGTAGAGACGGGATAAATAGAAAATGTGTAAAAAATATAGCGTGTAATACAAGTTAATGTTGGCAGTAACAGAAGTCTTGTAAAACAAAATAAGTTGAATCAAGCATGTTGCAGTAGAGACTTACGTCATGTAGCATGCGTGGACATCAAATGCAAGCATTCACCTCCCGCCGGCTGAATTTATGCATGTCCATCTAAGTCTGTCCGGGTTGGCCACACTTTCACCACACATCCATTAACATGTACGTCACACAGATGTTTTTCGTCTTAAGCCATCAATTATGTGTGAACACATTAGTTCATAAAACATATTTATGTGGTTTTCAGGGTCAAGTAGAAAGAAAAAAAATACATCGAGACATTTTTGTTTTTATTAGTCAACGATAGTCCACACCTGTTGGGGGTTAGATTTACATGTACATATTAAACGATAAAAACATATTTTCTTTAAAAAACGATACTAACAACAGTTAAGTATTACTTATAAAGATATTAATTTAAATTACACTGAAATCAATTTTACGTATAATTAAATGTGACAATAATATTACGTTAAATTACACTGAAATCAATTTTTACATATAAATAATGTATGTTAAATTACACTGAAATCAATTATGTATGAAAAATGTAAGTTACATTACACTGAGATCAATTTTTATGTATAAAATATGTATAATACAAAATGTGGAAAAAAAAAAATTAAATTACAATGAAAACGAATAATACATTATATTTTCTTTATAATGTCTGTAAGTAATTTGCACAGTGCGGTTCTGGCAATGCCTAACACTCTTTCGTCCAATAGTTGGTAGCGGTCATTGCTCACCGCTGGACCTAGGTCACCCTCATCAAGGCCCCGCGCTCTGCGGGAGGAATGGCGGCGTCGGCGTCTCGGTTCTACTGACGGCGGCGGCAGCAGTGAAGTCTGTCTGCAGGCGGGAAATGGCGGGTGCGTAGCTGGTAGTTCGAAGGCATGTGCGTAAACCTCTTCACTTGTTGCGGGTAGAGTTGTATCATTGCGTAGCATACTAACGCAGCACTCTCCGAATCCAGGGCAAGGAATCACTACTAGAGACAGGTCTTCTGGTCTTGGGTTGTGTATATGTTTCGAGTGGACGGTAGAGTCAAATTCTTCCGTAACATGTCTCAACGCGCCCTGACTCCACTCGCTATACTCAAGACTGCCTACGCCTGGATTTACATCTGGAAACATGTTCCGGGGATTAAAGCTAGCCATCTTTACACCGTCACTGTTTCTGCATGACTGTTCACGCACGGACCTGCGTGTCTATTTAAAACAATATTTACCAGATGGATAATTAACTGTATTATGCAATCGCAGCACTCTGAACAGTACATTGAATGAGGAGGAGTGGCATCAAACGGCAACGTGTCGGTGCACGACCTGTTACTTGGGTATTTAGATACGAAGGCACTGAGAATTTGTTTAATTTTAATATGTAGGCTCGCCCCACTGGACACAAATGGTGACTACAAGGCGTGTTATGCGTTTGTATCCATCTTGTTGGTAATTGCAGGTCATAGCGACGATGTGATGATCTGGTACACAACTCTACATAACAGGATTCTTCAGCAGGTATTCTGGATGCTTCGAGGTCGTTACGCATGCATGGGCCTGTTGACTGGTTAGCTCTGGACCACCGAGGTAAATTTATACCGACATCTCATCATCCCCTGTTGTTGTTTTTTACGCTCTCGCCACTTGTTGCGACCTTGGAGCCTAACTGCGACATTGATCCCGCATCTCCACATACCCCTCCTCCTCCTTTGACATTTCCGCCTTCTCATTGTTCCTGGCAATGTTTTTAACCATCCAGGCTATGAGCAGCGCTGCGTTGTGACGAGACGATACTGGTCTTGTACCACTGCGGTTGTTGCTTTACGATTTATCTAATATCTTTAATGATGGGCAGCCATATTCACTTTTAACATCCACTATGCGAACATGTTTGCGACAATGTTTAGCTAGCCAATGTTTCTGTTCGGCCTTGGTGACCATTAAAGTTCCACTCAGGTGTGCCGCCAATATGTTTGGCAGACTTGTGTAGGGAAATATTCCGTCTTCCCATTTCAGATTGTAGAAGTTGTTGGTGAGCCATGTATTTGTTCGTTGATGCTTTCTAATTAAATGTTCCCATGCAAATGGTGGATGAAACGAGCGCGTAATCACAATCCCTTCCGAGTCTGCAATGCTAACTTCCTTAACGATAAACCCATGCTGCGAGAAGAAGCCTTAAAGGTTAATACACTTCGCCATGGCAGCTGAGACACGACTGAAACTACATCGCGTTTAGCTCATTATTTTAATACTTTGATCCCTCGGGTTGAACGATACTAATCTATCGTGTAGAATAATGGCATATGCCTGTGCTAGCGGCGGTATATTGTTTGCTGCGGTAATGTCTATTTTAGAATCTATGATGGTTGAGGTTAGTTTTTTTTTGTTTTGACATGGCACATCGAATACAAAGAGAGGGGCTTTATCTTTAAATCCCTCTGAGTCAAGTAGAGGTGTATTTAGTCTACCGTAGTAGCTCGCTTGGAAGTCTGAGTACATATTATATGCAAGTAAGTAGTAACCATTCGTAAAGTTTATTGCTAGGTCCGAATATGGATACACCTCGGAATTAAGATAGACCTTGATATTTTGTGAATTACAATGATCGAATTTAGATGTTTGCGGCTTGAACATTATGCCTGCCGGTTTGAAATGCCACTATTATATAACGAGGGCGTTCGCTAGAGAAGCTAGATTTTACAGCCCAACTGACACTCTTTGATGGTGGTAAACTTGGGTATACTTCTACTCCCCACGATCTGAAAGCCATATCTATGTCGCGACTTTTTCAACCATTTTAAACAGTTGTGTGCTCTGGGTGGGGCTTACGGTTACATGCGGAACAAGCCAGTCGATAGATTGCAAACTTAATGTCACTTGCTGTGGCTGATCACTTGTGTCCATTATAGCGTTAATATAACTGTTTGCGGTGATTATAACGAGCGTTTGTTTACAATTTATTAATATTTGTTTGTAATCTTCTACAAAGCCTAGCAACTGGTTCAGTGGGACACATATTTCAAACTCGCCTTGTGCTGTAAGTGGTAAACTGTAATCACTGTCTGGACACCATCCTGCCATCTTACTTACAGCTTTTTCAATACGCGTGCACGATAAATAGTTTTTAATCATTGTCACAATTCCAACTTTGTGTACCTTGACGATTGTCACACCGTTAAGTTCTAATGATATTCTGTTTTTATCATATGTAGTATACCATTGTTTACGATTTTTGCATTGTCTGGTTTTTGCCCGTTTGGCTTCGTGAATGCACAGCGAATTCGCAGAAATGATTTAGCAATGTGCATATACACATGAGAGTTTTGTATTGCTATAACTATCTCGGAACTTGGCTTGTGCGGTCCCGCAATGTATGGTTTGTACGTGTGCATTTCACAATTTGAGACTGCATCGTCAAACTATGGTGACTGTTGAACATCGAGTATACTATATTCCATTTGGAAATACCTTGAAACCTAATTTTTCTAGGAACCTCATGTTGACAGGTGTTAACCGCTTGATGTTTGCTTTCGTACTGGCTCTATGCTTGCTCAGCCCAGCCCCTTTATGCAAACCAAAGTATCTTACCCCCATACTTTTTTCAAATATAAGCGTAGTGTAATCACCTCATTTCTATGGTTGATTAATTTACCATTCTGGTCTGCCAGTCTAATAACCAACTCTCGTATTTGTTGCATGGTAACCGGACTGTAAATGAGTGTTTGAGGCTTATCACTGAGCTTATATCCTGGAGGAACATTCGGGGAAAATTCGTGTATCGTACTGTTTGGTTTTCCATTAAGGAAGCTGTGGCCAATGATATTCGCCGTGATTCTAATTATATTTACCGGCATCATGTTTACAGGCTGGGTCGACTCGTGAATTATATTCGCCTTATAGACTTCCGGTTCGAAACCAAGCATCGGGGCTAGGGAGCAGTCGCCAGTGCAGTCGATTTGTGCATTGCTTTGCAATACACATTGTAGAGTGTTTGGATTACCTTTCAACGAAAACATTACATCAGTGAGTAAGTGTTGTTTAATTTATACGTTTCAATGTCTAAGAACTCGTTGGAACTTATGTGTAATTTTATCTCTTGGTCTTCTCTTCATTCTTCAGCTTGTACCTGAATATCCGGTTGTTTTCGTCCACGTTCGGGATAGAATTGTATACGGTAAAATCCACGAGAGCAAGCTGCCATAACCCATCACTTACGTCGATCGGAGGGAAGTGTGTTGAATACAGTTCCGATGTGTTTCCACTTACTATTAGCATGATGGACATGTTCTTTCGAAGCACTATAGAGGTTCGACTGCGTGTGCTATGGTTGATGCATCTTATATACCAAGATGAGAAACTTTATGCATAAGTGACCGCAGTTGAATGAATTTAACTTTTGCTGTCTATCGTAATTATATGTTATTTTGCAGCCGCTCAGGTATCGCTGCATTTCTAAAGGGGGTGGTAGGTCTCCAAAACTATCGTAATACTGAGCCGTACAACCGGTCTTGGCGTATGCTACCCAATGTGTTCCGGGTCACTTACATGTATCTAAATTAATAATACTGCTCTCATTGTGATATGGTTTTGTTGGTAATTTATCCTTCATAAACACATTTCTAAATTATGGAATTTTTTATTTCCTAATTGCTGTCTTTAGATCTGTGGTGGTAAGGGCTCACTTTGGCAGGTTACTCAGTATCCTCATTTCCTTTTCCTGCCCCTCTTCCTTCTTCTAAGCTTGACCCCTCCCCCTGACTTGGGGTAGGGACGCAGGTATAGACCCGAACCGTTTTTTGCAAGCACCCCCAATTTACTATTTTGCTGTGTGTTCTGGCATAACATTCTAGCCTGATGTTTCACCATGTTAACGGTCTTGGCTATACCCACCGCTCCACCTATCAAACTGCCTAGCGCTGCCAGCGCTGGGAAGATGAAAGGTAATAGTCCACCTTTTTTCGCAGTTTTTTCTTTGTTGAGACACCGCCGCCAATCTTACGTTTTACTCTCACTATCTTATTGACTCCCCACGCTGCGATCTTTTCACCGAATTTTGTTGCGGGATTCTTTGCAATTTGTGCGGCTTGGTTCGCTAATATACTGTCGGCTATGTGTCTGTCACTTAGGTTATTACTTTTAGAATAGCTAATATCGTGGAGACGACACGCTTCGTCAATGGAGTTGACACCTGTATCACCGCGTGCTAGCCTCTTGGCGAGTTTCGTTCCTGGACCGCAGAAATTATATCCTTGCAGATGTAATTCTACTGGCAGCTTGTTAATAACAGAGTATATTATTCCTCCACCTCTTTGTACCTTCTTTCGTGTACAAAGCATAACACTATACTGATTCGAGTTGGTATAAGTATGCTGTTATTATAGTTTTCTGTTTAGTTGCGTTATGGAAGTAATGCCACAGCGCGAGTTGCTGCCTGTGCAGATTACACAGGCTGATGAAGCCAGTGCTCATGAGTCGTGGCATGGTTCTTTATTACCTTCGATGATAAGATGTTTGATTGTCGGTCTGCCCGAATGCGGAAAAACGTGTGTCCTACTTAGTTTACTCGAGGAACCGAACGGTCTTCGGTTTGAGAATGTGTATCTATATTCAAAATCGCTGCAACAACCAAAGTATCAATGGTTGGCTACGATTCTTAGAGCGGTGGAAGGTTTGGGATTTTTCCCGTATATGGAAAATGCTGATGTGATACCTCATAGCGAGGCCAGGGCCAATTCAGTGTTTGTGTTCGACGATATAATGTGAGAGAAACAAGGAATCATACAGCAGTATTTTTCTATGGGTCGACACGCACATGTTGATTGTGTTTACCTAGGTCAAACTTATGGCAGAATACATAAATATTTGCTTCGGGATAGTGCCAATTTTATCGTGCTTTTCCGCATGGATTTGCTTGATTTGCGGTCTGTGGATAAAATCAATTCTCGTCTGTCGGTACTGCCAACAAAGATGGGTGATATATATGTTAATTTGTTGGAGAATAAACTCGATCTATTTAAGAATACGATTGTAGAAAAGGTAAAGGATGTTATAACAATATCTTGGCGGAACTGATATTGTAACTTACTGCTAGTAGCTCTGACATATCCCAACGGGTTTCTTAATTGGCTCGTACTATTGGTGTTGTGAAGAATGGTGTTGATGGATTGATTTATGCATCGACTGCGAGGACTGTTGCTAAGCGACCCACACCTCAGAGACCGACTCCTTAAAATACATAGCTCTAGACAATTTATAGTTCTGTATATAAAAAGTCTTTATGCTGTATGGTTATCTTAATTCATGTCTGCCAAGGCAAATGCTTTAGATCATGTCATAAGGAACGTGCCAAATATATTTTGGCTAAGCGAGCGCGAATGGAGAGGGATGCAATTAATCAGGATATGTTCAAGTCTGTTAAATCGCATTTGGATAAGCTTGGACAAGTCTCGTCGCTCATGCAGTCTATCTAGCAACATCAAATTGTTCCGAAACAAGAGTCTTCAGAGGTGAAACCAGATCCGGTAATGAGTGATGGTTATGATTCTGACACTAGTATACGTCGCGATGTTATGACTGATTCTTTGGGGGAAGTACAGAATTATTTACGGAGCTACAGCCTTCGCTCGGGTGATGGGACCTACGATCTCTATAAACGCAACAACCATTGGTTCTTAGAGGATACGGAAGTATTTTTTCACGATAATAATTTAATTTGTGTCAACGAAGAATTGATACAGACTGCTCCTGGCTTATTTGAATTATTATTCCACCGAGTGCCACACACCTACTCAGAGTCCGTCTTTAAACAATACGGACATTTACTAGATATTACAAATGCTTATTATAAAATAAATGATCCTACGACAAAACATTATAAAAGCGAAACACATGCAAAGTTTGATATCATTAAAAGATTGTTTCCGATTATTGACTCACCTCAGCGAGGAAGTGGTTTGTTACAGAAAACATTTGATTTGCAATGCACAAAGCAATTTGTTTATTGGGACAACCCAAACCAGATTGTTTCCCGCCTCAGATTACTAATGGCCTCGCAAGCTGCTGGCCATACCGGACATAGCAATGAGGTGATATCAATTCTTGAAGAGTTGAAGGAAGCGGGTTACATTGCGAAATGAGTGTCGCACGTGGTATTGCTAATGTACTGCATCACGGAGTTCGTAGGATTTTTCCTCGTAGACCTGTGTTGACCTATGGGCATCGTGATTTATTATAGGTTGATTTGGGGGAGATGATTCTGTACAGCAGGATAAATAGCTGTTTCAAGTACATCCTTACTGCTATAGATGTTTATAACAAACTTGCTTATGCGGTTCCAGTTAAACAAAAGACAGGATTATTAGTCACCGCGGCCATGAAAGGTATTTTAAAAGATGTGGTAAGTTTTAAGAATATTCAAAGCGACGCTGGAGCAGAATTTTATATTAAACATTTTCTAGCCTTAATGCAAAAGATGCAATTAATCATTGCTCCAGTTATAGTGAAGTCAAGGCGTCTGTTGTAGAACTTTTTAATAGAACATTAAAGGATATGCTTTACCGTGAGTTCTCGGCACAAGGAAACAATAAGTAACTTACAATTTTACCGAAATTACTTTCTGTCTACAATTATAAGATTCCACCGAACTATAGGCATGGCTACGAATGCTGTGATGAATAACTCTTTGCTACAAACATTTTACAGATATGTTAAGAAAATAGATCCTAAACCAGTGGTTCTTAACCTTTTAGTTATGAGGGACCATTTTACCAAATGTACGTCTTGCCGGGGACCACCCAGTTGGTTTACCTAAAAACCTAAATAAAGGGTTGTTTGATAAAGAAAACAAGCACAATTTTATAATTAGCACTCATTTCTTAATTTTTTGGCAAAAATCTAAAAGTTACAGATTTTAATTTAATGTGATTTTTGTGGCTGCATACTCTTTACTAACTTCTGAATTCTTGGTTCAGTGCTACTCAAAGCTAAACGCATGTCGGCAGTGGCATCCAACCAATGTCGATGCTTGTTTTTAATAATCAGAAGCGTCGAAAATCCCTGCTAGCATAGATACGTCGATGAAAATAAAGTTAGGTAACGTATAGCAATGTCTTGAAGCTTTGGAAAAGAAATTGCTTTTTGGCTCCAATAATCTTCAAGATTTATTCCTGATTCAAATGTATCTTTTAAGTTCGTGTCGTGTTGCATTTCAATCACTTCTACTTGAATTTCATCGGAGACATCGGAAACATTGACAATGAAAGGATTCCGGATCAGTTTCTGAATACTTTTGTCCTTACAGTCAGGAAAATAGCGATTGAAATCACTTTTTAAATAAGTCAAATGAATCATCATGTTCTTCTGGATTTCTTCTTTGATATCTGCACCTATTCCGTCAATAATTTGGTTGAGCGTATCAAATGCAGAAAAGTTTTTTCTTTCGACCATATTGATCCATAGCTCGATTATTGCAATAAATACCCTGATTTTATCTTCATATGCAAATATGTTGCTCATGCCTTGCATCTTCAAATTTCCTGACCCTTGCAGTAGAAGGTTCAATTTATTTATTTGCGCAAGAAAGTAGACCAAATAAAAATACGTACCTTATATTCGGGCTTGCAGAACTGATCTAGCAAATCTTTGTTTTCCTTGTTAGTTAAGAATATTTGTACTTCCTCTCTTAGTTCGTACAGCCTCTACAGCATGTTTCCTTTGGAAAGCCAACGAACTTATGTGTGGAAAAGCAGAGTTTCGTGTTCAGAGTTCATGTCAGAACACAACTGTTTGAATAGACGAGTATTGAGTGCGCTCTTTTTAATGAAGTTAACTACTTTTATAGCAGTTTTCAGAGCCATAGTGAAACATTCCGGGAGCGTTTTGGCAGCCAATACTTGACAGTTAATAACGCAGTGCGTCGTAATTAAGGAGGGATATTTGGTTTTTATAAATGCTGCAAGACCAGAGCGAGAACCAAGCATAGCAGGAGCACCGTCAGTACAAAACCCGGCAAGCCTTTCTCACATAAGTCCATGTTCCTCCATATATTGACTTGTAGCATTCATAACATTTGCACCATGCGACGTCGTTTAAGTTCATGAGAAAATAATAACTCTTCTTTAAACATTTTATTGTCCTCCAAAAATCGAATAAATACAAGTAATTGACAGCACTGCGAAACATCGGTAGAGTCATCACATTGAAATGCGAAATAAGGGCTGTTTTTAATCTTGTCAATAACTTGGTCTTCAATATCAGTTGACATTTTTTGAATGCGTGACTTAACAATGTCATTAGAAGCGGTATTTCACGAATTATCTTTTGAGCTTCCGCGCCTAAAAGCTCCTCTGCAACTTTGAGCATACAGGGCTTTATTAAAGATTCGCTGATTGTGTGTGCTTTTTTCGATTTCGCAATCAATTTTGAAACTTCAAATGATGCAGATAATGTATTTTCAGATGATGAATAACTTGTTCCACTGGGTTCAAGTTTTATTTTTTTAAGATTTGTTAGTTTGCCTTCAAATAATTCTCGCGAATGCTTACAGAACTTCGGATGCACGGTCTTCAAATGACGTTCCAACCTTGCCGGTTTTAAAGCGTCTTAAGAAAGAACAGTTGCACATAAAACGCATTGCGGTCTAGTTTCTCCATTAATTTCTATTGAAGTAAATCCCAGCTTAATATAGTCGTCGTCATATTTTCTTTTTGGTGGCATTTTCCTGAAAACAAAGTTTTAGTGATAATACAGACAGGTATTATCTTATGTATACCTTATGTATTACATGTATACCTTATCTTATAGATAAAAAAATGTGTTGTTTAGACAATTTTTTATTTGTGAAGTCTATGGCCAGCTGTGGGAATGACGGTTAAAGTATCTACTACTTAAGATGTATCAAATGAGCCCAAATACATCGGTTTTATTAAGTAGGTACCTATACTTACATATACATCATAATCTGCTCAATAATACCAAACAATTGCATTGTCACCGAAATTACATTATTATGTATTCCCGACTTTGCCTCTCAATTGGTACGATTCCACCAAAATACTGTGCAGCACAGTGCAGCACACCGTTGGAATCGTACCTTAAGGTTTAACCCGAAAAAACAAACAATGCAAGTCAAATAAGGCTCGTTTTTAATTGCTCACTAAAACGGTTAACCTAACCTACAAAAGTACTGAAATTTGCATTATTATCAGTTTTATAAAAATGATTAAAAACAACAGTAGGTACCTAATAAGAAACCTAGCAGATTTACAATGTGACGAATATAAAGTAAAATTGGTAATCCGCAATTAGTTAGTTGTGTGGCATACCTAAACCAAACAAATAGATAATATTTATTTTACTTACCTACGTAGTATTTATATCTGGAGTAGTTATTTACTATAACTACTTTCGTGCACGAAGGAATTTTTTTTACTTTTTGCTGACAAACTTAAAAAATTAAACCAAGTACTGTAGTAGGCAAGTACTCGTCACTCTCTCAAGGCTGCATTACAAATACCTACCGCTCATTACATCGTCGACGCTACAAGTGACGATCGGCAACCTGCGCCGATAAAACAAATAACGAATGGAACGAAACCGCCACCCCCCCGCCCTCTTGCACCGCATTTCGCCTTCGGACTCGTGCCACGCGCGGCTCGTGTTGTTTCGACTCTACTCATTACGTCACATATTATTAGAATGGTTTCGCGGACCACTTGGAATGCCTCCAGGGACCACCAGTTGTCTGCGGACCACCGGTTAAGAACCGCTGCTCTAGATCAATTAGTAATTAATACAGTTAACTACAGAAATATTTTATGTTATTGAGATTAGTACCTAGACAGTCAAATGCTCGCGTTGGTTCCTATGTACGTATCTCAAAACACAAGACGTTGGTTGAGAAGGGATTCAAACCGAGGTGGTCACAAGAGGTTTTCAGAGTAGTCAAAGTTACGCATAGTTTTCCACGTGTGTTTCATTTGAGTGATTTGGACGGTAATGAAATTAAAGGCGGCTCTTATGGTCCGGAGATTCAAGTAACTGTGTACCCTGACACTTATATAGTGAATAAAATTCACAAAAAGTTTGTAACGCCCCTCGTGCCCTAAAATTATATTATTTTATTTTAAATAAAACAAAACTTGGAAATTGCTAAGCAAAATATTAAGAAAATTATTGTTATTTACTAGAAGGGGCACGAGGCGGTGAACAGACAAATTTTATACTCCCTGCACACATGCAACTTGGGAGTTCGTGGATCGTTATATCGAAGACGGTATATGATAAATATATACACTACATAAATCATTTGGTCTATAGGTTTTCCTGGTTTATTATTAAGAGGTTTTGTTTTAGCATTATTTCGACATGATAATAAAGATCTTAGTAAGTAACAAAGTTAAGGGGGCGCCCCAAAATCATTTAAAACAATACATATTACAACTTAACAAACCAATGATTACATTAACAAAAATTTAAAGTATTACACCAAAATTTGATTCTCCCAATGATTACATAGATTATTACTTTCCTTGATTCTACATGTTCTTGAGGATTAAGTTCTTAAGGCACTGCTCGCTGGTATATTTTTAATGAATTTAGTTAATTCTATGCAAGTGGAAAATATATTGCCCATATCACCCGGTTCTTCCCAGGTGGACGTCGGACTGGGAGCCAAACTCTTCTTAAGGGGAAAATCAGCTGGAGGTCCCGAAGATCATGCGGGGAGCAATTTGTCTCCCCAAAAACTTGAACCCTGTCTGAAACACAAGTCTAGTTCAAAACGAATTAGACCTGCTTCCAGACAGTCATACACAGTTGGCACGAAAAGCCAACAAATGGGAATTTGGGGAGGAGAGAAAAAAGGCTGGATTACTCACCAAACAGGGTGTAGATTTCTGGACATCAGAATGGCGCGCACCGAGATACCGCGGATGACACAGAAGAAACCAAATTTTTAGGAAAATAAAAAAATAATAAAATTTAACTTAACATGACTTTTTCTAAATACTACATCTGATGGCTACTGTACAAATGGGATCACATCCCTTAAAGCAACTGCCTTCATCTCTTATGCACACGAATTCGCAGTTCCCGCGAAAAGCCTCTTAGCGCAGAGGACGCCGAGAAGACGTGGTCAGTAGCCGAGGTCAGGGTACTGAGTGCCGTCGATGGCGGACAAAGCTTCTAATTATATTGGGCGGTCGGCTCTAGGAAAAAGGAGGTGCCCGAGTGGTTGTAAGCACAACTTCAGTTGTTCGCGCCGAAGAGCAACTGCTGCGGTCTCTACCGGCAGGTACAGGAAGCTACAAAGAATCGACTTCTACAGTCCGCGAGAAGGAAGCATGGGGCCTTATGGCACCGCGGCGCTGCTCTCTAGCGGCGTAAAGGGGAACTAACCGAGGCGGTGAACTGAACCGCCGCTAGGTGTCACTGGCGCGTGCTCTGCACACTGGCGACCAGGCCCGAAGACGCTTTTTCTGCCGCTACATGTCGTGGACGTCTCTGTAGGACCAGGGAGAAAGTCCTTGAAGTGGGGCATCGTCTTTGCTATGTTCACGACAGGTCACTGCTCCTGGCTTGAGTTCTCAGAACTAAGAGGGATGGGGGGAGGGGTGGGTGGAAAGAAAATGCCAATTGGTTGGGAAAGGAGGTCCACTGGAGCCCCGTTCGTGATGAGACTAGCTAGTCTCAGAAGGCCTCTAAGAAGTAGCAGCTAGCAGCCCACAAGCTGCTCTATGCAATTTCGTCATGCAGAGAATTAACATTACACACCCGGGACGTGAGTGCAGGTGAGAGAAATTTCAACCGGGCTGCCCACGTCCACATTAGACTAGCAAAATATCAGATAGGCCCCTGAGAAAGTGGCTTCGGTCCACTGGCACAAAGTTTAAACACGTGGCGTACACCGGCCTAACGAAGAGTAAATCCCCCCTTTAGCAACCAGATAAAAAGAAAAATATAATTTCCAAAATTAATTTTAAATTATAATAAAATTTTTAAAAAAACGTGTCGAAATGCCTAATTTCCGGCACAAGTGTGGCGAACATTTCCTAGTGTTGTGGAAGGGGTTTCCTGTGTCCGTAAGGACATGGATTAATGCCAGTGATATTCAACAGTAGGATGTGTCTCTTGACCGTCGGAGTCGGTATCCGGGACTGGACTGGTGACAAAAACCACTTTCTCCTCCTTCCCCCTCGGGCATTGTTCCGGCCTTGCGCGCATCGGAAAACACTTTCACTGATGTCAGGCGGTTGTCATCAAGTCCCCCGCAGACGCGGTCGCACGTGCGACCGTCCAACACGCTTTCCTACACTGCGTTTGTTTAACATTTATTTAAATTTATATTTATGACCATTTTTATTTATTTACTTATCATTACACGTCGCCGGGGTGGGCGAGGTGCGTTCCGGTGAGCTTTTTCTTTTATTTTATGTATGATTATTTGATACATGTAGCTGAGCGCCTTTTAATGTACTTCATGCTATTTGGACGGCTAGTACAGTTTTTTTATTATTATGTTTTAACTATGCCTATATTCGTACATTTTTTTATTACCTAGGTAACTTATGTCAATCGTGCCGCAGCTGAGCGTTCCTACAATTTTAATTTAATTATATTTATTACTTAACGCTACGTGTTACACGCTGTACTGTAGGGGTCCTAACTATGCTTATTACTTAGCACACTGGCAGAGAGCCAGTGTTATTTGTTCTTGTGCTACTACTTAATCATATTTTACGTTACACAAGCGGGCTTCTGTTCCCTTCATGGCGTTGATAAAATTTATATTTTAAATATTTAAAGATATTATTATGCATTTAAATATATATAATATGATAATTATTATTTCGCATTGTGTGCATGACGCCACAGTGGACAACACCACGCTCTCCTCTGTGGCATTAAAGATGGCGGCGTGAGTATGTGGCACTCCATTTAGTCATAGCTAGTATGGCGGCATTTGTTTTAGGCATACAACATGGCAGCATTTTATTTACGCATACTCGGAGTGGGGGTTGGCGGTGTTTTATTTAGGCATTTTGGAAATTTAAACATGGCGGTTTAAGCATACTTTTCAAAATTTAACATGGCTGCATTTTATTTAAGCATACTTTATATTTTGGCAGTATTTTATTTCTTTTTGGAAATTAAACATGGCGGCTTAAGCATACTTTATATTTTGGCAGTATTTTATTTAAGCATACAACATGGTGGCATTTGTTTTAAGCATATAACATGGTAGTATTTTATTTACACATATTTTTTGGGAAATTAAACATGGCTGCATTTTATTTATTTTCGAAATTTAAACATAGCAGTATGGCGCCTTTTAATCATATATTCCTTATTTAATCTTCTCTTCCCAACTGATCTCGTGGTCTAGTGGTTAAGGTGTCTGCCTTCTAACCTCGATGTTGCTGCGTCCCACGTATCGAATCCCCACACCACCCAAGTTTTTTGTATACAATTCCTGCCTTCGAAGCGATGGTGGCGCGCTCCTGTAACCAAAGGTTGAACTAAGATGGCGGCCTCCACGTAACAATATGGCGGCCCCCAGTGGCGGCGACGGTGGTGCGCTCTAATTACCAAGGATGAACTTGTCAACAACAATGGCGGCCCCCACGAAACAATATGGTGGCCCCCAGGGGGTTCTGGCACAATGTTTACATTTGGCAATGTTTACATCAGTCCCAGAACCAGCCTACTGCCACTACTAGGAATAATACGGAGCACGCGAGTAATACCATCAAAATGGTGACAGAAATAATCAGGAGCACATCCATACATTCTGTGCTGTCTATCTTTTTCATTTTTTTTCTTTTTTGCGGTAGTGCTCTAGTGTTAATGTGATTGGGTGAATCATTTTGAATAATTTTAATGATAAAAGTAAACAATATGTCACAAAATGGGTAAAAACAACTGTCCCAAACATGGCGACGACAAACGGTTTGGAGATTTATTTTTTCTTACTCTCTCTTTACTTTATTTTAGAATAGCTTCGCGGCTTTTGCTTGGCGGACATAGAGAAATAATACTTACAGTTAATACGTCTGTAACTATGTATGTCTATGGCCAACCTGCGTGACATGAGCTGTCAATTGCGGAATATGGTGGAGTTCCAAACTTAATTTTTTTTAACTTAATTTTTTTTCTGTGAATTTTATCAATATTTTAATAGTTATTCTGCTATTCGGGGCGGAGACGAATCCAACTAATCAGAGATCATTAAAATCGGTGAATCGTTCTTGAGTTTTAAATGGTGTAACCAAACCGACTTTGTTTTATATAATATATAAATATAGATATTTTTACAACAGTTTTTTTTTTCAACTAAAGCATGACTTCCAAGTTTATTAATTATTAGATCCGAACTTTGCTTAAATTTCTTGTCTTAAAGAGCCTGTTCACTTCTAAGTTATTAGTTTTCATGAAAACGGCCCGCAATTGTAAAGTTATCTTCAGAATATTTTGTCAAAGACCATTTTATGATTTGGTTTTAACGCATATTCTTGTAGCTGTCCCATATTTTTGCTCCAAGGCTTATCATATGCGATTTAAATGTCAATGATATATTTTATCAATAAACTTGTGTCCCTGCTACTTAGTACTCACTTTACTCGACTTGAAGACCTTCTAAAACTTTCCATTTGGGGAGGGGGGGGGAGGTTTACAGTCCGTTAAATATGCATTTATTTACTATTTTTTGTCCATGGCTTTAATGGAATCTTAGAAGGAATTAAAGGGGTTTATGATAGCTAACATATGATACGTAACCCTACTGGAAATTTCCATACAAATTATCACAATTTAATACTATCACCGTATACAACCTCAGAGCTGAGAGTTTAGAGTTTTCTAATTCTGAATTGCGAAAGTTTCAAGTAAATGGAAAATTATGCCAAACTTATGCAAAATTATGAGAACATATGTAAACGATTACAAAAGTTCTGGAATGTATACGAAATCATGTTGTGCTGTTGTCATTATGTAACCTGCTTTGAATATGATTCAATTCAATTTTTTTTTACCCTGTGCCATCGAGAAATATTAGTTTCATAAGTTATATACATTAGATACTCACATTAACTCTGTTAGCTTTCACTTCCGTTACCCTATGATTCTAATGTTACTCTACCGTCTGTAAAAATGTTTCACTTTAATATAAAGAGCGCGTGTAACTCAGTACAAGTGACAGAAGTGAAACTTCTTTGGAAATTAAAACCTATAATAGTAAGTGTATTGTAAGAGAGAGAAAGTGAGAGAGATAGAAAAACAACTTTCTAAAAAACTTATACTAGTCATAAAATTAAAAAAGTACCTATTTAAATTATCAAAATGAAAATAATTCTTGCCAAAATGTCAATTAAAAATTTGAATTTATCGTCAATATTTACACTAATGTTGATATTATAGCTTTATGGTGACTAAAATACAAAACGTACGTAAGCAACCGTTCACATGTTGTTTACAATATTTCTAACATAGATAACCTAACCTTAACGAGCGTTTACACAAACCCATAGAATTTTAAATAATGTCACATGCCTCACTTAACGAAATCATTAAATTGTTAATTATTGGCAAGCTATTTAAAAAATTGATGTGGTGTATTTCAAGGTGTGACCAGTCTAACTGTTTACAGTCATATTATTATTATAACATTAATTGTATATTTCATGAGCCGATCTTATGTATTTCATTAATTTATTGTAAAGAGGACAACTAAATTTTAACATATATAAAATATCTAATTGCCAGAGACAACACACTTTTTAACTTCAGGGTCCTCTAAGCACTATTATTTGAAAACTTTATTCATTTGCCGTAGTTCAGCACTCTCACACGCTAATATCCAAGTTTTATTTCACTATGCAGTTAATTTGGTTTGCTGATTGCACTATAGCTCCTTGGTTGCTAGGGACGTAAAAAAATAGTGAGAAAGAAGAAGGGGGAGACGCCATCGCCATCTTGCAGCGGGAAGACGTTTCTGGGGCTGGGGCGAACCAAAGCCTTGGTTGCCGCCCAAGTAATTAGACTCGCGTCATCCGCGGTCGTGTTATTAACAGAATTCTCCATACTATGATTTGCGAGAATTGTTCTATACTGAATAAGTCTCAGATAGGGAGTATCGGCGACATCTAGTGCCAACTTCCACGTCGGTCCCGTTCGTCCCCGTAGTGGTTCCGGACGACTGATGTCAGCGCCAGCTACGATCGGCCACGACGTTTGGTGAGACCGATCCAAATTAACACCGACTTTTTAGGACGAGAGGGAAGCTGATTATTTTGCCAGACATCCGGCGATATCAGATCTTCGGTAGCTTGCCAATTTCAGCTTCCAGTGTCCAGTGTTCCAGCATCGCGGTAGACCACCTGGAGGTCCTATGAAGAGAGCCTCAAGCCACCGACAGCTTCTAGCTAGACCCGGCATGGTAGTAGATGTGTTCCTGTGAACTCATTTACATTTACTTTCTGACACATAGGTCTGACAAAAATGCTAACATACACTGTAAATGATTTTGGTTGTTCCTCTCGCTGAATTGCATGCTGACAGTAACTTGACGTCAATATCTAAGAACACATTAAAATCGCATGTTTTCCAGCTATTCCTATTTTATTTTTGGTAAATGTCAATAATTACGTCTAAGACAGACCTGGTCATAGGTAATGCAAATTTTCACTCGTCACACAACACTACCAAATTTCTTTTTAATAATTACTCTCTTGACAGTAATACAATGAAGTGACGTGCTAGCTGGATTAGCAGTCTGGATAGTCACTCCAGCAGCAGCGTTCCTGATATCTACTGCGGAGAGAATAGGCGAAAAAACCCTGAGAATATTCATATTTTATGATAATAATTATTGGCAGTGTAGACTTTCACAATATCTACACCGTAAAACCCCGCGATAGTACCCGAGAGTCGCGACAGTGACACCCATTATCGTGGGGCTTGTAAAATTGGCCACCACCATAACCACTGTGACCGACCAAGGAAGGGGAATACGCGATAGTTTACAGTGGCGACCCAACGTTGGGGCCACGACGAGGGTCTACGCCAGTGGTTCTTAACCTTTTAGTTATGAGGGACCATTTTACCAAATGTACGTCTTGCCGGGGACCACCCAGTTGGTTTACCTAAAAACCTAAATAAAGGGTTGTTTGATAAAGAAAACAAGCACAATTTTATAATTAGCACTCATTTCTTAATTTTTTGGCAAAAATCTAAAAGTTACAGATTTTAATTTAATGTGATTTTTGTGGCTGCATACTCTTTACTAACTTCTGAATTCTTGGTTCAGTGCTACTCAAAGCTAAACGCATGTCGGCAGTGGCATCCAACCAATGTCGATGCTTGTTTTTAATAATCAGAAGCGTCGAAAATCCCTGCTAGCATAGATACGTCGATGAAAATAAAGTTAGGTAACGTATAGCAATGTCTCGAAGCTTTGGAAAAGAAATTGCTTTTTGGCTCCAATAACCTTCAATATTTATTCCTGATTCGAATGCATCTTTTAAGTTCGTGTCGTGTTGCATTTCAAGCACTTCTTGAATTTCATCAGAGACATCGGAAACATTGACAATGAAAGGATTCCGGATCAGTTTTTGAATACTTTTGTCCTCACAGTCAGGAAAATAGCGATTGAAATCACTTTTTAAATTAGTCAAATGGGTCATCATGTTCTTCTGAATTTCTTCTTTAATATCTGCACCTAGTCCGTCAATAATTTGGTTGAGCGTATCAAATGCAGAAAAGTTTTTTCTTTCGACCTTATTGATCCATAGCTCGATTTTAGCAATAAATGCCCTGATTTTATCTTCATATGCAAATATGTTGCTAATGCCTTGCAACTTCAAATTTCCTGACCCTTGCAGTTGAAGGTTCAATTTATTTATTTGCGCAAAAAAGTCGACCAAATAAAAATACGTACCTTATATTCAGGCTCGCAGAACTGATCTAGCAACTCTTTGTTTTCCTTGTTAGTTAAGAATATTTGTACTTCCTCTCTTAGTTCGTACAGCCTCCACAGCATGTTTCCTTTGGAAAGCCAACGAACTTCTGTGTGGAAAAGCAGAGTTTCGTGTTCAGAGTTCATGTCAGAACACAACTGTTTGAATAGACGAGTATTGAGTGCGCTCTTTTTAATGAAGTTAACTACTTTTATAGCAGTTTTCAGAGCCATAGTGAAACATTCCGGGAGCGTTTTGGCAGCCAATACTTGACAGTTAATAACGCAGTGCGTCGTAATTAAGGAGGGATATTTGGTTTTTATAAATGCTGCAAGACCAGAGCGAGAACCAAGCATAGCAGGAGCACCATCAGTACAAAACCCGGCAAGCCTTTCTCACATAAGTCCATGTTCCTCCATATATTGACTTATAGCATTCATAACATCTGCACCTTGCGACGTCGTTTTAAGTTCATGAGAAAATAATAACTCTTCTTTAAACATTTTATTGACCTCCAAAAATCGAATAAATACAAGTAATTGACAGCATAGCGAAATATCGGTAGACTCATGACATTGTAATGCAAAAAAAGGGCTGTTTTTAATCTTGTCAATAACTTGGTCTTCAATATCAGTTGACATTTTTTTAAAGTGTGACTTAACTGTGTCATTATAAAGCGGTATTTCACGAATTTTCTTTTGAGCTTCCGCGCCTAAAAGCTCCTCTGCAACAGCATACAGGGCTTTATTAAAGATTCGCCGAATGTGTGTGCTTTTTTCGATTTCGCAATCAATTTTGAAACTTCAAATGATGCAGATGATGTTTTTTCAGATGTTGAATAACTTGTTCCACTGGGTCCAAGTTTCATTTTTTTAAGATTTGTTAGTTTGCCTTCAAAGAATTCTCGCGAATGGTTACAGAACTTCGGATGCACGGTCTTCAAATGACATTCCAACCTTGCCGGTTTTGAAGCGTCGTTAGAAAGAAGAGTAGCACATATAACGCATTGCGGTCTAGTTTCTCCATTAATTTCTATTGAAGTAAATCCCAGCTTAATTTAATCGTCGTTATATTTTTTTTGGTGGCATTTTCCTGAAAACAAAGTTTTAGTGATAATACAGACAGGTATTATCTTATGTATACCTTATGTATTACATGTATACCTTATCTTATGGATAATAAAAATGTGTTGTTTTGACAAGCTTTTATTTGTGAGGTCTATGGCCAGCTGTGGGAATGACGGTTAAAGTATCTACTACTCAATATGTATCAAATGAGCCTAAATACGTCGGTATTATTAAGTAGGTACCTATACTTACATATACATCATAATTTGCTCAATTATACCAAACAATTGCATTGTCACCGAAATGACATTATTATGTATTCCCGACTTTGCCTCTCAATTGGTTGAGAATAACTGCTTTGAAATATTAAGTTGTAATGGTACGATTCCACCAAAATACTGTGCAGCACAATGCAGCACACCGGTGGAATCGTACCTTAAGGTTTAACCCGAAAAAACAAACAATAATAGTCAAATAAGGCTCGTTTTTAATTGCTCACTAAAACGGTTAAACTAACCTACAAAAGTACTGAAATGTGCATTATTTTCCGTTTTATAAAAATGATTAAAAACAACAGTAGGTACCTAATAAGAAACCTAGCAGATTTACAATGTGACGAATATAAAGTAAAATTGGTAATCCGCAATTAGTTAGTTGTGTGGCATACCTAAACCAAACAAATAGATAATATTTATTTTACTTACCTACGTAGTATTTATATCTAGAGTAGTTATTTACTATAGCTACCTTCGTGCACTAAGGAAATTTGCTTTTTGCTGACAAACTTTAAAATTATACCAAGTACTGTAGTAGGTAGGTACTCGTCACTCTCTCAAGGCCACATTACAAATCCCTACCGCTCATTACATCGTCGACGCTACAAGTGACGATCGTCAACCCGCGCCGATAAAACAAAGAACGAATGGAACGAAACCGCCACCCCCCGCCCTCTTGCACCGCATTTCGCCTTCGGACTCGTGCCACGCGCGGCTCGCGTTGTTTAGACTCTACTCATTACGTCAAATATTATTATGATGGCTTCGCGCACCACTTGGAATGCCTCCAGGGACCACCAGTGGTCCGCGGACCACCGGTTAAGATCCACTGGTCTACGCGCACTGGACGAGGTACCTAATGTGCATTTGTGTAGTTTGCTGTAGCGTAGCATATCAGTACATCGGAAGCACAAGAAGATGGCCGACGAAGGTATATATTTCCTGAGGCACAAAAAAACAGCTCTGACAAGGAGGAAACTGCTGGCGATGGCCAGAAAGAAATGCTAGGCTTTGTTATAAACGAAAACAAAGAGTACACTCCCGCACTAAGCGTTGAGGGAGATCAGGAAATTAGCTTTGCTCTTGAACCCGCACACATAGAGGAAAGTAACGCTTCCGAGCCAGTTGTACATGCAGCTAAAGAAAACAAGAATATTATTTCCATGGAGGATTTGATGCAAGCCTTGAACGTGGTTACTAAACAAATTAATACTGCGTTAGAATCCCAGCGTACATAAGTAACTGAGCATATGACAAACTAAATGGCTAGGCAGAGGTCCGAAGCGGCGGAACAGTCTAAAAATTTGTCTGAAGAGCTAGCGCGACTACACCTTAAATTGGTAGACAAATTTGAAGCTAAAATTGGTGACATAACCAGACAACTAGCTACACAAATTCACGACACGCAGGAGGAACTTCATAACATTCGTGAAACGGTAATGAATAGATTTGAGGAAATTGATGCGCAAGTAACGGAGCTACAACAACACGTAATTAACACAGAAACTACGTGCATAGAGGTTGCGAAACGTACTGCAGAGGAGCAGGTCAACAATTACGTTCAGATTAGCGAGACACAATTCGCGAACATAAATACCGTGCTACAACGACATGAAGCGAATAGTGCAGACGATATTAAAACCATGAACAGGAAATTTATTCAGCTCGAGATCTGCCTGCAGCATTTGTCATTGTCTGGAGCGGCAGAGCAAACACCGATAAACATTGATACACTAGTGCGCATACGGCGGAAAAGATGACGTCAACACAGCGAGAGACGTCCCCGCCATCTCACCAGGCTACGCCTACTTCCAGTTCGCAACACGTGATTGCTAACACTGCGACCGGACGACCTGTAATAGTAGTAGATACATCATCTTTAAATCACCCTGCTAGGCATTGGTCAGATGAAATGCCTGTATTTTCCTCAAAATTAACGGAAAACCCACGTAAATTTATAAAATTATTTGAAGAGTACGCAGCGAGATTTAATCTTTCGGACGCAGAAAAATTGAGATGTTTGAACAACTGTTTGAAAAGTACCGCGTATTATGTTGGGAAGTTCACCAAACTTCTGTGTCGTCATTTGGACAGTTTAAAGCAGCTTTCCTACAACAACACTGGAGCTTAAAAATTCAGGGGAATTTACGCGCTCAGTTACACGGCGGAAAATACGATCCGAAGAAAAACAAAACGCTCGAGGCCCATTTAAGCGACATGTTCGAGCATACACGTTATCTAGACGTTGTCATGAGCGACGATGAATTCGTGGCAATGATTCTAGGCCAACTCCCGATGCGTTACTAATTACATTTGACAGGTAGAAGCTTTGACGGCATAGCAGATTTCAGGGAACAGCTACTCGCATACGACAGGCTCGACCGTAAGAATAGAAATAGCCAGCGAGAGGAATCGAAAAAATCGCCGGTAAACAGACAACCACCACTGTATCAGCCCTGGAATCAGCGGCGTAATGACAATTATGTGGACAACAACCAACGCAAACAGCCGCACGTGAACAGTCTAATTTGGGGCAAGAATAAGCCGGCTCATAGGAGAAACACTTGGTATTCAGGCCGTAACAACAACGATTTTTACCATGGAGGTTCGAAGTCACGCGAGTTTGAACACCCAAAACACAACCGCTCGTGGCGTAACAGCGAGGAACGCGAAGAATACAGACGCGGAGGAATTATTTATGATTCAACGCTTAGGCGAGAAGGTAGGGGCGAACAGTCTAGAACCCCGCCTATCTCACCGAGACGGCCTCCCAGGTCGCCGCGCTATAAGGACGATAGACATTCGCCCAAATATTTGAGTAAAAAATACGACAATTTGAAACATTATTATGAAAATCTAGGAGAAGCGAAGTCATCCGTTATTCCGCGGAACCGACAGCCACGCAAATCAAACTCCCCTAGCAAGTTATCGGTTAACCAACTGAGAAGTGAAGCCGCCGGTAAAACAAAACACATTTCAAAATCAACCTTCATCTTCATCGCAGTACGCAGGGTATTTTGCGAGACAAGAACCCGTCAACCCTATCACCTACTATGCAAATTCACAAGGCATAGAACCGATACTGGCTAAGTCTACATCCAATACTGTGACTTTTAGCGCCGGTAATAGCCAGGAAAATAGAAAGTTAAACTAGAAGAGGTTGGTGATGGTACGCCCCGAGCACCGATCGTGAATAGTAATAAGGGGTTAATCCTAGTCCAAGACAGTAAGAGGCTGTATACTATAGTAATGCATGAAAATGAGAGAGATTTCTTGTCAAACGAAGATGACATTGTCACTAAAATTCCAGAAGCATTTCGTCCGGAATTAAATTTACTTGTTTGCAGATTACTCACACCTGTGTTATTGGATAGTGGTGCTGAGATAAGTTGCATTAGCGAAAGTTTAGTATCTGCAATTGAAGATACAGCTTTTAAATTACCTATATTACCCATTTCAAGTCTCAAGATATTAAGAGTCACATCAAGAGCAAGCCCAGTAGTGAATAGACAGGCAATAATTACGATAGAAGGATTGGGACATACAAAAACAGCTAACCCATTGATCGTTAGAGGTCTAGCTAAACCAGTCATTCCAGGAACAGACTTCTTAACTAAGTACGGCATTAAACTAGACTTTGGAGGGTGGTTAGTAACTACTACTGACAGCACTGTACCAAACACTACAACTAAATGGCAGGTATCTGATAAATTAGTCGGATTTGCTACAGCAAGAGATAAGGCTACACCTGATATCTAATGTGAGCGAAGGAAAATCTTTAATGGCCACATCCGAGGATTTGTTGCAAGCCGATTTTTAAGTAAAGACGATCGAGAATAGTCAGAAGCAGGAGTTGTATAATTTATTGGAAAAACATAAAATTGTATTTTCAGATAAACCAGGTCGGAACAACTTGTATGAAGCTAAAATAGTTGTGAAAGCAGGAGAACCGTTCCACAAGAAATCGTATCCGATACCTGCTAAGTATTTTCGGGAAGCCGAAGAATATTTAAATTAAATGTTAGACTGGAAAGTAGTTCACAGGGAAGCTAGTTCATTCGCTAATCCGATGGTCTGCGTAAGAAAGAAGGATGGTAATGTAAGGCTATGTTTGGACGCGCGAGAAATAAAAAAAAATAACTGTAAGATATCGTGAAAGTCAGCGCAACACGAGCGATATACTGAGATTATACCAGGGAGTCAAGTACTTCACTACTCTTGATTTATCTGCAGGTTATTGGCAGATTCAGCTCGAACGAGAGTCACAGCAGTACACCGCATACATGTTCAATGTCATGCCATTCGAACTTTGCAATGCGGTGGCGGAGTTCACTCGTTGTTTAGATGCGACATTGGGTCCGGAATGCAAGAGTTTTGCGCTCGTATACGTGGACGACATATTGATAACTTCCAGAACGTTTGAAGAACACATGCAACATCTAAACCTGATAATATCGAAACTGAGAGCCGCAGGAATGATAATCAAGCTAAAGAAATCGCTATTTTGCAGGGAAGAGGTACCTTTATTAGGTCACATACTCACGCCTTCAGGTATTAGAACTGCACCTGATAAGCTAAATACTATTGTGAATTTTCCTACACCGAGGAATGTAAAGCCGCTCAGGACTTTTATCGGAGTGATAGGTTTCTACAGAAATTACTCGGATCAAGTTGCTAAGATCGCATTAGCCCTTTTTTCATTACTCAAGAAAAGTAAAGAATGGAATTGGTCCGAAATTGAACAGCAAGCGTTTGAATCGTTAAAAGTAGTATTTTTGAAATAACATGTAATACACCATCCAATCCAAGGACAAACGTTTATTATGTACACTGACGCATCAGCGTATGCATTAGGCGTGAAACTAGCGCAATGTGATGAATAAGGCATAGAGAAAACAGTTGCTATGGCGAGCCGTACTATGAACGCAGCGGAAAGAAATTATACAGTGTGTAATGCCCCCTGCTGAGTACACAATTTACTGTCACAGTAAATGAGCCCTTTCACAGTTACAGATTAATAAATTCTCCTTGTCATGTGCTTCTGAATATTTAATGGGCGCCAGTACCCGAAGGTACCCAACTTAATTATTTATTAGATAGAAAAATTAATTTAATACTAATTATAATACTTTTATTGTTTAACATAAAAAAATCAAATGACAAAGACGGTTGCTTACACTTGCAAATAAAAAGAAAACAACATATTAAGTAGCTAATAAAATTACGTTGGACACAACCGATACAAAAGTTCATTTGTTAGGAGATAAAAATAAATTAAGCTAGTTCAGTATTCGTCGGTTCGAATGAAATTAAATATCCTTCAAGACTTCTGAGTGAAGTCGTACAACATATTAATCGTGCCATAATTCCAAGAAAACTAGAGGCTTTGGTATTATTCAAAGGCGATAGATTTAAAACAATTATTATAATCAGACAGCAGATGATCACTACCTCAAATAGTGCTATGATTCGGTGATGCGACTGCTCAGGATTCAACATAGCATACAGTCATACATGAAGATTTCATGATAGGCCTATATGATTTTAGATAAAGCCCAATAAAACCATTACTCTCAGAGCTTCGCCGAAGCTCGGGCGTATTTTCCTTGCCAATTTGAGGGACGTATCGATGCTATATAATATTTAAAATGTCACGTCGGCAAGGCCCGACGGGACAACACACACAAGCCACAAGATGGCACACCCAAGTTTTTTTCTCTTCTCTTACGAAATTAATAGCGTCTATAACAAACAATGTCTTTAAAAGATCCGCCGATCTATCGGCCAATCGCCGGCCTTGAATTAAGCATTTAAAAGATATTACATTTAACATTATTAACATAGAGAAAGGTTGCGAAGCTCAAAGCAATTTTCCAAAACAAATATAGAAGTTAATTAACATGAAAGATATATAAATTTGTGACAAATAAAAATGTAAACAAATACTGAAAAACATAAATAAATTATTTAAATTAAAGTTTCAGTGTTCTGTGATCTGATGTAGTATCACAAGTGACCGAGCGGGAAGCGTTGGCAATCGTCTGGTGTTTTAGGCCAGTCAACAAGAGGCAAAGTAAGCACTTTTTACCAGCAGACCTGAAAACTTGATATAAGGGTAATTCGAGAAAGCTAAATCGAATGGTGCTAATTATTTTTTTTTAAATCGGACGTGAAGTTTTTGGAGAAAAGGGTTTAAAAAATTTTGACTCAGTTTTTCTCGGAATATAGGCGTTTAGGCGAAAAAGTTTTCAAACAAAAGTTGCGGAAAAAAAAAAAAGAAAGGTTCCCATGTCCATCTGCGTATTTGCAAACATGAGCGAGAAATATTGGAAAGAAAGTAGTAAAGCTGTTAATTGTAAAAGTGGGGCTAGTGTACGTGCGAGCGTACGTGTGAACTAAACACAAACGAAGGGTATTCGGTTATTCTCGGGCCTCTCCGTCATGACTAGCCAGTGCGAGTGAGACGGAACCATTTGTCATCTCTTTTTATTATTTCACGCTTTAGAGAGTATTTTTCCTCTTTGGCCGTCGAGTGCCGAGCGTTCTATATGTCTATATATATCGGCGTATAAGAGCGCCGTTTTTAAATCGAATCGTGATGCTAATAGCACGTCGTTTTCTTATTTATAGTCAAAAATAGTGACCAAAAATAAATAAAAATAAAACAATATCTCATTTTAACAGAAACTAATAGTTTCCGAAACCATTTTTCTTCAGTCAAGAGTAAAAATAATGAAATAGTTTTGTGTCTGGACATAAAATTAATTGATATAATTAATTGATATAAATTTTTTGCCTTACAAAAATTTATTTGTTCTTCAAATTGAATATGTATTATTTTTAAGATGAAATTAAAAATTTAAAAAAATATTCCTAGTAAATACTGCATTTTATAAAATTTTATTTAAAGATTTTTTGCCGCATAAAATATTAATTTGTATATCTAAATGAATACATATTTTCAAAAGTATAATTTTATGTCTATACATAAAATTAATTTTTAATATACAGGAAAGGATATTAAAAACCTAGAATAGATTTTTTGTCTAGATTTAATTTTAGTTCATTATTATTATGGTATAAGAAAACATTAATGTATTTTTTCAGCTTCAAAGTCATTACAATTGCAGGAAAAAATTTTAATGGGCCACAAAATAATTGGAATTGAAATTCGATGAATTAAAATTATACTACGACTGCGTGCTAATTCAAACTAAAAATTTAAATACCTCAATTATAATAATTCAATTCATTTAAATAAATTTTATATCGCACGGAATTTGTATTTGGCCCACACAAAATAGTCATTGCTAATTTTCACTATGTGAATAAAGCAAATATTTAAAATCAAATTAAGTTCATTATTTTTATTCCACGAAATTTTATTCAGAATTTAAAATTATATACAGAATTATAACTCTTATAAAATTATATATAATTGTAATTCTCGCATTAATATTTGGGACATTCAGTTATATACATAATTTAAATTCTCAAATTAAAATTATCGAAAATATATTGAATAAAAAAACGTGATAGTTGTATGAACAAGGTGACTGATCAAAAAATTAGTTGTCTGTAAAGTCGGTTTACGGACGATAGTTTAACGGGGCAACGTCATATAAAAACATTGATGACATTATTTCATACTTTTATGAATAAAATTGAATCATTTTTATTCAATTATCACTATTTTGTATGGATACAAAGAAGTTTAATTAAAGTTTAAATAGTTTAGTTTAGTTAAAGTACTAAATTTTAAAGCTACTTTTGAAAAGCCCGCCTTAACCAATTTAATAAAATAGTAGATTCATAGGCCAATCGAGTGGAAGATAGATGCAGCGCAAGCGTACAATGAGCGTAACGGAACACTTTTTCGTGCGTGCAGCCGGCGTTCATCGATTTATTAGACGTTGTTACCGCAAAAACTGGGCGCTCCGGATTCGTGTATCGTATTCTGTTCATTTCGTGTACAAATTGTTATTACTGTTGTAATTATTACATTTTTTTTGTAGAATTGTGTATTTAGCCGTAGGATGATTCGGAGCAGAAAATTTGTTTAAACGTTATATATCTCGGTTTGCAAACGTGTTGTGCTGTGCGAGTTTGGTATGCTGCATCTACGCACTTCGAACATTTTTTTTAACTATAGATATCTAGGTAAGTTCAATATTCGCATATGTTATTTTTATATACAATTATAATTGTATTCGAAAGAACTCGGTCATATTAGATTTACTTAGAATTTCTATAAATTTTCTGTTATTGAATAATTAATTTCTTAATTAATTTCTTATTAATATTTATTCATAATTCTGTTTTATTTAGCATTTATTTATTATTGGTTAATAAATTCATGAAATTAATTTTTATCATTTAATAATTGTTTATCAATTAACTATTGATTAATTAAATTTGATTGATAATGAGTTGTCAGTTTATTAAAATTAAGAAATATAAATTAATATTTACTAATTGTTAATCAATTTATTATTAATTAATGTATGATTTTTAATTATTTAAAATTTAATATATTTATAGTAAATTATGACTTGATGTAGGCTTTTGGACATACGCCATTGCTTAGCACATTTATGTCTGCAGAAGAAAACTACAAAAAAAATAACAATAACCAATCCGCTTTAACTCCATGGTGCACAGCCAATGAGGAATCAGCTTGTCTGCCATTGGCTGAGCAAGATGTAGTCCATTTTCTGATAAATACCCTCATTTTTCCAGCCCCTTCTCAGTCGCACCTGTGTTTCCGTACCATGTGCGTCTCTGCCTGAGGACGGGAGCAGATAGCAGTTCCCGAAACGTCACTTGTTTCTGTTTTAGAAAACTGTTGTGTTTGTTTCGTCTTTTCGTTTGGTCGTGTTTTTGTCTCGTTTTGACTGTTGTGCTGAATTTTTTGGGTTCAATATTTTTTGTGCTGTCATCATTTGTGGGGGTTTTTTCGTTTCTCTTTTTTTTTTTTTGGAAAACTATTGTGTTTGTTTCGTCTTTTCGTTTTGCTGTGTTTTTTGTCTCGTTTCAACTGTTGTGTTGATTTTTTTTGGGTTCGGAATTTTTTTGTGCTGTAATCATTTGTGGTTTTTTTTTTCGTTCTGTTAGTCCATTTTTCTTTGTTTTTTCCTTGTTTGTTGACCATATTCCTGTTGTGGAATATTGTGTGGCGTTAAATCCTGACAACAGCAATTTTTGCTTAATTTGTGTTTTTTGTCATTTGTGTTTTTTTTTGTAGTTTTCTTCTGCAGACATAAATGTGCTAAGCAATGGCGTATGTCGAAAAGCCTACATCAAGTCATGCACTCCCATTGCACAAATCTTTCAAAGATAATTTCAATTCCCGGTATGGACCCGGTATGGATATTTCTCCGAGGAAGTTGGAAAAGAAAATGATTGATCTATCACAATGTTCCAATAACTTGACTTTTCTCTGTAAATGTCGCAGTAAGGGAGTCATTCCTAGAGGACTCACAATCAAATCCCCGGTCAACAGCAAACAGGCTCAACAAATAACCCGGAAAGCCAGCCAAAAGCTACTGAGGGAAAGAATTGCCGCATATCACTGTCAAAAATCACATTTGAACAATGAAATTTCGGCACTACAGCTTGAAATTCAGTCCATCCTTAATACTAAAGATTTCAATTGCATTTATCAGTCCATCACGAACCTTGTCCAAAAGAAGTCTTAACAGTGCAAAGAGAAACAAAAAGATAAATTAGCCAAACTGACGAATATGGTGAATACAAAAACACATCCCACAACACAGAAAATTAACACTGTCGTTAATTCATCTTCAAGAAAGCTGTCCAATAGCGAGGAAAATGTTCTAGAAAGAGGCCTCAATTTCAGCATTGCTCCACGACACATTCCTGCACTTGATATAGTTTCATCAGTTGAGAGCGCAATATACAAACTTCCTGCCGCCAAACAAGATGAATTTCGTTGCAATGTGCGTACAGCAGTCACCTCAGCTGGTCCACCTAAACCAAATCTGCCACCTGATGAACTCAAGGCCATCAAAACTCTGAAATCCGACCATACCATTGTAATCCTCCCAGCTGATAAGGGTCGTGCTACAGTCATACTTGACAAAACAGACTATGACCAAAAAATTACTGATTTGATCACCACAGATCAATATACAAAACTGGTAAAAGACCCCACAGCCAGCATTGAAAGAAAAGTGTATCAAACTCTAAAAAATCATCAGAATCACATCCCAGACAAAATTAGATCAGAACTGACGCCACACAGCAGTAAAGCACCCCACATTTACGGTCTTCCAAAAATTCATAAACCGGACATGCCTCTGCACCCGATCATCAGTTGTTGTAATGCCCCATGTCAGAAACTATCAATATACCTCCTGAAATTTGTTGAGCCACTAGCAGGACAGACAGATACCATGGTCAAAGATTCCAATCATTTTATTTCTATAGTCCAAACACTGAAAATAGAAAACAAAGATACCCTGGTGAGTTTTGATGTCCAAAGCCTCTTCACCAATGTACCAGTAGCCGAAACACTCAGCATTGTCAAAGCCAAATTGGAGGCTGATCCAACTTTAAAGGACAGAACTGTAATACCAATCCCATCCATCATGGAAATGATTACCCTCTGTGTCACCACGACATATTTCCAGTTCAAGGATATTTTCTACAAACAGACCGATGGCATGGCAATGGGCTCTTCTCTTTCACCATTTATGGCCAATATTTTTATGGAAAACTTTGAGCAAGAAGCACTTAGCAAAAGTAATAGCCCTCCTAAAATCTGGCTCCGTTATGTATACGACACCTTCACTGTCTGGCAACATGGACTTGAAACTTTGGAGGAATTTGTGAACCACCTTAACTCTCTGAGGCCATCAATAAAGTTCACCTATGAAAAATAAACCAATGGTAGCATTCCTTTCCTGGACGTACTAGTTAGCAGAAAAAACAACAGTCTGGAAACCAAAGTATACAGGAAACCTACGCACACAGGCCAATACCTTAACTTTGCATCCAACCATCCCAAAAAAAACAAAAACTGGCATAATTCACACACTAACCAACCGAGCTGAGATTATTTGTTCTGATGAGAAATCTATTGTGGTTGAACTCAATTATATAAAAAAGGAACTCATAGCCAATGGTTACCCTGCTAACACCATCAAACAGCATATGAAATCCAAGAAAACACTCAAACCCACAGAAACCGATAAACCGGCAGGAACTCTAGTCATTCCGTATGTTCAAGGGCTTTCAGAAAAAATAAGACGCCTGGGAAACAAATATGGACTCAAAACAGCTTTCTGTTCTAAATCTACTATTAAAAGCATTGTTACAAAGGTGAAACCAGCCAAAGAAAAATTACAAACCCACAACTGTGTGTATCAGATCCCCTGTGAATGTGGCCACGTGTACATAGGTGAAACTGGCAGCGCTCTATCCACCCAAATCAAAGAACACAAAAACAACTGCAAGAAGGGTGAAACCCTAAAATCCAGACTTGCTGAACATACATGGAAAAATAGCCACAAAATTCTCTGGGAAGACTCCACACCACTCATAAAGGAACCCGATAAAATAAAATGGAAAATCAAAGAATCAGCATTTAATATTAGCAATAAAAATATTTTCAGCCAGCAGAGCATTGAATTAAAAAATATGTGGATCCCTTTGATTAAGAGAGAAACATCCCTGCAGCACAAAACAATAGCCAATACTCAACCTACAATAACCAATCCGCTTTAACTCCATGGTGCACAGCCAATGGGGATTCAGCTTGTCTGCCATTGGCTGAGCAAGATGTAGTCCATTTTCTGATAAATACCCTAATTTTTCCAGCCCAATACAAACATATATGCAGACGACACAGTCATTTATGCAAAAGACAAAAACACAAAATTCGCAAAGAGCCTGATACAACATATTAAAAAACTTGAGAAGTATTGGAAAAAAAATGGGCTATTAAAGTAAACCCCACAAAAAGTGCAGTAATTGAATGTACAAGAAAAATATATCCTGACAACACAGTAATCAAACTAAACAAAAAACCAATACCCACAGTAAATAAATTAAATACCTAGGAGTGTATCTAGATACAAAACTAACATGGATGGAACACCTAAAGAAAGCATCGCAAACTGCAAGAGGCAAAATGCTCAAGCTTTACCCACTACTTAAGTCAAGCAACATAAAACTGCAAACCAAATTGTTGTTATATACAGCCATCATAAGAACAGCCATGCTATATGGATCAGAAATATGGGGAAGGGCTGCAAAGACCCACATCCAACCTCTTCAAATAACTCAGAACAAGTTTTTAAGAGTTATACTGCAAGCTACAAGATATACAACTAATGAAGAATTGCATGAAAAAACCTAACTGAAAACAATACACCAAATGATTGAAGAGGGAATAAATAAGTTCTACCAGAACACTGAAGACCATACAAACCCTGCTGTCCGCAAGTTAGGGATTTATAACATAAAAGACAAAAATAAACTTAGATAACACAGCACACTAAACAAGGACGATCTGGTGGGAATAACCTAAGTAGGGGACTGCCTGGCAGGGACAGTGCCGGTGGTGAGTATCACCCGCGAGCGCCACGCTAGCCGGAGGGGCCTGCCAGGAACCCTGAAAAAAGGGGACAACCACCAGACACAGGGCACAAACCAGAAATAGATAATATTAAACCACTGTTAATTGTAAATAACTAGTTAGTAGGGTTTTATTTTTCAAACAAAAATAAATAATAATAAATTAACAAAGCAGCACCCCATATGTACGTGTTGTAATCTCTATATTCTGACGCTGCCAATAGAGCCCAGTAGGGAAGCCCCATTTAGGTGCATTACTTCTTAGGTGGGGGTAGGCATAGAGTAAGATATCTTTCTAAGCAAACATATATAAAATTAAGTACCATATTATACTAGGATACAGGGACACACTTACCAAAGTGGTAAAAAGCAGATGTAGGTTTGTATATATGTAAAAATAAAATAAAAATACAAATAAAAATAAAAATATTTTAAAAATAAAAATAAAATAAAAATAAATAAATAAAGCATAAAAACTATGTATTGCAATAAATATGCTATAGCTGACTACTCGATGGCCTGCCATTTTAACAGAGTGGCAGGCAGCAGAGTACGAGACTAATTATCACTAAGCAGGCATATAGCCATTAATAGGATATGAAAATTTTTAGTTAAAACTTTAAAATCAATCCCATAGGCAGGAGGTAAAGGTCCAGTGGACTAGGTACTCCAAAGCAAAACTGCACGAGTTTCTGGGCGGCACTCTATACGAGACCTGGCACAGGACTCAAGCAAACAAGCAATAAAAAAAAAAGCCCCTTCTCAGTCGCACCTGTGTTTCCGTACCATGTGCGTCTCTGCCTGAGGACGGGAGCAGATAGCAGTTCCCGAAACGTCGCTTGTTTCTGTTTTAGAAAACTGTTGAGTTTGTTTCGTCTTTTCGTTTGGTCGTGTTTTTGTCTCGTTTTGACTGTTGTGCTGAATTTTTTGGGTTCAATATTTTTTGTGCTGTCATCATTTGTGGGGGTTTTTTCGTTTCTCTTTTTTTTTTTTTGCAAAACTATTGTGTTTGTTTCGTCTTTTCGTTTTGCTGTGTTTTTTGTCTCGTTTCAACTGTTGTGTTGAATTTTTTTGGGTTCGGAATTTTTTTGTGCTGTAATAATTTGTGGGTTTTTTTTCGTTCTGTTAGTCCATTTTTCTTTGTTTTTTCCTTGTTTGTTGACCATATTTCTGTTGTGGAATATTGTGTGGCGTTAAATCCTGACAACAGCAATTTTTGCTTAATTTGTGTTTTTTGTCATTTGTGTTTTTTTTTTTGTAGTTTTCTTCTGCAGACATAAATGTGCTAAGCAATGGCGTATGTCGAAAAGCCTACATAAAGTCATGCACTCCCATTGCACAAATCTTTCAAAGATAATATAGTAAATTATATTAAAATTTTCTGTTGTAAGGAATAAATTTTTCTTTACAAAATTTGCACAAAGTTTAACGTTCTATGAGCTATTTTTTTGTTAATGTTTTGGGAACATGGATACATTCTGCTCCGCTTCTATTTTACACGTGGTTGTCACGTGGTTCTCAAAACAATTGCTGTACGCACATGTATTTATATTGTAGGCGGGACCTTTGTATATTCTGTTATGTCTACAATATTCTATCATAGACATTTTAATATTCCTATTTCTTTTATTTTAGAAATCTTAAACTTTCAAAAAAACTTCTAAATATACGTTGAAATTTTTGGGTAAATCTTTTTTAATGTATAAGCAAACTTATTAAGCAGACATTTAGAAACATTTGCGCTTATCTAAGCGAGTATATTTTGAAACTCTTAAAACATTACGTTTCAATTCTTTACTATGTATATAGTAATAGAAAACACATTAAAAATAATAATTAAAAATATATTAAGGAAAGACTTGCCCAAAATTAGTAAACGCTTTCAACGAAAATAAAAGTATAACATTAATTATTTGAACGCTAAGATAACTATAAACGAACAATAATGAGTTATAATTAACACAATTTTAGTAACAGTTGATGACTGACTACAAATTTTCAAATAATAAAAGATGGGATATTTAAAATTATTAATTAATAATTATAACTTTTTAAATAATTATTAAAATGGTTTCGGAAACTATTGGTTTCTGTTAAAATGAAATATTGTTTTATTTTTATTTCTTTATGGTTTACTATTTTCGAAAATAAATAATATAAAGACGTGCCATAAGCATTACGATTAGATTTTAAAAAGCGCACTTATACGTCTATATATATATATATATATATATATACACACACACACTAGCTTTTACCCGCGGCTTCGCTCGCGTTATGTCCTTTAATAATTTTCAAAGATCATTGCAAACAAAAATAAAATATTATGGTAATTGTTTTTTTATTGCGTGACTCGAATAATCAGTATTTTAAAATTCTAACATTCAATTTAGCTTTAAAAACTGTCCACAAGCTTTATTGAAATATGTTTAACTATTACAAGAAAAAAAAAATTAAAATTCTAACATTTTAAAAAGAAAAAAAGTATTAACGAAGAATAAATAAATAAATATTCTGCCCCAGTTGTGTGATCCGAAAACTCGTTCCATTACATAGTCTAGGAGCATCTAGATTTCGTATAAGCGTAACTTGTACATTTAGTTTCATTTGAAGTTCACGTGATAGTACACCCGAAAGTTCGAGTGAATTTAAAAACTCCGCAGGATATGAAGTGCTTTGTTCTGTATCCATGATTGTATCTATTGACAAATACTCTTTCAATTCCCCTTGAACCTCTTTTAAAATATAAGTGTAGATTTTATTAACGATATAAATTTTTTGGCGCCATAATTGCTCTTGCGTACAACCACCGATCACTAATCAAATTTTGCTGAAAGTCCGGGAAAACTTGAGTAATTATATCCACATCATTTTCACTAAATTACAAAATTCTATTGAAAGTAAAACCTAACCTTCAGCAAAAATGTCCAAACAACAATCACCGATGAAAATAAACAAAAACCTAACCTCAAAAAAAAGTTTAAATATTGCTTGGTGGTGACAGAAAAATAAACTTGAATAGTAAATTGACCACCGGTATTAGTAGTATAGGAAAGTATTTCCGGGCACACGGGTTCTGGGTGTGGAGCCGGAGCCGGTCCGCCATATTGGATTTGTGACGTCCACAGCGTCCATTTTTGACTCAAAATTCCTCAAAAATGACTCAAAATGACTCAAAAATTCCCGTTTTAAGAAAAAATTCCCGTTTTCAAGGAAAAAATTCCCGTTTTGAGGGAAAATTTCCCGTTTTCAGTCCTTAAAAATCCCAGCGACTAGAAATTCCTAAAACTGGCTTAAGAATCCATGTCTACAGCCTCCGATAAGCCATTTCTAGGAATAAGGATACCATGACAGCCATATTGGATTATGTCGTCACCATTGCAATTATCGTTATGGTCGCTAACTTTAACTTTTTTTATTTATCCGATTTTAATAAAAAATAAATAAAATTATAAAAAAAAATTCATTTAATAAAATTTTAATGAAAACTATTTTAAAAACATACATTTACGACATGTAGCTCGGATTCCTCGGTTCGAACCTGGTGCGGGCAAAAAAAAATGGTGACTGATCCTTCCTCACAGTGGCTCCAGTCCTTGGTTCGATACTCGAACGATGCAATAATGTTTAATATTATGAAAAAAAAAAATAATAATTTCATTAAACCATGTTCAAAATTCTTAAAGAGACTTTAAATCCTCTACTACCATCATCATAATCTATCAGACATCAAGACCACCATATTGGAAATTCGTAATAATTAACCTAGAATTTCGGGAAAAAGTTCAAAATTGATAAAATAAATTTGTAATATATATACTGATTGATTAGATCGACTAATGTCCTTGGTTCGATCCCTGACCGACACAAAACAAATTTAAATTAAATACCAGAAAAGTGTAAGGTTCGAGAAATAAAACACCACAAAGTCTTTTACAAACATAATATTTATTACACAATTTCTATCCTACTACAGAATCACTTGCGAAAGCCAGCAATCTTATAAACATTTAGCCCTGCATAGACGTGCAACGACTACTTCTTAACTCCAACCGCTCCAACAGCCTCCAAATGGCTCCAACAGCTTCAAATGGCTTGAATGCTCCAAACGGCCTGCAAATGCTTGACAGCTTCAAATGTCTCCAGCAGCTCCAAATTCTCCAAATGGCTCAAACAGCTCCAAATGCTACAAATGACTCCAAAAGGCTCCAAATGCTTCAAAAGGCTCCAAATGCTTAACAGAGCTCCAAATGCTTAAGACAGCTCCAAATGCTACAACAGCCTCCAAATGCTCCAAAGGCTCCAAATGCTTGACAGCTCCAAATGCTCCAAATGGCTCCGACAGCTCCAAATGGCTCCAACAGCTCCAAAAGGCTCCAAATCCTTCAAAAGGCTCCAACTGCTCCAACAGCTCCAAATTGCTTCAACAGCTCCAACAGCTCCAAAAAGGCTCCAAATGCTCCAACAGCATCCAAATGCTGACAAAGCTCCAAAAAGGCTCCAAATGCTTCAACAGCCTCCAAATGCTTAACACAGCTCCAAATGCTTTAAAGGCTCCAAATGCTCCAAATGGCTCCAACAGCTCCAAATGCTCCAAATGCTACAGCAGCCTCCAAATTCTCCAAAGGCTCCAAATGCTTGACAGCTCCAAATGCTGCAAATGGCTCCGACAGCTCCAAATGGCTCCAACAGCTCCAAAAGGCTCCAAATCCTTCAAAAGGCTCCAACTGCTCCAACAGCTCCAAATTGCTTCAACAGCTCCAACAGCTCCAAAAAGGCTCCAAATGCTCCAACAGCATCCAAATGCTTAACAAAACTCCAAAAAGGCTCCAAATGCTTCAACAGCCTCCAAATGCTTAACACAGCTCCAAATTCTTCAAAAGGCTCAAATGCTCCAACAGCCTCCAAATGCTCCAACAGCCTCCAAATGCTAAAGACATCTCCAAATGCTCCAAATGGCTACATCAGCTCCAAATGCTCCAAAAAACTCCAAATGCTACAGCAGCCTCCAAATGCTCCAAAGGCTCCAAATGTCTCCAGCAGCACCAAATGCTCCAAATGGCTCCAACAGCTCCAAATGGCTCCAACAGCTCCAAAAGGCTCCAAATGCTTCAAAAGGCTTTAATTGCTCCAACAGCCTCCAAATGCTTAACACAGCTCCAAATGCTTCAAAAGGGTCCAAATGCTCCAACAGCCTCCAAATGCTTAAGACATCTCCAAATGCTCCAAATGGCTCCAACAGCTCCAAATGCTCCAAAAAGCTCCAAATGCTACAACAGCCTCCAAATTCTCCAAAGGCTCCAAATGCTCCAAATGGCTCCAACAGCTTTAAAAGGCTCCAAATGCTGCAAAAGGCTCCAATTGCTCCAACAGCTCCATCTTTAATTGGTTCCAACTGAATCCAATTATTTTTCTTATCGAACTTGGCATGATTACTAACATGTCTTTATTATTATACATTTTGACTGGCAGTGGTAACGTATTTTCCACCTTTAAGTTATAAGTTTTATTTAGAAATCAGATTTCGATAAATGGTAGATACCATTTGGAAAGAAAATATATTAATTTATCTTCAAGTTTGTACACATACATTTAATTTAAGCCATTATTGTATGTAGCCAGCTTCCCTCAGTTCTTTGAGTATGAAGGATATTTCTTTAATGTTCGAATAGTTTCCTGCACAAAGCGATCCATTAAGTAGTCGTAGCCTGTCAACCAATATGTTAAGATCTTCCCATGAGGTATAATCAATCTCTTCTGCTGCCTTCATCAGCATCCTTGCATGTTTATAATAAATATTATTATCTCTGGTGTCAATCGTTTTAACACCAACCACAAGGTCACTTTCATCATCATGCCAGTGATTATCACAAGCTTGATCAGGATAATTTATTTTATTACGACGTTTCAATCGTTTTGGTCTCAAACCACCATCACAGTCTTCGCTCTTGCATGCTTTCGGTGCTTCAGCACAGTACTCAATCATGTCAGCCTTAGATTTGTCAGCACAGTCTTAGTTCATGCCAGCTTCTGATGTGTCACCACAGTCTTCAATCATGTCAGCATCACAAACTTGATCAACATAATTTATTTTATGAAGTCGTTTCCATCGTTTTGATCTCAGACCGCCATCACAGTCTTCGATCTTGCCTGATTTAGGTGCTTCAGTACAGTACTCAATCATGTCAGCCTCATATGTGTCTGCGCAATCTTCAATCATGCCAGCTTCAGATGATTCATCAAAGTCTTCGGCCTTGTAAGCTTCAGATGGTTCTCCATCTTTCTCATTTTCATGGAGACGACTAGATATTGGAGTAAATATATTTTCATTTCTAATTTGGTTACAACTTCCTTCGTTTGTTTTAAATTTTAAATTATTATCTTGATCTAGATCAGTCATTTTAGCATTAGCTTTTTCGCCTTCGTTCCTCTTCCGCGATGTTGTAGCCCAGTCTTCGTTATCTTTATTCATCTTAATTGTACAGGTCTTGTAATGTCTATCCAAGTAATTTCTTCTACCAAAGGATTACTGACGCTGACTGCAATGAAATGGTTTTTGACAAGGACCCAAATTACACTCGCTTCTCTCATGTCGTTTAAAATTTTTTCTCAAGGTAAACACCTTGCTACAATTTCTACAGTGATGACGTTTTGATACAGCAACCAATCCCGAATCAGGATTCATATTAGTTACTGAGACTAATGCCAGACGCAAACTAAGAGTTTTAAATAAGATATATTACTTAAATAGAATTTTTTAATTATTATATCAGCGAGAATTAATTTATCTCATTCAAAGGTTCTTGTTGCAAGTAGTTCTGCTTTTTAACAACAGATGTCGCCACCTGTTACTTGCAGGTAAATTATATTAAGTTCTTTTATGCGGGATGCTCACTAACGATCGCAATAGAAGGATGGCTTCGCTAGACTCCAAGGAGAAAGAAGTTCGTCCCTCCTGTTAGTACTTCTTAGATTTCCCAGAGAATATTATTTGACTGAGTATTAATATTTTTTTTTAATTTCCACCTGATAAAAATATTACAAGTGTTAATTAAGTAGCAGAAATTCACTTATTACATTTCACCTTGAAAAAAATGACATGCCTCATTAAATAAAAAAATTCTTCATGCAGAGATCAATTTCTCATCTATAACCAGAAGGACTCGGAGAAAACCATCAGATGTCTAGTCAGGAATAATCAGGAGCACACGGAGAAAACCGCCATAATATTGTCAATATTTCGATGGTTTTCTCTGGGTGCTTCTCATTATTCCTGACTAGACATCTGATGGTTTTCTCCGAGTTATTCTGGTTATAGATGAGAAATTGATCTCTGCATGAATGATTTTTTTACTTAATAAGGCATGTCATTTTTTTTTTCAAGGTTACATGTAATTAATGATTTTCTGCTACTTAGTCAACACTTGTAATATTTTAACAGGTGGAATTTAAAAAAAAATATCATTACTCAGTCAAATAATAATCTCTGAGAAATCTAAGAAGCACTAACAGGAAGGACGAACTTGCTTCTCCTTGGAGTCTAGCGAAGCCATCCTTCTTTTGCGATAGTAAGTGAGCATCCCGCATCCCTCATAAAAGAACTAAATATTATTTACCTGCAAGTAACTTTGTGGCGACATCTGTTGTTGAAAAGCAGAACTACTTGTAACAAGTACCTTTGAATGAGATAAATTAATTCTAGCTGATATAATAATTAAAAAATTTTATTTAAGTAATATATCTTATTTAAAACTCTTAGTTTGCGTCTGGCATTAGTCTCAGTAACTAATATGAATCCTGATTCGGGATTGGTTGCTGTATCAAAACTTCATCACTGTAGATACTGTAGCAAGGTGTTTACTTTGAGAAGAAATTTTAAACGACATGAGAGAAGCGAGTGTAATTTGGGTCCTTGTCAAAAACCATTTCATTGCAGTCAGTGTCAGAAATCCTTTGGTAGAAGAAATAACTTGGATAGACATTACAAGACCTGTACAATTAAGATGAATAAAGATAACGAAGACTGGACTACAACATCGCGGAAGAGGAACGAAGGCGAAAAAGCTAATGCTAAAATTACTGATCTAGATCAAGATAATAATTTAAAATTTAAAACAAACAAAGGAAGTTATAACCACATTAGAAATGAAAATATATTAACTCCAATATCTAGTCGTCTCCATGAAAATGTGAAAGATGGAGAACCATCTGAAGCTTACAAGGTCGAAAACTTTTATGAATCACCTGAAGCTGGCATGATTGAAGATTGCGGTGACACATCTGAGGCTGACATGATTGAGTACTGTACTGAAGCACCTAAAGCAGGCAAGATCGAAGACTGTGATGGCGGTCTGAGGCCAAAACGATGGAAACGACGTAATAAAATAAATTATCCTGATCAAGTTTGTGATGCTGACATGATTGAAGACTGTGGTGACACATCAGAAGCTGGCATGAACGAAGACTGTGCTGACACATCTAAGGCTGACATGATTGAGTAATGTGCTGAAGCACCAAAAGCATGCAAGAGCGAAGACTGTGATGGTGGTTTGAGACCAAAACGATTGAAACGTCGTAATAAAATAAATTATCCTGATCAAGCTTGTGATAATCACTGGCATGATGATGAAAGTGACCTTGTGGTTGGTGTTAAAACGATTGACACCAGAGATAATAATATTTATTATAAACATGCAAGGATGCTGATGAAGGCAGCAGAAGAGATTGATTATACCTCATGGGAAGATCTTAACATATTGGTTGACAGGCTACGACTACTTAATGGATCGCTTTGTGCAGGAAACTATTCGAACATTAAAGAAATATCCTTCATACTCAAAGAACTGAGGGAAGCTGGCTTCATACAATAATGGCTTAAATTAAATGTATGTGTACAAACTTGAAGATAAATTAATATATTTTCTTTCCAAATGGTATCTACCATTTATCGAAATCTGATTTCTAAATAAAACTTATAACTTAAAGGTGGAAAATACGTTACCACTGCCAGTCAAAATGTATAATAATAAAGACATGTTAGTAATCATGCCAAGTTCGATAAGAAAAGTAATTGGATTCAGTTGGAACCAATTAAAGATGGAGCTGTTGGAGCAATTGGAGCCTTTTGCAGCATTTGGAGCCTTTTAAAGCTGTTGGAGCCATTTGGAGCATTTGGAGCCTTTGGAGAATTTGGAGGCTGTTGTAGCATTTGGAGCTTTTTGGAGCATTTGGAGCTGTTGGAGCCATTTGGAGCATTTGGAGCTGTCTTAAGCATTTGGAGGCTGTTGGAGCATTTGGACCCTTTTGAAGCATTTGGAGCTGTGTTAAGCATATGGAGGCTGTTGGAGCAATTGGAGCCTTTTGAAGCATTTGGAGCCTTTTGGAGCTGTTGGAGCCATTTGGAGCTGTTGGAGCCATTTGGAGCATTTGGAGGCTGCTGTAGCATTTGGAGTTTTTTGGAGCATTTGGAGCTAATGTAGCCATTTGGAGCATTTGGAGATGTCTTTAGCATTTGGAGGCTGTTGGAGCATTTGAGCCTTTTGAAGAATTTGGAGCTGTGTTGAGCATTTGGAGCCTTTAGAAGCATTTGGAGCCTTTTGGAGTCATTTGGAGCATTTGGAGATGTTGGAGCCATTTGGAGCATTTGGAGCTGCTGGAGAAAATTAGAGCTGTCAAGCATTTGGAGGCCGTTTTTAGCATTTGGAGCCATTTTGAGCTGTTGGAGCCATTTGGAGGCTGTTGGAGCGGTTGAAGCTAAGAAGTAGTCGTTGCACGTCTATGCAGGGCTAAATGTTTATAAGATTGCTGGCTTTCGCAAGTGATTCTGTAGTAGGATAGAAATTGTGTTATAAATATTATGTTTGTAAAAGACTTTGTGGTGTTTTATTTCTAGAACCTTATACTTTTTTGGTATTTTATTTCAATTTGTTTTGTATCGGCCAGGGATCGAACCAAGGACCTTAGTCGATCTTATCAATCAGTATATAGATTACAAAATTTATTTAATGAATTTTGATATTTTTCCCGAATTTCTAGGTTAATTATTACGAATTTCCAATATGGTGGTCTTGATGTCTGATAGGATGATGATGGTAGTAGAGGATTTAAAGTCTCTTTAAGAATTTTGAACATGGTTTAATGAAATTATTATTTTTTTCATAAAATTAAACATTATTGCATCGATCAAGTATCGAACCAAGGACTGGAGCATATCGATTCAATATGAACAGCTTATTTCAGAAAGGGACCTGAGTCACTTTTTTGGTGATTTTGCGTTAGGAACAGATGTTTGTTCTCCTAATAAAGACGCACATTCTAGTGCAGTAAGGAACCCTGTGCCATGTATATGCACTGCTTAATAGAGGTTTCTGAAACTGAATGTATTGCAGAAAAGTACCTCAGTCATTGACTCGGGTACTTTTCTGCAATACAGTTAGTTTACACTGAATCTTTCAACAATACAATCATCGTTGATGTTGGTCACACTGCTCCTGTCTATTGTGGCTCCCATTTGGTTTAGTTGACATTTAGTTTTCTCGAAAGGTTATGGAAAGCAAGTTGGTCTGGGTGTTGCGGTCTTAACAGCTTTTATAATGAATTCTAGTATTGATTCGTCACCACAAAATAATAAGAAATGTATTAGACATCCTGAATGCTATAAGAGGAATATTATAAAATCTAAAAAGGTTCATGGGCAAGAGTACACAGATTATGGAGGGAAAACAAAACGAGCAAAGCGAGTTCGATCACCTAGCAGGTAAGACCATGAATACTTATTCGTTAAATAATGGTTATCAGTATCTGTGAGAAGCATTAATTTGACTAATTGCTACAGAGAAATCCCTTTATTAATTTTTAAAATTTTGTAATTTAAAGAAAAATGTAAGTGTGGGGAGAGTAGTAATTAACTTTTATAATCCTTTCTAAGGTAAAAGACAAATTGCGTAAATAAGGGAAAAGGATAAATGTAGGCAACAATGACATCTCTTTTTTTCATCAGTCAATAATATAATTATTTTCAGTCGGTAAATTCGTTGTTTTTAAATTGTTGTAGTTATTAAATGGCTGCATAAATATTGTAATTTCGGCAATGTAATTTGTGAGTCTTACTGTATTACTGTCCGTGAAATATAAGCCGTGAATGTAAAATAATAAACAAATCCTATTCATTTATTTTCAGATGCCAAAGAAAATGTTGCGAGAAATTTGATGAAGTTGACAAAGCAACTATTTTTGACACACTTTAAGGGATGGAAACAAAAGATGAACAAGACCTTCATCTTCAAAGAATGATCCATGTTGAAGAGATTAAAAAACATCATCGATAATTGCCTTGGTCAAAACAAAAACCACACTTTTGCCAGGGTTTTGCTTGCTTTAACGGATAGTGGGAGATTCAAAACAGTGAAAACACTTCTTCCCTCTGAGGGGACACTCTTTTCTTCCATGTGACAGGAATTTTAGCGTAATCAAACGTCCAATAAAGCGCTCCAGCAGAATTTATACAATCAAACAACTTTGTGAGTTATTATTGCCATGGACAGTTCTTGAAACACAATTAACCTTGTTGAAACTCAACATATAATGAACTATGACACATGGTGGCCAGTGCTCTACAAAAAACTGTCTCTTCAGTGGAGACAGCGAGGCTTTCATACAAGGAGAGGGAACACTTCAGTATCTCTAAATATTACTATTTTGAATACAATTCCGATAAAAAGGGTGTTATCTTGACTTAAGAATTGATTCACAAACTGAGCTATGAAGATAATCAGGGTTATTACTACTCCACTTTCCATCTGTCCAAGGGTAATACCCTAGGCGTGTACATATCCACTGGGATGTATACCCATTACGAAAACTAAGAAGGAAGACATAAGAAATGTATTGAGATACGATCCAAGTGAGTTCCAAGACTTTTACGATAAAATAATGCAGTTACCTGTATGTGACTAAATGCAGATGGTACTACATGATAGTCAAAGTGCAATTTTTTTTTTGTGCATAGCAGTTCTTTTGGTGTCAGTCATTAATGAATTATGTTTTGAACATGCTTTTCTATGTTAAGACTACTGAATATTGTTTTATGTACCCTTTATACCATAATATCAACTTGTAATACAACGCGAATATATTTAAATTCTGATTTATAGCAGAAAGGGACCTCAGTCAGTGGCTTTTAAATCCTCATATAAAAAAGTCTAACAGCTTATATGTGTGTGTAACATGTGTAAAAGGTGCATTATCTTTATGTTAACAACATACTCCATTATCGATCCCAGAACAATAAATTCTAGCTTTTAGAATGTTTTTTGTGTTTATCTCAGAAATATTCAAAAGTGACTCAGGTTCCTTTCTGAAATAAGCTGTTCATATGTAAGTTAATGAGTGATTTATTTAATGAATTTTGGGTTTTTTCCCGCTTTTCTAGCTACATTATTACATGCTATCAAGATGGTGGCCGAATTTCAAGATGGAGGGGGGCACCTCGGTAATAAATGATTACTGCACTGTAGAGGGTTAGAATAAAATTATCCTGATGGAAATGTACTCTATAATACAAGTACACATACAATATGGTGTACTCCAGCAGGTTGTAGCTCCTGGTAGCATGTACTAAACATAAAATATCGAATCCATGATGGTCGACAAGGACAAAGTCAAATTTCAAGGACAAAGTCAAATTTCAAGGTCAAGGTCAAATTTCTAATCAAAGTCAAAGTTCAAAGTCAAGGTCAAAGTTCAAGTTCAAGGTCAAATTTCAAGGTCAAGGTCAAAGTTCAAGGTAAGGGTCAAATTTCAAGGTCAAGGTCAAATTTCAAGGTAAGGTCAAAGTTCAAGGTCAAGGTCAAAGTTCAAGGTCAGGTTCAAATTTCAAGGTCAAGGTCAAAGGTGTGGTGACCAGATAATTATATTAACATGGTATCAGCACACTCTAGCAGACGAAAACAAGATGGTGATCTCCAGCGGGTAATTTCAAGATAACGGCCGTCACGAAAAGTGCAACGGAGGTTTTAAGGATTTTCTTTATTATTTAAGTCGATTAGTTATTTTTTTTAATGATTTTTAAATTTTTTCCCGAATCTCTAGCATTAAAATTACGGATTTTCAAGATATAGGACATGACGTCATGCTCACTGGCGATATATATGCTTTAAATAAAAGTGGTGGGAGTCAGTCTGCCTGCAGCCACTGTGAGGAAGGATCAGTCACCATTTTTTTTTGCCCGCACCAGGTTCGAACCGAGGACTCCGAGCTACATTTCATAAATGTATGTTTTTAAAATAGTTTTCATTAAAATTTTATAAAAAGAATTTTTTATAATTTTATTTTTTTTATTAAAATCGGATAATAAATAAAAAATTTAAAGATGGCGATCGTAACGATAATTGCAACGGTGACGACATAATCCATGATGGCGGTCATGGTATCCTTATTCCTAGTAATGGCTTATCGGAGGCTGTAGACATGGTTTCTTAAGCCAGTTTTAGGAATTTCTAGTCGCTGGGATTTTTAAGGACTAAAAACGGGAAATTTTCCCCCGAAACGGGAATTTTTCCCTCGAAAACGGAAATTTTTTTCTTAAAACGGGAATTTTTGAGTCATTTTGAGTCATTTTTGAGGAATTTTGAGTCAAAAATGGCCGCCGTGACGTCACAAATCTAATATGGCGGACCGGCTCTCGACTCTACACCCAGAACCCCTGTGCCCGGAAATACTTTCCTATACTACTGGTATTATATTATTAAATTGGCGAATTATTTAATTTATTTATTGAAACGTTAGATGGTGTTAAATTTCATTAAAATTAATCAAAATCACAATCGGACGTGCATACATAGCCTACCAATATCATGATTTTGCCCTTCAGAAAAAAATACTGTTTTTTATATATAAAGTGTTCTCTGTCCTTTACTATACCCTTGAAAATATGCGCACAAAATTTCATGATGATCGGTTGTGTAGTTTCCGCGTGAAAAAGAAAAAAACAAATAAGCTAACTCACATTCGCATTTATAATATTAGTAAGGATAACTATAGAACGCTCGGCACTCGACGGCCAAAGAGGAAAAATACTCTCTAAAGCGTCAAATAATAAAAAGAGAGGACAAATGGTTCCGTCTCACTCGCACTGGCTAGTCATGACGGAGAGGCCCGAGAATAACCGAATACCCTTCGTTTGTGTTTAGTTCACACGTACGCTCGCACGTACACTAGCCTCACTTTTACAATTAACAGCTTTACTACATTCTCTCCAATATTTCTCGCTCATGTTTGCAAATACGCAGATGGACCAGGGAACCTTTTTAATGTAATTTTTAACTCTCCACAACTTTTGTTTGAAACCTTTTTCGCCTAAACGCCTATGTTCTGAGAAAAACTGAGTCAAACATGTTTTTAACCCTTTTCACCAAAAAATTCACGTCCGATTTCAAAAAAAAAATAGCACCATTCGATTCTCGTCCTTGAATTACCCTTATATCAAGTTTTCAGGTCTGCTGGTAAAAAGTGCTTACTTTGCCTCTTGTGACTGGCCTATTTGCAGAAGTTTAGAGATTTACTCCTTGGCGAGAAAATAAAATTAATGACAGACCACCAGGCACTGACGTGTCTAAAAACTGGCAAGACATTCGGTAGCAGATTAACGCGCTGGTGCTTACTGATCCAGCAATACGACATTGAAATACACCACGTGAAAGGTCAAGACAACATAGCAGCTGACTATCTGAGCCGAGATCATGACATTATAGGCGAGTCGTCAATTCAAAATAGAAATAGTAAGGAGTACCTGGTAGCGAAGTTAATCACGCAAGCCATAGAGGAAAATCCTAAGTTACAGTATATATTTCACAATCTTAAGGGAGCGCAAAAAATGGACTATTTTTGCCAAGCAGTCAAAATTAAATTAGTGGACTTACCACAAACTCACAAGATACATCTATTGTATAGTATATCAGAGGAAGGTATTCTCTTTAGGAAGAACGCACCTAAAACACCAGTGGAGATGTATTGGAAACCAGTGATACCAGCTAGCATGCAAAACACTATCGTTCGAGAAATACACGAATTGGTAGATCACATTGGTTCTCCTAAGCTCTACGAAATGCTAAGAAGACAAGTTTACTTAACTAATATGCAGAAGTTTATATTAAGAATAGTGTCTACATGTGACCTATGTCAAAAATCCAAACACTCTAAAGAAAGTATGGAAGGGACATTTCAGCCAATTTTACCTGAAAAGCCACTACAGCTAGTCTCTATTGACCTATATGGACCACTGCTCACATCCATGGCAGGCGTAAAATACGTTGTAGTAATTATGGATATATTTTCCAAATATACTAAGCTTTTTGCTATTAAACAGGCGAACGCCGAGACCGTGTTGGGGAAGATGAAATCATTAATTTCGCAAATAGGAAAAGTAAAGTGCGTTTTGTCAGACCGGGGAACGCAATTCACCAGCGCTAAGTGGCAGCAAAGTATGCAAAGTTTAGGTGTGATCCCTACTACTTCTTCTGTCCGTCATCCTCAAAGTAATCTTGTGGAGCGGCAGATTAGGAATCTAGGAAGTATGCTTAGGGCGTATTGTCACAATGCACAACAGAGCTGGCGAGATTATATACCGTTGGTAGAATGCATTCTTAATCATACAGTGCACAGTTCGACAGGATTAACACCCCATGAGATTATTACTGCGGAACGATCAGAGGCGTTACCGATCACCATATTACCCGACCGTGATAAAGACTCGAAAGAACAAGAATCGATAAGCGAAGATATGAGGGAACAAATAGAGAAGTTTGTTAGAGCTCGTCTACATCTAGCTGCAGAACGTCGAAGTAAGCTACAGAAGCCTAAACGAATAACGAAGTAAATATAGGAGATCAAGTGCTTAAAAGAACTAATCCTGTTAGTGACATGTGGAAACAGGTGACGAAGAAGCTGTTTTTATTATACGAAGGACCATTTCAAGTTTGTGAACGAATAAATGAGAACTGTTACACTCTCAAGGAAACTGACAGCGGCAAGGTCATTGGAAGATTTAATTTAACGCAGCTAAGGTTTTATAAGCAACCTAAGGACTAGATACGCTAATCTATGACGTATATGTAAGAGATGATGTTTGGTCAAGTCATCAGTGACATTCGACATGAAGCAGATTTATTGTTTGGCTCTAATTAATGTTTATCCCAACAGTAAGGGAGCACAATGTTGCATCGCTAAAACAAGCACGCATGCTTGAGGCTAATTTAGTGTCCACTGTGTCAGAGTACCAGTGAAGACATTTCCTTTTGTCCACTGAGCATGTAGGCCAGAGCGGACATTTGTCGCTGATATGCGATTTTCGTCGTCCATGTTTGTCACACCTAAAGGTGGTGTGAATTTTTATTAGCCAGTGCGTAAGATTTGAGCCATGCCACATAAATATTTGATCATTGATTTTATTGAAGAATTTGATATCTGCTGTATGTCTACGTCATGGAAGATTTGAAGATCATGAAGATAGCTCGTTATGATCCAGTAGCGTTCGTCGAGAGGCTTCATCCAAGAGAGAAGAGCCAGCTGTTAGTCAGGCGAAACACATCACTGTCATATGCACAATTATTAATACCTGAGAGTCTTTTGAGGTATAGTTCACATTACCGTCCATCCTTCAACCTACTTACATATCTGAATACCGTTCTGTCCCTATCGCACTTACACATACACTACATCGTTTCATTTCTCCTAGCTTCGACATTCACATTCTTTTCTATCTAGGAATTGTTCCTACTCTGCACGCTAAGTTAAACAAAGCAGCCAGTATTTCATTACTCTTGTTATGAATATATGAATCTGATGAGATTTCTTTTAACTAAATTGGTCATTTGACACATGCTTCTTACAAAAGAAAAAGCTTGCCTTATAAGCTAGTTTTGAGGATCATAATACTCAATTATTATTATTGAGCTTTTAAGAAAGACATTCCAATACAATTATAAGCAATTTTGCGTAAGCAGAGGACAACCATTTATTTCACATATTTTTGTCAGACGAACTAAAGAAAGTGAACACTAGTGAGTGCATTTTCGTCGACAGAGAGAAAGTGCTCAAGAACACGAGTGTGTATACGTGATAATTACGTAATGATTTGTTTGTGATTTGTAACTTCGTGCATTATCTGAACTGAAAACATTGTCAGGTATTTTGTCAACGATCTACGAATATGTCAATAACATTTCAACGTACTTGTGCCTATGTACATGTTTATTCTGAGCTAAAAATTTTATTAATCCTTATCGACAAAAGAAAGAAACATTGAGTCACTTTATTCAGGACTAGATACTGATGATATGTGATATTGTGTATATATATTATGATAATTTGATTTGTTGTAAATAAGTAATGATGTTGATTGAAAAGATAACAACCTGTTACATGTTAGATTAAGACAAGGGATATGTTTAATTTTTATTATTTTGAATATTATGTTAATAATTATTGCTTTTATAATATGCTAAATGTAACTTCGTGAAATTTATCTCACACAGACTCTGGTAGACTTTCAAAGAAGAGAAGTGAGAAATTTAAATTTTGTTATTCAAGAAAAATGTAGTCATGTTAATTCAATGTATATTTAGAAAGTTTATTTTGATGTTTTCTGGAAGAAAAGATCACAACAAACATTGAAGCGGCTTTGTAACCAGTCCAACTGTTTACAGTCATATTATTATTATAACATTAATTGTATATTTCATGAGCCGATCTTATGTATTTAATTATTTTATTGTAAAATGGACAACTAAAGTTAAACATATATAACACATCTAATTGCCAGAGACAACACAATTTTTAACTTCAGGGTCCTCTAAGCACTATTCTTTGGAAACTTTATTCATTTGCCTTATTTCAGCATTCTTACACGCTAATAACCAAGTTTTATTTCACTATGCAGTTAATTTGGTTTGCTGATTGCCCTATAGCTCCATGGTTGCTAGGGACGTAAAAAAATAGTGAGAAAGAAGAAGGGGGAGACGCCATCGCCATCTTGCAGCGGGAAGACGTTTCTGGGGCTGGGGCGAACCAAAGCCTTGGTTGCCGCCCAAGTAATTAGACTCGCGTCATCCGCGGTCGTGTTATAAACAGAATTCTCCATACTATTATTTGCGAGAATAGTTCTATACTGAATAAGTCTCAGATAGAGAGTATCGGCGACATCTAGTGCCAACTTCCGCGTCGGTCCCGTTTGTCCCCGTAGTGGTTCCGGACGACTGATGTCAGCGCCAGCTACGATCGGCCACGACGTTTGGTAAGACCGATCCAAATTAAAACAAACTTTTTAGGACGAGAGGGAAGCTGATTCTTCTGTCAGACATCCGGCGATATCAGATTTTCAGTAGCTTGCCAATTTCAGCTTCCAGCGTCCAGTGTTCCAGCGTCGCGGTAGACCACATGGAGGTCCTATGAAGAGAGCCTCAAGCCTCCGACAGCTTCTAGCTAGACCCGGCATGGTAGTAGATGTGTTCCTGTGAACTCACTTACATTTACTTTCTGACACATAGGTCTGACGAAAATGCTAACATACACTGTAAATGATTTTGGTTGTTCCTATCGCTGAATTGCATGCTGACAGTAACTTCACGTCAATATCAAAAAACACATTAAAATCGCATGTTTTCCAGCTATTCCTATTTTATTTTTGGTAAATGCCAATTACGTCTAATACAGACCTGGTCATAGGTAATGCAAATTTTCACTCGTCACACAACACTACCAAATTTCTTTTTAATAATTACTCTCTTGACAGTAATACAATGCAGTGACGTGCTAGCTGGATTAGCAGTCTGGATAGTCACTCCAGCAGAAGCGTTCCTGATATCTACTGCGGAGAGAATAGGCGAAAAAACCCTGAGAATATTCATATTTTATGATAATAATTATTGGCAGTGTAGACTTTCACAATATCTACACCGTAAAACCCCGCGGCAGTACCCGAGAGTCAAGACAGTGACACCCATTATCGTGGGGCTTGTACAATTGGCCACCACCATAACCACTGTGACCGACCAAGGAAGGGGAATACGCGACAAAGGAATTTATTAAAAAAATGGTTGTCTGTAAAGTCGGTTTACGGATGATAGTTTAACGTGACAACGTCATAACAAAACATTGATGAAATTATTGATCCAGAAGAAAATGAAATATCATATTCGGCCTGAGACTGATTCGTAATAGGTTTTTGCAACCAAACCATTTAGGCATTAAAAATGTTATATTCTTTGAGGAAGAAATTTTTTGTAATTTTTATATCTTTTGTATGATAAAATCTACCTCTGCATACTTTTATGAATAAAATTGAATCAATTTTATTTAATTATCACTATTTTTGTATGGATACAAAGGAGTGAAATGAAATGTACAAATTAATTAATAAATTTACTTTTATTTCCATTCATTAACTAAAATATATTTATTACTTTTGAAATGTTGCATGCGACGTATTTATTTTTACAAGTACAAAAATTTTCGCAGCTGCCAAGATTCGAATCGATAACCTTTGGATTGGAATTCATCCAAGGTCAATAGATACCAGGTCATCTCATCCCGCTATTTTGCTGTTATTGATCAATCGCGTCTGACGTACATGCTAGACCACATTGCCGTGGGAATTCAAATTAATCACGTGTCTCAATGACATTTTCTTAAATTTTCCTATTCGTATAGACTGATGTAATTTATGTACAGGTTAAATGTATCATGTGTTTCCGCGAGTAATATATTTAATTTTTGTTATGTTGTCAGTGATTTAATCGTAAATTAGGCTCAAATGTGTATTTTAAAATCTAAACTGTTGTTGTTGGTAAACATTATGATGCGTGCTGTTCTTGCAATATTCACAACATTGTGCTATTTTGTTTATAGTTGTTACCATTTAGCTTCCTTGATAGATGTTTAAGTGTCAACATGTTATGTTCATATGCAGTAGTAAACAAAGCCAATCTTTGTAAGTGTATTAAGAATATCATATAATATAACAAGTTTAACGGTAATGGCTATTCTCCACAAATATTCTAAGAATATTTAATGGCCCTTTAACTACCAAATTTCATATTTGTGTGCAGTAATATGATTTTGTCTAATCCATTGCATTCTAACCTGTGGATCTTCCACATGCGATACCTCTGCCCTTTCTTTATCTATCTCTCAGCTTTCCAAAATCCCCTCCCTTTAATTACCTTAAACAATTTCACCATTCTTTCTTTCTCCTCCTTTACAGTGTGTCCCACACAAGCTCCATCATCATCACTGATGGTCTATGCATCTTCCTTCTTCCGTCATCCTTTCTCCTCCACATATTTGTCACTTATCTCGCTACATTGCATTGTACCTTTCTAACTCATGAATGTCCCTCGCCAGGTACGGGTCCCAAATTCCTGTGGCGTTTTCCATATCTTGTATCACCAGAATGGAATATGCCTTTTCATTGACTTTTCTCTCCTTTAGTTACATAGCAGTTAACCCCAGACCCCTACTCCCTTCTTCACCATCCGCTGCATCTTTTTTTTTCCAGTCTAGGTCTCTCTGTAGTGTTAATCCCAGATACTTGTAATCATCTATTGCTTACAGAATCTTCTGCAATATATTCAAGTAATATACTTGCTTGTCTATGTTTCTATTTCTTGTGAACCTTACCATCAATTTTTTGTTTACATTTATCCCCATTTTATTATTCCTTGACCAACACTCTAATTTCATCTTATAGATGTGCCACTCCTCCCAAGGTTTTGTATATCACTGTCACCTACAAACAATCTTAATCTACTCATCATGCTTTCCCAGACATCTTTCATTATGAACAGCAAGGGCCCCATGGCACCACTCCCTCTTCCTACAAAAAATTTCATATTAATTGAACTAGTAAATTTGCATAGAAAAGTTTTCTTACAGACCTGTCATTTATAATTATTACTTGAAGTAAAAAAAATTAAACTGCACTCTAAAGCTGTCTGGCCTACTATTAACCATGTCCCTTTCCATCAGCTGTAATTCTTAAGAATGGTAACTCCTGATTAACATGGTAAATGATCACTATGTGAAAGGTTTGCTAGGTTAACTAGGTTCTGTATGTAATTGTGAGAAATGGTAGCTCTAAGAGAAAGATTTATTAGTGTACAATAATAACACAATTATTTTTTTAAAGTAATTAATTCTTTAAAAGATATGTATTTTCCTGCTTAAAATCTTTCATTTTAATCCTTACTCAACTCATTTACCAAAAACTAATAGCCTCCAAAATTACCACATATACTATTAAATTTTGATATAAAAACTCTAATTAAAATTCCAAAACAAACTCCCAGATCATTTACCATGACAAAAATATTTTGGTATTTTTGCAGGTACATGTTTTCAAGCTGGTATTCCTAAATATACTCCTTTCCCACTACGGCCACTACTTACGCACCATAGTGCAGGCAGTGAGGCATACTCAGTTTCTGATTTACCTGAACACTTCTTCTGGAAGAAAACATGCCTAAAACACTGAAACACCTTAATCCTACCTTGTGATACTATCCAACGAGTGGTCCGCAAATATGTGGCTTAAAACACAAATATCACAGACCATTGTTTAAAGTCTTTATTACATGATACATTGCTGGGATATTTAATTTCATCTCTTAACATTGTAACTGAAATTGTACTAAGCCAGTAATTAGAAACAGTATCACATAAACATCATTTGCATTTTAGACACACATAATTTTTTTTGAACAAGAGTAACTAGAATAAAAAAATATATGTTTTAGTTTGTCAGAAAATTAAATTACAGGTAGAAGATGGAGCATGGGAATAGTTTTTTTTTGTAATCAAATGTTCACAGTAGTTATCTTGTTTTGAACTGTTAGTTACAAAAAATTTCACCACAAAATGCCAAAATTCTGCTATAAGAGGCAGGTTTTTTTAATGTGTAGACAGTGACATTCCTCTAGTTTCAAAGGTTAAATGTGCAAAACTTTATTAGTGAAGAATAAAATTCTAGATTTGTATAAAAAAAAAACCAGCATGCAAACAAACATATACACTTAATTTGTATCAACATAAATGTTTATTTACATGCTCATAATTAATCTCCTTGATTGTGTTTGTAAAATCAATTTTTTGTTACAAGTAAAAAATATATTTAAATGTTAAAAGACCACCTAGTGAAAAATGACCAAGCTAATAGTAATTAAAACAATTAGGTGAACAAATAACCATCAAAAATATAATCCTCTATAATTGTAGAGTGTTAAAATGTAGTGAAAATTTATGTACCTACTTAAAATAATTCTTAAGTGACAGGATTTAAACCTAGGAAATTTGTAATTCATAACCACGTACAAACCACTGAGCCAAATAAACATAATAATTAACTGTGAAAAATATTTCATTTTAAGTGTTTATATCCTAGGAGTGTAACATCTTTTAAAACTTGCAATATTTATTTTTGTGACTGTTAAATTTTTTTTCTAAATGTACGCCAGTGATTATACTAATGATTTGCATTTCGAAGTCACCATAAATTCATCAGATATTCATTATTTTTCATGAATAACACATTTCTCTATATCTTAAATTGTTTTCGTTTTATTAGATGCAGACTATATACTCTCATCATAATTCATTATACCAGAAGATGAAGTTCATTAGATGATGTTCACATCAAACATGCTTTCATTCAATGAATGATGAGCAATATCAGGAGCCTTATTGTCTTCCTACAAACATAACACACCCAATAACATTTTGTCCTGTCAAACAGTTTTAGAATGGAACCCGCCTTCCGGTCAAATTGGAAAGGAGGTCACTTCCCCGACTCACCCTGGGTAACTATCAATACAAAAAAAAAGGAAAACCAAAAAAAGGTAATTCGCTCCAAAACGTCGCACCCGGGCGGTCGAGCTATGAAAGGCATAAATACTACGAACGTATACAGCAAGACTTTGGCTCATTTCAACAATCAAAAAGATTAAGGCTACTCAAAATATTTTATTATTAATACCATCTTCAAAAGATCCAAAATACCTATATAATCAGAAAATACAAATACTATAAAAATACTATATCGTCGGTCTAATTATCAAACCTCGTAACTCCACTTTTTGTCAAAAATTGGTTTTTGGTACTATTATATACTCAGTTATGTGTTCTATTACCATTCCAAAGATCATAACAATAAACAATCCCTATGGGCTACAATCCTATTTTCAGAAAACCTCTTATCTCCAGCTGTCGATTTCGTGCATATTAGCATACCTCGTAACTCCATTTTGTTAGTAAACAAACACAGTGTTATTGTTGGACTGTCTATTAATTGTTTTTAAAATAATATTCTAGTTGTTTCGATATTGTTTGTACGTATGGAGCAGGTACATTTTATTATTATCTCACACTTTAACTATTGTCCATCGGTTATTTATGCATACAAAACATTTATTGCAATACATTATACTTTTCAAACTTTTGTAATACAGGCCATAATATCAAATGTTTTTGGTGGTAATCTCTAAACTATTTTATACGATTTTGCTATCCATTCTTCATTTCAGAATGTCAAGAGCCAAGAATGATTTCGGCATGGATCTCATGAGTACCCCTTGTAGAACATCATACATTCTTTACGATATTGGCACTTTCATTGTTTTTTTTTTACTGTTTTCGATTTGAAAGCCAAAGATGGCTTCTGTTATCTGTGGAACGAGACTGAGGGGGGCCTTGGTTCAAATGTGTTTGCTACAATAATTAGAAACTTCATCTTGTCGCAACTACCTTTGAGGAACGATGCCGACAAATTAATACTGTATAGTGATGGTTGCTGCTATCAGAACAGAAATGTGACTCTCGCCAATGCACTCTTACAGATATCGGTGACAAAGTGTGTAACGATAGAGCAAAAGTTTCTGGAGGTCGGACACACACAAATGGAGGCAGACTCCATGCAGTCGAAGATAGAAAATAAGCTGAAAAACAAGAAGATTAATGTTCCAGCTGACTACATTGCAACTTGCAGGGAAGCACACAGAAATCCACGTCCATATGAAGTTAATTATTTGACTCACAGTTTTTTTTTTAAATTTGATCATGCTCAAGTGTATAGCTCTATCAGACCAGGCAGAATAACTGGGGATCCATGTGTTACCATCAGAGCCTTGAAGTACACTCCAGATAGGGTTATTTCCTACAAGTTGGGTTTCACAGAAGAGTGGAAGAACTTGCCTATTCGCAAAAAGAACATTACTGCTAAGCCATTTGATAGTTTGCCAGCACTGTACACTGAGAGGCTGAAGATAAAGAAAACTAAATACGACCATTTGCAGTCCCTGAAAACAACTATGGAGTCAGACTATCACTTATTTTATGATAGCCTTCTTTTTCAAAACTGAAGCATTGATTTTCTGAGGGGTAATTTTTTTTTTTCCAATTTGTTGGAGTAATATTTATTGCCTCATTCATCAGTATTTAAAAGCTAGTTTTATCTTGATGTTCTTTCAAACGAATTCATAGTCAATGTTGATTTTATGTACTATACAATATTGCTGTTGTGTATTGTATACTGTCCTTACTGTTCAATATCGGAAATAACCCTTGTATTGTTAGAGATACTTTTTTATAATACACGAATAAATTTGGTGCTATAACTATTCATCTAAAAATTGTTCTAATATCAATATTAAGTGTACGCCAACAAGAATATTTATATCTTATCAAACCTCGTATCTCCATATTTAGTTTGAATTTATGATTGTAAAACCTCGTAACTCCATTAAAAAAAGGTTTAATAATTAAAAACTGACACAGAGTTTATTGACAAACGTCAGGGGGTGTTTTAACTTTTATGTGATGAATTAAACACATATTTAGTACAAACAAAAAAGTTATTTAGTTTTTTGCTTCTCTTGTAAAATTTGTCTTCAGGGAGTTACGAGGTTTGCTAATTAGACCGACGATATAATAAAAACAATTAATTATAAAAGTCCAAAAAGAGTCCTACTGGGAGCCGGATTTATTTACGTGCACGATCATAAATATTTGCAGGTCTTGCTTCCAAGAATCAAACAGCTGATAACCGTGACCTTCAGAAAATACGTAGATATAGTTCAGTCAAATGCTCCAGGTAAAAAATCACTCAATCGCAATGAGGCGGCTGCACTAAAAATGTTTTTAGTTCTGAGGGCAAATCTCGCAGGTAAACATAATTTAAAGAATAAATCTCTTCAGGGCATAGCAGCAATTTCTACACTCCACCTTTATCATAGTCCAGCCAAGGAGCATTCATCCATTTTATAGAACGGGAAGGTCTAATTCATAAGCTTGCACCATTATACGCAGTTCATATAAAAGTTCGCCTCACAAAACTATGCTTCTTTTTAATAATAAATCTTGATCCACAACCAGCTACTGCCAAAGCTATGTGTCGCCTCTATACCTTAGGGTAGCTTGCGAATATCTTGCCGCTGAAGACGCCTCTGGGTAAGGCAAAGCACCATCTCAGCAGGCCCCGGTGAGGACTGGCCGGTGCAGAGTCGAAAAGCCGTGTTCCCTGCCTCGCGACACACGTCCGGTCGCGGCGACTCCCAAAACCAACAGACCGCGGCGCACAGTTCAGTCCGCCCCCACCGGCACTCGACCCCTCATGACGTCATCGGTGCATCGAACCCGCGCTCCCAGTAGCCGGCCATGAAAACACAATCGATATATATATATAGAATAACAATAAAAACTAGAATGACACCAAATCACAATAAAACTATAAAAGGAAAAAATCACAATAATTAAATAATTAACCAAAATAACATTAAATAAGATTTAACAAAAGAAATCATTTAAAATGGAAATAAATCGTAAAATCAATAATAACTAAAATAAATAACTAACATAAATGTGGCCTTGGGGCCACAACCACCCCTCCCAAAAAAAACTTGGCTTAAACAACAATTTGCTAAAGATCGTCACAAAAATCACAGGTGACATAAAAAAATTACGTTAAAAGAAATTTAGCAACTAAAATTATCTTTGGCTTAGCTCACAAGAGACCTAGAAAAAGGTAATACAAATAGAAAAAGGTTAAGATTAAGAAAGATAAAAGCATTGAAAATCCTAAAATCACAAAAGACAAAGAAGTGATGACTAGATAGCACTACAAAAAAACTACTTTACAGCAGGTAAATCTTAAAAGCTAAGACAAAAAATTCAAATTTTAGTATTTCAATCCAAAAACAATATGTTAAAAAAAGTTCTAGTCCAAACAGTTCCTGATCGATAAAAATACTTAGACACTTCGATCCATTCAAAAACTCCAAACTTGCCTGTAACCACATTTTATTTTGTATTTTAAATGTTTGTTAGCGCGTACTAAATTGGCTAGAAACTCTTGCTGTACAAAACTACAACTAGCCCCAGTATCTATTAGCCCTTGTATTTCCTCACCATACAACAGAACTTTAACACAGAGGCCTTGGGTCACTCTCGCCACTGCCAAAGTGTGCTTATTATTAAATCGAAACTTTCTAACCTCTTTTTTTAATCTACACCTTCTACTCAGGTGTCCTCTTTTATTGCAATACCCACACACACGACTGCGTTCATTCCATTTCTTTCTAAAACAAAAGGCTTCTAAATGCCCTTTCTTTCCACAAAAATTACAGTGAAAAACAGCGCTCTTCCCGCTGCTACAATTCCTAGCCAAATGTCCTTCTCTTCCACTTTTAAAACAATTAATATCAACTTTTCTATCCGTACTGTTTTTATACAAATCAGGATTGCAACGTACAACACCCTTAATTTTCTCATAGCTATTCTTGCTTAGCATAAACAATAATATCTACCTTAATAGCCCATTGATTCAAATCATCCAAATTATTTGGCCTACCTACCAAAGCGCATTCATGTCTTACCGCGGGCGTAATATTCTCCAAAATTAATGAAAGAAAATTATCATCATCTAACTTGACATCAAAAACTCACACGTGACTCATTATATCCTGCACAAACTCCACAGTGCTTTAATTCTCGCGCTGGAAACGGAAAACTAAATCACGTATCAAACTTTCTTTGACCCTTTTGAGACAGAGGTGCTCCCACAAATTATTTTTTACAGTGTCCCAACTAGCCAATTCTTTAATGCCAGAGGCAAAAACGTCTCTAGCAATCCCGCTACATCTACTTGAAATGCACATCAAAAATTGCTGTTCACTTTCAAAAATTTAGTGATTTTTCAGGGATTCAGCACCCAAACAAAATTTAACTAGCTGTTTAGAATCACTTGATTGCAAAAGAGGTATCTTGTCAAGGTCTTTTAGAAGTAATTTGCTTTGCATCATAATCGGTAAACACGTAACTCTATCGTGGACTGACTCTACTGGATTCTGAACAAACTGCTGATTTTTACCTCCTTTAATGTGAGCACTCAATTTCCTACGTAATAAATCTACGTCATCCTCAGCACTAGTTTCTATCCCTGCAGCTTGTAAATTATTTAACAATTGCTACTTTTGTAACTTAAAGATCCAGGTAACTGCCATTATGTTTAAAATTGAAAAAATCAGAAAAAACCAAAGTCTAAGCCCAGCAGAGTGGCGCAGGTTGAAACCCGCCTTCCGGTCAAATTGGAAGGGAGGTCCCGTCCCCGACTCACCCTGGGTAACTATCAATACAAAAAAAAGGAAAACCAAAAAAAGGTAATTCGCTCCAAAAAGTCGCACCCGGGCGGTCGAGCTATAAAAGGCATAAATACTACGAACGTATACAGCAAGACTTTGGCTCATTTCAACAATCAAAAAGATTAAGGCTACTCAAAATTTTATTTTTAATACCATCTTCAAAAGATCCAAAATACCTATATAATCAGAAAATACAAATACTATAAAAATACTATATAATAAAACAATTAATTAAAAAAGTCCAAAAAGAGTCCTTCTGGGAGCCGGATTTATTTACGTGCACGATCATAAATATTTGCAGGTCTTGCTTCCAAGAATCAAACAGCTGATAACCGTGACCTTCAGAAAATACGTAAATATAGTTCAGTCAAATGCGCCAGGCAAAATATCACTCAATCGCAATGAGGCGGCTGCACTAAAAATGTTTTTAGTTCTGAGGGCAAATCTCGCAGGTAAACATAATTAAAAGAATAAATCTCTTCAGGGCATAGCAGCAATTTCTACACTCCACCTTTATCATAGTCCAGCCAAGGAGCATTCATCCATTTTATAGAACGGGAAGGTCTAATTCATAAGCTTGCACCGTTATACACAGTTCATATAAAAGTTTGCCTCACAAAACTATGCTTCTTTTTAATAATAAATCTTGATCCAAAACCAGCTACTGCCAAAGCTATGTGTCGCCTCTATACCTTAGGGTAGCTTGCGAATATCTTGCCGCTGAAGACGCCTCTGGGTAAGGCAAGGCACCATCTCAGCAGGCCCCGGTGAGGACTGGCCGGTGCAGAGTCGAAAAGCCGTGTTCCCTGCCTCGCGACACACGTCCGGTCGCGGCGACTCCCAAAACCAACAGACCGCGGCGCACAGTTCAGTCCGCCCCCGCCGGCACTCGACCGCTCATGACGTCATCGGTGCATCGAACCCGCGCTCCCAGTAGCCGGCCATGAAAACACAATCGATATATATATATAGAATAACAATAAAAACTAGAATGACACCAAATCACAATAAAACTATAAAAGGAAAAAATCACAATAACCAAATAATTATCCAAAATAACATTAAATAAGATTTAACAAAAGAAATCATTTAAAATGGAAATAAATCGTAAAATCAATAATAACTAAAATAAATAACTAACATAAATGTGGCCTGGGGGCCACAAGAAGTTTTATCTTGCGAAGTCATAAGTTTTTGTTAAACAATTCTTTGCAAACACACATTCTGAAATTATCAATGACTGCAATTTAAATGTAAATTATTTCATATGAAATACAAAATATTAATATCACTCCAAACACACACCACAATTTCTTTGCTAAATCTAAATTAAATGACACTTCCTTCAAAAAATCGATAAGCCTACTATTTAAGTTACAATTTTGTTCATTTTCTTGCACACTTTGTTGCTGCTTCTTCCAAAACGTTTTTTTTACTTAGCTGTCGATTGAGATGATTCAATCATATAAAAGTCCTAATTCTTACAAATGAAGAAACCAATTTCTTATCAACAGCAGGATACCTCAATGATAATTCTTCTGTAAGGACAACGCGTCCCAGGCATTTTTACATTACTAAACCACAGCACGAAAACAAAATCAAAACAAGCACGCAATTTCACAGTTTTGTTTACATTGAAGGTCTAGCGAATACGTCATATCACGGATACACCCGAACGACCCATACTCGTTTCTCTTCTGTTGAGATGACCTGGTATCTAATGACCTTGGAAGTCATCCACACTAACTACACGACCACGTGTTCATTTTGAGAATAATTGTTTCAGATGGTATAAATTAATAATATTCCACGCACGATATTTGTTTGAATTTCTTTTAACTAGCATATTTTCTGTTGGACTCGAAATATTTACACGCTCGTGGGCTCTTAACTATAATACGGTGTGTGATTTAGTTGATCAACTAATAACTCATGACAAATAATAACCAATTTCAAACTAAAGCGTGAAAAGTATCATACCAGCAATAAATATTTAGTTACACAGCTAAAACAATACTCATACAACACTGTTTAAATATACTGATTTACACTAGTAATTAAAATAATACGTACTTCTAAGAACGCCATTTCCTTGCGAATACACTCCCGTGGCGCGGTGCACAAAAATAACCTCGAACCAGTACGCCGCCACGTGCCGGCCGAGTGCTCTGTACCGTCCGCAACATACCAGAGGGATGCCACGCATGTAGTGGGACATCGGTAGTGGGACATCCGTAATGGGACATCCGTAGTGGGATATCCGTAGTGGGACAATTTCGTGCGTGCAGCCAGCGTTCATCGATTTATTAGACTTTGTCACGTCAAAAAATTGGTTGTCTGTAAAGTCGGTTTACGGATGATAGTTTAACGTTACGTCATAACGAAACATTGATGTAATTATTGCATACTTTTATGAATAAAATTTAATCATTTTTATTGAATTATCACTATTTTGTATGGATACGTAGTGAAATGAAATATACAATATATTTGATAAGTTTACTTTTATTTGCACTCATTAATTCAAATATGTTTATTACTTTAACGAAGAGATTAATTTAACTATAACTTTTATACATGTTTGCTATTTAACTTCTTCCTATCTGTGTTATTCTGTTAAGGATAGGACGATGATAGGAAAAGTAGGAAACGAATGGGAGTGTTTCAAGTTTAATGTGCCTCAAAAAAGTCAAATCGATGGTTGTTCCAATCGAGTGGAAGAGTGATAGATGCGGCGCAAGCGTACAATGAGCGTAACGGGACACAGTGTAATGGGACAATATGCGTTACGGGACACTTTTTCGTGCGTGCAGCCGGTGTTCATCGATTTATTAGACGTTGTCACGTCAATATTTAAATGCATTTTACACAATTATTATAAACAGTAACTATTCTCTGTCCGTTTCGCGTCAGAAACTTTTCACGACAGTGTTTCACGAAAACGTTGCATTGAAATCCGCCTTTGAAATTTTACTCCCAAGACGCCCAAAGAAGTTTCACATCTGAAGGTTTTGAATCAGTTTAAAAACAGCTGTTCCCGAGAACTCGCTGCGTGCTCCAGAATGTTGACACTCTCGCGCGCCGCGCGCCGGGGTGATTAGCTGCGCGGTGTTAATTAACCAGCCGCCGGGAATACCTACCCCTCCCGCTCCCCCGTCACCATGGTCCTGTTGGCGAGGGACACAGGCATTCCTTGCCCCTGATCAGCTTCACCTGCACATCAATACTGAGGTATCTCTGTCACGTTCACGCTACGTGGAACGTTTTTCACCTTAAATTAAAGAAAATTTCTGGTCACAAATTATTATCAGGAGATTTTCGTAAATTTACGATTTTCTTCGCAAATTTACTTTACGGGTCCTAAATGCAAGGCCGGATTTAGGGGAGGGCAACCGGAGGACCCCCACAAACGGAGGGCCCTAACAATAGAGACTTCGGGAAATAAATCTTTCAAATTCCGACAAGTAAACACTAGTAAACATCTTTTCCTTTGATATTAATTTTTTCGCTGTTTTACCTTTACCTACACTTCTTTGTACATAATGATTATATTATTGTTAAATATTAACAGAAATATTCATTAACACTTAAATTTAATTTCATATAATTCCTGTCTCCGATTATATTTATGTATGTATTTTTAAATACCAAGAGAATCTACTTGATTTCACAATAAATTATTTATTGGGAAACTTGACTGAAAATAAATTGTCATTTTATTTGGAAAATAATTTGGGTCCAGGAGGCCTCCGCTCCTCTGTTGCCCCGAGGCCTCCAGAACTCTAAATCCGACCCTGACCAAATGAATTGGCTTTCAGCATGGATCCACGAAAATAATATTGGCACACCAGCACAATTTCAAAACCTTCTTTGGACTCCTGAAAATCACTATTATTTCTTATACGTGTGGGCTTACTTTAAAAACATATCTCGGATGTCGAAATACGGCGTATTTTCTACTAAAATCCAGTCATATGACATTATGAAGAACCCTTCGTTTATTTCAGATTAGTAAATTTTTTAAAGGCAGTAAATTTTTTGAAGTCAGTAATTTTTTTTGTAATTTCTAACAGTGTATTTACGACATTCATATCAAATTCAATTTAACATCTTATTGAATTAAAGTAAACGAGACATTATTTTCTATATATGAATTCATGCGTACAGGCTTTTTCGAAAGTTGAACCAAACAATTTATTTTCAATTTACAGAATAGCTGTTTCAGAATGCGAAAAGTTGATCAAGCTAGGTCCCAACTGTAGAAAAAATCGGTTAAACGTTCATTTGTAATATTCAAATATTACAACACAACATATTAACCTAATAGTTGAAAAAATTACCAAAGAAATTTGTATGCTATTGAGCGAGGTGTATCATGGAATAGAAAATGTTACACCAAATAGTAAAAAATGCGGATGTAAAGTGCGAGAGTAACGATTTAAATACAGCTACCTCACTGTTCATCGTGTTGCTTTAAAATATATATTTCATTTTAATTTTAAAATTATTATTATATTACTATTTAAACCAAGTTACCTAATACTTGCATGAATAAATATGTTCAGTTTTATAATCTAAATTAATACATTTTTGCGGGAAAAAAATTGTTGTCTGTAAAGTTGGTTTACGGACGATAGTTTAACGTGACGTGATAACAAAACATTGATGACATGATTATGCAATCTTGAATAAAATTGAATCATTTTTATTGAATTATCACTATTTTGTATGGATACAAAGAAGGAGTGAATTTAAATCTACAATTTAATTGATAAATTTACTTTGATTTGCACTCATTAATTCAAATATGTTTATTAGTTTAACGAAGAGATTATATTAACTATAACTTTTATATATATTTGCTATTTAACTTCTTTCAATCTGTGTTATTCTGTTAAGGATAGGACGATGATAGAAAAAGTAGGAAACGAATGGGAGTATTTCAAGGATGATGTGAAGGATAATGGCTTACCCAACACAAAGATACAATCAAAAATAATATATTTGCGCCACGGACTCTGCATCAAAGCTAGGAGGAACGGGTTAGCAAAGAGCAATGAAAATGTTACATTGAAATGCATGAAAACAGAATTACGCCATGGACTCGGTCGCAATGCTAGGAGGTTCAGGTTAGCAAAGAGCAATATAAAATTAGCTTAACGGGACACAGCGAAACGGGACAATGTGCGTAACGGGACACTTTTTCGTGCGTGAAGTCGGCGTTTATCGATTTATTAGACGTCACGTCAAAAATACCTATAATTTAACTTGGTTTCATTCAACTATCACAGTTGTAGCTGATGTAGGAGGATGCATTGCAGCTTCCCTGGCTATGCGAGCGGAGTAATACATCAGCATATTTGTATGGAAATCAACATTAAATTAGATACTTGTATTTTTTTCCAGAGCAATTTCATTGCTAAGTGGAACGGTTCATTAATTAGAAAGCTAAACAGTAAATGTATTTGGTATGTCCTGGTGCACCGGTGTGTGGTGGGGGATTAAGGGATTATGTCACTTCCTTCGACCATGCACACACGAAAAAGTGTCCCGTTACGTTCATCAGCCATGTACGCACGAAAAAATGTCCCGTTACAGTAGTTGGAAATGGGGGGTTCAAGGCCAGGCGGAGGATCGAGGATTCGACCCTGAACTTTGACCTTGACCTTGAACCAAGTCCTTGACCTTTGACCTTCACATTTGACCTTGACCTTTGGCCTTGACCTTTGACCTTGACCTTTGACCTTGACCTTGACCTTTAACTTTGACCTTGACCTTGAAATTTGACCTTGTCCTTGAAATTTGACCCTGACATTGAAATTCGACCCTGACCTTTAGCCTTGCGACCCTCGATGTTGCCAACCTGATGATGTCATCTAATCCGTATGCTAACCTAACCTAACCTAACCTAACATAATCCATATCCTTATCTATGCTAACCTAACCTAACCTTACCTAACCTTATCCATATGCTAATCTATGCTAACCTAAACTAACCTAACCTAATCCATATGCTAATCTATGCTAACCTAACCTAACCTAACCTAACCTAATCCATATGCTAATCTATGCTAACCTAACCTAACATAATCCATATGCTAATCTAATCTAACCTAACCTAACCTAACCTAATCCATATGCTAATCTATGCTAACCTAACCTAACCTAACCTAACCTAATCCATATGCTAATCTATGCTAACCTAACCTAACCTAACCTAACCTAACCTAATCCATATGCTAATCTATGCTAACCTAACCTAACCAAACCTAACCTAACCCAATCCATATGCTAATCTATGCTAACCTAACCTAACCTAACCTAACCTAATCCATATGCTAATCTATGCTAACCTAACCTAACCTAACCTAATCCATATGCTAATCTATGCTAACCTAACCTAACCTAACCTAACCTTATCCATATGCTAATCTATGCTAACCTAACCTAACCTAACCTAATACATATGCTAATCTATGCTAACATAACCTAACCTAACCTAACCTAACCTAACCTAATCCATATGCTAATCTATGCTTACCTAACCAAACCTAACCTAACCTAACCGTCATGTCCGCCATCTTGAAAAAAATAATTTTTATGTTAGAAAAACGGGAAAAAAATTAAAAATCATTAAAAAAATAACTAATCGAATTAAATAATAAAAATTAAATAAATTATTACTTAAAACCCCACTGTTGAACATACCGTTATGGTCGACATCTTGGATTATATTTAATTGTTGCATGTTTCGTTATACCCACCATCTCGGTTGAGTACGATGTTATCGTTACACTTTACATTATGACCACCATATTGGAACCTATTAATGTTGCGTGTTTCGTTATGGCAGCCATCTTGGAATCGTGTAATTATTTAGCTAGAAATTCGGGAAAAAATCCATAATTAATTAAATCAATCAATCATTAATTTACATATTGATTCGATCAGTTCCTGTCCTTGGTTCGATACTCGATCGATGCAATAATGTTTATTTTTATGTAAAAAAATAATAATTTCAATAAAACATGTTCAAAATTCTTAAAGAGGCTTAAAATCCTCTACTACCATCATCTTATAAACCATCATGTACGCCATCTTGGAAATTCGTAATTTCAATGATAGAAATTCGTAATTTCAAAGCTAGAAGTTCAGGAAAAAGTTCAAAACTCATTAAATAAATTTTGCAACCAATAAAATGATTAATTAGATCGACTTAGGTCCTTGGTACTATTCTGGATGCTGAAGAAAATATAAATATAACAACAATTTAACATAATAGTGACAGGTTCGTAAATAAAACATCGCAAATTCTTTCACAAAATAAATTTTATTACAAAATCTAAATTTTACTACAGGATCACTTACGAAAGCCCTGCATAGGCGTGAAATGACTAATTCTTAGCTCCAATCGGTTTATACTAGACAGAGACCAACCAGAACCTTTACAGACATAGTCCTCCTCTTCTTGACAGAGTTTCTGGATACCGTCTTTAACAGTTTGCTTCACATCGTCAGAACTGTAAATTACTGCAGCCGATGTCTTGAAAGCACACTTCCTCACTTCGTCTTCGAATGGATACGGCTTTCCATATATACAGTCCAACCACAAGTTATATTTTGATGGACCGTTTGTTGCTACATCATCAGTAAGCTGATTGATTATGTACTCTCTGATATCATCAAGAAAATTACAAATGTCTTTTGACTCATCTAACGTATTTAGATAATAGTAATCTTTCAATTTTCCACGAAATACAGACTGCGCCAAGTAGAACCCATTATCATTCACTTTTAATGCACCGAACACAGTATTAGGTTTATTTTCATGTCTAGACGTTATAGCAATCGGTTGCTGCACATTAGTTTTCTTGCTTGTACGCTTACGAGTCTCCAATCTAAAGCGAGGAGTCGAAATTTCTACAGGTAGTTCTTCAGTAGACACACGGACTTTACCGTTGCATTTTTTCACATGCCGTCGCAAACTATCAATACGTGTAAACCATTCATGACACTCATCACAGCGGAACTTCATGCGAGATGGATTCTTCTTGCATTTACTCCTCTCATGTATTCGTGCTACATGAGAAAAAGTGAACGACATATCGCAGTAGCTGCAAGGATACCTTGCTGATGAAGACGAGCCTTTCAGACCCGATCCAGATACTGACGTTGCCGCAGTTGCGACATCTCCAGGCATACTCTTATGAACATCGATGCATCACTGTTGCACCGAAACCTTTACTTTCTGCCGAACAGCAGGACCTTTGCATGTCTTCATGTGCGTTTTCATATTATCTTTTCTGGCAAACTGCTTATGACATTTCTCACAAACAATCATTTTACGATATAGGTTCTTGGCACATTCTCTCTTCTCATGCCGTCGAGCATTGCTGCTGTTTGAGAAAATCTTGTCACAGTAACAGCACCGATGTTCGTTAGTTGTTGTTGATTCGGCATCCATTGAAGTCTCCATTGAGGCTGAAACGAAGTTCGTCGAGTTTTCCTGCACAGCCAACACTACCGGCATTAAAGTCTCTTCTGCTGGTGGTATCACATCTGTTGAAATCTCCTCCAATGTTGACGTCGTCGTTGCCAACAGGATCTGCACCTTCTCCATCGTAGCTGTCGTCAAGGTCCCCGTAGACGATGGTACAACCTCCGATTTCAACGTTAAAGACGGTAAAGATGCCATCGAGGTCTCAAGAACAGCTAATTGACACGACTTATGCACCAGAAGAAACACACTAGGTGATCCTTACACCGCCGACGTCAGTAACAAACTGAGCGTCCTGCTGTCTAGGACTCGCTTATATACATGCACCGTATGGAATAATACGCTAGTTAAATTATGAACCATTTACAATAATACTATAGTCAAATCTACAAATTAAAAAAGAGGATCATTTGATTGAAAAAAAAATTCAATCTCTCCAATATACGCCAGGCTCCAAGAGCTACAATTCACGTCATCAGATCCATCTACATTTTGCTCATATGCTTCAATTGACCATTAGCTGCAAGTGCTCCAACAGCTCCATCAGCTCCAACACGTAATGTACGCAATGTACGCACAATACATGCAATTTACATGCAATAAATGTAATGATCACTCAGTACACACAGGAAACGGAACGTACACACAGTACACACAGGAAACGGAACGTACACACAGTACACACAGGAAACAGAACGTACACACAGGAACCGAAACGTACACACAGTACACACAGGAAACGGAACGTACACACAGTACACACAGGAACCGAAACGTACACACAGTACACACAGGAAACGAAACGTATACACACAGTACACACAGAAAAAGGAACGTACACACAGTACACACAGGAAACAGAACGTACACACAGGAAACGAAACGTACACACAGTACACACAGGAAAGGAAACGTATACACACATTACACACAGGAAACGGAATGATCACACATACATTAGCGGAAACACACAGCCTTAGTTGGAAATCAGAATACAAGAAATAAAAACATTAAATTTTTACTTTCAATATTTAATTACTTCTCAACATTACACAAATACAAGTAAAAGAAGCCATTATTGTATGTAGCCAGCTTTCCATAGTTCTTTGAGTATGAAGGATATTTCTTTGATGCACGAATAGTTTCCTGCACAAAGCGAGTCATGTAGAAGTCTTAGCCGGTCAACCAATATGTTTGGATCTTTCCATGATGTGTAATCAATCTCTTCTACCACCATCTTACTTGCTTGTTTATTATAAATACTGTTAATATCACAATCGTCCCAGTGATCATAATAAGCATTATCAGATTTATTTATTATAACACGACGTTTCCATCGTTTCGGTCTCAGGACATCGCCACATTCTTCGATCTTGTCAGCTCTTGGTGCTTCATCACAGTCTATGCCTTTGTCAACAGCCTCAGAGTCACTGTAACAATCACTGTAGAAGACATCCTCTTCACCCAGATTACCATATGAATTCGCTATCGATGATGTCGAAGCGTCTTCATCGTCTTCATGCTTCCTTTTTAGGAGTCCATCATTTTTACAAAGAATGGAGGATCTACTGAATATAGGCTTGAATGTATTCTCACTTTTCACGGTGTTGATACTTCCATTAGTTTCAGTCTTCCCGAAGCCATTAGCATCCTTCAATTTATGTTCTTTCTCACGATCGGGTGAGCTAATACCATCACGCTCAGGACAAGGAATATTATTGTCGTAATGCATATCACTCTTCTTTAGTCTAGTGGATCCATCGGTGTCCTCTATGCCGTAAGAAGTCTTGACTTTACATGTTCTACCATGTCTTTTTAAGCTGTCAATTCGTGTTAACAACCTGCTACAACGATTACAGCTTAACATGTTGCGTAGTGGGTTTCTAGCACAATCATTCTTCTCATGACGTCTAGCATTCCTTCTCATGGAAAAATCCTTGCCACAGTATCTACAGCGGCTTCCTTCCGATTCAGCTGCAGATAACAAACCACGATCCATGGTAGCTTCTGTGACTAATGTTAGATACAAACTGACAGTTTTCTCCAATTGGAACCATTTCTTAAATAGAGTTTTTGAAATATTTCATCAGCGAGAGTTAAGCTATCTAATGCAAAGCAAATTGATGCAAGTAGTTCTGGCTGTCGTCAACAGATGTCGCCACGTGTTGCTTGCAGGTAAATAATATCTATTTCATTAATGTGTGATGTGGAACGCTCACTATCGATCGCAAAGGGAGGTTGGCTTCGATAGTATCCAAGGAGAAAAAAAGTTCATCCTTCCTGCTAGTGCTTCTCAGATTTCTCACGGATTGTGACGTCACGGCGGCCATCTTGGATGGGTGTGACCTTGACCTTTGACCGAAACCGCAGGAATTATCGCAAGCACACGGATTAACCATCAAAATATTGATAAGAATAATCAGGAGCACACGGAGAAAACCATCATAATATTAGCAAGAATAATCAGGAGCACACGGAGAAAACCGCCATAAGTTTTCTTTGATATCATAAAAATACAAAAAAAATTAATAAAAAATTAAAAATAAAAACGAAAAAAAAATTCAAACATTCTGGCTTGTACTGGAATTCTATCTTTGCTCAACAATGAGAAGTTCACAAGCTAGCAGAATGTTTGAATTTTTTTTTCGTTTTTATTTTTAATTTTTTATTAATTTTTTTTGTATTTTTATGATATCAAAGAAAACTTATGGCGGTTTTCTCCGTGTGCTCCTGATTATTCTTGCTAATATTATGATGGTTTTCTCCGTGTGCTCCTGATTATTCTTATCAATATTTTGATGGTTAATCCGTTTGCTTGCGATAATTCCTGCGGTTTCGGTCAAAGGTCAAGGTCACACCCATCCAAGATGGCCGCCGTGACGTCACAATCCGTGAGAAATCTGAGAAGCACTAGCAGGAAGGATCAACTTTTTTTCTCCTTGGATACTATCGAAGCCAACCTCCCTTTGCGATCGATAGTGAGCGTTCCGCATCACACATTAATGAAATAGATATTATTTACCTGCAAGCAACACGTGGCGACATCTGTTGACGACAGCCAGAACTACTTTCATCAATTTGCTTTGCATTAGATAGCTTAACTCTCGCTGATGAAATATTTCAAAAACTCTATTTAAGAAATGGTTCCAATTGGAGAAAACTGTCAGTTTGTATCTAACATTAGTCACAGAAGCTACCATGGATCGTGGTTTGTTATCTGCAGCTGAATCGGAAGGAAGCCGCTGTAGATACTGTGGCAAGGATTTTGCCATGAGAAGGAATGCTAGACGTCATGAGAAGAATGATTGTGCTAGAAACCCACTACGCAACATGTTAAGCTGTAATCGTTGTAGCAGGTTGTTAACACGAATTGACAGCTTAAAAAGACATGGTAGAACATGTAAAGTCAAGACTACTTACGGCATAGAGGACACCGATGGATCCACTAGACTAAAGAAGAGTGATATGCACTACGACAATAATTTTCCTTGTCCTGAGCGTGATGGTATTAGCTCACCCGATCGTGAGGAAGAACATAAATTGAAGGATGCTAATGGCTTCGGGAAGACTGAAACTAATGGAAGTATCAACACCGTGAAAAGTGAGAATACATTCAAGCCTATATTCAGTAGATCCTCCATTCTTTGTAAAAATGATGGACTCCTAAAAAGGAAGCATGAAGACGATGAAGACGCTTCGACATCATCGATAGCGAATTCATATGGTAATCTGGGTGAAGAGGATGTCTTCTACAGTGATTGTTACAGTGACTCTGAGGCTGTTGACAAAGGCATAGACTGTGATGAAGCACCAAGAGCTGACAAGATCGAAGAATGTGGCGATGTCCTAAGACCGAAACGATGGAAACATCGTGTTATAATAAATAAATCTGATAATGCTTATTATGATCACTGGGACGATTGTGATATTAACAGTATTTATAATAAACAAGCAAGTAAGATGGTGGTAGAAGAGATTGATTACACATCATGGAAAGATCCAAACATATTGGTTGACCGGCTAAGACTTCTACATGACTCGCTTTGTGCAGGAATCTATTCGTGCATCAAAGAAATATCCTTCATACTCAAAGAACTGAGGAAAGCTGGCTACATACAATAATGGCTTTTTTTACTTGTATTTGTTTAATGTTGAGAAGTAATTAAATATTGAAAGTAAAAATTTAATGTTTTTATTTCTTGTATTCTGATTTCCAACTAAGGCTGTGTGTTTCCGCTAATGTATGTGTGATCATTCCGTTTCCTGTGTGTAATGTGTGTATACGTTTCCTTTCCTGTGTGTACTGTGTGTACGTTTCGTTTCCTGTGTGTACATTCTGTTTCCTGTGTGTACTGTGTGTACGTTCCGTTTTCTGTGTGTACTGTGTGTATACGTTTCGTTTCCTGTGTGTACTGTGTGTACGTTTCGTTTCCTGTGTGTACTGTGTGAACGTTCCGTTTCCTGTGTGTACTGTGTGTACGTTTCGTTTCCTGTGTGTACGTTCTGTTTCCTGTGTGTACTGTGTGTACGTTCCGTTTCCTGTGTGTATTGTGTGTACGTTCCGTTTCCTGTGTGTACTGAGTGATCATTACATTTATTGCATGTAAATTGCATGTATTGTGCGTACATTGCATACATTACGTGTTGGAGCTGATGGAGCTGTTGGAGCACTGGCAGCTAATGGTCAATTGAAGCATAGGAGCAAAATGTAGATGGATCTGATGACGTGAATTGTAGCTCTTGGAGCCTGGCGTATATTGGAGAGATTGAGTTTTTTTTTAATCAAATGATCCTCTTTTTTAATTTGTAGATTTGACTCTAGTATTATTGTAAATGGTTCGTGATTTGACTAGCGTATTATTCCATACGGTGCATGTATATAAGCGAGTCCTAGACAGCAGGACGCTCAGTTTGTTACTGACGTCGGCGGTGTAAGGATCACCTAGTGTATTTCTTCTGGTGCATAAGTCGTGTCAATTAGTTGTTCTTGAGAGTTCGATGGCATCTTTACCGTCTTTAACGTCGAAATCGGAGGTTGTACCATCGTCTACGGGGACCTTGAAGACAGCTACGATGGAGAAGGTGCAGATCCTGTTGGCAATGACGACGTCAACATTGGAGGAGATTTCAACAGATGTGATACCACCAGCAGAAGAGACTTTAATGCCGGTAGTGTTGGCTGTGCAGGAAAACTCGACGAACTTCGTTTCAGCCTCAATGGAGACTTCAATGGATGCCGAATCGACAACAACTAACGAACATCGGTGCTGTTACTGTGACAAGATTTTCTCAAACAGCAGCAATGCTCGACGGCATGAGAAGAGAGAATGTGCCAAGAACCTATATCGTAAAATGATTGTTTGTGAGAAATGTCATAAGCAGTTTGCCAGAAAAGATAATATGAAAACGCACATGAAGACATGCAAAGGTCCTGCTGTTCGGCAGAAAGTAAAGGTTTCGGTGCAACAGTGATGCATCGATGTTCATAAGAGTATGCCTGGAGATGTCGCAACTGCGGCAACGTCAGTATCTGGATCGGGTCTGAAAGGCTCGTCTTCATCAGCAAGGTATCCTTGCAGCTACTGCGATATGTCGTTCACTTTTTCTCATGTAGCACGAATACATGAGAGGAGTAAATGCAAGAAGAATCCATCTCGCATGAAGTTCCGCTGTGATGAGTGTCATGAATGGTTTACACGTATTGATAGTTTGCGACGGCATGTGAAAAAATGCAACGGTAAAGTCCGTGTGTCTACTGAAGAACTACCTGTAGAAATTTCGACTCCTCGCTTTAGATTGGAGACTCGTAAGCGTACAAGCAAGAAAACTAATGTGCAGCAACCGATTGCTATAACGTCTAGACATGAAAATAAACCTAATACTGTGTTCGGTGCATTAAAAGTGAATGATAATGGGTTCTACTTGGCGCAGTCTGTATTTCGTGGAAAATTGAAAGATTACTATTATCTAAATACGTTAGGTGAGTCAAAAGACATTTGTTATTTTCTTGATGATATCAGAGAGGACATAATCAATCAGCTTACTGATGATGTAGCAACAAACGGTCCATCAAAATATAACTTGTGGTTGGACTGTATATATGGAAAGCCGTATCCATTCGAAGACGAAGTGAGGAAGTGTGCTTTCAAGACATCGGCTGCAGTAATTTACAGTTCTGACGATGTAAAGAAAATGTTAAAAACGGTATCCAGAAACTCTGTCAAGAAGAGGAGGACTATGTCTGTAAAGGCTCTGGTTGGTCTCTGTCTAGTATAAACCGATTGGAGCTAAGAATTAGTCATTTCACGCCTATGCAGGGCTTTCGTAAGTGATCCTGTAGTAAAATATAGATTTTGTAATAAAATTTATTTTGTGAAAGAATTTGCGATGTTTTATTTACGATCCTGTCACTATTATGTTAAATTGTTGTTATATTTATTTTTTCTTCAGCATTCATAATCGTATCAAGGACCTAAGTCGATATAATTAATCATTTTATTGGTTGCAAAATTTATTTAATGAGTTTTGAACTTTTTCCTGAATTTCTAGCATTGAAATTACGAATTTCTAGCATTGAAATTACGAATTTCCAAGATGGCGTACATGATGGTTTATAAGATGATGGTAGTAGAGGATTTTAAGCCTCTTTAAGAATTTTGAACATGGTTTATTGAAATTATTATTTTTTTACATAAAATTAAACATTATTGCATCGATCGAGTATCGAACCAAGGACAGGAACTGATCGAATCAATATGTAAATTAATGAGTGATTTATTTAATTAATTATGGATTTTTTCCCGAATTTCTAGCTAAATAATTACACGATTCTAAGATGGCTGCCATAACGAAACATGCAACATTAATAGGATCCAATATGGTGGTCATAATGTAAAGTGTAACGATAACATCGTATTCAACCGAGATGGTGGGTATAACGAAACATGCAACAATTAAATGTAATCCAAGATGTCGACCATAACGGTATGTTCAACAGTGGTTTTAAGTAATTATTTTTTTTAATTTTTATTATTTAATTCGATTAGTTATTTTTTTAATGATTTTTAATTTTTTTCCTGTTTTTCTAACATAAAAATTATTGATTTTCAAGATGGCGGACATGACGGTTAGGTTAGGTTAGGTTAGGTTAGGTTTGGTTAGGTTAGCATAGATTAACATATGGATTAGGTTAGGTTAGGTTAGCATAGATTAGCATATGGATTAGGTTAGGTTAGGTTAGGTTAGCATAGATTAGCATATGGATTAGGTTAGGTAAGGTTAGGTTAGGTAAGGTTAGCATAGATTAGCATATGGATTAGGTTAGGTTAGGTTAGCATAGATTAGCATATGGATTAGGTTAGGTTAGGTTAGCATAGATTAGCATATGGATTAGGTTAGGTTAGGTTAGGTTAGGTTAGGTTAGGTTAGCATAGATTAGCATATGGATCTGGTTAGGTTAGGTTAGGTTAGGTTAGGTTAGGTTAGGTTAGGTTAGGTTAGGTTAGCATAGATTAGCATATGGATTAGGTTAGGTTAGGTTTGGTTAGGTTAGGTTAGCATAGATTAGCATATGGATTAGGTTAGGTTAGGTTAGGTTAGGTTAGCATAGATTAGCATATGGATTATGTTAGGTTAGGTTAGGTTAGGTTAGCATAGATTAGCATATGGATAGGTTAGGTTAGGTTAGGTTAGGTTAGGTTAGGTTAGGTTAGGTTAGCATAGATTAGCATATGGATTAGGTTAGGTTAGGTTAGGTTAGTTTAGGTTAGCATAGATTAGCATATGGATTAGGTTAGGTTAGGTTAGGTTAGGTTAGCATAGATTAGCATATGGATTATGTTAGGTTAGGTTAGGTTAGGTTAGCATACGGATTAGATGACATCATCAGGTTGGCAACATCGAGGGTCGCAAGGCTAAAGGTCAGGGTCGAATTTCAATGTCAGGGTCAAATTTCAAGGTCAAGGTCAAAGTTAAAGGTCAAGGTCAAGGTTCAAGGTCAAAGGTCAAATTCAAAGGTCAAGGTTAAAGGTCAAGGACTCGGTTCAAGGTCAAGGTCAAAGTTGAGGGTCGAATCCTCGATCCTCTGCCTGGCCTTGAACCTCCATTTCCCACTACTCTAAACAATTTTATTTTTAAAAAATTCAACAATCAATACACAATCTACTTAACTTTATGAATACATCCTTTAAGAGCTTATAAACCACGGAGAGTATTTGTGAAGTATCAAATTTTTCACAGCTACAGAAAATATTTTTTCGATTCTTTCAATAACTTTCACCTTAAATAACAATATTCGAGAATAAGTTAACTATCATTTCATTTGCGATATTATTAATCGTGGCATATTGAGGTTTAAAAATAAACTGAAAACTTTTGCAACTACAGTATAAACTATTTCGTTATTTTCCAATACTTTTCCTTTTAAATTCAATCACGATAAACTTATTTTATATATATAAACTTAGTTTATATATATACTAGCTGCCCGACCCGGCTTCGCACGGCTATACTAATGGAAAATAATTAAGCCACATCTCCCATTTACAGTAATGGTAAATAAAAAAAATTCTGTGAAAATTTTTACAATGCTGTATAATGTACCGGGGAGAAAATGAATAGCACCGATGGTTTCCCGACTCGTGCACGCAACGTACAACTGATGTACCCGTACTTCGCTACGGCAGTCTACAGGCAGATCACTCTTGCGCCGCTCATTATATATGCCCCTCCTTGTGGGTACGACACTGCCGCGCGATGCCTGTTGCCATGGAGACGCAGAAGGCATGAACAATGCAGAATCATGTTCTCATGCAGACAAAGTACCCACTGTTGCCTGGTTTTAACCATCCATGGGATCTAATTTTCGGAAAATGTCATCCTGCGTATAATAAGAAACATTACTGTGAAGTTTCAGGTATGTAAAATATATATACTTGAAAAAAAACGGCAATAATAAACAAATTAAACACAGAGAGAGGGAAAAAACAATATTTTAGTTTTGCGATTTAAAGTGATAAAAAGTATTTAAATACCAATTAAACTCTTATGAGGGTACCGATTGCTTCGTTGTTTATATCACACGGGTGTTTTTTACTTGTATGGGGAAATTAAGAATGATAAGGCATCTAGTGCGTGGCAACAATGTTAATAGGCAATAGGAAATAAACTTCTAGCGCCTGCGGCATTGTCAACACACGCTTCGTACGTGTACTACATGTTGTATCTAACCCCCTCCAACGCATTTGATTCTATATTGGACTTTCAGTAAGAATCCCTAATGTTATTGATAATATAATATAGCCTTTAGCCTTCCTCGATAAATATACTATCCAACACTGAAAGAATTTTTCAAATCGGACCAGTGGTTCCTGAGATTAGCACGTTCAAACATACAAACAAACTCTTCAGCTTTATAATATTATAGTATAGATTCCGTTTTGTAGCTAATGAATAGTGGCATAAACTCGCTCTGAACGTGACGTAAAGGTCAAATAAATAAATTAATATCAAAGAGTTATATCATATACCTATTATACAGAACTCTAGAGTATTCGTATATAAATAATGTTGTTGAGAACCGTTACTCAATAACTCTCTGTTTATTCATATATAAAAAACAGTAATTATAAATTGTGGGTGTATTAAAAATTACTCGTTAGAAGTAAATTAAATAATGGAACTTATTTTCATTCTTTACTCGAAAATAAAAGTAGTGCCCTATATAGACGCATTAAAAAATCACACTTCATGGTTCTGACTAACATAAATCACAAAAATTAATTTTCTTAAAAATTTAAAAACTTAAGAGTAATGCGGTTAGATTTTAGCATTACCATTTTGACCGGAATATATCGCAGTTTTTCTGATGTGAGTACAAAATTTTTTACTAAAAAGGGTAAGCGTTTAGAAAGAAAGGACGGAGGATTATTCAGTTGTACACGACACATTCCAGGTTTATGGCTGGTTGCATGCAACATTTCTTTAAACTCTAGCGGGGTTTCCCGATGAAGAATGTGGACGGAATTGCGCGCTGCTGTGACACAAGCGAGTGTTTTTACTCCATGCGCCCGCTTTAGCATAAAGCGGTGCCCGAGGGAGATATCTTCTCCCCTCCCTCACTCGAGCTCTTGTTGAAAATATTTTTCTTTTTGCTACCGTGACTACCAAAACCAAATACAAAAATAAAACCGCCTGTTACTCAATTTTTTCCTGTTAAAATGTAAATTTCAAATTAAAAAAAAATATTATAGTTTATGCTTCTCTATTGAAAATTTAATTAAACATGTCCTTGGTACAAAATAATTTTTTTTTTATTTTTTGTGTAACTTTTTTATTATTAGGCTATACTGGGAGCGTGAAAAATTAAAAAAATATTAAAAATTCAACTAAAATAAAAATGTTAATGAATGTAGTCACTATCATCTCTTTGCAGAAGTGGCATAAGGCCTACAGATAAATAACATAAGGAATTTTATCAGAATATAGGGATTTTAGTTTTTAGCATTCTAATTTTTAATTCGCACTAAAAGGTAAACTGTGACAACAAAACAGCGATTAAATATAATATAAGCTCAAACTATGCCAGTACTAGAAAGAAACTAAAACAACGCAAACAATTTTTTTTCCACTGATAATAAAATTATGTAGTTTTAGTAGTTTCACTATCATAGTCTCTTAGTTTTATGGAAATAATGTGATAAACGTCACAAGTAGTAAGCATAGAGGAAGTCAGGGCCCAGCTTTAGGCTGAAAAATGGGGATGGAGTCAGTGAAAAGTCGCCATCTTGGATCGTGACGTCACTGCGGCCATTTTGGAAGACCATTACCTTGAAATAAGACTGAAATATTATACTTAGGGTGTGATTCGACAACTCAATTCCAATTTTACTAAAACTATGGTCACAAATAATCCAGAGATTTTCGTACATTTACGATTTTCTTCGCAAATTTACATTACGGGTACTAAATTAATTGGCTTTCAACATGAATCCACGAAAATAATATATACAATTCGTTCTGAACGAGATGTATCTATAGGTCAAATTGATTAATTAATATCAAAGTATTATACCATAGGTATACCTATTATACAGGACTGTAGAGTATTCGGATATAAATAATGTTGTTGAGAACCGTTTCTCAATAACTCTTTGTTTAATCATATATACAAAAAACTGTAATTAAAAATTGTGAGTGTATAAAAAACCGAGAAGAGAATTATAGTAATTTATTTCTAATCATATTTCCACATTATTTACCTGGCAACTGACTCCCACCACTTTGACCATGGAATATATTATTTTTGCCTTTAAGACGTCATGGCAGCCATATTGTATCCGCCATTTTTAGACAGCTACGAGACCTTTCAAGATCGGGACTTAGCAGGTATGCGTACGGAGGCTGCCCGCGGTGGGCAGTGTGTGAGTGACAGAGTGACAGAGTGACAGAATGACAGAGTGACAGAGGCTGGTGAATCCTCGAAGCGATGACAGCAGTGAAGTGAAGAGGATGAGTGACCGCTTGGTGAGTGATAGATGTCAACGAGTGGCGGACTTCGTGTGCGATGATTGGTGCATCGGGGACGGTGTTGTATGCGCGGCGGACGAGTGAGTAGTGCGAAGCGGTGTGCGCTGTAAGAGACGAGCGGTATGCAGTACCACTGTCGAGTCGAGCTCCAGTGGTGAGAGTGAATTGTGGCCTTAATGAAAGCGTGATTAAATTATGGGAATAAATTTCAAGTGTTGTGTCTTAATACACAGTGCAAATATTAGCTAAGAAATAAAACTCTAGTTTATTTATCGGGATATTCTTTCCGGACCTGTTTCTTCCACTCCTAACTATATTTATATTACTCAGAATTTGAATAACAAACTTCGACTTCAGGTTCATTGCCCGAAGAAAATATATATATATCCCTACTAATACTATAAATGCAAAAGTGGTATTATCTGTTTGTCCTTCTTTCATGGAGCAATTAAACAACGGATTGACATGAATTTTTGTATAAAGATTGTTTATGGGCCGGAGGGTGACACAGACTACATATAATTATTAAATTACATCCCTGAGAAGTTAAATAGCGTTAAATTAAGTTTTGTAAAAGAAAATCATAGGAAGTAGATCTGGACACACAAACTTTGAGTTCGTTTCATTTCCCTATATTCGCCACACGGTCATATAGTAAGGTTTCGTAACTTCCTATCCTTCTCTTTGGCGAAATCCATCCGCTTAGTGACGTTCGCTGCTGTTAGCGAACTAAATGCGCTAATAACAGCTTAGTTTATAACTTCGTCAATAGATGGCGTTGCCATGAAATTATAAGGCACTATCCTTTAGTGCATCCGTCACGTCTTGCCTAGGAGTTACCTGACTTCCCACAAAATGAAGCTGAAAATGGCGTACCAGTTTTGCTGATGCGTAGCCTTGATACACCAGATTAGTGCAATCAATGGGACTTTAAAATAAAAATTTCCCATTTTCCATGTGTATGTCCTACAGACTTGAAACTCGGTAGTGATGTTTCTTATATAATGATGTGTTTAGCCCCGGTAACACCGGATACTTCAGCTAGTATCTGTGTATATATGTATGTCCATAAAAAAAATCTCAGTTATAAATTTTACAAGTATCAACTATGTGTTTTAGAGTCATGAGTAGTAAAGGAATGTTCCTCCTGAAACAGGCTTCAGGCTGTGGTGCTGCGTGTCCTTTCCGCCATCTTGGATTTTGACGTCACGGCGGCCATTTTTGACTCAAAATTCCTCAAAATTCCTCAAAATTGACTCAAAATGACTCAAAATTTCCCGTTTTCGAGGGAAAAATTCCCGTTTCGAGAAAAATTAGGATTTCGAAAAATCACAAATGTCTTTTGCCTTAGAAAGAACACAAATTCCTAAAATAGGCTAAAGCATTCTTAACTCAAGCCTCAGTTAAGCCTCTATCAGGATGTGACATTGACCTTTGACATTGACCTTGACCCCGACGGCCATTTTGGATCCGCCATCTTGGATGACGTCATTTCGTTTTCTCGAACATTCCGGCATTGTGTTATCCGCCATTTTGAATTATGACGTCACCGTTGCAGTTTCCGTTACGCCCACCATCTTGAAAATCCTAAATTTTTATGTTAGAAAATCGGGAAAATTTTTAAAAATCATTAAAAAATTTAAATAATCGAATTAAATAAATATCTTAAAAACCACTGTTGCAGTTATCGTTACGGTCGCCATCTTGGATTATATAAATGTTGCATATTTCGTTACACCCGCCATCTTGGTTGAGTACCATGTCATTCTTACACTTTACGTTACGACCACCATATTAGATCCTATTAATGTTGCAATTATCGTTATGGTCACCATCTTAAAATTTAGATGCCATCTTGGAAATATTTATTTATTATCCGATATTAATGTAAAAAGGTCAAAATTCATCAAAAAATTAACTTAATAGAATTCTGATTATATCGATTCCCGTCCTTGGTTCGAAACCGGTGAGGACAAAAAATATAAAATCAACAGATCATTCCTCCACAGAAGCCACCTTCAGACTGACCTACCTCCACCAATAACAAGGTATTTACCATCAGCTGGTATGACGTCATGTCCGACATCTTGTCTTCATCCGCTGGAGATCACCAACCTGTTTTCGTCCGCTAGAGTGTGCCGATACCATGTTAGTATAATTTTCTGGGCACCATACCATTGTCCTCAACTGTTGACCTTGAACTTTGACCTTGACCTTGAAATTTGACATTGACTTTGAACTTTGACCTTGACCTTGAAATTTGTCCTTGAAATTTGACCTTATTCTTGTCGACCATCATGGATCCAACATTTTATGTTCAGTACATGCTACCAGGAGCTACCGCATGCTAGTGGTCTTGGACACCATCTTGTTTTCGTCTGCTGGAAGCCATCATCATTGTATCGTTGGCTAGAGTGCGCTTATGCCATGTTAGTTTAATTCTTATCCGCTAGAGTGCAGTTATCATTTATTATTACTGAGGTGCCCGCCATCTTGAAATTTGACCGCCATCTTGAAATCATGTAATTATTTAGCTAGAAATGCGGGAAAAATTCCAAAAGTCTCCGAAAAAATCAATTATTAATTTACAAATTGAATCGATGGATTCGTGTCCACGGTTCGATTCTTGACCAGTGACAGTTGTAACTAATTATTAAATAAATTTTAGATTCTGTTTTCCATTACCTTTCGCGGAGTTTATTGACCATTCGCTCCTAAATTCACCTAAAAAATCAATCATTCAAGTAATGATTGATTCGATACATGGTTCAATCTATGGTCGAAGCTAAAAATTAATTTAATTTAAATACCAGATAAGTGTAAGGTTCGAGAAATAAAACACCGCAAGTTCTTTCACTCACATAATATTTATTACATCATTTCTATTCTACTACAAGATCACTTGCGAAAGCCAGCAATCTTATAATCAGAAATTTCTGCAGTAGGCGCACGGAATTCACCTTTACATTTTTTCGCATGTCGTCGCAAATTATCAATTTGAGTAAACCATTCATGACACTCATCACAGCGAAACTTCATGCGAAAAGGATTCTTAATGCATTTGCTCCGCTCATGTCTTCGTGCATAATGGGAAAATGCGAACGTCGTATCACAGTAGCTGCAAGGATACCGTGGTGATGAAGACGAACCTTAAAGACCTATTCCAGATGTCGATGTTACTACGATTTTACCATCTCCAGGCATACTCTTATGAACATCAATGCATCGTTGTTGCACCGAAACCTTTACTTTCTGCCGCACAGCAGGACCTTTGCATGCCTTCATGTGCGTTTTCATATTATCTTTTCTAGCAAACTGCTTATGACATTTCTCACATCCAATCATTTTACGATAAAGGTACTTAGCACATTCGCTCTTCTCATGTCGACGAGCATTGCTGTTGTTTGAGAAAATCTTGTCGCAGTAACAGCACCGATGTTCGTTAGTTGTCAAATCAGCATCCATTGAAGTCTCCATCGAGTTCGAATCGTTGTTCGTCGTGGTTTCCTGCACAGCCAGCTCTGTAGTCATTAAGCTCTCTTCTGCTGGTGGTACCACGACTGATGAAGTCTCCTCCAATGTTGTCGTGCTCGTTGCCAACGGGATCTGCACCTTCTTCGTCGTCGCTGACGTCAAGGTTCCCGTAGACAATGGTACAACGTCCATCATGTTCGTCGTAAAAGTCGGTAAAGATGCCATCGAGTTCGCAAGATCAAGTAATTACGTGACTTATGCACCAGATGAATCAGATTAGGTGATCCTTACAACGTCGTCAGTAAGAAACTGAGCGACCCGATGTCTAGGACTCGCTTATATACATGCACCGGATGGAATAATAAGCTAGTCAAATCAAGATCAATTTACTATAATACTAGAGTCAAATCAACATTAAAAATAGAAGCACCATCAAACAGCAGCACATTTTGGACGCGCCGTCAATAAAAAGAAAGCACATTCTACAAAACGAAAGCTCATTTAACGAAAAGGAGGTACATTCGCACTTACATTAAACTCGATAGGATGCGATCGTCAGTGTTAAGCTAAGATATAATGTCTCCATCAGTCTATGAATCCACCAGTTAGTAGTTCCATAAGTAATAGGCTTCAACAGTCTTTAGGTTCCAATATTCGTTGGCTACAATTTTCGTAGGCTCCAAAGTAGTATAGGATAGTATTTTCTGGCACTGGCGCTGGCGCGTGGAGCCTGAGCCGGTGTCCGCCATATTGGATTGTGACGTCACGGCGGCCATCTTGGATGGTTGTGACCTTGACCTTTGACCTTGACCTTGAATTTGGTCCTCAAATACGCCATAATCCGCCAAAATTGGGCAAAAATTGCCCAAAATTCCTCAAAAATCGGCAAAATTTACATTTCTGTGAAAAAAATTCCGCCAAAAAATCTCAAAAAATTCCTCAATTCAAAAATTAGGATTTAGAAAATCCTTAAAAGTCGTTTTGCCTTAGAAAGAACCCAAATTACTTAAAGAGGCTTAAGCATCCATGTCTACAGCCTCCGATAAGCCTCTTACGTCATCTAGGATTATGACAGCCATCTTGGATTATGTCGTCACCGTTGCAGTTTCCGTTACGTCCGCCATCTTGAAAATCTTTATTTATTATCCGATTTTAACGAAATTTTTTTTAAAAATTATAAAAAAATTCAAATAATAAAATTTTAATAAATTATTTATAAAAAATATACTTTTACGACACGGAGTTCGGAGTCCTCGGTTCGAACCCGGTGAGGCCAAAAAAAAAATTAAAAATGGCGACCGATCCTCCTCCCGTGGTGACTTTTGGCAGACTGACTCCCACCACTTTTCTTAAAGCATATATATATCGTCACCTAGTATGACGTCATGTCCGCCATCTTGTCTTCGAAGCTGGAAGCCATCATCATCATTGTATCGTCGACGAGAGTGCGCTGACACCATGTTAGTTTAGTTCGTATCCGCTAGAGTGCAGTAATCATTTATTATTACTGTGACACCCGCCATCTTGAAATATGGCCGCCATATTGAAAATCCGTAATTATTTAGCTAGAAATTCGGGAAAAATTCCAAAATTCATTAAATAAATCACTCATTAACTTACATATTGATTCGATCCGCTCCAGTCCTTGGTTCGATCCCTGAATGATGCAAAACATTTAATTTTATATAAAAAATAATAATTTCAAAAAACCATGTTCAAAATTCTTAAAGAGACTTTAAATCCTCTACTACCATCATCCTATCAGACACCAAGACCACCATATTGGAAATTCGTAATTGTAATGCTAGAGATTCGGGAAAAAGTTCAAAATTCATTAAATAAATTTGTAATCTATATACTGATTGATTAGATCGACTAAGGTCCTTGGTTCGATCCCTGGCCGATACAAAACAACTTTAATTTTAAAAAAGTACCAGAAAAGTTAAGGTTCGAGAAATAAAACACCTCAAAGTCTTTTACAAACATAATATTTATTACACAATTTCTATCCTACTACAGAATCACTTGCGAAAGCCAACAACAATCTTATAAACATTTAGCCCTGCATAGACGTGCAACGACTACTTCTTAGCTCCAAATGGCTCCCAAAGCTCCAACAGCCTCCAAATGCTTAACACAGCTCCAAATGGCTCCAAATGCTCCAAACGGCTCCAAATGCTCCAAATGTCTCCAGCAGCTCCAAATGCTTGACAGCTCCAAATGCTTCAAAAGGCTCCAAATGCTCCAACAGCTCCAAAAAAAGGCTCCAAATGCTCCAATAGCCTCCAAATGCTTAACACAGCTCCAAATGGCTCCAAATGCTCCAAACGGCCTCCAAATGCTTGACAGCCTCCAAATGCTTAACACAGCTCTAAATGTCTCCAAATGCTCCAAACGGCCTCCAAATGCTTGACAGCTCCAAATGTCTCCAGCAGCTCCAAATGCTCCAACAGCTCCAAAAAGAGGCTCCAAATGCTTAACACAGCTCCAAATGGCTCCAAATGCTCCAAACGGCCTCCAAATGCTTGACAGCTCCAAATGTCTCCAGCAGCTCCAAATGCTCCAACAGCTCCAAAAAAAGGCTCCAAAAGCTCCAACAGCCTCCAAATGCTTAACACAGTTCCAAATGGCTCCAAATGCTCCAAACGGCCTCCAAATGCTTGACAGCTCCAAATGTTTCCAGCAGCTCCAAATGCTCCAAATGCTTGACAGCTCCAAATGCTTCAAAAGGCTCCAAATGCTCCAAATGCTCCAAACGGCCTCCAAATGGCTCCAACAGCTCCAACAGCCTCCAAATGCTTGACAGCTCCAAATGTTTCCAGCAGCTCCAAATGCTCCAAATGGCTCAAACAGCCTCCAAATGCTTAACACAGCTCTAAATGGCTCCAACAGCTCCAAAAGACTCCAAATGCTTCAAAAGGCTCCAATTGCTCCAAGAGCTCCATCTTCAATTGGTTCCAACTGATTCCTATTACTTTTATCGAACTTGGCATGATTACTAACATGTCTTTATCAGTATACATTTTGACTGGCAGTGGTAACGTTTTTTTACACCTTTAAGTTATAAGTTTTATTTAGAAATCAGATTTCGATAAATGATAGCTTCCATCTGGAAAGAAAATATATTAATTTATCTTCAAGTTTATACACATACATTTAATTTAATCCATTATTGTATGTAGCCAGCTTCCCTCAGTTCTTTGAGTATGCAGGATATTTCTTTAATGTTCGAATAGTTTCCTGCACAAAGCGATCCATGTAGTAGTCGTAGCCTGTTAACCAATATGTTAGGATCTTCCCATGAGGTATAATCAATCTCTTCTGCTGCCTTCATCATCCTTGCATGTTTATAATAAATATTATCTCTGGTGTTTATCGTTTTAACACCAACCACAAGGTCACTTTCGTCATCTTGCCAGTGATTATCACAAGCTTGATCAGGATAATTTATTTTATTACGCCGTTTCCATCGTTTTGGTCTCAAACCACCATCACAGTCTTCGCTCTTGCATGCTTTTGGTGCTTCAGTACAGTACTCAATCATGTCAGCCTCAGATGTGTCACCACAATCTTCAATCATGCCAGCTTCTGATGTGTCACCACAGTCTTCAATCATGTCTTCAATCAGCACCACAAACTTGATCAGGATAATTTATTTTATTACGTCGTTTCCATCGTTTTGGTCTCAGACTGCCATCACAGTCTTCGATCTTGCCTGCTTTAGGTGTTTCAGTACAGTACTCAATCATGTCAGCCTCAGATGTGTCACCACAATCTTCAATCATGCCAGCATCAGATGATTCATCAAAGTCTTCGACCTTGTAAGCTTCAGGTGGTTCTCCATCTTTCACATTTTCATGGAGACGACTAGATATTGGAGTAAATATATTTTCATTTCTAATGTGGTTACAACTTCCTTCGTTTGTTTTAAATTTTAAATTATTATCTTGATCTAGATCAGTAATTTTAGCATTAGCTTTTTCGCCTTCGTTCCTCTTCCGCGATGTTGTAGCCCAGTCTTCGTTATCTTTATTCATCTTAATTGTACAGGTATTGTATGTCTATCCAAGTAATATCTTCTACCAAAGGATTTCTGACACTGACTGCAATGAAATGGTTTTTGACAAGGACCCAAATTACACTCGCTTCTCTCATGTCGTTTAGCATTCTTTCTCAAGGTAAACACCATAAAAGAACTAAATATTATTTACCTGCAAGTAACATGTGGCGACATCTGTTGTTGAAAAGCAGAACTACTTGCAACAAGTACCTTTGAATGAGATAAATTAATTCTCGCTGATGAAATAATGAAAAAATTCTATTTAAGTAATATATCAAATTTAAAACTCTTAGTTTGCATCTGGCATTAGTCTCAATAACTAATATGAATCCTGAAACGGGATTTGTTGCTGTATCAAAACGTCATCACTGTAGATACTGTAGCAAGGTGTTTACCTTGAGAAAGAATGCTAAACGACATGAGAGAAGCGAGTGTAATTTGGGTCCTTGTCAAAAACCATTTCATTGCAGTCAGTGTCAGAAATCCTTTGGTAGAAGATATTACTTGGATAGACATACAATACCTGTACAATTAAGATGAATAAAGATAACGAAGACTGGGCTACAACATCGCGGAAGAGGAACGAAGGCGAAAAAGCTAATGCTAAAATTACTGATCTAGATCAAGATAATAATTTAAAATTTAAAACAAACGAAGGAAGTTGTAACCACATTAGAAATGAAAATATATTTACTCCAATATCTAGTCGTCTCCATGAAAATGTGAAAGATGGAGAACCACCTGAAGCTTACAAGGTCGAAGACTTTGATGAATCATCTGATGCTGGCATGATTGAAGATTGTGGTGACACATCTGAGGCTGACATGATTGAGTACTGTACTGAAACACCTAAAGCAGGCAAGATCGAAGACTGTGATGGCAGTCTGAGACCAAAACGATGGAAACGACGTAATAAAATAAATTATCCTGATCAAGTTTGTGGTGCTGATTGAAGACATGATTGAAGACTGTGGTGACACATCAGAAGCTGGCATGATTGAAGATTGTGGTGACACATCTGAGGCTGACATGATTGAGTACTGTACTGAAGCACCAAAAGCATGCAAGAGCGAAGACTGTGATGGTGGTTTGAGACCAAAACGATGGAAACGGCGTAATAAAATAAATTATCCTGATCAAGCTTGTGATAATCACTGGCAAGATGACGAAAGTGACCTTGTGGTTGGTGTTAAAACGATAAACACCAGAGATAATATTTATTATAAACATGCAAGGATGATGAAGGCAGCAGAAGAGATTGATTATACCTCATGGGAAGATCCTAACATATTGGTTAACAGGCTACGACTACTACATGGATCGCTTTGTGCAGGAAACTATTCGAACATTAAAGAAATATCCTGCATACTCAAAGAACTGAGGGAAGCTGGCTACATACAATAATGGATTAAATTAAATGTATGTGTATAAACTTGAAGATAAATTAATATATTTTCTTTCCAGATGGAAGCTATCATTTATCGAAATCTGATTTCTAAATAAAACTTATAACTTAAAGGTGTAAAAAAACGTTACCACTGCCAGTCAAAATGTATACTGATAAAGACATGTTAGTAATCATGCTAAGTTCGATAAAAGTAATAGGAATTAGTTGGAACCAATTGAAGATGGAGCTCTTGGAGCAATTGGAGCCTTTTGAAGCATTTGGAGTCTTTTGGAGCTGTTGGAGCCATTTAGAGCTGTGTTAAGCATTTGGAGGCTGTTGGAGCTGTTGGAGCCATTTGGAGGCCGTTTGGAGCATTTGGAGCATTTGGAGCCTTTTGAAGCATTTGGAGCTGTCAAGCATTTGGAGCATTTGGAGCTGCTGGAAACATTTGGAGCTGTCAAGCATTTGGAGGCCGTTTGGAGCATTTGGAGCCATTTGGAACTGTGTTAAGCATTTGGAGGCTGTTGGAGCTTTTGGAGCCTTTTTTTGGAGCTGTTGGAGCATTTGGAACTGCTGGAGACATTTGGAGCTGTCAAGCATTTGGAGGCCGTTTGGAGCATTTGGAGCCATTTGGAGCTGTGTTATGCATTTGGAGCTGTCAAGCATTTGGAGCCATTTGGAGCTGTGTTAAGCATTTGGAGGCTGTTGGAGCATTTGGAGCTGCTGGAGACATTTGGAGCTGTCAAGCATTTGGAGGCCGTTTGGAGCATTTGGAGCCATTTAGAGCTGTGTTAAGCAATTGGAGGCTGTCAAGCATTTGGAGGCCGTTTGGAGCATTTGGAGCCATTTGGAGCTGTTGGAGCATTTGGAGCCTTTTGAAGCATTTGGAGCTGTCAAGCATTTGGAGCTGTCAAGCATTTGGAGCTGCTGGAGACATTTGGAGCATTTGGAGCCGTTTGGAGCATTTGGAGCCATTTGGAGCTGTGTTAAGCATTTGGAGGCTGTTGGAGCTTTGGGAGCCTTTTGGAGCTAAGAAATAGTCGTTGCACGTCTATGCAGGGCTAAATGTTTATAAGATTGTTGTTGGCTTTCGCAAGTGATTCTGTAGTAGGATAGAAATTGTGTAATAAATATTTTGTTTGTAAAAGACTTTGAGGTGTTTTATTTCTCGAACCTTAACTTTTCTGGTACTTTTTTAAAATTAAAGTTGTTTTGTATCGGCCAGGGATCGAACCAAGGACCTTAGTCGATCTAATCAATCAGTATATAGATTACAAATTTATTTAATGAATTTTGAACTTTTTCCCGAATCTCTAGCATTACAATTACGAATTTCCAATATGGTGGTCTTGGTGTCTGATAGGATGATGGTAGTAGAGGATTTAAAGTCTCTTTAAGAATTTTGAACATGGTTTATTGAAATTATTATTTTTTATATAAAATTAAATGTTTTGCATCATTCAGGGATCGAACCAAGGACTGGAGCGGATCGAATCAATATGTAAGTTAATGAGTGATTTATTTAATGAATTTTGGAATTTTTCCCGAATTTCTAGCTAAATAATTACGGATTTTCAAGATGGCGGCCATATTTCAAGATGGCGGGTGTCACAGTAATAATAAATGATTACTGCACTCTAGCGGATACGAACTAAACTAACATGGTGTCAGCGCACTCTCGTCGACGATACAATGATGATGATGGCTTCCAGCATCGAAGACAAGATGGCGGACATGACGTCATACTAGGTGACGATATATATATGCTTTAAGAAAAGTGGTGAGAGTCAGTCTGCCAAAAGTCACCACGGGAGGAGGATCGGTCGCCATTTTTAATTTTTTTTTTGTCCTCACCGGGTTCGAACCGAGGACTCCGAACTCCGTGTCGTAAAAGTATATTTTTTATAAATAATTTATTAAAATTTTATTATTTGAATTTTTTTATAATTTTTAAAAAAAATTTCGTTAAAATCGGATAATAAATAAAGATTTTCAAGATGGCGGACGTAACGGAAACTGCAACGGTGACGACATAATCCAAGATGGCTGTCATAATCCTAGATGACGTAAGAGGCTTATCGGAGGCTGTAGACATGGATGCTTAAGCCTCTTTAAGTAATTTGGGTTCTTTCTAAGGCAAAACGACTTTTAAGGATTTTCTAAATCCTAATTTTTGAATTGAGGAATTTTTTGAGATTTTTTGGCGGAATTTTTTTCACAGAAATGTAAATTTTGCCGATTTTTGAGGAATTTTGGGCAATTTTTGCCCAATTTTGGCGGATTTTGGCGATTTTTGAGGACCAAATTCAAGGTCAAGGTCAAAGGTCAAGGTCACAACCATCCAAGATGGCCGCCGTGACGTCACAATCCAATATGGCGGACACCGGCTCAGGCTCCACGCGCCAGCGCCAGTGCCAGAAAATACTATCCTATACTACTCTCCAATATTCGTTGGCTCCAATATTCGTTGTCTCCATTATTCATTAGCTCCAATTTTCGTTGGCTCCAATATTCGTTGACACCAATATTCGTTGGCTCCAATAATCATTGGCTCCAATATTCATTGGCTCCAATATTCATGGGCTCCATTATCAATTGGCTGCAATTACTCCAAATGCTCCAACAGGCTCCAAAAGGCTCCATCAGTCTTTTGACTCAAACAATCGTTTGGCTCCAATATTCGTTGGCACCAATATTCATTGGCTTCAATATTCATTGAATCCAATATTCATTGGCTCCAATATTCATTGACTCCAATATTCATTGACTCCAATATTCATTGACTCCAATATTCATTTGCTCCAATAGTCATTGATTCCAATATTCATTGGCTCCAATAGTCATTGGCTCCAATAGACATTGGCTCCAATAGACATTGACTCCAATAGTCATTGGCTCCAATATTCATTGTCTCCAACAGTCTTTTGGCTCCAAAAGTCTTTTGGCTCCAATATTCGTTGTCACCAATATTCATTGGCTCCATTATTCATTGACTCCAATATTCATTGACTCCAATATTCATTGGCTCCAATAGTCATTGGCTCCAATAGACATTGGCTCCAAAAAGTCATTGACTACAACAGTATTTTGGCTCCAAAAGTCATTGGCTTCTAAAGTCATAGGCACCAACTGCTTTTTGTCTCGTCATCGACAAATATATTTGGCTAGAATGCTACGAGTGTAAGAGACTATGAGCCGCAAGGCTACAAGTCTAAAAGGATCTAGCTGGTTACGAGTTATACATGCCTGCGAGGCTACAGAGCTACGAAGTTTCTAGAACTCAAGTTTAAGTGACTGCGAGGATACAGGACTACAAGTCTGCATGAGTACTTGACTACGAAGCTACTCATCTACAAGGCTCCAATTGCCGCATCTGTCTTCGTCGGAATTTTCTCTTTTGCTCCATCTGCTCCAACAGCATTATGTTATAAGATTACAAAGCTACTTGATTACGTAGCTTCAAGTCTACGAGGCTCCATTGCATCATTACTACAAGCTACGAGCCATGAGGTTACGAGACTATGCGATTGCAAGTTTTAAAGGTTACGTGATCGCGAGGCTATAGGACTACGAAGCTTCCAGAACGCATGGTCACGAGACTGCATAACTAATTGGCCGCGTGGCTACGAAACGTCATGTCTCTAACTATCTACAATAGCACTATTCAGTGGTGAGAGTTAATTTATCTCATGCAAAGGTACTTGGTGCAAGTAGTTCCGCTTTTTAACATAAGATGACGTCACGGGTTGCTTGCAGGTAAATAATATTTATTTCCTTTATGCGGAATGCGGGATGCTCACTATCGTTCGTATAAGAAGGATGGCTTTGATAGTCTCCAGGGAAAAGGAAGTTCATCCTTCCTGCTAGTGCTTCTCAGATTTCTCACGGTCCGCCATCTTGGAATTCAACGTCACGGCGGACATCATGGATGGGTGTGACCTTGACCTTTGACCGAAACCGCAGGATTGATCGCAAGCACACGGTTTAACCATCATAAAATTGGCATGAATAATCAGGAGCACACGGAGAAAACCACCAAAATATTGACAAGAATAATCAGAAGAACACGGAGAAAAACGACACACGTTTTCTTTGATATCATAAAATTACAGGAAAAAATTTTTAATAAATAACAAATAAATTAATAAAAAATTTAAAATGGCAAAAAAATCCAAACAATACATAAAATTCTGGCTTGTACTAAAACTATATCTTTGCTAAACAATGAGAAGTTCACAAGCTAGCAAAATCTGTTTATGTATTTTTTGTAATTTTTTGCCATTTTAAATTTTTTATTAATTTATTTGTTATTTATTAAATTTTTTTTCCTGTAATTTTATGATATCAAAGAAAAAGTGTGTCGTTTTTCTCCGTGTTCTTCTGATTATTCTTGTCAATATTTTGGTGGTTTTCTCTGTGTGCTCCTGATTATTCATGCCAATTTTATGATGGTTAATCCGTGTGCTTGCGATCAATCCTGCGGTTTCGGTCAAAGGTCAAGGTCACACCCATCCAAGATGTCCGCCGTGACGTTGAATTCCAAGATGGCGGACCGTGAGAAATCTGAGAAGCACTAGCAGGAAGGATGAACTTCCTTCTCCTTGGAGACTATCGAAGCCATCCTTCTTATACGATCGATAGTGAGCATCCCGCATCCCGCATAAAGGAAATAAATATTATTTACCTGCAAGAAACCCGTGACGTCATCTGATGTTGAAAAGCGGAACTACTTGCACCAAGTACCTTTGCATGAGATAAATTAACTCTCACCACTGAATAGTGCTATTGTAGTCAGTTAGAGACATGACGTTTCGTAGCCACGCGGCCAATTAGTTATGCAGTCTCGTGACCATGCGTTCTGGAAGCTTCGTAGTCCTATAGCCTCGCGATCACGTAACCTTTAAAACTTGAAATCGCATAGTCTCGTAACCTCATGGCTCGTAGCTTGTAGTAATGATGCAATGGAGCCTCGTAGACTTGAAGTTACGTAATCAAGCAGCTTTGTAATCTTATAACATAATGCTGTTGGAGCAGATGGAGCAAAAGAGAAAATTCCGACAAAGACAGATGCGGCAATTTGAGCTTCGTAGTCAAGTACTCATGCAGACTTGTAGTCCTGTATCCTCGCAGTCACTTAAACTTAAGTTCTAGAAGCTTCGTAGCTCTGTAGCCTCGCAGGCATGTATAACTCGTAACCAGCTAGATCCTTTTAGACTTGTAGCCTTGCGGCTCATAGTCTCTTAGACTCGTAGCATTCTAGCCAAATATATTTGTCGATGACGAGACAAAAAGCAGTTGGTGCCTATGACTTTAGAAGCCAATGACATTTGGAGCCAAAATACTGTTGTAGTCAATGACTTTTTGGAGCCAATGTCTATTGGAGCCAATGACTATTGGAGCCAATGAATATTGGAGTCAATGAATATTGGAGTCAATGAATAATGGAGCCAATGAATATTGGTGACATCGAATATTGGAGCCAAAAGACTTTTGGAGCCAAAAGACTGTTGGAGACAATGAATATTGGAGCCAATGACTATTGGAGTCAATGTCTATTGGAGCCAATGTCTATTGGTGCCAATGACTATTGGAGCCAATGAATATTGGAATCAATGACTATTGGAGCCAATGAATATTGGAGTCAATGAATATTGGAGTCAATGAATATTGGAGCCAATGAATATTGGAGTCAATGAATAATGGAGCCAATGAATATTGGTGCCAACGAATATTGGAGCCAAAAGATTGTTGGAGTCAAAAGACTGATGGAGCCTTTTGGAGACTGTTGGAGCATTTGGAGCAATTAAAGCCAATTGATAATGGAGCCCATGAATATTGGAGACAATGAATATTGAAGCCAATGATTATTGGAGCCAACGAATATTGGTGTCAACGAATATTGGAGCCAACGAAAATTGGAGCTAATGAATAATGGAGACAACGAATATTGGAGCCAACGAATATTGGAGCCTACGAAAATTGAAGCCAACGAATATTGGAGCCTAAAGACTGTTGAAGCCAATTACTTATGGAACTACTAACTGGTGGGTTCATAGACTGATGGAGACATTATATCCTAGCTTAACACTGACGATCGCATCCTATCGAGTTTAATGTAAGTGCGAATGTACCTCCTTTTCGTTAAATGAGCTTTCGTTTTGTAGAATGTGCTTCCTTTTTATTGACAACGCGTCCAAAATGTGCTGCCTTTTTGATGGTGCTTCTATTTTTAATGTTGATTTGACTCTAGTATTATAGTTAATTGATCTTGATTTGACTAGCGTATTATTCCATCCGGTGCATGTAGATAAGCGAGTCCTAGAAATCGGGTCGCATGTTTGTTACTGACGACGTTGTAAGGATCACCTAATTTGATTCATCTGGTGCATAAGTCGCGTAATTACTTGATCTTGCGAACTCGATGGCATCTTTACCGACTTTAACGACGAACATAATGGACGTTGTACCATCGTCTACAGGAACCTTGACGTCAGCGACGACGAAGAAGGTGCAGATCCCGTTGGCAACGAGCACGACAACATTGGAGGAGACTTCATCAGTCGTGGTACCACCAGCAGAAGAGAGCTTAATGACTACAGAGCTGGCTGTGCAGGAAACCACGACGAACAACGATTCGAACTCGATGGAGACTTCAATGGATGCTGATTTGACAACTAACGAACATCGGTGCTGTTACTGCGACAAGATTTTCTCAAACAACAGCAATGCTCGTCGACATGAGAAGAGCGAATGTGCTAAGAACCTTTATCGTAAAATGATTGGATGTGAGAAATGTCATAAGCAGTTTGCTAGAAAAGATAATATGAAAACGCACATGAAGGCATGCAAAGGTCCTGCTGTGCGGCAGAAAGTAAAGGTTTCGGTGCAACAACGATGCATTGATGTTCATAAGAGTATGCCTGGAGATGGTAAAATCGTAGTAACATCGACATCTGGAATAGGTCTTTAAGGTTCGTCTTCATCACCACGGTATCCTTGCAGCTACTGTGATACGACGTTCGCATTTTCCCATTATGCACGAAGACATGAGCGGAGCAAATGCATTAAGAATCCTTCTCGCATGAAGTTTCGCTGTGATGAGTGTCATGAATGGTTTACTCGAATTGATAATTTGCGACGACATGCGAAAAAATGTAAAGGTGAAGTCCGTGCGCCTACTGCAGAACTACCTGCAGAAGTTTCTACTCCTCGGTTTAGGTTGAAGGCTCGTGAGCGTACAGGCAAAAAAACAGATACGCACCAACCGATTGCTATGGTATCTGGACATGGAACTAAACCTAAGACTGTGTTCGGGGCATTACAAGTAAACGATAATGGCTTCTACTTGGCGCAGTCTGCATTTCGTGGAACATTGAAAGACTACTATTATTTAAATACGTTCGGTGAGTCGAAGGACATTTGTACTTTTCTCGATGATATCAGACAGAACATAATCAATCAGCTTACTGATGATGTAGCAACAAACGGACCCTTGAAGTATAACTTGTGGTTGGACTGTTTATATGGAAACGCATATCCGTTAGATGACAAATTGAAGAAATGTGCATTCAAGACGTCGGCTGCCGTAATATACAGTTCTGACGATGTGAAGCAAACTGTTAAAAACGGTATCCTGAAACTCTGTCAAGAAGAGGATAACTATGTCAGTAAAGGTTCTGGTTGGTCTCTGTCTAGTATAAACCGATTGGAGCTAAGAATTAGTCATTTCACACCTATGCAGGGCTAAATGATTATAAGATTGCTGGCTTTCGCAAGTGATCCTGTAGTAGAATAGAAATGATGTAATAAATATTATGTGAGTGAAAGAACTTGCGGTGTTTTATTTCTCGAACCTTACACTTATCTGGTATTTAAATTAAATTTATTTTTAGCTTCGACCATAGATTGAACCATGTATCGAATCAATCATTACTTGAATGATTGATTTTTTAGGTGAATTTAGGAGTGAATGGTCAATAAACTCCGCGAAAGGTAATGGAAAACAGAATCTAAAATTTATTTAATAATTAGTTACAACTGTCACTGGTCAAGAATCGAACCGTGGACACGAATCCATCGATTCAATTTGTAAATTAATAATTGATTTTTTCGGAGACTTTTGGAATTTTTCCCGCATTTCTAGCTAAATAATTACATGATTTCAAGATGGCGGTCAAATTTCAAGATGGCGGGCACCTCAGTAATAATAAATGATAACTGCACTCTAGCGGATAAGAATTAAACTAACATGGCATAAGCGCACTCTAGCCAACGATACAATGATGATGGCTTCCAGAAGACGAAAACAAGATGGTGTCCAAGACCACTAGCATGCGGTAGCTCCTGGTAGCATGTACTGAACATAAAATGTTGGATCCATGATGGTCGACAAGAATAAGGTCAAATTTCAAGGACAAATTTCAAGGTCAAGGTCAAAGTTCAAAGTCAATGTCAAATTTCAAGGTCAAGGTCAAAGTTCAAGGTCAACAGTTGAGGACAATGGTATGGTGCCCAGAAAATTATACTAACATGGTATCGGCACACTCTAGCAGACGAAAACAGGTTGGTGATCTCCAGCGGATGAAGACAAAATGTCGGACATGACGTCATACCAGCTGATGGTAAATACCTTGTTATTGGTGGAGGTAGGTCAGTCTGAAGGTGGCTTCTGTGGAGGAAGGATCTGTTGATTTTATATTTTTTGTCCTCACCGGTTTCGAACCAAGGTCGGGAATCGATATAATCAGAATTCTATTAAGTTAATTTTTTGATGAATTTTGAACTTTTTTTCATTAAAATCGGATAATAAATAAAGATTTCCAAGATGGCATCTAAATTTTAAGATGGCGACCATAACGATAATTGCAACATTAATAGGATCCAATATGGTGGTCGTAACGTAAAGTGTAAGAATGACATGGTACTCAACCAAGATGGCGGGTGTAACGAAATATGCAACATTTATATAATCCAAGATGGCGACCGTAACGATAACTGCAACAGTGGTTTTTAAGATTTTTATTTAATTCGATTATTTAAATTTTTTAATGATATTTAAAATTTTTCCCGATTTTCTAACATAAAAATTGAGGATTTTCAAGATGGTGGGCGTAACGGAAACTGCAACGGTGACGTCATAATTCAAAATGGCGGATAACACAATGCCGGAATGTTCGAGAAAACGAAATGACGTCATCCAAGATGGCGGATCCAAAATGGCCGTCGGGGTCAAGGTCAATGTCAAAGGTCAATGTCAATCCTGATAGAGGCTTAACTGAGGCTTGAGTTAAGGATGCTTAAGCCTATTTTAGGAATTTGTGTTCTTTCTAAGGCAAAAGACATTTGTGGTTTTTCGAAATCCTAATTTTTCTCGAAACGGGAATTTTTCCCTCGAAAACGGGAAATTTTGAGTCATTTTGAGTCAATATTTAGGAATTTTGAGTCAATTTTGAGGAATTTTGAGGAATTTTGAGTCAAAAATGGCCGCCGTGACGTCAAAATCCAAGATGGCGGAAAGGACACACAGCACCACAGCCTCAAGCCTGTTTCAGGAGGAACATTCCTATACTACTGTCATGGTTCAAGGTCACAATTACAGAGTAACACAAGCAGCTTTAGATAAGTGCATGCGCGAGTACTGCTGTGTTGTTTTCTCGTTTTTCAGCGCCACCTACGCAAAATAGCGACTCCTGAGCGGAAAGTGTTTTGTGTTATGCAATTCACTGAGAGTGAATCTGCAATTTTAGTTCAACGTACGTTTCGTTTAGAGTTGGATTGGTCGTAATGGTCGAGCCGACAGAGCTCTTTTTCACTGCCCTTCACTCTCACCTGACATAACGCCATGCGATTTTTTTTCTTTTGGGGGTTTTAATAAATATCGTGTTTTCATTTACACAGCTACTTAATGATTTGCCAAAGCTGAGATACAGAATTTAAAAGACCATTGCTTTCATTTCTCTGGACGTGTTTACCAAAGTGTGGGAATAATTTGACTTTAGGTTGGATTTGTGCTGTATAAATGAGGTCCACATATTGAATATTTGTAAGAAAAGCTGGGTTGTTAATTTCAATTTGATATTTGATTTGTTGATTTCAAGGAACCATGAAAAACCGGAAACACCGTAGTCGGACCAGGATTCGAACCGGCGACTTCGGAATTGAATCCTGTTTCGCTGCACTCCGTCACATCACTATACCGAAAAAAGAAATATTCTGTACTTTTACCAGAAGATTCCTTCGGAAAAAAGTTGCCAAGAAATAGTTTGCAATACTACAATAAAGATATTGTAACTTTGTTTAACACATGTTGTTTGTTTTTGCTTGTATGAAATACGTTCTTCGAGATAATACTGAGTATTTCTTTTGAAATTTGGTGCAAATGTTATATTTTAATTCATGTTTCATAGAGCATTTTTTTATCTTGAAAAAGGTAATCGTATGTTCAAGAATATTCCTTAATTTTGTTTTATTAAGCTTAATAATGTGCGCAATTAATACTGGAAAGCTCTTAGGGAACGGTTTACAAATTACTTTAACTACTGGAGGTACGGGGACAAAAGAATAAAAATCTGAACCCAGTATTACTGCAGAAACTATTTGGTAGTAATACAGTTGTTTTAATGTAAATGTATAAATTTCCAAATATATGTAATTTTACAGAAAAATTTCTGTAAATGACAGTGTAGGTAATAGAGGTGGTGGCAGGGTGCAGTCGTCTAACATAGCGTCAGACAAGCCGCATTCATGACGCGATTTTCCCGACGATCTTCGCCATCACTTTTATTGTTTACTTGGAGATTTTCAATCCTCGGCGGTGCCCGTTAAAGTCTTAACGGCGGAGCGCCTTCGCATCGGAGGCACTCGAACGATCTCCTGCAACGGCGGAAATTATTATCTCTGGCTGGGAAACTGGACTGAAAGTGCAGTTAAGAAAGTCATTGTGATGAGCGAAGAACACGGATCTTCTCCTTCAAGGCAGAAAATTATGGACGTTAGAAATGACACCGTCGACATTTCACATTCTAAGATAACAAATTTTTTTAAAGATCTCCTCTGCAATACACTTTTACAGTCGAAAGAATATGTTTTAACACAGTGATGATAAAGGCGGAAAGACCAAGGAAGACAGGTTCCGAGATACCGCAATATGCTTGCGGAATCTCTCCGGAATTTCGTCGACGCTCATAGAATATGAATCGCACCATAATGCCGATATTTTTTACTTTGCACTAAAAAAAATCAGAATTAGATAATTTACTACCTAATGCCCGGCATGGGTTGCTATATATCTTTCAATTATTTTGAAATTTTTTTGAAGTAGGTACAAATATACAAAGCATCGCTTTCAATCTCTGACACAATATGAAAACCAATATTAATCAACAAAGGCGCATGTTAATCGAATTTTTTTAATCACGTACATTATGTGTTTGTATGTGTACTCGCTTTCGCTCGTTGGGGCCTTCGCCTTCAAACACGTAGGCCTTGAAGATTTCACACACTAGGAGGATACCATTGCGACTTCGCCTTGAAACCTTCCCTTGGGTTTTTTGCCATCCAGTAAAATCCCCACTGGTATCTTAGCTCCCTGATACACACTAAAACGTGACTATAGTCCTCAGACTTCCACATTGGATTTTGAATTTAGATGTGTACGTGTTATAAGTTTAATTTTTTTAAATTAATTAATGTACAGTGGGAGTCAAAACAATTTGGCAATTAAATTATCACATACAACACTCATAAGAATGCTATATATCATTGTTCTAGCCGCCAATTAAATATGTTAAATCGAAAAATAAATTGTTTGTATATGTGCACAAAATTTAAGTTTGCAACATAATAAAAGTTATAACCGATGCAGTTAGGACAAATCATCAAATTACCAGAATAATACTTTATGTGAATAATATAGGCCTGCTATTTGAACACTGTATACTTTAATTAGGTGTGGAAATGATTTAATAGGTATTAGTAGTGTATAGTAGCCGGTACTAGGACAGGTCCCTGGGCAAGGTGTGAGGTGGCGTCTTCTACCTTGGAACCTACAACTCCGATGACGTCATGTAAACAATTTTGGATGACCTTGACCTTTTTAAATTACCTTTGACCTTGACTTTAATCCTGAACTTTGACTTTAAACTTGACCTTAAATTGTGTCCTCTTGACATCGAGCGACCAAATCCCTGAATGTTGCAATTTTCGTTAAGGTCGCCATCTTAAATTCTAAGAACATCACAAAATCATCTTGTTGTACCTGATGTCACAGCCAATTCTGATGTCATGTCCGCCCTATTTATTTTGTCGACTGGAGGCCGCCATCTTGGATGATAACACAATCACCACATAAGTTTTTTAGGTTTCGCTGGATTCAGTTCTTGGATTCCGTCAAATTTGTTTCTGCTGTTTGTTCCTAGAGAGCGCCAGCATCGCTCTGCCTCATGCACATAAGATCGATGTTCCATACTTTTCGTAGTTAGACAAGCAATTTTATTCCGAATTTAGATTAATTAGTGGATTTCTCTTACCAAATCAGCTCTTACAATATTTTTTTATCAGATGGACTTAAGGGGAAAAATTTATTTATTACTCAGGCGATTACTATGTAATGTGACAGTTGAGAAACTCTATCATGCAAGACTGACCTCCTACTCCTTTATGTCTAGCAAAACCGTCTGCATGTAAATAAGTTTTGAAAATAAAAAAATATAAAAAAAGATGGTCATGCGGTCAAAGGTATATATTTTTCACCCCAGAAGTTCGAACTGTCATGGTTCGAATCACAGCGCTTCCAATGTATTTTGTAAAAATTATTTAAAAATGTATTTTGTCGATAAGGACTACAACAACATTAGCAGGTAATGGAACCTCGGTCTTATGTGTATTGCAGAGCGATGTTGGTGCTCTCTAGGATCAAATAGTAGAAACAAAGATGTCGGTATGCAATATGGCATCCTCCAACAGAACAGAAAAACCAAGATGGCATTCATGTCATCATCCAAGATGGCGGACTACAGCAGACGACCACATGATAGCGGCTGTATCCTCAGAATCTAAAAAAAAAAAAGTGGCTGATACAACACATTCTAGATGGTGGACATGTTATTAGAATTAAATTTGGTGATTGTAATAACAATTGTGTGCTGTTTCAGTGCTAATTTCAGGCACAAATGTACGATTTACTTAATTTTACGAAATTTTAAATTTTTTTTACTTTATATTCCATATGATGTCCCACTGTTTTTTTTCTCCCTCATCGAGATTTGTTCAGTCGAGTGTACCGACAGGTTAGTTTGTTTAGCAGTTCAGTGCTCCCAACGCTGTTCACAGAAATTAAGGCTGAGGTTTTCTGGCGACATGCTGGGCCAGCGATCGTCTCGTCTGGACCCTGCTAGGCGTCACGCGTCGAGCTGTTCACCCTAGACGGTGGCGTGACTAGAAAAGCTGTTCTCTGCTCCCAAAGATGCTAACTCCTCTTATCGGAGCTGTGCTGAAGCTAGCTGTCCCTCTCACGAAACGGTGTTCCGTTCCTCAGCCCAACAACACGTAGCGTCCTGTCAGACCATCCTGCTCCCAGACCGGGTCAGTCACCGGTCGTAGCCCCCCCCCCCTGTTTATTCTGGTCCACGCAGGTCATAACCCACAGTCACGCCAATGCCCGGGATGAAGGCCACAGCCCCTCGCGCCCCAGATGGACCACACACGACATCTCACGGGAGTTTCGATAACTACCGGGCATGATCCCTCGCCTCTCCACCAGAGGACAGCATAGTCCCCTCCTATTAAAGCCAGCCTTAAGGATCGACTTGCATCCAAGTCGAGAGGTCGTTTAGGGCTTGTAGTTCTGTGCGCACTCGCCAGGACGCGCTAGAGTGCGGCTACTTCAATCGGAACCATTCGGGTTCCCTTTGGGTTTTCCGAAGCCCCTCCCCTGGACAGGCGACCAAAGACAGTTTTAATTAGGCGAGCCCGCGCCATTTTTGACGATTCGGCGGGCAGCACGCGGTAAGGGCGGATCTCTCTTCGCAGCCCGAGACAACGCGCTTCTGAAAAGTCGTGAACGGCTTTCTCTAAAGCATGTAGTTGGTTATCGACAAGGCCATGTGCCTTAGCACTCAATTTTTAATTTTTTTGCTGCCCGAAATAGTGTATTTTTTGAAATAATTTTTTTTGTCTTAAATTATTATTCTTCATGGCGACAGCAAACTTCCGCGCCGCGCATCACCTGGCCATCTCCAGGGAATGACCTGATCTACTCCACCCCGCAGCTTAGGTAAGTTGTTTCGTCGCCCCACACACACTTTTTCTTTTCCTGTTCTCGTGGGCTTAACTTCGCCCAACATCAGCCGCCTGTTAACCAGCCTAATTTGATGGGAATACTGGTTGCAGACGGGGATCAAGAACTAGGATGAGAGATTCCGCTCCAAATTCAACTCCCATGCAGTTCATGAGTTAGTTCACCGAAATTCATCGCCTCCTGCAATCGGAGAATTTCTCAAGAGTTCCAGCTTTCAACATCTTTTTCCCGGAGTGGAAAAAACCACAAAATAATTTATATTTCTGAACAACCAGTTTCAGGACACTTTTATTCATTTAACGAGTAAATGTAATTTTTTTTTATAATTTGTCTTATGAAGAGCCTGCGCGCTCAATATTCAATGGCCTGTAAAGTTAAGAAACCATATAACCTTAGATTCAGTCAAATATAACCATTGTTACTTATTATAATATCTCGCCCCGGGGCCTCCCATTTGGTTTATTGTTTAACAAGATTTAATGTATTAAGTATAGCAAATAAGGTCAACAATTTTCTTGGAATTTTGTTTCGGCTGTAATGCCATGGGTTATCTTCAGTGGAATAGGGTTTGTAAAGTAGAAATAACAGCAACAAAATCATTAAGTAAATGCCAATATAAACCAAACCAGATCCTATTATTTTCTTATCCTTGATCACGATACACATAACCTTCCCAAGTTTTAAGGAGGTTAATCATAAATTTTGTTGTGCGTGCGCTGTGCCCCTATGGGTAATGTGTTTAGTACTGTTTCTGCCTGGCCATTCCACGGCCAATCTATATTTGTTCTTTAGACGAAATTTCATATTGAGCGCAGCGGCACGTTAAAAAAATGGTAATTAGAGCGTGGTTTGCTGTTACAAGTTGGTAGTAGTTAATGTGGTTTGGTTTATATGCATATTTTATAAGCATAAATAACTAAACAAAAAGTTTAATTAAAAATTTAAATTAAAAAATAATTCAATAAACAATTAAAGGTTTTTAGAGTTTTTTTAGATTCAGATTGTATGACACATTTTTGTAAGTCCTAAAACTGGCACCCCCTTCTTTATTCTTAAATTAATTTAAGTAAAAATTATGTTTTCCCTTTACCAACCGACCGACGCGTATTTTTCTCCACGCGAACCAAGGCGGGCGCCTGGCCTCTTCACCCAGCTGTTGGCCGTTATCTCTAGGACGTGCTCCACAGGTGCAAACAACACCCTCCCCCATCCACCCTTATCATTCACAGCGCGCGTTGTCGCGTCGAGTACTGTTCACCGCCCTGGGCGACCTTCACAGGACGACTGACTGTACTGCCACAGCGGCCTGCTGGGCACGCAACTTGACGAACGTCCTTCGTTCCACGAGCCAAGAAGTAATAATTGGTTTTCATTCTCGACTAGGACGCATGTGTTTGACCCATCCTAGGTATAAAGTTAATGTATTCTAAACAAAGATTTTTCGTTATTTTGGGCACTTACTTCCCGACCTGCTGGAGTAACGATGATATGATTAAACTAAGTTAAGTTAATAGTGTCTTATGTATAGAATTTAAGGTACCTTTTAAACAATAGTTTTAAGTTCTTTGTTGGTATTTTTTTTAGACCAACCAAAGTCAAAATTAAGTGTATTTTTTTTTTGTCTTTGTATGATTGGACCAAGGTCCAACGAGAAAATGAACACAATGCTCACGCCGCAGTATCTCCTCCGTGACGAGCTTATGTATGAACTACAGTTCCGAGGCTTATCAGACCTCGGCAACGTGGCCATGCTTCGGAAGCGACTCCGAGTGGCGTGCGTAGAAGAGATTCAGCCACAAATAGCTAATCTCACGCACGCTGACCCATTGAATGAATTTAATTGTGTTTGTAACAAATTTCAAGATCTCTATAGCTATACTAATTCAGTAGCAGACGAAACAAATACAAGCAACATCCTACGCGCGCTTACTTGTCTGAGCCATATCGCCACGAGGTTTACTAACCTCAAGATAGTAGCCGCAAACAATTTAAATGGGATCTACCAAAAGGAGATCGACAAATTTAGGCAACAGATCCCTGGTCTAACCTTCCAATTGCGGAACAAACTAGCTGCAATAGATCAAGGATTACTTGAATCCGTAGAGGCAGTGGCAGGAGGAGTAACTGACACTCAAGTACAGCCACCTCCAAAACAAATGCAAACCGGAGGTAGCTCATTCCCTACCCCCCTCCTTACACCTCTCCCCCTCCATCGCTCCCTGTAACACCACGCCTTCAGGCATTCCCTGTCACCACCCCTACATCCATTAACTTGCAGTTTCCCTCCGCGACCGTCATGGCGACTGGTACTCACCTGAGCACCAATGTCACCTACACTTATCCCATTCAATCGTTCACAGCTCACCCTTTCCACAGGCTCCAGCCCATATACGTACCCTACACCTCACCCACCATTTTCAACCCCTATCGTGAATTCAGGTCCGTCTTTTCATCCCTTAAGACATCCCCGGAAGGCCACCCCACCTCCTCGGCCATTGGAAGGTCAGCTTCGCCACTTATAGCCTTTCCTTCCACCCTGGCAGCTACGCTGCCACATGCAGCATCTGTGCCACCCGGTGGCCGGGTAGAGTCGCAACTTCCATACATCAGCCCCGCCACCACATACCAGCCATTGGCCCCGCAGGTATATCAACCTCAAAATCAACCTCAACCTCAACCAGACCCACCTCCATCCTCTATCCTAGCACCGAACCCAGTACCTGTATTTTCTACCTGCAATCAAGCAGCTGGAGGCAATTTCTATGCTAAGATTCCACATCCTGTGGAGAGGCTCTTAGCCAATTTCCAGGAAACCACAGGATTGGAGCCCAGGACCCTAATCGAGTTACTCAAGCATTTATTCAGAATCAAACAAAAGGCTAATATTCCAGACAGGGAACTGCTGGAAATCATTTTCCCCTTCACACAACCACCCTTGAGCGAGCTAGTTACGCTCGCCATTGAGCAAAATTATTCATTTGACCAATTCCACGAAGATGTACTTAATTATTTTATTCCAGCCCGTTTGATGACCAATATCAGACTGGAATGGTAAAACAGGCTACAACAAAGAAGTGAAGCCTTGCCAAATTTCATAGCAGACATCAAACTAGCTGCACAAATTCTTCGGTTGCGAGTGTCTGAGAACGATATAGTTTCAAACATCCTTGATGGACTAAATCCGCAGGAAAGATCGCGGGCAGTTTTCCAGTCTCGACCGCAAAACTTTGCCGAGCTTGACCACCTGTGTATCTCCAACACAAACGTAGAATACGCTGACCACCAGCGAAATCGAGAAGCTAATTTCTACACCCACAACAACGCACGGACAAGAACAGAAATTAAACAGCAATTTTCTAATAAGCAATTCCAACAAAGGCACAACTCTGAACACAATTTTCTAAGCCCCAGTACAGAGATGAGAGCATACCGGTTTGTAGACACTGTAAAAAGTCTGGGCACTACATCGAAAAGTGTTGTGCAACAAACTATCGGCCAAATTTTCACTATTCTAAAAATTCAAAAAACGTGTAAATCGCTGGCCAGAAAGAATCCTTTCTGAGCCAGCACACCAAACAACTGTAAGAAATATTTGCTTCCACACAAACGTAAATAATAAATCTGACAGCAACAAATCACAACAACAAAACACAGCTTCACCAAATTGGTGGAAAAATAAACAAAGAAAACAAAAACACAAAACAAACAAGAAAGTCAGAATTAACAAAAGAAAACAAATTGATCATAGCAACACTGTTACGCCCAGGTGTAAGAAATGTAACTGTCCTCGCACGACTGACAAACGAACATGTCATAACATTTTCGCCAATCTACCCACACTTTTGCCCTACGCAAACACAACAATCGGAAAACAAGAAGTCCCAGGTCTAATTGATACTGGATACGTACGATCATTTGTGTCAGGCCAGCTGTTCAGGAAATTACAACAGGACTGTTTGATTTAAATGGTAGAGCCAATAGAAATACAGTGTTTTACATCTGCTGAACAGCCTTTGAAAGTAAATCGCATTGTCCTTGTTAAAGTAAAAATTGACTTGTTTTCTTGGAATTTCCCATTCTTAGTAGCAGATGATTTAGCCACAGATTTAATTTTTGGTTCAGATTTCATAGTTAATACAGGCATGATAATTGATCTGAAAGCACGAAAATTTCACTTCAAATTTAACAACCAAATTTTTGTTTCTTTTGTGTCACCTGACGCAAAATGTCAGAGTAATGTAAATGCCATTCACGTAGATGCTAAAGGTGAAAACAACATTTCACTAACCCACATTAACTCCGAAAATAGAGAAGAAATATAAAAGTTATGCAGGAACTTTTCCGACGTTTTGAGTGAAAAATAAGGACGCACCCATCTCACACAATATGAAATTAAGATTTTGGACAAAACCCCAGTTAGGTGTCATCCTTATCAATTATTAGGACCTAAAATGCAGATAATGCGGGATCACATACATATACTGTTTGACAAAGATCTCGTCGAACCTTCCACCTCCAGTTTCGCCTCCCCGGCATTTTTGGTACCCAAAGATCAAGGTCAAGGTCACCGCATGGTGGTCGATTTTCGCCGTGTCAACCGTCAAATTGAAGTAGAAATGACACCATTACCAGATCTAAATTCGGCATGTCACTGGTTTAGTAATACCAAATGTTTCAGTGTGTTTGACCTAAACTCGGCCTATCATCAAATACCTCTAACTCCAGAGTCAAAACACGTCACAGGTTTCTGCGTTCCGTGGAATCTCTACCAATACAAAGTAGTACATTTTGGTCTAGCCACAGGCGCGCAAGTGTTAACATGCCTTCTAGACCAAATTTTTGGTGACCTGAAATTCAAATTCGTTTTTAATTATCTTGATGACGTTGTTGTTTATTCAGAAACTTTTGAAGAGCATATTGCTCATTTGCAAGAAGTTATTGAGCTACTACGTAAAGCCGGCCTTACTGTCAATACAAAGAAGGTAAAATTTGCAGTGCAGGAAATTTCTTTTCTCGGACACCTGATTTCAAGTCGAGGAGTAACCATAGACCCAAGTCGCACACAAGCGATAAAGGATTTCCAACCCCTAAAGATGCTAAAGGCATTTTCAGATTTATCTGCATAGCAAATTTCTACGCTAAATTCATACCTAATTTTGCTGAGCATGCAGCACCACTGAATGCTCTACGTAAGAAAAATTCAGTTTTCAATTGGGGTACAGAACAGGACAAAGCCTTGGATTTCCTAAAACAGGCAATAGCTATCCATCCAGTGCTTCGAATGGCTGATTTCAGTAAGCCTTTCATTCTGCAAACCGATGCATCCAGTGTGGCCATTGGTGCAGTGTTATCCCAACAGTTCGATGGTTGCAGGCAAACTATAGCTTTTGCCTCCCGCACCCTAACACACCAGGAGAGAAAAGCCTCCTCAGTATAAGAACTTGAGTGCCTGGCCGTAATTTTCAGCATAGATAAGTTTCGGCCATATTTAGAACATAAAGAATTTCTACTAGAAACAGACAACCAGGCCCTTGCTTGGCTTTTAGCCCATCCGAAGCAATAAGGTAAATTAGGTCACTGAATTGTAAAAATTGCTTCCCTCAAATTCAACATTCAACATATTCGTGGTTCACAAAACATCGTGGCAGACACTCTTTCTCGAATGTTCGAAAACCCTTCCCACTCCGATATTCAGGAAAAAAATCCCATTGCCTGCCACGCATTGTTAACAGATTTTCCACTAGCATTTTCCGACATACAATCAAATCAAAATTCTGATCCACAATTGTCAGACATAATTAACCAAATAAAATCAGGCTCACCTCCAAAATATTACAAACTTTCAAAAGGCATACTTTACCGAAGGACACAACAAAGAAAAAGTTTCAGAATAGCCCTACCTCAAAATCTCAGGTACATGGTTTTTCAGTATTACCACTCGTCACCTTTAGGCGCACATTTAGGAATTTTCAAAACTATTGAAAACATTCGCAGGAATTTTATCTTGGACAGGATGCACAAGGATATTACACAAAGGATAAAACTGTGCAAATTATGTGCATTGAGTAAACCTGCGCAGCAGACCCAATTCCGCTATTTAAGTTCTGACGTGGCCGAAAGGCCAATGCAAAAGCTTTTCATAGATTTTGTGGGACCCTTCCCAAGATCAAAGGACGGAAATAAGTAGTATATAATAGCCGGAGCTGCGGCTGGCTTCTGGCTGTGGTGCTTGGTGCCGAGCCAAATCTCTGACGTCACGTCTATGTGTAACGTCACAGCGGCCATCTTGTATGAGTGTAACGGGACACAGCGTAATGGGCACAATGTAACGGGACATAACGTAACGGGACATAACGCAACGGGACATAACGCAACGGGACATAACGCAACGGGACATAACGTAACGGGACAAGTAGATCACGGCAGCCATCTTGGATCCGCCATCTTGGATCCGACATTTTGGATGACGTCATTTTGTTTTCTAGAAAATTCCAGCCTTGTGTTTTCCGCCATTTTGGATGATGACGTCACCGTTGCAATTTTCGTTACGTCCGCCATCTTGAAAATCCGCAATTTTTATGTTAGAAAATCGGGAAATTTTTAAAAAATCATTAAAAAATCTTTTAATTGAATAAATAATAAAAATCTTAAAAACCACTGTTGCAGTTATCGTTACGGTCGCCATCTTGGATTATATAAATGTTGCATATTTCGTTACACCCGCCATCTTGGTTGAGTACTATACCATCGTTACACTTTATGTTACGACCTCCATATTGGATCTTATTAATGTTGCAATCATCGTTATGGTCGCCATCTTAAAATTTAGACGCCATCTTGAAAATCCGTAATTTTAATGCTAGAGATTCGGGAAAAAATATAAAAATCATTAAAAAAATTAACAAATCGAATTAAATAATAAAAAATCCTTAAAACCACCGTTGCACTTTTTCGTGACGGCCGCCATCTCGAAATCACCCACTGGAGGTCACCATCTTGTTTTCGCCCACTAGAGTGTGCTGATACCATGTTGGTATAATTATCTGGTCACCATACCTTTGTCATCAACTGTTGACATTGAACTTTGACCTTGACCTTGAACTTTGACCTTGACCTTGAACATTGACCTTGACCTTGAAATTTGACCTTGACCTTGAAATTTGACTTTAACCTTGACATTTGACCTTGACATTGAAATTTGACTTTGTCCTTGAAATTTGACTTTGTCCTTGTCGACCATCACGGATCCGACATTTTATGTTCAGTACATGCTACCAGGAGCTACCACCTGTCGGAGTACACCATCTTGTGTGTGTACTTGTATTATGGAGTACATTTACATCTGGATAATTTTATTCTAACCCGCTACAGTGCAGTAATCATTTATTACCGAGGTGCCCCCGCCATCTTGAAATTCGACTGCCATCTTGAAATCATGTAACAATGTAGCTAGAAAAGCGGGAAAAAATCCAAAATTAATTAAATAAATCACTCATTAACTTACATATTGATTCGATTTGCTCCAGTCCTTGGTTCGATCCCTGAATGATGCAAAACATTTAATTTTATATAAAAAATAATAATTTCAATAAACCATGTTCAAAATTCTTAAAGAGACTTTAAATCCTCTACTACCATCATCCTATCAGACATTAAGACCACCATATTGGAAATTCGTAATTGTAATGCTATAGATTCGGGAAAAAGTTCAAAATTCATTAAATAAATTTGTAATCTATATACTGATTGATTATATCGACTAAGGTCCTTGGTTCAATCCCTGGCCGATACGAATCATTTTTAATTTTTAAAAAGTACCAGAAAAATGTAAGGTTCGAGAAATAAAACACCTCAAAGTCTTTTACAAACATAATATTTATTACATAATTTCTATCCTACTACAGAATCTCTTGCGAAAGCCAGCAATCTTATAAACATTTAGCCCTGCATAGACGTGCAACGACTACTTCTTAGCTCTACCCGCTCCAACAGCCTCCAAATGGCTCCAACAGATTCAAATGGCTTGAATTCTCCAAACGGCCTGCAAATGCTTGACAGCTTCAAATGTCTCCAGCAGCTCCTAATGCTCCAAATGGCTCAAACAGCTCCAAATGCTACAAATGACTCCAAAAGGCTCCAAATGCTTCAAAAGGCTCCAAATGCTTAACACAGCTCCAAATGCTTAAGAAAGCTCCAAATGCTACAACAGCCTCCAAATGCTCCAATGGCTCCAAATGCTTGACAGCTCCAAATGCTTTAAATGGCTCCAACAGCTCCAAATGGCTCCAACAGCTCCAAAAGGCTCCAAATGCTTCAAAAGGCTCCAACTGCTCCAACAGCTCCAAATTGCTTAAACAGCTCAAACAGCTCCAAAAAGGCTCCAAATGCTCCAACAGCATCCAAATGCTTAACACAGCTCCAAAAAGGCTCCAAATGCTCCAACAGCCTCCAAATGCTTAACACAGCTCCAAATGCTTAACACAGCTCCAAATGCTTTAAAAGGCTCCAAATGCTTCAAAAGGTATCAATTGTTCCAAGAGCTCCATCTTCAATTGGTTTCAACTGATTCCAATTACTTTTCTTATCGTACTTGGCATGATTACTAACATGTCTTTATTAGTATACATTTTGACTGGCAGTGGTAATGTATTTTGCACCTTTAAGTTATAAGTTTTATTTAGAAATCAGATTTCGATAACTGGTAGATACCATTTGGAAAGAAAATATATTAATTTATCTTCAAGTTTATACACATACATTTAATTTAAGCCATTATTGTATGTAGCCAGCTTTCCTCAGTTCTTTGAGTATGAAGGATATTTCTTTAATGTTCGAATAGTTTCCTGCACAAAGCGATCCATGTAGTAGTCGTAGCCTGTCAACCAATATGTTAGGATCTTCCCATGAGGTATAATCAAACTCTTCTGCTGCGTTCATCATCCTTGCATGTTTATAATAAATATTATTATCTCTGGTGTCTATCGTTTTAACACCAACCTCAAGGTCACTTTCGTCATCGTGCCAGTGATTATCACAAGCTTGATCAGGATAATTTATTTTATTACGACGTTTCCATCGTTTTGGTCTCAAACCACCATCACAGTCTTCGCTCTTGCATGCTTTTGGTACTTCAGCACAGTAATCAATCATGTCAGCCTTAGATGTGACAGCACAGTCTACGTTCACACCAGCTTATGATGTGTCACCACAGTCTTCAATCATGTCAGCACCACAAACTTGATCAGGATAATTTATTTTATTACGTCGTTTCCATCGTTTTGGTCTCAGACTGCCATCACAGTCTTCGATTTTGCCTGCTTTAGGTGCTTCAGTACAGTACTCAATCATGTCAGCCTCAGATGTGTCACCACAATTTACAATCATGCATGCTTCACATGATTCATCATAGTCTTCGACCTTGTAAGCTTCAGATGGTTCGCCATCTTTCTCATTTTCATGGAGACGACTAGATATTGGAGTAAATATATTTTCATTTCTAATGAGGTTACAACTTCCTTCGTTTGTTTTAAATTTTAAATTATTATCTTGATCTAGATCAGTAATTTTAGCATTAGCTTTTTCGCCTTCGTTCCTCTTCCGCGATGTTGTAGCCCAGTCTTCGTTATCTTTATTCATCTTAATTGTACAGGTCTTGTAATGTCTATCCAAGTAATATATTCTACCAAAGGATTTCTGACACTAACTGCAATGAAATGGTTTTTGACAAGGACCCAAATTACACTCGCTTCTCTCATGTCGTTTAGCATTCTTTCTTAAGGTAAACACCTTGCTACAGTATCTACAGTGATGACGTTTCGATACAGCGTCAGATCCTAAATCGGAATTCATATTAGTTACCGAGACTAATGCCAGATACAAACTAAGAGTTTTAAATTAGATATATTACTTAAATAGAATTTTTTAATTATTTCATCAGCGAGAATTAATTCATCTCATTCAAAGGTACTTGTTGCAAGTAGTTCTGCTTTTCAACAACAGATGTCGCCACATGTTACTTGCAGGTAAATAATATTTAGTTCTTTTATGCGGGATGCTCACTAACGATCGCAATAGAACGATGGCTTCGCTAGACTCCAAGGAGAAGGAAGTTCGTCCATCCTGTTAGTGATTCTTAGATTTCTCAGAGATTATTTGACCGAGTAATGATATTTTTTTTTTTATTTACACCTGATAAAAATATTGCAAGTGATGATTAAGTAGCAGAAGTTCACTAATTATATGCAACCTTGAATAAAAAATGACATGCTTCATTAAGTAAAAAAATCCTTCATGCAGAGATAAATTCCTCATCAGTAACCAGAAGCACTCGGAGATAACCATCAGATGTCTAGTCAGGAATAATCAGAAGCACCCAGTGAAAACCTTCAAAATATTGTCAAGAATAATCAGGAGCACACGGAGAAAACCATCAAAATATTGTCAAGAATAATCAGGAGTACACGGAGAAATCCACCATAATACTGTCAAGAATAAACGGGAGCACACGGAGAAAACCGCCATAATATTGACAAGAATAATCGGAAGCACACGGAGAAAACCGCCACAAGTTTTCTTTGATATCATAAAATTTTAGGAAAAAATAATAATAAAAAATAAAAATAAATTAATAAAAAATTTAAAAAAATAAAATAAAAAATACATAAACTGATTCTGCTAGCTTGTGAACTTCTCATTGTTGAGCAAAGATATAGTTCTAATACAAGCCAGAATTTTATGTATTTTTTATTTTATTTTTTTAAATTTTTTATTAATTTATTTTTATTTTTATTATTATTTTTCCCTAAAATTTTATGATATCAAAGAAAACTTGTGGCGGTTTTCCCCGTGTGCTTCCGATTATTCTTGTCAATATTATGGCGGTTTTCTCCGTGTGCTCCCGTTTATTCTTGACAGTATTATGGTGGATTTCTCCATGTGCTCCTGATTATTCTTGACAATATTTTGATGGTTTTCTCCGTGTGCTCCTGATTATTCTTGACAATATTTTGATGGTTTTCACTGGGTGCTTCTGATTATTCCTGACTAGACATCTGATGGTTTTCTCCGAGTGCTTCTGGTTACTGATGAGGAATTTATCTCTGAATGAAGGATTTTTTTACTTAAGGAAGCATGTCAGTTTTTATTCAAGGTTGCATATAATTAGTGAACTTCTGCTACTTAATCATCAATTGTAATATTTTTATCAGGTGTAAATTAAAAAAAAAATATATCATAACTCGGTCAAATAATCTCTGAGAAATCTAAGAAGCACTAACAGGATGGACGAACTTCCTTCTCCTTGGAGTCTAGCGAAGCCATCGTTCTATTGCGATCGTTAGTGAGCATCCCGCATAAAAGAACTAAATATTATTTACCTGCAAGTAACATGTGGCGACATCTGTTGTTGAAAAGCAGAACTACTTGCAACAAGTACCTTTGAATGAGATGAATTAATTCTCGCTGATGAAATAATTAAAAAATTCTATTTAAGTAGTATATCTAATTTAAAACTCTTAGTTTGCATCTGGCATTAGTCTCGGTAACTAATATGAATTCCGATTTAGGATCTGACACTGTATCGAAACGTCATCACTGTAAATACTGTAGCAAGGTGTTTACCTTAAGAAAGAATGCTAAACGACATGAGAGAAGCGAGTGTAATTTGGGTCCTTGTCAAAAACCATTTCATTGCAGTCATTGTCAGAAATCCTTTGGTAGAAGATATTACTTGGATAGATATTACAAGACCTGTACAATTAAGATGAATAAAGATAACGAAGACTGGGCTACAACATCGCGGAAGAGGAACGAAGGCGAAAAAGCTAATGCTAAAATTACTGATCTAGATCAAGATAATAATTTAAAATTTAAAACAAACGAAGGAAGTTGTAACCTCATTAGAAATGAAAATATATTTACTCTAATATCTAGTCGTCTCCATGAAAATGAGAAAGATGGAGAACTATCTGAAGCTTACAAGGTCGAAGACTTTGATGAATCATCTGAAGCATGCATGATTGAAGATTGTGGTGACACATCTGAGGCTGACATGATTGAGTACTGTACTGAAGCACCTAAAGCAGGCAAGATCGAAGACTGTGATGGCGGTCTGAGACCAAAACGATGGAAACGACGTAATAAAATAAATTCTCCTGATCAAGTTTGTGGTGCTGACATGATTGAAGACTGTGGTGACACATCATAAGCTGGTGTGAACGTAGACTGTGCTGACACATCTAAGGCTGACATGATTGAGTACTTTGCTGGAGCACCAAAAGCATGCACGAGCGAAGACTGTGATGGTGGTTTGAGACCAAAACGATGGAAACGTCGTAATAAAATAAATTATCCTGATCAAGCTTGTGATAATCACTGGCACGATGACGAAAGTGACCTTGAGGTTGGTGTTAAAACGATAGACACCAGAGATAATAATATTTATTATAAACATGCAAGAATGATGAACGCAACAGAAGAGTTTGATTATACCTCATGGGAAGATCCTAACATATTGGTTGACAGGCTACGACTACTACATGGATCGCTTTGTGCAGGAAACTATTCGAACATTAAAGAAATATCCTTCATACTCAAAGAACTGAGGGAAGCTGGCTACATACAATAATGGCTTAAATTAAATGTATGTGTATAAACTTGAAGATAAATTAATATATTTTCTTTCCAAATGGTATCTACCATTTATCGAAATCTGATTTCTAAATAAAACTTATAACTTAAAGGTGCAAAATACGTTACCACTGCCAGTTAAAATGTATACAAATAAAGACATGTTAGTAATCATGCCAAGTACGATAAGAAAAGTAATTGGAATCAGTTGGAACCAATTGAAGATGGAGCTCTTGGAACAATTGGTACCTTTTGAAGCATTTGGAGCCTTTTGGAGCTGTTGGAGCCATTTGGAGCATTTGGAGCCATTTGGAGCATTTGGAGCTGTCAAGCATTTGGAGGCCGTTTGGAGCATTTGGAGCCATTTGGAGCTGTGTTAAGCATTTGGAGTCTTTTTTTTTGGAGCATTTGGAGCATTTGGAGCCTTTTGAAGCATTTGGAGCCTTTTGGAGACATTTGGAGCATTTGGAGCCGTTTGGAGCATTTGGAGCCATTTGGAGCTGTGTTAAGCATTTGGAGGCTATTGGAGCATTTGGAGCCTTTTGAAGCATTTGGAGCCATTTGGAGCTGTCAAGCATTTGGAGGTTGTTGGAGCTGTTGGAGCCATTTGAAGGCCGTTTGGAGCATTTGGAGTCATTTGGAGCTAAGAAGTAGTCGTTGTACGTCTATGCAGGGCTAAATGTTTATAAGATTGCTAGCTTACTCAAGTGATTCTGTAGTAGGATAGAAATTGTGTAATAAATATTATGTTTGTAAAAGACTTTGAGAAGTTTTATTTCTCGAACCTTTCACTTTTCTGGTACTTTTTAAAAATTAAAAATTGTTTGTATCGGCCAGGGATCGAACCAAGGACCTTAGTCGATATAATCAATCAGAATATAGATTACAAATTTATTTAATGAATTTTGAACTTTTTCCCGAATCTATAGCATTACAATTACGAATTTCTAATATGGTGGTCTTGATGTCTGATAGGATGATGGTAGTAGAGGATTTAAAGTCTCTTTAAGAATTTTGAACATGGTTTATTGAAATTATTATTTTTTATATAAAATTAAATGTTTTGCATCATTCAGGGATCGAACCAAGGACTGGAGCGAATCGAATCAATATGTAAGTTAATGAGTGATTTATTTAATAAATTTTGGATTTTTTCCCGCTTTTCTAGCTACATTATTACATGATTTCAAGATGGCAGTCGAATTTCAAGATGGCGGGGGCACCTCGGTAATAAATGATTACTGCACTGTAGCGGGTTAGAATAAAATTATCCAGATGGAAATGTACTCCATAACACAAGTACACACACAAGATGGTGTACTCCGACAGGTGGTAGCTCCTGGTAGCATGTACTGAACATAAAATGTCGGATCCGTGATGGTCGACAAGGACAAAGTCAAATTTCAAGGACAAAGTCAAATTTCAATGTCAAGGTCAAATTTCAAGGTTAAAGTCAAATTTCAAGGTCAAGGTCAAATTTTAAGGTCAAGGTCAAAGGTCAAGGTCAAAGTTCAAGGTCAAGGTCAAAGTTCAATGTCAACAGTTGAGGACAAAGGTATGGTGATCAGATAATTATACCAACATGGTATCAGCACACACTAGCGGGCGAAAACAAGATGATGACCTCCAGTGGGTGATTTCAAGATGGCGGCCGTCACGAATAAGTGCAACGGTGGTTTTTAGGATTTTTTATTATTTAATTCGATTAGTTAATTTTTTTAATGATTTTTAAATTTTTTCCCGAATCTCTAGCATTAAAATTACGGATTTTCAAGATGGCGTCTAAATTTTAAGATGGCGACCATAACGATGATTGCAACATTAATAGGATCCAATATGTAGGTCGTAACATAAAGTGTAACGATGGTATAGTACTCAACCAAGATGGCGGGTGTAACGAAATATGCAACATTTATATAATCCAAGATGGCGACCGTAACGATAACTGCAACAGTGGTTTTTAAGATTTTTATTATTTATTCAATTAAAAGATTTTTTAATGATTTTTAAAAAATTTCCCGATTTTCTAACATAAAAATTGCGGATTTTCAAGATGGCGGACGTAACGAAAATTGCAACGGTGACGTCATCATCCAAAATGGCGGAAAACACAAGGCTGGAATTTTCTAGAAAACAAAATGATGTCATCCAAAATGTCGGATCCAAGATGGCGGATCCAAGATGGCTGCCGTGATCTACTTGTCTCGTTACGTTATGTCCCGTTGCGTTATGTCCCGTTACGTTATGTCCCGTTACATTGTGCCCATTACGCTGTGTCCCGTTACACTCATACAAGATGGCCGCCGTGACATTACAGATAGACGTGACGTCAGAGATGTGGCTCGGCACCAAGCACCACAGCCAGAAGCTAGCCGCAGCTCCGGCTATTATATACTACTGAAATACAATGCTTTTGGTTTGCGTAGACGCCTTTTCAAAATTCGTGTGGCTCATTCCAGTCAGGAGAGCCACGGCCGAAATTACCATTCTAACCCTACAAAACAACATTTTCAAAATTTCTGGAGTTCCTTCCATCATCGTTTCCAATAATGCCACAAACTTTAAATCGACTCTTTTCAAAAACATGTGTTTTTCACACGGAATACAGCATGTAACCACTACACCATACTATCCCCAGTATTCGCATGCGGAGCGTTTCAACAGAAACCTCCGATCTGCTCTCATAGCATTTCATGCGAACTCGCAGGATAATTGGGAATCTAACCTCGTGTGGATACAATTGGCTTTCGATTCGGCCAGACATGAAGGCCACAAAACAACACTGTTTGAACTCATGTTTACCTACCAAACCAACACCCCACTCTCTAATCAATGGTCTTTGAAAGAGTTACTACCAGACGAACCGAGGAACATTAAGGAAGTCTGGAGTAGAGCTCGTAGAAACCTACACTTAGCCCATGAGGCAAGTAGACAGAAATATAACAGAAAACATTCTCCCAATCCCTACAGACTAGGTGATTTTCTGCTGTGCAAGGCACACACCTTAAGCAAGGCTATCGACAAGCGATCAGCCAAGCATTTTTATCGTTGGAATGGCCCCTGGCAGATACAACGATTCCTCACGCCAGTTACCGTCGCTCTAGCCGACCCGAGTTCTGGCGAATTTCGCACGCGCACCCACATCTCCCAAGTAAAGAAGGTGCATCCTCACATGAAGTAGGGGCACTCTTCACTACTTTCCTTACACAAGGAACAGCGCTAATATTCCAGCATGCCATACTCAACACACAGTGTTGATATTTCAAGAAAAATTCCTAGGTCCTAATTATAAATAATAAGAAAAACCATGTTACTAGTTCATAAGATATGTAAGTTAAGAAGTGTTATATTAAGATGTCTAGTTTTAAGTGGCGCCACTTATTCAATAAGTTACCTGTAAGTTTTAGCTCTTATTTAAACATGTAAGAAATGTTATCGGTTGTAAGTGGTTTACCACACTAGATCCTGGTACAGGCTAAATCACTTAGGTTAATGGTGGCTCAAGTTGGCCACCCTGACTCCGTCTTTCAGGGGGGAAGTATGTGCCATTTCAGTGCTAATTTCAGGCACAAATGTACGATTTACTTAATTTTACGAAATTTTAAACTTTTCTTTACTTTATCTTTCATATGATGTCCCACTGGTTTTTTCTCCCTCATCGAGATTTGTTTAGTCGAGTGTACCGACAGGTTAGTTTGTTTAGCAGTTCAGTGCTCCCAACACCGTTCCCAGCGATTAAGGCTGAGGTTTGCTGGCGACATGCTGGGCCAGCGATCGTCTCGTGTGGACCCTGCTAATCGTCACGCGTCGAGCTGTTCACCCTAGACGGTAGCGTGACTAGAAAAGCTATTCTCTGCTCCCAAAGATGCTAACTCCTCTTATCGGAGCTGTGCTGAAGCTAGCTGTACCTCTCACGAAACGGAGTTCCGTTCCTCAGCCCAACAACACGTAGCGTCCTGTCAGACCATCCTGCTCCCAGACCGGGTCAGTCACCGGTCGTAGCCCCCCCCCCCCCCTGTTTCTTCTGGTCCACGCAGGTCATAACCCACAGACACGCCAATGCCCGGGATGAAGGCCACAGCCCCTCGCGCCCCAGATGGACCACACACGACATCTCGCGGGAGTTTCGATAACTACCGGGCATGATCCCTCGCCTCTCCACCAGAGGACAGCATAGTCCCCTCCTATCCAAGCCAGCCTTAAGGATCGACTTGCATCCAAGTCGAGAGGTCGTTTAGGGCTTGTAGTTCTGTGCGCACTCGCCAGGACGCGCTAGAGTGCGGCTACTTCAATCGGAACCATTCGGGTTCCCTTTGGGTTTTCCGAAGCCCCTCCCCTGGACAGGCGACCAAAGACAGTTTTAATTAGGCGAGCCCGCGCCATTTTTGACGATTCGGCGGGCAGCACGCGGTAAGGGCGGATCTCTCTTCGCAGCCCGAGACAACGCGCTTCTGAAAAGTCGTGAACGGCTTTCTCTAAAGCATGTAGTTGGTTATCGACAAGGCCATGTGCCTTAGCACTCAATTTTTAATTTTTTAGCTGCCCGATATAGTTTAGTTATTGAAAATTTTTTTTTGCCTTAACTTATTATTCTTCATGGCGACAGAAAACTTCCGCGTCGCGCATCACCTGGCCATCTCCAGGGACCGACCTGATCTACTCCACCCCGCAGCTTAGGTAAGTTGTTTCGTCGCCCCACACACACTTTTTCTTTTCCTGTTCTCGTGGGCTTAACTTCGCCCAACATCAGCCGCCTGTTAACCAACCTAATTTAATGGGAATACTGGTTGCAGGCGGGGATCAAGAACTAGGATGAGAGATTCCGCTCCAAATTCAACTCCCATGCAGTTCATGAGTTAGTTCACCGAAATTCATCGCCTCCTGCAATCGGAGAATTTCTCAAGAGTTCCAGCTTTCAACATCTTTTTCCCTGAGTGGAAAAACCACAAAATAATTTATATTTCTGAACAACCAGTTTCAGGACACTTTTATTCATTTAACGAGTAAATGTAATTTTTTTTATAATTTGTCTTATGAAGAGCCTGCGCGCTCAATATTCAATGGCCTGTAAATTTAAGAAACCAAATGACCTTTAGTTCAGTCAATTATAACCATTGTTACTTATTATAATATCTCGCCCCGGGGCCTCCCATTTGGTTTATTGTTTAACAAGATTTAATGTATTAAGTATAGCAAATAAGGTCAACAATTTTCTTGGAATTTTGTTTCGGCTGTAATGCCATGGGTTATCTTCAGTGGAATAGGGTTTGTAAAGTAGAAATAACAGCAACAAAATCATTAAGTAAATGCCAATATAAACCAAACCAGATCCTATTATTTTCTTATCTTTGATCACGATACACATAACCTTCCCAAGTTTTAAGGAGGTTAATCATAAATTTTGTTGTGTGTGCGCTGTGCCCCTATGGGTAATGTGTTTAGTACTGTTTCTGCCTGGCGCTTCCACGGCCAATCTATATTTGTTCTTTAGACGAAATATCATATTGAGCGCAGCCGCACATTACAATTGCAACTTTCTGAGATTTGGGTGCTAAATTTCAAGATTATGTTATCCAAGATGGCGACTGAGGTAGAAACCAAGTTCAGAGGTCAAGGTCAATGTTAAATTCAAGGTCATCGACGATGGCCGCCGTGACATCACAATCAAAGATGACGGATTGAGAATCTCCATCCCCAGCCTAAATCCCAGTTTCAGGAATTAGATTTATATACTTACTAACTGCCGGACCCGGCTTCGCACGGCTATACTAAAAAGAAAAAAAAGCCACATCTCCCATTTACAGTAATGGTAAATAAAACAAAATTAGTGAAAATTTATTAGAATGCTGTATAATGTATCGGAGAGAAAATGAATAGCACCGATGGTTTCCCGACTCGTGCACGCATCGTACAACTGATGTACCCGTACTTCGCTACGCCAGTCTACCGGCAGATCACTCTTGCGCCGCTTATTATACATGCCCCTCCTTGTGGGTACGCCACTGCCGCGCGATGCCTGTTGCCATGGAGACGCAGAAGGCATGAACTATGCATAATCCTATTCTCATGCAGACAAAGTACCCACTGTTGCCTGGTTTTAACCATCCATGGGATCTAATTTTCGGAAAATGTCATCCTGTGTAACATAAGGAACATTACTGTGAAGTTTCAAGTCTGTAAAGTATATAAATTTGAAAAAAAGGGCAAAAAAAAACAAATTAAACACAGAGAGTGGAAAAAAAAAAACAATAGTTTAGTTTTGCGATTTAAAGTGATAAAAAGTATTTAAATACTAATTGAACTCTTATGAGGGTACTGATTGCTTCGTTGTTAATATCACACGGGTGTTTCTAACTGGTATGGGAAAATTAAGAATGATAAGGCATCTAGTGCGTGGCAACAATGTTAATAGGCAATAGCGCCTGCGGCATTAACACACACTTCGTACATGTAATGCATGTTGTATCTAACCCCCTCCAACGCATTTGATTCTAAATTGGACTTTTAGTAAGGATTCCTAATGTTATTGATAATATAATATAGCCTTTAGCCTTCCTCGATAAATGAACTATCCAATACTGAAAGAATTTTTCAAATCGGACGAGTGGTTCCTGAGATTAGCGCGTTCAAACAAACATACTCTTCAGTTTTATAATATTAGTATAGATACGCTAAAAGTGTATTACAGAAAACTACATTTTCTTGCGAGTTCTACAGCAAATTTTATGGACATTCTAAAACAATTACAGAATTTGGTTTGTCATAGTTTTGGATACTACGTCACAAACATTCCATGTGTCAGTCTAGCTCGTAATACTGGGTGCACCCAGATTTCTCTTAGTCTCTGCCGTCGTCTTTTACAGCGAGATAGAGGAGCCACTCACAAACAATCACATCCCCGTCCATTTCCAAACTGAGCCATTATGCAAGCTCTACTAACTGGAGACTGGGAAAATGATTACCACAAGTCATATTTTTATTAACTGTCAAATTTGAAACAATTTTATAGGACAGACTTTCGATCACAGTTATATATTGACGCAACGATACAGTATATTTTTTGCTCGTGGCTGTATAGTTTTTCTGTCTGTCACATACTGGTATCATTGTTTTATATAAAACATTGCAATGACAAAAAACATTTCTTTATAAAATATAAGTAATCATATTTCCGGAGGTTCCTAAACAAAACTGTCCCGTAAAAAACCTGTAATGTTATTTTTCTTCGAAACGACGTGGATATAAAACTTTTCCATTTTGATCGCCCTGAAGTATCGTTAAATTCTGAGAAAGCATCCAATGAAACGTATGGCAGCCATATTTTGTGTAAATAATCTTAATGGTCGAGCGACGGAAAGAAAGAATACTCGTGTTGCACACCTGGAGTTGTTGGAAGACGTGTCATGAAGAAATTAAATAATAACATATAAAATAGAGGTTATTAAATTGTAATGCTCTCGGGTGTTTACAAACGGGTTATATAATATAATTATAGTCAAAGGATGTTACATAACCCTGTTATAAATGGCTACACAAATTGTCACAATTAAATGTTAACACCAGATTCAACCCCAAAGTTGAGAGTTTAGAGTTTCTACCGTATGAAAAGAATTCAAACATATGCATAAGTAAGAGAAGATAAGATAGTAGGCCTATAGCAAGTATGCAAATTTTGATCAACAAATTACACTAACTTAATTATATTAGTTTCATTGTGGTTTCATTCATAATGTTTAATATGATATTATATTTGATTTTATATTAAATAACAATTACAATATGTATTATAATAAATATTTCAAGTCACTCTACTGATATTGGAAAACATCAATAATGTTCTCAGGTTTCACGGCCATCAGGTAGCAGTTACCTATTCAGTAGGTAACTTCTCCCTGATGATGGCGACTGCAATGTCGACCGAAACTTCGGTGAATTATTCGCCAAGTACATGGCTAAAACCCAGAAGCCAAGCTACTTCAAGGGAAAACATTGTTGTTGATGAGTGCTGCACGCCTCACTGTATTTCGTTTGGTTGTATTAAAATTAATTTATTTGTCATCCATCATTATATATATTATTTATTTATAATTCTGTTGGTTTAATTAATTTATTTGGTTTGGAGCAGACCATTTTTTTTGTGTCTGAGTCTCCCGATAAATTTCGCCACTCAGTTGTCAGCGTACAGGAACTATGGGAAGCCTTCTTTTCACAGACGAGAGAGCCAAACGCCCGATCGTGCATTTTAGGTTGTTTTTTTTTTTTGTTAATTGTAACTCATGATAACTAATGGTCAATTAGGTAAGGTTAGCTACATTATAAATACTTTAAAACATTGTGGACGGTTGATTTGGTTAGGATAGCTACATTAAAGATACTGTGAAATCAGGTAAACGGTTTCCTAGCGCTAGATAGCTACATATTAAAAAGTTATTTGCTAAGCAACCATAAAATGATTTTACAGTATTTTTAATGTAGATATTCTTACCTTATATAACCAACCATCCACAATGTTTTAAAGTATTTATAATGTAGCTAACCTATCTTAATCGACCGCAAAATTTAATGCCACGCCGGTTTATACAATGAGATAGAACGGGAAAAAAAAGCGAGCATGAACTTGGGGGAACTTCGGGTGTGGCTCTCTCGTCTGTAAAATGAAGGCTTCCCCAGGAACTATAGGCCTTGGTGTGTGTTTCGCGTCCCTGCCATTGCACGGCGCCACCGGCGCGTAGAGCCGTAGAGCCTGAACTGTTGCTGCGGCGCTCGTCGCGCGCGGGACTTCTACGGTAGACCCCGGGCTGTGGACTTCTACTGCTGTAGCCGAGCTGTTAGCATCATGAGCGGAGGTCACGCTCAAGACTCATAAGACTGCAGAGTTGCTGCATTGTAACAAGAAAGCAGTGCCATCATGCGCTGGCAGCCAGGCATCGGGCTGTGTCTGGCGTGCGTTGGAACTAACTTACAATTATCACACACATCGGCTGTGCTGGTAAAGATTTTGTTCGCCAGCCCGCTTCAGGCTGTGATTTGAGCCTGTTGTTACAAGCTGCTGCAATTACACCGCAAGTAATGCTGTAGGTGGGTCCTTACTTTGTGGATTGAGCCATTTTAAATATTACTGGGGCTATTTTTTAAATGGTTTTTCGTTTCGATGGCCATTTTAAGTGCTTGGGGAGCCATCAAATACATTTTGGCTTTTCTAAGAATTTAATTCGGCTATAGTACGGTTAAACACGAATCTCTTTGCACATCAGCAGGTATTTTTTTGGCCCTAGCTGTGACTGGGACTCTTTAAAGTTTTGCAAGCTATAGCAGTCAATATAGTTTACCTTAATAGTAGCTACATTCACTAAAACCTAGCCTCAGCATACATTCTAAGAACATGAAATTGACTTTGGGATAGGCAGCAAATTTTGGGTGGTGCAATAGTTGTGTTCTGCGATGGAGTTATACACGAATATGGAGGCTTACGCTCGTGTTCCAAATGAACATATCGGCATGCTAAATTAATGTTTTTTTATGCACGCTAAAAGTGAATTTTATAGACATACTTTTGCGAGAAATACTCTTGTGGCTTAAGAAGTAGGTACTTAAAACTATTACTTTTGACGCCCGTCATTATGACCTTGGTCTTTCAGCTTCGAAGAATACTTTTTTAATTTTTTCTCATTTTTAGTAATCTTAGGCCTTGTTGCTAATATGTGTAGGTTAAATTTATACACGCAAGGAAAGTTGCGCGTATGATATGGATTTCAATTATTTTCATTGCATTGGTTCAGCTTTGCCTTTTATCGTTAATTTTTGGGGCCTTCTAGCCTTGATTGTAAATTTAAAATTTCATATTTGCTGGTATGTGCCTAACGTTTAATATCATAAAATGTGCGGTTTTAATTAACCTTGTATATTTTTCTACATTTTTTATGGTATATATGTGCTCCAGTACTTTGTATTTTTTACCTTCAGTGGCCCAAGTTCATTACATGCTGGTTGTGTTTATTGTAAATCAATTTGCCTCACAGTAATTAAATGTTGGTCTTTCATATTTTAAGTCTTTCCTTTCATATGTCTGACATAAATTACTTTTAATTCATTCTACGCATATTTTGGTTTCGGCAACTGCGACTGCCACTTCTGACCACTCGGGCCGACATTAGAGCCCTTTAACTCCCCATAACTGCGCTAATTTGCTAGTCAGAGACGCAGCCGCGGTACATTTTTTCCTTTGTTGTCTTTATTTCTCTTGTTTTGCCTTTCGCTAACCACCAGCATGGCTTTAGCTTGGATGTACAAGTTGCGTAAGGAGGAGTTAAGGGTATACCTGCGAGCCGCACCTGTTTAGTTTCAGAAAATAAGAGCATTGTTAGTGTGCGACAAAAATTTGGGGCACATTGAAGGGGTGAGAGGCTGGTTGTGCAGTCAAATCCAGGGGAAACATCAGGGTTACCCTGCATGCAAATATACAGCATCCGTATGTTTGATCTCGTAAGACACGAAAAAGTAGTTGGTCGATTGACTTGAAATTTTAATACAACGTTTCATTTCAATAAGGAAGTGTTTTTTATAGTTAAACTAGCTGCAATACCCGGCTTTGCCTGGGCTGAACACAGGGTGTAGTTAGTAATTGTCTTCTTAATTTGAATGTCAAGTGTGAAAATTAATTTATATCACTGTCAGGTCGCGACAGACGTTGTTCTGCCAGTTTATAGTTATTTACCTGGTTTGTATGTAATTTATACTTTATAAAGCAATATAGAAAAAAGCTGAAAAATAAGAGATTACTAATATTGAAAGGATTCTATTATCTAGCTAATGCTCGGCCTGCATTGCAATGCCTCATTCAGTTTTGTTTTGTAATATGTTTGAAGTAGTTCCACATATACAAATCGTCTATCTATCTCTCTATATATATTTATCTCTAGCTACATCTATATACATCTATGTATCTCTCTATCTCTACTTATCTCTTTATATCTACATATATACTTCCCAATATCTCTATATATTATATATATGTCTCTATATAGCTCTATACATCTATAGTTACATCTCTTTATCTAACCCATTTCATTCTATATACCTCGCTCCATCACAACTTATCTCTCCGTCTCTATCTCACATTATATATATATATATCACTCTATCTCTGTCTCTCTTTTATATTTAAATAAATTGTGTCATGCGTGCGCACTTATAAAAACAAAAACAGACGAAGTGCCGCTATATAAAATGAAATAAACACGTTTTTTGACACGATTCGTGCTCCAACTATTGAAATATTGTTATACCTTCTCCGTAACCTTCATGGGCATGCGCATAACAAATCACCAAAATTTCATCGCAATCGGATGAATTGTATAGGAACGCATACGGCACAAACAAACGAAAATTAAAGACATGACAAACGCATCAAACGATGGTGCGTTTAAAATTCAAGGCAACTCTATCAATTGACGAAGTTAAGAACAAAACTGTTATTAGCGCCTTTATTTTGCTAGCCGCTGTGAGCTCCACTAAGCGGACTGGTCTCACCAAGGAGAAAAATATTAATTTGCCAGAATTTAGTATGTGTGTCAGACATAGAGAAATGACACTCATTCACTATTTGTATATCTATGACCTCAGATTTTTTCTGATATAAAATGAAATTATCACTTTTTCACTCCCTTAGGGATGGAATTTCATATTAATATGGGGTATATGTGTTAATCCAGGTTATAAGCTAGCTGTAGGCCAAATTTCATTCAAATCCATTTAGTAGTTTTTACGTGAAAGGGTAACAAACATCCATCCATCCATACTTACAAAATTTCGCGTTTTTAATATTAGTAGGATTTTCCAAAAATAATGCGAATGTTTTTCGAGAATTCCTTCATTTTCAAAGTAAGAAGAATGAATTTTCATATTATGTTTTTTGGTTAGAAATAAACATATACGGCTCTAAGTATTTTTGGAAAAGAAAATATATTTTACGTTTTAATAAAATATGTATACGTTTTATTCACATTCTGCTGATATGTAGCTTGGAACCTAATTATCTCTGGAAGGTCTAGAGAGAAAGGAGATTAGACTCTTATGGAATGAATATATTCTCCTTGGAATGCACGCGAGAAAAAAAAGGAAAATAATTTTACAGTCTTTTTTTTTCGCTTACTATGGTACGCAATTTTTGTGAGTTGGCTCACAAGAAGTCATTGGAAGCATTAGACGATACATTGAAAGACTTGACATATAATCAGGTTCAATTTTGGTGAAGCATCCGGTGACTTCAGGCAAACGCTTCCAGTTAAATTTCGCTCAACACCAGTTGATGAATTAAATGCCTGTTTGAAATATTGAACTATTTGAATCACCGTCAAAAAAATGCATTTAACGACAAATATGAGAGTTCAGCTTCAAACCGATCCCACAGCGGACATATTTTCAAGACAATGACACGAGGTCTGTAACGGCACTGTACCTACAAATTCAGAAACAGGAAAAATCACCATCCCATCTAATTTTTGCAAATCGTGAATTCAAAATAAGAAATAGAAGACAAGGTATTCTAAAGCATCAAAACTAATTATAAAAATCACGCATCGTTACGCGGAAGAGCCATGTTAGCGGCTAAAAAGGTCGGCATATACTATATGAACAACATAATTCTAGACAGAATGGCAGTTGAAACAGTCACATACAAGTCCATTGTCTCCGTGATAAACTAAAGTAATGTCGAGAATTTTCCAACGGAATTTCTTAATTAATTCGATGTTACTGAATTACCGTTGTAACGCCCCTCGTGTTCTCTTAAGAGAATCATTCAATAGTTCGTGAAACGCCCAGAAGCTGCTTGGGTAAAGAAAGGGGAGAACATGTAAACCCGAAGCGAACACCAGAGCAAACACTAAACAAATTCAATCATTCTCAAAAGAAGAAGAATAAAGTGGATCGAGTGTTGATTCAGTTAAATAAATAAAAGTTTGTTTATTTCAAAGCTTACCCTGTTTATTTGGCATTATAGTTTTCATACTTTCATTTTCATAGTGGATTGGTACATGTTCTTTTTTCTTTGCTTGACAGTGTTAGTTACATAAGATCAATGGTGGAACTTTATATTTTTACAGTATTAGAGAACCAATTACTAATTAAATAGAAAAATAAGACCTCGTTAGTTTCAATAATTATAAAATAACATAGAACAAAGTTACTGGGGCCTTGTCCATCAAAACTATCGATTACAAAAATATAATATTATATTGTCACGTCTCACTTTCAGAGGGGGGGTTCAATTCTTCAAAAATGTAGCTCTGAACATAAGAAACTCAAAACATTAACTAGCCATAGAGCATCTCACTGAGGATTGAATCTTAGTAGGTGTATTCTTATACAAGAATAGAAAATCAGGATACTGAGAAAAAAATAAGAGTAACCTAAAAACAATAGAACAATCACATTTATTTATAACAATTAAATAAAGCTGACAAATAATGAGGCACCTTCCATGTCCGCTACCAGCCTTATAGATATTCCGACAGAAAAACAATAAACCATATATAAGATTTTCTTAGTAGTACTAACACATTAACATAATCGTAATAATTTCCTCCAGGCCACCCAGTGATACCAAGCTTCATTAGCTCTTCCACAACTTCATTTTTAAAATTTATTAAGAACATCCACTACCTTGAAACGGATTTTAGAAATTATTTAGTTTAAGTTTATAACGTCATCATTTACATGAAAAGACAAGGATCGTGATGCAAACAAATTACCGAGTTATACTTGAAAATAAAAAGGGAACGGTAGTGCTCAACGTATTACACGTTAAAACCACTAAGTTTCTAAGAACAAATTATTTATAAGAGCAAATAATACACCAAACGAGAATTTTTAAAGTTAACTACGAAGAAACACTGAAGGCTAAGAGTCCGGCATCACTCAGGCGCCATTTCCGATAGCACTCACCTAACCATTACCAAGTCGCCGCGCGGCCGGGCAGCATGACAGCCTTCCACAGGATTACCGCCCCGCGAAAACATTTTACATCTCTTTTAAGCTATTTTCTTGGCCGCAAAACCCCTACGGGGAAAACATCCTGACGGGAAGTTTTCCTGTGTTTTACAAACACGTAAAGTTATTACAACAAGCCGGCCGCGCGGTCGGCCGCGCCAGGTTGCCCACGTAGTCAGAAAACCGGCCGCTAGATTGCGACACTCGCCTGCGCACGGCGACTGCGCACAATCTGCGCTCTCAGCTGGCCTCAAAAAAAAACGACAAACAAGTCTGCGCCGCGTTTCTCTGGAACTGCAGCAAACAACGTGTCAGCTGGCCTGGCTGAAACGCGGTCACGCCTGCGTTCCCAGACAAAGACGTGCAAGACTCGCACTCTTCCAGCCCCCCCGCAAACCCAAATCCAACAAAGGTGTTACCCCATCTTAGCGTGAGGGAAACCAAGTCCCGAACTAGCGAAAAGAATTTAAAATTGTATTTTCAACAAATAAACTAATTAAATAAATTAATGATAATTTTGAGCTACGCGACATCACCCCGGGCGGCAGGAGCTTGTGCCCCACAAGCTTACAACAATGCTTGGGGAATATTTAAGTTTGCTTCAAAAAAAAAAACCAATTGTCCCTATCATTTCTATGTGATCCAGTTACAAATTTAAATTAGTGATTACAGTGGTTGTTGTTTAGGTATAAATACCAACTCTAAGTTCTACTAGCACTTATTGACAATTTCCTCTCGGAGGACAAATGTGTTTTACAAAATTTCACATGTTAGCACTGCTTGGGACAGCAAGCAGCCAGGAGGGATACGGCGAAGAGATGCACCAACTCAGGGCAGAGACAGGAACAGCCAGCGGAACTGTGAGCTGCAGAATCACACCCCACTCCAACTTCTGCCTCTCCCAGCCGGTTCATCCCGACGTCGTTCATCCCAACTGCTCGTCATCCACGGTACACGACACCATTCCTACACAAAATACATGAGCAGCATCAGGAGTCATACAATTACAAACAACTAAAAAAAAAACTCTCAAACATCAAAATAATAGTGAACAAATCAAACAATTAAATTATCTTACTTAAGTTAATGACGTATTTTCATGTGTTTATCAAGAAGTATTCATGAGATCAACATAGATCAACACAACTAACCAAGGAGGGTCATACCAGGTATCAACACAAAAATAACTTTTAAAGATTCTTAAAACAAGTAACTATTCAAAAACTAAACTCGTAACTCATCTGCAATATTCAACATCTTGAAGAAAAGCCTACCCCCCACATTTCGTAGAGGAAGGATAAGGTAAGGTACCTAATAGGAAAATTTACAACAAAAACTTGACTGTGTCCACGTGTAGGTTGAAAGTTTATAACTACACTGGCCTTGTCTTGCTATACACTTTGTTTTGAACGTCAGGTCAGTAGTTTCAAACGATGGATAATTCTAGTCTTCTCGATAAATTTGTTGTTTGGGGGGCCACACCCTATCGCGATGCGTAATCACTGTCCTTGGACATGGCCACTCCCAAACCGCTGATACTCCTGGTAATCGTGCATCACCACACGATTCGACGATACGGGCACCAGCCCGCAGCAATGGGTAGAAGCAGGTCCTCTTCTCCCAACTGGCCCACGTGGTATCTGGCTGACCCTTAACGACGCGCCTTCTCCCAACTCGAGAAGGGACAAGAGTTCTGCATGGAGCTGCACCACAGCACTCCTTTCGAAATTGCCCTTAACAAGTCCGCCTCAAAAGTCATTCTCTTCGATTGACGAAAACTATCAATGTCACTTCTTGAATAATAAAAACACAAGGGGGGGGGGGGGGGTTATGGTGGAAAATGGGAATACGGAAAGGATCCCACCCACTTTCTCAATGATTAGTCCTGACGTCATAATTCCCCTTATTGAACCTGGTATTCTCCCTCCATCGTTATTTGGTTCTATAAAAATTATTTATGGGCGCATGCCCCTTCACATAAACATTAATCAAATTCTAATTTTTCTAATCGTAGGTAAAGCTTTACATTGAACAAAATTCATTCACTACTGATCATCACAAATGGAAATGGTTACTTTCAATTCCTCCCCAGTTTCACTGGATAACTTAGCTACACAACCATTATCTCTGGCTAGTATGTCTTTTAATTCTACCTTTCCACTGGTAGAAGGAACAGCATTTTCTACTGTAGTCGAGATTTCTACAGACATACTGAGGGGTTTCCGATTTCTCAGATATTTTAATAACAGAACTAAAAACATTCCAACTATTACCAATATAGTAATTACAGTTACACTTATTTCTATGCCAAGGGTAGTAACATTGTCCAAGGCGGATACTCTTGGTAGCGTTCCAATACCTACTAGATATGGATTTTTAATAATAATAAATAATAATACACTACTTACAATGGAAAGCGCAATACTCTGTAAGTTTTTCATTACAAATCTTGGTACGTTTTCTGGTTCTCTTAAATGAATCGGGTCTAAAGGGGTTTCAAACTTTGTCAAAGAAAAATTTAAATGTGGTATTAGAGTTGGCCAATTTTCATCTAAACAATCCATTAAGGATGGAAAAACTGTATGTGTTGACGTAGGATGAGGGAAAATTTTCAATTTACGTAACTTCGTCCAAGCAGCTGGTATTACATGTACCAATTGAAATTTAGATTTTGTTAACGCATCACATGGATACAACTCGTTAATTTTAAGTTCTTGGTTTAAATACAAACGACAATCACACGGTACTTCTATATCTACAGCTCCGAGGATGTCTCCACTTCCTAAAAATAAAGATTCATTGTTATGTTTCATGCATTGCAAGTCTAATTTTCCTGACGGGTTTGTTAGGAAGTACCGCTCTGGTCCAGCCTGGGTGATCATCAGTTGGTTTCCGGAATGGCATCGAAACGCACATGTGGTACTAAGATTTTCAACGGTAATCCCCTGAAAAAGAGCCTTTGGACACAAAGCACTACCTAGGGTATCTCCGGAGAACCTGGGAACAAAACACAATTTATCTTCAAATGGTCTACAATCTAATAAATTTCTACCCTGAATAGTGATTAGATGGTCTCCATCCACTGCCAGAAAATTCGGAGCATGATCCAAATGACAAGTTGAGTTCTTCCACTGAAATGGGACTGCGACAAACTGAAACAATCTCCAATTGGAATTTAGTTTAACAATTGGTACTTTAATTTGAAGGTATAAATTTTCCTTGTGGACTTGACATTTACAAATGGGTAAATTAAAATATTTCTGAACTTCTGATACACTTATGGACAACGCATAACCATCCCTATTAAGAATTTCATTTAGCATATTTAATTTCTCTTTCAATTGAGCTGGTGTAACTACAATGGCAGGTATTTTATTTGACCGGCACTGGTCCAGAATCTCTAGTCTTGTAAATGTATGCGCTTGTTTGGCTAATTGAGAGGCCAACAGTACCTGAAACTGGAATGAATGTCCTATGTCTTGAACCATTCCTGAAAACTTAGTCACCATAGTCTCTCGGAGGTCTTTTAAGTAATCAGACAAATTTGTGAATTTTGATTGTACTCTTTTTAGAATTCCGGTCATTCCCTCGTTTATAACAAAAATAGTGTTGCTCATATTTGCCAGTGCCTCATGAGTGTTTAAAATTTGTGATTCCATCTTGTTTATGTGTTCTGACATTTGTTGTTCATTTAGGAAAAGATTATTCAATTGACTATTGACGGCAATGTCACAACACCAATGAAAAAACTCTCCAATGAAATTTAACCCTCGTCTTTCCCGAACTTGAGACTGAAAATCCAATACGTCATCCCCTGCTGCTTCGTTTACCTTATTAATTAGCATGTCAGTATAAATTAAGCTATGTTTTAATTCTTTGAAAATAACACACCATTCACTTGAACTATTGGAGGGACAAGAAGTGATTTCTTTGATACTATCCTGAATGTCATCTAATTGCATTGGCCAAGCAACCTTAAAATTTACTGGTACCGATGAAGTGTACAATGTTACCTGAGGTATCGGCTCGAAATGCGCTCCCGCAACCACCCCCACTGCTCCTTCAGGTAGCGGTCGATGTTGTCTGCTGCTTCCCAGCTGCAGGAGCACCAGGACGATGTGTAGCATCCTCATCGTCAGTACGGAAGATGATCACGCCTTAAGACTCTGTAAAAATTCTATACAAAACTAAATATTAGACAGGCTCGATTTTTGTTTACAAGTGTTACAAAACTTTCGAATTATTTTTTTTTTCTCTCTCTCTTTGTTTTATTTAGTTATCCACAACCACAATAAAAAAATCTCTATTACATAACTTATCATAACTTATACACTGTAAAAATTTTTCATTCTCTCTACGTTTGTAACTTCGTAAACATCTCTGCCTCGACTCGTCTTCTTTAACCTGTACAGGTTATTAGACAATTTGTCCACCACAACATAAGGACCGAACCATTTATGCAATAGTTTCTCTGACAAACCCTTTTTTCGAACAGGTGTGTACACCATAACCTCCTGTCCTATCTTATAGGTCACCGCTCGTCGTCTGCGGTCATACCTTTTTTTATCGATACCCTGTTGTCTCTTTAAATTCTCTCTGGACTGTCGCAGGATCTCCTTCCAACGAGTACGCAGTCGAAGGCTGTCCTCATCTTCTACAGGCTGACTTAATTGAACATCTGAGGGTAATACAGGTTCTCTACCATACATGAGCACAAATGGGCTAAATTTTAATGTTTCCTGCCTCGCCGTGTTGTATGCCAAAGTGACCAAGGGTACATATTCATCCCAATTACGTTGTGAGGATGCCACATACTGAGATAGCATCATTGCTATTGTTCCATTTAATCTTTCACATAATCCATTTGTGTTTGGCCTGTATCCTGAGGTTTTCAAACTTTGTACATCCATTAACCTAAGTAATTCATTAACGACTTTGGAAGTAAAAACTTTTCCTCTATCTGTCAATATGGAACATGGTACAGAATGGCGACAAATTATGTTTTCTAGTAAAAACTTAGCTACGTCATTGGCGTTACTAGTGGGGGTGGCTTTAGTCTCCGCCCATCGAGTACCGTAATCAATAGCAACAAGAATGTATTTGTTTCCTGACACGGTTTTTGGAAAAGGGCCTAAAATATCGACACCAATACGTTCGAAAGGTTCACAGATAGGTAATGGTTCTAATAACCCTGCTTTCTTTTGAGGAACTCCCTTTTTCCCCTGACATCCCCTACAACTCCTTACATAGGCCTGAATCTCTTTTAGCATATTGGTCCAATAATAACGACGTATAATTTTGTCTGCGGTGCGAACTACTCCTAAGTGACCGCCAAAAGTGGGATTGTCGTGACTTTCCCTCAGAATTTCAGCCTTTAAGCTTTCTGGGACTACTAATAGCTTGTCTCTACCACTTGGGTTAGAGTTATTTTTGTACAAAACACCATTCAGCAAAGAAAAATTTTTCGCTTGTCGGCTTAACTTATTATCGATTCCTGACGGTTGAGTCAACTCAGAAATTAAAGGTCTTAGACTCACATCAGAATATTGCAGCTTAGCTAAATCCACATCATGCATCACAAAAACAGGTAACTCAAGGGATTTTTCTTCGTCAAGGGCTGTCCCTGTGTTGACAGCATTTCTACTCAAACTGTCTACATGTACATGAGTTTTTCCACTACTATAACATACAGTGTACTCATACTCCATCAATTTCAATGCCCACCTGGTTAACCTTCCTGCGCTATGAGCATTAAATTTCAAACGATTCAAATAACATAGGCTATGATGATCGGTTACAATTTTGAATGGCTTCAGGTAAATGTAAGGCCGAAACTGGTCTAAAGCATAAATCAAGGCTAAACATTCAAGGTGAGTTATAGGATATCTAGTCTCAGCTGACGTGAGAGTTCGACTGGCATAGGCAATAGGTTGTAATTTTCCATCAATTCTTTGTAACAATGTGGCTCCTATCCCTAAGGTACTAGCATCTGTATGTATTTCAATGGGCTGGTTTTCCTGGAAGTGAGCTAACACGGGGGAAGAAATCAGCTTTTCTTTCAAAATTTGGAATGCTTGTTCTTGCTTGTCGGTCCAGATAAACTTTTCATTTTTCTTTAGCAATGTCGACAAGGGTTTCGCAATCTGAGAGAAATTTGCTATAAACTTACGATAGAAAGAAGCTAGGCCTAAAAAGCTTCTCACCCCTCGTTGGTCCTTAGGTGTAGGAAATTGTTTCACTGCTACTACTTTATCGGGGTGGGGTCTAATCCCTTCATGGTTAACCAAATGTCCCAACACATCGGTTTCAAAATAACCGAAGGTACATTTTGACGGTTTCAAGGTTAAATTAGCATTTTGCATCCTTTTAAAAACTTGTTCTAATCGGTCAAGATGTTGATTAAACGTACTGCCCACTACTAGAATGTCATCCAAATAGACTAAGCATGAACCCCACTTTAACCCTGCCAAAGTCTTATCCATGTATCTCTGAAAAATTGACGGAGCGGTTTTCAAACCAAAAGGAAGGGTTTCAAAACAAAAAGTACCATCGGTGGTAACAAATGCAGTTTTTTCCTGATCCTGTTCAGCTACTCTCAATTGGTGGTATCCTGAATTCATATCCAAGTGAGTAAAATACTTAGCACCAGTCAAGTGACTTAAGAAATCATCTATTCGAGGAAGGGGGTATTTATTATCCTTAAGAATAGTGTTAAAACGACGGTAGTCCACACACATCCTATAATCGTTGTCTTTTTTTCTAACAAGAACAACTGGTGAACACCAACTCGTGTCACAGGGTCTCACAATCCCATTTTTAATGTGTTCTTGTACTATGTTATGAATAATTTCCCGTTCCCCAGGAGAAACTCGATAAGGTACAGATGATATGGGTGTGCTGTCCCCTGTATCCAGAAAAACTACTTCCTCTTTTGTTCTCCCTATCTGGCTGGGGTCCCAACTGAAAACATTTTGATATTTATACAACAACTCTACCAGTCTGTTTTTTTGTTCCTCTGGTAACTCTGGATTAATGTTTAATTTAGACACATCAAAATCGACATTATTTTTATCTCTAGCTTGTAATACCTTAGTTACTTCTTTGTTCTCGATACTGGGTGTTTCCTCAAACTCATTTAAATATCCTAATTTCATTCCCTTATGAAGAGTAACTGACTGGTTAGTAGTATTAGTAACCCAAATGTGAGTATGCTGTTTTCTGTTTACAATACTCCTAGGTACAAGTACAGAATATCTGTTGTAAATATCCTCCTTAGGCTCTATCAGCACCTCATCAGGTAAATTATTTCCTTCAAAATTAATTTCGATAAGATGATGCATCCTTGGCTCTACTCTAACATGATTGTGAACTGTCACACAACCTAACCTGAAAATATTTTCTGGCTCGATTTGGCTTAACTCCTGTGTTCCATCCTGACCTACATTATGATTAACCCGATTTTGGTTTTGATCTACTTGAATTTTGTCTCTTTTTACTTTGGTTTGGCTTTTAACCTCCCTTATTTCGGTATTTGTGGTATTTACGAAGCAATCAGGACGTGTTATGGTCAATGACATTTTCTGGCCTCCCTTACAAGAAATTTCTGCTCCATATTTGGTTAAAAAATCACATCCTAAAATGATCCCTTTTATTGGGGCTTCCACCAGACCTACCGCATGTGAATAAACATACTGTCCTAATTTAAATCTTAATTTGGCCATCTTATTAAGTTTCTGAACTCTTCCTGAGACTCCTGTAAAACCTCTTGGTTCTGCGGATTTCCAACAACTTTTCGGTACTAATCTATCCTCAATTAGTGATACCGCAGCTCCTGTATCGATAAAAACGGGGATTTCTTTTCCGAACATTTTTGTCTTCTGACTTAAAATACCGTCATTTTGTAAAAGAGACATTTGGTTAACAAGGGACGAGTTGTCACCCCGACCGACTCTCGCCCTATTTAGTTTCCCTGTTGTGACGTTTTGCAATCTCGTATCAAGTGACCTGGTCGTTTGCATTTTAAACAAATCGGCCTACCATCTGAGGTCCACTGTGGTCTGTCAGTTATTTTTGGAAATGAATTACTTGGGGTCTGCCTGAAAAAATTGTTGTTCTGATTTCGATGGTATTGTGTTAGTGTACTGTTATTTTTGTAATTTCCTCCCTGAGTTCTAAACTGTGACTTTGGTTGTGCCTGTAATCTCATGGTATCCAGTTCCCCGCGTAATTGTTTTAATTGTTTATTAAACTCTATCAAACTGTCCTCAATTCTCGTGTTGATAGATGACAATTCTCTTTCTGGTGTTTGAATTTCTTTAAGATTTCTGATAGGTACTTGTTCCTGTTTCGAATTTACCCACTGTGTCCTCTCATGATTTTTAGCGTAATACAGACCTGCCTCAATATTCCTCAAATTACCTAGTAACTGTTCCACAGTATTGTTTGGGAAAAGCATAACTTTCTCTACAATGTCTGGCCTTAACCCACGCAATACATATCTAACCTTACTAGCTTCATTCATCTTAGCATCAAGTCGGTTACAAAGATTCAATATGTCGTACACAAATGACTCGAAAGGTTCATCTACTGCTTGTACTCGCGCCTGCAATCTTAACTCTAAGTCCTCTATGTGACCCACTCTCACAAACGCATCCCTTAATTTATTTGCTAATTCCTCAAATGTAGTTAAATTCTCCAATGTGCTCTCACAGCTGTCATACCATTTTAAAGCAGGCCCTCTCAAAAATGTAGGCAAGTATGACAAACATTTTTGCTCATTCCACCCATTTACCTTGGCTGCTCTGCGAAACTGTTTTAAAAATTCCTCAACCTCCTCACATCTCTTTCCAAAAAAATATCCCGGGTCCACAAAACACCTGCCTGTCTCCATGTTTAAATTCTGATCTTTCAATTCTGGTTTTATGTCGCTTAATTTATCTTTTAACACTTTCAATGATTCATCATCTGACGAAGAACTACTATCACTGTTCTCAGGGTTTTTTACTTTGTCATCCAATATTTCAATTGTGTATTTACTAGCCATCCCTAATAGACTCCACCTTAAATTATTTTCATTAGTCCTTAACTTAAGCATACATTTCACATTTCACCTTAAATTAATTATTGTTAGACAAATACAGCCATCCCTGGTCTCCCACTGGTTTCCTGAAATAACCTAAAATAAATTTTATTATCATTACACAATTAATCCTATAAACACATCAATCTTAATACACCAGCTGCACTGCATGCTCTTCTTCTTCACTAAAATAAATCAAAATGTTAGACCACACCTAACACTCTTATCTTAATTTATTTTTCAGTATCCCAACATTCTTTATACCTACTAACCGGCGATCTCCACCATTTGTCACGTCTCACTTTCAGAGGGGGGGTTCAATTCTTCAAAAATGTAGCTCTGAACATAAGAAACTCAAAACATTAACTAGCCATAGAGCATCTCACTGAGGATTGAATCTTAGTAGGTGTATTCTTATACAAGAATAGAAAATCAGGATACTGAGAAAAAAATAAGAGTAACCTAAAAACAATAGAACAATCACATTTATTTATAACAATTAAATAAAGCTGACAAATAATGAGGCACCTTCCATGTCCGCTACCAGCCTTATAGATATTCCGACAGAAAAACAATAAACCATATATAAGATTTTCTTAGTAGTACTAACACATTAACATAATCGTAATAATTTCCTCCAGGCCACCCAGTGATACCAAGCTTCATTAGCTCTTCCACAACTTCATTTTTAAAATTTATTAAGAACATCCACTACCTTGAAACGGATTTTAGAAATTATTTAGTTTAAGTTTATAACGTCATCATTTACATGAAAAGACAAGGATCGTGATGCAAACAAATTACCGAGTTATACTTGAAAATAAAAAGGGAACGGTAGTGCTCAACGTATTACACGTTAAAACCACTAAGTTTCTAAGAACAAATTATTTATAAGAGCAAATAATACACCAAACGAGAATTTTTAAAGTTAACTACGAAGAAACACTGAAGGCTAAGAGTCCGGCATCACTCAGGCGCCATTTCCGATAGCACTCACCTAACCATTACCAAGTCGCCGCGCGGCCGGGCAGCATGACAGCCTTCCACAGGATTACCGCCCCGCGAAAACATTTTACATCTCTTTTAAGCTATTTTCTTGGCCGCAAAACCCCTACGGGGAAAACATCCTGACGGGAAGTTTTCCTGTGTTTTACAAACACGTAAAGTTATTACAACAAGCCGGCCGCGCGGTCGGCCGCGCCAGGTTGCCCACGTAGTCAGAAAACCGGCCGCTAGATTGCGACACTCGCCTGCGCACGGCGACTGCGCACAATCTGCGCTCTCAGCTGGCCTCAAAAAAAAACGACAAACAAGTCTGCGCCGCGTTTCTCTGGAACTGCAGCAAACAACGTGTCAGCTGGCCTGGCTGAAACGCGGTCACGCCTGCGTTCCCAGACAAAGACGTGCAAGACTCGCACTCTTCCAGCCCCCCCGCAAACCCAAATCCAACAAAGGTGTTACCCCATCTTAGCGTGAGGGAAACCAAGTCCCGAACTAGCGAAAAGAATTTAAAATTGTATTTTCAACAAATAAACTAATTAAATAAATTAATGATAATTTTGAGCTACGCGACAATATGTACCTGGAATACAAATTTAACATTCTACTTTGACCAAATGAGACATATCATAATCAAGATTTACAAAACAAAAAAAAAATGTTATAATTTAACTAGGATAGTTCATTGTAAAATTTACTGCCTTAAAAGATTTGTTAGCCCAACCAATGCGGGTCTATGTATATTTTAGGTAACAATTTCTGATTTGACAATATCAAATATCGTTGACTGTTCACTCTGGCGCTGACTAGAAGCGAGGAGAAAATGTGGCGGCTATGATGTTAACCGGCTGTAGAAACACGTGGAATTCATATCAATTCATCAAGGAAAAGAATGTCAGCTAGTGGCTGAACTTAGCGATGGACTTGAACCGGAGAAAGACCCCAACTCTTTGACCATATCCTGGACCTCACTGAAACCAAACGAAAAGGAGGCCCAGTGGTCAAGAATAGAAATAAAGGGTACAAGAAACAAGGATCGTCAAATAAGGGCAAAAAATTAAGTAAAAAAATTGGTTGTCTGTAATGTCGGTTTACGGACGATAGTTTAACGTGACAACGTCATAACAAAACATTGATGAAATGATTGCATACTTTTATGAATAAAATTGAATCATTTTTATTGAATTATCACTATTTTGTATGGATACAAAGAAGGAGTGAAATGATATCTACAATTTAATTGATAAATTTACTTTTATTTGCACTCATTAATTCAAATATGTTTATAACTTTAACGAAGAGATTATATTTTTAACTATAACTTCTATACATGTTTGCTATTTAACTTCTTCCTATCTGTGTTATTCTGTTAAGGATAGGACGATGATAGGAAAAGTAGGAAACGAATGGGAGTGTTTCAAGTTTAATGTGCCTCGAAAAAGTCAAATCGATGGTTGTTCCAATCGAGTGGAAGAGTGATAAATGCGGCGCAAGCGTACAATGATCGTAACGGGACACAGCGTAACGGGATAATGTGCGTTACGGGACACTTTTTCGTGCGTGCGGCCGGCGTTCATCGATTTATTAGACGTTGTCAAGTCAAAAAAATGTATGCAAGTATGGGAGTGCTAAGTTATGATATTGTGCAAGTTGCAAGTGTACAAGTATGTAAGTATGTAAATGTGCAAGTGAGCAAGAATGCAAGTGTGTAAGCATGCAAGTGTGCTAATATCCTGCGTCATTTTTTCCTCTCCCCTGCCGTCTCGTGCTTTACTTGTACCCCCACCACCTACCTAACTATTCCTCTTACGCGATCAAAATATTCGTAAGGCTCGAAAATTTTAGCCCCCTCAGCAAAGTAGTTTCACTTCAAAAATATGTCAGTCCTTGGCTGGATAATTTAACTGATGAAATAACAAACATTCTGTGTGGAACCGAGCCGTAGAGTAACTTTCATTTAGAACGACAGCAAAATAAACTCGAACTTGTATAAAGGAGGGCAGCCTTCTTTTCACAGACGAGAGAGCCAAAACCCGAAGTTCCCCGAAGTTCATTTTTTTTTCTTCGTATCTTTAATGTAGCTATACTAACCGAATCAACCGTCCACAAAGTTTTAAAGTATTTATAATGTAGCTAACCTAACCTAATTGACCATTAGTATCCTTTTATCAACACCGCCATATTTATTTGCAATGAACAAAAAAAAACCGAAGATGCATGATCGGGCGTTTGGCTCTTCGTCTGTGAAAAGAAGGCTGCCCATGAAGGAGCGCGGAGTAGTCGGGCAGCAGACTCGGGGCCTGTGAACATGAGGTGCGTGGCGGCAGTAGGGTGGGGTGCGCCCAACTTGAGGGCTGCGGGCGGGCAGAGATTGGGCACGGACCCCCAACTGCAGGCCTCGCCCGGAATCCGATTACCCGCAGTTCGGAAAGAGTAATCGCCTCGTTTACCCGCGGAGCACGCCTTGGCCTAGGGGGTGGGGATGAGGTGGCCCCCGGAATGAGCGTAAACGAATTTATAGGTTTAGGAGGGGTTACGCTTGACGCTTCGCTTAGACCGTGCATTTGGCACTTTTTGTTTGTTGTCTGTACACAGAACCGTCACGTGAAACTATTTAATAAACTCAATCTGTGATTTTTTTTAGTTATTGTTTTAAGGTACGTTTTTCGACATTAAAGATAACAAATTACGAAACAAAAAACAACAAATGAAGATCAGTTAAATTTTGGATTTACGTTAAAAGGGTAAATACAGGAACCAAATAATTCCACCTTTAAGTCACCAGTTTTTGGCCGTAATTGTTTTATATAGTTTACTTTTAAAGATTGTGAAAGCATGGTATAGTTTGATGAATTACTTGAAATTTATAGCGACTGGCTGAGGAGTCGTGGACAAATGGTAGTGATTTTTTTTTTTGATTAATGAAACAAAATTAATACTTTGAACAGACATTATATAATGCTTTTTGGAAAATATCTTAACATGTTATTACCGTCTTAAAGAAGCCATATTTCTGACATATAAAGATATAAATATAGTAAAAGCGCAGAAAATGTTGAAACCAAGATGACGGCTTTAAATTCTTAACCTTACTTCTTTAATTCATTCATAGAGAGATTTTTTTTTATAGTCACAATGCTCATTCATTGTAAGGACTGAAAACATTTTCGGTTCATTGACGGTAATCTACACACTTGGAAAAAAATGTCCACTGTTCAAAGACGTCTCAACAAAGGAATAAGCATCAGTCTTTCAGTCTTTCAATGATTCCAAATCATCAGTTCCTAGTGATTTGTAGTGATGTTTTCTCTGTTGTTTACTGTAAATACTGTTTAAAATTCGAAGTTTATTTTAGGAGATTATTACACAGCAGAAATTACTTTTCTTAAAAAAGCAACAATTTCGTCAAGTAGAAAATTTCTCAAAAAACAAACAACCAATTCAAAATTCAAAATATATGTTTTAAGTGTAGTTCACAATATTTTCCGCGGATCATTATTTAAATTCAGCAGTGCAAAATTCCAACCTATTTATTTATCTACCGTGAAGGTAAGAAACGTTCGTGCGGCGCAATGTTCTTCCAGAACATTAACTGAGCAAATATTAGGTTGAACATCAAATTTCAACTTCATAATTCTGAAAGTTCGCTGTGTATTCACGTCACGAAAACGTTGGCTTTATCAACGTTTCCAACTTCATTTGCGTGTCTGCAAACCTTTTCCTCTTGCCCTTCATTTCCTATTCTCTCTTCTCTTGGGAGAGTGTTCTCTTGAAATGGGTTAGCGTATTTTTTTCTTTCCATCCACAGTACTCACGTGATATTTTTTTTACGTCGCATGAGCGGACGAGTGCATTTTCAGTCGGTGCGGTATGTAATACATCATACTCAAACACAGAACTTCCCACGGAGCACAAGACAGAACCTTGGTCTCATGCCATCATACATTTTCCTTTATTAAAGTTTATATTTTTCCGCCTCATAAAATAAATACTTTTTCCCCCTCTGATTGTCCAGATGTTGAGCAGACAAAGCCAATACTACATTGAACTGTACACTATAAACAAAATTTTAAAAATCGTCAAATACCATTTTTGCTAAAATTATCTTGTTTATAACGATTACAAAATAATTCTGAGGATTTTATCAAATAATTTCATAAAAGATTTTGCTTGATATATAACAGTACAATCACCAACATGTAGCAATCGAGGACAGGCAGTTTTTTTTTTTTTTTTTGCTAATTACAGACAGAATAAAATTGGCAAACGAACACTATATCGATATAGACTCCTCGAATTTTAACTGAAGTCTTCTTTTCGCGACTGAGCTTTATTTCTTTCAGGTGTCTCAGTAGCGTTCATAACAGTTAGAGACCCTGGAGTAAAATACTTTTTACGGTACCTGCATTTAATGTATGACAGAGCCTGGATTTTAAACTCTATTGAAAATATCTCCACTTTTAAATCAGCCATGTTTTTAGTGTACCGAATACTATAAATTATTTTACTTTTTAGTAAAATATGTATTTTTTTTTTTTTAGTTTTGATATTTTATTGAATCTCTACGTCTCGTCTAAAGGGAGGTAACACAAGACTCAAAGGCATAACGTTAAATAACTTATGAAAGGGAATTAGGATTGGCCTGTGTTAAAAAACCATTCTTGAAATTGTTTGAAGATAATTCTAGAAGCCATATATAAAATTAAAACCATCCCCTTCGGCACAGCCCAGGTTTCACAGGCGCAGGTAGATTTTGTTCGTACCTATTTCATGTCTCACATTCTATAATTTTCTGAAGATTTCTAGAAACTTCTGCAGAATTTTGGGAAACTTCATTTATGTACACAATATTCAATATTTTCTCCAACTATCCAAAATAATCGATTAAAAATTTACTCATAATCCATGTAGCAAAGATGTTTCAAATGTTTTAAATATAATGCATCCAGCATTGAATAATTGTAACGGATTTCATACTATGCCTACTAAGGTAGTTATGAATTTATTTTACCTTCAAACGCTATATATTTCAAAAAAAAATTGTTTTGGCCCAAGGTTTAAAATATTTTTTTAGAAAGTTTACAATAATTTTGAACGAATTTTATAGTATCCGTAATGAGAGAGCTTTCATTTTTTTTTTTTTTAAACCCTTTTGTTTCTGCCCCTCGCATAATAAATAGTTCGTCTCATGAAAAAATTTTCAGCCAAACGCTTGAGATATTCAGAAATATTGTAATAAATAAGAGTAAGGTTATATTATATTGTAAATGGTATGGAAATATGTTTTTTTTTTTAGTTCAACCCCGATTTTTTCAACCCCTTCTATCAATTATTCATCTTATCAAACATTGTTTCTGACTAAATTTTAAGATGATATTTGAAATATTTGTAAACAATTTGAACTGTTTTGATGGTGTGCCTACTAAGGGAGTTATGAATTTTGTTTGTCCACCAAACCCTGTTTTTTCTAACCCTTGAAGTTATGGTTGTTCAAAAAAAAGTTTATTTTGTCAAAATTTTTGGTATTCTTTTAAATAAATATGAAAACTTCATTAAAATTGCGATATTTCTCATATGAATGTTTTTAAAACGATTTTTCAGTTTTTAAAACACTTCTACACCTTTGGTCAGATTTTGATCATTAACAAATTACGGCCGAGATTCTCTATTATTGTATTATATGTATTGGTTTGAAAGTGATCTTGAAAAATTACGGCATTTATGATGTCCATAAAAATTTATATATAGCCTATATATACACACTTTTGAGTTGACTGGTTTTCGGCCAATGAACCATGAAACGAAGAACTACGAAAACATTTTTCCCTGAGTCGCGCCATGGTAACGGCTACAATAGGCAGTCTTTCTTTGAAATCTACCTGGAGTCCGGCTATCCACGCTGGTATTCAGCATGGATCCTCTCGTGTGAAAAACAATTTTTTTGCAGTTTTAACCAAATTTTTGAGGATTTTTCGGTTCAATAACAATTTCAAATATCAAGTATATTAATGGAAAATTTTATATTATATAGTCAAAATGCATTTTAAATAATGATAAAAGTAATATTTTGGCTTCGGATAGCAAAGAAGAATTAAATAGTAAATATTACCTACTTAATATTTTTGTTCTTAAAAGTTTAGAATCACAACATTTTTTACATACTTACATAACTGCAGAAAGCATTTGTGAAAGATTTTATAAACAGATGGCCCATAAATCAACGTCAAGTCGAGAACAGCTAATAGGTTAATGTTCTTATTCAAAAACTAAAATTAAAAAGTGTTACGTTTATGAGTTGTAGGCCTATGCATTTTTTCATAAGTTTTAAAATTCCTCTCGTACACTAAATCATTAGATATGTATATACTGTGACAGCTAATTTTGGTCTCGCAATCCTTATTACGCATTCCTACTATTAAAACTAATTAAAAATAAAATTAAAACGTTATATGTTTGGGAAAAAATTATTGGTGCGTTTTATGCGGCTAAATTTTTGAAACGGATATTTTGACTATTCATACTGTAAAACAAATATGCTTTGCCAACATAACAAGCTATTTGCTTAAATAAACAATATTTTCAAACAACTTGTTATGTTAAAAAAACGAACTATTTATTCTTAGTATGAATTGTCAAAGTTACCAAATTAAAAAAATTTTCATGCATAAGTCGTATTGAGAATTTTTTCAGAAGTATAGCATGTTTGATTCTTTATTGAACTGTCATCAATCAAAGAGTTATTCATGTTTGCACAACAAAATTATGTAGTTACAGTTTGTCATGATTCGGTGAACGGTTGTTTTTGCTGTGTAACATTTGAACTCTCGATATATGGCAATTGGTAGCAGTAACTCCCTGAAGGGAAGGGAAGTTGCATGGAACGGAAATATGTAACCACGGTGCCTGCCATCTGTGGCGGATGGCACCAACCAATGTTCACAAAGCCAAAGGGAAACTTAAGAGTATTAACTGTTTAGTGAATTTTTACCAGATGGGCAGTATTTTAATAACATTAATTGCCAATTATCTTTGAAAGATTTGTGCAATAGGAGTGCATGACTTGATGTAAGCTTTTGGACATACGCCATTGCTAAAGCACATGGGTTCAATTTTTCTGTGCTGTCATCATTTGTGGGTTTTTTTTTTCGTTCTGTTAGTCCATTTTTCTTTGTTTTTCTTTGTTTGTTGACCATATTTTTGTTATGGAATATTATGTGGTATTTATATCCTGTTGACAACAGCAATTTATTGATTAATTTGTGTTTTTGTCTTTTGTGTTTTTTGTAGTTTTCTTCTACAGACACATGTGATTTAGCAATGGCGTATGTCCAAAAACTTACATCATGTCATTAATTGTCAAATTCAGTTCCAAAGACGCTTTTATCGAAACAGTTTCATTACATAGTTTAACCTTTCGCTATGCAAATCTAATGATTACATAAGCATAGTAGTAGCTGTTCCATCAAGTAATTCTAGCGGCGGGTGAGGAAACTACGTGTGATTCGCGTTAGTAAATTTAGTTGAAAAATACAATTTTAGAATATTTAACCCCGCTCTGCATTTAGTGTCGTAGTTTCGTGTTGTAAGTTTATTAACAACATGAGAACTTGCTCGTTACAGAGGTTAGATGTTTGCACAGCACTGGGGATTACTGAAGCACTCGCTCACTTTTTGTCTAACGCGGTGCCAGTTCCCTCGCCACTCTGTCATGCTCACGTTTGTAATGCGTTTAGGCCCATTCCATTATAAGTCGGGAACGCAAAAAAACGGATACGGAAACTCGGGAGAGCAAGATGTTTTACGTTTCACTATCCAGCTGCCGATTTCAAGACTACACGGAATATATAACAAACGGCAACCAATGAGAGAGAGTGCTTGGATATTTTGTGACTAACACAATAGTTGCAACGTTACCTACAGGTGTTAGATTTAAAGTTCAATTACTAACCTACTAATGCAGTTCACAATGTGCAGACATTTAAAGAATGAATGTCAAGGTAGGTTATTGAAGCTATAAAATGTTTAGAATATTACGGTAACGAATTACTCAATTTATAGAAAAATTAATGACTATAACATACGATAATACAGTTCAGATTAACATATATAGTAAAAATAAACATAAAAGTATTCATAGGACAGTGGCCGTATACAAATGTCCTTGTACTTGAAGCTCTTTTTGAATTATTTAAAACTTACTTAATCAAAAATGGCTACCATAGTGGTCAAATACTCCTCTCCTAATGGTATGCAGTGTAACGTAAACAGGAGATATTGTAGTTTCCCAGATAATACGAACGCATCCATGTATGCATGCGTATCATGTAGATAGGTACTACTCGTATTTCCGTGATTTACGTACAAGCATACAACATCCGTGTCTCTTCAATGGCATTATAAAACGGGCCTTATAATATTAAACTTTATTAATCACGTTAATAATAAATGAAACGAACGAAGCGACCAATAAATATTGTTACGAACGTGAGCAGGGCCGCGACGCGTGCAGGTTCGGAGCTGGCTGGCGGCCCCGCACGGCCACTGACGTCACGTGGCCGCCGCAACGTGAGACATGCCGCGCGCGCCCTCCCCTTACCCCAGCGGTGCCCTGCCTCGGCGCTGCTACCTGGCACCTGGCAGCAATTGGGAATTCCACGCGAGCTGCCGATGCTTTTCTCGACGCTTTGGGCGTCGGGTCGGCGCGGAATGACGCGACTGGCCCCAGCCGCGCCAGTCAATTCTATAAATGGCACCTGGGCCTATATAAGCCCGGGACGCCGGCCTCGCAGCGGTTTTTCGGGGCGATAGTATCGCGGGTGCGGCGAGAGTCCCGAGCGATCTTCCGAGCGAAGCGTAGAGAGGGGAACTCGGCGAAGGGAAGTGCGACGGCGGCGGCGGAGTGCGGCGACGGAGGTCCACGAGGGGTGCTGCGGCGAGAGTTGTGCCAGAGGTGCGGCCCAGCGAGGTGTGTGGTGTATGAAGACGAGTGACTGGGGAAGCAACATTTTTTAAGTGTAATTGATTATTTGTTAGTGATGTAAATATTGGTAATCAATAAAACTGTGTAGTAAAATCTTTAATTTGTATATCCATTTGCGAACTCGGTATTTTCCCCGCAACGGCGATTATTGTTTTAACAAGGGTAAAAATTTTTTTTTTTTCAGGATATAATATTTTAATTATTAGTAACGTCATTCAAAAATGACTTTTATTAAAATTTCGGGTTTGTGCCAGCGTAAAATTTAAAAGCCTTGATAAGCTGTAGATTGCAACCCTGGTACAATTGACTACAATTTTCGTTTCTAATCGTAATGGACTGTAAAACCCATTTCAAACCGATTTTTTATGAACTTTTCTCTCGCAAACATGTAAATTGGCATCAGGTGTGCTTTTTAGCACAATTAACCGCCATGATAGTCTAATATAAACCGCTTCCAAGGTCGTAATATACCACTCTTGAGCTGAAATTATTCAAATGTGTTTGGCGTACGTGTTGAATTACGAAACCACAGGAATTTAAATTATACAAGTGGCTAAATCCTACCTGCTGAAATCTTCGTATCCGTTAAATTTTCTGTTTTAGTAAATATAGGCACAACAAATTATGACTTGGTGCAAGTACATATTGTATTTAAACATTCTTATGTTTTTGGCTTTCACAGCTTAAGCCTAAACTATTTATTTTAACAACTATGATGAACAATGTTGGTAGAGGCGTATCGGTTTCATAGTACCACAACACTTCTGCATTTAAAAAGATGTATATGTTATTTTATTAAATGTTTCGCAAAAATATTAACTAATTTATGAAACTGCTGCAATAAATATAAGCCAGTGCTGAAGAATTATTTTAATTTTGCAGCTTATTTACGGATCTCAAAATTTTGCTTCTGATATCTCTCGTATTTTTTCAGTTCATTCCTTGAAATTAAATATTCGTTTTTCATGTTGCGGTACATGAATAAATATACAATACCAACCACTTTGAGATTCGAAACTGCATAAAAAGATGTGTGAACTAACATAACGTGCACTGCGTCAATGTAATGTGTAATATTTATTACGGCCAGGAAATATTTATTAGCGATAATTTATAAACCATAAATCAATTTTTTTATGAAATATAGATTCCACATAACTTCAGTACATCGTCATTTTTTCGGAATTCTAGCGTACTGATTGAGTGCTGATCGGCTTGATGTAGTTTCTTGCCAAGTAATTATTTTATTTTAACTCACTGCGTTCTATAGGCAATTTATATTCAGTTATTTTATCACTGCTCTAAAATCCCATACAACTAAAATAATTGGTTTACTTTCAAAGGTACTTTCATCATTTTACGGAAATACCCGAACGGCCCGAACACGTATTTGCCCCGATAAGACGATAACTTCTGATAACTTCTTCTAATAACTTTGAACAGCTTCTTCATTGGAAGCCGCGGGGTAGCTAGGCTTGGCAGGCAACTAACTTGAGGGAAGCCTACAGTTCACACGGATGAAAGTCACACCCAAACACTTCCGAAGCTCTCCGGATTTAATCGATCGCTTGTGAAAAAAAATACACCACATTGCAAAGGTTTATATTTTTTTACAATCATAGAGTATTGTGAATAACACTAACCTACCTAAGCAACCTTTCATTTTAGTCACGATAACCGAACCGTCCCGGAAAATAATCCATAAAGAACTATTAATTATTTCGCTGCCATAACCTAACCTATCCTAACATTTTACTTCGACGAACTTAGGTAATATCCCAGTTTAATACGTAGTGCTGATATCTTGAAGCGCGGGAAGTTTAAAAAAAAACATGCGTCTCTTACACTAAACATTTCAAACAATAACAGTCTTACATTTATCGTGCCCGGAATTGTTGCACTTCTAGTTCTGGCCGGGCATGTCGCTGAAAAACACAACGCAGCTGAACCCGATCCCGCCTAGGAGGTCTCACCGCTTTCAATCAGTCCGTTTTTTCCAATAACCGTATAACCCCGATCATAACTCCCTGAATGATCGCTACTTTTGCAGATTTATTGGTTCTCACCTGAGCATTAGCCTGCTGTGTATATATATCTTGCTCGCGATTAAAGTTAAAGAGACCCGAGAATTTCGCGGATTCTTCTGGCCTCAGGATAGAATTCAAAGTTATAGGTGTGCTCGACCCATGTTTACTTTCCCATTGGTTGATTTCTTAGCGAGAACATTTTTATCCTTGTTATTTGGCACTACCTGATTCGCTCACTTCTCTCCTAGCTGGGCATCATTGGCTCACGGTCGTAGAGGGGTGTGTCGAAATAACTGCGTGCCAATTATGAACACAGTGCGAGAGTGTGAAGGTTTGCATTCTAGCTTGCGACTAAATGAATCAGCGAAATTTCCGGGTCTTTATTTATTATGGTTCGTTGATCACAAAGCCTCGAAGAATACTTGAATTTTAGGTAGATTTAGAAGAAATACTACCTAGTGTAGCCGTTACCGTGGTGCGTCTTTCAGAAAATTTGTTTAAAGTTTTACGTTTCATGGTTCACAGACACCAAAACTTACGTTAACTTTAAATTTTATATATTTATTCATTTATTTATATATCTATATTTATATGGCTTTTTTATGAACTCAATAACTCACTTCCAAACTGATACATAAAATATTAACACTGGAAATCTCTATCGAGTTCGTTAATGGGCAATATCCGACCAAAGGGGTAGAAATGGAAAAATTTTAATTGAAAAACCGAAAAATTGTTATAACCCCATAATATGATTAATATTACATCCGTTTGAACGTATCACGAGTCTTAGGAGTAATGCCGAAAACGTTTGTCTAAAAACAATTTTGATACGACTAACAATAACTGCAAGAGGTGAAAAAACAAGGGTTGGAGGACAAAAAAAATTATAACTCATTTCGTAGGCACACCATCTAATTCGTTTGGAGTGTTTGTAAATTGCATAATTTTAATCTATAACTTTTGTCTGAAAATTTCTTGATAAAATAAACCATTGGCTCATGGGGGTTTAAAACAAGGGGAGAAATTTTTAAAAAATCTCAAAATCTGTAGCTTGTACTCTATTAAATTCACTCCTTTTTATTGCAAACCCTAAAAATATTATCTACAACTTTCGTTCAAAATTATTTTCTATGTGACTTTTTATTACTGCAAGGGGTGTAAAAAACAGGAGTTGAAAAAAAAATACATAACTCCCATAATATGTATGCACACTATTAAATCCGTTCAAATTGTTTGTAAACGGTATAAATATTATCTTAACGTTTTGTCTGAAACAATTTTTTCTAGGATCAACCATAACTGCCAGGACTGGAATAAACAAAGGTTGGTAGACAAAACAAAATTCATAACTTCCCTAGTATGGATACAACTGTTTGTAAATCGTATAATGTTTATCTTAAACTTTTCTTTGAAACAACTTTTGATATTACAAACCATTTTTGCAAGGGGTTGATAAAACCTAGGGTTGTAATTAGAAAATAAATAAAACTTCCCTACCATGTACCTATAGTTTCGAATCCATTTTTAATTTTGTTTCACTTTCTCAATATTAATTTAAAATCAATCATTTATCCAACCAACCATTACTGCAAGGGGTGGAAACAACAAGGTTTGAAAGTAAAAACATTATCTTTATATTTTATTGTATAAATTCTAAACTGTGTCAGTAACTTTGGCTGAAACTATTTTTTAAGAAACGTATAATTACCGTAAAAATAGAGGGTGAAATTAAAAAAAAAAAAATCATAACTTTCTAAGTATCATATTCGTTCCAATATATTTTAACCATCTTAATTAATATTATTTGAAATCTTGGTGCAAAGTAAATGTTTATATGACTTCGCTGTTAGTGCAAGGTTTGAAAGATAGTGTTTAATGGTAAAAAAATACTTTATTATAATATAGTATGGAATTAATTCTAAGCTTTTCAATGCTGGATATATTGAGTTTAAATTTACGTAGTATTTTCGCTGCATGGAAAAGAAGCAAATATTTAATTGATCTTTTTTTTTATATTGGAAAACATAAATATTATATATATATATATATATATATATATATGTTTCTTAAAATGTTCCAGAAGTTTAAAAAAGTTTCCAAAATATTTATATAGTAAATAGGTACTTCTAAATCTAGCTACGCATGTAATATGTGCCAAAAGGGATTTTTTTTCTGAAATAAAACCTGTATTATTTTTTGTGGTCCGATTTTAAAGACTTTTGAAATAGGTCAGGTCATTTCTGTTCGTGAATCAGTTCTAAAACACACATTATCGTCAGTGTGTTCGTTGCTAATAATTTTTTTATTATATTTTTATATCTGAAATTTAATTTGTAATAATAGGTGTGAATTTTTTGCGGGGAAATATTTTATTTTAATTTAGCTTCAAATCACTTCGCCTGAAAAATTTACAAACATTTCAGTAAAATAATTTGTCCCAAAGTCACTTTGCTTGAAGATAAATTCCATCCAATAAACGTGCAACGCATTGGGTTCACTCAGATCCCAATAGGTTAAAATTCTTCCTTGCACATAGGAGAAATAAAACACAAAACGATGAATGGCTGTGTTCTGATACAGGGCAAGTATTAGAAATCTGTGTAGGGGAAACTTCACCAAAACAATGGATTCGTGACAACCGTGGATAAATAATTCTATTCAAGAAAAAAAATCAGGGTAAGTCATGAGTTGTATATATAGCAATAGAAGCAATGAAACATTTAATATATGCCGCAAACCAATACAACAAATATTGCAGTTAAATATTGACTGGTCTAAGATAAAAAAAACTGGCCAAAAATAATAAATATTGACTCGAGCTCTAAGCATTAACAAGAAAAGATTACACAAAGTATACATTTAACATGAAAAATTTCGTTTTAAAATTATGTTAAAAGATATGAAGTTTCATACAGGATGTATGCACGCCCCACTTGGTGGAAGGGTTGAATCAGGCAAGTAGGCCTACTCCACGAGCTATGCACGACATGACCAAGAAAGAGAAAACTGTGCCCTCAAAACATCTGACTTGTTGAAGAAGATATTCAACGGCAAATAAACGCGAATGTGACTCGCCAACCAGACGCGCCAAGGTTTATCATGGCGACTGCAAACTGCGTGAAAATTACACTAAATTAAGATTTCAAAGGCAAAAAAAAATTTAGAATGTAATTTTTTTTTTGTAAATGGAACAGAAGTATTTGTGTAAAATTATAGATATTTGAGAATTTGTAAATTTTCATTAAAACAACTGTATCACTACAAATGAAGTGTTCGCAGAAGTTCGGGATTTTATGCCCGTTTTAAATTTTATCAAAATCGATTCAGTAATAAGGTCGTGATTTTGTAAGAAACATTCAATTTGTTACTCCATTGTTTCTTTCTAACCGATTTCGATTATTCTGGAACAGAAGTAGCCACATAATGTAATAAAAACTCACAGTTAGTTTATCCCGTCAAACAATAGTTACTTGTGGAACAGTCATTAACATCCTTCTATAATGATATAGCTAGGCGACACGGGCCTCTACAGAGATAGCAATAGGTACTAGCGTACAGCCTATGTTTAAGTTCCGATAATCATTTCGTTTGCAAAATCATCTAGTTTTTCTTTAATAAGTTCTCATACACATATTGTTACAAGCGCGAGCAGGGCCGTGACGCGCGTCGGCTGGCGTGAGGCGCGTGTCGAGTAGCCCACTGACGTGGGACAGGCCACGCATTCCTGGCCGGATTACCACCCTCCTCCTCTCTACTCCCCGCGCGGCGCCCTGCCTCGACGCCGGACAGCCTTAGGGAATTCCGCGGACCATCGCGAGAGCTGCCGATGTCCTTCTCGACGCTTCGGGCGTCGGGTCGGCGCGGGATGACGCGACTGGCCCCAGCCACGCTCGTCACTTTTAGAAGGGCGCCAGGGTCTATATAAGGCAGGACGCCGACCTCCACGACATGACTCGGCGAGGGAAGTGTGACGGCTATGACGGAGTGCGATGAGAGTTCGGTGACGGAGGTCCACGAGGAGTGCTGAGGCGAGAGTTGCGCGAGGGGTGCGGCCCAGCGAGGTGTGCGGTGTGTAATGACTTGAGATACTGAGGGAGAGTAATTGATTAGTAGGCATTTAAGTAAGATTATGTTTAAGTGTTGTAAATATTAGCAGTCAACAATACTGTGCTAAATAAACAAATAATTGGGCCATCCCTATACGAACCTAGTTCTTCCCACGACGATTATTTTAAAAAATCGTAACAATATGTTTTTATTTTTCCATGCCATTGTGTGGTGATGATACTGCGGATATCCGTTATATATAAGCGATATCAATGAGTATATACAGAGGTGAGTGTTTCAGAACTCTTCGCGATTAAACGAAAATCGAGCCCTCAGCAATGGGTAACAACACAGCTAGTACCTCACTGAGTTGGAATTCTGGAAAATGGAGAAAATTTTGTAGTTTTTTTTTTGTATTTTGGCTAGTCATACCCAATATTTAAACTTACCTGAGATAATCTGTGCCGCAAATTAGGGATTTTTCTCGGCACCATCTCGTGTTTTTATTTATTCGTACTTTTGATCAGTGATCAGGTGCTTACATTCAATCTTTTTATTTTTGTTATCCAATGGGCCCCTTATATTTAAGCCTTATACAGTTGGTCCGCCCTCTCACAGCGCTACCGTGCAAAGCTGCCGGTAGTGTAGGGTGACTAAATCATAAACTTGAAAAAACGGGATACATCCAAGGAGGGTTTGGGGACGATACCCTCCAGCTACAGGGGGTCCGAGGGGCCTGCATCGAGACGTAATCATTGAAACATGCTCTTTTTTGCTAATTTGTGACCTATAAATCTTTTCAATTTACCTATGAATATGATTGTAATTTAATTTAAATTGTAAGGCGTATAATAACTAAAAACAACAATTTTGCAGTGAATACTTATTTATTATAAGTATTATGACTTACTTCAAATCATAATTAAACAAATAACTAAAATTTTTAGTCAAAGTTATGTTAAAATCTTTATGATTTCAATTGGGGATATTTTTCTTTCGTTCCAGCCAATTTTAAAACCTCTTTCTTTTCCTATATAAAGTTTAAAAAACTAGAACAATCCATTTTTAAATTGTAGAGTACCTGCAAGATTGCAGAAAGGGTAACCACTCCCATCTTGTTCATCCATCCGTCCATTGAATGTTCATAAGCGAAAAGATTCTTTCAGTATTACCATTATGGGCAGCGATTGCAAACACATACTGGCATATATTCAAAAATTCAGAGTGCTGTTCTGACCTGGTATGCGTTTTAAAAAAAACAAACCCATTTTTCGTGACACTGAGGTTGTATTTTATCTTCATCAGTCTATTCTTTAATTTTTTCACTTACAAAATCCACTAATGGTGCCAGTTGATAAAATAGCAAAGCATCATTTATGTCAATGCTTTTTTCATTGAAGTAACAAATAGTTTCTTCAATTTGTTCCCAACTGGGGATCTCTTTCAAAAGCATCCATTTAAACTTTGAGAAAGTGCAGAGTGGTACACTCCATGTTTCAAGATACTGTATGCAGGTTTCATAAAAGTCATTAACTTCAGTTCTGAAGTTAATTTCGTTTTGTTCTTGTTGCATAATACTGCCACGCTTAAGATTGTATTTTACATTAAATGATAAGAACTGTTCTTTTTTTTTCTGGTCAAAGCTGTGAGAGTAGATTCCAATACATCATTAATTTCCATAACACTTTTTGTACTTCCTTCAATCTTTTTAATTCCTTGCTGAAAAGTATTGAAATGGCTATGGACAAACCATAGGTATGCCTCACATAAAGGATTATTAAAAAATGTTAACAAAATATTTGAAGCTCTTTTCTCGTTTAAAAAGAAATCCTTTAGAGCATCTAACAGTTTTAAAATTCGTTCTATTGCAGGCATCAAAGACAGCCAACGAGTTTTTGAATGTACTAAAATAGTGCCATATTCGACGTTGACCATTTCACAAAATTATTTTAGCCTCTCTGCTCGCACGGTGTATATAGACAAATAAGAGAAGAGTTTGACAATAATACCTTCGATGTCACATCTTAATATATCTGCTGTTGTACAAATGGAGTTATGTAATATATGCGCAGGGCAACCCACACCTTCAATACCACCATGTAAAGTAGTTTTTAATTTTTTAAATACTTTGTTTTGTCTGTTCAAACCACCAAATTTGGTTTTTTGTATTATCACGACAAAATGCAATGCAACTGTTTTTATTTAACTTGAACTCATCAATGCAATTTAAGCATAAACTAGATATCTCATCTGATGTTTCACACGGCAAAGAAGCAACTTTCAATAACTTTGACAGAATCCCTTCATTTATGTCAAAAAACTGAACCACAAAAGGAAAGATTTTTACAGCCTTGTGATTACTTGCATCAGTTGAAATGCCATTAAAAGGGGATTTATTTATCTGTTCAATACTAGTTTTCAAGCTGAATGGAGCTAAAACGCCAGTTATCAGAGCTGACAGCTTTGTTCTGGCAGAGATAAACTTAGATGCAATTGCAGAGTCACTAAACATAACGCTGTTTAACTTACTGATACAGTCATTTGACCTGAAGCTGTGGTGGTGCTTGATCGTATGAAAGGCCTGAGTTAACTCAGCAGCTCTAACTTTCGCTTCTTCATTTGAATCGTGTTTTATAAAATAATTTTCAAGAGACGTACTGCTACTTGGGGCACTCAGTCTGTTCGTATGTTTCACTGATGCGATGTGTTGTTTTTCATCTGAACGTCCACCATGAGCAATACTAAAAACAGTATTGCAAACTTTGCACTCTGCTTCATTGTCATAGCTTCCCTTTTTAATTTACTTCCATTCTTTAGAGTACTCCTCCTTAACTGACGCTTGGGCATAATTAGTAATTAATAACAATATGAGATGCATCAAACAAACACTTGTAACAAGACAAACACCCACACCCACAGCCACACTTACTTGTCTGACTCCGGTTGGATAGCCGCCTGCAGAATGGGCGAGTTCAACAGTCGAGGAGAGGGGAAGACGGGCCGAGGAGAGGCGCGATAAAATTGTATCATCAACCCAACGTTAAATACGGGACATTTAGGCGTCCCGGGAGACTTTTTCGGGACCCCGTGTACGATCTTTAAAAAACGGGACAATCCCATTTTTACGGGACGTTTGGTCACCCTACGGTAGTGCCATGTTAGCAGCGTGTTGTTTTCCCCGCCAGCCATCACGCCTGGCTTCAAGCGCCCGGCGCAGACGCTGAGTCTTATATTACATCCGGGCTCCTGTTCCCGTCACGCCAGACTCGCATGACGTCATGCATCCGGCCTCTGCAAGCACTCTGGCATTTCCTCCCACTCCCCGCCTCAGCACGACGTCGGCATGATTTTCCTCTCATCTCCCTCAAACATAAAGTCACCTGCCAATTTGTCGCCAGCACTTCCCCCTCCCCTTTTCTATACAAGTGCCAGCGCACATCACGCTGCCCTGTGCGATACCTGCCGGATAGTTCACGAACAAAATTAAAGCACTTTGTAGTTCCTTTGTACGCTCCCAGGCAGCGCCACTAACCGAGGCATCCCAGTGCCCCCCTTTTAACCTGTAGGCCATCCCATTGGATGCCCTTCTCCAGTCTCTCCTGTTAGCCAATCGGATCGCGTCCTTCTTGGACGGCTTCTTAATTACCTCTATGCCAACCTCACCCCTTTGCCCTTCTTTAAACCCCTAGGGGAGAACATTAATTATGCAGTTTACTCGACCAACCTTACAGCAGTTGTAGTGGGACTTAACGTTTGAGACTCTTTTAACTTCTGGTGGCTTTACATAAAGCACAGAAACGGAATATTAACTACGGAATGTAGTCATGTATATTTGGTCATTTTATTCCCAAAAATCTCCTTACACGTTTCGTGGTGATAATGTAGTGTTTGAGTTTTTTGTGTGACTTCGTCTGTGACTATTTTTTTTTTGCGGGGGGGGGGGGGGTTGAATCTTACTTATCATTTCTGCGGGAATGAAGCTTCGATATATCCCTCCCCACCCTCAAGCGGTAAGTGGGACTATACAGCCTGAATTTGAACTCCCCATACATTTTCAGACCGTCCTAGATCGCGCCCTTGTTCTATTAATTATTCTATTTAAATTTTTTTTACTGCTCAATTTTGCTCAGTTTGGGGGCCCAAAGTCTACTACCAACCCTTTCTTTCGGCTCCAGTCTTTCCGGAGAAGTTCCTGCTCCCAGCAGCTCGCATGACTCATTGAAGGACGTAGTTTCGGCATCCCTGAACGACTATTTAAGGAAGAAATTGCTTGCCAATAATCGTCGCAAACCAATCTTAGCTTCTCTGAGGTTTAAACCTGCAAGGAAGTGTGCATGTGTTGCGTATGCGTTCCTGTGTGCGTGAGTATATAGTACACATAATATGTATATGTTTACGTACCTGTGTGCGCGTTTGCTATGTATGCATGATGATTGAGTAGGTAACACTTAGGCATTCATTTTTCTGACAGTGATATTAAAGGGTTTTAATATTTTTGTTTAAATATAAAGAAAAAAATATTTTTTTTTTAGCGGCTGGATGAGTTGTAAAGTTTTAACTGCTTCTTAGAATTTACATCTTGAGAGATTGGATCAGCTCTGAAAGCATGGAAAACGAGAGATCTCTAAAAAAAAAAAAGTGTGCTAGTCTTTCAGAACTCGCTAGGGATGTGTAACATATAACCTCGGTAAAGAGCAATTTTGTGTGTTCTCATATTGCAAAAAAAAAAAAAAAAAAAAAAAACACGTGTAATACTAAAAATCGGATATGAAATTTAACGTAAAATACCTTAAAATATACGAAAACTGTGTTTCCAACTAAATTTCTAGACGCGAATCACACTAAGTTTCCGCACTTGCCGCTAGAATTCGTTACATGAGCAGCTATTACGCCGACTATTAAAACTTTACATTTGCAGACCGAAATTTTAAACAGTATAATGAGTGGCTCCGATAAAAGCTAAAAAGACTTGAAAATATACTAAACCCAGTCGATGAGCCGATTTTCGACAAGGAATTTTATTAAAATATCACCCAAAATAAAACAATAAATTGAACTGTTAGTTCTATAAAGTTTCCCTTCCCATCCACCACAGATGGAACCACCATGGTAACACATTTCTGTTCCAGTCATGAAATTACACCTACAAAATGTGGTATGACGAGAGCTAAGATGTTACACATCAAAAAATGTTAGCGAGTATTTCAGTACTCGCCAGTATTGTATAAATATTTTACCTCCGTAACGAGCAAACTCATATATACTTATGTTGATTATGTTGCAAAAGAACTCATATTACGAAACTCGGACATAAAATTTAAAGTAATGCCTATTATGATAAAAAAACTGATAAATAATATAGTTGCGTTTCAAATAACAAAATTTCTGGAGGCGAATCACATACACAGTATCTGCGCCCACCGCTATAATTCGCTGTCTGAATTGTAAACGTTGCTTGCCACCACCAAACGCAGATAGCAACTAGCAGCACGACACAACAGAAAATGTTAAACTATTAGAAACGGTTCCGATAAAACCTCGGCTTTCCACCTGATTTTCGACAAGGAATTTTATTAAAATATTGCACATCTTGTAAAAATTAACTTAATAGTTAATACTTAAAATTTTCTCCGCAAGTTATATGTCATACGTTCATGGCATTAGTAAAATATTAACCATAAACATTTTAAAACACATTATAACAATAAGAATACATATAACAGTTTTTGCTCAAACGACTGTTATCAATCTGCAAATACTTCCTACAAACACCTTAACTTTATTGAGCTTATTCAACATTTCATTATATTTGTGAAAAATGTAAAATATTTTTTTTTTCCCCAAAGACGAGATATGAGCCATGCCCCAGGACACACCCTCTGCCGTTGCGCTACTAACCCTCCAGGGAATTTAGAAGCAGATATGTATTATAATGATTACAATGCCAGTTACTTAGCTGTTTCCAAACTTATGATTACATTTTGCTATTTTATTTCCGGGTAGTTTTATTATCATAGAGTTTCATTTGGCACACCAAAAGTATTTGTATGTCCCCTAATGTTTACGAAAGTGTCTATATACAGGTTTATGTTACAACACATGGGTTCGCCATCTTTGTGACACATTTCCGTTCATCGACTTCCGTTCCATTTTCACAAAATTACTCCTAACAAATTTCGTATGTAAATTATAAAATGTTAAAAATTAAAAATATAATCATAATATGTATGAGAGTCATTCACGACTGGCCAGAGATGTGTAACATCTAACCTCGGTAAGGAGCAAGTTCATATGTTATCGTGTAACAAATAAACTTATAATGTGAAATACCAAAAAGAAATTTAACTTAGAATTCTTTCGAGTAATGCCAAGCGTGATAAATACACGCAAATTATGTTTTCAACTAAATTTCTGGACACGAATCACACGTAGTTTCCGCACCCGCCACCAGAATTCGCTAGCGAGCAGTTACGTCGCCTATCGAATCATTCGAGATTTGCAGAAAGTAATTAAAACAATACAATGAAACGGCTCCACAAAAAAAAGCTTAAACCCCGGCTTGGGACCTGATTTTTGACAAGGAATTTTATTAAGTTACAGTCCATAATTTTGAAAATCATCAAACAGTTAATTCGGGGACGCACCTTGACGCCGAAATACCACAACGCCGAACGTACAATAACGCCGAATGCCAAATTGACTACAACGCCGACAGCTAGAAAACTGCTGTGTACCACAACGCCGAATTACCACAATGCCGAAATACATTAACGCAGAAAAATGTCATTGCAGGACTGCCACAAAGGTTAGGATAGGTAAGTTAGGTTAGGTAAGGCTAGGTTAGGCTAGCCTAGGTTAGGTTGTGGTATTTTGGCGTTAAGATACATTTAAGAAACACACACAAATTAATTCAGTTGTTTTTCATTTTGCTCCTGTGGCCACCCCTCCCCGCAGCAACATTTTTCGGCGTTACTGTATTTCGGCGTTGTGGTACACAGCAGTTTTCTAGCTGTCGGCGTTGTAGTCAATTTGGCATTCGGCGTTATGGTATTCGGCGTTATTGTACGTTCGGTGTTGTGGTAATTCGGCGTTTTGGTAACGACCCATTAATTCTTTAACGTTTGTAGGCTTTGGTTCGCACAATACGCCCCAGATGGCAGCACCGTGGATACATATTCCCGTTACAGGCGACTTACGTTCCATTCACGAACTTACTCCCACCAAATGCCGTGTACCGGAAGCTAAAATGTTACACGTAAAAAAATACATTTAGAACAATGGGCGTCTTTGGGTTGCTATATCCCTCCCACCTAGGTTGCTTGTCTTGAACATGGAGGAGAAACTCTAATTGCCGAGAATAAGACCCTCGATTTTTGAAGTATTTTTGGGCCCATCCGCTAGATAGTAGCTTTCATAATATATTGCTAACATGGCTACATTGATTGTGAGAAGGAATACATAAGCTTTTATCATGCAAAGTAACCAGTGAAAAAAATTAACTATATTTTTGTAGCCACATATTTTGTAATGTGGCAAACCAGAAATGTTCGCATCTCCTACTCTGTTATATATAACATTAATCTTTTATTACAAAACAGCATAATTTGTTTTTCGCACCGTTGAAATTACTTTTACTAAGCCATTAGTCGTCAAGTAGATAAATTAACATTATTAACCTAAGACTTTGTATTAGAGTCTCTATCCGGAGGTTTTTTTTTTCTAATAGTTCTTAGCCCATCCAAAATATAGCGTCACATGTCGCGCCAAACATGGTTTCAGTTTTCACTGTAAAGCTGTATACTCACTACGCTGACGTTTCGTGTTAACACATGTTACAGAATAAATACATAATCACTTACATATGGGAGTGCTCACATTGTTCCGACTTGCAGTGTTAACACTTTTTACAGAATAAATACATAATTACTTACATATGGGAGTGCTCACATTGTTCCGACTTGCAGTGTTAATACATGTTACAGAATAAATACATAAATACTTACATATGGGAGTGCTCACATTGTTCCGACTTGCAGTGTTAAAACGTGTTACAGAATAAATACATAAATACTGACATATGGGAGTGCTCACGTTGTTCTGACTTGCAGTGTTAACACGTGTTACATAATAAATACATAATTACTTACATATGGGAGAGCTCACATTTTTCTGACTTGCAGTGTTAACACGTGTAATTTCGTTCTCTGATGCCGAGCGCATCATAACACTTCGTAGCACGCATCAGGCGAAGTTCTGGACTTCTATATTCTCGTAATACGTTTTGTGCATCAGATATATCTAGCAATGGAGGAACAGGTGACTGAATTAGTGCGTACTCACAAGATGCTGTAGGACATTTCAAGCAAGGACTGCAGGAACCAGGCGAGGGGCAATGCTCGGGAAGCTAGGTAGAGATATTGGAAGGACTGGTATGTTTATATGTACTAATATTAACTACAACACATTCATACAGATTGTTTGTGGTACACTAGTTTATCTCTAGACCTCAAACAGTCAATTGCACCAATTTATTTTAGGCGTATTACAGAATGATTTATAGGCCTTTTTCTTTATCTAAAAAAAGTTACTGCAACTCCACAAGCAAAAATCCTAATTAACCTGCCGGCAATTTAACCCGTATCAGCGGTGTTTGGTGGGAAGTGAACGCGCTAGCCATTTGACCACCGTCGTCCCACATTTCCTTTTGAACATATAAATTTAAAAGAATAATAGTATTCTATCTGGGTCTAAATTGTTACAGTACACTTGGAAGCTTGGACTGTGGTGTGACTGGAGATGAAGATGAATCCTGTAATAGTAAAGAAACTATTGAAGATGAAAATATTAGTCAAGAAGTGTCTGTTAATGAGCTAAACATATCGCAAGACGCAGGTAACACAAACCTTGAAAACATTTCTCATTGCCCAATTCATACCAGCATTCTTTCTCTTCTCCCACGTTCTTCATCATCCAATTCTGATAACAATCCCACTCTAAAGAATCAACACCGAAACAGAAATCGTTCCAGTGATTCGTCAATTAAAAACATGGTCAAAATTATGTAAGATAATAGTCGCCTTCGCTGATATTATCTTCCCACATCCCCTGCACCTACCAAACACGTAAAATTATCCACATTTTCGACAGATATGTAGTTATTAAGTTTGGCTTCAACTGTTAAACAGTTGAGTCGTGAGGAACAGTCTAGGACATAATGTAAATTGGCAATGTTGTATTTCAGGCTGAATTGCGTGATATACAGTGTTCCAAACCAAGCAATACTCCCCAAACTTATTTCTCTCCTGTATCGAAACATACTTCCTCACAGTCAAATTCATGTGACATGATGTCTCATTCTGAACATGACATTTTCCCCAATATCTTTCCTAGATCATAGAACTACAGTTCAGAATACGGAATGGGACAGATGGACATGAATTATTTCATTTACAACAAGTGAAAGTGTACAATGTAAGTCACTTCACTTTGTGAGTTTGAGTGTTTAAATATTATTATTTTCAAATAATATATTTTTTAATTAATGATGTTATTTCTCTTACCTCAAGCACACGGCGATTCGTTCTTAAATTGATACACTCACTCCTTCTTAATTATCACATTTCCTGAGTTTAGGTGCAACCATATTGAGAAGACTGTAAAATTCATGTTTCGTCATGCAGGATTACATTAAAACCTCTCCTCAACTTCCTGAAGTTGTGGCATCAGGTGATGAAACTCGCCCAAATTTTCCCTGCGTACATTTGTGGGATGTATCCACTCTCTTCCCTCGGGAAGAGCTGACATGACACATACTACGACTGCAGCACATTCTTCCTCTTCATAAAGTTCTTCTAGAAGTACAATACTTACACAGCCAATTCAGCTATTTTTGCAAAACTATGCACCCTGCGAAGTATCCACAAGGAAACATCAGAACAATGTGAGCACTGCCTGCGTCTGACATGACATGTTAACTCGAAATGTCAGCGTACTGTGAATGCGCTTGTGTGTCTCCCTCCTTGTTGTGTGGCCTGTGTGTTCTCTTAGGTCTGTGAGGTCCACGAGGTCTGTGAGGTCTGTGAGGTCTGTATGGTCTTTGTGTCATGTGAGGTATTTGTGGCCTGTGAGTTCTCTGAGGTCTGTGTGGCCCGTGTGTCCTGCTGGTGTTGAGATGGGAGCCGAGCGACTGCGTGCTGCCGGCAGGTACTGGGCGGTGACCAACATAGACTACATCCACCAGCGCACGGCGCGCCGCATCGGCGCCATGATCGCGGTGGTGTGGGCGGTGGCCTTCATGGTGTGCATCGCGCCCATGCTGGGCTGGAAGGACCCGGCGTGGCAGCAGCGCGTGGACCAGGACCGCCAGTGCCTCGTCAGCCAGGACGTCGGCTACCAGGTGCCCTTCGTCGCGACTCAACAGTGGTGTTTTTGAAAGGTTTCCTGAATTGTTGCCCCTTGGAAGGGCAGCCCTTCGGGATTTTTCTGACAGTGGTTAGTTTAGGTTAGGTTAGGTCACTTTACAAACTAACCACTGTCAGAAAAATCCTGAAGAGCTGCCCTTCCAAGGGGCAACAATTCAGACAACCTTTCAAAAACACTACTGTCAGAAAAATCCTGAAGGGCTGCCCTTCCAAGGGGAAACAATTCAGACAACCTTTCAAAATCATCACTTTTGGAGATATCCTGATGGGCTGTCCATCCAAGGGGCAACAATTCAGACAACCTTTCTAAAGCAGTACTGTCAGAAAAATCCTGATGGGCTGCCCTTCCAAGGGACAAGTTTTCAGGATTATTTAAACACTTAAAGAAACATGTTTTCAGAAATTGGATGGGCTGCCCTTCCAGACGCTCTACAAACAAACCATTGCCAGAAAAATCCTGAACGGCTGTCCTACCAAGGGGCAACAATTCAGTTCCCCCAGGTGCTCCATTAAAAAACCCTTCATTCCAGGGCTGTATTCCAGGTACTCTCTGGGATTCCGATTCGAGAAGAGTGGTATTTGCCCCATCGCTACATTTAAGAGGGTGCCTGTAATTTCAGGTCAAGATTTTTTATTTACAGTAATTCCAGATAAACTTGTAGACTTTTTCAATTGTTTAACTTTCACGGAAATGAAAAAATATGCAGCGCATACGTTTTGCATCATTAGCTGCCAAAGTTACATTTTTAACGTTTTTGGGTTTTACAAATAAGGAGAATTAAATTTATTGCAGAACTGAAACTTTTTAGGTTTAGCTGCTATGCCACTGGCTACTTCATGATATGGTTTGCATTTCTATCACAAAAACTGATTTCATGTTTCTTGGATGTCAAAATCCTAACAAATTGAAGAATTTTTAAATGCCAGGTAAAATTAATTAATATTATCTGAAATAAATTCAAACCATTTCTTGAATTAGCCTGTGGCATTGCAGTTAAACCTAAAAAGTTTCAGTTCTGCAATAAATTGAATTCTTCTTGTTTATACAACCCAAAAACGTTCAAAATGTAACTTTGGCAGCTAATTATGCAAAACGTATACTCTGTATCTATTTTTCATTTTGTGAAAGTTAAACAAGAGAAAAAGTCTAAAAGTTGATCAGTGATTAATATAAATATATAATCATCATCTGAATTGGGAGGCACACCCTTAACTGGACGTAGTTATGCAAAAAGAAACCAACCCACATGAAACCTATTATGAGTATTTTGAAGTTAAAGTTAATTATAACTTGTAATTCTCGTATTGATAACATAATGTGGGTATAATTGTAATGGTCTAGTGTAAATACTGATATAATAATAGCAACGACGGTACGATCGACCTTGTACTATTTAAATTTGTTTTCAAATAAAATATAACAAAATTGTGGGTTGGTTCCTTTTTGCATAACTACGTCCACACTAAGGTTCGAGGCCACGTCCATGAAGATGACATGCCCGACTTCCCGGCAGTCACGAGGGGCGACTACCAGCTCTTGTTGCTCGCCGGGCGTGTCGAGGCGGCAGGCACACTCCCCTGAACTTGGCCTCGAGCCGAGACCGAGAAGTAGCCGACTGCTGGCCGCGAAGGATAGACCTTTTCCCAGAGAGTGTCCATACATTCTTATAAATTACAACAAATTTCCATAATTTTCAACCTCTAACTGGATCTTCGTAAAAACTACACTGTAGTTCGAATTCCGAGTTCTGTTTTTAGGGTCAACACACATGTGGAACCAATAACAATATTTTTGCAGGAGTTTTAACATGTTTTTGAATCTTTGCTGATATTCCAAATTATTTTCGTCGATTCATGTTAAAAGTTAATAAACTTAGTACCCATAAATTTACCAAGAAAACGGTAAATTTTTAAAACCCTGGCTAATTTTTGTATTTAAATATCTTTGTAAATTTGAGGTAAGAATTTTTGACAGTGTAGAAAAACCTCAAGGATGTATAACAAAGATGAATACCTCATGAATAGGTCCTACTCTAATAAGAACAAGTCAAAATCAGCTGATGTAAAATTTTAAATGCGTAGACAGCAAAAAGAATTAAATGAAAAAAGTTTAATCGGAAAATAAAATACAGCCCAGATGAACACGGTGGGCTGGCAACGATGAAACAGTTGAAACAAGAACAACCTTGGCCAACACAGCGACACACAGACAAACCCAACTTTTAAACTTAACATATAATTCGATGACAGGAGCATATGTCAGTTCCCGAAACGTCGTAACTGTTTTGTCTTAGAAAGCCTAGCGTGTTTATCCATGCTGTTATAGCTATGTCGTCCAGACTATCTATCTGTTCAGTTTTATCACTGGGTTTAGTTAGGGTGTTCTTTTATTGTCCAAGGAGTGTTTTTTACGTGACAACTTCTAATAAATCGATGAACGCCAGCTGCACGTACGAAAAAGTGTCCCGTTACGCACATTGTTCCGTTATGCTGTGTCCCGTTACGCTCATTGATCCGTTACTCTGTGTCCCGTTACGCTCATTATTCCGTTACGCTGTGTTCCGTTACGCTGTCGGCGAGTGCAGTAATAATAGGTTATGTTACAATTGACTAAAAAATTATGGTGATTTATATAATTGATGATAGATATTTGATTACAGTTTATTTATATGAAAACTTGTTCATAATTATATTTAAACTTTATAGCTAAACGCCAGTTTCTAAAATTAATTTCAAGTCATCTACACGTGAACTGTTTCGTCGACTGTTTATAAAATGAAGTGAAAAGTTAATGTGGTTTTCATTGCTTATAACAACAATTTAGGCAAAAAAAGTTAATTATTCCTGCATTTTAAAAATATGATTACTAGAATAATTTCAAGTATTTATTCTTTTATTATTAAAATTAAAATGATTCAATTTTATTCATAAAAGTATGCAATTATTTCATTAATGTTTTGTTATGACGTTGTCACGTTAAACTATCGTCCGTAAACCGACTTTACAGCCAACCAATTTTTACAGCACTTGCTGTATCTTTCTAGTCATTTTCAGCCCACTGCGTGTTGATCTGTACTATCATATTTTCTCACTTTTTCTCTCTTTGCTATGTTAGAATGTATCGTTTGGCAAAATCTGATATTGGCTTGTTCTCCATGTATTTTGTTCAATGTCAACCAGTGTAACCAGCAATGGTGTGTTCGCATTTTGAGATATTTAAAAGGCTTAGTAAAATTTAATACATTTAATTGAAATACAGCCAAACCATATAATATAATAGCCAGTAGCAATTTTTTGTAACTTAAAATATTTCTGTCATAATACGACTAATAACTGTGATTGTGCTACCTTATTCTGCAGGTGTCAAAGTAGCCACTTGTATTTTTTTGTCCCACTTTCCTCGAAATGGCTGAAGTGTATTTGCTCTGAACTATTGTCAAACCTGTTTCATCAACAATGAAAACGCTTACTGGGGAAACTTAAATTTGGCATAGAGCTCTTCCAAAATATTGACAAAGGCTTCAATATTTTCTTTTCTCTAGCAAAAGAGGTTTCACAAGATTTTCACTATGTCTTTTCGTGAACAAATCAAGCCATGCGCAATTAGTTGCCTCATAATATTTCCAGGACGTTTCCAGGACATTCCGAATTGCTAATTCAGAATCCAGACGCCTCAAATCTTTGTGAGCGTGTCCAAAAACGTTTTCAAAATCGAGCAAGTAATCCACAATCTCAAGTTCCAACTCTTTCCCCATCAAAGGTTTCCTGCCCAACTTCACTTAAAACAGTTTATGCGGGCTCAATATCTATTTATTACTCAAAGTTTGGTGAGTATTTCTAGGAACATTCAAAGATTTATTTGCCTTCAAAGATTCCATGTTGCGTTCACGAACTGTCTTGATGACATCCTCTGTGTTATCTAGGTCCGATTTAAACCAAGTGCGGTTTTTATTTCATATTTGTCCTTTGTTCTGGGCATCCTAAAATCGGATTAAGAAAGGAAAAAAAACAGCCAACTTCCCTTTTCTCTTTCTTAATGCTATAAAAACCAGTGTTTTTTTCTTGCTGATTTATCTATGTTACTCTCGATTGAAATTAAAATTTTGCTATTAATTCAAGTCCATAATTTTTTTTCACTTCGAAATTGTTTAAAACTTTGTGACGTCTGCGTGGTCTAAAATCGGGCTACCATTGTTGGTCAAACAAAGGACTAGCCTGATTTTATAATATCTTTAATAGTCCGTTTCCAGACAATCCAGTACTTCAAGATGATGGTCTCTGCAGCCATTACTAAACAAACAAATCTATCCAAACAGGTGCCCTGCATGAAGCTCAGGTCATCTACTTTAAGATTAGGGAGAAGCCTCTTAACTGATAAAGAAAGAAAGAGAAGTTAAATTTAACCTACCTTCAAAAGTTTTTAGTTCCTCAAAAGTAGGTTTTCTGGTAAACCATTCGCGACAAAGCACGAGGATAAAGGGCCACGGTAATTTGCTCACTACTCTTACACAATGTCTTGCTGTTCCGTTATATGCCATTCTCGTGCATGTGCACAACCCCTTTTCAGCAAGTAGCCTGTATTTAGACCCTAGCGCGTTTTTGGACCATATCCTGTATAACATAAACATGTTGTTATCTTTGAAAGATTTGTGCAATGGGAGTGCAAGACTTGATGTAAGTTTTTGGACATACGCCAAGAACTCATAGCCAATGGTTACCCTGTCAACACCATCAAACATCATATGAAATCCAACAAAACACTCAAATCCATAGAAACTGAGAAACCTGCAGGAACCCTAGTCATTCCGTATGTTCAAGGGCTTTCAGAAAAAATAAGACGCCTGGGAAACAAATATGGACATCAAACAGCATTCCGTTCTAAATCTACTATTAAAAGTGTTGTTACCAAGGTGAAACCAGCCACAGAAAAATTACAAACTCACGACTGTGTGTATCAGATCCCCTGTGAATGTGGCCACATGTACATAGGTAAAACTGGCAGAGCTCTATCCACCCGAATCAAAGAACACAAAAACAACCGCAAGAAGGGTGAAATCCTAAAATCCAGAATTGCTGAACATACATGGGAAAATAGCCACAAAATTCTCTGGGAAGACTCAACACCACTCATACAGAAACCCGATAAAATAAAAAGGGAAATCAAAGAATCAGCCTTCATTATTAGCAATAAAAATATTTTCAGCCAGCAGAGCATTGAATTAAAAAATATATGGATCCCTTTGATAAAGAAAGAAACATCCCTGCAGCACAAAACAATAGCCAATACTCAACCTACCATCGCCCAGTATTAAGTGCTTAATGAAGCACCCCCCCCCCCCCCATGAGACTTTCATCTGATTGACAAGGGGGATAACATCATCGCCCCGTGAGGGCCGCGGGGCCCGAATGCCGCAACTTGGCATCGAACTCCGCGACCCTTTAGGAGTGCCAGGTCGCGTCCTGCCACCCATAATCTCCTGTCTTGACTGATGTGTGTTAGGTTTTGACTTTTATGTTAAATGACTTTTGACTAAGCTGCGAAGCTGTGGTTAATTGCAAATGGCATGTAATAATCTACTTTAATTTCGTGTGATGACTCTACTTTAAACTCGTGTGTTGTCCAGCCCTCCCTTTAAGTTTAAAATTTAAATTCAAAGGGAAGAAGGGGGGGGGGGAATATTAATTTATGGTGAGCAGTTGGCCTTGGCTGCTCAGTTTGTAATGATTTTTATTTTGGTAATTAAAACGTGTTGAGTTATTTATTTATGCTTGTGGGCAATGGCTGGACTAATTTACTGTTTTAGTTAAGTGTGTTGTCTGTGTGGCGAGTTTCCTAAGACCGTGGGCTGCTGACCCCCTCCCTTTAAAGGGAGAAAGGGCTAGGCCGGTGGAGGGGACGAGTCCCCTCTGCCCACGGCTGGCTCGTGGTGTATCTATGACGGCTCAGCACTGCAGTTAGCATTTCTGCCAACTGCAGCACTGCACCGCGAGGGGTTGGTTGCAGCTCGTCATGGCCACAGGCCCTGGGGAGCTGCGGCTTGGTATGTGCAGCCTCTGCTGCGTAGTGGGCGCCTCTGATGGTGAGGCCGGCCTCTAGCAGACGAGTGGCCTCCTGAACAGTGGCGAAGGCCACTCTGTAGAGGCCGGTGAGGCGCCCTGTTGCTCTGCTGCAGGCACCCCAGCCCCTCTGCCGCCCCTGAGGACGACAAAGTGCCAGGGCGCGCGGTGTTCTTGTGGGTGCTGACTGGGCTGCTCCTTTACAGGCTGCCGCGCCAATTTCCCCGCAGCTGAGGCCGCCTTGGGGGCGGTCTGTGTAGCTGCAGAAGCTACCGGCGGCGGCAGCAGTGGAGAGAACTCCTGGCTGACGTGAAGAGCTGCAGTTGCGCTCTTGTTAGCTGTTAAAACAGCTGCTTGAGAGCCTGTACTTGGCTGGGGCAGGCGTCTGGCTCCATTTGTGCCGACTCCGCACTGCTAGGACGGTCTGGCAGCTGCTGTGGCACAGCTCTGGGGCAGGCTGCGGTGGCGAAGACTGCGTCCAGACGTCACGTTTCTCTGGTGATGCTGGTGCTACTGGGGCGGGCTTGGATGGTGTTTGCCCACTTGCAGTTGCCCCCTCTACCAGCAGCATCATCTCATAATTGGTAAACGAGGTGTACTTGGCTGGCCATGCGCTGCACGATGCGCGCAAGCGGACCGCCTGCTCTTCTAGGTGCAGCGGGGGCTGCTGATCTCGCGCGAAGTTTGCCAGGTCCCTCATCTGCTGCGCGGACCACAGATATATTGCAGCCTTGTTCCGGTCCTCCGGACATGCCTTCAGGTGCGCCCCGTACAACAGTGCGTTCACCGCAAGCCGCTCGCCTAGGTCCGCAGGGAGACGACTCGTAGAGTGCAACTCCGCGGCGAAAAACGGGCCCTTGACTTCAGTGGCGATTCCGCACTCGTAGCGATCATGGTAGTTGGTGCGCCTAGGCATGGTTCTGAAGTATGCAGGACAGGACCGCATCGTTCAGGGGAGGCTACTCAACCTACCATAACCAATCCGCTTTAACTCCATGGTGCACAGCCAATGGGGAGACAGCTCGTCTGCCATTGGCTGAGCAAGATGTAGCCCTTTCACTGATAAATACCCTCATTTTTCCAGCCCCTTTTCAGTCGCACCTGTGTTTCCGTACCATGTGCGTCTTTGCCTGAGGACGGGAGCAGAAGCAGTTCCCGAAACGTTGCTTGTTTCTGTTTTGTTAAAACAATTGTGTTCTTTTTGTCGTGTTTTGTCTCGTTTCACTGTTGTGCTGAATTATTTTGGGTTCAATATTTTTGTGTTGTCATCATTTGTAGGTTTTTTTTTATCGTTTCATTCTGTTTTGGAAAACTATTGTGTTTGTTTCGTCTTTTCGTTTTGTCGTGTTTTTGATTCGTTTCAACCGTTGTTCTGAATTTTTTTGGGTTCAGTATTTCTGTGTCGTCATAATTTGTGGGGTTTTTCTTTCTTTCTCTTAGTACATTTTTCTTTGATTTCTTAGTTTGTTGACCATATTCCTGTTACGGAATATTTTGTGGTGTTTATATATTTGTTGACAACAGCAATTTTTTGCTTAATTTTGTGTTTTTTGTCTTTTTTGGGTATTTTTATTTCTTTATTTTTTAGTTTTTAGTTTTTCTTCAACAGAAAAAAGGTTTTGCAATGGTGTATGTCCAAAAATTTACATCAAGTCATAAACATGTTAAAAATTAAAATATTGAACCTAATTTTGCAAACATTATACACTTTTTTTTGTGGGTATCTGAAAGCTCAGCCAATCAAAAAAGTTTACCAGTTTAACATGAATAAAAAGTATTTATCTGAAACTACACGCTGTGCCATGTAACATGTCTGAAATGGAACAGTTCTGAAAGCAGTACCCACCGTGATGACAGTGGCTGAGACAAGGTGCTTGACGGTGTGCTGTGCTTGTGCGTGTGCTGTGCAGGTGTTCGCGACGGCGTCCTCCTTCTACCTGCCGCTCGCTGTCATCCTGGCGCTGTACTGGCGCATCTTCCAGACGGCGCGCAAGCGCATCCGGCGGCGGGTGAACGCCTCGGCGGCGGCGCCCGGCGGCGTGCGCAACCCGGCGGCGGGCGGCGTGGTGGCGGGGGCGGCGGGCACCACGGGCGGCCTGGCGGCGGCCGTCGTCACCGTCATCGGCCGGCCGCTGCCCACCATCTCCGAGGCCACCACCACCACCACCACGGCCTTCACCAACGTGTCCTCCGCCAACACCAGCCCCGAGAAGCCGTCGCTCGCCAACGGCGTGGAGGTAGACGCCCCCACCGTCACCGACTGCGGCCTCGCGTCCTACCCGCCGCCGCCGCCGCTGCACCACCACTTCCCCGCGCGCAGGAAGGTCAAGGACCCCGCCGACTCGAAGCGCGAGCGCAAGGCGGCCAAGACGCTGGCCATCATCACCGGCGCCTTCGTGGTGTGCTGGCTGCCCTTCTTCATCCTCGCCATCCTGCTGCCCGTGTGCCAGGCGTGCCACTTCAACGAGTACATGGTGTCGTTCTTCCTGTGGCTCGGCTACTTCAACTCCACGCTCAACCCCATCATCTACACCATATTCAGCCCCGAGTTCCGGCACGCCTTCAAGCGCATCCTGTACGGCCGGCGCGGCAATCTGCGGCGGCGCAACCGGCGTCTGGGCGTGCGGTACCTGCAGTGAGCGCCATCTTGTTCTCTCGGTCGAGATCAACGACCGGCGCGCCTGCAGTGAGCGCCATCTTGTTCTCTCGGTCGAGACCAACGACCGGCGCGCCTGCAGTGAGAGCCATCTTGTTCTCTCGGTCGAGACCAACGACCGGCGCGCCTGCAGTGAGAGCCATCTTGTTCTCTCGGTCGAGACCAACGACCAGCGCGCCTGCAGTGAGCGCCATCTTGTTCTCTCGGTCGAGACCAACGACCGGCGCGCCTGCAGTGAGAGCCATCTTGTTCTCTCGGTCGAGACCAACGACCAGCGCGCCTGCAGTGAGCGCCATCTTGTTCTCTCGGTCGAGACCAACGACCGGCGCGCCTGCAGTGAGAGCCATCTTGTTCTCTCGGTCGAGACCAACGACCGGCGCGCCTGCAGTGAGAGCCATCTTGTTCTCTCGGTCGAGACCAACGACCGGCGCGCCTGCAGTGAGCGCCATCTTGTTCTCTCGGTCGAGACCAACGACCGGCGCGCCTGCAGTGAGAGCCATCTTGTTCTCTCGGTCGAGACCAACGACCGGCGCGCCTGCAGTGAGTGCCATCTTGTTCTCTCGGTCGAGACCAACGACCGGCGCGCCTGCAGTGAGCACCATCTTGTTCTGTCGATCGGGACCAACGACCACCAGGCTAAAGCTGGAGTCACAGTAGCGCGACAGCTATGAATTGCGTTATTGTCTACATACCGTTCTCATTCTGCACTTCAAACGAGATATAAATATTTATTAATAAAATGTTTGTTGTCATTGCATAGCATCAAACGTACATCAGCCATAAATGTTTTCTGTTTTATTTAAATCGACATGTTCAATATAAAAACAGACTTTTATTCAAATCTTTCTTTCATTTGTAAAAATCAATATATTTCGAAGTGCACAGATTTCAAATATACAATTATTAAACAAAACCTTTATGAATACACATTTAGTAAGTAATATAACTAGTGCACCAGTCTAACCACCATTCGAAAACAAAATTTTGACGCTCTTTTTGGTACTGTAACGTCGCAGCCACGACGCTATGGAAATATAAATAATTTCTGAGCGGAAAGTCTCTCGCGCCCATACACAACTTACCTCTCGGTATACGGGAATTGTAGGAATAATTTTGTGAATGAAACGGAATTGCGTAACAAAGGCGCGCCAGCACAGAAGTCTCAGAAACATAAAACATATGGGAGAACTGGTAATGCATTCATTTTTATATATATATATATATATATATATATAGGTGGACGGGAACCAGATACTCGAGATAAGACTCGGGTAAAAAACATTATTTTTGAACATCAGGAAAATAATTTTTCTTTTCGGAATAATAGGCCTACCTCGAGAAAAACAAATTCTTTCAAGAGTAATAACCTCTTGCAACCTAATTTTTTTATTTTATAAAAACTTTATATGCCGTCACCATCAACATAACTAACAAACCGTAACTTTGCATATGTATTGGACACCCAAAGTACTATACCTATTATCATAAAAACACACATTACACTTACGTACCTGTTTAACACAAATTCAACCCGTGTTCCTACATATTGTTAAAAATTAAACTCTGAATAAATAAAACATGAAGTGTAATCATAAATTTTATAAATTAATAAATTTTCAGTTTTGAATAATGTTTTTTATCGTATTTTTAAGGTTCTGTTTGACAAAGAACTTCACAAGATAAGCAATGATCAATGTTGCCAAACGCGTGACATTCGAAATGATACACACACCGTTTTTAAGAAAGAAACCCAAAGATGCCATTTTGGTTTACAATATTTTGTGTTCAATTTTTAAATTCAGCTTTTAGTCAACATGTATGAATAAAAGTAAATTGCTGAAAATGAGTGTGTATTTCAAAAGTGGACATGATAATTGTTTACGGTAAATTTTATGAAATGAAATCATCTTAACTGCATCATTACAGTTCCGAAACACCCGAAGCGCATTAAAAAGCACCATTTTGAGAAAAAAATGTAGGGAATAAATAAAAATTAACCTAACTCGGTTTGGGTCAGGCACCGTAGCTGTTCAAGTACTAATTAATTTTTTTTTTTTAAAGCGCATAAATACTTTAAGTACAAAACAATAAATGTTTCCAATTTTACAAGTAAAATAATCTCATTATAAGAATATTTGAAGCATTCAAGAATTACAAATCTTCGTTTTCAGCAATTCCAGAAAGGCCAGTAAGGTGGTGTTGCAGTTACACTTCGCGTGCGACAGTCACAAGTCTGAGTGCCAATAAGAGCCTGCTAATAATTATATCTACCCGAGATTTTACACTTTTATGACCTTCTTCTTGGTAATAAGTATTTGAGAATTTTTTATTTGCGGTTACTGAGTGAGTTTGATTTTAATAGTATTAATTAGGATTTTTCTGATCCAACAAAGTTTTCATACATATAATTATTTTTTAAACAAAATATTTTATTACTTCAATGAAGTTTTGTGTGTGGCGAAATCAGTATTGTTCATCAAACGTTATTTGAACCTCAGGAGGCTAAATAGTTTTAATGGTAAAATATACTTCCATATGTATTTATAAACATCTATATAAACAGTCAACTATTCTTTTTTTTTTGTGCGATGTAAGGGAAACAATTTTTTTTTTCGGTTATGATTAAATTACTGTAAAACTTGGCATCGGGATTAAGGAAATTTTAAATCAATTATATCCACAAGCATTAAATACAATAAAACATTTTATTCGAGCAGCACAAAGTAATAAATTATTTAGGATTTATAGTTGACTCAAAACATACACAAACGTCCCTGATGAAGAAGCTGGTTTATTTGGCTATAAAGTTGGTTTTGGAAAGACAGTGAGATGATAAAAATAAAGTATTCTTTTTTTAGTATGTTGGCAGTATATACCAGTGAAATAATCTTGCGAATGCACATAAAATGTTACGGTGAATCGCCTGCTCACTAGAAGGGCGCGCGTAGACAAATGGATCACTGAAGGATGCGGTGTTTATTGTAGCCAGTCACGATACGTACACAAATTTGAGCTGCCGTAATCATAACTTTATTCAGGAATCATAACTTCTTGCTTGTGACATCGTCGTGACGTCAGCTGGTGTATTACGTTATTCGAACGCTGCATTTCTTCAAACGCAACACATAATAAACGTTTAGAATACCTGGCTCTGTTTGTTGTTCGAGAGACAGTTAAAACTCTCTCATATATAATATATGAAGAAAATTTGGAAACAAATATGTCAGCTAACATTTGTCAAAATTCTAAAGTAAATAATTATCCCCTATTCAAGCTGTGACTAGCATGCGCGTCAAAACTATAGGTACAGACGCAGCGGAGACAGAATCAATGACCATGCTTCCATAAATGCTTCTGTTCATCGCTAGAGTCGTTGCCGTGTTGAAATAGGTGCACAGGATACCTGTTATGTGAAATGCTGTATTTTACTAGATACACAGCTGCATTGCCATTCGTAAAGTGTGTGTGTTTGTATCGTGCACACGATGGAATTGCATATGCATAGCACTGATTCATTGCTTCCCCGAGTACACGGAAACGGCTCTAGCGGTAAATAGGAGCTTTTTCAGACCTCACTTTCACTGGCATTTCTGGCTGCTCTACATGTCCTGCAAGGCTATTTATTTACGTAAAGCAATTTTCCTCTCCCATACGGGGATCAGCAGTCTGTGTAAAGAACGGGGTCAGTGAAGGAGATATCACTTAACATAAAGATAATATCTAGTTCAACTATGTATTTAAATCTTACGAGAATTATAAACTATTTTTTTTATCCTACGGCACAAGCAACCAAAAATCACTCCCACCCCTTAACAAATTTTCTCCCTTCTTTACACTTACTGGAATTTATATAAAGAAATTCCTCAGGCAATCCTTTTTTTCCTGGTGTTGGCAAATCTTCATTTGTTGTAACCGGAAAAGCAAAAGTTTGTAATATTTCGAAACCGTGGAACAATGCTTAGTTAATAACATTTTTTAAAGAAATAAACTCTTTTTTAAATGAGGTTACTGAAATTTGGAGTGTAATTACGCCATTCCCATGGGCGAAAAAAAATGTAGTATTCCCAGGAGGTTTGGGGCGCGGGATAATGTTTATCAATCCCATTTCGCAGTTACGATTTTGAAATCGCGAGCGGGCTTCCTCAGAGAGGGGCTTATTGATCTCCAGGGGGGCTGGGGGATCCAAGCCCTAGCTCACCCCCACCACACACAAACCACCCCGGTGGAACACTGCTGGGAACAGCACGGAGTGTGTGTGTCGCTGTCTCTCGGGGTCTGCCCGCAGCCGACAACACGTCACACAGTGTGACAATACCAGGGAAGCCTTCATTTCACAGGCGAGAGAGCCACACCCGAAGTTCCCCCAAGTTCATGCTCGCTTTTTTCCCCCCGTTCTATCTCATTGTATAAACCGGTGTGGCATTAAATTTTGCGGTCGATTAGGATAGGTTAGCTACATTATGAATTCTTTAAAGCATTGGGGATGGTTGGTTATATCAGGTAAGTATAGCTACATTAAAAATACTGTAAAATCATTTTATGGTTGCTTAGAAAATAACTTTTTAATATCTAGCTATCCAGGGCTAGGAAACTGTTTACATGATTTCACAGTATCTTTAATGTAGCTATCCTAACCAAATCAACCGTCCACAATGTTTTAAAATATTTATAATGTAGCTAACCTAACCTAATTGACCATTAGTTATCATGAGTTGCAATGAACAAAAAAAATGAAGATGCACGATCGGGTGATTGGCTCTCTCGTCTGTGAAAAGAAGGCTTTCCACAATACAAGGCGTGAACGGGTCTCCACAGTTTTCAACTGGCTTTCCTCTAAGTACATGTGATATGCAATCAACAGTAGTATGTAATGTTCAAGTGCTCCCATCAGAGTTATAGTTCAACTGCACAATTTTGCTGTTCAGCATCTGTAGATATGCACTGGGAAAAACATTTTACGATCAAACGTGGCAGTGTTTGAGCAAGTATTTTATTTTCCTATCAATGTTTTATATTAATATTTAAACTGTTGTTACTGAAATGAACAGTGTAATAAAAGTTTGTTTTGTGTAGATAAATAATTCTGTGCGTTTGTTGATAATTATAAAACTATCAGTGTATGTTAACTTCATGTACATACTTGTATATTATCGGACAATTTTAAATGTATTTTTCATACACTGGAAATACTCCTTTAAGTTTCGGTGTCATGTACCATATTTATATTTTGTATGTAAATGTGTAATTACAAACACTTCAACTTGTTCTAAAACTAAGAGACTGAAGTATAATTTCAAGTCACTGTGTTTTGTCATTTTGAAGCTTAAGAGTTGTTCCCTTATTTGTTTCAATACGTGAAAAGTGTCTGATTCCATCACTGTTTTCGTTGCAATTTTAAAATTTGGTTATTTGTCTCTCAGCCAGAAATCAAAAGCCGTAACACGGAGTTCCGTTTGAAAGCACTCATCAAAGACTGTGCGGAAATAAAGAAGAAGAAACGCTGACAAATCAAATTCAAAATTTAAGTAGTTACTGTAATTTTAAGATTTGTGTTTTTTGTTGTTCTTTTTTTACAAAACTAACCCTTACCACATAGTATTTTCGAAATCTATTTACAAATGAATTTTTTTTAATTAAATAACTTTGATTAAAGTATTGTGGTTTACTACTAAATTTCATCTTCCCCACATATTTCTAAATCTTTCAATCAGATACGTAAAATTTAAATACGTTTTGTTATTTTCCATTCATGACAAAAAATAATAAGTCGGTAAATTATGTTTTCGCGCATAGTTGATGGAAATTCAGCCTTTAAGAACAGTGGCGCCATACACAAATCGATTTTTCTTCGTGCCATTTACTGTCTTCCTTCTGTAACGCATATTCTGTGTTTACTTATTGTCGGTTAGCGTTGCCGCAAAAGCGTTCTGACTGTGTTATCTCTCCAAGGAGTATTTTACGTGTGATTTGTATATTGCATTTAGTAGACGTATTTCCTAGCTTACCTTCCTAGAAGTGCAGATTTACTGTTAACAAGTAAAAACTGTTTAAAATTTTTTTATAACTTGACATATCTGAACCGAAATCAATGCAGTCTATTTAGCGCGCCCTTCTGAGCCCAAGGGTGTACTAAAAAGCTGCAAAATTAAACGAAAACCCCATCAGAAAATTTAAATGTTAAGTACGACGAGAGAAATTCTACATGTTACGATATACGTATAAATAATTTATCTGTACCCAAATAGAAACGAAAATGTCTTAATATATTTATTCGTTTTATTTTGAGTTATGATGAAAGTATTATTATTCAAAATAATTCGTAATGAGTGTGACTGATCAATTTTGTGTATTGAATATTTGTGAATAATATTTTTGCACTAATGAGTTCTATGCTAAGTACTTAAAAAAAAATGTACCAAGTTCAAATGAACGTCAAATCCCAGCCTTAAAATTTATACCGTAAGTGCGAATGATTTTGTACTCCTTAAAAATAACAAACTCAATATTTTATGTTAAAATGTTATAGTATTTCCACTTCTATAAGCTTGTAAAGATATTTTACATTTAATTTTAATAAAGAAAACAATACGAGAACTGAAAATATAGCTAAGACGAAGTTTGGGTTTTGGCATACAATTCATGAGAACAGCTCATGAAAAAGGAATTATTTCATCATGTATTTATAGTTGCACGTGCATCCCTATCATGTGAAAACTGAGTTACATTAGTGAGTATGTTTTACCAAAGTAAGACCTTTTTTTTAACCAACTTCTTACTAAGAAATCGTTGAAATGCATACCTATTTTTGACCTACTAAATGTTGTTTTTTTTTCATTTAAATGTATCATCTTTGTATATCTTAACATTATGTATTTGGGAAAGCCCAATTGTGAATAAAGTTGCTCTCCTTGGAAATAATGTTATTAATTTCACACCAAATTTACTGTGACAAAGTGTAATGGTAAAAAAAAATTGTCGGTCCATTGGTTTCAGAATGTACCAAACAAGAATAACATAACATTTTTTTATTATTCTTCAGGTAAAGATTTGTTAATCTAGGGTAGTAAGTCGCTTCAAAGTGACACCTTTTTAATAAACATACCCACAGCGTCTGAGCAGTTGGCAAGTTATTTCGAGAAAAAAAAACTTGATGACATCGTAACAGGTTCATTCCTGGATAAAACATGTTTATTAACTGTTAAGGGCTAGTTTCACAACACGTTTTTAAAGTATTGTTTATCTGAACACATGATTCAACACAACAGATCATCTTACCAGTGGTTACTACTGGATTGTTTTCTATCTTGCTCTTATAACAGTATAAAATATTTGTTGTGACGCAGCGTTCTACAAAATAAAGCAATCCTGCATCTTATAAAAGGGGGTTGATAACTCATTAAAGAATTAATTTTATTTTTTTGCAGGTCTCAATGAAGAAAAACCTATTCCTAAATTTAATGTTTGTTTACAGAATTTTATGTTTGATTTATACTTCAAGATTTTCAAAATAAACCATTTTTAAATCTCAATTTGTTAAAACTCAACTTCACTCACCATATTTTGTCAATTCAGAATTTTTGCGAAGAAATGTTCCAAAAAGTGAGATCATATATGCAAATTTTTTAAGAATTGTATAGTTGTGGAAACTCAGAGAATTTTTCTAGAGAGATTTGGAGTGAGTCAGACGAAAACTTTATTTTGTTATCTATAGTTGCTGCCATTTTTAAAACATAAATAAACACGTAGCATATTGGCCGAAAAAATGTATTCTAAACTACAAAATATAATTCCTGTATAGTATGTATAACATCCCTAGTAATTGGCCATGATGATATAAATGATCGCATGAAAATTCAGAAGCCTAACACATGAGGGTATGTACCTTCATTAATATCCACGTTAAAACAAAAGTAGGGACAATATTGTATACTTAATTGCGATAAAACATAACTAACACTGTAAATGTGAGTCAGTAGTACATCATAAAACAATGAAATGCAATTTGTTACACCGTGTATCACTGAAACTCTTGTTAATCCATTTAATAAAATTAATTTTAAACCGGCTTCACTCAGATCACTGAAATTTTAGTCTTCAACAAACGAAATTCAATGCAGTTTTTTTAACACAGCGTATGATTAAAGTAGATTGTAAAAATAACCACAAATTGGAGTTTACTATATGTATTTATCTTCTTTTAAGAACTGCTGATTCTGGTACATATAAGAAATACACAACCTTTTTTGTTTGTTAATAATTTTTTTATTTATACATTTGTATTACAAATGATTTAATTTATCACATATATATTGTACATAAATCAACGTTGACTAACAATATATCACTGTAGGTGTATTTATATACTAAGTATGGCATAATTTCCACAAATTAAATTTTTTTATAAATCTAAACCAATAACATCGAAATATTTATTTTCAAAATAGTAATTAAGCTGAAACTAAAACAATCAAGTTTTGTCTATAGCTCTAAGTTATAGTGCGTTTTTCTACCAAATGTTTTACATATTATTTAGACTTTAATATCATACTGCATAAACGACATTACAAAGAATGATCTCAGATAACGTTTACAGCAAAGCGGCCAAGGATAAACCATAAAAGCTGTTTTCATTTATTTCTTTTAAATCTCTTTAAATTATATAAAAACAATATTGACAGATATATTTCATATGATCCTTCTTATAGTAGTTATGAACAAGAATTAATTGTTAATGTTCATTTAAACAGTGTTTTATGGCAACTTTGATGATGCCAGGAATGTGAGCAGAAAATTAAAAGAAAAAACCCGATTTACCATTTTTTTCCTAAAAGTGATCACTAAGAAATATCTCATTTTAAAATCATTTTCTAATAATTAAAAGATATTGCAACCAAGCAACAAATCGGTCTATAGTGTGTTTAATTATGTAGATATTACAAGTGCGAAAAACATTATTTGCAGCATTATTTTCTTTCATTAATAAAATATTTAGTTACACCTTTTATATTTGTATATTTGCATGTAGTTTTTCTTCACTTATCTGTGATCAGTTTTTATGGACTACCTACTATAATTAATTACATCTTAAGCAACAATAAAGTTACTTATATCAGGAAACACCCAGTTAGAGGTTTTTGCTAAATCTGAATTACCTTACAAGTAGGCAACATTGTCTACACACGATATACTATGGTAGGCCCTAAATGTGCAAAAAGAGGCGCATCATAGTAATAAACCAAATAACGTGATTAAGCAAGAAGAAGTGAAGATACTTATGCAACTTAACCCTGAATTTCTTCAGCCTAACTGAAGCCTTTAATGTTCATTTCCCAGAGAGTAACAAACAATTGTGTCTAGAGTGCTGAATTTTTATTCACCTTAACGTATTCACCGACCCATTTCAATGATCCTGTTTAGATCACTCTGCAAAGTGTACTGAAAAATGAAAATTTAAGAATTTTGCACGTGAATTTGAAATAATACAAAAAGAGGGTAGGTTGTGTTACAATCTACCAAGGCCACACTACTTGGCATGGCCAGAATTTGCTGTACACATAGAGCTTAGTCTCGATACCCAACCCCTCGCCCAATTCACAGCAGATGTCTGCTGACCGGGAAGCCTAAGATGCACATAAAGTTCTGCCATTCCCGATTACACCCGAACAATTCACCTACGGCCAACCTCGGGTTTATTTTTATATATTTATATTTCTCTGTTTTTTTTAATGTAGCTATACTAACCTAACTAAACGTCCATAGTGTTTTAAAGTGTTTTAATGTAGCTAACCTAACCGACCACTTTTAATATTAGAATTCATGTTTCCTGCGCAAAAATGAAACAGATCCCGAAGTTGGTCGAAGGTGAATTGTTCGGGTGTAATCGGGAATGGCAGGATTTTATGTGCATCTTAGGTCTTCCCTGCTGACCACAGCTTGCTTCTTTGGGGAAATGCAGGTATTCTGGATCATGGCCATACAGAGAGGTCTGGCACGTTTATTGAAGTTCGCGGCGGTTTGCGAACTAGCAGCGCTAGTAGTTGTCACACCCTGTCTTAACGTTGTATTTCATGAGATTTTCATACGTAATTGAATATTATGTCATGTTTTCAAATCATCGACTACAGATTATAATTTTCCATTTATTTATTATCTTTGAAGATTTATAATTAATAAAATGACTTGTAATTTTTTCCGCATTTGTTAGTTTAAGTTTTGAGAATGCAGAGCCCAAACCAACGCATTTCCCTCACAAGAAAGCATGGATAAAATGCCAATTGCGAGGTTATTTTTTTAAAGGTAATTTTTGTGTTATCCAATAATGTTATTTAATGCAAGAGAGGAAAGGTTTATTTATTTACAGCAGTATCATAAAGACCAATTTTTATGTTTGTATTCCATTGCTTCTACATCTACTAAAATAGAATTAACTGATCACAATATACATATTTTATAGAATTAGCCTTGCTTAAATATTAAATTAGATAACACATGAATCTTCTGTATTAAAATAAGTACTTAACATCTAATACATGCATCCTATGGGAGAAATGCATTTGTTTGGGTTCTGCGTTTTCACCACTTTAACTTAAACTGACCAATGCGGCAAAATTACAAGTCATTGTTATACATGAAACACATACGATTCTCCTAAAAAAAAATTGAAAATCGTAGTCTATAAACAACTTTTTATAAATGTGACACACTATTAAAAGTGGGTGTTTTAACTATTAGCGCCGTTAGTTCGCAAGCCGCTGCGAACTTCACTAAGCGCAAGGGACACGCAAGGAGAAGGATAGGAATTTCCCAGACCTTGATTTATGACTGTTTGAGGGTACTCTTTCAAAGGAGGTTAAATAACGTGGAGATTAATGATGTATAAGATGTTAG